>NC_090266.1:168615309-171015309 GCF_040414725.1 Anabrus simplex | reverse complement strand
GTACCATTCCAGCATTTGCCTGGAAGAGAAGTGGGAAACCATGGAAAACCACTACGAGGATGGGTTAGGTGGGAATTGAACCCCCTCCACTCACTTGACCTCCCGAGGCTGAGTGGACCCCATTCCAGTCCTTATACAATGTTTCAAATTTGGTGGCAGAGCCAGAAATCGAACCTGGGCCTCTGGGGATGGCAGCTTATCATTGGTCTTGTTGACTTCTAGAATATTATATATGTTGTAGCATTTATTAGTACTGACATTTTACCTGCCATATAATTTACAGTGGCTATAAGAGATTTTGTGAAGTCACAGTAACTCAGTCTGGTGAACATTCTCTGTAGCTCCTAAATCCTTAATTCAAAACTTTACATTCATCTCACTCTTAGACTACTGAGCGAGTGGCCATGCGATTTGGGTCACGTAGCTATCAGCTTGCATTTGGGAGATAGTGGTTCGAATTCCAATGTCAGCAGCCCTAGAGATGGTTTTCTGTGGTTTCCCATTTTTACATCAGGCAGTTGCTTGGGCTGTACTTTACTTAAGGCCATGGTCACTTCTTTCCCACTCCTAGCCCTTTATTACTCCATCCTCACCATAAGACCTGTCTGTATCAGTGCGACGTAAAGCAAATTATAAATTCTCTCTATTTTTTTTCTTTTCAAAATAGTAGTATTAATGTTTTCCACTTTGTCCCATTTTCTGATACATGGTTGAGAATGAAGTGAGATGAGATTATAATGCATGCATTTATGGCCAGATACCCATCCTGATGCCAACCTCAGCTGAGAGCTAATGAAGATAAAATGAATGATGGTGAATGAAATTTGATAAGGAGGTGGAAGGGATAGATGTGGCCTATGAATAGGAACTGTCCTGGCATTTGCCTGGAAGAAAATAAGAAACCACTGAAAATCAGTTTCAGGACAGCTGATGATGGGGCTTGAACCCACTCAAATCCCAATTGCGGCCACTCCGCTCGGTAGTAGTAGTAGTAGTAGTAGTAGTAGTAGTAGTAGTAGTAGTAGTAGTAGTAGTAGTAGTAGTAGTAGTAGTAGTAGTTTCTCCTTATTAAACCTGACTGCTTGTATGCAGCTGAGCCAAGCCAGCTGGCAGGCTGGCTGCCCCATTCCCCTCCCCTCCAACCTGGCCAGAATCAGCCTGTATTCTGTCTTCACTTCTTAAAAATATAAATCTGCACATACCGTCAAACGGGGTGATTTCGAACGGGTTTAAGGTTATTTTCATATTAACTCACGAAGTAAATCTTAAATTGTATTGTTTATCATCCTAATAATGAGGAATATATCCAATTAATACAATACCCTACAAACAAAAAATATACACCAGCATACGTGTTCCTGAGAAAACAAAAAGTAGTGTCTGAATTCTCCCCGTACATCGGGGTGATTTCGGACGTACATGCTTTTTAAACTGCTGTCTGAAGTTTCAAAGCATATTAGGTGATTTCGGACACAAATTGTCCTTTATTTTAATTCTGTGTTCTTTCTGCTTTAATATTGTGATATTTAAAGTGTTCTGAGGTTGTCCAGAATATGACTAGCTAGTTTAAACCATTGTAATGATAAATTTAATTTTTTACTGGTCGATCTTTATTTTCTGACAAGGTAAATGTAAAATTTTCAGGTCTAAATTGGAATATTAATAGTTATAAACTGTATAGAAATCCTGCTGAAAGATCTTAATAATTTTTCTTACAAACGATACAAATCGTAACGCCAAAAAAGTTCATACAATGAATATGTAGCTGCCATGTCCTATAAATCTAAAGTACACTTTCTCTGAAAATAAACGTTCCTCGCTTCTCAACTTGGGCTGGATTTATTTTCGAAATGTGTTCTTTAGTTATTGTATCCTCATCAGGGATGTTAGGGAGCACAAACATTTTTCTGCTCTTTTATGTGGGCGCAAATATTTGGTATCCACATCCCTGGAACGAATATTTGAGGCCACTCCAAAATACTGCCTCGTATGCTCTTTTTTCCTTAGCTTATAAACTTATGTATAGTCTGCAACAAGCAAAGCCTCTTCTTGCAACACCAGAATGCCATTATCTTGGTCACTACCTTCAATGTGTGATTCATCGCATTTTTTCTCGCTGCTGCTTCCAGCACGATCACTCGTTTCTGAACTGCTTTCGTCTCAGCAGAAGCCACGGCCAAAATTCGACTTCCCAGGAAGAACAATTAATTTGCAACAGCAGGAATTAGCAGATTGTGTTGGAGGGTGACGATCTTCCATGAGCATTTCCTTCTTCCTGTGTAGCCGCTGTGTATAAAGGAAAGGGTGATAGACATAAAGTTGAAAATTACAGGCCAGCAGTTTGACATGCATTGCATGTAAGCTTTGGGAAAGCATTATTTCTGATTATATTAGACATGTTTGCAAAATTAATAACTGGTTTGACAGAATGCAGTTTGGGTTTAGGAAAGGTTATTCAACTGAAGCTCAGCTTGTAGGATGTCAGAAAGATATAGCAGATATCCTGGATTCAGGAGGCCAAATGGACTGTATTGCGATTGACCTATCTAAGGCATTTGATAGGGTAGATCATGGAAGACTATTGGCAAAAATGAAAGTAATTGGACTAGAATAAAGAGTGACTGAATGGGTGGCTATATTTCTAGAAAATAGAACTGAGAGAATTAGAGTAGGCGAAGCTTTATCTGACCCTGTAATAATTAAGAGGGGAATTCTTCAAGGCAGTATTATTGGACCTTTATATTTTCTTATATATATATAAATGATATGTGTAAAGAAGTGGAATCAGAGATAAGGATGTTTGCAGATGATGTTATTCTGTACAGAGTAAGTTACAAGATTGTGAGCGCTGCAGGGTGACCTCGATAGTGTTGTGAGATGGACGGTGGGCAATGGTATGATGATAAACAGGGTTAAAAGTCAGGTTGTGAGTTTCACAAATAGGAAAAGTCCTCTCAGTTTTAATTACTGCGTTGATGGGGTGAAAGTTCCTTTTGGGGATCGTTGTAAGTACCTAGGTGTTAATATAAGAAAAGATCTTCATTTGGGTAATCACATAAATATGATTGTTAATAATGGGTACAGATCTCTGCACATGGTTATGAGGGTATTTATGGGTTGTAGTAAGAATGTAAAGGAGAGGGCATATAAGTCTCTGTTAAGACCCCAACTAGAGTATGGTTCCAGTGTATGGGACCCTTACCAGGATTACTTGATTCAAGAACTGGAAAAAATCCAAAGAAAAGCAGCTCGATTTGTTCTGGGTGATTTCCGACAAAAGAGTAGCGTTACAAAAATGTTGCAGAGTTTGGGCTGGGAAGATTTGGGAGAAAGGAGATGAGCTGCTCGATTGAATGGTATGTTCTGAGCTGTCAGAGGAGAGATGGCGTGGGAGGACATCAGTAGACAAATAAGTTTGAGTGGTGTCTTTAAAAGTAGGAAAGATCACAATATGAAGATAAAGTTGGAATTCAAGAGGACAAATTGGGGTAAATATTAGTTTATAGGAAGGGGAGTTAGGGATTGGAATAACTTACCAAGGGAAATGTTCAATAATTTTCCAATTTCTTTGCGATCATTTAAGAAAAGGCTAGGAAAACAACAGATAGGGAATCTGCCACCTGGGCGACTGCCCTAAATGCAGATCACTAGTGATTGATTGATTGATTGATTGATTGACTGACTGATTGATTGATTGATTGATTGATTGATTGATTGATTGATTGATTGATTGATTGATTGATTGATTGATTGATTGATTGATTGATTGATTGATTGATTGATTGATTGATTGATTCCTCATTTAGCACTGGTTTTCCTCCCATATTGTTCAGATGTACTTTCTGCACTTTATTTTGTAGGGTGGACCAAGGTATACCATACAAATCAGATGATTTCCTATAAGACAACTTGCCACTTTTAATATCACGTACAGCTTTTTCTAATAGTTTTGGTTCGTAATTACATCCTGAAGTAGCTCCTTTCTGCCTTTAATAATTTCTAACCATTGTGCGAAATCACCCAGACTGCTTTCAATTTTCAATAAAATGTGACTGAAACACTACTTTTCATTAAATCACACCAAAATTCCTCAACAGTCGTTTATAAATACTTCAGTCAGTTGATCTCACTAAGAACCATACTTATAATGCATTTCTTCCATTCGCGACAATCAAAATTATCCGCTTAATGATATTGCATGAACTTTCAACAATGCCAGTGCACACTGGAAATTTTCCAAAGTATGAAGTCGACTCGTAATAAAAAACGTGGAATGCAGGAAACATAACCTCAGTGTCAAACTAAAATGCACGTGGAAGTGCAAAACAACACCATTTATCAACAAGATGGCTTGGCTATGGGCTCACCTGCTTCTGGCATTCTTGCTGAAATTTACCTCGACTTCTTAGCAAACACAAGAATTAATAATAATAATAATTTCTCCAACATCCTCTTTTGGGCGAGATATGTCGATGACACATTAGTAATATTAAATGAGGAATCAACCAACGCAGCCTCTACACTTCTTCATCTCAACAACTTAGACTCTAACATTAAATTCACCCTCGAATCAGAACACAACCAAACTCTTAATTTTCTAGACCTAACTATTACTAGACATCCTTCTTCTTTATCTTACAAAATTTTCAGAAAACCAACCCAAACAGCAACTACAATAAGACAAGATTCTTCGCACCCCCAAGCTCATAAACGTGCTACTTATAACAGCTTAATTTTTCGTGCTTTCAACACCCCTATGTCCAAAAAAGATTTAAATAATGAATTAAACACCATCCGCAACATTGCTAAATTTAATGGCTTTAACAACTCCTTCATTAACCGCATCATCAACAAATTCAAACACCGTCCAAAAACCACTTTATCTAAAGACACAATTAAACCAACTGCTTTTTCCACCTTCACTTTCACTCAGGATGCTTATAAAATAACTAATATTTTTAAAAAACATAATATGAAAATTTCTTTTAGAACTAACAATAGAAGTCTTGATATCTTACACAACTCTAAATCTCTAAATAAGTCTAATGCTTTTTCTAAATCTGGTGTATACAGATTTAAATGCAACAACTGCAATTCCTCCTACGTCGGACAAACTGGCCGCAACTTCAATATCAGGTACTCTGAACATGTCAACGCCATTAAATACAACAGATTCTCTGCCATAGGACAGCACATACAAGACTCCAAGCATAGTTTCACCAGTATTGACAATGACATAAATATACTTAAAATCATTAACAAAGGCCCCCTCTTAAACATTACTGAAAATTGCTTTATCCACCTTGACCAGTACTTCAACCCTAATTTCAATTTAAACAACATTTCTGAAAAACCCAATATCCTTTTTGACTTCCTAATTCTTCTTCTCAAAAATTCCAAATTCCAAAACCCCAATTCTATTTTCCATGCCTTACATAGTTCCCACCCACATTTTCTACCTCCAATAACCCACCCTCCTAACCCACCCTAAACTACCCCTCCTTCATTTCCCTATCTTATCCTTCCTCATTACCATCTAACTTCAATTTCTTTTATTCTTTCTCTTATTTCACTATCACTCTTCCTCGTTTAATTTATTCTTCCTTCTGTATTAAAAAAAAAAAAACCACGACCTTCATTTCGGTTCTCCTCTTTCAAATTTTAACTCTTGTCTTGCGCCAACTTCGACTACTTCAATCATAACCTAAAAATTTTTCATTAAAAAAATAGCACACTGTGCATATAAGTTTTCATTTGTTTTCCGATATTGCGCTTTTTACTACATTTTTTTCTTCTCTCTACAATTGTTTTTTCAAGTCAACTGTTTTCCAAGAACTTAGCAGGAGTACAAGTACTCATTCAATTATACTGATTTGCGTCGTATATTTTTATATACGTACTTAACTTCCCGCAACCGTGACAAATTCTGGACCTTCAAAACATTCTCCACTCTACTTTGGCGTTCGACCGCAGCGCATGACCTTGAATGTGCCGCGCTGATCACCAGGAGCTGGCGGCTTTCTACTACAAATCTATTCGTCTGCGACTTCAAGTTATTTTTGATCTTCGTATATTAGTTGATAGTGTTGTAACTTTGTGCATGACAGAATGTGGTGTCGTGTCTTTGTGCCTATCAGAGTGTGAAACTGACCTCCAATATTCATAAACATTGTACATGTTTTTACGGCTGATGATGACCTGGACTATGGTCGAAACCGGTCCCATTTAAATAGGAATGTGATTACTGCATTTCTTTCTTTTAAGTATTGAATAGGTTGAACCTCCTTTTCAATTATTTAATTTTTAACATCAATAATTTCAATACGGAACAATGAAATTTTTATCTTTAAAGGTAATTGATGTGCTCGGGATTTATAGTCTAAGGGTTTGACGGTCATTTACAACAAAGCCTGTGCGGCTGAAATTGTGCTTGCTAGCTACACTTGTTGCTGTTATAAAAATAACTTTTAACTACTCTTCAAAGTTTGAGAATGTCATGCGCATGTGTTTTGCACCATCCTAAAATGTCCTTCTTGTCTTGGGGTTCTTTCTGAGCAGTAGCCGTATAGTGAAGAACTTCATCCATGGGCATTTCTCACAAGTCATTTTGCCATCACTGGAAACAACTTTTTTGGGTGTTTTCTTGCTAGAGCTCTGAAGTTATTCTGTTTTGTCAAGTGATCACAGGCCAAATTGCGACTCATAGGTAAACAGCACTTGCTCACCTTGTACTGTCCAGCCGCAATGTTAGGTTGCAAAATGCAGTCAAGCTGCACATTGCTGTTTGGTGCATTCTAGGCTTTTAGCATGTCTTCTGGATTAAATATTGGCTTCTTCCAGTCTTCTTCAGACATTTCTGTCACTAAAAAATGGCATGTGGCCTCTGGAGAGGCCTGGTGCAGGTCGTTCGAGGTGACGCCGAAGAGGCAACCTGCGTGTCTGTGAGGATGTTTCTAATGATGAATTCTAATTATGAAGACAGCCCCCGAACCACAGGAATTAACCAAAAGAAGTTTAAAATCTCCAACCCATCTGGGAATAGAACCCGGGACCCCTTTGGACCAAATGCCATCATGCTAACCATTTAGCCATGAAGCTGGACAGTTCTCTCACCAACATTGACTCCTTGAACTTGGTTGAGTTGAGTTCATGCTTCAACGGTCATGGTGTGATGGTTGCAAAGAACTTGAAAACTGTAAGGAGGGATCTTCTCCTGCCATTGTTGCTCTTCTTGGGTCTGATCCTGTTCTCCTTGAATAGCCTCCAGTTTCTCTGTAGAATCTTACGGTTCTGAAAGTCGTGGAAGGAGTAATTCTCAACACTTCTGCAGTGTAATGCATGTTGCTACCATTTTCCACCAAAGCAACAGCTTTTGCAGCATCTTTGGGACTTAAACAGTATGTTTACTCCAGAAAACTGATGACAATAATGACAGAAACATCTTGTAAACACATGTAAATGAAAGAGATACAACACAACACTACAACAATAAGTGCTTGAAGAGCGAGAAAACATTATTGCATCACATCCAGTGATGTGCCATTTTCATTTCATTTATTCATTTATTATTTTCATATATTTAAAAAGTGGGACAAGAAGATATGTGATAGTTATCAAGGAACCACACCCATATCCCAGGTAGCAAAAATATTTGAAAGAGTACTAGAAAAGAGAATGAGAAGAAAGGTGAAAGGACAATTACAAGAAGAGCAATATGGTTTTTGAAATGGAAGATCAACACTAGACCCCATCTTCAGTATAGGTAATTGATTGAAAAACATTGGGAATGCACAAGAGATATAGTGAAGACACGACCAGTTTCTCCTTGGATTCAATCCTATAATTTTGGACATAGAAACCAAGCTTCTAACCAGTTTCATCTCACAGTTGAATCATTCAGGATATTAGTTCATTTCATACAGGGTAGTCTTATGAAAGTTTTATCCCATGATAAAGAAATTTTACTTTTTTTTTCTAAATATGCATGGTTAATTTGCTTCTTCTGGAATATTGCATAATTTGTGAAGTATATTAGTCATTCTCCACTGTAGAAGATGAATCAGTGAATGGGGAGAAGGGAACTCTTATATAGTTAAGAAGTACCATATTTTATTTTTCATTTTAGGAACAAGAGGAAGTTGATGCTAGTCTGGCTGCTGCAAAAGCTGAGGCAGCAGCTGCCAGAGCTGCAGCAGCTGCTGCAGAGGAGGCAAGGAGGGCTGCAGAAGCAGCTGCCAAAGCTCTCCAAGAAGCAGCACCCATCAGAGAAAAGGTATGAACATAAACTAGTATATTAGTGCAGTATCAGAAATTAGTGTGCCATTCTTGTTATGTGATCGTTATTTAACAAAAATTTAGAATAATATATTCTATTTGTAGGTAGAGATTGAAGTTCTCACTGCAGTTCCTGTCCCACCAGAAACTAGGGAAGATTTAGAACGGGAAAGGAAATCACCAAGTCCACCACCGAAGAAAGTTAAACTAGAAGAAGAATTGCCTAAACCTATTGCACCAATATTCACAGTTCCATTAACTGATGCTGTTATACAGGAAGGTGAAAGGTTCACTTTTGAATGCAGGTGTGTGTCTACCTCAAAACTTTTGAACAATGGTACATTTTATTTGACTGTGGTATCAAATTGATGGACTTAATAAGTCAATTATCCTTCTGCATGTAATTATACATTTCAGTAATTCCCTCATATACTTTGTGATGTACTTGCATGCTAACTAATCATACTAATTTTCACAGAGTAACTGGTTTCCCAGTGCCAGAAGTTATCTGGTATAAAGATGGCATATCAATCCAGAATAATCCTGATTATCAGACAACATACGATCAAGGACTCTGTACTTTGACTATTGAAGAAACATTCACTGAAGACTCTGCCAGATTCACATGCAAAGCTGGAAATTCAGCTGGTACTGCAGAAACTAATGCTACTCTTTCTGTCAAAGGTAAGTTACTAGTACGGTACATAAAGTTACCTTCTTGGTGGCCAACTGTATATACTGTTAAATCAAATTCAGATGAGGAAATGTCAAATTTAGATGAAAAAAATAAATAATTAATACTTGGAAAATTGCACTGTAATAATATTCTAGTGTATAAATTTGAAACAACAAATGGACACTCTTCCACCCCCTCACCCCCTCGAGTGTCCATTTGATTGCATAATACAATCTAGTGATAGTAATGTGTACACAAATGATGCTACACTCGTATTCTACTTGACAAATGGCATGCTTGTCTTTGTACAACGATGAAAGCGATGATGTTAGTGGTCCTGTCGGCTGATGTATAATATTATTCTTATTATTGTTAACAAATACATCGCAATTGGGAAGTTCCCCAGTGGCAATGATCACTTACAGTAATGTGATAAGGAAGTAAAGTTAAAACATTGTTACCCGACTACTACCTTTTTTTTTTTTTTTTTTTTTACAAGCCGCTTTACCTTGCACTGAAACAGGTCTTATGGCAACGATGGGATAGGAAAGGGCTAGGAGTGGGAAGGAAGTGACCATGGCCTTAATTAAGGTACAGCCCCAGCATTCGCCTGGTATGAAAATGGGAAACCACGGAAAACCATCTTCAGGGCCCTGACAGTGGGGTTCGAACCCACTATCTTCCGGATGCAAGCTCACAGCTGCCCGCCCCTAACCGCATGGCCAACTTGCCCGGTACTATTAGCACTTCTACTACTGCTGCTGCTGAAAGACTTACAAGAAATACTACTAATTTAATATTCTAAATCCAGCATCATCATACATAAATTCACACACAACTTAAGTATTTCCAGTGCTTAACACTACGGCTTACAATACTATACGTTGCGCTTGCTACTAGCTTAACATTACAACACCATCATATACAAATTCACACATACCTTAAGTATTTAAAAATTTTACACGATGACTTACAGTAGATTGAGTGGTCCAGTTACTAACCATTATCTTAGCATTGTAAATACAACACATTCGTATACAAAGTCATGCATACCTGAAATAATTCAGATGCCTTATTAATGCAATTTACAATGGATTAAAATATGACACCACATAGTGTGTACTGCTGCTTTCATCCAACTTCCACATTCGCTGTGTAAAAATTCAGTTATGGCACAGAGAGGACTCTTAGATGACTCCCTGCGATGGAGGGTGATTGGATGAATGGAAACTGGACATTCTTTTTGCAAGTGGAAGTGGAAGTGGGCAGATGGCTTAACACATTCACTGCCGGGCAATCTGAGGCAATTTAAATGCCCTGTGCCAGACATTTCTAAGAGGAGGTGATCTGGTTTGACATAGTTACAAATAAAAGTGCTTGTAAAGAAAAGTAGCACACATAATAGCATGGAAATTTCAAGTTACCTTCAGTAATGTTTAAAATGAGCTGAAAGCAATTTCTAGGCATAACTTCATTGAATATGGGAGTAGCAAACATGTTTGCTGTCCAATACATTTCTAACTTAGGCTTTTTAATGTTACTTTTCATCATCCAGAGTCCCAAATAATTTCCCATCTCAACCAAAGTAACAGGCCTCCAATTATCATACATGCAGTATTTAGTAAATGGTCTTACTACTCTGCTAAAAAATTGTTCCATGTATCGGTTAGTTTCTGTTACAAGAAATGACGGATATGCCGGTGTGAAAAAGAACACGAAGTATGCCATGCAAGATTCATCACTAGGTAATTTACTCATACCTGCATTCTTCAAATAATTGGACATGTGTCTAGGTTAATCGGTGTCTGACCAGTCATCTGAATCAACACCAGATATTTCCTCCGAAAATAAATCGTTAAATATTGCTGGCCCTACCTCAGTCTGGTTCAGCACTCGCAACTTCATAGATGAATCGCTGTCACTTTCCTCCACACAAAGCACTAAATCATTTTCTGACTCAAAATCATTATACACTTCTTCTAACATACCCTGTATATCGCTTTCCTACAAGTAATCTGCACTTTTGTAAGATTTACAGGCCATTTTACAAGAGTGCAAAGACACTAACTGAGAACAAATATGCCGTTACTCAACAAGTGAAGATAACACGTGTTTGGATGTCAACAGGAAGTTACTTTACTAAGGAGTGTGGTTCGCATGTTTATCAATCGATACATTGATCCTTCATTTTGAATCTATGAAAGTTGGACTGCATTTGGGTGACATCTGTGGGATATACAATCAACTATTTGAACACAAGCACTTAAATGTCTTTCAACATGCCAGCGTGCTAGTTTTAAAACATCGATCGGCGTGCTTGGCGCTGAGTGAGTTAATGTACATCGGTCTGTTGTATTTTTGGATATGACACCAGTTTTTAGAGTCCAAGTATGTTCCAAAGACCAGGACAAGGACGACCAACATTGGCATCCGAAAGAGAGGACCATTATTTTGCCATAAGGGCGAGGCAGTACAACTATAGGACTGTGTGAAAGCTAGCATTTGACTTCATAGAAGCCATTGTAACAGTTGAACCAAGGTAAACAGTCTACAGAAGACAGAGAGGCCTTTACTGTTAGAAACCAGCATGAGTTCAAAAGATGACGTCTGGAGTTGAGTCGGCAACGTCACCTGGACAGCCAAAGAGTGGGCCAATATTCTGTTTACAGATGAGTCCTGATTTGATCTTCAGAATGATTGACAATGGATTTGCATCTGGCGAGAACCTGAAACATGGTTTTGACCCTCATACATTGCGAAAAGGGACTAATTAGAGGTGGTTCAGTAATCTTCATCTCCATGAAGTGGTACAGGTAAATCTGCGATGTTTGATGGCCTTTAGGTATCGTGTCAAGATCTTGGCGCCTCATGTTTGTTTTGAGGTGCTGTGGGCCCAGATTTTGTACTGATGGATGATAATGCATGCCCTCATAGAAAGCATCAGGTTGATGTATTCCTGCATACTGAAGATATTTGCTCGCATGGATTGGCTTGCTTGTCTCCTGACTTAAACCCAATAGAGTATATGTAAGATGCTCTCAGGATACTAATTGCTTCACATCTGGTTCTATAAAGCTCTCTTGAGGAGTTAAAGTTGCTGTACAGAAGGAATTAATGTTAATACCCCAAAATGGGATTGATGAGATTATTCACAGCATGCCACATTGTTGGGCCTGTATTACTGCCAGTGGTGATCACACATTCTATTGAGAAGAGGACCGAGCTCGATAGCTGCAGTCGCTGAAGTGTGGCCAGAATCCAGTATTCGGGAGATAGTTTTCTGTGGTTTCCGATTTTCACACCATGCAAATGCTGGTGCTGTACCTTAATTAAAGCCATGGCCGCTTCCTTCCCACTCCTAGCCCTTTCCCATCCCATCGTTCCCAAAAGACCTATCTGTGTTGGTGCAACGTAAAGCCAATTGTAAAAAAAAAAAAGGAATCCTTATATTAACACCTAGGTACTTACAGTGATTCCCGTTAGGTACTATCACCCCATCAACACAGTCATTAAAACTGAGAGGACTTTTTTCCTCTTGGTGAAACTTACAACCTGTCCCCCATCACATTTACCATCATACCATTGACTGCTGTCCATCTCATGACATTGTCCACTGTGGGTTTTGTTGTAGTTGTTCACAATCCTGTAACTCTATTTATTTATTTATTTATTTATTTATTTATTTATTTATTTATTTATTTATTTTATGCCTTTGAATGTGGCAAAGTTAGGGCTCACGGCCCTCTCTTACACTTAATCACAACATATAGTACATAGTCACATGATTTGGAAAATTAACGTTGTTAACAGTCTCTAGAAACTACCTAAATTAATGAAGTAATATTATAACTTATTATAATTGTTATCTTTTAATGATTAATATTATCTATCTACATCACCTAGCTCTAAATCATAGTTGTACTGGGCGAGTTGGCCGTGCGCGTAGAGGCGTGTGCCTGTGAACTTGCATCTGGGAGATAGTGGGTTTGAATCCCACTGTCAGCAGCCCTAAAGATGGTTTTCCATGGTTTTCCATTTTCACACCAGGCAAATACTGGGGCTGTACCTTAATTAAGGCCACGGCCGCTTCCTTCCAACTCCTAGGCCTTTCCTATCCCATCGTCACCATAAGACCTATGTGTGTTGGTGCGACGTAAAGCCCCCAGCAAAAAAAAATATCATACTTGCACTGCACTCATACACACTAACATTCATACAAGCTGATCACGTATTTAAGAGAAAATCTCGACAAGACCATTTAAATGAGACTATTGAAGTGCTATTGCATATACTGACAGGGAGAGTGTTCCATAGCCTTGCCCCAGACACTTGGAAAGAGTGGCTGTATACAGATGAATGATTAACCGGTATCATAAAGGTAGAAGACGATCTCGTATTATGTCCATGGATAGATGAGAGGAATTTAAAATGTGAGGATAGGTATTCAGGTGTAGATTCGTTCAGAAGTTGAAAAATTAGTGTTGCAGTATGTAGATTCCTTAATTGGTCGATTTTCAGCCACGATAGCTTCTCATAATAGGGGGAATATGTGTCCTAACTTCAAAGAAAATATACATCGTATGCAAGAGTTCATTGCCCTTTGAAGTTTCATAGTTTGTTCTAGAGTTGCATCAGTTAATATGACATCTCTATACAGTGTAACATCATCCACAAATAGTCTTATCTGTGATTCCAGTTCTTTACCCATATCATTTATACGAGGGTCGAGTCATGAGTCATGGCAACTATTTTTTTTTCTCGTGAACAGGAGACAACACAAAAAATCTATGATATGCATTTGGAAATATAGGACACGTACTTATGCATAGTGCCTGGAGACAAATTCTGACTTCAGGAGATTCTCGTAGGAAAGTGACAGAACACAGGCCATTGGTAAACATTGTTTTATTATGGTATAGACAGCAAATACACAAGACTACGTACAAAGGACAGGTCTCCACTGGTTACAGACCTTTGAAATAATCACCCAAGGTTTCCACTGTGCGTTGGCAGTGGTGGGACAGAGTATATGAGCTGAATACCATTCGCTGCATGTGTATCGCTAACGTGTGACACCTCTCTCCGAAATGCTGTTACGATGTCCTCTTTGTTAGCAAACCATTGTCCACGTAATGGCTTCTTGGCTTTGGGGATTAGAACATAGTCACATGGGCTCAGATCAGGTGAATAAGCCAGGTTTGGAAGAACCTCCCATCCCCACCATTGTAAGCGACGCTAAACAATGGCTGCTGTGTGAGCTGTTGTGTTATCGTGTAGGATTATGTTGTTGTCCAAAAGATCTGGACGTTTGGTTCACACTGCATGGCACAATTGGTACAACAAAAAGGAATTGTAATAAACTGCATTGACAGTGAGCCCCTCATGCACTGGATGACACACAAGAATACCTTGAACATCGTATGCCAGGATTACCATAACCTTATTGGGCGACTGATTTTGTCGAACCTTGTGTCTCTGTGGTGACCCCTGACGATGCCATTCACTTGACTGTCTCTTCAGTTCACTTCTGCATTTCTGCCGTAGAGAACTGCTATTTTAATATACGATCGTTGCTCCTGCTTGTTGACTTCCATTTTGTGATGCCCTCACTCACACACTGAACTTGAGGGCATGCTTAGACCCACACTGTTGTTTACATACACCATCTAGTGGCATCATACGCAAGTACATACCATATGTTTCCAAATGCATATCTTAGATTTTCCGTGTTATCTCCTGCTTGCGAGAAAAAAAGTAGTTGCCATGACATATGACTTGACGACGTATGTATATAAGAAAACATAAAAGGTCTAATAATACTGTCCTAAGGGAGTCCCCTTCCCTTCCTTTTAATCATTACAAAATCAGATAATGCTTCACCTACTCTAATTCTTTGAGTTCTATTTTTTAGAAATTTAGTCACCCATTCAACCACTCTTTTGTCTAGTTTAGTAGCCGTCACTTTTGTCAGTAGTCTCCCATGATGTAACCTGTCAAAAGCCTTGGATAGGTCAATAGCGTTAATGTCCATTTGACCTCCTGAATCTAAAATATCTGCTATATCTTGCTGGAATCTTTCATTGTTTTATTTATGATTTTAATTTTCAAACTGTGTATTTTTCTTTTATTTTTCTAAATTCAGAAACTGAACCAGAGGAACAGTTATTACCTCCTATCTTCACAAAGCGTTTGGAAGCAAGTACAGCTAAGGAGGGAAGTCCCTTTCAGCTTCAGTGTACAGTTGAAGGTAATCCTTTGCCAACTGTGCAGTGGTTTAAAAATGACATATGCATCGATAATTCATCAGACTATGTTATCACTTACAACAATGGAGAAGCAATATTGAAATTTGAAGAGGTATTTCTTGAAGATCAGGTGGAATATACCTGTAAAGCAACAAATCAACTTGGCTCAGATGTCTGCAGTGCCAAACTCACTGTTGAGCGTAAGTAGTTTTCATTCCTCATTTGAAAAATTAACACATGTAAAATAAATTTTGTGAGTAATCAGAGTTGTTTGCTCAATTTTCCACCCCAGTGATTTATCTACACGTGACATGCCAAAAGTCATGGGATAGGGGTCAAGTATCGTGTAGGCCCTCCTCTAGCTTAGCCAAGTCCAGCAGGTAGTTGTGCCATCTGTTCCACAAGTGGAAGGAACATCTTTGGAGATATTCTGACCCATGCTTTTTGATAGCTTTGCACAGCTTCCTGCTAATTTTACGTTCATTCTTGGGTATGAATAGATCTCACCACCACGTCCCATGAATGCTGGATAGGGTTCATATCATGCGAATGAGGTGGCTACAGCAGAACGTTCCTCAAACCAATTCTGGACAACTCAGGCCTGTTGATATCTCATCCTTGTTGGGGCACGTGAAGTCCATGAAGGGTTGCAAGTGGTCAACAAGTTTCTTCAGCATAGCAGTCACTGGCCAATGGTCTGTTCAGATGGATCAGCAGATCCAGCCCATGCCATGTGAACACATCACACACCATTATGGAGCTGCCACCAGCTTGTATGGTGCTTTGTTGACAACTGGGGTCTATGGCTTCATGTGGCCTCCTGCTATATTAGAACCATACCATCATTTTAAAACAACTGGAACAGTGACTTATCAGACAAAGCTACACGTCACCAGTCTTGCACGATCCAATTAGCAATGTTATGTGCCCAGGTGAGACGCTGTGCCCGGTGTCGTGGTGTTAATGCGGACCCTCTGATAGGTCTTCTGGTCCCATATCCCACTGATGTTAAAGGACGCTGCACTGGATGTGCATCTGGTACCTACTGCATTGAATGTGGATGTGATTTGGGCCAGCGTGATTCTAGCCAGACACCGTTAATTGTGGTTATTCAGCATCTGTTGTCAGCCACTGCAAACCTCACTGTAGGTGGTAATGCCTTCCATGAGGTATTCCTGATATACACGCGACGCTGTTAATCGAGGAATGTTAAATGTCTGAATGACTTCGACAGTGGAACGTTCCATGCGTCTGGCCTCCACTATCGTGCCCCATTCAGAAGACTATAATCCGCATCGCCTTGTCACGACAAGGACAGACAGTGTTTACACTCGCTCTTGAGATGTCAGATCACACCTGATACAGGTTCGGACTATTACCTTTAAATACTATTATCCCATGACTTTTGACATGACATTGTATACTAATATTGTAGAGTGAGAGAAAGTTTGAGAGTTTGGTTGTGTGTTGGAGTTAATCTCAGGAATCACCGAACCAATTTTAATAATTCTTTCTCCGTTAAAAAACATATTTCTTCAAGATTATCATAGGCAAGCTTGTCAGGGGAGCAGGAATATTAAAAATGTGGAGCAAATCAAAACTATTATGCATTCAGAACTCTTACAAGGAAATGCACTGCTTGAACTGTTAGTCATGTTTACAAAAAAAAAAAAAAAAAAAAAAAAGAAGCCTAGCCCACCAATTGTACTGTACATAGAACTGAGTTTTAGAAAAAAAGAAAATTTTAGTTATTTCCTTTCTAACTGTGGCAATTGTCCTGGTAAAAGAAGTTTTTTCTGGTTTTGATGCAGGCTTTATCTCATAAAAGCCAAAATAATGGGTGAAGTACACGTGGAGGATTTAGAATCAAATTTCCAATAAAATAGCTCAATGCATTTTCTTGGTAATTCTAGCAGTTATCAGTTAGAGCAGGTGGCCTGGAGCACTCGCATGTTGAGTTCATTACAGATGGATGGTTTAGGGTGAAAATCATTATTTGTATCCATTAATGGTGCAAGTCTAACAATCGCTATAATTTTTCATTCTGTGAGAGAAAGTTTGTTAATGCAGCAGGCAGAGGCAGTGAAAGAAAATAAGGGAGCAAGTCAAAGGAAATGTATGTCTGGGACCCATAAAATATAATACACTTCTTAATGTGGTGGAAGTGCAGCTTCTGGAACAAGTAATGTAATGGACACTCTGATTTAGAACTGAGGAGAGAGATAAATAATGTAACAGCGAGGGTGATCAGAAGTAATTTACTGTTGGACTCATCACTACTGTTACCAACAGTATTAACATCTGATTACTAATTAAGTCTGAACTCAATGCAGGAGGAAACATAGGCACTACTAGTATGTAATGAATTTTTTTTTCTCTCATTCAGAGTGATTAAAATAGGGATTTATAAAATGTGAAATTGAATGGAGTTAAAAGCTTCAGTTCTCTCCTAGGAAAAATTGTTCGAGATTCTGGCATTTTCTCTAATGCAAGGGCAGTTAAATAAGTATTGCATAACTTTTTGAAGTAGAATATTTAATGAGTTGAAAAAACAAAACAAAAACATACAGAATGAAAGTCAGATGGCAGATGGTCAAGCATAAAACAGTCAAGACCTTGCACCATCTGGCTTTCACCTTTCTGAGCCAGAGAAGAAATTCCTAGGAGGTCGATGCTTTAGTCTATACGAAGAAGTGAAATCAGTCATGTGCAGGAGACTATACTCCCAGGGAATGGAGTTCTGTTAGTGGCAACATTAGTTTTGAGAGTATTCGACTTCGTGTCATGATGGGAGAAATATCTCAAGGTACTTGGTTCATATGTTGGAAAAATAAGTAATACCTATCGTTCTTTTGAGCACATTTTTTTCAAATTGCTTTACGTCGCACCAGTACAAGTAAATCTTATGGTGATGATGGGGCAGGAAAGGGCTAGGAGTGGGAAGGAAGCGGCCATGGCCTTAATTAATGTACAGCCCCAGCATAAATTATTTTTTGTCATAAAGGAGTGATTTCCTTTAAACATACAGTGGTCATTCATGAGTACTTTTCGCTTTTTTATGTTCATTATTGTAGACGTGCCTTTGCATTACAGAGGCAGTTCTTGGGATCTTGGTCAGAGCTTATAATCATCCAACAGCTCACTTGGCTAAATTCAGTCATGAAACACAATTGCTATCTGAGCCAGGAAAACAGATGTGTTTCACTATTCTGTTAATAGAATAGTCTTGCACAACAATGTAAAGAGATGTGTGCACATAGGAAGCAGTGATTAATCAGATGAGAATGTAGTTGAAGTAAAGGACATCTCAGCAATTATTTACTAAGCGGTTACTTGAAAACTTTGAAGTGGATTGCTCATTGTTATACATTTATCTGGCAGTCTTCATATTTTTGTGTAGGCTAAGCTGTGCTACTATCTGTGACTGTCTTAGACTGTCATGCAAAAAAAAAAGATATTTTATCATAATTTATGCATGTCCAAGAAAAATACGTCTTATTTTTGCATTTTCTTCTAATATTATATTTTATATGAGAAAACAAAATTTACAAACTAGGTAGAATTTAAATGTTTTGATTCCATTAATACTGATCTACAGATTTAATCTCTGAGCCATTAATATTGATTTTGTTTGTTTGTTTGTAATTTCATACCATTTAGTTCCTTTTGCTTTTCGTTTATAGTTATTACTTTGCAACGTATATGAATGCTCTCTTGAACATTTTTAAATAATTGCTGTCGGAAACTCTAATTTATTTTTGGATGTTTGTCCATGTACAATGCAAGTATATTAATAAAGACTAAAATACACTTGCTTCCAAGAAAGAAAAAATTGTACACTTAGACAGAATGGTAAAATATTGAGAAATTTGGAAGACAGTATCACTATAAGTAGTTGTGTCACTGATTCCATTTTGGCTTGTGTAGAATTGCCACCAGCGGCATTAGTGTTCTTTTAGCACGAGTTGCTATAAGTGGCTCTGAGACACCAGAGAAGGTAGTCGTAACAGTGTGATCTTACATAGTGTAGGTACTGTAGGTAAAGGCTGCAAAACAGTGGCAAATTTCCCTTACATGCGATTGATGTGTTGTATTTTCAACAAAAAATAAAGATTAGTTTTTCATATTTTATTGGACGTTATTTATATAAAATTCAAACTCACAGCTATCGATACTCAAAGGTGGATGAAACGAGTGTCGCCGGCTAGTGACTGCTGTTAATTGCCGATCTACACCTGCGATGGCACCACCAGCATTCAACCCTTGTTGTTTGTTGATCTCTTTTGTGGGGTTGAAATGCGGAACGAACAGCCTCATCCGTCAAGAGGGTGGTACAAGGTGGAACCCTGTACTGTAAGTGATTGCGCGTGGCCGGGATTTATTTGTTATTTCGTGAAATACTGGAGTTCTTGCTAGTGAGTGGTTCTTTTCTTGTGCTATAAATGATGATACATTACAAATGTACATTGTTGTAATATAAATGATTCAGTTTCATGTGTTTGTAGAGTAAATATCAAACAAAGAAAATGTGGGAATGATGCAATTTTGAAATGATATCACACCAATCAGAGAGTAGTTCAGTAGGCATGGATGTAGGAGTGCCAGGGTCACCCGTTTCTACTGCGCAATCTGAATTGAATTCTATTATATAATTGAACTATTGTTAAGAGAACCATTTAGTATAATTTCTTTTATGGAGAAAAGCAGAATTATAAATGAAGAACAACCGCTTCCAACTCTGAATGTAACTACACAACTAAAGTCGTAAGTTGTTTGTTCATCATTTTAACAGAAATATTTATGAAACAGACCATTGGATTAGTGTATATGAGATCTTAAATAAACTTTTCTGTTAGCCTTATTTGTTGTTTTCTCGTGAAAAATGCATTGATGTTTGCAATTTCTTTGGGTTACATCCCCTAAACCAGAAGTCAGGAGTCACCACTGCAGCAAAAGCACATTCAAAAACTAGGAGAATTTGAGAGAGGACAGAAGGGACAAGCTGGTCATTTTCCCAAACTGGCCACCAGTTGGACCATTGTGAGATGATGTTGGGGCAGAGAGAATGTGATGGAATATACACAAGTTGGAAGACATTGGCAAGCTGTTTAGGGGAAAGGAATGTCTCATTCGACAAGCTAGGACATCACTGGTTACCACTCACAGACATGTCATATCATCTTTGAATAGTCACCATACAAATAGTTCAATATAAAGACGTTTTGCTGAATGGGTTCTTCATCAGGAGAGCAGGCATCAACACACATTGTGGGGTCATCGTGACAGATCTTCAGTCATCACATGGGAAGTATAGGATAATAAGGAAGCGAGTCAAAAAAAAAAAAAAAAAAAAAAAAGGAAAAAAATTAAAATTTATTGGTTTTTACATTTCACTAACAACTTTTATGGTTTTTTGGAGACACTAAGGTGCTGGAATTTAGTCCTAGAGGAGTTCATTTACATGCCATTAAATCTACTCATATGAGGCTGACGTTTTTGAGTGCTTTCAAATACCACCGCACTGAACCTGGTTAGAACCTGCCAAGTTGGGGTCAGAAGGCCAGTGTCTCAACCGTTTGAACCACTTAGTCTGGCAGTACAGGAAAAAGAACTTCAGGAAGAGACTTAGTCTTGCATAAAAAAGGATGGTCAGTATTTGGAGTATATCATATTCAAAACCAAGTGATGGTATATGTGAATGTGAAGTAAATAGCATGCATTGCTCTGTCAAACTGCAAAATAAATTTCTGAATTGCTTCTAGCATTGCTTTGTTGTTTGCATTTGATATTAGAGTGTTATTTCTGCTGCACCCTGTATGCACCATTTTATATCATAGACATGTTTTTCATAACTTAAGGGAAACTTATTTACTATTTCCTTACTGTGGCATCCAAAGAATATCATAACAATTTGCATATTGGCACCCAAAGTATTATCTTGATATAGGAAATATAGGACAAAAGGAAAGCCAAATAAATGCAGGGAAAGAAAAATATGAAGATATATGTACTATATATAATTTAGGTAATTGTGGCTCTATGTGATTCTAATAAAAGTTATTTATTCATAAATCTGTTAAATATGTGGTATTTTTCTTTTCTTAAAAATCAAGATTGTGATAAAATTATTTTACAACTTTATTATGTGCACATAGAATTCTCTAATACACAAATTATTGTCTCATATGTTTCTAAAATATTTATACTGCATTTTTGTAGCTGATATGCTAGTTGTTTAAAATATTTTCAGATCCCTGGGTTTTTGATGCTTAAAGGGATGATTTCCTAGTTACACTTCCCTTTAAAATAACAATCACTACCACCATCGCTGACTATTGATATAATTTTTCATTTGCAGCCTTGGAGCCAACAGAAGCTCCATCTTTCATCATACCACTGTCAAATGTTATGGCTCGAGCTGGCCAAAAGATAAAACTTGAATGTGAAGTTACTGGTCTCCCAGCACCTGAGTTGTCCTGGAGTCATAATGGTAAACCTGTGAAGGAAACAAGAGATTTAAAGGTTAGTTGCTGAAAGACAGAATTATTGAATGTATCAAATGTCATTTCTTGTGCTACTTATAGTGTCTTTTCATCTTATAAATAATATTTGGCAGAGTGCCTTATTGGAGTCGTCCTCTGTAACCATCTCTCTCTTATACAGCAAGCAGTATTCTAATTGATATGATTCTTATATGATATGGAGAGTATAAAGAAACCATCCGGTTGTTCCTCAGTCATTTAAATGTATCTATGGCCACGCCTAAAATCTGTTTGTTTGATTTGGAAGGGTTTCAAATGTAAAAATTCAGTGGCAATATAGTTTCTACTGTGGGTGCAACTCTGACTCAGTGTTAAAAATAGACAGCTGCGCATCGGTGTGTAATCCAACAGTGAAATATAGAAGACAGTAGTTGGCTGGCTTTACTGTGTGCAGGCTGGATCATTGTTAATATGTAAGAATACTAGTATGGTTCTTCAGATTATAATGAATTATTTTACACTTTTGAAAACAGCTACTCTTTTTTTTTTATCAAGTAAAGATATGACAAACATCTGGACTGAAGTAGATGTAGTGATTGTTTGTTTATGTTGAGAACACTGAATTATAAGCAATGCTACCTTTTTTTTTTTTTCCTGCACTGGTTGGCACATGGCATAATGCAGTAGTCCTATTTTGTTTTTCATTATTATGTTGCATGTTTTAAAATTTTCAGTTGAACCAAAGACATTCTCCATTTGACTTAAGTAACGATTGAATACTGAATTTTTTATAATTTAATGGTTAGTTAAACAGAATATTTCTCTGCATTTTAATTTAATTGTGATTGTCATTGTTATGAGAGATGGCTGTTGAGTATGCATTTGGTATATGCAAATTGACTGAAAGAGTCTAAGGACTTTTAACAGTTTATGATAACATGATATCAATAAGGAAATGGACTCAATCATTGGGAAAAATACGGTTTAGAATTTACACATTATTTTTTATGTCATTTTCCTCAAGTATCATTTGCAAATTCAGTATCATGTTTGAGTAATATTCATGCTGTAGATATATTCAAATGTGTTTTTATTCCTGGTTGAAAATTTTATTCAGTAATAAAGAAATAAGTTCCATAATAGAACTGTGACTGGACATTTTACTGAGCATTTGATACGTGGACAAAATTAAGAAGAGTCTATATGAATAATTTTATGTAACAGGAGCTTGAGTGAAGTATCATTGGCCTTTAGCATGGATGGATGGATGGATGGATGGATTGATGGCTGGATAGGTAGATGGGTATCATCGACAGATACCTGTAGCTTGTGTCAGCATAAATGGCAATGGAATCTGTATTAATGGGGAAAATGTTAATGTTGGGGCGTGTTGTTGTGTTAGTGCCTATCTCCTTCTGGATCTAAGATTAAACTGAGTAAATTTGTTAAAACCAAAAGACAGTCTCTGGTTTACATTTGAAAACCGAGAGCATTTCTGTAGGAATGACTTAAAATTGAAGCATATTTTGACCCTTAAACAGCAATCAGCATTGCCAGAGAAGCATTTAGCCATGAATAATGTTTGGTCATTGGATGCCTCTGTGCAAAATATAAATTTGCTGTTGAAACTAAATTCTAAATCAGGAAATGGAAAATATATATTATCCAGTGAGATCTATGATTTTTAAGTAAGTGAAGGCAACTTTAAATTTACTATTATATTTCTCTCCACATTACTGCATGAATCCTTGTGAAATGCAACATAACTTCTATTATTTATTAATGTGTGTGAATAAATTACAAAATAAGTCTTTTGACATGATAAAAATATTTTAGGTGGCTGTATTTGTTGCTAGATAATTCATAGAAATAAAATAACACGTTCGTCCCATCAGTCGTTACTTTTTATAGTAGAGTGCTTGTTCCGTTGTTACATACTATCATTTTTGGCATCCTAGACGAGAATATTTTTAAATTGCTTTAAGATTATTATTTATTTATTCATTTATTTATTTATTTATTTATTTTTACCCCCTGTGGGTGGGGGACACAGATGAAGAATACACCCACAGTATCCCCTACCTGTCATAAGAGGCAACTGAAAGGGGTGACCAAGGGATGATGAAATTAGAACCATGAGAATACTTGTGATTATTACCATTACGTGCGGAATACCGTGGGTCGACGTTGCTTGCGACTACAGTAGTACCACCTTGCGAGGAAACCATGGGTCTATATTACATAGGAGCAGTACCATTATGCGATAAACACTATGGGTGTGGGCGTTGTTTGTGATAATGTCCATCGTGTTTATTTCACCAGTCGGTTCCACGGTGTTCAGAATGGATCTGCGTTACCTGTAAGTAGTACCACTTTATGAGAAGCACACTGGCTCTATTTTGCCTGTGATTAGTGCCACTAAGTGAGAAACTCAATGGGTTTGGCTGCCACCCGTGATTAGTACCACTATGTGAGTAAAACCATGGGTCTGCATTACCTGAGAGTAGTAGTACCATTATGTGAGGAACACCACAGGTCTACGTTGCTTGTTTGTAGTACCCTTATGTATGAAATGCCAAAGGTTTGTGTTATCTGTGAGTGGTGCCATTGTGTGTGACATACCATAGGTACTGTGATTAGTACCACAATGCAAGAAACACAATGTGTCTACATTACCTGTGATTAGTACCACTATAGGAGGAACACTGTGGTTCTGCTTTACCAGTGATTAGTGCGATTATGAGGGGCCGGTGATCTGGATTTTGGACCCCTTTAGATAATGAGCATCAACCCAGTAATGAAGGCATTGTGGATTGGATCCACTGAATTTATTTTTCATGATTATTTTTTCATGATCATTTGTTTTAGA
The DNA here is from genome assembly GCF_040414725.1 of Anabrus simplex. Classification (NCBI taxonomy): domain Eukaryota; kingdom Metazoa; phylum Arthropoda; class Insecta; order Orthoptera; family Tettigoniidae; genus Anabrus; species Anabrus simplex. The sequence continues at coordinate 170,990,763 of NC_090266.1, read as the reverse complement.
TTCTCGTTAGTGGATACATTTTGAAGTTTAAATTTTCATTTTGTTCACCTCGTAACATTAGGGGCTGATGACCTAGCTGTTAGGCCCCTTTAAACAATAAACATCATCATCATCATCATCATCTATTTATTTATTTATTTATTTATTTATTTATTTATTTATTTATTTATTTATTTATTTATTTATTTATTTATTTATTTATTTATTTATTTATTTATTTGTTTGTTTCTTATATGGCTGATAATACTAAACTTATTTATTTACACATGTACATATTAAAACCAATACTAGATTTTAATATTCTGTCCTCTATCCATGCAAGTGCTGTTTGTGTGGCAGCATAGAAATCACTAGGATTTCCCTGATAGGCCTTCTGCTGGCAGTCTCTCACAGTGTGCTGTATGGTCTGGATCTTGGTGTCACAGTTACACTGGGGTGAGGAAACCTTACCCCATTTGAACAATTTGTTATATAGATTCCATGTTCGGTGCAAATTGCACTACGTGGCAGTCCCATACCAACTATTGTCGCGGCCACCAAATTAGGCGGGTGAGGAAAACTGCGCTGTCATCAGATATGGGAATGGCGAAGCGACAGATGGTCGAGAGTCGCTTACCCCCAGGCACGGATTGGCAACGCCGATCGTGCAGTGCTGTCAAACTGAGGCTCATCCGCTCCAGGCCACCTTACCCGAGTCATTCCCTGTCAAGCAGCTGTTGAGCTTGAATCGTAAGTGCAGTTAAAGATGGATAGTGAATGTGAATTGATTTGGGCTGAAGTCAAGAGAGAAGTGGCAGAGAGGAACAAGACACTCAAAATAAAGGGCGTAGAAAAACTCATGTTAGAAGCCATCGACCGTGTGACTGCTGCAGATTGGGAAAAGTGCTTCAATCGCACGGAAAATGTTCAAACAGATGATTGGGCCAAGGAAATAGTAAGGGACGAAAGAATGGAGCCATTCATCATCAGTGTAAAAGACGACTCAACAGATAGTGAGATGAGTGATGACAGTGACTAAGACTGCCTTGAAGCCAGAAACCGATTCTTACTTCATTGTAAATTTATGTAAACCTATTATTTAAAGTAGTCCTTTTTCTATATTACTCGGTACAATATACAGTATTCAAATATTTAAAGTTATAATGTAATAAAACTGATACCGATTAATATGTAATCCGAAAGTATTTACGAGGTCGTGCAGCCTGTGCTGGTGCGCGCGCCCCGAACTGCCTCAGCTTGCGACATTTACATGATCGCTTTCCGGGCCATTTTCCAGGAAAATTACAAGACTCACGGAAATATGTTTCAGATAAAAAATATAAGTCAGGCGATTTTTTACATTTTTCCCACAGACAAAATTTTATTGGCTGAAGAAATAACAACTTGGCTGCTTACTGATATTTTCAATACATGATTCTACGGATTTAAACTTACTCATTCAAGATTTTATTTTTCATAATTATTTAAAGTGGTTTATATGGAAAATAGTTATACCACTGGAATCTGCAGTCTTTTCTGAAGCTTGTAGTATAATTTGTTTTGAAACATTGTATGAAGTAACATCAGGAGCTTGAGAGAGAACAACTTGCCTCGAGCTCCGAAATGATGTGTTCAGTTAGACATTTCTTCGCCAGTTGCTACATAACCTTGGCAACAGCGTAATTTCTCTGACCCGCCTAATTTCGTGGCCGCGACAATAGTGTCTGAGCAGGGTCTATACTTGCAAATTCTTGGAGAACTGCCTCATTTCATATAGTCATTATTAGTGACAAACAAAGTTGTCATTTGTAATGATGGCTATATGACACCCCCAATTTCTGGAAATAGGCATTGTAGATATCTGATTATCTTTTAAGAAAAAGGAAACCAAGATTTTGTACGGGTCTTTCTGTGACCAACAGTGTGTTACCACATATTTCTTCCAGGAAATAACTTGTTTTCACTTTATTCCATTTATCATATATAAATCATGAAATTCACTGCTTGGAGTTGTAAACTAAGATAATGAGGTGTCTTAGTTTTAAACATAACATTACAGTTTATAGCGTCCGTATCGTTCCCATGATGGTAGGTTTCATCCTGGCTGAAGTCAGAGGTGTGATTGTAAAGTGAGACAGTCGATCTGCCCTGAAACAGACAGCATAGAGCTGGTCATAAGAGAAACGCCCTTTGCCGAGTTTAAACCTGGCAGTAGAAAGGGTCGTGCTCGCCTAGTTGGATACGACCGTATACAACAAACTCCAAGATCAGAATGTCTCGGGCAGGAAGACACTTCCGCTGACCCTCACTTATCTCTCCCCTTCTTGTGCATCTTGGCCAGCACAGAGGCATGTCATTTACAGGGTCTCTCATATAAACCCAGACTGAATGCACGGTGTTTGTACCCTGCACTATGGCAGCTGCAGTATGGGAGGCGCGTGCATAGTTCTTGACCTTGCAAGCAACCTGCACGTGTTTGACCTAGCAAGCATCAGTCAACAGTCTGAATCTCAGCTGTTAACATGGTGAGACAGTTATCATTGCAACGCCGTATTTTTGTATGTAAAAGCTCTGGTTTCTTCTTAATAGTCGTGTGAACAGTCGTAACTCTCGTTATCGGTGTGCAGAAAATCCTAGTGGTGTTTATGAAGTCCCTCATTATGATAGGAAGATTGGTGTTTGGTGTGCTGTTAGTGCAAGACGAATAATTGGTTCTGTTTTTTTAAGATGACAGTAAATGCAGAGAGGTACCAAGATGACATTTTGATACCGTTTTTCCGTCAGTTAACGGAAGAAGAAATATTACGTGGGTGGTTTCAGCAATATTCAGCCCCTGCTCATACAGCAGGAGATACCCTTCTTACAATCTCGGAAGTGTTTGCAGATAGTGATCAGTGCTGGTCTATTTCCCCCTCATTCTCCAGATCTAACAGTGTGTAGTTTTTACTTGTGGGGAAAACTGAAAGAAAAAGTTTGGAGGAACTGAAAGAAAACATTACAAATGAAATCAGAAACATTACAGTGGGAGAACTCACTCGCGTCGGCCAGAATGTGATTACCGGATACATTGCCTGTATAACCCAGGAAGGACGACACTTCCAGCATCTTTTATAAGGTAAGATTCCACATAAGATTACATACACCCTTAAAGCAGGGCGGCCATGCACGACATAAGTTCGGCTGAGACAGCTGCCGTAGCTCAGATTACAAACACTATGTGTTCAGTGTTCGTTTATATGAGAGACCTTGTAGTTATTTGTAATATCAAAAGATTGCATACAAGGTAGATAATGGGAAATATTATTTACTATCAGCTTAGTAATACATATTGTTTGGATTGGGAGTTATTATCAGATTTTGTTCTCTCTCACTTTTTTCTTCCAGGCCTTCGTATCAATTTCCCTTTCATATGAATTGCAAAATGAGTAGCTAAAAATCAAAATGCCCTTACCATCCAACCTCTCCATCACATTACAGCCCTGATGGGCCTTGGCCTACTAAGTGACTGCTGCTCAGCCCAAAGTCCTGCAGATTACAAGGTGATGCATGGTCAGTGTGAAAAATACTCTAGGCTGTTATTCTTGGCTTTCTAGACTGGGGCTGCTATCTCACCATTAGATAACTTCTCATTTGTTTTCATGTAGTCTGAGTGGACATTAAACCAGCCCTCACATCCAGGTAAAAAAACAAACCCTGACCTAGCCAGTAATCAAACTCGGGGCTTCTAGATAAGAGGCAGGCTCGCTACCTCTAGATCACATGGCCAGGAATCGAGATATCCTTAACCCATATCATCTTTAATGAAATTCCACCCAGTCACTTCCTGGTGATACTGTAAGAGACAAGCATTAAACTACACGAACCTACTATGCTGGCGTAGCAGGGGGAGAGGTGATACTCCCATGTGGCACGTCCCAGGTGGCGGATAGGGGGGTTCTAACTGGCTTGCCGGCGGACTTGAGGGCAATAAAATACCTCTCGCGGACCAAACGCACAACCCCACTGTGGGTGGGGGACACAGACGAAGAATACACCCACGGTATCCCCTGCCTGTCGTAAGAGACGACTAAAAAGGGCGACCAAGGGATGATTATATTAGAACCATGAAACTCCTTGTGATTAGTACCACCATGCAGGGAACACCATGGGTCGCATTCCTTGCGCATAGTACCACTATAATATATAAGTGATAATAATAACAACGTAAACGTTTCCACCTTTTCAAAACTACAATATATTCACAAAATTACAAATTACAAGGTACTAGTTTCGACCCATCTAGGGGTCATCATCAGCCGTATTGGACCAAAGATCATTTGTGGCGAAATCCTAAGACAATGTTATTTTAAAGAATAACAAGTGAAATGAGATGTTATGGTAATAGTTAATAATACAAGGAATATACATACTAAGAGGTTTTTAACAAAGAATAAAGTATAAATGGGGTGTTGTAAAAATTATAATCATGGAAATCAGTAAGTTCTTGTATTGAAATGAAATATGGCTTAGGAAGAGGGCTTAAGGTGGGGCTGAAGGGTGCAGGAGAAAGTGTAATTGTCTTGGAAAAGTACCTTTGATTAAATTTAGGATTGAGTTTAGGTTGGCTGCATTATTGTTTCTGAGGAAAGTGATAAATAGATCGAAGAGTATGTTGGGTTTCTCTGAGATTTCATTGAGATTGTGACTGGCATTAAAGTATTGGTCTAGGTGTATGTAGTAATTTTCCATTATGTTGAGTAAAGGGCCCTTGTTTGCTAATACGAGGATGTCCATGTCTTGTTCAATATTGGTGAAATTATGGTTATAATCTTGCATGTGTTGGCCGATGGCTGAAAACCTGTTGTATTTTATTGCGTTAGTGTGCTCGTGGTATCTGATAATGAAGTTTCTCCCGGTTTGCCCGATGTAGGTTTTTTTACAGGTGGTACATTTGATCCTATAAACTCCTGATTTTAAAAAACTGCTGGTCTTGTTGATGTGTGAAGTATTGTATAAAACGTTCATGTTCTTATTGTTGGTTAGATTCCAAATAGGTTTGTGATTAGTAGCAAACGAGAGCACGACAGCTTTTACAGTACTTGTGATTAGTAGCACTATATGAGCGACATCATGGAATGACGGAATCTATGGTTCTGGCTTGCCTATGATTATTACCCACTATATGAGAAACACCACGGGATAGTACGATTCCCTGTGGTTAGTACACTTAGGTGATGAACACCATAGGTTTGTGTTGCCTGTCAATGGCACTGCAGTGTGCAAAACACAGTCTGTAATACATTTGCGAATTTCATTACCTGTGAGTAGTACCATAATGTGTGGAATTCCGTGAGTCTACACTACTCTTGATTAGTACCGCAACATGACAAATACCTTGGTTCTACTTTTCTAGCGATAAGTACCATTATGAGGGGCCGATGACTTGGATTTTGGACTCCTTTCGACTACAAGCATCATCGATTCAGTATCGTGCCATAGACGCAGTCCCTTGGTCAGTAATACTATTGTTTTACGCCAGCTTCTGTGCATGTGAGGCACTGTAGGTTGGTTCAACTGATCGTTTTAAATTCATATCCATCCATCCATCCATCCATCCATCCATCCATCCATCCATCCATCCATCCATCCATCCATCCATCCATCCATCCATCCATCCATCCATCCATTCATTCTTTGTCCTCTTGTTTTGAATTGTGGTCGGTGGAGGATTTTGGATTTTTTAATTTTGTCATTTCATTTCATCTCATTTCGTACCATTAGGGGCCGATGACCTAGATGTTAGGCCCCTTTAAACAACAATCATCAGTCATCAAGCATTAAACTGAAGCTGATCTTGGCCATTACATCCATTATAAAAGCCAGGTATCAGGTTATTTTTCAAAAAGTACTGACGGAAAGATTATTTTATAAGTAGATTTTGTACTCTGTGATTGGAACCACTGTAATTCCTCTGCTGATTTCACTGTTTGATCGTGTATTCTACATTAATTCACTTCCTATGTACCTACTTGGAGATCAACAAAGTTTCAATATTCTTGCTCTTGATTTCTCCTGTTCCAGTTCTTTCTCTTTCCTCCTGTTATCACCTTTGCTTTTACCCTTCTCTACACTGATTCTTATTCTTATTCTCCATTCTTCAGTTCCCTATTTACTTGTATTAAGCTTAATCAGTTCATCACAGTATTTTCTGCAAATTGCAGTGTGTTCATTCTTATACCTCCATATGCTGCTTTTCCTGCTACAGTGATATCAGTGATATCTACTTCCCTGGCTCAGTCTATTTTTTATTTCAAACCAATCTGCTTTGCCCACTTGTGTCTCTGAAACAACTACAGCCTTGATCCTGTAGATGGGCCGGAATCAACCACTGATCCATTAGGTGGGTCAGAATGAGCCCCGCATTATGTAGGTGAATTGGAAGCAAAAGCTTGTTTTTCAACCAACTTGAAATAATATACAGCTTTTTTTTTAGAACATTGTAATTTTTTCTTTTTGTTTGTTGAGCATCTGTTATGTCTGTAATACATATCACTGTGATATTAGTGAAATCTATAATGAAAGGGTAGTTCACTTATCATCAGTATTAATCGGAGACACAATAGAATTTCAATGTATGGCACATTTATTTATTTAATCTATTTAAAAATTAAAGGTTCCAAATTAGACCCACTTATCTTTGTATCAATTACTGGTAGGCCTTTACATTTTTTAATGAAATGTATTGTCAAGTTGAGTTACACATTTTTTATACCAAGCAACCATAAGTGGTAGTCGTATTGTTTGAGGTTATATGATTAATAGAATATTTGGTTTAATAAGGTATGTAATTTTAGATCTAGGTCTATGTCTACCTAGCTAACTTAAAAACCAAAGCGCAAAATGACTTGCAAGAAGTTACGCCATTGAGGATTGCCTTCGCCTTCATGTTTATTTACTCATGCGTTGCCACCAGTTTGCTAGTGACAGAAACCTTTTTATCTTTAACCTCTTCTTAATTGTTGTATTGGACAAAAGAAGATGAAGGGCACAGAGATAATTTTTGTTAAAAAAGAGAAGCAGCTTCTAAACAGTCATAAGTTAACACCCACCACTCAACTCAACACACGTTAAAATGAACTAGTCAGTTAATCCCAATAGAGAGATATGTGAATAACTAGGTAGGGTTAGGGGTTTGGAGAGTTGTGGAAGGGGCAGGAATGGTGGAGTGGTAAGTGTTACAAGTATTGTCACATGTATGAGCTGTTTGTTGACATTGTTCACTTGCCTCTTTCAAGGTCCTGGGGCTGAGCTGGCTACCTTGGCAAATTGACATAGTTCTGCTTTGGGTTTTGGGCATTTTTCATGTCTTATCAAACAGTTAATTTTTGCTTAATTTAGCTATTGTTTTTGATTTTATTTTTTAATGACAAAACATATTTTAATTCATTTATTGTTGTTATCAACACAAATTAAAAATAATATGGGTTGCCTCCTTGTCCCTCCCCCCAGTCTGAGGCTTGGGCCTTGTGTATATGTGCTATTACAGGGTCCTTATTTGATAAGTGTGCGACAGAAGCACCATTCTAGCCACGACAAGTTGCCTCATTGTCATTTATCCACTGGCTGTCAAGATGTGCACTGCACATCAGCAAAAATGAGGCTTAAATTTCGGTCATGGATAGCTAATTCTGATTAAACTAAGAGACTAAAAACTTCCCTAGCATTAAAGGAGTTTCTCAAAATGAGGTTCTTCAGCACATAAACATTCTTGGCACCTCCTAAGAAGGCTTGCTGACACTCAGCAAATCTTAGCCTGTGATGTGTTCAATATCATTTGCTAAATGATCTCTTGTAGTTCTTGTCTTGTGTGAAGGTTTTTCCTTTCAACATCTCCCACATGCAACAATCACTGGAATTTAAGGATTTAGAGGGGCTTCTTTCCAAGAGAATTCCTATTTCATTAAGCCTTTCCTATGTTACTGTAATTTATTTCTTCCTTTTTTTCTTCTTAGGAACAAACATGGTGCAGGAGTTCTTAACTATATTACATACTATATTCCTATTTAAAAGACAGCTGGGAAACTGTGTATGAAAATAAGGACACTCTTTGACAGACGAATATGTCCCTTAGCATTTCACACTGAAAAAAACGTTGTTCTAATGCAAACATCACCTTTAAAGCAATACTGTACTAAAAACATTATTAACACCAGAGCAATGTCAACGACACTAAACCCTTACTGAATTCAATACGATAACCTCCTGTGTCAGTCGGGCATATTAACATTACTTTACCCTGCAGCTGTAGATTACTTCACTACTGCAGCTGCACATAGCGAGACTAGCAGTGTACTTACATTGCACAGCTTTAAAATAAAGACCTTGTATAATCAATATTTTCTCGTTGCATAAAAAGGGATGGGAACCTTTTACTAACTGTTTAAAATGTATATAGTGTCCTTCTGTAAATTATATCCAAGGATTGATATGTGTGGTCATTATTTCCTTTTCTTCACTTATTAGTGTCCATAGTCATGTTAATAAGCTGTTCTGCCATGTTGTTTTACTCAAAATAAGGGTCTGAACTTGTGGACTCTATAGATCTTTAATTATCACATGCTACCTCAGTTTCCCTTTTTGTTCTTAATATGCGTTTTCTGGAGTTCTGTAGCTTGTAATTTCTTGGATTTTGTTAAAAGGGAAGTCTAACTGTATAATTACTCTAATTATTGAACAAGAAACTGAAAATTTTTCATTCTCTGTTACTCTTTGCATAATCTAATATCATGTTGAATTGTCCGACTCATTGGCTGAACGGTCAGCGTACTGGCCTTCGGTTCAGAGGGTCCCGGGTTCAATTCCTGGCCGGGTCGGGGATTTTAACCTTAATTGGTTAATTCCAATGGCACGGGGGCTGGGTGTATGTGTTGTCTTCATCATCATTTCATCCTCATCACGACGTGCAGGTCGCCTACGGGAGTCAAATAGAAAGAGAGACCTGCACCTGGTGAGCTGAACCCGTCTTGGGATATCCCGGCACTAAAAGCCATACGACATTTCATTATTATTTTAAATTCAAGAAAATGTAAATTTTAGATCATGATGATTATGATAATTACCTGTGGCTTTTGCTAGCCTTGTGCGGCCCTGGTAAGGCTGACCCTCTGATGAGTGTGGGCGGTGTCTTCCATGTATAGGAAACAGCGTGTTTGTGTGGCGAAGGAGATCTGAGACATGTGACGTATGAGTTGCAGGAATGTTGGGGTTAGCACAAACATCCAGTTCATGAGCCAAGCGACTGAAAATTAAAATTCCTCCATTCAGCTGCAGAGGCCCCAAGGATTGACAGCTAAGATGCTAACCATTCAGTCATGGAGCCAGACTGTTGTGGTAAAATTTTCAATAACTTGACAAAGTAATGCTGTTGAATGTCTCCGTTGTTGTAGCTCACGCAGCATGTTATGTAAATGCAACTGAACAGCAAACGACATTTCTGATCCAGCTTTCTAAGTTTACTGGCATGTGCTATCTGGATATGCTGCAAAACTGATTATTTCCTTGATTGAACAACAACTCAAGCAACTTCAGCAAGATGAAGCTCCAATTCATCAGTGTGCTACTATTGCCTGTTCACTAAATGAAGTATATTGACGCCTTGTTTAGTTTCAGTGGATCTCATGATTTAATGCTTTTCGGTTGTTAATTCCCCAACTGGATCACCAGCATTATGGCATGTGATTTTCTCTTCTTAAGTGTGTGACTTGCGACGAACTAAAAAATTTTGATAACTGGACTTCAGTTCCATGTGTGGCAGCAATTTTATTTTTTGCTTCTCTGCAGTTCAGTCACGTAGAGCAGTCTTATTTTCCCCATACATTGATACATTAACCACAACTCTGATCCTGCAAACACACTGTCTGTGGTCCTGTGTAATGTAATAATAATAATAATAATAATAATAATAATAATAATAATAATAATAATAATAATAATAATAATAATAATAAACTCAATAGCTGTAGTCGCATAAGTGCAGCCAGTATCCAGTATTCAGGAGATAGTGGGTTCGACTTTAATCTGATGCCATCTGGCTGCTTCCTTGTCAATTTTGATGTTCCGTTTTTCTCTAGGGATACCAGATGGCAGAGTAAACCGAATCTCTCTTGGGTGTCTGTGGTGGCTGAATATTTTGAATTTTTTGGCTAAACGCCAAATGTGTTGCCAAATCTTTTTGATGCCAACATCATACAACACGGAGTGATGAATGGACTGTCTTGAAAAATGGTCTGTCTTGACAAATGGACCGTTTTCCCTCCCTTAAAAAATCTGACTACCTCTGTCGGTAATAAGTTTCATATTATTCTGTATTAAAGAGCAATATACTGTAAAATAAAAGCTAAAGGTTTCCACCTATTCAATACTATTTATTGTAATCTTAAAAATGTTACATATATTTGATGAAACTAGTTTTGGTCTTGCTGGGGCTGTACCTTAATTAAAGCCACGGCTGCTTCCTTTCCACTCCTAGCCCTTTCTATAAGACCTATCTGTGTCGGTGCGACGTACCAGCAACTTGTAAAAAAATAAGTGATCCTTAGGGAAAGGATTTTAAGTTTGAATGTATAATCAGAAAATGGGGGCGGGGGGTGAAATGGTTCTGAAAATACATACAAAAAGATGGAAGAAAGGTGTTGATGAAATCATGTTATTAAGGGTTAAAAACAGTTATATGAACTTTCCTTATCCCATTTACTGGGTTCTAATAATTCATAAACTTGTTATATTGGATTCCACACAACATATCAATGTTTTTGACAGTAAGTCCCTGGCGCTTTGAGCTCGATATATTCTTATATATAGAGAGAGAGAGGAGAGAAACTCTGCTCGACATCTACAGAAACCAATGAAATATATCTTGTCTAAACGCGTAAACGGAGTTCAGTTAAAGTTGTAAAGGTTTCCAAATCTGGATTGTTCTTCAAATTTAATTTGAATTTGTCTTTAGCAAATCCATCAAGGTTCTCCTTAACACTCATCAACTTCTTCCAAACTCTGAATCACATAAGGCAAATACTTGTAGCCCTGTACTGTGTAAAGTTCCAACTCTAGGTCTTGGTTGTTGATGACTGTTGGGCCTGCTTGATGGCTTCTGCATCTGTTGAGTCTAGGGCACATATGAATCATTTGATTTTATCACAATTTTTACCCAAGAGAATCTGTAGAAGCAGAGAAAAAAAGATTGTCTAATCTTTTAAAAACACTGATAAAAGTAGGGGGTAAAAGTGCTGAAGCCATGAAATATAATGGAGAAGGTGGCAACATGTAGTAACTCACAAAAAGGTGCAAAAGGTGCAACAAATTATGTTTATTTTGCTTCATTTCATGTCTCCAAATATATACTTTGACCTATCTGTACAAAAACAGCTGTATTTTTGGAAAGGTGTTGCACCTTAAAATGCTTTCACTAGTGATCACCTGGTGGTTAGGACATTACATTGTGTAGTAGTCCAATGAATCATTTCAAATTATTCTATGAGTTTCATAATTTCTCTGTTCCTTTTTTCAAATTCACTTTTATTTTTCAGTTAAATTATGAACATAAGAAAGCATCCTTGGTCATAAGTGAAGCTTTTCCAAAGGATGCTGGAACTTATGTAGTTGCTGCAAAAAACCTAGCAGGAGAAGCAACATGTACATGCAACGTTTCTGTGAAAGGCAGATTGCCAACCGAAACCTCCGACTCCGAACTTGCGAGTGATATGGAACCAATAAAACCAGCAATTCAACTTCCTCTGAAAGATATATCTGTATTTGAAGGAAAGAAGGTCAGACTTGATTGTGTGATAATTGGACAACCTGAGCCTGAGGTAAATATGATTATGTATTTTATCCATGATAATCTCTTGTCAAATGTTGTTTGATGAAGGTTCTTACTTTTATTACTTCCTTTATATATTGTAAGGCATCTACTCTCTTTGAAAAATTTGGGCTTAGATAAATTTTTTTTTTAAATTGAAAGAACTGCACACATTTAATGTGCCAGTTTGAGTATAAGAAAATAATTTCAAAAGTTAAAAACCTTCTTTGAATTACACCTAATACTGAACAAGACAAAACTTTATACTGTCTGGACTGAGCAATCAGCCATGTTAATTAAGAATAGGTTCACACTATGCTTAAACAACAAATTCTTATTAGACATATGATAAAAAATGTCTTATGTGGCTAAGAAATTAAACTAGCTCTGCTTTTAAGAACAAAAGTATTTTGAGTGTGTAATTAACCTGTAATGACATCAGTCAAAACAATGAATACACCTGTTGAGTCTAGGGCACATATGAATCATTTGATTTTATCACAATTTTTACCCAAGAAAATCTGTAGAAGCAGAGAAAAAAAGATTGTCTAATCTTTTAAAAACACTGATAAAAGTAGGGGATAAAAGTGCTGAAGCCATGGAGATGTAAAATGAATACTGTTACGAATAAACCAGTGTCTTTATTGGACAAATTTAACCTAGGATGACCCAATTAGCAGATCCATAAAAACACACACACATTCTCTCTCTCTCTCGCATGAACTACAATACTTAATAATTAGTGGCTATTTACAAAAGTCGCCTCATGTTTTGGCTTCCAGAAAATCCACAAAAACACCAGACAAAAAGCGCAATGCAAGGGGAGGCCGCCACATGCCCTCAGACTGGTTGGGAGATTCCCAGCCTGGCTTGTTTATCAAATCGAATTGAATCGAATCGAATCGAATTGAATCAAATCAAATCAAATCAAATCAAATCAAATCAAATCAAATCAAATCAAATCAAATCAAATCAAATCAAATCAAATCAAATCAAATCTCACCTCACCTCACCTCACCTCACCTCACCTCACCTCACCTCACCTCACCTCACCTCACCTCACCTCACCTCACCTCACCTCACCTCACCTCATTATTTGCAAATGAGGTGTCTACCTCGGTGGCAAATGGTACACTAAAATACATTATTGTCAAGCACTAAATTTTAAATTTAACAAGAGACAAAGAAAATTTTCCTAGAATACAATATTATACAATTTACGCTAATAATTTGTTCTATTAAACACACACATCATCCTTAATGAATTTATATTGTTTACAAAATTCTACTTATAATATCTTACAAACATAGTCAACTCATATACAGTATGTGAAATTACTTCTAGTAATAATATACAACTGGTATAAGATTAAAATTAACATTGAATTTATTTACATATTTATATTTTATCCATTTTGGAATCTAAGTAGCATAACGACCTGCTGCGTCTTAACCAGAGCCCCTTTTGCCACCACTTTTCAGAGTTCCTGAAGGGCCTTCACAGCTACCGTAGCGGTCCCAGGGCCCTCGAAGTCCCCACTGTACTTCACCCCTACAGGCAGTCCCCTACTTGGGCTGTCCAAACTCCATAGACCAGGGGATGGAATTAATTTAATCACACACATTTTTTTATTTACAATATCCTGCACTGGTCGAATGCCCTCTAACATTTCATTTATTTTCTCTGTTGTTGTTTATTCTCTTCTTGAATATCTGTACCGATTTTGGAAAAGGATCAAACACTACCCCTGGTAAACTGTTCCACTTCTTCGCGCCCTTCCCAATGAATGAAAATTTACCCCAATCGTTTCTGCTAAAATTCCTTCTAATTTTGTACTTGTGGTCAGTTCTACCAATATAATTATTTTCCAACCGAAGCCTCTCACGGATATCTCTCCATGCTTCTTCTCCTGTATAGGCTCTATATAATCCTATGAGTCTAGTTTTCTCCCTTCTCTTACTTAAAGTTTCCCAACCAAGTTCCTTTAACATTTCTGATACACTACTCTTTCTCCTGAAATCCCCTGTTACAAACCTTGCTGCTTTCCTCTGCACACCATCTAGTTCTTTTATTAGGTATTCTTGGTGAGGATCCCAAACATTGTTTGCATATTCCAATAATGGACGAATCATACTTAAGTAACTTTTTTCTTTTAATTCTATGTTGGATCCTTTAAGTAGCCTCATTATGACATGTAACAACCTCTATGCTTTCCCAACAATGTCATCAACATGACCCTTCCAGTGCAAATTACTTTCAAATCTCACACCTAAGTATTTGCACTTGCCATCTTTATGGATAACTACCTCATCCAGGAAATACTGAAGGGGGCTTCCAGAGGGTAGGCAGTTGCATGAACACATTACAATATGCATTAAGTATTGAGCAACAACAAACAATCCCACAGTGTAACAACCCATTATTAGAGCCCTGGCTTCCCGAGATGACTGTTGCCCTGGTAGGTGGCCTGCAGATGCTGGATCACCATGCGGTCATATTCAGCCATACTGCTTGGCTTTCCTGACTGGGCCCACTACTTGTAGTAACAGACAGCTCGTCACTTGGTGTCAAGAGTCCGAGTGAACCTCATTCCATCCTTCTGCCCTGGACTGGCTGGGAATTGAACCTGGGGACACTGAATATGAGGCATGCATTCTACCCCTACATTGGGGTGCTGGTGAATGCATCTGCCAAATCGATATAGACACTTTTCAGTCATAAAGTGCTAGATAAAAACTTACCTTCGTTGTAGATAGGAGATCTAACACCTTTATTGTCACACAATCATCTAAATAGACAGCATGGCTGGTAAACTAGTGGGTGTACTTCGTACTATTCAACCTGTAAAGGATAAAAGCATTGAATGATGTACAAAAATGTACTGTATATGTACTTTTTATTTTCATAAGGCATGATGCAAGCCCAGTAGCTTTAGTTTAAATTGTCCTTTACCGACTCATTTATGCAATAATATGTTTTCCTCTCAAAAGATGACCTAGGGAAGGCAGTGTCTTACTGTAATAAGAGGATTCTCTTATGTCAGTCTTCATAGTAGGGGGTGACAAAAAAATTGCTGGCCGGGCTGAGTGGCTCAGGTGGTTGAGGCTCTGGCCTTCTGACACCACAGGTTCGATCCTGGCTCACTCCGGTGATATTTGAAGGTGCTAAAAAACGTCAGCCCCGTGTTGGTTGATTTACTGGCACGTGAAAGAACTCCTGCGGGACTAAATGCTGGCACCTCGGCGTCTCCAGAAACCGTAAAAGTGGTTAGTGGGACATAAAGCCAATAACATTATTATTTAGAAATTGCTCCTCAGGTCAAGAAAATAGTCACGGCGACCATAAATATTGGATTACAGGCCATTGAGAGATTTAAGAATATGCCAAATAATCAAAATTTCAGATAACAAATGCCATAGGAAATAAATTGACAAGTATGCAATTCTTGAATGAATGAACTGAGATAGTGGATGGCACTTGCTTGGTGTGAACATATCCAAATAATAATAGATTCCAAATGAAATAAGAGCATTGATATACTAAACTTAGTAATAATAACTCTTCTCTTTAGAGTTGGCTGCAGTCATACCCATCGATGAGGGGTTAGTCTTCGTATAATTGCAGCAGTAATGCAATCTGACAAAGATGAGTAGCAGCAGAAGGGATAATGAACACCTGAACTAACAACAGTAGTCAGCCAGTGTAATGTTATTGTTGATAATGTTTAAGGACTCACAATATTGAAGACCATCCACATTTTGTTTGCTTCTGGCTTGGTGATTTTAAAGCCCCCTCTTTTATAGTTCCCTTTTCCTACATTCTTCGTGTTCATTCCTTCAGGCTTTGCTTCTAATTTTTATACTGAATGAGAAAATTGAGAAATATGGCATCACTCAATACTGATCTGCATTTAGGGCAGTCGCCCAGGTGGCACATTCCCTATCTGTTGTTTTCCTAGCCTTTTCTTAATTGATTACAAAGAAACTCAAAATTAATTAAACATCTCCCTTGATAATTTATTCCAATCCCTAACTCCCCTTCCTATAAACAAATATTTGCCCCAATTGGTCCTCTTGAATTCCAACTTTATCTTCTTATTGTGATCTTTCCTACTTTAAAAGACACCACTCAAACTAATTTGTCTACTTATGTCATTCCACGCCATCTCTCCACTGACAGTTTGTAACATATCACTTACTTAGTTTACAAAAGGAGTATATTTTTTACCCCACCAAAAATAAACAAAATCCAACCTCAACGTTTCAACCAATCTGGTCTATCAAAGACTTGTATTGACAATTGCCTCAAGCTAACATATGCTCGAATTTTCTTACGAAGAAGATCCACTTCAGTGCCAGACAAGAGTTGTTTTTAGAATTTTATATGACACAAATTTTCCTTTGGACAAAGATTTTAGAATTGTTTACAATGATTTCAACATGTGTCATATATGTCATGTCTAGGGCCCAGATTCATATGCACTAAAAACTTCAAAAATATGCATGCACATATGCACCAAAAATGTCAAAAATATGCACGAAAATATGCACTAAAAATAAAACAAAATACACTTACCAAACGCATTATTTAATTTCAACTCAGTGTTAAATTGATAAACATGTTTCATGCCTTGCAAAATGATGCATGGCAGTAGGTTATCAAAAGTTTTTCAAGGTTTTCAGTGGCCAATGACTTTCTGTTGTCGGACAGAATTAATTTACACGCTGGGCAGTACTTGTACACTGGCAACGACTACCCAGAATATTCTTCTGGCAAAGCCTGCCTGATTCCACTTATGTAGTTGCTTATGGATTGAATCTTCTTCAGTCCTGGGTTAGCTGCCTCTGTGGATCAGTGGTAGAGTGTCGGCCTCCGGATCCCAAGATAGCGGGTTCAAACTCGGCAGAGGTAGTCGAATTTTTGAAGGGCAGAAAAAAGTCCATTCGACACTCCATGTCGTACGATATCAGCATGTAAAAGATCTCTGGTGACACATTTGGTGTTTACCCGACAAAATTAATTAAATCTCAGCCATAGATGCCCAAGAGAGTTTCGGTTTACTCAGTCTGCCATCTAGTGGGCCTAGAGTGAAACGGAACGTCAAAATTGACGAGCAGACAGCCAGATAGCATCAAATTGAAATGTCTGCACACAGTAGCTGAGGCCATATGATTATTATTATTATTATTATTATTATTATTATTATTATTAGTCCTGGGTTTGAGTCCAACACCGCACTGAGTTTCCTTTTAACTTTTTCTACAGTTTCACCACGTACACCGCTTAAAGAACTAACGGGTGTTTTAAATTAACTGAAGGGATTCGTGCAGGGGTGCACCGTGAGTCTCTAGACACTTAATCGCCTTCGAAATTGACGAATCATGCACATGGACAAAACTGATATATTTATATACAGTTTCAGATTCAAATGCGCCCTTTGCTTCACGAACACACGCAGTATGACTATCGTCAATACCTTTAACTACACCTTTCACTTGATTTAAATTCTCCTGGTAGAACGATATTGCGGATAACCAAGTTCCCCATCTTGTTAGAACAGGTTCCGACGGAAGAGAAACCTGAGGCAGATGAATTTTCTACAACTGTACACGAGCTGGTGCTTTTAGGAACAGATTTTTTCCCACTTGAAAATACTTTGTTGACAGATGGAAAGAGAATACGTACCTTTTCTGCAATACTATGCCATCCATGGGCCAAACAGGTGACATCGATGTGATTTTGAAAAAATACTCTAAGAGACTGACCACGCTATTTTGGTTAGTACCGCAACATGGCAAATACCATGGTTCTACTTTCCTAGCGATAAGTGCCATTATGAGGAGCTGATTACTTGGATTTTGGACCCCTTTAGACTACAAGCATCATCGATTCAGTATTGTGCTATAGAAACAGTCCCTTTGTCAGCAATACTGTGAATGTGAGGCATTGCAGGTCAAATCCACTGATTGTTTTGAATTCATATCCATCCATTCATTCTTCGTCCTCACGTTTCGAATTCTGGTCAGTGAAGGATTTTGGACTTTTAATTTGTTATTACATTTCGTCTCATTTCGTACCATTAGGGGTCGATGACCTCGATGTTAGGCCCTTTTAAACAGCAAGCATCATCATCATCACAACTTTATTTCCAACTGTGTGTCTGTTGGTTTCTCCCTTGATTATATTCCATAAGGTTCGTGATTTATTGCACGACTCGTTAACTTTCTTGTTATTGTGCATTATCTTAGCCGCCCTAGGAACTCTTCGATAGACTGATTTGTAGTTCTTAACATACTTACAAAAATACAGGTCACAACTCTGCTGTGCTAATCTACTTAGTAATTTATATTTTTGACTTGAAATCTGTATACGTTTCGTGATCCATGGCTTTTTTGAAGTTTCATTAATTACTGGATTTTTTTTTTTTTTTTTTTTTGGAAAATGAAATTCAAATTGTGTAAAAAAAATTCTTAAAAAGGTTCTATACTTTTGGTCAATGCTATCACCAAGTGTTATTGGAGCCCAGGTATGAAGTTTAAGACTTTCAATGAAACTGCCACATGCAGCTGCAGAGAAAAAAACGAGTTAATTGTGCTTGCTTCATTTTGGTTGAATGCTTGTTAACATTCTCAATTTCTAGTTGCAAAATTTGAGCATGTTGATGTGATAATCCAAAATTTATATTGGATGCTTGCATTTTAGAACAATGAAAATTAATACAAATGTTATCTATCGTTGTAGCTTAGGTGGCAGTTACCTGGGTGGGTGTAAAAATGAAGTGTTTTAGATTACAGCTTTGAAGAACATGCAGTAGTTGTGATGTGAACGGAAGGTTATCTTCAGCGAAATCTATATTAAAATCACAGCAAAGTATTACTGCTGTGCTGCTATTCCTACTGAAAATGTTATGAAGGACTAGATCTAATTTTCCTAAGTAAATCTCCACATCAGCATCCGGTGAACGGTACACGGTTAACAGAATGACCCTTTTACCAGATGATAACAAGTAGTGACAGAGTAGGGAAAGCAATCTCAAATATTGGAAGTGAGAACCTTGAAATAGTGGACTGCTTCGAGAAAGAACCATTCTCTTCGTCAGGTACCACAAATATTTAAAATATCCATACATATCTGGACCATAAATATTATTTCAACACATACTAAAATATATCTAAAAACTTATTATTATTATTATTATTATTATTATTATTATTATTATTATTATTATTATTATTATTATTTGTGATAGCAGATGAAGAGAATGGTTCTTTCTTGAACCATGTACGTTTAATGTAGACGACAACAACTTCATTTGTCATTGTATGTACTGTATTAAGTATAGCCAGGGCAGACCCAGTAAAGACCCTTTGAGTATTAGTATTGTCATAGTTAATATGGAAAATCTAGGACCAAAAAATGGTTGAATTTGTTGATTCTTGTAACTGTACACTTAAGGTATTCCACTAGGAATTAGAGGTTTCTTTGTTTATACCATTTACATTAGCCCTTCCTCCACTCTGTCACTTTTTTTTCCCTCACTCTCTCTGATTCATTCTGAAATTGTTCATTCAGATCATTTGTTTTATAATTCATGTTCATATTAATCAAGAAATTTTGTTTTTTTAGGTAATTTGGTATCATGATGAACGCCCTGTAAAAGAATCATCAGATTTTGAACTCCTGTTTCAAGGCGATCGTTGTTCTCTTATCATTCATGAAGCCTACTTAGAGGATGCTGGTGAATACAAAGTGGTAGCTATTAATTCTGCCGGAGAAGCATCCAGCAAGTGTAATCTCACAGTTAAATGTATGTATAATTATTGATTTCATACATGCACATTATAGATTTCATATGTGCAAGATGAAACCTTTTCCTTCCTGCTCCTTTTCCTCTTATCTTGCCTCTTACCATCACTACTGGGTTGCTCTTCTCCTCACTTATTTTCATTCCCCATTCTTCATTTTCTCCATCTGCTGCCTTGAGGTGCGCATGGACTTCCATTTAATCCTCTGCAAATTGCCCAATGTCTTGCTACCTGCTATTTCACCAGACCATCATCATTTTTCCAGTGGGGCCGATGACCTTCGATGTTAGGCCCCTTAAAACAACAAGCATCATCATCATCATCATCATTTTCCAGCTCCAGTTTCCTGGGTGTGGTGAAGGAGCGCTCACCACTTCTTCCTGTCAAAGTATAGTTTCTGTTCCTCTATGTCTTCCTACTTGATATTCCTCTTGCTGACCTCCGATTTCACTGTGTTTATCCATCTATTCCTTGGCCTCTCAACTGTCCTCTCCTCTTTCACTTCTGTTAAATTAATTCCTTGCTGTTCTTGTTCCGTCCATCCTCATAACATGTCCAAACTGTTGTAGCCTGTGTCTTCCTAAAAACTTGGTAACAGGTATTTTGATGCCAACCTCTTTCCTGTTCGCCTCATTTCTAATATTGTCCTTCCTCGTCTTTTGGTTCACTGTTCTGATGAATTTCATTTCTGTTGACTGTATTTTACTAGTAGCCTTGCTATGTAGGGTACATGTTCCGAGTCCATTTGTGAGAATTGGAATGAAGTAGGTATAAAACATGGTCAGTTTTGCTTTCTGGGATATTTTATCATCCCAGAGTAGATTTCTAACTTGAAAATAAAATTGAGAAGCTTTCTGTGTCCTGTTAAGTATTTCTTAGTGTACTTTGTTATCTTTTGAAGTGATACTTCCAAGGTATTTGAAGTTAGAAACAGACTGCAATAGAGTTCCCTCCAGGAAAAGGTTTAAATCTGTGCCTTTCCTGTTGGTTGCCATTCCACCAGACCATCTGCAGAAATATAACCCTCCAGTGCACATGCAGAGCACAATAATGATTCACTATTTTTAGTGTGTGCATTACTAAGCACTAGTATACAGGTGACCTTGATACTCTCTGTACCTTCCTGTCATGTTCCTCTGCAATTTATCAATCAGCCTCAAGCTTTGTTTAACAACAATGTGATTTTCTAAACACTCTGAAAAAGTGTAGCGGCGTACAGTACATGCAAATAGACGAGAATAATTACATGAGCAGGAGAGGAATAACACAGAGGGGAAGAGCGATGCAGTAGAAGCAGGCAAAAATATGGTGATGAAATAAACATGCATAGGAGAGTGCAAGCAAGGATCACCATGTTCGGCTAATATACTCTCCTTTTGACAAGTGCACTGAATCAGTTTAGTCATTTCAAGTTAATCAATATAACTGGAGTCTCAGCACATCCTCATGAAAAGGAATTCCCTTTTTTGTTAACAAGGACATAATTTCTCTTCTCTTGGAGTTTGATGTTAGAGCATGGTTAGCTACTTGTAGTAAGGAGCATTACCCATAATGAGGGCGGTTTGGTAGTAAACTCGGCATTAATCTCTCCCTGAGCCTCTTTTTATAATTTTTGAAATCAATGTCATTGTCATTCTGGCCAGATCTAGATCTTAGGTAGGCATTCGGTACAAAACCGCCCTCCCCGTCAGTATGGATTATGATAATTTTGTTTCCTTTTGAAACAGGATTAAATTAACCCTATAGTGAATTATCACTCCAACCTTACGGTGCCGTGTGGGATGTGTTGTGTGAATGTAAGTTTCATCCATAGAGATAATTTGACAACACTCCTTCCTGTACTTCTGGGTACTTCTTACATAAGCAATATTTTTGTCCCTGATACTGCTTTGTTCCTGTAGAACTTTTTTGGTTATATTTTGCCTTTTTCCACCAAAATCTTAGAATGCGAAGAATTTTACAGAATTGATTTGTTTATAGAAATCTGTAATTTTGTGAATTTTCTTTTAAGTGAGTATTGTTTCTCTGTAACATAGAAATTATTTACAACATGGTGAAAAACTATCTAAAATGGCCTTCCCTTTCTTCTTGGCATTTCCTAATGAGGTGTTGAAAATCATGAGAATTCACCTGCCAGGATACTCTCCATTTCATTCTTGATTCACCGGATAGATATACACGACATGCCAGTTGCTTTGACCACTCATTTTAGTGTGGATTTTAGTTTCAATGGATAAGGAAGTACAGCTCCATTCACAGGTCTGACTATGAAGAACTTTTCCCTTTAACTTGCATTGTACTGGTGGTATTTTCAACTCTGAATGTGTTCCTAAAGAGTGTTAGTGTCTCTGTATTGTCAAAGTATTCCAATTAGTTCCTCCACGACAGAACAGTTTTTTCTTGCCTTATTCAGACTGTGCTGTTAGAAGTACATGCAGTAATAGAATCTGACTATTAACTAAATGAACCTTTTTCAGAAAACTGTAAACAGTTGCATAGTCCTAAAGATGAATATATCTTCTGTATCATACTCTCATTATTTCTGTGTGCGTTGTAAAAAGATTTTAGTAAATATAATGACATACGTTGACATGTTTCATTTAAACCAAAATATGATGGAATACCTTATTTTATGTAGTGCCATACATAAATCTAATTGTGGAGTACAGCAGTGCTCCGTGCATGTATCACGTTAGGATTAGAGGCGTGTGATCTGGATTTATAAGGAAGGGAGGCCTTTTTTATTATCGGATCGGCTTAGAATGCACCCAGTTTCTTGCTGCCTGTTATTTTGAAGTTTATGAATGAGACATATGTTCCTTGCAATATATGTGCTATATGTGACTAAATAATAATATTAATTAAAAATTGGTGTAATAACAAACTATCAGAAAAGTATCAAGCTCATGTACTGTACAGTAGAATTGTTCAACAGGTCTAGACTATTAATGACTTTTGAGTATTGAAAGTATTCGATCTCTGATGATGATGATCTCATTAAATAAAGACAGTGCATATGGACTTGACTAAAACGGATTTTACCTGCAAGATTGAAATGGTGTTTGAAAGTACCCAGAGGACTGAGAAATTTAAATACCTGGGCAAGATCCTTACTTCCAATGGCAGTGAAAAAGAATCAGTAGGAGAAGGAGCAAAGAGGTTGAAAATGGCCTTTAAACTGTGCCATTATACTTACAGGTCCAGATTGATCTCCTTCCAGGCAAAATTAAGGCTCTTCTGCTTGTAGTCAGGTCAGAATGCCTCTACACTGCAGAGATACTAGCTGAAATAAATGATCCCACAATTGAGAAAAGAGGAGGAATTTTTTCAGAAAAATTCTCGGACTGAAGAAATTGAAGAAAGGTTTTACATTTTATTAAGGTCCAATAGGGAACTGTATGAGAGAACAGAGAAGACTACCACCACAATCAGAAGGGGGAGGCTGACCTATCACGGACACCTAAAGAAAATGAGCCTGGATGGAAGGTCACATAGAATACTCGCTTTTCAGGAGAAATTGAAAACTCATCTCCGTTGGTTGAAATAAGTACATGAAGATATAAAAGGAGTCATAAACTGCAATGAAATTCAAGACAGAACCATCTTCAGGAAGAATCCAGAGAGACATCCTGCTAAACCGCACAATGTCTCAGTGGAAGAACAACAGCTGAGATTGAAGAATTTTTGGCTACATGTATGAGTCATAAGTCCAGAGACTGGTTTGATGCAACTCTCCATGCCACCCTATCCTATGCTAACATTCTCATTTCTACATAACTGCTGCATCTTACATCTGCTGTAATCTGCTTCTCATATTCATACCTTGGTCTACCCCTACCGTTCTTACCACCTACTCTTCCCTCAAAAACCAACTGAATAGGTCCTGGGTGTCTTCCTATCATTCTACCCCTTCTTCTTATCACATTTAGCCAAATCGATCTCCTCTCACCAATTCGATTCATTACCTCTTCATTCATGATGTGATCTATCCATCTCACTTTCAGCATTCTTCTGTAACACCACATTTCAAAATCTTCTAGTCTCTTTGTTTCTGAGCTAGTTATCATCCATGTTTGACTACATTGTAAAGAAACTTGTGCAAGCCTCTGGCTGTATTGATATAATAATAATAATAATAATAATAATAATAATAATAATAATAATAATAATAATAATAATAATAATAATAATAATAAAAATAATAATAATAATAATAATAATAATAATAATAAACAGTGTTCTCCCTAGGACCTTTTTAATGGACACACTGCCCTGCTGTTTTTACAGACCGCCCGGCTAACATAACGTAGATACGTGTTAGTTACATATTTGAGTCATTAGGGGTTCCAAATTAGAATGTAAATACTGTACAACTATTTAATTAAATTATAAGTCTACATTATTGTCAGAATAATTGCATCAATTACATCAGAATTCAAATGTTCTGCTTGATTATCACGAAGTGTTGTGTGCGAGCGGTATTAGCGTGGAATCGCATGCTGGCACTCGAATCCACCCACGGTCACGAACCGAGTAGTAAGCGCTGGTGTTATACGACTGTGAACAAACAGTAGAATGCTAGTCGTTCAAAATACTCCGTTTTGTCTACTTTGTGATAACACCAAAATAGTTCAATTTTGGCATTAAAATTATTAATGCCTTGAGGGGACTAAATTGAAATTTCATCATATTCACATTTTTTACTTAGTATTCCCCACCTGGTTACCCATTCCTGCCACCCAGCTGACAAAATTTTCAGGGGAGAACACTGACGATGATAATAATAATAATAATATTAATAATAATAATAATAATAATAATAATAATAATAATAATAATAATAATAATAATAATAATAATAATAATAATAATAATAATAATGTGGAAGATAAATTGCATAATAGACCACATCTGTAGACATTTTATGTCATTTTCTGAACGTAATGTTTTTTGGCAGTTGATTGCAAACAAGATGTCCAGTTAAACTATCTGTACTGTAATCAACCAAATAAAATTTCATCACTGCGGTGAACAAGATTTAGGATGTCTGATATAGGTAGTAGTAAGATGTCTGTCATTTCTTACATGTTTTGTATGTATTTACCTTGATATTGGTAATCAGTCTGAATATGGATAACAGAAATCTTTTTCTAAATGTTCATTAGTTCCTTTAAGTTCTTTTTCTACCTTACTGCTCCTTAGCCTATATAAAAGGAAACTTATACATTTTTGTACATACATTTGTTAATTATCTTACCCTTAATTGATTGAAATACTTTCAAACACTGCCTAATCATTCATCAATCCTTTTGATTTGAAATATATTTTCATATGATAATTACTATGAAGACAGTTTTGATATGAAATACATAATAACACCTTTGTTTGCAGCTATTGGAGATACAGAACCAGCAACCAGAGTCCAGTCACTCACAGTTGCAGAAATGCCATCTGGAACTGCTCCGAAATTTAATAAGCTTTTAACTGATGTTCTTGCTTCTGAAGGTGACAAAGTAGTTTTAGAATGTTCTGTAAATGGAGACCCAAAGCCTGACATCAAGTGGTTCTTGAACAATAAGGAAGTTGTGGATGTTAAACTAAAGCAAGTAAGTATCAATTCATAAAAGTAACTGTTACATTTGATATTTCTTATTACATTAATGTGCAATTAAAGAAAAGTAAACTGGAGGTAGTGCAGCTCTTTTCAGGCACACCCTCAATGGATGTGAACTGCATGTACTGTTTCAACCACATACCAATCCTCCTGCTATTCATAAATGTCTGACAGTATTGGGAATGGTACCCGGACCTCTGAGGACCTCGGCTAAAGTGCTGAATGTTGCGATGCAGGGACAGACAATGTGCAATCACTTATAATGATATTGACTCCAGACTGGAAAAAATCAAGAATTAGATTCTGTGGGTAGCGTCTCCTTAGATTTGTCTTCCTCAAATAGATCACTGTATGTGAAATATTACAGAAATGCTGGCTAGGTTTTCAATCTATATAATTTGTTCAAGTAAAAAAAAAAAAAATAGGCAGTGAGCTCTGTAAAAATTTCCTTGAAGTGGATATTTAATAGTCCATTGTAAATTATTCTTGACAGTATAAGTTACTCGATGCTATGTGACAGTGTCAGGTTACTTATGTCATGCAGGCCAGGAAAAATTCAGTGCTATACCAATTCCTGTGGCATTTTTTGTTGTTTGGTAAGACAGTCAGTTATAGTGTTGAGTTGGTGTAATGTGAAAATGACATTGTGATAACACAATCTTCCTTTGAGCAGCAGGATGCTGTAATACAGGCCCATTGATAGTCACAGCAGACTGATTGCCATAGTTTGAGATCATGTATCATGAAAAGCTTTCCACAAGAATTCCTTAGGATTCCCTGAAGACCATAAAAGTGAGTAGGATGATACAAGATCCTGGCAGTTGCACATTGCCATCACCTTGACATTTCTTGAACAGGTTGATAGAACCATGAAGGGAGATCATATGGTTACAAAACATTCCCTGGAGCAGGAATTCAGGGTTCAGAATGTGCTTGAGTGGTTTTCAGATGCACAAACAAGTAGTTGAGTGGGCCTTTCTCAACAGTACTTAATGCTGTATCACACTGAAGTGTTTTTCTTCTTCCGAATAGCGACATGGGACAAAACTGTATATCATTTCTTCTAACTGAAAAGTAAACAAAACACCATGCTATAGAAGCATCATATATATCCTTCATGAAAATCATTCAAAGTTCTGCCACGATCAATGAAAAGGACATTAATCCTTTTTTTCAATACTAATCAGATTTCTCCAGCAAAGGCCTGCAGCAAACAGTGCAACATACTGTCAGACACTGTAAAAACTGAATAGATGCATAAAGAACAAATGGTCAGAACGTCACTGTTGTTGTGTAATAATTTTGGGCCACAGTTTCTCAGGAAATGGTCATGTTTCTGAGCAAATTATGGCTGGAGATCCTGGAACACTAAATGCACAAACTAACCGTAACATCCTGTGATTTCTTCTTGTTTGGGACAATCAGTCAGACACCAATGATCTGCATTTAGCGCTATCTCCCAGGTGGCAGATTCCATATCAATTGTTTACCTAGCCTTTCCTTAAATGTTTTCAAAGAACTTGGAAATTTATTAAACATTTCCCTTGATAAATTATTCCAATTCCTTACTCCTTGTCCTATAAGTGAATATTTGCCCCCATTTGTCCTCTTGAATTCCAACTTTATCTCCATAATATGTTCTTTCCTACTTTTAAAAGCTCCAGTCAAGATCATTCATCTACTAATGTCATTCCATGCCATCTCTCCACTGACAGCTTGGAACATACCACTTAATCTTGAAAAATAA
Organism: Anabrus simplex; assembly: GCF_040414725.1. Taxonomy (NCBI): domain Eukaryota; kingdom Metazoa; phylum Arthropoda; class Insecta; order Orthoptera; family Tettigoniidae; genus Anabrus; species Anabrus simplex. The sequence continues at coordinate 170,963,781 of NC_090266.1, read as the reverse complement.
TTTTCATTTCCATGTTGATGTTAATTACTTCAGAACTACTTTAAAGTGATGTTCCACCAAATCAACACTTGTTATATACTGAACTAAATTTGTTACACTAGAGGACCAGTCTCAACTCATCATGGAGTCATCTTCAGCTCAAATATTAAAATCAAGATCCATTATACAATGACATGCATACATATAAAAAGTTAGAATAAAATATCATATATTTCATAATATCAAACTGTAAAGGGTTCAGGAAAATAATTGCTCACGTCCTGTGTCTGATTTAAAAATTCATTTTGAAAATAACTAATGTTACACATAAATAAATTATGCTGCAGTAAGACTGAAATTCTTTCTTGTAGAACTCTTAACACTGCTGTGAACTGTGCATATATTTGTCTTTTCTGGTATATATTAAACTAATATCAAATGGGCCTTGTTTAAAAAGTTCTGTCTAATCTTGGCAATATATTGATGTTTTCGAAGGGAACATACTTTAAGGTGATTATTGCTTGTTATTATGACGTTATGTGCGGAGAACCATTAAGCTTGTGAAGTTTGATGCCTATTATACAACTTGTGTTGAAAATATGTGAATGTCTGTAAATAAAAAAGAACAAAAATGAAAGTGAGCCTTTATAAAAGATCACAGCACTGAGTGTAGAAGCTATTTGACCGTACTTACTCCCTTTCTCGCTCATTTTCCTACCACTGAAAGTGTCAGCACTGAGCTCGATAGCTGCAGTCGCTGAAATGCGGCCAGTATCCAGAAATCGGGAGATAGTGGGTTCAAGCCCCACTGTCGGCAGCCCTGAAGATGGTTTTCCGTGGTTTTCCATTTTCACACCAGGCAAATGCCGGGGCTTTACCTTAATTAAGGCCACGCCCGATTCCTTCCAATTCCTAGGCCTTTCCTATCCCATCTTCGCCATAAGACCTATCTATGTCGGTGGGACGTAAAGCAACTTGTAAAAAAAAAAAAAAAGTGTTAGCTGTAATTTGCTTGTTTGTTTTGGTGCAGAGCTTGTATCTCGGTGAGTCTGGAGTCGGTGTAGGGGAAGGAGGAGGAGCATTGTTTGGACTAGGAGGAGAGGCTCGAGGGAATTGCAAGCTGGAGAGTACATAACTATGTTCTTTAATATATTTTCATGACGAAGGGGTAAACCATTTTGTACAAGGTATTAACTTTATCTAGTGGTTCATTTAAATTATGATTAGAATTGGTTTTTTGGTCCAGAAATATGAAAGTCTTCTGTAGTATTGAGTAGGGACCCCTTATGTATCTTTTAAATATTTGTAAATTTTGACAAATATCGGAAAAGTTATGACCAGAATCCTTCATGTGTTGCCCCACAGCTGAGAAATGATTATGTGTCATTGGATTTATGTGCTCAATATATATTGCATATTAAAAGTTTGTCCGCAAGACTGAGTTGCTCAGACGGTTGAGGCGCTGGCCTTCTGACCCCAACGTGGCAGGTTCAATCCTGGCTCACCCTTGTGGTATTTGAAGGTGCTAAAATACATCAGCCTCGTTTAGGTAGATTTACTGACACATAAAAGAACTCATGCAGGACTAAATTCTGTCACCTTGGCATCTCCATAAACCATAAAAGTAGTTAGTGTGATGTAAAGCAAATAACATTATTATTACTTCTTCTTCTTCTTCTTATTTTTGTTTCAGCCATCTATGGGCTGCGATTACGCAACTTCCATTGCTTTCTCAAGTTCTTTCTCCTTCCTCTTTCGCCAGTAATCCCTCATCCGTTGGCTTGCTCGTGTTCGTTCTTCAGCCGAGAATACTCTATTCTTCCTCATTTTCTCATCAGCTAGGTCCTTCACTTCCGCAACTCTCTGCCTGAAGATTTTTCTGTTTGTTATATCTTCTGACGTGATTCCACATTTTTCTAAATCTCTTGGTGGACTTCTTTTACCCATGGGACTTATGTCTTCCTGTTCCCTTGGAAGGTGAGGATGCTGTTGGCGAGTCTCTCTGATCCCATCCTTTTAATATGTCCGCAGAAAATCAATCTCCTCTTTTTCATTGTGGTGTTGGTGTTTTCAAATTGTTGGTATAGTTCCTGGTTTGGTCTCATGTGAAATGTAAACTTGTCTGATGATTTTCTGGGTCCAACAATCTTTCTAAGAAACCTCCTTTCTTTCTTTTCCAAATCTGAAAGTCCCTTCGTGGCTATTGTCTCAGCTGCGTATAAACATTCAAGTTTGACTATCATGCTGTAGTGCTTGAATTTGGCCTGGTAGGAGAGTGACTTAGATTTGTAGGTGTTCTGACATAATCTAAATGCAGTTTCCATTTTTATTGCACATTCTTGAATTGCTTCTTTCTAATTCATGTTTGGAGTCAAAATCTCTCCTAGGTACTTAAATTTTGTAGCTCTTTTGATGTCACCGTACTTCGTCCTCATTGTCCAGGTTGGGTCAGTGGTATTTTTGTTCATGTACTCTGTCTTCTCGAAAGATATTTGCAATCCTGTTTTGTTTGCTGTTTCTTTGAGGACTTCAGTCTGCTTAGTTGCAATTTGCAAATTCTCTGCAAAAAAGACTATATCATCTGCAAATGCGAGGCATTCAAATTTAAGCCCAGTTCTCTTGTGACCTAATCTTTGGAAAGTTGAACTTGCTCATTTCGTTTCGCCATTCCCTGATAACTCTCTCTAAAACACAGTTGAACAAAATTGGATAGAGTCCATCTCCTTGTCTCACACCTGCTTTGATTTCAAAGGGCTCTGACAGTTCTCCTAAAAATTTTACCTGCGATTGTGTGTTATTTAGTGTTTGATGAATCAGGGTTGTTGTCTTAAGCACTTCCATTAGTGTGACCCGGTCTATTGATTCGTATGCTTTTTTGAAATCCACTAATGTCATTATCACTTTCTTGTCTGCTGCTAATGTCTTAGTTTTTATTAAGGTCTTGATGGTAAAAATCTGTTCTGCACATGACCGCTCCTTTCGTAAGCCAACTTGACATTCTACTAATTGTTTATCTATGTGTTCTTCTATCCTATGCTTGAGTGGTATAGAAAGTATCTTGTAGGCTACTATTATAAAAAATTCATCCTGTTTGCCCAATCTAAGTCGCTGGACGTGTAGGACATTGTAGTCTATAGATCCCAGAATTATTAAATCTGTTGTTTTTATTGATCAAAGTTGAATTATAAAAATGTGCAAAATTAATATTAGTTGTTCTGAAAGTTATCTTTATGTCAAACGTCTTAAACATGTTGGTGATTTGATTAATGTTATTGGAAATAGAACTGAAGGATACGAAAGGGTGATTGGTAAATGTAGGGAAGATATGGAAACTAATGGAAATGGGAAGCGTTTGTTGGACTTCTGCGCTAGTCTGGGTCTAGCAGTTACGAATACATTCTTCAAGCATAAGGCTATTCACCGCTACACATGGGAGGCTAGGGTACCAAATCCATAATAGACTATATCTTAACAGACTTCGAATTCAGGAAATCTGTTAAGGTTGTATGAGTTTTCTGGGGATATTTCTATGATACAGGTCACTATTTGATCTGTATTGAACTAAGTATCTCTAGGACTAGGATAGAGAAAGTGAAATCTGTCTGCAAACGAATAAGGATAGAAAATCTACAGGACGAGGAAATTAGACGGAAAAACATGGATATGATTAGTGAGAAGTTTCGAACAGTAGACAATAAGCAGGTTCAGGATATAGAAAGTGAATGGGTGGCATACAGGGATGTTGTAGTAGAAACAGGAAGGGAATGCCTAGGAACAACTGTTTGTAAAGATGGGAAAAGGAGAACGTCTTGATGGAATGATGAAGTGAGAGCAGCATGTAAACGTAAAAAGAAGGCTTATCAGAAATGGCTCCAAACAAGGGCCGAGGCAGACAGGGATTTGTACATAGATGTAAGAAACAGAGCAAAACAAATAGTTGTTGAATCCAAAAAGAAGTTGTGGGAAGATTTTGGTAATAACCTGGAAAGGCTAGGTCAAGCAGCAGGGAAACCTTTTTGGACAGTAATAAAGAATCTTAGGAAGGGAGGGAAAAAGGAAATGAACAGCGTTTTGAGTAATTCAGGTGAACTCATAATAGATCCCAGGGAATCACTGGAGAGGTGGAAGGAATATTTTGAACATCTTCTCAACATAAAAGGAAATCTTCTTGGTGGTGTTGCGAACAGCCAAGCTCATGGGCAGGAGGAAAATGATGTTGGTGAAATTACGCTTGAGGAAGTGGAAAGGATGGTAAATAAACTCCATTTTCATAAAGCAGCAGGAGTAGATGAAATTAGACCTGAAATGGTGAAATATAGTGGGAAGGCAGGGATGAAATGGCTTGAGAGAGTAGTAAGATTAGCGTGGAGTATTGGTAAGGTACCTCCGGACTGGATAAAAGCAGTAATCGCACCTATCTATAAGCAAGGGAACAGGAAGAATTGCAACAACTATCGAGGTATTTCTTTGATTAGTATACCAGGCAAAGTATTCACTGACATCTTGGAAGGGAGGGTGCGATCAGTGGTTCAGAGGAAGTTGGATGAAAATCAGTGTGGTTTCAGACCGCAGAGGGGCTGTCAGGATCAGATTTCCAGTATGCGCCAGGTAATTGAAAAAAACTACGAGAGGAATAGGCAGTTGTGTTTATGTTTCGTAGATGTAGAGAAAGCATATGAGTGGGTACCGAGGGAAAAGATGTTCACCATACTGGAGGACTATGGAATTAAAAGTAGGTTATTAAAATCAATCAAAGGCATTTATGTTGACAATTGGGCTTCAGTGAGAATTGATGGTAGAATGAGTTCTTGGTTCAGGGTACTTACAGGGGTTAGACAAAGCTGTAATCCTTCACCTTTGCTGTTCGTAGTTTACATTGATCATCTGCTGAAATGTATAAAATGGCAGGGAAGGATTCAGTTAGGTGGAAATTTGGTAAGCATTCTGGCCTATGCTGACGACTTGGTCTTAATGGCAGATTGTGTCGAAAGCCTGCAGTCAAATATCTTGGAACTTGAAAATAGGTGCAATGAGTATGGAATGAAAATTAGCCTTTAGAAGACTAAATTGATGTTATTAGTAAGAAATCAACAGAAATGAATGTCAAATTGGTGAAACAAAGCTAGAACAGGTCGATAATTTCAAGTATTTAGGCTGTGTGTTCTCCCAGGATGGTAATATAGTAAGTGAGATTGAGTCAAGGTGTAGTAAAGCTAATGCAGTAAGCTCGCAGTTGTGATCAACAGTACTTTGTAAGAAGGAAGTCAGTTCCCAGACGAAACTATCTTTACATCGGTGTGTTTTCAGACCAACTTTGCTATACGGGAGCAAAAACTGGGTGGAGTCAGTATATCGTATTCATAAGTTAGAAGTAACAGACATGAAAGTAGCGAGAATGATTGCTGGTACAAAGAGGTGGGAACAATGGCAGGAGGATACTCGGAATGTGTAGATAAAGGCTAATTTAGGAATGAACTCGATGGATGAAGCTGTATGCATAAACCGGCTTCGGTGGTGGGATCATGTGAGGCAAATGGAGGAGGATAGGTTACCTTGGAGAATAATGGACTCTGTTATGGAGGGTAAGAGAAGTAGAGGGAGACCAAGATGACAATGGTTAGACTCAGTTTCTAACGATTTAAAGATAAAAGGTATAGAACTCAGTGAGGCCACAGCACTAGTTGCAAATAGAGGACTGTGGAAACGTTTAGTAAATCCACAGAAGCTTGCAGACTGAACGCTGAAAGGCATAATAGTCTATAATGATAATGTATGTATGTATGTATGTATGTATGTATGTATGTATGTATGTATGTATGTATGTATGTATGTATGTTATAGGTTGATGTTGCCTACTCTCTTTTGTGTTTAGTTTCCTTGATTAAACTTGATTTTGACATGTGTTTTATTTTGAAAATTAATTTATCAACACAATCCCTGCTATATCCATTCCTTTTGGCAATTAAATGAACAGCGTCTTGTTCTTCTTTCTGATTGCAGGAGAGGAATATTAAAAGCTCTATATATCATGCTATCACAGGGGTGTGCGTTTGTGGGAGGTGGAATGAGCTGAACTATGTCTTATAATTTTCCTAGTTTGTATAGGTTTCCTGTACATGCTAAATGACAGATGATCATCATTCCTGTTTATAGTGAGAACCAAGTATTTCAGTTTATGGTTCTGTTGTATCTCCATAGTAAATTGAATAAAAAGGCTAAAATTATTTAATACTTCAAGGTAGTTTTGAAGTCAAACACCACTTAGTAAAGTGTCTCATCTCCTTACTCCCAACTCGTCCCAGCCCAAACATTACAGTATTTTCATAACACCACTCCTTTGTTGGAAATCACCAAGAACAAAGTGTGTTGCTTTCCCTTGTATCTTTTCCAGTTCTCATATCAAGTAGTCCTAGTGTAGGTCCCATACACTGGAACCATATTCTAATTGGCCTCCTTTACATCCTTATTACAACCCCTAAATAACCCTGTTACCATTTGAAGAGATCTGTAATCTTTAATTATAACTTCGTTAATGTGATTATTCCAATGAAGATCATTCCTTATATTAACACCTATGTACTTACAGTGATCCCCAAGAGGTACTGTCACCCCATCAATGCAATAATTGAAACTGGGAGGATGTTTCCTCTTGGTGGAACTTACAACCTGACTTTTCATTCTGTTTACCAATCATTGTCTGCTGTCTATCTCACAACATTATCTTAGGTCTTTTTGTAGTCGCTCACAATCCTGAAACTTATTTACTACTCTATACCTATAACATCATCTGCAAATAGCCTTACCTGTTTTTTCCAGTTTTTTTTACTCATATTTTTTATATATATAAGGAGACATAAAGGTCCAATAATGTTGCCCTTTAGGACCCCTCCTTCCCCCCCCCACACCAATCATTAGAGTATCAGATAAAACTTCGACTGCCCTAAATGCAGAGCAGTAGTGAATAATTGAGAATTCCCTGAGTTCTGTTTTCTAGAAATGTAGCTGTCCATTCAACCACTCTGTTGTCTAGTCCAGTAGCCCTCATTTTCATCATTAATCTCCCATGATCTACCCTATCAGAAGCCTTGATAGGTAAATAGCGATACAATCCATTTTACCTCCTGAATCTAAAGTATCTGCTATATCATTTTGGAATCCTGCAGGTTGAGCCTCACTGGAATAACCTTTCCTAAACTCAAACTGCCTTCTATCTAACCAAGTAGCAATTTTGCAGATGTGTCTAATATAATCAGAAGGAATGTTTTTCCAGAGCTTACAAACAACACAGGTCAAGCTGACTGGTCTGTAATTATCCGCTTTATGTTAATGACCCTTTCCCTTGTACACTGGGGCTATTATTGCAACTCACCATTCATTTGGTATTGCTTCTTCTTGCAAACAGTAATCAAATAACTATTTCAGATATGGCACTATTTCCCAACCCATTGCCTTTGGTATATCTCAGGAAATCTTATCAATCCCAACTGCTTTTCTAGCTTTCAACTTTTGTATCTTTTTTTTTTTTTTTTTTTTGCTTTACGTCATACCGACACAGATACACTTAAGAAAATGGAAATTGCAACACCATGAAGGCATTAGTCGTTTGTGTTGATTTTCAAGATATGGAATGATGCCCTGTAGGTATGTAAACGATCAAAGTTTCAGACCCATTGGATTGTTGCTACAGGTCTCCCCACGTGATTGGTCGCAGAGGAATCAACTCCAGTATACGGACTCTGGTGTAGCGTAGTTGACTTGCAGTCTGTGCAGTGAAGTGTTCCCCGTCAAACATGCCTCGACGACAGAGAAGAGAACGCTATCAACAACTGTTGCCATATGAGAGGGCTCGGATAATTGGGCTGTGTGAGGCTGGATTATCGCTAAGGACTGTTGCTGCATGTGTTGGCCGACAGGCACCTACGGTACAATGTGTATGGCAGCAGTGGTCAAATGAAGGTACCCACACTCGTAGACCTGGCACAGCCCCAGCACGACAGACAACTGTGAGAGAGAATCACTGCATCATTCGGATAGCCCGGATGGAACCCCATGTAACAGCAGTGCATATTCGAGCAGCTGTGGCACCTCACGTTACACAACAAACAGTTGGTAATCGCCTGCGTGCAGCTGGCTTACGAGCCCGTGTCCCTGCAGAAAGTGTTCCATTGACCCCACAACAGCAACGTGTAAGGCTGGCCTGGTGTCAAGTGAGTTTGACATGGGTCGACAAATGGCATGGGGTCGTCTTTAGTGATGAATCACGCTTCTGTCTTGCTCGCAGTGATCGCCAGAATCATGTGCGCCGACGTACTGGGGAGAGGGGCCGCCCAGATCTTAGATCGTATTGTTGAGAGGCACACAGGGCCAACACCAAGCATTATGGTCTGGGGAGCTATTGGCTTTAATGTGAAATCACAATTAGTGCTTGTTGAGGGCACTATGACTGCTCGACAGTACGTTGATAGGGTACTCAATCCAGTGGTTGTCCCTATGATGGCGAACATTGCTAATGGGATGTTTCAGCAGGACAATGCTGCACGCATCTCCAGAGAAGCTCTCCACGATATCACAATCTTAGAATGGCCCGCCAGATCCCCGGACCTCAGTCCTATTGAGCATGTGTGGGACATGATGGGTCGACAACTGGCCAACCGTCCTCAGCCACCCACAACTCTGGAACAACTGACCCTGTAATGCAGCAATCATGGGCCACAATTCCTCATGAAGCGGTCCAGGGCCTTATTGACTCCATGCCTCGACGAATTCATCAATGTATTGCAGCTCGTGGTGGGTACATCCTGTATTGATTGTTGTCCAAACTTGCAGTCAGAGGGACCTGAAAGTGTAATAATCCAATCACAACCGAACACTCATCCTACATGTTCAATTGCAGCAATGTAGCACCACTCCTTCTGGGTGTTGCAATTTCCATTTTCTTCAGTGTAGGTTTTATGGCGACGATGGAACAGGGAGGGGCTAGGAGTGGGAGGGAAAGAAACGGCCGTGGCCTTAATTAAGGTACAGCCCCAGCATTTGCCTGGTGTGAAAATGGGAAACCACGGAAAACCATCTTCAGGGCTGCCGACAGTGGGGTTCGAACCAACTATCTCCCGAATACTGGATACTGGCCGCACTTAAGTGACTGCAGCTATCGAGCTTGGTTGTATCTTTTTGTAAATGTCTTTATTATCATAGGTAAATTTCAGTAATACATCAGTATTAGTGTCACCTTTGTCTGGACATTATCCCTATATCAAACTACGCTTACATATGGCTGACTGAATTCTTCTGCCTTCTGTAAGTCCCCGCATATACACTCCCTCTGTTCATTAATGGTCCCTGGAATGCCCTAGGAACCTGTTTCTGCCTTAAAATATCAATACATATTATTCCATTGCTCTCTAAAATTCATATGGCTGCTAATTATGTTTGCCATCATGTTATTATTGGATGACCTCTTTTTTTTTTTTTTTTTTTTGGTAAATTCAGTTTCCTAATAAGTTTCCTCAGTCTCTCTCCTTACTCCTGCAATCATTCCTAACTCTCTTTCTTTCTAATCTGAACCTCCTTAATCTCATTATTTCCCTATTATGCAGGTCCCTACCATTCCTTACCACATTTAAAGGTACCTGACTATTTTCACACTCCTCAACAATTGCTTTAAACCCATCCCATAGACTGTTTACATTTTTATTTACCATTTTCCATCGATCAAAATTGCTTTTTCAAAATGTCCCCATTCCCCTCTTATCAGCCATATGGTATTGCCTTATAGTCATACTTTTATTACATTCCTTTCTAACACATTTACTTTTAACTCTGACAAAGACAGCTCCATGATCACTAATACCATTTATCACTTCAGTTTCCCTATAGAGCTCATCTGTTTTTTTCAGCACCATGTCTAGAATATTTTTCCCTCTAGTTGGTTCCAGAATTTTCTGATTCACTGACTAAGTTGGCCATGCAGTTAGGGATGTACAGCTGTGAGCTTGCATTCAGGTGAGAGCGAGTTTGATCCTCATTGTCGGCAGTCCTGAAGATGGTTTTCTGTGGTTTCCCATTTTCACACCAGGCAAATGCTGGGGCTGTGACTTAATTAAGGCCATGGCTGCTTCCTTCCCAATCCTAGCACTTTCCTGTCCAGTCGTTGCCATAAGACCTATCTGTGTCGGTGTGACATAAAGCTAATTGTAAAAATAAAAAAATGTAAAAAAAAATACTTTATGATTCAGCTGTCCTTCCCATAATAACTTATTCAATATATGTCATGATATAGTGTTTGTCATCTAATACATATTCTTTCAACTTTGCATGGTACGAGAAATGTCACAATTTCTATTCACACCTTTTTCATCTTCATTTTACAGTCATTTAATGAAATGTTTTGCTACTATTATTTTTATCTAATGCCAAACTTAGACCTTGAACTCAATGTTTTGCATTTTCTGAGCATGAAATTGATAATCTTTAGTCTGTTAAAGGGAATCAGTGCTGCTAGGAATTATTTTCAGCCTCCACTGTGCTGGAGTTTTGGTAATTTTAAAAAGTTGTTTCTTTTCAGTTTCATCTCAGATAATTTAAGACTTTGAGTAAATGCTGGAGTAGAGGCAAAGGAGGACATCATTAGGATAAGTTCCATGTTTCAAGTTCCTAAGTATCATTGCCCAATCTGGCTGAAGAGAGAAAACCGTGCGTTCAGAGACTTGAACTAAGGAATGCAGATATCACTCAACTCGAAGAACTTAGCTCAAGGAAGTTAAGAGAAATGCTGAGAAAAAAGGACTATAGCAAATGGTGTGCATTAAGAATTCATGATAAGGGAGCCATCCTTGTATCAGGAATACACACCGGCTAACCGATAGATCAACACCTAAATGGACTCTCCGGATAAGAGTTGAAAGTCGCACTGAAAATGCAATACAATGTGTTTCCTGTACGAGCCCTCCCTGGGCGTACCTGGTATGGAGTCCACTGCAGACACTGCAGTGAGCCTGAAACCCTAGCTCATGTTCTTGGTTCATGTTCATGGGGGCACTTGCTTGGGAATGTTAGGCACAACAGAATAAGATTTAGAATTGCAGCAGCATTCTCCTGATGGTGGAAGCAACCAGAGAATAGATATAATCGCAACTGACCGAGAAAAGGACTTTGCATTTATTCTGGACCCCACCATTAGATATGTGGTTGACTCAAGTCAGCCAGCAGAAGTAGATGCGGAGAAGCGAGCCATATATGAACCAACCATAAGCTACTTCAAAGAATCATACATCATCTCATGTATAAGGGTTATCGGACTTTTCATCAGAGCAAGAGGAACCGTATCAAAATTCTTGGTTGAGTTTTCAAAAGTGTGGACATTCCCAAGAATCTATACTGTGATTTAGCTGTCTTGGTCATAAATGGCTTCACTCAAATTGTTAAAAATCACCTCTATAGTACTGCATATGAGATGGATTAACTCCAGAAAACTCTTCATGGTTAAACATACATTCAGTATTCAAGTGTTATGGTATACTTTGTCAGATTTAGGCAGCCTATCATTGTAGGAAGTACAAATAAATAAAAGCAGAAATTAACATATATATTTGAGTGTGATTTTATAGAATCTGAAGATGATCTTTCAGGAACAAAACATCCCATTTTATTTTAATTAAGTTGTTTCTTTTTCAGATGTAATCCTGTTACCATATGTTTTCTCTTTCATGTAGTTCATAAATTTATTTACTCAAAGTTAGGCTCTTCAGTCTGCTGAAACTAACAGTTATAAACACTGTTATAAACAATCACTATTACCAATAATAAAAATTTAAAAGCAAATATATTATGTACATTGTTACTCCTTCTACTAAACATAAACCCATATTTTCATTTACAGTTCAGCGAAGATGCTGAGGGCAACATCAGTTTAACATTGTTGGAAGTATTACCTCAAGATAAAGGTGTTTATACTGTAAAAGCAAGCAATTCGCTTGGAGAAGCAAAATGTTTTGCAAATCTAATTGTCAAACCCAAAACATCCTCAGACAGTCACAGTCGAGGAATTCAGATGGAAGAAAAGCAGACACCGCCATCCTTCAAGGAGTTGTTTTCAGATAAGATTGTTGCTGAAAAGGAGACAACCAAGTTCGAATGTATGGTCATTGGAAGGCCTACACCAAAGGTATTTTCTTCCTTAATTATCAATTAAATACTATTAAATATCAGGTCTTGTGTTGTGGATATATTCCTGTCCTTCCCAGCACAGTACCAGACTAGATCACTTTGTCCTAGTGCATATTGGTATGTGTGAATGACCCTTTATTAAAAGTAAAATAGATTCATGTGCAGTTATGAAGTGATTTAGGCAGTATCATAGAAATCACTAAATTTCCTATTCTTCATACACTTTTCATATATTAAAGTTTAAGAAAATTCTCTCCGAAATTATTATTGAGTCATAAAATATATCATTAAAAGTTATTTCCACTGCTGAAGCTACCAAATAAAATTTAATGTATAACTGACTGTCCACCTCTATGGTGTAGTAGTTAGTGTGATTAGCTGCCACCCCCGGAGACAAGGGTTCGATTTCCACTCAGCCTTGGAAGGTCAACTGAGTAGAGGGAGGGTTCGATTCTCTCCTCAGCCGAAGTAGTTTTCAATGGTTTCCCACTTCTCCTCCAGGCAAATGCCGGGATGGTACCTAACTGAAGGCCACGGCCGCTTCCTTCCCTCTTCCTTGTCTATCCCTTCCAACCTTCCCATCCCCTGACAAGGCCCCTGTTCACCATAGCAGGTGAGGCGCCTGGGTGAGGTACTGGTCATCCTCCCCAGTTGTATCCCCCGACCCAAAGTCTCACGCTCCAGGACACTGCCCTTCGGGTGGTAGAGGTGGGATCCCTTGGTGAGTCCGAGGGGAAAACCAACCCTGGAGTGTAAACAGATTAACACATGGGTGACGGGCCCCGAGAAATCTCGTAGTACGCTCGCCAGCGGTAGGTGACGGGCCCCGAGAAATCTCGGTTTTATTCACGACATTGTTTTCGGTCTTACTGTGACATCTCTTGACCGTATCTTGAACTATTTTGGACGTGCACATTGAGTAGAATAAATCGTCGATGTATATCTGCCACTTTTCTTTTATTCACGGCCTCTTTTATTCTTTGATTTAGTTTCGAAACGTCGACTTTCTTTCTGCCGGTTCAGTCAATGACAAGATGGAGCGCCCGCGGAATACGGTGTTAGCTGACGACGATATTTTAGAAGAATTATATGGCAATGATCGTTTAATTGGAAATAGTGTAATGAATTAGTGGAAACTGAATGTGAGAGTGATAGCGGAAGTGACATTCAAGCCTCTACAGGGCGTAATTTACCTAGTGTACTTTTTTTCAAGTGATTCTGACGACGACAACGATGTAAACATTAATGATGTGTTAGGAATTGACGCTGAATATGGTTTTGTAAACGCAGATCCACTATTACTAGGGGCATTGGAGAGTACCCATACCAACTTTAAAGATAAAATATTGACCGGTTTAATATTTATTTACGTTTTTATAATCAAGTGCACCCTAGTATGCTTAGTAGAAAAATGTCCGGTCCACAGGGTATGTGACAAGCTCAAGCATCCGGTCAGCAATGTGTTAAGAAGAAGAAGTAGTAGTATAACAGACTAATAACAGAGTCCTACAAAAATTGATCTTCTTCATGGTTAGCCTAAATTATATTTATTTTCCTATTAATTGCAGTGTGCTAAGCACCAAAGTGACATTACTATTTTGGTAATGTCTCTCCTTCATGATTAGTCAAATTTTTATTTATTTTCCTATTAATTACAGTGTGCTAAGCACCAAAGTGACATTACTATTTTGGTAATGTCTCTCCTTCATGATTAGTCAAATTTTTATTTATTTTCCTATTAATTACAGTGTGCGGAGCACAAAAGTGACATTACTATTTTGGTAATGTCTCTCCTTCATGGTTAGTCTAAATTATATTTTATTTTCCTATTAATTATAGTGCGCTGAGCACAGAAATGGCATTACTATATCCATGATGTCTCTTCTTATTGTAAATGACTAAGAGCAATCTCATAGTTGTACAAGTCTGTTGATATTATTATCATAGTCATAGACCTTAAATTGGATATAGAATACAAATCACATGTACCTGTACATGACATTACATTTCATAATCCCATTTGCCTTGGCCAAAGTCAACTTGGTGAGAAGGGAGTGATGTTATCATGCCTTCCGTATACTGAGGTTTTAATGAGATATCTTGCTTTACTAATAACAATTGAAGTGGGGTAGGGTGAAGGTTCAAAATACACATGTGTTCAAACATTAAGTATAATGCAAATTATTTCACTTACATGACATGAGGAGCAACAAACTGTGCCAGTTTTGTTCAGCAGCACTTGCAAAGACAACTCTGGAAGTACTTTGCCCAAAAAACCATCTGGTGGTAACAGACCTCATAACTTCTGGCATGATCAGTGCTGAACTACTGACATGGGTCTAGCATGGTAAAAATTTGTTACACAATTTGGGGGCTTGGAACAGAATCGCCTTTATTATAGTCAATATCAAGTTGCTAATATAACCTTTCCATTTTTGTCTGAAGATGACAGTAAAATTTGTACATATGTATTCTAGTTATGCACGTCTTTCTCACTTAACATTTTCAGAGTCTTACTATAAGCTGGTTTGACATGCTGAAAGTTTGTCTTGTCTCATCTTGATTGACTGTTGGCAAAATGTATTCAATTTTAAATTTACCTGGTTACTTAACCTCGTACTATATCCATTTCATATGAAAGACATCCCCAAGATGCTGAAAACAATATTGCTTCTTGTCTCATTCACGCTCTTTTACAACCAGAACTGAGAGGATGGCGGTTAGTTCAGAGTGGCGTACAATGCAGCATTTTGTTGAGGCCTTTTCTATGCCCAATCCTTCAGCCAACACACCTTTAATGGCCTTTATCAGGAAACTTGTATAATAATTTATTTTCCCTCTTCTATTTAATTTCTTCTTATTGTTGACTGCGATCAACTTTAAACTGAAATAGTAACAATTTATGCATTAACTGTCGTAGATTTTAAACAATATAGTATTTGAATTTTCAAGATTGTTGTGCACATTAGGCAGTGCACTCATTAATAATTTCCAACTGCCGGGCTGAGTAATTCAGGCGGCAGAGCATTGGCATTCATAGCTCAATTTGGCTGGTTCAATCCTCGCTTAGTCTGGTGCTATATGAAGGTGCTCAAATACATCACCCTCGTGTCGGTGTATTTACTGGCACATAAATGAACTCCTGTGCGACAAAATTCCATACCTCAGTGTTTCCAAAAACTGTAAATGTGGTTGGTGGGATGTAATACCAATAGGTAAGGTAAGGGTTATTCTGCCCGAAGGTAG
This sequence comes from Anabrus simplex, assembly GCF_040414725.1. Taxonomy (NCBI): domain Eukaryota; kingdom Metazoa; phylum Arthropoda; class Insecta; order Orthoptera; family Tettigoniidae; genus Anabrus; species Anabrus simplex. Next base: position 170,948,391 of record NC_090266.1, on the reverse strand, counting down.
GTCCGAACCTCCGCAGAGGTGTTCTTGAGCCGGAGTTTAAGTGCGGTAGGATGGCCAGTTCTTTACTGCTCCTCCATTCCCTTACCCCCCACCAACAGCGCGTGGCAACCCATCCAACTCCTGACCACGCCCAATGTTGCTTAACTTCGGAGATCTCACGGGACCCGGTGTTTCAACACGGCTACGGCTGTTGGCTGTATTACCAATAACATATTACTATTATATCCAAGTATATGAGTGGATTCTCCTTCATTATTAGCATGTTTCAGTGTCTTGTTTTCACAGTTTATAAAATTTAAGTCTATCATGCATTGACAGTCATCTCTTAATGTGGAAGACCAAAAGACTGTCACTTTTTTGTTCATGTTCTTCAATACAAACAGCTGCAGTAAATCACCTATTATGATAATTCCAAATATTTTCAACACAATAGATAGGTTGTAAGAGGGTGAGAGTGTGTTGTTGATCGATTTTTAGACATGATATTGGTGTTAGTCACTTTTGCTGGTACTTGTTATCAGTGATGAGTCATAGAGGTGGTAAAAGCACAAACTTGTAAACTTCAAGGACCAATATTCAATCGCTGGTAGTGGTATGGATTTTAAAACATTCTGCACCTTTCTTATGATATGCACAGATAGTTGTTCATATGAGTAACAGCAGGATACCTCTACTATTAAAAGATAGTCAACCAGCCCTTTTGCATCCTTGCATTGCCAAAAAAATTTCAATGTGTTAGTGCAATGTTAAACCACTCGCCAAAAACAGGATGGTCAAAGTGCATTATTGTCCAGTGTCCACACTACCCCTGTCTTCTGCACAGGAGATCTGGAATGTGTGGAACCTTACCCTGTATATCCTCCATTGGTCTGTAGATTAGGAGGACCTCTTTACCTTATCATATATGAATTGTTTTATTTAAGTCCAGTATTAAATTATATTTTTTAATGAATAAAACGGGGCATTTATATCTTGGTATAATATATGATGTTCTCTTTACAGGTAAAATGGTACTTCAATGATGAACCAGTCTCGGGAAAAGATTTTCTTGTTTCCACCAGTGGTGACAGGCAGGTTCTTATCATTCCTCAGGTAATGAAGCACAATGCAGGGAAGATATCATGTGTGGCAGAAAATGATGCTGGGAAGGCAACATGTGTTGCTAAGTTGAATGTTAAAGGTGAGAATTACTGTAATGGTTCTGGTCCTTAAGAAGTTTTGAGATTGGCAGTTTTGGTCTGTATATAGGTAGAGAACAGAATTCAGGTTCCAAATGGGTTGGCTGTGTGGTTCGAGCTGTGTAGTTGTTAGCTTGCATTCGAGAGATGGAGTATTCGAACCTATCAGCAGCCCTGAAGATTGTTTTCCATGTTCTCCCATTTTTACACCAGGCTGTATTTTAATTAAGGCCACGACTGCCTCTTTCCCAGTCCTAGGCCTTTCTTATCCCATTGGTGTAAAAAAGCCTTTCTGAGTCAGTGCAGTGTAAAACCATTCATGTATATGTGTTTATAAGAGAAGGCATAGGTTCTTCAAGCATCAAGGAAAGCTATTTTGTCAGCAGTGCAATATATCATACAAAAAAAAAAAAAAAAAGAGAAGCATGCCGCAACAGCCTGTTAAGGACCCCGGCCTGTTAATATGACTGCTAACCAGCCACATGGGTTGCAGACAAAAAACAGTATAATTCACAAAAGGATTCAAGGATATCCTTAAAAAAAAACAGAAAATCTTCTGTTTTCAAATAGTTTTAGAGCTCAATAGAAAATTATAGAGATGTAAATTCCAGAATTTAAAAAAAAATTGTTCTTGGTGAAACTGAAGGAAAGTTTATTGTAACAGGCTAAGAATTCCAGAACAATAGATCGTTAGAATTTCTGTGAAGAGGCAAAAGCCTGCTGCAATATCAATAGCTCCCATTTCTCCTACTGAATGAGAGTGTGGCTTTTTCCAGTTGAATCTGATTATCACACTAACAAAAGCTCCTCTATAAATGAAGACTTAAGTACACTGACGTTCGTCAAGCTGGCCTGGGCCCCTCTGCGTGTTTTTTAATTCTTACAATATGGTACGTTAATATTCCTGGTTCCTGAAAGGGAGGCTTCTGTCAACAAACATGAAAAGTAAAGAATGAACTTGTGAAGGTGGCCTCACCAGTGTGATGAGCCAAGTTAGGAAGCTGTTGTGAAAATTATGATATTAATATTGTAATGGTTATAGCGTCCGCCATGCCAAGTCGCTACGCGCCCGGGGCGTCATCGTATCGGCCCCACCCCCCTACGCTCGAGCGCACCAATTACGAGCAACACTTGGTGCTAGGCTGGCCCCCTTGCCTCCGTCCGCGGTCTCACAGCAGAGGACGACGGAAATTACTCGACTATTAATCTGGAGTCTTCTATCTCGCGAGGTTCCTGGATACATCTAGCATCCGGACTGTTCTGGAAGGCCCAGAGCAGGTATATAAGGAGAGGAGTAACTTGGAGTCAGTCAGTGAGAGTCAGTTAGTGAGTGAGTGAGAGCGAGATTGAGTTCGCTGGAGCGCAGTCAGTGATAGCCTGGGCTGAGATGTCAGCCTGATAGAGTATCTGCCTGTTGGAGCCGAGGACTCGTTCCTGTTTCCCTGATGTCGTGTGTGTGTGTGTCCTTTGAGGCGGGCTGCTGGAGGAGAACCTGGAGTGTTCTGGAGCAGCACGAAGGGAACACTGGGTGCTGACGTGTGCGGACTGCAAACGGGGTTCAACGGATTGAGTGAACAGCGGATACTATCCCGACCTGCGAGACTGACGCGTAGGCTGTGGACCGTGACAGCGCTAACGAGTGTGACTGAGTGGCTGAGTGAGTGTAGTGTACATAATTGATGACTCTGTGTGTGTGTGCTATTGTAGATGGAACATCTAAGAGAGAGAGCACGAACCGTGTGAGTGTACTTGCGTAAGTTGTAATCTCGGCTATCGTATGTGTGTGTGTGTGTGTAAACCTGTAATTGTTGTGCTAAGTTAATAAATCTTAGAAATAGGTTGCTACCAGGTTCTGTACTCATTTAATTATTTATTTACTCCGCCAACACGTTACAATATTTTATTTCAATTTTATACATATAGTACCCATTTAAAAAAAGTAAAAGAACAATAGCTTCAAAAGCCTGGTATATTTTAATTTTCTTGTCTTATGAAATGAAATGAGATAGTAGAGTTCAAGTAAACTTATACTTAGAAAAAAAGCCCTGCTTTTAACAATTCTTACTACACCAGAACTTCAAAGTCACTAAGAATGGAGTTATAGTTCTTGTCTTCTGAAGTATAGATATAAATAGAGCAAGTAAGCATCTTCAATAGTACAGGGCAAATTATAAGCTAGCGGATTGTAATCTTGACAATTTTGTATTTTTGAGACATTCTCTGGTAGTAAATACAAATTAACATAGGTGGTTAATTAATTAGCTGTAAGAGGAGAAGTGAAAATATTGCACAAGAAAGAGAGATTGATTCTAGTTGTATACTCACCTTTGAACTAATTTTCATGTATATCCCTTCATTCATGATAGTTAAAATGAAAAAGTACGTCATATTTTTCTTCTTTTTTTACAGAAACCTTTGATGAGACTGACAGGGAACCTTCTATTATAAGCACTGCTATATCCGAGAAAACTGAATCCTCTTCGTTTATGGTCAAGAAGTCTGTCTTTATGCAATCTTCCAGCAGTCAGGTGACCTCTTCAAAGACAGTAGCAGATGGAACAGAGCCAAAAATAGAAATTCATAGTTTCTCATCCCAGTCAGAGCATGCTCTTAAGAAAGTGGGAGAGAAACCTGCATTTGAGGTAAAACTTCTTTCCATTGTTTTCATAGAATATTAAAGCATTACATATAAAATCAGAAGTATGATCTAATCTGATTTATGCCCGTCTCCATGGCTAAATAGTTAGCGTGCTGGCCTTTGTTCACAGGGGTCCCGGGTTCAATTCCCAGCTGGGTCGGGAATTTTAACCATAATTGGTTAATTCCCCTGGCAGGGAGACTGGGTGTATGTGCCATCTTCATCATCATTTCATCCTCAGCACGATGCACAGGTCGCCTACGGGCGTCAAATCAAAAGACCTGCACCAGGCCTCTCCGGAGGCCACACAACATTTCATTTCATTTTATTTCATTTCATTTCATTTATTACTAGAACATGTGCAGCTAACGAAGATCAATATGCAATATACAGTAGTTTCCAATATGCAGTATACTCTTCCTCCTGTGATTCACTAAGAAAACAGATGCCTACAAAACCATGGATTCAGTCATGGATGACTCACTTTACCTTATCGCTCATCTTAATTTGGCATGTCCTTTAGGGGCATTGAATTGGAACTCATTGCTGAATGTGGTGCATTCAGTTATTACATCTACTAAAGAATGATAATGGCTGACACAATTGTACTGACGATGGTAAATCACAGCATTTTATGTGGGTTCCTTTCTTCAGTTCAGTCTTCAAAGTATCATTGTATTGAGAACTCTGCAATGTAGATTGTTGGAATACTTAGTTTATTCCGCATTTCCTGGTGCATGTCCCCTTACTGTGTCCCAACATAAGATATATAATGTGTTTTATTGGTTGAACCACATTTCTCAGGTTGTTAACAGGCAAGTACACACACATTACTATTGATTGTGGCATGGATTAGTTAAAGCACATGAAGTACTCATTCATGGCTCAACCAACAGAGCACATTATACATCTTACTTCATCCAATTAAAGAGTCTAGTCTGCTTTTATTTACATGGCATTAACTGGCACAGAATACAAATGGCAGTAGAGGAAACTGTTCTCCCCATGCTATTTTAAAGCCTCAGGTGTATGTCACTCCATTTTTAAAATGGACTGCACAGTCACTCCAAAAAAAAAAAAAAAACCTGCATGGTATTGTATGAGTTCCTCACAGGTACACCTTCCTCAGAACAATTAAACCTGTAGATGTAATGTTTGTTTTGGGTATCCACAGGGTTTGTATCTACATTGGAATTGAATTATGTTTTGATAATAATTCAAATTAAGTCTGATAAGATTAAATACAAGGAACATACAACACCATGTGCTCATTCTTCTTTTGAGCAACTATACATCCATCTTGCTTTTCCTCTCATTTGGCTCAAACTTATAAGTTAAAGAAACAAACTGAGGGTGAAGAGTGTTGGTAGTGTGATATATTGCCTTACTTTTTAAATTTTTTGTGCTATCCAGATTTGCAAAATGAAGCTCCAAAGTTCTGAAAAGTTTCCTAATATGTTAGTGAAGACGTTACCTGTTGATACACTTATTTGTGTGCTGCTTTGCATTGCCAGTTTATGAGTGTTTAAAACTTGATCCTTCAGTCATTGTAGCAGTGTAGTATTATTATAATTCAATCTATATTTATAAGTCAATTTTCTCTGAATATCAGGTGCAGAGTCAAAAAATCCAGGAAATTCATCAAACTAATGATGATAAACCTGAAATCCGTCAGCAGTCGTTCCTTAAAATTTCCAATGGAGGTGAAGATACCCAAGAGAGTTCAGCCTCCAGTTATTCAACCCCCATCTCATCACCAAAGCCTCTAAGAAGATCTTTACCACCACGTTTTGTTACACCATTGAATGGAAAAATAGTAGATCAAGGTGTTGATGTAGTTCTGGAAGGCATTATTGATGGTGAGTTTGTAGTCATGTAATTTTTAACTATGAAATTTCAAATTCTGTGTTATCTTATCCATATTTTCAAATTTCTCATGCTGTATTTATTAACACTGTTCACTGAAACTTAGGATGGTTATTTCAAAATAACTGTTGATTGCTTTTCTTTTTTTCTGTTCAGTCCCTTGTTCTGTATATCATCTTTAATATGTTTTCTTGATAACTTATTTAATTGTATGGCAGTATTACAGAAATACAAAGCAAAAGAAAATACATCAGATTACAAATCTACTTTGAAATATTGGAGCCAGTTCACAACATCAAGAGTTAAAATATAAATGTCATTAGTGCTTCAAAAGGATAGAAACGCAGGGGGCAGCGTTGAATAACATGTTCAATAGCCTGCACTTCATCACCACTGCTGCACGCTGCAGAGTCACTCCATCCCTACTTATGACAAAAGTAGTTTGTTCGACCGTGATCGGTTCTCGGTCTGTTAAGATGGTACCACTGTTTTCGTGGGGGGTCACTCCCCTCCAGCTTCATCATTGGATCTCAGGCATGAACAGGTGTTTCAAAAGTCCCCATTGAGCACTCATCTTTCCAGGATTGTTTGATGTCAGAGCGGTCTGCCATGAGTCTGCCTGCAGTAATAGAGTCTGGTCTCCGAGATCAAAGCTGCTGATATGATTTTTTTGTAGTCTCTCACAATCCTGTAAATTTATTTATTACTAGCATTTGTACCCATTCTTCACACAGGAATTTGCAGTTTCCTTCAGTGATTTATGCGAAGCAACGTGGCTCTATTCATACGTTTAATGCGACATGTTAAAATTATATTTTCTTATGAAAGCGCATGGCAGTAACATGAAATATGATGAAGCTGAACGAAGTCGAGAGAGAATGAGGACAATTTCCAAATTTATTTTACGGTACAGTTCCTGGTCTGAAGTTGTGTGAAATTCTCTGTGGTTCTCAGGTTGCATATTGTATCCCTGACCACTCGCGTGGCACTCTAACGATGATACCTCCCTTAATAGCTGCCCTGTTGAAAAAGTGTAATATGGCTGTTTAGTTTTCCCTGTTACCCACCTTGAAGTAACATGCGCAACATATCGCATAGGACTTGGACTAAAAACCTAGCTTTTTGCAATCATCTGCGTTATTATCCGTCATATGATAAATAGATACATGGCATAAAGGAACGGAAATAACTTATTCTTAAACGTTTGTTATATACAGACCTTTGACAGACTCAGTGTTAACAAAAATATTTGAGAATAATCTTCCTATAAATACCAACTCCATGTGATTACCATGACATCATATGAACCTGATAACACAATCCTGAGTGAGTAGATTCCGAATACATATGTTGGTTGAAATAAGTCCAGCAATTTTCCACTTTCAGGAATATACAAACAGATAGATAACTAGACAGACAGACACCATAGGGAAAAGTTCTACCTCATGTTTCCTCGGTGTTCTCTTACATAAGGTGGGGTTAATTTTCAAGCCGAGTAAAATATTATGCATCCTTTGATTTTCTCCTGTTGTAGATCCTTCAAATAACCGCAGGTCTGTGAGGGTGTCCCGTGATTTTCGAATGATATGAATATCAGAACCTGCTCCTGGATGAGTTTACTGTAAATATGAAGTTTGGTCGAGATCTATTCAACGGTTTACCCATGATGGTGGAACAAACAAACAAGCAGACAGACTTGAAAACTCAAATCTACTGATACAGTCTTGAGTTGACCTAAAGCGGATAAATATATCAAAATTTGGCAAAATAAATGACATTACAGATATCAGACCCCTACAACTTTATTTATAAGACTCTATATAGTATAACATTATTGGCAAAGAGCCTTATATATGATTCCAGTTCTTTACTTATATCAGTGGCTGTGCGGTTAGGGGCGCGCAGCTGTGTGCTTGCATCCCACCGCCGGAATCCCTGAAAGTGGTTTTCTGTGGTTTCCCATGTTCATACCAGGCAAATGCTGGGGGGGCTGTGCCTTAATTAAGACCACGGACATTACCTTCATAATCCTAGCCCTTTCCCATCCTTGTGTTGCCAAAAACTTTCGTTGTGCAAGTGTAACGTTAAACCACTAGTCAAAAAAAGTAAATAAATAATTGTTGGAGTTGTGGTTTTCTCATAAAAATAAAATGTCATGTGTATATAGTTTTAAGGAAAACAACATTGAGGTTATGTGTTGGTAACTCATATGATTTTAGTCGAGTGGTTGATCTTCGTTTGCTTTTGTTCTTTGCTTGGTGTGTGTGATGCTCAGTTGTAGTCAACAGCTCGTAATAAATGGATGTGTGTTAAAGAAGCTAGTGTTTCAGTGGTATCATTTGATTACCTAAAGTGGTGTAATGAGCAGAAATGAAGATATATCAACAGGTTATGGGCCTAGAGCGCCAGAGCGCCAAAACGCCGCAGTGAATTTCGGACAATATAAGTGGAAATGGAGTAACGAGAATTAACATTGGACGAAGCAAGTTGTGACATTATTGACGAGAAAAATGGCGACCTCGTGGACCGTGAAGAAACACTGAATAGGAATGTGGCCAAGCTTACAGTGGAGAACTATTTTTCATGGGCATTAAAGGTGAAACAAGAGCTGTTGTTGAAAGATGTATGGGAATCAGTTATAGGGTATGAGGATATGCCAGGTTGTCAGCTGACTCAGATAGAAACGAGACTACGAGTGCGAAACAATGTGATCGCTTTTGCAGTTATTTTCAAATATGTGGGAGAAGATTTTGAAAGTGACATTGCAGATATTGAATCAGTGAACAAGGCATGGGAAAAACTGGATGAGTTATGTAATGACAGAGGGCTAGTGAATGGTGCTATGACCCTGAAACAGTTAACTCATTTTGTGAAGCCCAAGAATATGAGTGTTCAAGAATACTTCACAAAAAGAAATCAACTGTTGAGGAGAATGAGCAAAGCTGGATATGAGTTCACAGATCAACAAGTTGCAGGAATGATCATCGGAAATCTTACAGAAGAATATGCAATTTGTATACCTTCCTTGGAAGCTGATTTGGCGAAACCGACCATCTCGAAGGTGAAGGCGAGATTACTCTCGAAGGAAAGCAGAAGGAAACTTCAGCAAAATAGAGTAAAGGCTTAAGACAATGGAAAACGTGAGGAGGATGAAGCTCAAGGCATGGTTGTTCAACAAAAGCGAGATATCAAGAAAGAAGACGTGGGACGAGGAAAATATAGTTGCTACAGTTGCGGTAAACAGGGACATGTATCTAAATATTGTCGCAGTACCCAAAAGTGCTTCAGTTGTGGTAAGTCAGGACATTATTCAAAAGTATGTCCAACAATGAAGAGTGACGAATCATCATAGGATAGTAAATCAGTGAATGCGAGTGGAAAATTGTTAAGCTCAGAAATTATACATGTAGTAGATAAGGCAATGAGAATGGTAGTTTCTGTAGGAACTGAGAAAATTAAAGATTGGCTGTTCGATTCAGGTGCGTCCCATCAAATGTGTCCAACAAAGGAGATGTTTATAGACATGTTAACAAATGTAACCGGGAATGTAGAAATAGGCGATAACAGTAAGCTGGATATTAAAGGTATAGGTAAGGTGAAAGTAAAAATGTCAACAGGATGGACAATTACATTTACGGATGTGTTGTATGTACCAAACTTAAGTGCAAATTTAATATCAGTTGGTAAGTTAACCAGCAAAGGTTTCAAAGTAGGATTTGCAGGTGAGAAAGCAGTGGTTGTAGATAAGAATGGAGATGAAACATTGTTTGTTGCAAACAGGATGAATGATGTGTATGTAGTACAAATAGAGGGGAGAAATGATATTGTAGCTGTGAGTGACTGTGATCAAATAATAGATCAAGAATGTAATAACAATGTAGCATTTCAAAATGTTGGGCAGGTTAGGTTGTGGCATGAGAGATATGAACATGTTCATTCTGAAGCTTTGTCTATGTTAGAATTGAAAAAGAGTAATGATATTAATACCTGTTCTGTATGCATTCAGGGGAAACTAAGTAACAAGGGAGTACCTAAGTCTTGTGAGCGTAAGGCAGAAAAACCACTTGATGTTGTGCACACTGATGTAGTTGGAAAAATTAGTCCACCATCACTTGGGAAATCTCAATATGTTGTAACAATGATTGATGAATACTCCAGATTTAATGTGGCTGTATGTGTGAAAAATAAGGATGAAGTGTTGGAGGTATTTAATAGGTATCAGGCAAAAGCAGAGAAGTTAGATGAGGAAGAAATAGGTAGATTGAAATATTTGGACGTAAGGCAGTGATGGAAGTTAAACATGTGAGTGTAGTGGAACCTAGAACAGTTCAGGGGGCTATGTCAAGCCAGGAGTGTGGTAACTGGATGGAAGCCATGGAACTGGAGATCAATGAGATGAGAAGGAAAGATGTTTGGGAAATTGTAAGAAGACTGTAAAATATCAAGGTAATTAGTTCTAAATGGGTGTTTTCATTGAAATATGACAGTGAGGGTAACTTTCAGAAATATAAGGCCAGGTTGGTTGCTCAAGGTTTTAAGAGACAGAAGAACCTTCGTTTTGATGAAACATTTAGTCCTGTTATAAAGAGTAAAACAATGAGACAGTTAATATGTATTGCAGTACGTAAAGGTTGGACTGTAGAACATCTAGATGTAACTAGTGCTTACTTAAACAGTGAAATCAGTTGTACTGTATACATGGAACAACCAGAATTGTTCGTAGAAAAAGATGTCCAAAACTATGTATGTAAATTGAAGAAAAGCATCTATGGACTACCTAATTTGAGTAGACTGGAATGCTTGTGTTGATGCTATAATTAGAAGACTAGATTTTAAGAAATGTGTCAAGGAACTATGTGTGTATGTAAAGGAGTGTTGTATTATTGGCTTGTATGTTGCCGACATAATTGCAATAGGTGACAAAGAGGTTGTTAAGTTGGTTAAAATAAGGTTGGCAGATGAGTTAGAGATTAAAGATCTAGGGAAAGCAACAAACTTACTGTCAATAAAAATAGAACAGACAAAAGGGGTTATGTTGGGCCAAAGTTCGTACATTGACAAATTACTTGCTGATTTATCCATGAGTGACTGTAAACCGAGTAAGACTATTTTACCAAGCGGGTATTCAGCAGCTGAAAATGAGCAGGAATTTGATTGTACCATTTATCGCAGTGCAGTAGGAAGTTTACTATATTTGTCAAATAATACTAGACCTGACATTGCATTTGCGGTAAGTAAAGTTAGTCACCGGGCAAGTTGGCCGTGCGCGTAGAGGCGCGCGGCTGTGAGCTTGCATCCGGGAGATAGTAGGTTCGAATCCCACTATCAGCAGCCCTGAAGATGGTTTTCCGTGGTTTCCCATTTTCACACCAGGCAAATGCTGGGGCTGTACCTTAATTAAGGCCACGGCTGCTTCCTTCCAACTCCTAGGCCTTTCCTATCCCATCGTCGCCATAAGACCTATCTGTGTCAGTGCGACGTAAATCCCCTAGCAAAAAAAAAAAAAAAAAAATTAGTCAAAATTGTCAAAAACCTAAGATTGGAAAGAAATGAAGCATATCATGAGATATCTATGTGGTACTAGAGATTTAAAGTTGTGTTTCAAAAATTGTGAGGAGTCAGTACAAGTGTTCTGTGATGCAGATTGGGGAGGAGATACTGAGTCTAGAAGATCAGTGAGTCGGTATGTAACCACAGTGGCAAGGGGAGCAGTATCATGGCATAGTACGAAACAGAGTTGTATTGCTAGATCTACCATGGATGCTGAATACATGGCAATGGCAGAGGTATCTCGCGAAGTAACTTGGATGAAAGATTTGCTATCAGAGCTAGGGCTGGAAAGATTTAAGGATATACCTTGTAAAGTTTTTGCTGACAGTGCAGCAGCAATTAAATTGAGTAAAAACGATATTGTGAGTTAAAGGTCAAAACATATTGACATCATGTACCATGTATGTAGAGAGCTAGTAGAAAAGGGGTTCACTGAGTTTGTATATGTAGCATCAGAGGAAAATGCTGCAGACTTGTTCACAAAAAATGTATCAAGCAACAAGCTGAAGAGTTTGTATAAGCTTATAGGTTTGCAGTGAGACGACAATTGAAATGTAGTATTTTATTTTTTTGAGAAAAGGGGGGAATGTTTGGAATGTTGTGGTTTTCTCATAAAAATAAAATGTCATGTGAATATAGTTTTAAGGAAAACAACATTGAGGTTATGTGTTGGTAACTCATATGATTTTAGTCGAGTAGTTTATGTTCGTTTGCTTTTGTTCTTTGCTTGGTGTGTGTGATGCTTAGTTGTAGTCAACAGCTCATAATAAATGGATGTGTGTAAAAGAAGCTAGTGTTTCAGTGGTATAATTTGATTACCTAAACTGGTGTAACGAGCAGAAATGAAGATATATCAACAATAATGAGCAACAATGTTTTTTATTATTATTATTGAAAAACCATTTACACCGTCTTAATCTACAGACCTTTCTTCATTTATCAGCATAACCTCCATTTCTTTACACACCTTTCTCCCATCATTCTACGAGCTTGAAAATACCCGTGCGGTAATCCTAGCCCACAGGTACTGACGCACTAAAAATCAAAATCAAAATCTCTTTATTTGCAAATGAGGTGTCTACCTCGGTGGCAAATGGTACACTAAAATACATTATTGTCAAGCACTAAATATTAAATTAACAAGAGAAGAAAATTTTTCCTATAATACAATATTATACAATTTACGCTAACAATGTTTTCTATTAAACACACAGCTCATCCTTAATAAATTTATATTGTTTACAAAATTCTACTTATAATATCTCCTGTACTACTTACAAATATAGTCAACTGATATACAGTATGTGGAATGACTTCAAATGATACTATACAACTGGTATAACATTAATATTTACATTGCTTTTTTTTTTTTACCCGTTCTGGATCCTAAGTAGCATAACGACCTGCTGCGTCTTAACCAGAGCCCCTTTTGCCACCACTTTTCAGAATTCCTGAAGGGCCTTCACAGCTACCGTAGCGGTCCCAGGGCCCTCGAAGTCCCCACTGTACTTCACCCCTACAGGCAGTCCCCTACTTTGGCTGTCCAAACTCCTTAGACCAGGGGATGGAATTAATTTATTCACACACTATTTTCTACATGTCCCCTGTTGTCACATAACATTGGCTTTGTGTCCGTTCCTTCACAAAACCAAAAAGTTAATGGTCAGAGGATGCTATGGTGGAACAGTAAGCAGAGTATTACAGTTTCTCGCTGCATTTTCCCAATTTCTTCCTCGATGTACTGAACAGTGTTAGGGCACGTATAATCATGCTGAAGGATGATCTTCTTTCTACGCCGAGTGAGCTGGCTGTGTGGTGCAGGCAATGTAGTTATGATCTTGCATTTTGGAGGTGGTGGATTCAAACCCCTCCATTGGCAGCCTTGAGGATGATTTTTTATGGTTTCGTATCTTCACACCAGGCAAATACTGAGGGTTTGTTCCTTAATTAAAGTCCTGACCGCTTGCTTTTCTACCCCATCATCATCAGAAATCTATATGAGCCATTGTGACATTAAACCACTAGTGAAAAAAGTTCTTCTCTCCAGGTCGTTTACTATCCAAGGTGTGTCATAGCTTGTGAAGTGTCTGGACATAATGGGAAGCATTTGTGGTTGATCCATATTCAACAAATTCAACCTATAGCTTATTTTTGTGAGTGAATTCCAATGGTACCGTTCCATGCCCTGCCATTTTGTTTCTCGTTCATAATGATGGAACCAGCTTTCATCACCTCCCACAAAACTCATTAAAAATTCATCTCCTTCATTTTGATATCTCAGATGACGGTTTTTCTCTGAACTTTGTTGCCTTCCCCCAATACACATAGGACCCACTGGTTACACCCATTTTTATAGCCTAAGCTTGAAATCATATCCTTCATTGACAATTGCTGTGTTCTATGACAAGTTTTGATGTTATTGTATCCATAGCGACATGTCTGAGTTGCTAACGCTTTTCATGTTGTGTTCAGTGGAAGCCATTAGAGGGTGGCTGCTACTAGGCTGAACTTAATGCTTGTGTTTCCATCTCGTAACATTGCTGATGCCAATGCACACATTTCTAGACATTATCTATATTAACTTATAATGTAATTTTCTTTTTGGTAATTACTTTCAGGGTTTCCTCAGCCAGATGTCACATGGACAAAGAATGGTCAAAATCTTTCTCCTAAAGAAGGGTCTGTTTCTATCAGTTGGGAGCTTAATCGAGCTAGGGTTGAACTGAAGAATGTCTGCCCAAAGGATGCAGGCCGTTACACATGTACTGCCACAAACAGTGTTGGTTCGGCCAGCAGTACTGCAGATTTGGTTGTGAAAAGTAAGTTCAAAGACAATATACTTCATAAGGGAGAGAGAATTATGCATTTTGTTCAGACTGTTTAAACTACTCTATGAATTATAATCTCTTCCTATGTTTCTCATTCTTTGGAGGCTGATGAGATTTGAGATCTTAATAAGTTGTCCAGTGTAAGGTACTTCATTTTACATCCTTGTTACTTCCTGTACTGGTACAGTAGAAGTCCGCTATAGCGAGTACGGCATATAACGAGAACAATTGAGTTTATTAACTCTTTCCGGTCTAACTGCGAGCATAGCTCGAAATTACGCTCAGGCCGCGCTGCGGACATAGTCCGTAGTAAGCTTTGACAGTTCACAAAAAATCGAGAACGAGCTATGCACGTATTCTGGTGGTTACATCATGTTTCTTCATGTAATAGTTACGAGATTATTTAAGCAGATGGCAGTATTATATGTCTAAGTCAGAGAATTTACGATATTTTTGACCAACATGCATCAGTAGATGTTGTCACTGTGAGCTCTAAGACATGGCTTCTCGCGGCAAACACGTGCTCGTGCTTGACGAAAGTGATATTTTCGATATATTATAAGTTCATGTGCAAATGAACATATTATTGACATATGAATTCGAAACAACTTCTTACATTTCATTATGATTGGGGTTCGTTTTACGGCCTAGCGCATGTTCCCGCGTATTTCAAATTTGCATGATTACGTAAGATTCTCTACATATTAGTAAAGTTTTCTGTTTAGAAGACTGTATTTTCTCTTTTTCAGAAGTCTTTTGTGGTAAATGGAACAATATTTTTACATTTGAGTAACTTTTGAAAAAAATTATCAATTCAAATAAAATTTTGTAAGAGCTCCCATTTTCATTATTGTAATTATTACTATTATTATTAAAAAATTATTATTCTTATATTGTACTCATTATTGTTGTTGTTTCGTAATTACAATGCACATTTTATATTAGCAAAATAGGGTAAATATAACTGTATTTCAGAAAACTGTACTTGCTTATTTATCCATCAGACCCTTTTTCCATTCGCAAAACATGGTATAATTTATAAACAATTGTAATATTTCAAGTGATAGTTGACATAATACAAATAGCATTTTTTTAAACTAGATGCTCAAACAAGTGCAAAGAAAAAGGAATCAACAAATATATCCTATGGGTACAGAGATATGATGTTTTAAATATCATTAAAATGCCTAGTCCAGAACGTTTGTTAGGGATATTAAGGCCCAGACTGGAATGGGTTAAAATGGTCAACCCATTCAATACATTACATTCATAAGAATGTTTATAACTTATACATGACACTCAAATTGGGACATGTTTCATCCTAGTTGTGGGCATCTTCAGCCTAATTTTCCTCCTCAAAATCAAATGTTATCAGAATCCCGATATTCTCAAATTGATCCATCTTAATAGCTAAGATAGTATGAGTTAAAAATACAATGTGTCAGTCTCATTACTAACAGGTGAACAATTATTTAATGGAGTTCTTGAAGCACTTTTAAAATTAATTCATTAAAATATCTGGTGTTGGCACCTATTAAAATGATCATGTGGTTAGATCAACGATAATTTCAAAGTGCTTGAAGCATGTTATCTGCCACAATCCTGATGTATGGTTAATTGGGAGACTCTCGAAAAACAGCCTTTAAGACAGAAGAATGATGTCCACTGAGGAAATAAAGTTGTTAGAATGTCTCCTTGTGTTTTATGTGGCAAGATCATATCGCTCGTGTCGTCAGCTCGACAGGTGGAGCTATAAATATTATTATAATATTTGTGATACACTTTGGAATTATCGTTGATCCAACTATCATTATTATCTCATATTCTCCAAACCATTACAGCGTATAAATTAGGTTGCCAGACAACTATAGATCATTTTTAAATAAGCATGAACCAAGTGCTTGGCTACAGTATAACTCACAGTCATTTCGATTTCACAATATGTTAAAGTGCCTTTTGCAAAGGAGACTTGAACTTAGAAAGAATAGGACTACGATTTTAGAAACATCAAGAGGTTTAGTCTAATGTCCTTCTGAATACTATTGATAGATGTTATCAGATAACAAACATTTTAATTAACATCCAGATGACTTTTATTTCAAATCTCTTTATCCTGTGTTTGTATATAGTGTCCTAATATGGTATTTATTTTGTATGAAGTGTTAACGTATCATTATTTTTTAAACATTGGTTTATAAGACGGAGGGTACCAAACCACATGATCATTTTAAAAGGTGCCAACACTAGATATTTTAATGAATTAATTTTAAGACTGCTTCAAGAACTCCATTAAATAATTGTTCACCTGTCAGTAATGAGACCGACGTATTGTATTTTTAACTCGTACTATTTTAGCTATTAAGATGGTTCAATTTGGGAATATCGGGATCCCGATAACATTTGATTTTGAGGAGGAAAATTAGGCTGAAGATGCCCACAACTAGAGTGAAACATGTCCCAGTTTGAGTGTCATATATAAGTTATAAACATTCTTATGAATGTATTGTATTGAATAGGTTGACCATTTTAATAAACTTAATTGTTTTAAGATAATATACAATTTTCAGTATGGACCACCATGAAGTTCATTACATGTAAATATAACGAGAACCCTGTTATAATGACAGTCTTTTTCTGTCCCTTCAAAATTCCTATATTAAACTGGGTATTATCCTTTGGTTACAGCGAGAGCCCTATCACTGACGCATCCATTATTATGAGTGATTAGGCATGCACGATTTTCACCGTTACAGATATTTATGCACCCAGCTATTATACAGTACTGCATGTGATCAATCATATTCGGTATTGTTTCCTCTCTCATAGAGATTTGAAGGTGATGTCAGAGTCAATTATTAATACCCGTCGACTGCTGTACCGTAAAGAAAAATTGAAATGAAAGAGAACATGTTTTTTGTAATAAATGCGCAAATAACATGGCTGGTTAAATCATTAGAAATAAAGGCTAAAGTAAATGATCGCATAATTGTAATACTGAAATTCAGTAAGGATGCATTACATCTCAATATATGGGAGAGAGCATCAATGATTTCGGAGGTTAGGTTATATTTTCTCACGTCTGGTTAAATTTTGGTAAGGCTATTCCCATGTAAATTTGTAGCGAGAAGGTTATCACTTTTTTTACTGGCGCTTGATATATGTTTTCATGGTACATATACAGTTAAGTTAGGTTATGTGACACTATTTGAAT
The DNA here is from genome assembly GCF_040414725.1 of Anabrus simplex. Classification (NCBI taxonomy): domain Eukaryota; kingdom Metazoa; phylum Arthropoda; class Insecta; order Orthoptera; family Tettigoniidae; genus Anabrus; species Anabrus simplex. The sequence continues at coordinate 170,931,120 of NC_090266.1, read as the reverse complement.
AAGAAAACTGAAGCGTTTGCCACAAAATGCGACCTTCGTTATAGTTTTCTTACTGTGTGCACTTTTGTGAACTCTCTCGTCGACGTTCGAAGGCGATGTCGGAGTCTATTAGTAATATCTGTCAACTGGCAACTGCTGTTCCGTAAAGAAAACTATAAATGAAAGAGGGCATGTTTTCATAATAAATACATAAATAGCATGCTCGATAGCAGTTGTTAACTCATTAGAAATAAAGGCCAAGTAAACAATCACTTAATTTTAATAATATATACAGAAATTAAGTAAGAATACGATACACCTCAAGATATAGCAGAGCGCATCACTGATTTCAGATGTTAATTTATAGTTTCTCACGTCTAGTTAAATTTCAGAAAAGATATTCCCATGTAAATTTATAGCAAGAAGGTAATCATTTCTCTACTGGTGCTTGAAATATATTTTCATGATACATATAGTATAATCAAGTGACGCTGTTTGAATAAGAAAACTGAAAGACTTGCTACAAAATGCGATCGATAATCTTCGGTATAGTTTTCTCGCTGTGTACACTTGCAAGCTCTCTTGTGGACATTCGAAGGCGATGTCAGAGTCAATTAGTAATACCTGTCGACTGCTCTTCTCTGAAGAAAATTAGAAATGAAAGAGGATAGCACGTTTTCATAATAAATGCATAAATAATGTGGCTGATAGCAGTTGTTAAGTCGTTAGAAATAAAGGCTGAAGTAAACGATCGCTTAATTTTAATGTTATATACTGACATTAAGTAAGAAAGTGATACACCTCAAGATATCACAGAGAATATCAACTCATTTCAGAGGATAGTTTATATTTTCTTGCGTCTATTTTAATTTCAGAAAGGCTATTCCCATGTAAATTTATAGCGAGGAGGTTATAATATTTTTATATGCATTTGAAATATGTTTTTATGATACATATATGTTAGGTTAGGTGATGCTGTTTGAAGAAGTAAACTGAAATGTTTGCCACAGAAGCCTCTGGAGTGATTCTATAATTTTTTTCGGAATGAAATTAAACATACACTTTCATGTAGTATTGTATTTTGAAACATAACAAACAAGTAACCCATAGTGCGGATATCATTGGCAAAAAGGCAAGTTTTGAGCAAACTGATTGCCGTTTCATACCAATTGTATTGTGTATGGGTTTTTCCCGATTTTTACGAAAAATCAGATTTAATGACAATCTGCTATAGCGAGTGTATTTTTTGATGTTGTGAATTCTCGCTATAACGGACTTCTACTCTATTTGAATTCCATGAACTGGAGTTCTGCTTTATACCAACTAGATGCTTTATACCAACTAGATGGTGACTTAATAATTCTGTATGTATCGCCCTCTGGAATCAGATGCTTTTCATATCTACTCAAAGAAATTAGTAAGAGTCCCAACCTAAATTTTCATAATGTTTTATGAATGTTTCATGCTTTTCAGTTCATTATTTCTTTTGTGTTCCTTAGAAACTATCTTCCCTCCTGTATTTGGGCGACGTCTTCAAGCACAAATGGCAAAATTGGGAGCCAGGGTGGTCATGGAAGTGGAAGTAACTGGTACACCTGATCCAGTTGTTTCTTGGTTCAAAGATGGAAATCAGATCACTGGAGCCACATCAGATGGACAGTATAGGACAAAAACACAAGGAAACTGTCACTTATTAATCATCGAAAAAGGTATGATAAAAATTACCTGCCTTTTATTATTTTATGTAAAGATTACCAAGGTGCTAATTTCTAGGCATAATGACCCTGTAAAAGGAGTTTTTATCATCATTTAATAAGAAGCTAGATACAACATGGTCAACAACACTGTGTACTTAGTTGAAGAATGTCTAATAGTTTGGCTATGGTCAAGTCATATATAGAAAGACAAACATCGAAGGAACATACAAGGTGTTATTTTTTTATAAAGTACAGTTTTGATATAGAAAAAAAAGTAATGCAATTTTTTTAAACAATTCATTTTTTACATGTAAGCCTGTACCTTAAACTACTTCTCAACATAAGTTCCAAGCATATTAAGGCACTTATCATGTCGTGAAACCAGCTTCTGAATTACACCCTCATAGAAATCTGCCACCTGCTGTGCCAGCCACTGCCGGGCGGTTGTTTTTAGGTCGTCATCATCGTGGTGCTGACCTCTTAAATGCCTTTTCAAGTGCAGGAACAAGTGGTAGTCACTAGGCGCTAGGTCAAGGCTATACCAAATGAAGCGATGAGGTCTCAGGTTCGATTAGCCATGTGAGGTTGCACGTTGTCATGAAGCAAAAGAATCCCTCTTGAGAGCCATGCCATTTGTTTTGGATTGTGTGAGCACACCAGTCGATAATCTAAGCATCCTGACACAATTTAATTGAGAACATTCCTTGAAATTTCAGGCAACTCATGACTTAATGACAAAATCATAAAGAATCTGTTTCCTCGAACCTTTGCATCAACTTTCTGCCCCAAGTCTTCAGTATTGACAGACGGTCACCCACTACGCTTCTCATCATGGACATTAGTACTGTCTTCTTTAAATGCTCTAACCCATTTTCTTACCATTCCTTTGCTAGTAGTGTATTCTCCATTCACTTCACTAATCTGCCGATGAATTTCAACAGCTTTCACGCCTTTTCCATTTATAAATCAAATCACAGCGTGTACTTCACACTCGGCGGGACCCTTAATTTTCACAGGCATTTTCAATACACACAAACAAAGGTAAATATGGGTGAATGCTTCTGTAATGGTGTTTGTGGCTAGCCTACAGATGTACGTACTGAACAATCAATCAATCAATACTGATCTGCATTTAGGGCTTGAAAAAACTTTTTGTTTTTGATATAATCATTTTTCAATGGCTGCAGCAGCCATATTTAAAAACAGTACTTACTTAAAAATCATGCTTTGTTTAACAGGATAAATACAATGACTAGTCAGTCTGTAAAAAGGGAGAAATGGAAAGAAAACACAAAATGACAAGGACAATCTCCACATCTTCATATGCTGCCATCTTTCAGTAGATTGGCTCTCTCCTCATCAGTCCTGTTTCTTCTCTGCTTGTTTCTGCTTCCCTGCTTCATCAGGAAGCCAGGCTTCAACACTCGTTGTGGGGTCATCTTGACAGATCTTCAGTCTTTATGTGGGAAGTGTAAAACAAGAAGGAAGACAGGCAAACATAGGAAAAGGAAAGAGGCAAAAAGATATAGACAGAAACAGGTGGTAAGAAACTAGGAACATAGGATAAACACAAAAGGAGAAAAAGAACCCAATAGGTCAATATAAGTAATGCAAAAGGAACAAAGAAGTGCAAATCAAATCATATGTAGAAAGATTGGAACATTGAAACCAACATGTAACAGGATAAACACTATGATAGGTTGGTGTGGGAAGAGGGAGAAATAGAAAGAAAACACAAGAGGATAAGGACAGTCTCCACATCTTTTAATAGACTGGCTCTCTCCTCATGAAATCCAGTTCATTTACATCTTTTTGATACTCCTATCTTTCCATATGTGACTTGATTTGCACTTGTTTGTTCTTTTCTATTATTTCTATTTTTTAATTTCATGTGGCTGTTCCTAGCCTGATGCAGCGCTTGTAAGGCAGACCTTTCAATGAGGGTGGGTGGCATCTGCCGTGTATGGGATCTGCGTGTTATTGTAGTGGAGGATAGTGTTCTGTGTGGTATGTGAGTTGCAGGAATGTTGGGGACAGTACAAACACCCCAGTCTCCCGAGTCAGAGGAAATAACCATTTAAGGATAAAATCTCTGACCCGGCTTGGAATCAAACCCAGTGCCCTCCGAACCAAAGGTGACTACACTGACAATTCAGACAAAGATTCGGACATTATTTCAATTGACACATTGGAATCCTTTTCTCACTTTGGGTTTGTCCTACGTTCTTAGAATTTTACTACTTGTATTCATCTGTATCTTTTTATCCCTTCCCTGTTTGAGGATGGTTACCTAGTTGTACTTCCTCTTAAAGCAACCACCACCACGTTTGTATGGCTTCCTTCTTGTCTTATACAGCCAAAACTGGTTAGGACGTTCTTGTGGGGACCGAAAAACCTGTCAAAAAGAGGGAACATGCTAAAAAATTTAAAATAATTACGCTGTTAAATTTAAGGTTAGGTTTGAATGTAAAAATAATTATGATGAAAACAAAGAAACAAGTGTCATGATAAAAACAAAGAAACAAGTGTTTACAATTATAATTAATGAAATAAATAAATAATACTTTTTCAGAACACCAACATACTAAAACATCAAGGAAAAACATTCTTACAAACGCAAACTATACAAGTCGCTTACAGTTACGTTTAAAATTATCGTACGAATGTCCAACGTCTGGGCTATTTGCACACATTTCATGTGTGGATTAGCATCTGCTTTCTCAATAAACTTTCATTTTCCATCATTTGTAAACTGTCTACCTTTCTTCTTCATCATAACCGAATGTCGTGTAAACCACTAAGCGCGAGTACAGTAGGCCTAATTTATATACGTTGCTACACAGTTCACTTACGAACATAAACTTAAGCATTTTTTCATACAGATTTTTTCATACAATTAACACCACGCTTCTGGTTTCCTTTTACAGATTCTGCTTCTGATCCAACATCCAACACATTAGCTGCATTCAAATGTCACATTGCCTTTTTGACCAGCATTCAATAAAGCCATATTCTTAACAACGTTATAGCATCGTATCAAATGAGATGGTCCATGGAGGTCCAATATCAACATCATATATTAACCTTCAACTACAACCTCGTACTTCTTCATCAAGGTGAACCACAACTTCACCAATTGCTATTGACTTTTGACTTTTATCTTGCGTAAACAAATAATTACAGGTCAATTGACCATCTGTCAACATTATTTTATTCAACATTATGTTTTAAAAAATACGATTTTGATTGTCATTCTCGCCATTATCTAATTCTACCCGCTAGTCGGTCAACATCATTTCATAGCAATTTTATCACTTGTCCATAACAAACTGTTGCTTTATTCATTTTACTTACAATACTAGTCTTCTTATGTCAATATTGCAAATACTTTCACCAATTGTCAACTTCTCACTCATAACAATATCTTTAAAACCAACATTGTACTAGTCTTTACCATATGTTAATTTTTTTAGTCTCTTCAAGGTTTTTTATAAATTAGTTTTATCTTATTTATATGTAAATCAGATGCCTGATTTTATTTCAAGGTTAAACCCATGGCTGATGACTCCTGTATGTAAGGCAAAACATATACCATTTTAATTAACATGTCATTGTAATTCAACAAAGACAAGATTTATTGTATTGATTAGGTGGTCAAATGAATAAATTAGCTTATTGTTATTATTTCAATGAAGCTACATTTACAAGAAAATGTGTGATAAACTCCAGAAATTGGCACTTTTGGGCAGAAGAAAACCCTCATATGACAACAGTATGTACATTTCAGCATTGATTTAGTGTCATTATTTGGGCCGGCATTGTTGGTGACTTTTTAAGTCGTATGTTCTTCCTCCTCACCTGAACAGTGAGGAATACAGTAGAGTCTCGCTCATCCGACCTTCGCTTATCCGACATTCCGTGTTATCCGACACTGGTAGACTTAATTTGATCTTTTGGTGGAGGCTGAATTCAGGCACACCTGGTGTGAAGGGTGCGACCATGGGACAAACACTGGCCTGACCAGTGGCGGTAGGACGGTTTTCTTTGCTCAAGGACAGGTGCAGTGAGTCTTCAGTCATTGTTCATTGTAGTATTGGTTGGGTGCGGATGTTATAGTTTTCATATCCTCTGTGAGTATAGCGAGTAAATGGAAGAAAGTGATTGTTTTTATGGAAGACAAGTTGAGTGCATTAAAGAGTCTGGACAAAGGGGAAATTCTTCAAGATGTGGCTTCAGATTATGGTGTTGGATGTGTTGCAGTGGGAGACTGGAAAAAACAGAGGGAAGAAATTGAAAAGTGGTGCTCTACCAGAGCAGAGAAAAACAATGAAACAATGTGAGTACGAAAAAGTAAGTGAAGCACTATTTTTTTGGTTATCTCAACACCGGGAAAAGGGCCTGCCAATATCTGGCCCCATTCTGCAGTTAAAGGCTGTGTATTTCCAGAAGGAGTTTAATGAAAGGGACCCTAATTTTCCCGCCAGTGCTGGGTGGCTAGATCGGTGGAAAAAAACGGCACGGCATTAGGCAGCTTAATATCTGTGGAGAAAAGTTTCTTTTCGTAAGACATCTGGAATGTTTTCGTTCAATACTGCATGTACTGTACAATTGAATTTATAATTCAATAAATAGAGTACCGTAAAACATGCCGTTATAGTACTAGCGTATAGCCTTCCTGTTTCAGTTCATTTTCAAAGTTATTCTGTATTATCCGACATTTTCGGTGATCCGACGTAGTTCAGGTCCCGTTTAGGTCGGATAATCGAGACTCTACTGTACTACCGCTTCTTGGTAGAATCACTGTCTGTATTCCTGGAAGATGTTCCTCTGGGTATTTGACAGGGAATGTGGCTATGTCAATATGGCACTCCACCACATTTCACTGACTGTGTCACACAGCACTTAAATGATCATAATCCAGGGTTATGGGAAGGCCGTGGTGGGCCAGTTAGATGGCCTCCGCGCTTGGCCGATTTAACTCTCATGGACTTTTGTGGGGTTACATGAAAACTCTAATGTATGCGAACCCCGTACAAAAAGAAGAATAACTTTTACCAAGAATACAGGCAGCTTTCCAGGTCATTCATGACGCACCACACATCCTGAACAGAGTCCGAATTTTACTAGTACATCGTTATGAAGTGTGCATGAAGTAGGGGAGGAGCATATTGAACATCTATTGTAATCAAACTATTGGGCATATTTTTCCTTCGTTCAGTATTTCATTCCATTCAAAATGTTGTGTGTAAAGGAATGCACGATCGTGGGGTGGTAGCGTTGAATCTTCGAGCATATTAAGTAATAAATAACATTACTGTGACCAACAGGCAAGAGGAGAAACAATCATGTCCATTTGTTGACTGACATGTGTGTCTTAATTACAGTGTGTTCTTGTACTGTGTGTGCAGTTACAGCTCTTTAATAAACAAACTGTGGAAAATCACTGTAAGAGACGAGGGCAATCCTGTACGAGTCAAACGAGGAAAATTAAGTACTCGCGTGGAGCATTATCTCTGTCTCCATCTATCATACACCCAGTGGCGTATCCTGGAATCCCCACTGAGGCATGCAACTAGTAACCATGCAGTTAACACAATGTATTAAGTAAATTTCAATTCTACTCACCCTAATTACATGTAGGTGAACTCGAGCCAAACAGTTTTACTGTAAGTTTCTGGATTGAACGTGCGTACACAATTCTTGTTTTCTCTTTTTAAATTTACGAGGGTCTGCCTCTGTGGTGTAGTAGTTAATGTAATTAGCTGCCACCCCCGGAGGCCCGGGTTCGCTTCCCGGCTCTGCCACGAAATTTGAAAAGTGGTACGAGGGCTGGAACGGGGTCCACTCAGCCTCGGGAGGTCAACTGTGTAGAGGTGGGTTCGATTCCCACCTCAGCCATCCTCGAAGTGGTTTTCCGTGGTTTCCCACTTCTCCTCCGGGCAAATGCCGGGATGGTACCTAACTTCAGGCCACGGCCGCTTCCTTCCCTCTTCCTTGTCTATCCCTTCCAATCTTCCCATCCCCTGAAAGGCCCCTGTTCAGCATAGCAGGTGAGGCAGCCTGTCCGAGGTACTGGTCATCCTCCCCAGTTGTATCCCCCGACCCAGAGTCTGAAGCTCCAGGACACTGCCCTTGAGGCGGTAGAGGAGGGATCCCTCGCTGAGTCCGAGGGAAAAGCCAACCCTGGAGGGTAAGCAGATTAAGAAGAAGAAGAAGAAGAAGAAGAAGAAGAAGAAGAAGAAATTTACGAGGGAAGGTAGAGGTCTAGCTGCTTTAACTATTTGCATCTTTTCATCAAACGAACGGCCAGTAAATGGCTTTTCAAACTGATTTACAATTATATCCGTTTTAGGCTCATCCATCGTTAATACCACATTGCGCAAAATATAATAAAACTCCGAAAACGACGAATAGCACAGGAACAGCACACACAGAATGAACTCACTAATCAGCAAAACACACAATGAATTAACTCGCTAGTTAGCCACAACTCAAGCACTGGAGATAAGTCACCCCAGTGGCATTGGTCAGTTTCGTCACGTTGGGTTCTCGCTAGGGGGTAATCTGTGTGTCCCGTTCGCTGTAAACATGTCGACTTTCTCCAAGTTGCTAACAGATGTCAGAGGGCAGCACGGGTATGGGGTGACAAATTCTGACCAAGTTTCAACTGCAGCGACATCGTTCGGAGGGTTTCAGAACTACGTCTGCCACTGAATGCAATTTTAAGATTGAATGCCTTACGTCGTTAACTCCTCCATTTGCTGTCTCTTTCTTCCGAGAGTGGAGTAGACGGCGAGACTACACCAGCACCACACATAATCAAGCAACGGAACTAGTACAGTTGCGCGGACCTTTTGAACTTCTGAGAGATGAAATCGTTAATATTTGACCTGAAACAACCTAAAATCGTAAATCAGACAGTTCTTTGTGTTATCATAACGCATGCAATGAATGCCTTGCATTCAAGGAGAATACGCCCCTGCATACACCCCATTTGCCCTTCCTCCCTTTTCCTTCCCTGAAACATGGCAGCGGCTTGTGCTCTGGCACAAAGGAGCAAAGGAACCTCATTTTCTCGAAACGAAAAATTTTCTCTGCCAATCCAATTGTGCCATCATTTTTTATACAACACAAAGAGCATGTCTACCCAGAGCAGCCCATATCTGACGTATGCATCGGAAAGTGTTTATAATGTGCTGTTGCAACTGAAAAAAGTTCTTGAGGAAAAGCTATTGTGTGCTAATAGTTTGTGGGAAAGATATATTTCATGAGTGTTTGGATCGTTAGATGTTATTAAAAGTCATCAAAATTAGGATGCTTTGAAGATCATGTGATGTGAATGCTATCAAAACTTGTGTTTCACTACTTGAAGTGTGGATTCTTCTTCTGCACAAAGGAGATGCGAAGAGAGCTGGCTACTTCCAAGACAGCTAAATAATCTCAAAAATACTCCAAAGTTTCCAGCTGCTGAAATAATCTTTAAACGTGAGTTGCATGTATCAGTTTATTACATAGACAAAAGCAATAGTACTGTAGTTAACTGCATGTTGCAACATCCTGGCACAGGTATTGCCAAGTACCATCTGTGTGGTAGCCCATGGTAACTCGTTGAGACCTTACGTTTCCTCTTCCGTACGCTAAGGTAATAGATCTAAAAGTACAGTTCAGCGTGGTGTTGACCTTACCGGAGCATGACGTAACGGAAAGTTAACCGACAAACTAGCAAGCTGGAATCACACCATTGACAGAATATTATACCACCTTGCATTCTGTGCTGAACTAGTAAGAAGTGAGGAAGCACTGTTGGAGCACTTAATTAAGATAAGTTCCAAATTTCAAGTATTTAAGAATTTAAACAGAATTTAAACATAAATATTCATACATTTCTAAATGCCAGGCTGAGTGGTTCAGATGGTTCAGGTGCTGGCCTTCTGACCCGAACTTGGCAGGTTCGATCCTGGCTCAGTCTGGTGGGATTTGAAGGTGATCAAATATGTCAGCCTCGTGTCGGTACATTTACTGGCACATAAAACAACTCCTGCGGGACTAAATTCTAGCACCTCGGTGTCTCCGAAAACCGTAAAAATAATTAGTGGGACGTAAAGCCAATAACATTATTATTAACGTTTCTAAATATTTTTGAGCGTGATTCGATAGAATCTGATGATGATCTCTCAAGAACGAAACCTGTAATTCCATTTTTAATTAATTTGTTTCTTTTTCAGGTATAATTATGCTATTATATGTATTGTATGTGTTGTATGTATATCTGTAAGGCAAGGCAATTTCAAATATATCTATTATTTTTACAGCCTCCCTTGAACATTCTGGAAAATATGCAGTAAAAGCTGTCAATGCTGGAGGTGAAGCACATAGCATAGCTGATTTTGTTGTATTTGAACCACAACCAGAAGTGGAAATAATTAAACATACTGTGTATGAGGATATTACTGAGTCTAAGACAAAGGTAAGAAATTCCTTATTATTTTTTCCCCAAAAGTCTAGGATTGTTGTGAGCTTATCAATATATTTCCTCTATGCAGTGTAGTATGGCTGGAGAATCTCTTAACTTTCTGTAAATTTCAGTATGATGTCTAATTTAGGTAAGATATTGTAATGTCATGTACAATTCTAAATCTCGACAGTGAGTCAGTTTTTGTTACTTCCTTGTCAGACCTTTCAATTTGATCATACAGTGATTCAAAAGTATTAGTATTGAAAGAGATCACTACAATGTATCTAAATATCCCTTCAATGCAGCGTTATCATAATACTCTTACACAAAACTGGGACAGAAGCATATGTTACAAAATATGGGGGATTATTGGCAAAAAAATCTTTATTTAAAGCAAATATAATATAATGATAATGGGGAAAAAATTCTTTCACACTAAATACATCAATTTATCATACTGTTATACTTGTATTTACAACAGTAAGATTCTTATTATACCAATCACATTTTTCAGAAGACTACTTTGTCAAGGTACTTTGATTTCTTTTCATTGCTCATAAGTTGATAAACTTCAGTGTAAAATGCCTCTGACATCATGTACTGAATGTCAAGAATAGCCTGAACAGATGCAGAGTTAATCCATTTTATAGAAATACAGTTCTGATCTGTAAACAATTGAATCCACACACCAGCACGTACATCAAGCAAAGCAGGATCCAAAGAGTAGAAACAGAATTGTAAGTGGTACTCTAAGCAAATTTGGCATCGATGAAATGAAATGGCATATGGCTTTTAGTGCCGGGAGTGTCTGAGGACATGTTAGGCTCACCAGGTGCAGGTCTTTTGATTTGACTCCCATCGACGACCTGCGCGTTATGATGAGGATGAAATAATGATGAAGACGACACATACACCCTGTACCAGCGAAATTAACCAATGATGGTTAAAATTCCCGACCCTGCTGGGAATCGAACCCGGGACCCCTGTGACCAAAGGCCAGCACACTAACCATTTAGCCATGGAGCCAGACTCGGCATCAATATTTATGTAGTATGATAGTTATTACTCCATGATGGGCAGAAAAAGACTAGTTGATGGCAGGAGTTTGAATTTATTCCAGAATTATGCTGTAATACACACCTAATGGACAAATGTAAAAATAATCCAGGACTTTAACAGGAATTTTATTGTCTGAGACAATTTTTTCACCCTTGAATCCAGAATAATTCTGGTTTTCCAGGGTGTATGGTAATCCTACATCAATATCACAAACTTCTGAAAATATTCTCTATTGAATTTATGAATATGAATAATAAAAGTTTTATAAGTTATAGGGATTTTCCTGTAGTTATCTTATTCTGACAGTGTTAAGAGAGATCTCTTTGACTCTGAAATATTGCCTAAAGGATATCAACACACCTTATTAATACAAAACAATTAAAAGCAGGTCACTAATTTGGTTTCCCAATTTCACTTCCAGGCAAATGCTGGGACACTTCCTATTCACAGCCAAGTGCACCTGGCCATAAGAAAGGCATGCCATATAACTCCATTCACCTCATTCCTGACCCTCTATTAGGAAAATGGGATTAAAGGGTAGACATACATACAAAAGCAGATCACTAATTTAATATGTTCGAGGCCCAGTTCAGTGTTCTCCCCAGAAATTTTCATCAGCCAGGTGGCAGGAATGAGTGGCTGGATGGGGAATGCTATATAAAAAAAGAATATGATGAAATTTCAATTTATTCCCCGCAGGGCAATAATAATAATAATAATAATAATAATAATAATAATAATAATAATAATAATAATAATAATAATAATAATAATAATAATAATAATAATAATAATAATAATAATAATAATAATAATAATATAATAACAACACCTCAGCTTCCGTGTGCAAGCATTTTAATTTGACACCAACTGGGCTGTTTGCTCATCAATTTTGATGTTCCGTTTTACTCTAGGCCTACTAGATGGAAGAGTAAACCGAATCTCTCTTGGGCGTCTATGTCTGAGTTTTAGTGAACTTTGTCTGGTAAATACCAAATGTTCCACCAGTGATTTTTTAAATACTGACATCGTACGACATTGAGTATCGAATGGACATCTTTCTTAATCTGGTGGTATTTGAAGGCATTAAAATGTGTCAGCCTTGTTGTGGTAGATTGTCCGGCTTCATGGCTAAATGGTTAGTGTGCTGGCCTTTGGTCACAGGGATCCCGGGTTCAATTCCCGGCAGGGTCAGGAATTTGAACCATAATTGGTTAATTTCGCTGGCACGGGGGCTGGGTGTATGTGTTGTTTTCATCGCCATCTCTTCCTCATCATGACGCGCAGGTCGCCTACGGATGTCAAATCAAAAGACCTGTATCTGGTGAGCCGAACTTGTCCTCGGACACACCTGGCACTAAAAACCATAGGCCATTTTATTCATTTCAATGGTAGATTTACCAGCATGTGAAAGAAGTAGTGCAAGACTCCAGCACCTCAATGTCTCTGGAAATTGTAAAAACATTCAGTCATAACACCAATAACATTATTATTATTATTATTATTATTATTATTATTATTATTATTATTATTATTATTATTATTATTATTATTATTATTATTATTATTATTATTATTATTATTATTATTATTATTATTATTATTCGGCCAATATCAGTGGTGCAGTCAGTTAGTCATTGTGAATTCCTACACATAAGGAACTCCTCCAGGACTTAATTCTTCCATCTCACTACCTCTAAAATGTATTGCAATTGAAGAGACATTAAACAAATAACAAAAATCTCATCTCTTATCACTTTATGGAAATGATCATAGACACAATAGATAATACCCATTACCAAAAAAGAAAATGGCAATAATTTCCCATGCATGTGGTTTGCTTATGTATATTACATTCCCTTGTTATCGATATTCATGAGTGAATTAATAACAGTATGGTATAACTGTTACATTCTGTAGGGTACATAACTATGGTATTCTAAATATAATCTTTACCTTGTACTTAAACTACATGTCTGGATATATCTTGTATCTTGTGTTTTATTATTTAGAAGGTATTTTTCAAGTGGACTGGTTAATTCTTGCAGGCATTTCTTAATATTTGTCTAATGTATTTCTTTTCTTATTCTCAACATAATATAGACTCATTCTCAGCCACTACAATCTACTACAGTGAAAGCTACTCCAGAAGTTGCTTCAAAGCCTCCAGAACCTTCAGCTGTACAGCCTCCTACTGAAACAGGCACATCTCCCTTCTCGCATAAGCCTACTTCTACTCTTCCTCGTGCCCCTTTCACCTCAGAGTCTATGATTATTACAGAAACTACAACAACTGAGAAGCAAATGTCAATTAAAGTAGAACGAACTCCTTCACCTGCAATGAAAAAACAGCCTGTGGACACTATTTCAAGTATTCTTCCTCATGAACATAAAACCAAATTAGAACAAGATAAAGAAGTGAAAATTCCTGTACAAATAGAGGCAGAAAAATTACCTGACAAAGTAATATCAGATTCTGTGATTAGAGAAGATGGTAAAGTATCAGAAAGAGTGACTGAGATTAGTCTAGAACATGAAGAAGTTCCAGAGAATGTTCCAAATGGAGACAGTGATGTTGGTGTGCAAAGTAGCTCAATCAGTAAGAAAACTGCATATGACTTTTTTGTGTCTAAGATGAAAGAGAGTGAAAGTGATGGCAGCAGACCAGTAGATGATGTTAAGAAAACTTACCAACAGAAACAATTTGAAGAATCTATCCAAATGTCTTCGGAGCAATCTGGGCTGGTAAAGCAGTTAATAAGTACCCATTTCAATGCAGCTGAAATACCAGACACAAAACCCATCTTACCAACACAAACAAAGGATAAAACTGATTCCATTCTAGTATCCTCAAAGGGCACTCTGCCTCAGCTAGCTAAATCAGAGCATATCAAAAGTGAAATCCATATGGATATACCTCCTACTAATACTCGCTCATTTAGCTCTGAAACAGAATCTGTCAAAACTATTTCTGAATCTCCATTTGAACTGCTGTCCTCTAAATTTCATTCTGAACATTCAAGTAGTACAAGATTCGAAAAACAGATTATTCATCAGTCATGTGATACATTGTTAGATGAATTCAACCTTCAGCCTGAACCACCTCCTGAAATGGGTTTTATACCCAAGTCTGAGGTTCCTGGTAAATACAGAGAGGATGTAACTACTAGGGTTAAAAAGTTGGAAGAAGCTCACAGAGTACTTTCGCCTATAGAGATTCCTTCGGGGGGAGTGAGAATATTTCCAGCTCCAGTCAGATCGGAGTCACAAGTTGAGGAGAAACCAAAGCCAGTAACACCTATAATACCTATCAGATCAGAATCACAAGTAGAAGAGAAACCAAAGCCAGTAAGCCCTATAACACCTATCAGATCAGAAACACAAGTAGAAGAGAAACCAAAATCTGTGACACCTGTAGTAAGTAATAGTGTGGAGAAAGTAGAAATAAAGGAGCCACCTATTACAAGGGAAGTGTCAGAAGAAGTTTGTGTACAAAAGAAACTGAATATACCTGGTACTGGGGACTGGTCGTTCCAACCTGTGAAATTCCAGCCTAAAGAACCTATAACTCCCCAGGTCAAATTGGATACATCTTCTAAAACTATTGATAGTACACAGTTCAGTTCACAAGTTCTAAAGACGTCTCAAGTATCACTTGCCACAGAAGAGAAAGGAAAGCCTAGCGAACAATTTGATTCAAAACCCCAGTTTCCAAAGTATCCTCCTAAGCCAGCCTCTGAGACCATACCAATGGAGAAGCCATGGGCAGCTCCAGATATTAAAGTACCGAATTCTGAATTAACTGTCCACACAACTTCAAGTCAAAAGACCATTGAATCTTTTCGGTCCACCTCTCCAAGACCTTCAGCTGAAGGTCTTGCTATGGAGAAATTATGGACTCCTCAGAAACCTCCTGAACCAGAAACAATTATTCCCAGACCCTCACCGGTTGGAACACGTCACTTTGAAAGAGACATGTCCCCAAAACCATCAGTTGAGGGATTAGCAATGGACAGATTGTGGGCTCACAAACATCCCGATTCTGGCCTTAGAAATGCTTGGCCTCCATCTCAACCTGTGGAGGAAAAGCCAATTATTCCATGGGCAGTGAAAGGTAGTATAGAGAAATCATGGCCACCTGCCGAAACTAGTACATCTGTCATTCAAGAAACTAGCAGCACATTACAGAAAATTTCTTTGCATGAAGCTTCAAAAGCAGATATGCAGACAGTGGACATACACACAAAACATAGAGAAAGGACAGAAGATTTAAAGAAAGAGGTTGCAAAAGAAACTGACTTGAAAAGCAAAACTGTTGAATTTCCTAGGAAGTTTGATATTCCACAGGCAACAGAAGATATTAAACATTATGTGGCTGAATCTAGAGTGGTTCACTCATCATCATTAATGGAGAGTGAAATCACATCTACTCAGATTTCTCAGACTTCTGTAACTACTGAACATTCAGAATTGAAATCAGAGCAAATGTCTCTCTCTCAGTCTGTGAACGAAGAAAAAAGAGAGATATCACCACCTGTGGTAGAAGAAAAAATCATGAAACCATCAGAAGCAAAGAAAATTTGGCCACCAGGTTTAAGAGAAAATGAATATAAATCACCTCCATTGAAAAAAGAAGTTCTGCCAAAAAGAGATCAAATTTTCAAGCCAATTGTTCCTCAAGAAATTCCATATGAGCCAGTTCTTGAACCTGGGCCACCTCCTGAAATTGGATTTGCTCATCCTCCGCTTGAACGCAGGCAGTCTTATGTTGAAGCAATTGAACAAGATTTGGAAAAAGATTTAGAAAAAGAGCCATCTCGCCATTTAGTTGGAGCTGTTCGCACAATTCCTCCTCCACCACAAAAGGAAAAGTCTCTTCCACCTCCATTACCTCCAAAGGAGAAAGCAGCTCCACCACCACCACCAATACCTCCTAAAGATAAACAGCTGGAGATTAAAACAGAAATAAAATCATCTTCAGTCATCAAAGAGGAAATGAAGACAACAGATGTTACAGTTAAGCCAAAGAAATTAGATACAATTGCCAAGCCAAAGAAAGAAGTGCCTTCAAAGCCATTTGAGCCTTTCCCTAATTTGGAACCATTTCCATTTACTCCAGAGACTCAAAAACCCAAGCCTACAAAATGTCCTCCACCTCCCAAACCTACAAAATTTGTCAAAGGCGAATTCACAGCCAGTGATTATGAGAGTGATTTTGAATCAAGTACCTTTCCTCGGAAATGGAGGCCATATGGAAGCGATACTGACGATATTGGATACCGAAAAGTTATGCCACCAACTTTCATACATCCTAAGAGGCCTAAGTCTACTGAGCCTGAGCCATTACCTCCATCGCAGTTTGAGAAGCCCCTTATGTTAGATGGACCTCCTCGTCCTAGTCTTGATAAATTTGAAATAAGCAAAAAGGTAGCAAGTACAGAGGTTACAAAGAAAGTTACTTCCAAAACTGAACTGAAAAGTGAGAAAATCAAGAAGCAGAATGTTGAGGTTCGCAGGAAACATTCTCCACCTGCTCTGAAACCAGGTTCGCCACCAATATTTGTTCAATCTCCAGCAACAGGGCCAACAAAACCTCAAGAGGTCAAGAAAGCAGAACCTGTATCTTCAACTGCTAAAATTAAACCCGACTCTCCCAAATCTAAAATCAAAGCTCTTCGTGGTGACTTCCCTGAAAGTGGTTATATGGCAGACACAGATGAGCCAAGGCTTCTCAAGGAGGGAATACAGAAATCTTCTAGTATTAGACATGAGGAATCTTTGAGAACAACTGTTGAACAAACCACTGTTGTTACTGAAAAGTTTTCCCACCAGTCTCTTCAACAGCAGAACCAAGTGCAACAGAAGATTATACCTGCAGAAAAACCTAGTCCAGTGAAACCTTTGTCCTCGGTAAAATCCCACCATCGGCATTCAGAGCATAAAGCAGAGAAGAAAACGACTATGACTTCAGCAGGGACTACCACAAAACATAAAAAGGTGTGATGTGATTGTATTTTCAGTGTGTGTTAATTAATGGTCACTCACATCTTTTCTAATCCTATAATTCCTGAGTGAACAATGTATATTTAAGTGAATGATTCTGAGACCTTAATCCCATTGGAGATTGTTTCTGACAAGCCTACCCTAGCATGTTGTGCTTTTTGTAAGTTGTTGAAATGTAGAACATTAACCTATGTTCTTCATTAATGTACCTTACTTATGTTGAAAACATTTTTTTAATATTTAATCATCTTAACCAGTGAAATCATCGTGCATGAAATCATGTATCATACTATCTGATATCATAGAAATAGTTTATTTTAAGAAATATTGAAATATTAATTGTTAGGAAGCTTTACTAATGACAGACTATGATTGCTCATCTTTTATACTGTTCAGCAGTTTCATTCTAGAATCATAGTAAACACACCTAGTGTATTCAGTATGGTATAAGTTATGAGTTTCAAGGAAATTAATAATATTAAAGCAGCCAGTTAACACAAAACATTACATTATTAGTTACCTGAATATACTATTTTACCATAGTATCGGAAATGAACACATAATACGAAAAACACAATTACATTTTGTTAAGACGGAAGTCATACTTTTCAGTGTCGATTCGGTTAAATGTAACTTAAAAGCTTTTCTGTCTGTCAAACTCACAAGTTAAATATAAATATAATATAAGTATAAAAAATACACTATTAAACAAGGAATAAAAATACACACTATTAAATGAAGAATGACATGTTTCGTTCTTGAAAGAACATCATCAGATTCCATCAAATCACACTCGGATATTTAGAATATTTATGTTTCCTTCTGTTTAATATTTAGGAACTTGAAATCTGGAACTTACCTTAATGATGTCATCTTTTGTCTCTACTTGGATCGAGTAGGGGTATTTCAGCCGCCTTGACAAAGAATACTGCAATGTGTTCAAAATGTTGGCAAACTGTACGGAATGTGCAGAAAACAACAACACCGTTCAACCCATTAGAAGAAATAAATATTTCAAAATCTTTGAACTTTTAAATTTATGTAGCATTGGCATGGAATGTTTTAGAACAAAACTTATTTATATAAACAGAAGAAGGAAATCAGTTCTCATATCTATTTCTTAAAATTAGTAATAATTGAAGGGACATTATTTTAACAAATAATGTTAGTTATCCATTCTCGGGACGGATGAAGGTGATATTTTACTCTTCCATTCATTCCATTGTTTTGTTCCAATAAATATGCTGTGAAGAAAATTTTCTTTAAAAGAATATTCATGTGTTTCATCCAAATTTCACTTAAAATTTTGTATTTTTCTTATTCTGATAATACCAGAGAGAAGTGTATAGCAATTGGAATGCATCTGTATAAGGAGATAAAGGAAATATGTACAGTAAAAAGAGTAGATTTATATTATGTTATTCTACTCTTCAATTTCAAATCTTAGCTCTTTCGCTGTTCTACTTTTCTTACATAATACAGTACTTATTACGGGTAAGCTTACAATACCTCACAATTGGCGATATACAAGACAATACAAATATGATACCAGTTACTAAGCCTTGAATGGGTTTGAAGGGATGTTTTAGCAGTATCTATTGGTCTTCATATGAGCAAGACAAAATGAAATTGTTATTAATGTATTTTGTTTATGTTGTGTGTTATAACCTACTTATTTATAATATTTGTAACAAATCCTAATGATGTAGTTAATATCTCTGGAACTATTTGATTCTAGCCAAGTCCACCTCATTCTGTTTTCAAGCATGTTGTGAAACCTCTCCCTACTAAACTTATACAGTACCTCCAATTATTTTTTGAAATGATCTATGACATTATTAGTCATAATTTGCAATGTAATTTGCAGTCTTTATTCATGAGAATACAGAATTACAGATCGTCTATGAAACCTCAAAAACTATCAAATCAAAATGGTTCATGGTGTGGGTTACTGTAGTCACGTCCTAGTTCATGAACCATGGGCAACGGCTGAGTGGCCTAGTAAGTGGTCCTGAGAGTGGGGATGCCAGTTGCTATGGAATGGGAGTGGGCATCTTGGACATATTCTGTGTCATGGCCTTCAGTCAGCAAAGAGGATGCATCTGGATGTGCTAGGAGTAAGTGATATTCGGGTAAGGGGAGATAACGAGGAAGAGATGGATTATAAAGTGTACTTGACGGGTTTTAAAAAGGGAAGGGCAGAGTCTGGGGTAGGGCTGTTTATCAGGAATACTATTGCACGCAACATAGTTTCTCTTAGGCACATAAATGAGCAAATGATATGAGTAGATTTGGCAGTTGGAGGAATTAAGACTAGAATTGTCTCAGTGTATTCACCATGTGAGGGTGCAGATGAAGATGAACTTGACAAGTTTTATGAAGCATTGAGTGACATCATTGGGTCAACAGCAAGGATAGGATAGTGCTAATGGATAATTTCAATGTGAGAGTTGGAAATAGAACTGAAGGATACGAAAGGGTGATTGGTAAATGTGAGGAAGATATGGAAGCTAATGGGAATGGGAAACATTTGCTGGACTTCTGTGCTAGTATGGGTTTAGTAGTTACGAATACATTCATCAAGTATACGGCTATACACCGCTATACATGGGAGGCTAGGGGTACAAGATCCATAATAGACTATATCTTAAGTGACTTCAAATGCAGGAAATCTGTTAGGAATGTATGGGTTTTTGGGGGATTTTTCAATGAAACAGACCACTAAGTATCTCTAGGCCTAGGATTGAAAAGGTGAAATCTGTCTGCAAACGAATAAGGGTAGAAAATCTCCAGGATGAGGAAATTAGACAGAAGTACTTGGATACAATTTGTGAGAAGTTCCGAACAGTGAACAGTAAGCATGTTCAGGATATAGAATCGGAATGGATGGCATACAGGGATGCTGTTTTAGCAACAGCGAGGGTATGTGTAGGAACAACTGTGTGTAAAAATGGAAAAAAGCAGAACATCTTGGTGGAATGATGAAATGAGAGCAGCTTGCAAATGTAAAAAGAAGGCTTATCAGAAATGGCTCCAAACAAGGGCTGATGCAGACAGGGAATTAGTTGTACATAGATGAAAGAAACAGTGCAAAACAAATAGTTGTTGAATCCAAAAAGATCTCGTGGGAAGACTTTGGTAATAACCTTGAAAGGCTAGGTCAAGCACCAGGGAAACCTTTCTGGACAGTAATAAAGAATCTTAGGAATGGAGGGAAAAAGGAAATGAACAGTGTTTTAGGTAATGCAGGTGAACTCATAATAGATCCCAGGGAATCATTGGACGGGTGGAGGGAATATTTTGAAAATCTTCTCAAAATAAAAAAAAATCTTCATGGTGGTGTTGCGAACAACAGAGCTCATGGGGAGGAGGAAAATGATGTTGGTGAAATTATGCTTGTGGAAGTGGAAGGGAAGGTAAATAAACTCCATTGTTACAAAGCAGCAGGAATAGATGAAATTAGACCTGAAATGGTGAAGTATAGTGGGAAGGCAGGGATACAATGGCTTCATAGAATAATAAGATTAGCATGGAGTGTTGGTAAGGTACCCTCAGATTGGACAAAAGCAGTAACTGCACTTATCTATAAGCAAGGGAACAGTAAAGATTGCAACAGCTATCGAGGTATCTCATTGATTAGTATAGCAGGCAAAGTATTCACTGGTGTCTTGGAAGGGAGGGTGCAATCGGTGATTGAGAGGAAGTTGGATGAAACCCAGTGTGGTTTCAGACCACAGAGGGACTGTCAGGATCATATTTTCAGTCTGCGCCAGGTAATTGAAAAATGCTACTAGAGGAATAGAGAGTTGTGTTTGTGTTTCATAGATCTAGAGAAAGCGCATGACAGGGTATCGAGGGAAAAGATGTTCACCATACTGGGGGACTATGGGATCAAGGGTAGATTATTAAAATCAATCAAAGGCTTTTATGTTGACAATTGGGCTTCAGTGAGAATTGATGGTAGAATGAGTTCTTGATTCAGGGTACATACAGGGGTTAGACAAGGCTGTAATCTTTCACCTTTGTTGTTAGTAGTTTACATAGATCATCTGCTGAAAGGTATAAAGTGGCAGGGAGGGATTGAGTTAGGTGGAAATGAAGTAAGCAGTCTGGCCTATGCTGACGACTTGGTCTTAATGGCAGATTGTGCCGAAAGGCTGCAGTCTAATATGTTGCAACTTGAAAATAGGTGCAATGAATATGGTATGAAAATTAGCCTTTCGAAGACTAAATTGATGTCAGTAGGTAAGAAATTCAACAGAATTAAATGTCAGATTGGTGGAACAGGTACGTAATTTCAAGTATTTAGGATGTATGTTCTCCCAGGATGGTAATATAGTAAGCGAAATTGAATCAAGGTACAGTAAAGCTAATGCAGTAAGCTCACAGTTGCGATCAATAGTATTCTGTAAGAAGGAAGTCAGCTCCCAGACGAAACTATCTTTACATCGGTCTGCTTTCAGACCAACTTTGCTTTACGGGAGCGAAAGCTGGGTGAACTCAGGATATATTATGCATAAGTTAGAAGTAACAGACATGAAAGTAGCGAGACAACCAGGTGGGAACAATGGCAAGAGGGTACTCGGAATGAGGAGATAAAGGCTAAATTAGGAATGAACTCAATGGATGAAACTGTACGCATAAACTGGCTTTAGTGGTGGGGTCATGTGAGGTGAATGGAGGAGGATAGGCTACCTTGAAGAATAACGGATTCTGTTATGGAGGGTAAGAGAAGTAGAGGGAGTCCAAGAAGACGATGGTTGGACTTAGTTCCTAACAATTTAGAGATAAGAGCTATAGAACTAAATGAGGCCACAGCACTAGTTGCAAATAGAGAATTTTGGCAACATTTAGTAAATTCACAGAGGCTTGCAATACTGAACGCTGAAAGGGATAACTGTCTATATAAATGTATGTATGTATGTATGTATGTATGTATGTATGTATGTATGTATGTATGTATGTATGTATGCATGTATGTATGTATGTACGTATGTATGTATGTATGTATTATGTATGTATGTATGTATGTATGTATGTATGTATGTATGTATGTATGTATGTATGTATGTATGTATGTATGTATGTATGTATGTATGTATGTATGTGAATTTGTAATTTTTTTGCCATACTTGTTCCTTAGTGTTTGGTTGATGTCTGTTAATTTTGGAGTGATAATTCTTTTCTTTTTCTCATAAATAGGAAGTGGTTGCTATATCAAGGCAGATACCAAGTTCTACACAAGCACCTAATGATGAGAGAGAATCAAGCTTGGAACCATTTCCTTTTCAACCAGACCCAGCACGGCCTGTTTCGAAGCGCATTGTGGGACCTCCCCCTCCTAGTCCTTCAAAGTTTATCAAAGGTGATTTTAGAGAAAGTGATTATGAAAGTGATTATGAGGTGCGCATTCCTCCTCGCTGGCGTCCACCAGTAGACTCTGATGCTGAAGAGCCATCGTATAGACCTGTACGACCAGTTCTTACTCCTTCTGGTCATAATATTCAGTCTCGATCATCTGGTGATGTTAGGACTCCTACTCCACCCACAGAATTTGATAACCCTCCAACATTTGGGGGGCCACCTAGACCTAAATTTGAACCTATTGAAAAACCATTAGCAACTGTCAAGCTTGAGGAAATTCTTAAACCTGTAGATAAACCTCAAAAAGTGTTTAAACCCAAACCAGTGACGCCCAGAACTGTGCCCGCTATGGATGTCATTGTTGCTACTCCTGCTATAAAGGAAATAGATACTATTATCCTCCAACCAGGATCCCCACCTGAAATAGCATTTGCACCCCCACCTAAGGCAACTGAAATTCACAGTAAAATAAGTGTTAAACCATACCAGAATGCTACTCAGATCGAAACTTCCAAAGTAATGAATTTTTCTGAATCAACAGAACATAGCCATAGAACTGTCAATGTTCAACAAACAACAAGAGTAATAAAGTTCGGGGAAAAAGATAGAAAGGAACCGGGAAATGATACAAAACTTGAACCTTTTCCCTTTAAACCTGAACCTGAACGCCCGAAAAAGAAGAGTGGCCCCCCTCCTACAACTCCCAAAAAATTTGTGCCTGGAGAGTTTCGTGAAAGTGATTATGAAAGTGACTATGAGTCGATGCGTATTAAACCTAAGTGGACACCGGGTAACAGTGATACCGATGAACCTCAGTATCGTAAAGTTCGAGCACCTCAGATAACAAGATCCTCGAGTGTTCCAGCTAAACCTTCTGTTCAAGTACCTACACCGATGGAATTCGATACTCAGTCATCTACACTTGCCAGTTCAGTTTCTACTACAATGACCGCGACAACAGCAACAACAGCAACAACAGTAGAAACCATGAGTATTGAGGCGGAGCAAAAGAGATTGAATCGAGTTGAAGAAATGAGGAAGAGGTTTGGTGAAACAACAAAATCTTCACCAGCACAAACCAGAAGGTCATCCCTACCCCTACAAAAGCAGATCTCAGATAGTTCTCAAGAGATTGTCTTGCAGCCAGGAGAACCACCCGTCTTCGGTTTTGCTGGTGGAAGGATTCCAACAACAGCTTCTTGTGAGTATGATTTATCTTTATTCTTTATAAATTGATGATTTTTATTACTCCTTTAATTACAGATGGCTGACCAGAATATATGTGGATGATTTTGTAATGGTATTCACCTCAAGAAATGTTATCATTTGTATTCTGTTACAGCACAGCTATTGTTCATAATCTCTCTACAGCATAATTTCCATTGTAGGACACTGTGCTGGTGGTAGGACCTGAGTACTCTTCCCTATTCCTTACTGCGAAGTTTAAAGAGCCTATATGCAGTTCATTTATGGCATGTTTAATACATTGATTTAGGAATCCCATAGCAAAACAGAATAAACTCATGGAATTGGCATAGGGGGGCATCTTCATTAGTATATCTGTAAACATTATAATGCATGTTGCTGTTTCTTACTTCATCTGGTGATACAAACTGAGTGATGATATTGCTATCTGGCTAGATGCCTTATCCTGTATATACTAATGTGGTATATCTTCCCAGAAATTGGGAGTGGGATGTTTGACTGACGGTATGGTTCATTCCCTGAGATATTCTTAGTATTTTTGCAAATCACCAACTTCATAACAACAAACAGGGATATCTTTCAAAAAACATGTTTTGCAGTAATAGGAATAGTTACTACATTTCTTTGTTTTCTTTGACAGTGCAAGAGGTAATAGCATGAATTTTGCCTTAATCTGATTGGTAAATATGCACCTTGTATATTATCACCAAAATCTTCCAGTTGTCTCCCACCAAGTGATACTTGTACACAATTTGCAACAGTTGGTCTTTCCTTTGGAAGTTGTGCACATAGGAATTAATTAATCTATAAGCATTGATGAATAGCACTGTTCGATAAATTTTGCGCAGCACAGAATTCATCACTTTCAGTGGGGTTATTCTAGGTACATTTTATTGGTGAATATTTAACCCATGGCTTTTCCTGCATGTTTACCTGTCCTATGGTGTAGGGTAGCATGTTTACCTCTTACTAAGAAACCCTGGATTTGATTCTTGGTTTGTCCAAGGATTTTGATCCTGAATTGAGTGCTGAAATAGATTTCACTGTTTTAAATTCAACTGGAATGTAGTCCAATGTGAAGAGGCAGTAGACCCAGTCAAGAAAGCCCAACAGTACATCTGTGGATGATGTCATACTGACCACATGACACTCCATTATCTGAAAGTTATCTGGCTGCACAGCAGTTGTCCCTGCAGGCCGATGTTCTTAATGAGCTTTATACTCCACAGGGGACAGGGGTTTGATGTCTGTAATGGCTTACGATGGCATGCACATGTACGTACTTAGACGCATGCACACCCGACCGCCCGCCCACCCACCCACCCACCCACCCACCCACCCACCAGAAACTTATTGTCAATAAGGAAGCGTGTGAAGTTGTTGTTATGAAATTGGGTAGGTTTCTTAAATACTGTATAATCTCGAATACCACCCGCACTGTTTTTTCGAATATATCGCTTCCAAAATTGGGTCCGGGTCTTATTTAAAATGTTGGGAATTTTATCTTTCCGAATGTGCATACATCGGGCATCACCGCCGGCGCGGCTTGGCAACAATGCTCTCTCCGCTCTTCTGCGCTTGACGTCGATCTCGCGCACGTTCTTGGAGTATCAACATGAATTCCACAAAGCGTTTGCGATCTTTTACTGCGTGTGAGAAACTGAAAGTAGTTCGGGAAGCCAAAATTATTGGAAATCGTGCCGCTGGTAGGAAATACAATATTGATGAGTCGTGTATTTGCGATTGGAGAAAGAAGAATGCTATTAACATGTAGTGATTATCTTAGAGCTTTTCGTGGACTGAGTGTACAGTTTCCAGAAATTGAAAAGAAACTTTATATATATGTGACAGAAAGGTGGGAATTGGGATATGGTGTGTCAGCCGAAATGTGTCAGCTAAAGGCATTAAGAGATCGCAAAGGAACTTTCATCAGAAGGGTTTAAGGCAAGCCGATGATGGGTTTGTAATTTTTATAAAAGAAATGAAGGCGTACCTCAATTTCACAGCGTCTTCCTGGTGTCTAAGATGAGAAGTTATTGTTGTTTCAGCGTCACATAATTCGGTTGCGGAAGAAAAATGCATATTTGCTTTCCCAAATTGGCAGTGCAGATCAGATGCCAGTCTACTTTGAAATGCCAGTGGACAGGACTGTGAATGTTAAGGGTGCAAAAAGTGTTACCATTAGAACAGGTGATAATGAAAAACAATGGTGTATGGTAATGTTGTGTATTCTCGGCGACGGAACCAAAGTGCCGCCATACATTGTTCTCAAGCGAAAGATGCTTCCTAAAAATCTACCGCTGGTGTTATTCTCAGATCTCAGAACTCCGGCTGGATGGACAGTTCACTTGTGGAAGACTGGGTAAAGTGTGTCTGGCAACGTTGCCCTGGTGCATTATTGGGACAAAAGAGCTTGCTTGTTCTCGACAGTTACCGCGGCCACACTACACATGCTGTGAAGAAACATATCAAGGATGGGAAAACCGACCTAGCAGTCATTCTGTGTGGGATGACATCTATGCTACAGCCGCTGGATGTCTGCATGAACCGTCCATTTTTGAAACAGCTCTATACAGAATGGATGGCGGCTGATAATCACACACTGAAGCCAACTGGTCGCATTCAGCACCTGAAAGTTCAGCTGCTGTGTTAATGGATTTTGACGGCATGGAATCGTATGCCTGGAGACCTCTTATGGAAGAGCTTCAGGAAATGTAGCATTTCTGATGCTATAGATGGCAGCGATGACGACATTTTGTGGCAAGGTGATGGTGATGAAAGTTCTGAAGTTGGTACTGATGATGATGATGATGATGAATGAACTCGTTGGATATCATTCTGGAAATGTTTGTTTACTTTTATTTGTATTTTCTAATCATTTGATGTGTGTTAGTAAAGATTGTAAATAATTTTGACTTCACGTTTTTTTTTAAGTTGTTCTTTCGAAATAAGGGTGCAGGTCTTATTCGGTGGCGGATGGTATTCGAGATTATACGGTAAACTTTATTGTTCTCAATACGATCTTACTTAGAGTAAATAAATATCACATGAGATACGTTCACTTCTTGATCAGAAAACCACTTTGTCATTGAGTCTATTCCTTAACAACACACAACTCCCACTCAGTTCGCTTAACAACTACACAATTATACACAATTATAAACAACACTGCAAGACTATTAGAAGAAAGAGCATGCTAAAGCAATTTACAATTGATTCTGACTAGTGCAGATATCAACAAGTCCTCACACTGATTATTCACTTGGGTTGGTGATGGCACGGGCGGGTGTGCGCGTGTCTCAGTACGTACATGTGCCTCTCTGCCGTCAGATCGATATATATTGTTAGACAGATAGTCTAGAAATCTGTAACTTCTGGAAATGTTCCTGCAATGTCCTGATTGGAACATACCCGAATGTTCAAAGAATAATCTGTCGACCGGCCTGTTGATTGGAGTACTCCTGTGTAGATTAAACTCGAACATTTGACCAAAATAAAAAACCCATAATGAAGAAGTCTGCATGATTCCTAAAGTTTTCACATGTATCTGGATAACGAAAATATCATGATAAGCCTCCAGAAACCTCCATATGTATCAGAATGATAGTAGTTTTCTGCAGTTTTCGACTGAACAGATTTTGAGGTTGTATGAATTTGCAATACATATTTACAGGGAAATCATATGTTAGATATACTTAGCATTTAATGAAAGAATTAAAATGTATTAAACATAATAATTGAAGGTTTTACAAGGGTTAGGTTAGGTGTAAGATAGTGTACATACAACAACTTCACAGGCTTTGTTATTTACATTAGGTTCTCGGATATAATATCAACATAAATGAACCTCCTTACTTACTTACTACTTACTGGTCGGCGCTATGGTCCTTGTAGGTCCTTGGCCTCCTTTATCACCTGCTTCCATTCATCTCGGTCCTCAGCTTTTCTTCAATGTTTAACTCCTAACTTTCTAAGGTCATCCTCAACATCATCAATCCATCTTTTCCTGGGTCTTCCTCTCCTCCTCCTTCCATCAAATTTTCCTATAAACACCTTTTTAATGGTGCAGGTTTCTGCCATTCTCTGGACATGACCGGCCCACCTAATTCATCCCTGCTTAATTTTAGTAACAATATCTGGCTGGCCAAACAGTCCTTGCAGCTCTACATTTGTCCTCATTCTCCACCCATCCTGATCTCTTACTGCACTGAATATCTTTCTCAATATCGTCCTTTCCCACCGTAACAGCCACTATTCTTCTCTGGAGGTCATCACCCAGCATTCTGATCCATACATAACTATTGGTCTTAGTACTGTTGTGTATATTTTAATTTTTGTATTCCTGCTAACATTCCAGGATTTAAACATATTTTGCAAGGCATAAAAGCATCAGTTTCCACTGTTATCCTCTCCTGTATTTCCACGGAGGTTTTATTGCCCTCTGTTATTATAGAGCCTAGATATTTGAAAGATGTGACTCTTTGATATTCCTTCCCATTTAATCTTACTGTGCTTCTTCATCTTACTCCCTCTGTATCTCCCATCTTCATATATTTTGTTTTGTTTATATTCACTTCTAGTCCTAGGTCTCGTGCTTTCTCTTCTAATACTGAGTAGCTCTCTTCAAGAGCTCTTTCATTTCTTGCAATTATTGTTACATCATCAGCATATGCTATCACTTTTACTAATCTGTTCAAAATGGTTCCCCTGGGTTGATGGGCAATTGATAGATTACTTTTTCCAATGCTAGGTTAAAAAGCAGTGTGGAAAGTACATCTCCCTGTCTTAGTCCTCTACCCACTAAAAACTCCTCTGACAGATCTTGCTCCACTCTCACCTTGCATACTGTTGTTTTCAAGGTCATTTCTGTTAATCTAATCAATTTCCTCGGGATTCCATATTCTGTCACAATCTTGTAAATTTTACCCCTATCTAGACTGTCATATGCCTGTTTAAATTCAACATACAGCTGATGTAGCTGTTTGTCATATTCATAAAACTTCTCTAGCACTTGTCGTAATATAAATATCTGATCCAGAATAGAGCGATGTTTTCTAAAGCCCTGAGTGGTAATCCCCTAATATTCTTTCCATCCATAATTCCAATCTTAAGGCTAGTACCTTAACAAAACCTTGTACGTTCCATCCAGCAAGGTGATCCCTCGATAATTTCCACATATTGCCTTATCTTCCTTTTTATGTATTGGGTAAATTATAACCAATGTCAAATCCTTGGGTATTTCCTCCTTTGTCCAAACCTCCTTAATCAATTCATAAACAGCCTTTTCTATTCCCTCTCCCCCATATCTCAACAGCTCTGACTCCATTCCATCTTCACCTGGGGCTCTATTATTATTCTTTAATGCATTAATTGCAGCTTTGACCTTTTCTAAGTCTGGCTGTTTTATTGATTCCTCTTCCAAATGTCTTTCTTCCCCATCAATATTTATATTTTCCTCCTCTCTATCATCTTCATTATTTCCATTGAGTAACTCGTAAAAATACTCCTGCCATCTTCCAAGCACTTTGCTTTTATCACCCAGAAGGTTTCCATCTTTATCCTTGAAGAAAACAGCTCTTGGTTGAAATCCTCTCTTAAGGTCTTTTGTTCTTTCATAGAATTTTGTAGCTCATTTCTATCCTTCATTTCGTCCAGTTCTTTGATTCTCTTTCTTTCAAAAGCTCTTTTCTTATATCTACATATCTTATCTGCTCTTCTTCGTTTCTCTCTATACTCTTCTACTGTTTGTCTTGTTCTCCTTTGAAGCATTCTGTTCCTAGCATCATTCCTCTCTTGGATTAATGTTGAACATTCCTCATCAAACCATTCTGCTCTCTTTACCAATTTCTTCTTTCCCAGGGTACTATCTGCAACTTCACTGATAGTTGTTTTCAGTATCTCCCATTTATCTTCCACTTCTCCTTTCTCCCATAATTCCCTTTTTATTTCCAAAGATTCAGCCATTTTCTTTTTGTATTTCTCTTGCAATTCCTCATTTTTTTAGACCGTCAGTATTGTGCTTTGCCTTTCTTCTTACTTTTTCCGTTCTTGCCAAATCTATTTTTGTCTGTTCTTGACCTTAACAAGATAGTGGTCTGTATCTGCATCAGCACCTCTGCAGCTTCTAACATCCATAATATCTGATGTATGTCGCCTGTCTATGATAACATGGTCTATTTGATTTCTTGTCACACCATCTGGTGAAATCCAGGCCTCCTTGCAAATGTTTTTCCTAGGATGCCAAGTACTTTTAATTATCATCTGCTTTCCGCTCACAAAGTCAATCAATCTCAATCCGTTATCATTACTTACTTCATGCAGGCTTTCTTTCCCTACTAAGTGTTTGTACACCTCTTCTCTTCCAATTTTTGCATTTAAATCTCCAAGGATAATTTTCACATCGTGTCTTTGAACTTTATTAATTTCTTCCTCCATTTTAGTATAAAATACATCTTTTTTCTCATCTTCTGCCTCCTCAGTTGGGGCGTACACACAAAACACAGTTACGTTGAAGAATTTTGCCCTAATTCCCACAGAGCACATCCTATCATTGATTGGAGTAAAGTTGATCACACTTTGCTTTACTGACTTATGTATGAGGAATCCTGTGCCATTACTGCCTGCTTCTTCTCCACTGTACATCAATATATGTTGTCCAGACATCATCATCCCTTGCCCTTTCCATCTTAGTTCCTGTACAGCTGCTATTTTCACTCCAAACTTATCCATTTCATTCCTTATTTCTTTCAACTTACCAGGTCTCTTCAATGTCTTAACATTTCACATTGCTAATATAATATCCTTTTTCCTTCTCTTTAGCCATTTATCTCACCGGTTCATCACCAAGTTTTCCAGTTCTGCTTTATTCATTCTTAAGGTATCCATAACAGTTGTTTTTTTACGAGGTAGGGGAGTTAACCTTACGCTCAACCCCCAACCTGGAGGACCAGGGTATCACTCTTAGTCTGGATCATCACCTTAGACCTGTCCAACTTGGGTGGCTCTACCAGGAGCAGATGCTCCCGCCGTCATAGTCCTAAGGATCGTTTGACCACGCAAGCCTCCAATAAACACCCGGCGAAATATATTTTGCCTTCGTCAAGGTGGTGATACCTTCGGGAGGAATGAACCTCTTACAATGAGTAAAAATCCAGGACGTCGATCACATGCAACTTTCAGCCAGTCTTTTGTTACATCAGCTTACGTTCATCCTTGTTCCTGAACTTGAATGACATTGACAGCTGGAAGATTGCACATCGGTAAAGTTTTTCTTTTAAAAACAAAAAGGGTGGTAGCTTTCTACCATCTGCTGTAACTGCCAACATGATGGTACACTGTAACATGTCTGCGCCCATTGTTTTAATTAATACGCGTACTTTGTGAAATATCAAAATAGATGGAAGTTTGGTCCATATTTCCAATTTCAGAAAGAAGAAAATCATTTTCTCATCTAAGTTTGATGCTGAACTTATGAAATGACTTTGTCCATGTAATCAGGCAGTCCTTCACTTTCATCTGCATCATCTCTTACAATACACCAATGCCATCATTTCTCAGTTCCACTATGTAGTCAAGTACTTCTTTTTCCATTGCCATAAGACCTACCTTTGTCGGTGTGACGTAAAGCAAGTTGCAAAAAAAAAATTATTTCTCGACGTGGAGAAATTTTACACACTTTGGGCTACGAAACGACCGACACGTGGATTTAACTTTCTTTAATTCTTCTTTATGAGCCTGCCAATAGCAGATAGATGCTTGGAATCGTGCAACGTATTTGTTAGGTGCAAGTTCAACATTTTACCAAAGGTGCTAGTGGAAATTATGTGGTTCTACACCAAAATCTATTCCTGCAAACTTGTTTCCATTATTTTCTGCAAAATAAACAACTGCAAGTTTAAACTGCGTGGTATGACTACTATTCTTTCATCCCATTTTGCATGTCACTTTACATCTCACTCGTCTCGCTGCTATAAGAGACTGAATGCAGCTGTTTGTTTCCTATCTATGGTCCCACCCAGAGGCAGCCCAGGGTAGCAAGCAATTGGAAGGGATGGTTAATGGCCTTGGACGTTCCATATTTATAGATGCTAGGAATCGTGCAACATACTTGTTAGGTGCAAGTTCAATTTTTTACCAAAGATGCTAGTGGAAATTAAATGTGAGAAAATTAAGATTTAGAAAAGTATGTCCTAAAAATCTTGAGGGAGGAAAGTTACTTCGGAGGGGGGGGGGGGGATATGCGAGTTAATACGGTACCAGGCAGGGTGTTCACTGGGATTCTAGAAAGAAGGGTGTGGTCAGTGATTGAGAATAAGCTGGATGAAAACCAATGTAGTTTCAGACCACAGAGGAGCTGTGTCAGGACCAGATTTTCAGAATGTGTCAGGTAAGTCAAAAATGCTACAAAACAATGTTTATGTTCTGTAGGTCTTGAGAAGGCTTAGAGTACCATGAGAGAAGATGTTAGTCATACTGAGGGATTATGGGATTAGGAGTAGGTTATTTAATTGTCTATAGGGCTGCGGTGAGAACTGGTGGTAGAATGAGTACTTGGTTCAAAGTAGTTACAGCGGATAGAGAAGGCTGCAGTCACAATATAATTATTAAATTAAATATCCTATGACATATGAAGGCTGTAATAATTTACTTTTGTTGTTCATAGTATACTTTAATCATTTACAGAAAGGTGTAAAATGACAGAGAAGGATTTAGTTGGGAGGAAATGTAGTGAGCCATTTAGCTTATGCTAATGACTTGGTCTTAACCTACTGTTGGTCACGGGGTGAGTGCAGCACTCATTTCTTTTTAAACCTGTGCCGTACAAAGCTAAATAGTGCTATACTTTTGAATCACCATATAGCTGCCTATAGTGTAAGGCCAAGAATGTTGGAAAGTATGGCACGACCTTCATTAGTAACCAGACCATCAAACTGACCACAGTGCAGTACCAGTGAGTGAGTCACTCATTTATTATCATTGGCATTACAGTTCCTTTTCCAACTTCCTTATTGTCACGGATCAAGATTCCATAATTGCAGTAGTAATTGTTTATTAGAGGTGTTAGATGATATAGATGATATGATGATAAACGGGGTTAAAAGTCAGGTTGTGAGTTTCACAAATAGGAAAAGTCCTCTCAGTTTTAATTACTGCGTTGATGGGGTGAAAGTTCCTTTTGGGGATCATTGTAAGTATCTAGGTGTTAATATAAGGAAAGATCTTCATTGGGGTAATCACATAAATGGGATTGTAAATAAAGGGTACAGATCTCTGCACATGGTTATGAGGGTGTTTAGGGGTTGTAGTAAGGATGTAAAGGAGAGGGCATATAAGTCTCTGGTAAGACCCCAACTAGAGTATGGTTCCAGTGTATGGGACTCTCACCAGGATTACCTGATTCAAGAACTGGAAAAAATCCAAAGAAAAGCAGCTCGATTTATTCTGGGTGATTTCCGACAAAAGAGTAGCGTTACAAAAATGTTGCATTGTTTGGGTTGGGAAGAATTGAGAGAAAGAAGAAGAGCTGCTCGACTAAGTGGTATGTTCCGAGCTGTCAGCGGAGAGTTGGCGTGGAATGACATTAGTAGACGAATAAGTTTGAATGGCGTTTATAAAAGTAGGAAAGATCACAATATGAAGATAAAGTTGGAATTCAAGAGAACAAACTGGGGCAAATATTCATTTATAGGAAGGGGAGTTAGGGATTGGAATAACTTACCAAGGGAGACGTTCAATAAATGTCCAATTTCTTTGAAATCATTTAGGAAAAGGCTAGGAAAGCAACAGATAGGGAATCTGCCACCTGGGCGACTGCCCTAAATGCAGATCAGTATTGATTGATTGATTGATAGAGTTCCCGAAACTGAAGGTGAGATTGAAGATTCAGAGTACTCCCATGTAGAGCAACCCACCAACAGTGATCATGACAGCACATCTTATATTTGTGGAGACGTAGCATTTCCTGATCAGCTGGTCGAGTCTACTCCTCAGTTTGTTGGATGTTAACGACATTCCTGTATAGAATATGCTTCCTCCTCATCCCAGAAATGCAGGAAGGGAAGAAACATCATGATTCATTCACCAGGAGTCAACGTCTTGCATAAAATGGAAAGACAGAATATGAATCGTGGTCTTATTACTTCCCAGACAGTGTGTTGAAGAAAATAGTGCTTTATATGAATGTTCCCTCATGCTTAATGATAGCTAATTATTCTTGGAAGGGGGAAGCTGTGTGTACTGTAGAATTACTTTACTTATTGGGTGGAATGAACTCTTCTCATCAAATTATTGAAGAATATGATGGATGGCACAGCTCCTGAAATGATTCATCTACTGATGTCATACTGGATATTTTACTTGCTTTTGAGATTTCTTCGATTTAATTATGTTCAGATAAGGAAACAAAGGGAAATGAGAAATATTTATGGGTTCTGTAAAGATTACAGCTCCGTAGAAGAGTACGTCACCATTGACGAGATGTTAGAGTAATTTCATGGGCAGTGCAGTTTCAGGCAGTATATGCCAAAGAAGCCAGCAAAGTGTGGGATCAAAATTTTTGCCATGGTGTATTCACAGATGTATTACACGTCCAACATGTAGATCCAATATAAATGGTCCGTTATTGGACATAATACATTTTCCAGCTAACTCATTCCTGGTTGCCAGCGTTTCGCCCTCGTGTGCTAGGCTGGGCTCATCAGTTGGTACCTAGCACACCTACCAAGATGCTGGATAGTGCATACCGTGGAGGCCACTGCGTAGGCTAATTGTAGCCACCAGCAGTGCCAATGCACTATGAGAGACATTGTCTCATTATCAAAAATTGATGCCTGCTTGGCCATCATCATCATCATCAACATGTAGATCTATGCTGGTGTTCAACTGGATGGACTGTTTGTTACTGATAGTAGAGTAAGTAGCATTGCGAAAAGATTGACAGAACCAGTAAAAAACGCTGGTCATAATATGTTGGAAAAGTGGGTTCTCTCATAAATGGACTGGCGAGAGATGACAGTCTTACTGTTGTCCCTTCTATCAAGAAGAACAAGACTACTATCTCACCAGAAATTTTGAACACTAGGCCAAAGGAAGTTAATTAGTTTCTTTTCTGTGAAGATGACCATTTAGTTTCCTATTTGCCATGAAGGTACAAGAATGTGATACTACAATCTCATGTATGCATGATTCTGATGTGATCAATGAAACTTCCGGTGACTTGAAGAAGCCGACAACCTCACTCAGGAAGGGGTGGATGTAGCAGACAAGCTGAAAGCTCAGTACACAATGGCAGCAGTGTGCTATTGATGGCCTCTTTGTATATTTTTTTATATTAGACGATATTGAAAAAATCAACACCCAGATCACTTTCTGAAGCAACACAAATGAGAAGATGAAGCAAAGAAAATTCTTTAAAACTTTGGCTTTAAGATCTGATGAAGAATCACTTAGCAAGAAGAGTTTTTACTAGTGGCATTATGCAGATGTTCAAAGGAGAATGCAACAAAATATTGGGCAACCACAAGAGGAACAGACACCTCTACCAAAAGTGGTCCAAGTTTGAGCAAAATGTGCCAACAGCCTACAGAATAATATTTAGAAAATAATAGTAAGATGCACTAAATGTCAGGTCCCAGTGTGTGGTCAGCACAGTGTCTGTAGCTTATTAGTCAGAGGTGCCCTGGATGTGTTGAGGTAGACATGGAAGATGATTACTAAGTGTACCTAGAGATCATAACACAATATACATGGAAAAAATAAGTACTTATATATAATTATGTTTTCTTGAAAAATAATTATGCACATCATAACAAGAATTTATTTTGTAAAATCCTAGTTGTTAATTGTACAGTGTTTGATTCTTATTTACTTCATGTAAAAATGTATGTAAGCTTATGTTTCAAATATAGGCTAGTAAGGAATGTTGATTTAAAAATGGCATGTGGAGTAAAATGTAGTTTACCATGATGTTTGTAATAATTTGGTACTTTCTGCTCCAGTAAATATAGTAATATACTTAACCTATCAACAAAAAGTATCTAAAGAATAAACAAACATCAACAGTATAACAAAAAAGCAGTAATAATAAATTTAAAGGCCATGAAAAGCATATTACATTAGCAGTGAGTGTGCTGCTCACCCGCGACCAGTGGTGTTAGGAAATGAGCCGCAGACTGGGCTGGAACCCTGCATTCAAATATCTTGTAGCTTGTAAAGAAGTGCAGTGAGTGTGATAAGAAAATTAACATTTCCAAGATTAAAGTGATGTTGGAAGGGAAGAAATGTAAGAGGTTTGAATGTCAGGTTGGGAATACAAAACTGGAACAGGTGGGTCATTTCAAGTATTTAGGATGTGTATTCTCTCAGGATTGAGCCTCCGTGGCTCAGGCAGCAGCATGCCGCTTTCTCACCACTGGGTACCATGGTTCAAATACCGGTCACTCCATGTGAGATTTGTGCTGGACAAAGCGAAGGCGGGACAGATTTTTCTCCGGATGCTCCGTTTTTCCCTGTCATATTTCATTCCAGCAACACTCTCCAACATCATTTCATTTCATCTGTCATTCATTAATCGTTGCCCCAGAGGAGTGCGACAGGCTTCGGCAGCCGGCACAATTCCTATCCTCGCCGCTAGATGGGGGCTTTATTCATTCCATTCCTGACTCGGTCGAATGGCTGGAAACAGGCTGTGGATTTTCATTTCATTCTCTCAGGATGGTAGTATATTAAGTAAAACTGAATCAAGGTGCAGCAAAACTGGTGTAGTGAGCTCGTAGTTGCGATTAATGTTATTTGATAAGAAAGAATTTGGGCCTTGGATGAAACTATATTTACATTGGACTGACTTCAGACCATCTTTGATGTACAAGTGTGAAAGCTGGGTGGACTTGGGATATATTATTCATAAGTTAGATGTAACAGATATGAAAGTAGTAAGAATGATAGCTAGTACAAATAGGTGAGAACAATGGCAGGAATATGCTGAGAATGAGGCTAGGTTTGGAATAAACTTGATGGATGAAGCTGTATGTATAAACTGAATATGGTGGCGGGGTCAAATGAGGCAAACGAAGGACATTAGGTTACCTGTTGTAACAGAATTATGAACTCAGCCATGGACGATAAGAAAGTAGAGGGGGACCAAGCAGATGGTGCGTAAGACTAAGTTTTTAGTAAGTGATCAGAATTGTTTAACTGAATGAGACCATAGAGCTAGTGATAATGGAGGATAAAAATTAAACAAACTTCCTTGGATAGTATCTCAGGCAACTGTTGAATTATGATAATATTTTGTCATTGTAGTTAATTTACTAGGGGCTGCCTAGCCAAGGTGGAAAGGCTTGCTGGGGTCACCCGGAAGAATGTGGGTTTGATTCTCTGTCTGGAAGTTGAAAAATTTAGAAACAAGATTTCTACTTAGGGTGAGGCACATAGCCCTGGGGTTCACTCATCCTACACCAAAGATGTGTACCAGGTTAATTTCTGGGACCAGAGGCAGCCGTGTTAGAGCTAACCTCTCTATCCCTCGTAGTACCAATTTGCAGACTGTGGAAGCCTTAATTTTCCACTCCTTCATGAACCTTCATGGACGGAGATGGCTCTGCATGTTTGTTTTGCTGTTAATTTAAAGATATGTATATCCAGGAAATACATTTTCCAAATTGAAGATTGTGTAGAATGGTCCTTATGACAGTTTTCAGTGCTATTTATCTTAACCTCTGAGTAATAAGTTTAGTTATAGACACTTTTTCTTATCTCTGTTTCAATCAGTTTAATGCTATCCCAAATTTTCTGAATCACTTTCTTGATTTGGTTTTCAGTAACTCCAGTTCCATTGAAGTAAAATCTAGTAATGAAAGCATTGTCGCCCTCGATAGACACCACCCAGCATTAGATATTTCTTTACCTATAAGTGAGCTATACAATTCCTTGCCTGCTGATAGTTCTTATTTTGACTTTTTAAATGGTGACTATAATGGACTAAATTATTATCTGTCACAGTTCAGCTGGAAGGTGATGTTTCAAAATGTATCAATTGATAAAGCAGTAGAAACCTTCTATTCAGTACTACATTATGGCATGGAACTTTACATCCCTATACGGAATTATAAGCCTCCCAATTCCCAAAGTGGTTTAATCATAAATTGAAGTCCCTGATTATTGAAAAGAAGAAAGCACACAAGCGATACAAAATATCAGGTCTCAATAGTGATTATCAGCATTTCTCAAAATTAAGAAATGAATGCAAGTCTGAATCTAAATCTTGCTATACAATGTATGTCTCCAACTGTGAATGAAGTATTACTTCCAATCCACAGAAATTCTGGCAATATCTAAGTTCTAAAAGGTCATGTAATAATATTCCTTCAACAATGCATCTTAATGAAGTTACAGCAGATACTGGAGAAAATATTGTCAATCTTTTTGCCAACCACTTTTCATATGTTTATTCTTTTTATCAGAATAGTAGTAGTATGTCATATGATTATCCTTTCTCTGTCAATCTGTCAGTCATAAATATTAGTAGGGCAGAAATTTACAACAAACTTATATCTCTGGAATTAAAAAAACTGTAGGACCTGATGGTGTTTCAGCTTACCTGCTCAAGTACTGCTCATTTATTTTATGTGAAGCACTCTTTTATCTGTTCAACTTATCATTAAACTAAGGCGTTTTTCCATTGGAATGGAAGAAAGGATTTGTTAGTCCAGTTTTCAAAAATGGTGATAAAACTGACATAAAACAATATAGACCAGTTATAATTTCTTCTCATATTTCCAAAATGTTTGACTCAATAATTCTTGACAAAATCACACCTCTCTTTAGAAACATCATCATTGATGAGCAACATGGATTCTTTTCAGGACGGTCAACCTGTAGCAATCTTATTTTATTCTATCAGTTCCTCTTGGATGCAATAGAGAACCACTCCCAAGTGGACTGCATTTATACAGACTTCTCAAAAGCTTTTGACACTGTTGACCACGATATCTTGCTGCAAAAACTAACTGGCTACGGAATTAATGGGCCTCTCCTCTTATGGTTTGAATCATATCTTAAAAATCGCCTGCAGATTGTTAAAATAAGGAATCATTTTTCTGCGCCTATTATTGTTACCAATGGAGTTCCTCAAGGGTCTCACCTTGTGCCCTGACTTTTTACTCTCTACATAAATGACATTAAAAATATACTTAAGAATTCTGAATTGCTTTTGTTTGCCGACGATGCAAAAATTTTTATGCAAATTAATTGTCCACTTGATTGTTTAAAACTTCAAGAAGATTTACATCATCTGGAAAAGTACTGTATTCAAAATGGGTTGAAACTTAATCATGAGAAATGTAAAATAATATTGTTTTTTTTTTAAAGAAGAAAATATCATTTCAGTACAAATTTAGTAATAACAACATTCTAACTCCTGTTTCACAAGTTAATGACCTTGGTGTTTTATTCAGTTATAACCTATCGTTTAATGAACATATTGAAAATATTTGTAAGAAAGCATTTCAAAGATTGGATTGCATTACTAGATATTCTAGAGAATTTTCAAACTTAGCTACCTATCGATTGCTGTATGTGTCTATGGTATGCCCTATACTAGAATACTGTACCCCTGTTTGGAACCCTTCTCATCAGACCTCTATCCATAGATTAGATTCAGTACAACATAAATTTCTTCGTTTATATTCATTTAGAGCAGGATTCTCATATGATAATGTTGATTATACATCCTTACAACAGTCCTTAAATATGCATAGCCTGTCACAACGCCGTGAATTATTGGATACACTCTTCATTTTTAAATTGCTTCATTCCTTGCTGAACTGTCCACAACTCCTAGCAAAAATTTAACGTACATGTAGCAGACAGACGCACAAGGTTCAATAATACATTGTCTACAAATTGGCATAGAACTAACTACGCATTCAATGGGCCAATTGAACGAATGTCAAGATCTCTAAACAAAGTGAATATTGATATATTTAACTGCTTATTGTCAAAATTTAGAAATCACTTACATAATCTCCAGAATTGACTATTACTTTCCTGTGATTACTTGTAATATAACCTGTGTATATATCTGTACATATTTTACTACTTATACTCCATTGAACTTTCTTTTTAGTGTGTTTTGTTTATTCTTCTCTACTGTTATGTAAAATGGTATTACCTTTAATAAAATATTATTATTAATAAGAGAATTATTTGCAAAAATGTGTGGTTCTGTAGATCCATTGAAACCAATGACTGCCCACCAAATTATTTCCTTTCCAATATGTGTATGTGTAATGCATTCCTTGTCTTCTCAGGTTATCATAAAACTGGGCTCAGTATCCAAACTGAATGTGTATATTGTCTGAGAATGGCATATTTTTTCATTGATTCAGTATCCATTGGGGGTCATCCTGAATTTATTGCAAACAAGTCATCCTGTGTGCAGGAGTGGATGAAAGAAACCAACTTCTTCTTTATCATCATCATAACTGCACTGGAATAATCTCAAATGTCAAATCTAATGGAAACAAGCGAGTTGTAATCTAACATATGTATTATGTGAACTTAGTGTTTTATGACTTTCTGACAAAAGCAATATTTCTCTTTCAGATGTAGCCTCAAAACATATGAGTGAAATGACAAATACATTTAAATCGAAAGCTCAAAAGTTTGCTGCTGATATCATGACAGATGTGAGAACACCAATGAAACAAATAGAATCTGAGAAAAGTGTAGCTCCAAAAGCAGGAGAAAGTGGAAAAAAAGAGGATGACCCTCAGGCATATCGGGAAGAATCCAGGGTTTCTGAATTTGGTAAGTTTGTCAAGAAATTTCAAGTTCCTTTATAGAATTATTATTAATAATATTATATGGTCGGAGCTTAATTCAAACATGGTATCATCATCAGTTTAAGTTCCAGTTTCATGAGTATTCATAAGCCTCTTCTGCTCTCCTCTATTCATAAATGCCATGTACTTCATGACATTATCCATTGTACTTCCCCTAACTGCGATGTCAGTCCTGACCATATCCATTGACCTTCTAACCTGGAGTTTTCCTTCTATCTCTCTCCAAGTGCACTCAGGCAGTTCTCATAGTCTCCATCCTCGTCATGTGTCCAAACCACCACAGTGTGGATGTACCAACTCTGTCTTAGTAGAACTGATTATTTTAACCATGATGTTTCAATTTTGTCTGTATTGACTTACATTCAGTCTATGAAAACATTTTCCACCTTGTCAACACTTCACATTACCGGGCGAGTTGGCCGTGCGCTGAGGGGCGCGCTGCTGTGAGCTTGCATCCGGGAGATAGTGGGTTCGAATCCCTCTGTCGGCAGCCCTGAAGATGGTTTTCTATGGTTTCCCATTTTCACACCAGGCAAATGCTGGGGCTGTACCTTAATTAAGGCTATGGCCACTTCCTTCCAACTCCTAGGCCTTTCCTATCCCATTGTTGCCATAAGACCTATCTGTGTCGGTGCGACGTAAAGCCATTAGCAATACTTCACATTTTATTATGTTACCTCCCGTACATGTTTTGAGAGCTCAACTGCTCCCTTCCTCAGCGGTACAACACATCAACAAAAATCCTTGGACTTGCTATTATAATCTGTGTCTTAATTCTACCCTTTACTCTTCATTGTACAATTTAAACATCCCTAGTATTACTAAATTCTTATCTAGTCTGGTAAGGATGTCTTAATCCCAGCTTCCTGCCTCACCTCCTCTTTTCTTGTCCATCCTGGTCTTCTAGATAGTGGGCCTCAGGAACTTCATCTCTGATGCCT
Source organism: Anabrus simplex (assembly GCF_040414725.1). NCBI lineage: Eukaryota > Metazoa > Arthropoda > Insecta > Orthoptera > Tettigoniidae > Anabrus > Anabrus simplex. Next base: position 170,889,575 of record NC_090266.1, on the reverse strand, counting down.
GCATCTTGATGAGTCTCTCTTTGTGAGGATGCATGTTTTGATACCATAAATCAGGGCCTCTCAGGGTGCATGCACTGTGCACGGTGCAAAAGACGACTTTGTTTTGTTGACCAGAGTGCAGACCCCCACTCCTCGATTTGGAGCAATAGCACTGTCCCTCTCTTTCCCCACGCCTGTCTCGCTCGCTCCCCCTGTCTCCCTCTTCCTCACTTGCTCCGTAGCGCTCCAAATCCGAGCCAAGTTGAGCCGAGCTTAGCCGAGTAACTCAGAGACAAAGCGTTGGTCCGAGCCGAGCGGGACCAATGCACTGTGGACAGGAACTCTGCGCCGATGTCTCCACATGTGAGATTTTGGGCATTTCAGAGGTGCTGCCATAGATCAAGATACATATGAAGTAGCTGTTGAAAATGGCTTATTTTGCTTTCTTTAGAAAACTAACATTCCAAAGAAGGATCCTCACTTGTTGAAAAGAGAACTCTTCTGTAGCCTGTTTGTGATACCTCTTGTGGCTAAGTTGTCCTTGGAGGCTATACTGCAGAGGTAGGTGAAACTGTTCTCCCTCTCCAACTGTGATGGTCTGTTAGGGTTTTTTTTTGTTATTGTACAAGTTGCTTTACAACACCTTGAGAATATCCATTGGTCTACTTTTGCTGCCTTTGACCATGTTTTAGAGTAACTTCACATTGCCTCTGCTATCTTCATCCAGTTTCTGTGGGGAAATCTTCCATCTTTTAGTCTTCTCTTCTTGGACTGTCTTTTGAAGCACGTTTGCCTATTATCATTGTTTCATTAACATACTGGATATAATTTTATGAAAACATAAAATTTTATGTCAAATTGGTGATCATTAAGATGTAGAGATGGTGTAAAAACTTAACATTTTTATTTTCTTTGCCTAATTATATAGTGAGCTTTGTGAAATTCCTGGTCTCATCTCATCACTTACAAGCATTTAATTTCAAATTGGAGGCTGGGGACTGTTGAATTAATTTTAAGAGAAAGTTTTCAAATGGTTTCAATCTGATTGTTATATTACATTTTCCTGTATTGTTAATCAGGAACCAAACACATCGACCCTGGTACTGGACTCATTTACTTCAAATATGATTTTGGCTATGAATTTGGAATTGTCCTTCCTGATGATGAAAAGAAGAAAGGAGAGAAAAAGACTTCAAAACACGCACAAATCGAGCCAAAAAGACAGGGTGATATTGAGGTCCCCGTCATCCATGAAAAGACTGCATCAGAATCTGAATCAACCTTAGAACGCCCAAAGAAAATTTTAGGTCCTCAATCTGGTACAGAAGTTGGAAAAATCCCGCAGTTTCGCCCAAAGAAATTTACACACTTCAAGTCAGTTAAGTGGGAACCTGCATCAGAGAGTGAAATGTCAGAAGCTGAAGGAGATTCAGCACTTCACAAGAAACGATACAGCCTTCCACAGCCAACACCAGCTATGCTACAGAAAGAACCACACATACAAATTCCATCTTCTTCACGCTGGGATCAGGCTTCACCTAGTCCATTATCACTATCCCTTTCTCCTAGCCTACCTAGCCTTTCCCCACACTACAGCAGCATTGGTCCTCAGAGCAATACACCAGTTCAAGAATCTACAGGTATTTGATACACAGTATGATGTGTGTTGTTGCATCGCTTACTGTATGTTGATGTGCTTTTGAATGGTTTGCAGTAATGTTTGTCAGGCCTATACCTATGTGATTTTGTTTATAATTTCTTCACACTTAGTTATGGTTGAGTTGCCAAGCATGCTTTATAATCAGTGGTACTGTGTTTTTCATTTTGCCAACATTCATTCCAAGAAATAATATGATAGTTATTTGATATTTATACCTCATAAAATTTATTTAATGTAGAATTAGCCTCTAACTTTAAAAACAGAGATATCTTGCATTTTAATGATTATTTTTTAGAAAAAATCAAAATCCCAAGAATATTTTAGGCAAGCAAGCAGTAAGCAGTAAATAAACTTAAAACCCTGAATATCAAAGTTTTGTGCACCTAGTTACTTAAGTTGCCACAAGATGGCTTACAATTTCACTTTTATTTTTTTGATTTCTTGGACAAATTCTTGTCACAGTACAAGGTCACCAGTCACTATTACGTGGTATTGCACCAGCTCACAAGAAAAAGCAGAAAATATTCTTAGAGACTCCAAATATTCTATACTTACATTTCATTCATTTTCTTTGCTTTTTTTTCAAAATGGATAGTGATGAACAATTTCATTTAGCATTTAGTGGACTGGAATTGATGTTACAGACAGTGGGAGTGATACTGTATCCTTAGATGATGAAAGAATTTACAAATCTTCCAATGTTAGTTTATTGAACATCAGGGTCTGGAAAACGAGAATGCAAGACCTTTTAACACAGTCAGTGGAAGATTTTAATGATTGTTCACATACAATTCACTGCTGTAAGAATTTCATAGAATTTACCTTCCTTGTGTTTGACAAAAATTAATATATTAGAGCATTTATAAAATTATATTTTATTTTAAGAGGCACCTGAGCCAAGTCTCATAACGGTGCAGTACAATTGCATTTAATATAGGTTCTTTTAAAAAACGTCTAATTAACATTTGTTGTGAATAATTTTGAAAATTATAACTCTCCATAAGCTATGTTTATGATAAATATTAAATTTTACCATAAAGAAATGTTTATTTTTTCACCAATTTTTTTGAATGTTAAGAAGTGAAGTCATAACTGGAACACATAATACAATGAACACAAGTACAGGTGAATGTGGGAAGGGGGAACAACAGAATGAGGAGACAATGACAAACATGGTATGACAAGGGTAATCTCCACATTTTCATGTACTGCCATCTTCTCATAGATGAGCTTCTCTTCTCATCATATCCCGTTCTTCTCAGCCTCTGACAAGCTTCTTTCTGCTTTCCAGATTCATCATGAGGGCAAGCTAGGAAGGCAGATAAACACAAGGAAAATATAGAGACAAAGAGTTAAAGACTAATGCAGATGGTAGAAGGATAGGAACCCAACAGGTTAACAAAAGCAATAGAATGTAACCTGTTTATTTCTTTTTCATCACTAATATGGAACTAGTTATTACATTTTCACTGTTTAAAGGCTGTTACATTTGGGTGGTAGTAGTAGTAATAGTAGAAATTTCTTCTTTCCTGGTCCTCCGGCATTGTAGTAGCAGTAGAAATTTCTTCTTTTCTGGCCCTCCAGCATTATTGTAGTAGTAGTAATAGTTTCCTCTTTCCTGGCCCTCCAGCATTGTAGTAGTAGTAGTAGAAATTTCTTCTTTCCTGGCCCTCCAGCAGTGAAATTATTTCATAAGAAAAGTAAATATCATGCATTTAGTTTAAATTAGTACACAGAGGAAATAGTGCTTCAGAAAGGGAAGCTTTATTTTGTCATGAGGGAAGTTTCCTTAAAATAAGACTTCATTGGTTGTCATTGACTTCAATCAAATTGGTGATTTTCCTTCTGTTCAGCTTGCTGTGAAGTTCTACAAAAGAGACTTATGAAGAAATAATTGTAAGTGAACATTCAGTACAGTGAGCAAAAGTTCTGTTAACCCCGCAGTGCTTGCACGCGGACTCATAGTCCGCACTCTGTTACTTTCCTCTTCTTTCCGCTTTTCCTTGATCTTAGGAGACATGTGATTTCAATACCTTCCTGCCAATAGTTCCCATGTCTCGTTCTCTCATTTCGCTTCATTCTGTGCGGTAGTTTTGAAACAAATAGCCGATGCAGACTGACAGTCCAGCGCGACTATTGCTGTAGAAGTTTGCTAATTGTTGCTGCTTATTTAAGTATTGTAAGTGGGCTATTTTTGTAGATAGTAGGACTTTAATTTGAAGGTTATATGTCACTATTTGTGGTTCTTGGCCATATGGATAGTGCTTTGTTGCAAGTTAAAGCAAATAATCCTGACAACCCCATGTCATGCGCCTTCGTCACTTGTTCTAAGAACTTGTTGTGGAACATGTGCGAAACTGAGTTACCTTAAATAATCTGCCTAGTAATATTCTGTCAAGGATCTGTGAAACTTTTTAAATTGAACCTAAAGGACGTCCTCTGGAGAATTCCAGTCTATCCAGGGGTCGCTGTCCTTACTGTGATAGGAAAAAGAACAGACCTACTGCATGCAGTTGCCAAGGAGTGCGATAAATACTTCCCGTGGTTTTTTATTAAATTATCCTTGATATCTATGCCCAACGTCATCTTCATTACGGAACAATAATGAGAGTTATTACTTGTAAATACTTCTGTCTCGAACATTCTATTATTTTCTGCTCCAAACGCTTGAAGAATGTAGAAAGTGGCTAAAATATGCTCAGAGATGTTCATTCTTTATTATACGTAATGTATTATGTATTTATCTGTGATTGACAATCTTTCTTGTGGCTGTCCTCTGGATCGTTGAAGTAAATATTCTTCTAACATTGTTCTATAATATTTCGACACTTTTGGGTGTTGTATATATATTTTAGAATGATTTAATGTATTTTAAATTAGTTATTGTACCTCAAAAACGCATTTTATGTATTAGTTTTATGTTAGAAACGCCCAAATATATTTATATGTACATGCGGACCCACAGTCCGTCACAACTACTCATGCCATAAAAGGCAGCGCGACTACCTCAGGGTTAAATGGAGATTCCTAAAACAGCACTGGATGATATGTCTAATGTGACAGACAATATTTCCCCAAATATATTTGTTCTTCTCAAGATATCAACTGTTTTACCAGTTTCTAATGCTTCTGCAGAAATAGGGTTTTCTGCGTTGAGGCAATTAATGACATGTTTGAGAAATGCAACATCTGAATTACAATTAAATGGACTTGCCTTGCTGTTGATTCATTGTGATATTCACGTGTCTGATGTAGTTTTAGATAATTAATTTGTGCTATTGTTCAAACTTCAGTTTGTGCATTCAGGTTGTTTCTAAGAAAGTCATTCAAAATATGTGAAGAATTGTTTTGCAAAATTTTAAAATTCTCTATGTAGGCAACAGTCTATTTATGTAAATCTAACACATAAAAAATAGGGAAAATTTTGCCTTACTTCCCATAGAATATACTTGATTTGAATAATAGCTCTTGATAGTACTGTGTGTATTATTATGGTTGTGCTTCTTTCATACGAGTTCTAAAATGTCATGCAGGTCTTTTGGCCCCCTCTCCAAAAATAAAATTCTGTGTACGCCCTTGAGTAGTAGTAGGTGGTACTAGGAGATCATAAATTGATTATATCAGTATAAATTTTCAAATCGGAAGATCTATGTGGAATGAAATCAAGGGATACTTTACAATATCTGATCAGCAGCAATCTGAGTATTGCTTCATCTTAGTTCAGAAAATGGAGCCTGGATCTGCAGGTGGATACTTTCAGAATAAGGAAATTAGGCAGAAATATCTGAATATGATCAAAAGAATACACAATTAGCAATCCAAAATTTGAAATGAGTAACATTTAGGACTATGGAACAACATGAGATAGTGGGATATTTAACAACAACATTGTGTAAGGATACAAATAAGTGTACAACCAGTGAATTTACTTTTTGAAGGCAACATGTAAATGTAAAAGGATAGCATACAAGCCTCGAGTGCTTTCCAGTCTGTAGTGTCTTCCTTCATTGGCCTCATTTTTCAAGTTTAATATATAACAATATTTTGTGTGTCATTCTGACCTTCTCTCCTCCTATGGTAAGGTAATTATTTCCTTCTCCTTGTTATTTCTTTGGGGCCATCTTTGTTTATATTTGTGTATAGATCACATGACTGTTGAAATAAATATTGCACTGGTATTGCATGTTTCTTGGAGACTTGAGTATTTCTGTAGAGGAATGTATTCCAACTAAACTTCATGCATAGAGCAAAGTTCATTTAGTAGTTTTCAAATATTTTTGTTAAATTAAAGCCTTTTGAATTCAGTTCACAAATGAACATTTGCATATTTGTCAAAATGAAGTGATAATCAATTTCATTCATGGTGTGATGTACTCTATATACCTCAACAAATTTTGAATATACTCTGAATAATAATGTTTTGTTTTGTTTTTTTACATTTTTAAAAATAGTTTCACCTGGAGGTTCTTGGCAAGGACTCAGCCCCAACAAGAGTCCACGTGTTGGGCATGGACGTGGTGCTACTCCCACACCTCCTAGTACACCAAGTACACCTGGAAGTACCCCTGGACCTGTACCTCAACAATTACGGAAACCTCCTACTTTTATAACGGTAAGTTCTTGAAAGGAACTTCTACAGCATATACAGTGAACTTTCGATTATTCACTTTGTAATGAATTTTTCTCCTGCAGTGCAATTGTTAAAGTTGTGCTTTCAGTAGAAAAACTTCTATCATGTTACTTAAAGTCGTCATTTCTGTGGTTAAAATGGAATTTTAATGCTTGGGACGAGAATATCATGGCTCAGTTTTTCTGCTTAAGAGGTAAAAGATACTTGGAAGCTAGTAACAGATTATGAATACATTTTCTGGGTGAAGTGGTCGGTGTTGACTTTGATGACAAATGTTAGAAAGTTTGCTCATTTCTCACCACCATGGTAATTATTAAAATACTTTTTTGTTTTGGTTTGCTATTTGCTTTAAGTCGCTCCAATACAGACAGTATTATTATTTGACAAGTAGGTGTTGAATGTCTTGCAAGAGAAAGAATGCAAGTAATGTCATAATTTCATCTTTATTCGTGTCAGTCCACTGATTCAGTCTCGAATATCATTTCAAGGTTGGTGTGCTTTCTAACAGCTGTTGAGCATACCGGTTGGTTTCCCTTCTTATTAGTTCCGCTAATTCAGGATTGATAGACAATTTAAAATATTCTAAATGATTATTTACGTCTTCTATTTGTACATTTAGTTGAGGTTGCGCTGTAAATATAAATCTCGGCTGTTCAGATACTATCTTTGTCCATACACCAAGCTGAATATCACCGCTAGTGCTACCGTCAAGTTCATTTGAGTCACTTTCACCATTGCACTCACTATCCCCCGAAATTTCAACTTTAGTATCACTACCAGATGACACATCACTCTCTGAATTGTCACAGTGTAATAAATCAAACAGTTTTTCTTCTCGCATATGTTTCCGAGCTCCACTTGCACCTGCCATAATGCACTACCTACCACTCTCAGCAGTCTGGCGGCAGGTACTGGCTGCCTGCCAGCTGGGCGCAGAACTGAAGCATATTGCCCGGTCACGTGGTTTTAGGAGAGTGCTGCTGTAGGCAAAGCTCGAAACTAACATACACGCACAAAGGAAAGCGATCTCGGATCCTACGACGGAATAAGTCGACATACCCATCGCCGAAAGACATTTACAATGTGATGACTGAATATTCTGTCTTGGCCACATAGGAAGTCATGCGGCTATGGTGATTTATTCCGTCATTACCGCTTGAAAGGTTACATAAATCCAAAACAAAAATAATAGAATGCAGTTGAATGAAATCAGGTGATGCAGGAAATATTAGATTAGGAAATGAAGTCTTAAAGGAAGTAAACAAATATTGTTATTTATGTAGTAGAATTACTATTGATGGCAAAAGTCAGGAGGATATAAAATGCAGACTATTAAGAAAAGAAATTTGCTTACTACGAGCATCGACATAGGAATTAGAAAGATCTTTTTTAAGATTTTCGTCTGGAGCGTGGCATTGTATGCAGTGGCGGCTGGTGCAGAAAATCAGCTGTGTGCTGTAACCCATCCGCACTTCAAAAAATAAAAATATTTAGAAACATACCGGTATGAGGTTTTCAAGAGGCTCTCCACTTAGTTTTCCACACTGAACAAACATGCAAACATCCCAACACATATACACATTCCTCATAGAAAAACTATAAAACTATATAATTAAACACACAATAACACCTGCAATGGCAAAATATTCACGAACTCAAACACTTGGTGTGAGCGCGCAAAAACAGAACTTCCCAAAGCCACCAACATCATTGAAATAAAACCAGCAACGGCGTAATGCAAAATTACATGTTATGTTTTTATAGTGACATTTATAAACTAGACATTTTTAATTAAAGAAAATAACAATATCATGTCCTCATTTTGACAACATAAAAAGTACAATTTTTATAGTTCATCGATTTACAAATGTGGCTATGGAATAGGCAAGTTGGTGGTATTCTATCCTCTTTGGTATTAAAAGACCTGGCGGGAACAGCTCGACAGTATTTTGTTTTCCTGTTTGCATTGAGCAATCCCCTCATAGATACTATCGCTGAGTCAAGAGGGTGCCAGCTGCCACCTTCTCATATTGGTCGTAATGCAAGTGTGACTAGTGCTAGTGGTGCCTGTCTGTGGTCGAACGAAAGAATCGCTGTGAAGTGATGTCTTGGCGGCTGTTGTTTCCACAGCCTATCTCTCTGTATCGGAAACGTTGGGCACGCATGCGCAAAAGGCAGAGTTCCTGGTTTCTGGCTAAAAGCTTAGCTCTCGCTGAGCTGTGACCACACAGCACCCGGCGTGGAGCGCACCAGTAGTTACCTGGTTGTGAGGGGAGTTCAATAATTTCTTATTCCTTGGCTGACGTCTTTTTCAATGCACTGTATTTGATTGTAGATAATAGTTTTAAACTAATTTATTTTTCCAACAGACAGTGTGCTGCAGCACTTCAGCACATAAGGTACGGCCGCCCCTGATTGTATGGAAGTGAAACATGGACAATAACTAGCTCTGTAAGAAAGACGGAAAGGAAATAGAAGCTTTTGAAATGTAATTTTAGGGGCCTGGAGCTGTGAGCTTGAATTTTGAAGATAGTGGGTTCGAACCCCATTGTCGGCATCCCTGAAGATGATTTTCTGTGGTTTCCAATTTTAACACCAGGCAAATGCTGGGGCTGTACCTTAATTAAGGCTACTGCTGCTTCCTTCGCACTCCTAGCCCTTTCCTATCTGATCGTTGCCATAAGACCTGTCTGTGTCGGTGCGGCGTAAAGCAACGTGTAAAAAAAGAAATTTTTATGTGGTGTTACAGAAGAATGCTGGGTGGGTAGATTGAATAATGAATAAAGGGTTATTGAATCAAATTAGTGAGGGGAGAACGATTTTGTGAAGTTTGACTACAGTAGAAGAAAAGACAGAATGATAAGACGCATCTTAAGATACCCAAGATTTGCTTATTTAGTTTTTGAGGGAAGTGTTAGTGGTAAAAGTGGCAGGGGGAGACGAAGGTATGAATATGACATACAGATTACATTAGATGTAGGATGTAGTAGTTGTGAAGAAATAAAATGTTTAGCACAAGATAGGGTGGCATGGAAACGGCATCAAACCATTCTATGGACTGATGACCCAAACAACAACAACAACAACAACTACAATTGTACATCAGCTCCATAAAAAGAACTCATATTGGAAGTATTATAGAAGCGATGATAAAACATGATGACTTAAACTACTCAAGAGATAAAAATATGAAGGAATGGTGATATCTCAGCATGTATTTCAAGAAAAGTTCTACGTTCATCATAACATCAAAAAATACCCCTTCCCTATGCACAATGCTTTAACTCTCATGTAGTAAGTCTGAGAAATACCTCTTTGCTTTTAAATATGAACCTGCAGCATTGACAGATAAAGCAGTGTTTGCTTGCACGTCCAGTGTTTGCACTAATTATATTATATTATATTATATTATATTATATTATATTATATTATATTATATTATATTATATTATATTATATTATATTATATTATATTATATTATATTATATTATATTATATTATATTATACAAGGAGTGCAAACAGAACAACAAGTAGTTCTCAAGAGGCTAGGAGTAACACTAGACAATTACGCAGCAGAAAGAAAAAAATACCAACAAGCCCAATTTCGAACATACGAGAACAATTCAAATTCTACATCACATTAGAAAGTGTTTATTCACCAACAAGTTTGTTCATAAACAATATTCTCGTATTGACAACATAAAATTAATGCCAATACATTTTGTACAAATGTTACTCCAGCAACACCGAGAACAAGTTAAATGTTCATAACATAGGCAATTATCAACTGTAGAAAATTGTTAATATAGTTAACGAAGTTTCAACGACAATCATACATGTCAAGCAACAATGAATCAATACAATTAGCCAGATCTCAAAAGGTTTTCTAAAATAATTTTAAAGGATGTTCACCAGATGAGTTTCGTCAATAAAATGTTAGACTTAGATAGATTTTAGACAAATATGTTTTAACTTAAAGACATAATTTTATTGTTATATGACTTGTAAAATATTATAAGATTTGTCAATCTGGTTTACAAGCATAATCTTAATCCAATAGAATAGATTCATGATCTTATATAATCTTAAGTAAACAATAATTGGCTGATGATGCTCACGAAAAAGGAGCGAAACATGTACCATATCAACAACTTAATAAATATGTAAGGTTTTATTATGTTTTTATTGTATTGAATAGGTGGTAATTAACAAAATTATAAGAATTTGTATCACATACCACTTAGTCGAGCAGCTCGTCTTCTTTCTCCCAATTCTTCCCAGTCCAAACTTTGCAACATTTTTGTAATGCTATTCTTTTGTCGGAAATCACCCAGAACAAATTGAGCTGCTTTTCTTTGGATTTCAAATCAAAATCTCTTTATTTGCAAATGAGGTGTCTACCTCGGTGGCAAATGGTACACTAAAATACATTACTGTCAAGCACTAAATATTAAATTAACAAGAGAAGAAAATTTTCCTATAATACAATATTGTACAATTTACACTAACAATTTTTTCTATTAAACACACAGCTCATCCTTAATAAATTTATATTGTTTACAAAATTATACTTATAATATCTCCTGTACTACTTACAAATATAGTCAGCTGATATACAGTATGTGGAATTACTTCAAATGATACTATACAACTGGCATAAGATTAAACTTTACATTGCATTTATTTACTTTTTTTTTTTTTTTTTTACCCATTCTGGAACCTAAGTAGCATAACGACCTGCTGCGCCTTAACCAGAGCTCCTTTTGCCACCACTTTTCAGAGTTCCTGAAGGGCCTTCACAGCTACCGTAGCGGTCCCAGGGCCCTCGAAGTCCCTACTGTACGACACCCCTACAGGCAGTCCCCTACTTTGGCTGTCCAAACTCCTTAGACCAGGGGTGGAATTAATTTATTCACACACATTTGTTTGTTTACAATAACCTGCATTGGACAAATGCCCACTAACATTTCATTTATTTTCTCTGTTGCTGTTTATTCTCTTCTTGAATATCTGTACAGATTTTGGAAAAGAATCAAACACTACCCTTGGTAAACTGTTCCACTCCTTCACACCCTTCCCAATGAATGAAAATTTACCCCAATCGCTTCTGCTAAAATTCCTTCTAATTTTATATTTATGGTCTGTCCTGCCAATATAATTATTTTCCAACTGAAGCCTCTCACGGATATCTCCCCATGCTTCTTCTCTTGTATAGGCTCTATATAATACTATAAGTCTAGTTTTCTCCCTTCTCTTACTTAAAGTTTCCCACCCAAGTTCTTTAACATTTCTGATACAGTACTCTTTCTTCCGAAATCCCCTGTTACAAATCTTGCTGCTTTCCTCTGCACACTATCTATTTCTTTTATTAGGTATTCTTGGTGAGGATCCCAAACATTATTTGCATATTCCAATAATGGATGAACCATACTTAAGTAACTTTTTTCTTTTAATTCTTTATTGCATCCTTTAAGTAGCCTCATTATGACATTTAACAATCTGTATGTTTTCCCAACAATGTCATCAACATGACCCTTCCAGTGCAAATTACTTTCAAATCTCACACCTAAGTATTTGCACTTGTCATCTTTTGGGATAACTACCTCATCCAAAGTATATTCAGATTCAGTTTTAAAGCTCCTGTTTGTAAAAGTTGTAACAGTTGATTTGCCTCCATTAACCTTCATATTATTTTCTTCAACCCATTGTTGGATACTTTCAAGGTCTCTTTGTAATTCTGAACAATCCTCAATGTAATTTATTTCCCTATAAACAATTATGTCATATGCATACAATCTTATTTTTGATGTTATATTGTTCCTTAAATCATTTGCGTATATTAAGAAAAGTAATGGACCGATTATACTACCCTGTGCAATTCCCTTCCAAAGTTTCTCTTCCTGCGATACATTATTTCCTACTTTGACTTTCTGAACCCTTGAATGTAGAAATGTTTTTATCCAACATGTAACCCTTATGTCCAATCCTATTCCCTCTAATTTCTTTAATAATATTCCATGTTCCATTCTGTCAAAGGCTTTGGAAAGATCTATGGCTATGTAATCTAACTGACCTCCTGAATCCAATTGATCTGATATGTCCTGCTGAAATCCCACCAGTTGTGCCTCACAAGAAAATTTCTTTCTAAATCCATACTGGCTCCTCATGATCCAATTTTTATCATCACATATCCCTCTGATGTACTTTGATATTAAACTCTCCAGTATTTTACAAACTATACTGGTCAGGCTGATTGGTCTGTAGTTCTCTGGTTTCCTTTTATCACACTTTCCTTTATAAATTGGTATTATTATAGATTCCTTCCATTCCTTTGGTATTACACTATTATTTATGACATAGTCAAAGAGAAATTTTAAATAAGGCACTATGTACCACCCCATTGTCTTTAATACCTCCCCAGTAATTTGATCACTTCCTGCTGCTTTTCCTTGCTAAAGCAGTTGGATTTCTCTGAAAATATCTTCATTTGTGAATGAGAAGCTTCTTGTTTCCCTCTGTGTCTCTCCCTCTCTATCTTCTGTTTCGGTTTCCAACTCCTGACAATCATCTACTGAATCTCTGAATTCCCTACTAAATAGGTTTGCTTTTTCAGTATCTGTTAAATAGTGTTCACCCCCTTCTCCCACCATTGTAGGAATTTGGATTCCTTTTCCTTTTTGATTCCTGATATATGAATACAGATTTTTCCATTTCTCTTTGTGGTCATTACCCTCTTGAAGTATGCCATTCATATAATTCTTTAATTCATATAATTTTTCCAGATCTTGAATCAGGTAATCCTGGTGAGGGTCCCATACACTGGAACCATACTCTAGTTGGGGTCTTACCAGAGACTTATATGCCCTCTCCTTTACATCCTTACTGCAACTCCTGAACACCCTCATAACCATGTGCAGAGATCTGTACCTTTTATTTACAATCTCATTTATGTGATTACCCCAGTGAAGATCTTTCCTTATATTAACACCTAGATACTTACAATGATCCCCAAAAGGAACTTTCACTCCATCAACACAGTCATTAAAATTGAGAGGACTTTTCCTATTTGTGCAACTCACAACCTGACTTTTAACCATGTTTATCAACATACCGTTGCCTGCTGTCCATCTCACAACATTATCAAGGCCAATTTGCAGTAGCTCACAATCTTGTAACTTATTTATTACTCTATACAGAATAACATCATCTGCAAAAAGCCTTACCTCTGATTCCACTTCTTTACTCATATCATTTATATATATAAGAAAACATAAAGGTCCAATAATACTGCCCTTAGGAATTCCCCTTTTAATTATTAAAGGGTCAGATAAGGCTTCGCCTACTTTAATTCTCTGAGATCTATTTTCTAGAAATATAGCAACCTATTCAGTCACTCTTTTGTCTAGTCCAATTGCACTCATTTTTGCCAGTAGTCTCCCATGATCCACCCTATCAAATGCTTTAGGGAGGTCAATCGCAATACAGTCCATTTGACCTCCTGAATCCAAGATATCTGCTATATCTTGGTGGAATCCTACAAGTTGAGCTTCAGTGGAATAACCTTTCCTAAAACCGAATTGCCTTCTATTGAACCAGTTATTAATTTCACGAACATGTCTAATATATTAAAGTTAAAAACTTTTATTTTATAACCACCTATTCAATACAAAGATAATGCACTCAATTATTTATAAAATATTCATGAGGTACATTGGTTAATAGGACATGTTTCGTTCGTCTTTGCGAACATCATCAGCTATAAATAACAAAGCCTAAGGTCAGGGCCTTGAGTTTATTTAAATGGTTAAAAATGTCGTTATATTAAAAGAATGGTAAAATTGTGATAAAAGTAGTTGTATAGTATTAAAATTAGACTGTAACATAGTATAACGATTAGCATCAAGATTTTTTCATAAAGTACAATGAATATTGATAATCTGAAAAGTAAAAACAATCATAAGGGTTATCAAATTAGAAAAGATGTAATAGTAGACATTAAAAAGACTTCGATGTTTGAAGCGTGGATTAATTGTAGAGTTGTTGGGTATAAACTTGAAGTTTGAAATCCATTAGACCGGTGAAGATATTTGCTAGCGGTAACAGCATGAATAGGACAAGGCAGGCCACTTGTTATTGCCTCTAGTGAATTGTGTTGGGTTGAGACAGATAACATTGTAGGCACTAAAATATGTCCATATGTGACGCGTGGATAATGTTGAAAGCATGAACTTTAAATTATTTAAATCTGCTGTGATAGAAAGGGAGTGTCCGCTGACGTTAGCTGCGTGAGGCAAACTGGCAAGCGGCTTTGTTATTCATAACTCAGGGCCCTGACCTTAGGCTTTGTTATTTATAGCTGATGATGTTCGCAAAGACGAACGAAACATGTCCTATTAACCAATGTACCTCATGAATATTTTATAAATAATTGAGTGCATTATCTTTGTATTGAATAGTTGGTTATAAAATAAAAGTTTTTAACTTTAATACATTATCTTCAATACAGTCTAATTATGAGATTTATCACATGTCTAATATAATCAGAAAGAATGCATTCCCAAAGCTTACATGCAATGCATGTCAAACTTACTGGCCTGTAATTTTCAGCCTTATGTCTATCACCCTTTCCTTTATACACAGGGACTACTATAGCAACTCACCATTCATCTGGTACAATGCTTTGTTTCATTGTTGTTATACAGAATACTTGTGTTTGTAATACTTTGTACCATTTTGACAAGAGAGATTTAATATAAATAACTTAGAATGACTATCGTCTTGGAAACACTGTTGAAGTGAACAGATTTATTTTAAACCTGTTAGGTTGGTTTTTAATGTAAAAGTAAAGTAATCAAAGTCATCTCAGTACAGGCCCTGAAGGCCCTGGGAGGAGTGGAAGTTAAAACCTTCCGCTATCCGTAATCTCAGCACTTGGTGATATAGAGTAGTTAGCTTTGCCCCGAGGTATTAACCTGGTACTCGTATTTTGTGTAGGCTGAGTGAACCTCAGGGCCATGTTAACCTCCTGACTGGGAATCGAACCTACGTCCTTCCAGGTGAACCAAACATGCCTTTACTGCCTCGGCCAGGCAGCCCCTTGATATTTAATGTACATCATTCTTATTACTCTTTTTTATATAGGTGTTTAAATGATATCATAAAAATTACAATTATTTTATGATAGTTTCACAGAGTTCTTATTATTTCCAATATATGTATCTTCAGATAATCTTTGATCATAGCGTAAGAATAACCCATGCTTCTGTCCTTTTGCAGCCTCTTCGTGACATAGCAGTAGTAAGTGGGCAGACAGCTCGTTTCGAATGTATTGTTCAGGCAGAACCTCCTCCGAATATTTTATGGTCAAAGAATGGGAGAATAATCGAGAATTCGCAAGACTACCAAATTCAGTATAGGAATGGAGTATGTCGTCTCACTATACCTCAAGCTTACCCAGGTAAAGAAAATTAAAATTGATTTTGAGAGATTATTATTTTAACACTGCTGCCAGTAGACAGAACTGTTGCAATTTATTTTATGATTTAAAATAATTTTTTTGTATGAATCATGATTGTAATTAACTGTTGGTATAACTTTCAACTACGATTTTTAAGCAAGTGTATGCTATGTACTGTAAATTGCCATTCCAGTAACATTACTTGTTCTTCTTCTTCTTCTTCTCAGCTTTATTATTCCCACACTCAGGGGTCACTGGTGCAGATTAACTTCCTCCAATTGTTGCTGTCTGCGACCAGCTTTCCTGTGTGTTCAACTCTGACATATCTTCCTCTAAACAGTCCAACCATCTTTTCAGTCTTCCCTTTCTTCTCTTACCAAGCACAGCCAACTATATTACCCTCCTCCTTACATAATCTTCTGTCCTCCTCTTAACATGGCCAGACCACCTCAATCTTGCTTCCCAAACGTTTCTGCTTAATTCATCCAGACTTAATGTTCCATTGATTGCCTCATTCCTTATTCTGTCTCTCTTTGTCAGTCCACATGAATATCTTGGAATCTACTCCTCATCGACATGTACCATTTGCAGCAACCCCATAGTGACCAACCGAGTTGCAGTTCCATATAAGAGTGCTGGTCTCGCAACTACCTTGTGTATTTTTCCTTTCAATTTGGTTGGAATCTTCTTGTCACACAACATGGTGGAAACTCTTCTCCAAGCATTCCGCCCAAACTGGTTTCTACTTGAAATTTCACATCTGAGATTGCCTTTGTCATTAATGTAGAGCCAAGGTATTTACATTTTTACACTGCTAATATGCTCTCTCCCTGTAAGGTTATAGATTGTTCATGGAACACACTGCTCATAAACTCAGTTTCACTTTTGCTCACCTTCATTTTTGTGAGTCTGTGCATAACATCGCACCATTGACAAATATTGTCCATGGTGCTTCCTTCCTTATTGTCTCTGTTAGCATATCCATTACAATATTGAATTGTAAAGTCTCAATGCTGTCCCGTGGTGAATGCCTGCCTTAACTGGAAGAGTCCCTGTGACTCCTGATGCACATTTAACATCTGTTATACTGTTCCTGCACATATCTTGGATTAACATAACGTATTGCTCAGGTAAATCTTTCTTCCTCAAGTACCTCCATGACTCGTATCTCAGAATCCTACCGAATGATTTCTCCAAGTCAATGAATACCATTGAAAGCATTCTCTTTCCATTAGCTGGTGCAGAGCAACTGTAGAATCATTAATTCTCTGCTAGGCATGTGTCCGAACTGCTCCTTTCCAATCTCTACCTCTGTTCGTAGTCTCTTATCGATCATTCATTCCCAGATCTTGATTCAATTGCTTACCAGTTTAATGCCGCTGTATACAGTAGGAGAATTTGGATTGGGAAAAAGGAATGAAAGGGAAAGTTGGCTGGTTGAATTCTGCACCGATCATAATTTAGTCCTTGCTAATATTTGGTTAAAGCACCACAAATAATGGCTGTATGTTTGGACAAGACATGGAGGCACTGGAAGTTATCAAATAGACTTCATTATGATTAGGCAGAGTTTCAGAAATCAGATGTTGGATTGCAAGATATTCCTAGGAGCAGACTTGGACTCTGACCACAATCCCTTACACTAGTTTTTTTCAACTTATCTAGATTCCTTCTCCTTGCATTTGTTCCTTTTTTTTTTTCTTTCTTTTTTTCCCATTTCTTCAATTTCAGATGGAATTTTATGACCACCATATTATTTCAACTTTACTTTGTTATCACACTACTATGAATGATCATTCCCACTGGTAAATTTCCCAATTGTGATGTATTTTTTAATAATAATAATAATAATAATAATAATAATAATAATAATAATAATAATAATAATAATAATAATAATAATAATAATAATAACAACAACAACAACAACAACGTGAAGCAATCCTGACTTTACGCCTTATCTTAGAGGACCGAATTAAGAAGGACTAGCCCATGTACATGACGTTTGTAGATCTAGAAAAGGCATTTGATAATATTGATTGGACCAAGCTATTTGAGATTCTGAAGGTGATCGGGATCAGATACCAAGAACGAAGAATTATCTACAATCTTTATAAAAAATCAGTCTGCTGTGACAGGAATCGAGGGCTTTGAGAAAGAAGAAGCAATCCAGAAAGGAGTGAGACAAGGCTGGAGTTTGTCCCTCCTCCTTTTCAATGTTTATATAAAACAGGCATTAAACGAAATCAAAGGGGAATTTGGAAGGGGAATCAGAATCCAAAGAGAAGATATCAATACCCTGAGATTTGCCTGTGATATTGTTATTTTATCTGAGACTGCTGAAGATCTGGAGAAAATGCTGAATGGTATGGAAAGAATCTTGACGAAGGAGTACTAGATGAAAATAGGTAAGTCCGAAAAAAAATAATGGAGTGCAGTCGAACAAATTCAGGTGATGCAGGAAGTATTAGATTACGAAATGAAGTCTTAAAGGAAGTAGATGAATATTGTTACTTGGGTATTAAAATAACTAACAATGGCAGAAGTAAAGAGGACGTGAAATGCAGACTAGCATAAGCAAGGAAGAATAAATTTGCTCACTTCGAAGACTGATATAGGAATTAGAAAGATTTTTTGAAGACTTTCGTATGGAGCATAGCATTGTATGGAAGTAAAACATGGGTTCAGAAGGAAGGAAAGAAAGAGAATAGAAGCTTTTGAAATGTGGTGTTACAGAAGAATGCTGAAGGTAAGTTGGATAGATCAAATCGCGAACGAAGAGATACTGAATCGAATTGGTGAGAGGAGATCGATGTGGCCAAATTCACATTACGGCTTATAAACTTCAATCCATATTGGTGGTTAAACTTTTACAATAATATAAACATTTATTATATCCTCCTATTCAGTACATTTTTCATCTACTGATACAAAGTTTTTATTCTACCTAAACATGTTTCAACTCCATTTGAGTCATCCTCAGTGGATTATTCTAGTATTCAAACATTAACAGTATTACTATTTTTATAGATTATATTGCTAAAAATGTATAGTTCTTAAAATATGTACATAATTATATCTATGTGTAAGCCCCATATGGCATACTAGTAAAAGTGTAAGAATAAAAACAATGTTGTGAGTTACAATCTCTTGTCTATATGTAAAATGACATCTTAATGTATGTTGTAATGACCATCTTCAATTTCTTCTGTGCCCAACCTGTTAAACATGTTGATCCTTTGGGTATAGTTGATTTGTTCCAAAGGTGTTTTTTAATTATTATTTGTAGTTAGTTGCTATGTTGTAGTGTTCATAAAGTTGTAAAAGTTTGTAGTGTTGTAAAACTCTCCACTTTTATGTTCAACAACAGTAACATATATATCAGATCACTAATGTTTTTAAAAAGCTTAATATACAAATAGCATTTAGAATGAATAACACCAATTCTAGATTAATTTTCAATGCCCATACCATTAATAACAATAATCGGCAAGCGATCATCAATCTCTGGAGATTTTAATTTGTGGTTTGGTTCTAGAGAGTTCAGAATGTTTTCAAAGTGTTTTGCCAGAATTTCACAGTTTTCAGCATTGTTAAGGCTAGTTTTACATTTTCAGCTCTGAAACAAATACTTGGATCTTGATAGCCCTTCAAGTTACTCTTGAAGGTTTGATAGAAGTTTCATGAATTATTTTGTATGAAATTATCCTGTATTTCCAGTAGTTGTGATTTTTCAAAGGATCTTTTGACATTCCTTAGAATTCTTCCTTTTTCTTTCCTTTGTAGTTTAAATAACTCATACTGTTCATTCTTCCTAGAACATATCCATATTCTCCATGTTTTCATTCTCTCCGTTAGTGCTTCTTCGCAAATGTCATTGCACCAGACCTTATTTTCTATTTTAGCTGACCCAAATATCTTCCTTGCTGCATTGTTAATTTGTTTTGACACTTCTTGCCAATTACCACATTGAGTTATTTCAATTTCTTCCTGAAAATTCTTAATTGCTTCTTGAGAAATGTTGAGTTTATCTGTATTATATTTCATTAGCCTTTTTGGTTTCTTTTGTGTTTTGGCTGGTAACAGTTGCAGCTTAATTTTTGAAGGAAAGTGGTCAGAGTCAAAATCCCCACTTCTTATTACTGTAACGTTCATGACTTCTCTAATATTCTTTTGAGAAATCGCTACATGGTCTAATTGGAATTCGCCTACCATCGAATTTGGAGATCGCCAGGTTTTAACTTTTTTAAGAGTTTCTTGAAGGTCTACATTAAATTCAGTTGGAAGGATTTACACAGATTAATAAGCCTTATACCATTCATGTTGGTTCTTTTGTGTGCTGGATGTTCCCTACAGTTTTTCTGAAGATCTTTTCTTTAAATATTTGAGCATTAAAATCACACATTAGTATGATAACATTTGATTTTGCGACTTCAGATATTTCATTGTCCAGTAGATCCCAGAATTCTTCAGTTTTACTAGGATTCTTCTTATTATCATTGTTTATTGGTGCATGACAGTTGACAAATGTGTACTTTTTGTTCTTACACTTAATTGTGATAAATAACCTTTCTGAACTTGATTTGAAATCTAATACATTATCACCTACTGGCGGTTTTGCTCGCAAGGATTTCATAATTTGATCAAAGTATAATCGTTCCATGGTATTGTACTAAGACATTATCTGAAAATTCCTAGTAGAAAAACTTACCCAAAAATGGAGTTCCATTTACCCCAGAAATTCTTTGTAAACCATGTTTGTGGTATTACCTTTTGGGGCTAAGACAACCATGCGACATAGAAATGTACATGTGAGAAACAGCCTTCCCTCAAGTCGAAAAAATAAATACATGTTTCTTTATTTTTAAAGGAGATTTCAAGTATCTATTCCCACATCTGTAACATCTTCAGTTTTTGATATGTATAAGTATCCTCATAAAAAGAATTCAACCCCTTGATCAGTCATTCCCCCACCCCTAGCCCCATCTAAGTCCATTTTCCAATAAACAAAAATACATATTTCTTTATTTTAAAGGAGATTCCAAATAACAATTTTCACGTCTGTAACATCTTCAGTTTCTAAGATATAAGTATCCTCATAAAAAATAAGTAAACTCATTTTTCACTTCTTTTCACCCCTTGTTAAGTTCCTTCTCCAAAAACAAAAATGTACAGGTTCTTGTATTTTTAAAGGACTTTCCAAATACCAAGTTTCTTATCTCTAACATGTTAAGTTTTTGACATATAATGTAAATATACCAGTACTCATTTTAAAAATTAACCCGCTTTTCCAATTCTTTTCAGCCCCTTAACTGGATTTTCTGAAAACAAAAAAATACATGTTTCATTATTTTTAAAGGAGATTCCAAATACCAGTTTTCATGCCTGTACATCTTTGACACCTTCAGTTTTTGAGATAAATGTATACTCATAAGAATAATTCAACTTCATCTTCTTCACTTCATTCAACCCCGCTCCCACCGTGGACTTTCCGAAAACAAAAGGATATGCGTTTCTTTATTTTGAAAGGAAATTCAAAATACCATCTTTCACGTCTGTAACAGCTTCAGTTTTTAGAATTAAGTATCCTCATAAACATATTTCAGCTCCTTATTTTCTTATTTTCAATCCCACACCCCTTACGTCGATTTTCCGAAGAAAAAAATAAATGCATGTTTCTCCATTTGTAAAGGAGATTCCAAATACTAATCTTCACGCCTGTAACATCTTCAGTTTTCGAGATATAAGTATACTCATAAAAGAGAAATACCTCTACAGTTGTCGATCTTGCTTATTACCCTTCTTATGTGTATTAGAGCTACTTTCCATTCTTCTTGTATCTTTTCTGTTTTCCAAATTTCTTCAAAAATTATTTGTAAATCTTCAATGATTTTTGGTTCTGACCATTTCAAAACTTCAGCTGTTATGGAATCTTTCCCACTAGCTTTATTACATTTTAGAGATTTAATTGCACCTTTAATTTCTTTGACAGTTGGCAGCAAATCAAATTTTAGGTTTTCATCGATCTTATGTAATGGGTGTATTAGAGCGGAAAGAACTGGAAAAATTGTTAAATAAACATGAAATTCAAATTCTAGCAGTTCAAGAGACAAGATTTGTGGAATAGAATGTGACTGAAACGGAAAGCTATAGAATCTTTAAGGGTAAACAAGCAATCAAACTTATGAAAGGAATGCCACTATTAGGTACTGCCTTTTATGTTCCAAAAACAATCTATATATATAACATAATATGTCCTGACTGACCTACTGACTGACTGACAGATTCATCATAGCCGAGCCAAAACCACTGGACATAAAGAAATGAAATTTTGGGGATACATTTATATTAGGGTGTAGGTGCTCACTAAGGGAGGATTTTTGGATATTCTGGTGCTAAGGAGGTGAAAAGGGGCATGAATTTTTAAAATGAGGATATCTATATCTCAGAAACTTAAAAGTTTACAGACGTAAAAATTGGTATTTGAAATGCTCTTTAAAAATAAAGAAACATGTATTTTTTTGTTTTCAGAAAATCCCATTAAGGGGGCTGAGAAATGGGGGAAAGGGGGTTGAACACCTTGTATGAGGAGACTTATAACTCAAAAACTGAAAACGTTACAGACATGAAAATTGGTATTTGGAATCTCCTTTGAAAAGAAAGAAACACGTATTTTTGTGTTTTTGGATAATCTGATGAATAGGGGTGAACAGGAGTGACAAACGAGGTGAAATTTTAAAATGACTATATCTGCAAATTAAAATAAGGAAACACTTATTCTTTTGTTTTTGGGATAAATCCTTAATGGGGTTGGGGGGGGGGGTGAAAAATTGAAAAATTAGTTGAATGACTTGTATGAGAATGTGTGTGTGTGTATATATATATATAAATCTAAAGATGTTACAAACGTGAAAACTGGTATTTGGAATCTCCTTTAAAAATAAAGAAACACCCATTTGGGAGGATCAATTTGGTAGGAGCGGGATGAAAATGTAGATGAATTCCTTTTACAAGGATACACTATGCCAACGCCCAATGCCCCACCTACTGTTCCTTCCTCTACGTCTCCTACTCGCCCGCCACAACAGCTTCTTCATACGTATAACACAAGAATCAGAATCACGAAAGCGAGCAGTCACCGTGCTGCAACAAGCACCACGGGGCATCATAGCAGCAGTCAAAGGGGTAAGTGAAGCACATCAGTACGCACCGGACAGCATAAGAACAAACAACACTCTCATGCATATTCTTTTGTTACAGTACCAACACATAAAGGTTGTCATAAAGGATAATACATCAACATCCAGTTTCTCAGATTTAAAGTCCCTTTTGACCAAGCTTCTAAAAAGAAAAGGAACAACTCCCAAGCAACATGTCAACTCGTCAATTCAAGACTAGTTCGGGGAAACAATCAACAAGATGTACCTAGCCATTCACAATCAATAGATTATTGCAGCAAGCATCAAATTAATAAGAAACGTAGAACATTTCCCACTATTTCAACACCTACATTAAGACTTTTAAGCCTCAGATACAATTGAATTTTAACAAGGTTTATGACTCAAATTTTAAGCAGCACAATACAATTGCTCATTAACAATTGAGTTAGTAAAAACGAAGAAATTTATGAGAATTTTAGCCAAATCTTTTCATTGTTGTTGGGATTTACCATGTTTTGGACATCAGTGTTAAATAGAATTAATGTCTATTCCAATTTTAACACTGTTATTTTAAATGTTTATCTGTTCATTGTGTTCACAAATGTCTTTCTGTTAATGTATTTTACTACTTAATATTAAGATTATAATTAAGTACAAATTAGTTATGAGTTAATAATGTTATGTCTTAACCTTGAGAAATGTTATAAAGGCTGAGGATGCTCGGAAGTCAAGGGAAGCATGTCCCTGTGAATGTAGCATTGTAGTAGATTTTCTAGCGACCAAAAACAATTATGTATTGAATAGGTGGAAAACAAAAATAAAAATCATATGCAAATTATTAAAATAATGGAGATGTTCCGATAGCCGGTGTTAATGTGGTTTCTGTTGATGTTAGGTCCTTTTGGGGGATGGGGATATCTGTGGTCATCTGCCCCATGCTCTATTGAGTACGGAAATGACCTGAAAACCTGTGACAGTGCGGGATCTCTACGAGTGTGTGATATGATTATTCAAGCATAAGGTTGGGATGGGCGCTCCCAGACATGAAATACGGTGTGATCCCCGTTGTGCATTGCGTAAATTTAGGAGGAAGAAGGAAAAATTGTGTTGACGTGTACGTAAACAAAGTTCTTTACGTAAACGAAAGAATGCATGGGATAGGATGTCCAAATGAGTAGAGTCGGAATTGAACTATTGAAGCACATCGAACATTTGGTTTCAAACGAATAATGGACATGTTATAAAACTAAATACATTAAACGAACCTAAATTTCGTGCTTCCTGTCGGGTGGAGTGGCTCAGATGCTTGAGGTGCATTCTGACACCAACGTCGCATGGTCAATCCTGGCTCAGGAGGTAGTATGTGAATGGGCTCAGATACATCAGCCTCATGTCACTAGATTTACTGGCACATAAAACAACTTCTGGGGGACTAAATTCTGGCACCTCGGGGTCTCTGGAAACCGTAAAATTGTTAGTGGGACGTAAAGCAAAATAACATTAAAAGAGATGATTTGTCCAAGTAGCCGACCTTTTACTGTGCCGATCCAGATATTAATTGAGAAGCGGTGCTGGATGTTGCCTTGACGTACTGCACGGGGATGTTCCACAGACCATGAGTGAGTGTTGTGCATATTAAACATTCTTTTTCGTGTGAAAATTGCTCATCTGTCACGAATACACCCGACAAAATATCTGGATTGCGTGCTACATAAATTAACCAGCGGCAGAAATCCACTCTTGTTTCGTAATCATCACCTAGTTCAATAGCTGCAGTCGCTTAAGTGTCACCGGTATCCAGTATTGGGGAGATAGTGGGTTTGAACCCCCACTGTTGGCAGTCCTGAAGATAGATTTCCGTGGTTTCTTATTTTCACACCAGGCAAATGCTTCAGCTGTACCGTAATTAGGGCCACAGTCGTTTCCTTCCTGATCCTAGGCCTTTCCTGCCCCATCATCGCCATAAGACCTATCTGTGTCGGTGTGACGTAAAAAAAAGGTAATCAGCTGGTGAGAGACACTGCACCTGTTGAATATGGTAAGGATGCATTCGTTCTTCATGCAGTGTCCTACCCACGGTCCAAATTGGAACACCAGTGGCATGTGTGATACTACACATACTGCATCTGGGATCATCGTGTACCATTATCAGGATTTCTTCTTCCGCGTCTAGGTTTGCACGCTGCCGTTCAGGCCCTCACTTTTTATAGTGTGATGTAACACAACCAGTATCGCAAACACTGTTTTACGTTGCACTGACACAGATAGGTTTTTATTGCGACGACTGGATAGGAAAGTGCTAGGCGTGAGAAGGAAGTGGCCGTTGCCTTAAGTTAGGTACCATCCCAGCATTTGCCTGGAGAAAATTGGAAAACCACTCCGAGCATGATTGAGGTGGGAATCGAACCCCCTCTACTCAGTTGACCTCCTGAGGCTGAGTGGATCCCGTTCCAGCCCTCATACCACTATTCAGATTTTGTGGCAGAGCTGGGAATTGAACCTGGGTTTCCATGGGTGGCAGCTAATCACACTAACCACTACACTACAGAGGCGAACGAGCATGTACTTGAACATCCGAAGTCACTGTTCTATTCTTCCATAGGAAATGCTCGGAATTCTTCCGTTAGATCAACAACAAGCTTCCAGACGGTGACCACGAAGCTCTCACCCGCATCCATACCTCTACGTCAGCTGTCACAGTTGCGATGGCATCCCAAATTTGTTATCGTAGAGTTGCTTCATCAGCAATTTCCACTTGGTACACCAAGTTTTTGAGGTGTCCCAGAAATAAAAGTCAAGTGGATTTAAATGTGGGGACACCCATGGCCAGCAGACGGGACCATATCGACCAACTCACCAATTTGGGAAACGGCGATCTAGAAATCGACGAACGTCCATACTGACGTGAGGAATTGACCCGTTGTGCATAAACTACATCCGCTGACGTACCTGTAGTGGAACTTCCCTCCAGAAGCTCTGGCAGAGAAGAATGCAGAAAATGGAGGTAACTGGAGACAGTCGTGCTGGCAATGCCAATGGTCCAAGAAGCTGATCTCCCAAAATCCTGGCTCAGAGATTTATAGAAAACCTGTGCTGGAAATGATCTTGGTGAATGGCATGAGGGTTTTCTTCTGTCCATGCATGGGCATTGTGAAAATTACTGAAACCCTCCCCGATAAAGGATACCTCATCTCTTGACCAACATGTCGTGCGGAAAATCTGCATTATGTTCACATTGTTGCAAGAACCAGGTGCAGAATTCAGCTCTTGGTAGGTGATCCAATTCTTGGAGATGTTGAACTCTCTGGTAGTAGTAAGTATGGATACAATAACTGTTCACGCAATGTGCGGTGAACAGTCCAGTTAGATGTAACTACAGTACTTTCCTTGCCAAGATCCTTGGTCTCTCTTCGACAAGTCTTAAAATTTCTTCTTCCCGCCGAATCTCGGCAGGATCACGAGTTCCACGACCCTCAATCTGAGGAGGAAGCAAGTCTGTGTCCTGGAGCCATTGGTGCACAGCGACAAACGTTCCGCTATTTGGAATGCGGCGGTTTGGAAATCGTTGTCTATACAGCTCCCCCACTGCATGTACAGATTCTCCAGCTGCTCTGTAAACTAAGTGAATATCAACTAACTTGGCACAAGTAAATGTTTCTAATATGTAATCAACTGGCTACAGTGATGTTAGCTCTACAACTGTCTCACGACTGAGTGCCAGTGGAGCCTAACTCCAGTGCCGTCGCCTTATACACTTGTTCACACTGAGTGTGATGTCACTTGAATTGTCGGTGTAACAGCTGTGTCAGTTTGTTTCCTGTCTGATTGGTATACTTAGAGTTATCAGTGTGTTGAAGTTAAAAAAGAGTACATTTACAACAAGAATACATTTTGGAATAATCAGTGGAGTGAAGTCATATGTAATAATAATAATAATAATAATAATAATAATAATAATAATAATAATAATAATAATAATACAACAGAGCATCAAGAAACTGCAGAACTGGAAGGCCCCAGGCATTGATCGTATACACAATTATTACTACAAGAAATTTACATGTACTCATTTCCTTCTGACTCAACATTTCCAGAAATTCTTAGACAACCCGGCAACATTCCCAGCTTTCCTGTGCACTGGCATCACATATCTGAAACCAAAGGATGAAAATCTGCAAAATCCAGCGAAGTATCGGCCTATAACATGTCTATCTACTCTATATAAGATATTTACATCTATAATAGCCAACAGAATTCTGAAACACTGCGAGGAAAACCACATCATTGCCGAGGAGCAAAAGGGTTGCAAGAAGAATACCAAGGGGTGCAAGGAGCAACTGATTATCGACACTGTGGTCCTGGAACAAGCACACCATAAATCCAGGAACCTATACACGTGCTTCATTGACTACCAAAAGGCCTTTGATTCAGTACCACACACTTGGCTCATACATGTTCTGGAACTATATAAAGTTGACCCCTCAATCATTCACTTCCTTAAGACGGTAATGGCAGACTGGAACACCTCACTTCACATTTCTCTAAGAAACTACAGTGTTGCAACAAGACCCATACCAATACGACGAGGGATCTTCCAAGGGGACTCACTGAGTCCATTATGGTTCTGCATGGCATTAAATCCACTATCCTACCTACTGAACACAAGTGGGTATGGATTTAGCATTAAGAATAAGCGAGAAGAGCTATTCAAAATCAGCCACCTACTCTATATGGATGACATTAAACTGTATGCCTCTACCAAACCCCATCTCCAACATCTCTTCTCAATTACCAAGACGTTTTCTTCAGATATAGGCATGCGGTTTGGATTGGACAAATGCAGAACCCAAACTGTCATCAGAGGATCCAACTCAGCACAAGGGACACCTTTGAGTTTAAGCGACGAATCCATACAACAGCTGGAGGAAGAAGAAATGTACAAATACCTCGGTTTTCATCAGAGCACTCGTATGAAACACCCCGACATCAAGAGAAATGTCACGCAGCAATATATAACGCGTCTCAACAAGGTACTATCATCAAAACTGACAGCTAAACATCTTACCAAAGCAGTCAATACGTACGCCGTACTACTGCTCACATACTCCTTTGGTATCATAAAATGGACCCAAACAGAACTTCAGCAGTTACAAACGAAAACAGCAGTTTCACTCACCCGGTACCATATGCACCATCCTAAATCTGCAACCGAACGTCTTACACTCCCGAGATCAGAAGGTGGTAGGGGCTTCTTATCCATTGTCAATTTACATAGCAATCTGATATCAAGTCTAAGAGAATATTTCCACTCGAGATCTGATACATCGTGTCTTCATCATGCTGTTTGCAGAGCCGATATAAACTATACACCTCTCAATCTGTCGTCGCCAGAAATGCCTGTTTCTACCCCACCTACAAAAGAGATGAATATGGCCATGTGGAAGCAAAAACCTCTTCACGGGAAATACCCCCATGAACTGGATCAACCTCATATCGACAAATCTGCGTCGCACGCTTGGTTGACCTACTCCGGTCTTTTCCCAGAAACAGAAGGATTTGTTCTGGCCATCCAAGATCAAGTAATTGCTACACGGAACTACCATAGATTTATCATGAAGGATCCAACAGTTATCTCAGACAACTGCCGCCGCTGTTCCAGAACTACAGAGAGCATACAGCACGTCATCTCTGGTTGCCCACACTTGGCCAACACCGATTATAAGCACCGACATGATCAGGTAGCAAAAATCATTCACCTGAAACTTTCTGTAAAATGTGGATTTCTTCAGTCATCAACTGCATATTGGAAATATACACCTCCACCCATTCTCGAAAACTCTTCATATAAACTACTATGGGACCGAGAAGTCATAACCGATGTCACGCTCAGCAACAATAGGCCAGATATTATTCTAATCGATAAATCAAAAAGATCCGCATCCCTTATAGAAATTGCTTGTCCAAATACCTCCAATCTGCAAACAACAATAGCCACAAAGATATCAAAATACACAGAACTGGCAATAGAAATACAACGCCTGTGGAAACTAGAATCAGTCACCACAGTTCCAATAGTAATATCATGTACCGGTGTTATTCCAAAATGCTTGCACAGCTCTCTGGCCGCATTAAACCTGCATCATCACACATACGTAGAACTACAGAAAGCCACCCTTCTGAGCACCTGCCACATTGTGAGAAAGTTCCTAGGAACGACTTTTCCTCTGACTCACGCCAAACAACATGAAGTTCCAGGTCGCAGTTCCAGTAATACTGAAGAACAGATTCCCAAAACGGGGACATAAGAAGTCTGAAGTTGTTTGTATTTATTGTATAAATGTATATGTTGTAATTATTTCTGTTGTAAATATTTGTACATATATGTACTTGTAGTTTCATAATCAAGAGGGTGACTCCTTGCTTAGGCCGAGTCAGCCCATTATATTACCGGCACAAGCCGAGCCTTCCTAAATTGATACAAATAATAATAATAATAATAATAATAATAATAATAATAATAATAATAATAATAATAATAATAATAATAATAATGGAAATGAAAATCTACACCAGGCGAATTGGCCGTGCAGTTAGGGGAGCACAGCTGTGAGCTTGCATCCGGGAGAGAGTGGGTTTGAATCCCAATGTCGGCAGCCCTGAAGATGGTTTTCCGTGGTTTCTTAATTAAGGCCATGGACGCTTCCTTCCAATTCCTAGCCCTTTCCTATCCCATCGTCGCCTTAAGACCTAACTGTGTTGGTGTGATGTAAAGCCACTAGCACAAAAAAAAATCTACAGCCTGCTTCCATTCATTCGACCAGGTCAGAAAATAAGGTGAGAATAGGAATTGTGCTGGTTGTCGAAGTCTGTCCCACTCTTCTGATTAATGACTGACAGATGAAATGAAAATGATATTGGAGAGTGTTGCAGGAATTAAAAATGACAGGGAAAACCGGAGTACCCGGAGAAGACCTGTCCCGCCTCCACTTTGTCCAGCACAAATCTGACATGGAGTGACCGGGATTTGAACCACATTACCCAGCTGTGAGAGGCCGATGTGCAGCCGCCTGAGCCACGGAGGTTCATATTATTATTATTATTACTATTATTATTATTATTATGATGGGCTACCTGGCCGAGGCGGTAATGGTGTGCTCGGTTTGCCCGGAATGACGTGGGTTCGAATCTCCGTAAGGAAGTTGTAAAATTTAAGAAACGATATTTCCATTTCCGGAGCCTACATTAAAATTTCCTTGGGGCAAATGCGGCCGGGTGTAGAGCTAAGCTTTCTACCCCATCAAGTGCCGAGGTTACGGATAGTGGAAGCCTTTACCTTCCACCCCTCCGAGGGCCTTCATGGCCTGTACATAAATGACTTTGCTTTTTATTATTATTAATATTGACTACTCGCCAATAATGTCTGCCCAGAAAACACTTCTCATTGTTTATAACTATGGATCTCAGCAGTTGTATAATTTTTTTTTTTTTGCTAGTGGCTCTACGTCACACCGACACAGATAGGTCTTATGGTGGCGATGGGACAGAAAAGGGATAGGAGTGGGAACGAAGCAATCTTAGTAAAGGTACAGCCTCAGCATTTTCCTGGTGTGAAAATAGGAAACCACGGAAAACCATCTTCAGGGCTGCAGACAGTAGAGTTTGAACCCATTATCTCCCGAATGCAAGCTCTCAGCTGAGTGCCCCTAACTGCACTACCAACTTACCCTAAGCTCTAATGGTGGGCTGAGTAGCTCGGACGATAGAGCACTGGCCTTCTGATCCCAGCTTGGCAGGTTCAATGGCAGTTCAATTCGGTGATATTTGAAGGTGCTCAAAGACATCAGTCTCGTGTCTGCATATTTACTCGCATGTAAAAAAAACTCCTGTGTAAAAAATTCTGGCACCTCGATGTCTCCGAAAACCGTAAAAATTAGTTAGTGGAAGGTAAATTATTATTATTATTATTATTATTATTATTATTATTATTAGTAGTAGTAGTAACACTATTATTAAGGAAGCTCTAATTAAACAGGTCAGTTACAGTAATCATTTTACCTATCGGCACCTACTGTCCAATAATAAGCCTTCTATTATAAATACCCGCCGTCACTTCCATAGTAGCTCTTTATCCTTCGAGAAATGTTCACGCGTGGATGCAACTATTGTTTTTGAAATTTGTCTCATTAACAACAATTTCACTGAATACTTAATAAATAGCCTTGTCTTTTCATGTCCACTGACCTTTTATTGACCTGAAAATATTATGAACATAGCATAGACAACTGGCATAGTCTATTGTCAGAAATTCAACGTAGACTGTCACAATTACAGTACAGAAATGTTGCACCTACTTTTCAGTTGTTTTTTTTATTTTTTTTTAGTGTTTGCATTATGTCACATCGACACAGATAGGTCTTTTGGCAACGATGGGATAGGAAAGGCCTAGGAATGGGAAGGAAGCGACCATAGCCTTAATTACAGTACAGCCCCAGCATTTGTCCTGCGTGAAAATGGGAAACCACGGAAAACAGTCTTCATGGCTGCTGACAGTGGGGTTCGAACCTACTACCTCCGGGATGCAAGCTCACAGCTGTGCGCCCTAACCGCATGGCCAACTCGCCTGGTCCATTTTTCATTAACTCATTAAGTATTCCTTTCATTTTTGTAAGCTTTGATCACTGAGTAATGTCATTGATATCTTATAAATCACACACAACTACACAACACTTGATTCGCATGTATGTGTCGGTACGGATATTCGAAGTTACATACTGTACATAACGAGTACGAAATAACTCTCGGCGGTAACGTGAGAAGGTACACGTGAGGATACTTCGGTAAGGATTATGTGTACTTTTCACACAGAGTACCCTAGACCGGTTGTCAAGTAAAGGAAGTGTTCTGGCATGTGAGTCACCCTCGCATACTTGCCAAGCGGTTGGGGGAAGACCACAACAAGGTGAGTTGACCTGCGATAAGAAACAGGTTCAACAACCCCTATACTCTGTTACTGTTCCTCCACTACACGAGGGCAAATTGACATAATTGTCATATCCTACTACGGCCGTTCAAAACACATTAGGTCCTGAAATATTTGGCTCAGTTATGGGAAAACTAAAAGGACAAGGTGAAAAGTACATAGCATATATTCTGAGATGTATTTTTCCTTACAGACTAGCAAAATATCTGGATGTATACCCCTAACACTCTGTACATGGATTTTTTTCTCGACAGGGGCTTGTCGGTCTTGTGCAACACCCAAGCACTGATACTGGCAAGCGTGCTACCTCATGCTATACAGGCTTAGGCTCATCTCTTCTGAAACTGCATTGCACAGCATTGTCCGCTTGGAAGTTGCCGTAGGAAAGCAAACCCCCTTAGTTTGATTCAAAGCCGGCAGCGTTTATTGGCCCGTTACAAAGCATATGAACATCAAACAACCAAAGATAGTTGATTTT
The DNA here is from genome assembly GCF_040414725.1 of Anabrus simplex. Lineage (NCBI taxonomy): Eukaryota > Metazoa > Arthropoda > Insecta > Orthoptera > Tettigoniidae > Anabrus > Anabrus simplex. The sequence continues at coordinate 170,857,229 of NC_090266.1, read as the reverse complement.
AACATATTTCATAGTATATGTTTGGTTTGTTAAACTAAACAATCAGAAGAAATCGGAATTGCTAGGCGAGCATGGTTCAATTGTGGAGATTTATCTCCCGTATGCAGTTATCAGACTGTGCCTCTTGTAGGGGCTTCTGATGGGTTCACCTGCATACACTCCAGCGTCAGTGGGTAGGGTCTGACACATCACACTCTGATGAGTCTAGTGTCAGACCTAAGACAAAACGCTGGTAAATAGAGCGAGCGCCTGAAAGGCCTTACATCTGATATGTTTTTGACTACAAATGAAGTGTAAAATTATTGGGAATTGTGCAGTACCTCAACAATACCATGCACCGCCCCTGCATTTCACCCAGCCATTTCGGCAGAGAATTAATGAACCACCTTTGCTGGAAACTACAGTACCAATTTAAAAAGCAGTGACTGAAGTTAAAAGTTTAGGAACCCACTATTTTGTATGGTAATTTTTTTCTTCAATAGTTCTGTGCTAACTGGTTTTAGTCTTTCATGATAGGCCTGATAGCTATGATCAGAACAATGGAAGAGGTTAACGAAAGAACAAAGGCACAAATTTATAATTTTGGAAAATCATTAGGTACCTTTTTACTTAGTCTCTAAATATGAAAGCATTATAAAATGCAAGAAGACTGATGGAGTGTGAATAAAAGAAAAAGAAGTATATGGAGGAAAAATACAGGAGAATTTTATAGTATTGCCTACTTGACCATGAGAACTAGCAAGCAACTTGACAGTTGACAGAAAAATAACCTTTTCAGTTATGATACATGGTTGTTCCTCTGATAGATTTTGAAAACTGTTCCTCCTAATAGGCTTATATCTGTTAGGAACACCATTCAACATATCTTAATAAAGCAAATGTACATCCAACACATGATTCGATGGACCTACTACGCCAGCGTAGCAGGGGGAGAGGTGATACTCCCACGTGGTGCGTCCCAGGTGCCGGATAGAGGGGTCCTAACCGGCTTGCAGGCAGACTTGAGGGAAATAAAATACCTCTCACAGACCAAACACACAAACTCCTGTGGGTGGGGGATGCTAGTTGTAAGAGGCAACTAAAAGGAGCAACCAAGGGATGATTATATTAGAACTATGAAACTCCTTGTGATTAGTACAACCCCATGGGGAATACCATGGGTCGCTTTTCCTTGTGCGTAGTACCACTATATTAGGTACCAAATAGGTTTGTGATAGTAGCAAATGAGAGCGCAACGGCTTTTACAGTACCTGTGATTAGTAGCACTATATGAGCCACACAATGGGATGATGGAACCCATGGTTCTGGCTTGCCTACTATTAGTACCCACTATATGAGGAACACCACGGGATAGTACGAGTCCCTGTGGTTAGTACACTTAGGTGATGAACACCATAGGTTTGTGTTGCCTGTCAATGGCACCACAATGTGCGAAACACGGTAGGTCTGTAATACGTGTGCGAATTTCATTGCCTGTGAGTAGTACCATAATGTGTGGAATACCACGAGTCTACGCTACTCTTGATTAGTACCGCAACATGATAAATACCATGGTTCTACTTTTCTAGCGGTAAGTACCATTATGAGGGGCCGATGACTTGGATTTTGGACTCCTTTCGACTGCAAGCATCATTGATTCAGTATCGTGCTGTAGAAACAGTCCCTTGGTCAGTACTACTATTATCTTACGCCAGCTTCTGTGCATGTGAGGCACTGTGGGTCGCTTCCACATGTTCCAAACATATAATAGCGTACCATAGTATGTTATGAAGAGTGGGGGTAATGTTAAATTGTGAATATCAGTTGCATTGTGCAATACTCAGTGTACAACATTATTTGGACATGTCACCTGAGCACACACAATTTAGAAATGAAGCGTAACTTGTCACTTCTTGACCATATTCACAATGTGCTGGAAGTTCATTTTTTCATATGGAAGTCTTCAAAACTTTTTTTTATGAACAACAGAGAGCAACGCAAGGTTTTGAGCATTGGAACCTTGAATAGGACTGGATAAACAGCTTACAGCTGCTCTTTTGCTTCGAGTATTCAGGCCAGTGACCTATCTGATCAAAGCGTGTGTCCACTAATGGAAGTTTCGGAGCAGGTGAAGATACCCAATCTGAAAAAGGATGCCCTCTTTCCTTTGATACAATTTTTCCAGCACTCATCAATGCAGATGCTATAGAAGCCTTGAATGCCAGGAGTGACATGATCTTTTTACATTATTTTGCTTGCAATGTCTCCTGTAAAGAATCCATGCACCGACAGAACACATCCAATACAGAAAACACAACTCTCAGTCTATTATGATAGAAGGAAGTCGTTGAATTTGACAACACTACATGTACATCATCTAGAATACCACACACCAGAAAAGCCCATTGATTCCAGTTGGAATCATAAATTCTTTGATCACTATATCATCCCCTTTTTTATATAATGGTCAAATAAGATGTTCATAAAAATGAAGCTGCAAATCATATATAAATATTTTTCTAGCTTTGTAGAGATAATATATTATTGATAGAAGAAGTGTTGAATATCACAAAACAACAAGCTGTACATTACCTTGACAGAGCACAACATTCACTGCTATTATACACAAATGCTTGTGCAGATCATTCTGACAGCTTGACACATCTCTACACATGAAGCCAAAGCTTCCAAGGAATAAAATATATCTGGCAAAGAGTTACTTAGTCAAATCACAGGAAGTATGAAAGTTAGTGATTCCAATTGGAATCATCGGCCTGGAGAGGGTTAATAAGTTGAAATTAAATATTTATTCCACCTTATCGATACTATATATTTATTGCCTTGAGCAATTTCTTCAGTTAGTAGTACATGTTTTGTTTTTATACAAACATCATCAGCTACAAATGTCCTTGCGTAGGTGAAAACAATAAAACTGTACTAAGGCATAGCTTTGCTTTACAAGACCCAAAGCCGTATCGACAGCAGTGAGACTGCTCCAAGGCCAGCAATACTTCAGGACTCCTTATTAATCATTAAAAATCGAATTTTGTTATACTAAGTCACTAATTTGAAGGATTATTCAAAAGATTCTCAACAACACAGTGCAGTTAGAAAATATAACTCTTTGATCTGTAGTAATTAAGGAACACAAGTTTTTACAAAGAACGTTTTGATGATCATTATGACAAACTGTTACAGTTTTTATATAAAAGCATCTAAAGTCGGTAGATGCTAACACATTTAATTCACTGGGCGAGATGGCCGTGCGTTTTAGGGGTGCTGTGAGCTTGCATCCGCAAGATAGTGGGTTCAAATCCCACTGTCGGCAGACCTGAAGTTGTTTTTCCGTGGTATCCCATTTTCACACCAGGCAAATGCTGGGGCTGTACCCTAATTAAGGCTACGGCCGCTTCCTTCCAACTCCTAAGCCTTTCCTACCCCGTCATCGCCATAAGAACTATCTGTGTCACTGTGACGTAAAGCCACTAACAAAAAAGTATTATCTCACAACCAAACCCCTCCACCCCTCCCTTCCTACCTCCTCTTAAGCTCATTACATCATTACCTTAAAAACCAATAGTTTTTAAGTTTTTATGCATGTTTTTAGTCAATTTTAGAAAAGATATGTCTTAGTACAGTACATTTTTATTGTTTTCACCTAAGTAAGAACGCTTGTAGCTGATGATGTTCATATAAAAATGAAACATGTACTACTAACTGAAGAAATTGCTAGGCAGTATATAGTATCGGTAAGGTGGGATGAATATTTCATTTTAATATATCAAATACATTTTAAAGCTAATGACAATATTTAGAAGATCTTTACAGGTTAATAACAGTACTATTACCAACATTTCTTCATGTATTTTTCTGAGCACGAGATTTTTATAATTCTATGGTGGATGAGCTGATGAAACCAGTGATTAGTTACCTTTATTTGTAGATGCTACATTGATAATTACCCTTTTTGTAAACTATTCTCACCAATTTGGTTTTATAATCATCTTTAATTTTCAGAGGATGCTGGCATTTACACCTGCACTGCAACGAATATGTTAGGAACCATTGGAACATCGGGATCATTACAAGTTCCAGGTGAGAGACGCTCATTATGCAAGTAAAGATTCCTGTCATGCTTTGTCTGCTTGCAGAGGTTACAGGAAAGGGGCACACTGTGAAGAGTATCGGTGTTGTTAATGTGATTATTGGTCCTAGTCACTTGTTGGTCAGATTTAGCCCGAATTTTTATGCTTCTTAAATTGATTGTAATTTGTTAAATTTTGTAATATAATCCCTATATTGGGAGATCAGAAGGGTGGGGGTTCTTTTTTATTTTATTTAGAGGTTCTCAAAAATAATGTCTTCCATTCATTGGAAAACATATCTCATTTCATATGGATATCTGGCAACTAGAGTATGATGCTCAAATTGTAATTTTTAATTTCATACAGAGAACTGATGTACTTTCATAGGCTTAGATATGAAAATCAATTGTTTTGGCTCATTTGGCAGTTCATTTTCTCTTTTAGGAGTAACTCAATGCAATTTTATTGGAGGAAATCATGCAATCAGCATTTGTATGTTCTTTTGTACGTTTTTTTTTATGTGAAGCTTTTTTTCATTCAATGCATTTTTGAGATTTCATTGCACTTCTCTGGTGGTGGTTGCACGTTGGCTAAATACATGGTTTGTAGAAAGAATGGGTATTGCACGATACAAAACAAATTATTTGGTGACGGGCTTTGTAATGTTGTCATTGGTCTTTATAAAAATTGCATCAAAATCTGTATTTTCTTTTCAATAGGCAAACCATTATTTTTATGTCAAATTTATTATCCAATGTAAAATTGAAATCATAAATCATGTTGCTTCATATATTAGTTGCTCTATATTTTTTACTGATTTTTCTTTGCAATGTAGCACTTTTCTGCACAACTTCTTTGTAGCACTTCTTGTAAATAAAAGCTTTAAAATTTTCATTTAATTCTTCTTGCTAGGTGACTGTTATATACCTCCATCCATTGTTTCCAAAGCTTCTTAATACCCAGAAAAATATCCTTTTCCAAATTTAGCCTGCTCTCCATTCCTAGTTCATTTGGAGTTATTAAGTTTTGTTACTGTACTGCTGTTAACAGGTAAGAAATCATTTCTATAAAATTCAGATCAGGAAACGTGTTAACACTGTTATATTGTTTGACTAATTATATCTTTATCATGATATGTATGGTTTTCTTTCCTTGTGTTTTAACAGTCTTTTCCTTTCTTTCTTGCATGGATTTAGTTTTAATTATCTGACTTATTAAGTTTATTACGATTTTGAAGTGAAGCAGGTATCAGTTCGATAATTCATTACTCATTATAAGATCATTAGTTTATTTCTATCAGTGTATCTGTACAGCATTTGCAAACTTTTATCACTAAAGTAATTGCTATGTAATATAATTTGTACATATTGCATGAGGAGCATGGTTAAGATACTGTTTTTTCCAGCTTCTTGACAATTGGTGCTCTATATCAGGAAATATTCCAATTGCCTGCAAGAATCTAGATTAGCCCTGCTCCAGTCCATCTGCCAGTATCAAAATTTTGACCTGGTCTGACTAATTTATTGGAGTCATTTGAACACAGTTTGCACCAGTACCAGTAACTGCTAAACCAGAATGAATGAATTCTAATCTATATATATATATAAAGTAGCTTGTCCTGACTGACTGACTGACTGACTGACTGACTGACTGACTGACTGACTGACTGACTGACTGATTCATCATCGCCGAGCCAAAACTACTGGACATAATGAAATGAAATTTTGGGGATACATTCATATTAAGATGTAGGTGCCCGCTAAGAGAGGATTTTTGGATATTCCGTCGCTAAGGGGGTGATAAGGGGGGTGAAATTTTAAAATGAGTGTATCTATATCTCAAAACTTTAAAAGTTTACAAATGTAAAAATTGGTATTTAGAATCTTCTTTAAAAATAAGGAAACACGTATTTTTTTGTTTTCAGAAAATCCCAATAGGACGGGTGAAAAAGGGTGAAAAAAGGGTTGAATGCCCTTAATCAGGATACCGGTATTTATATCTCAGAAACTGAAGGTATTACAGACCTGAAAATTGGTACTTTTGATCTCTTTTAAAAACAAAGAAACACGTATTTTTTTTGTTTTTGGAAAATCCAATTAATGGGAGGATGAAAACGGGGATGAATTTTTAAAATCAATGTATCTATATCTCAAAACTTTGAAAGTTTACAATGTAAAAATTGGTATTTAGAATCTTCATTAAAAATAGAGAAACACGTATTTTTTTGTTTTCGGAAAATCCCAACAGGAAAGGTGGAAAGGGATGAAAAATGTGTTGAATGCATTTAATGAGGATACTTATATCTCAGAAACTGAAGATATTACAGACCTGAAAATTGGTGTTTTGGATCTCCTTTAAAAATAAAGAAACAGGTATTTTTTGTTTTTGGAAAATCCAAATAATGGGGGGTGAAAAGGGGGGTGAATTTTTAAAATGAGTGTATCTACATCTTAAAATTTTAAAGGTTTACAGATGTGAAAATTGGTATTTTGAATCTCCTTTAAAAATAAAGAAGCATGTATATTTTGTTTTCGGAAAATCCCAATAGGAGGGGTGTAAAAGGGTGAATAATGGGTTGAATGCCTTTAATGAGGATACATATATCTCAGAAACTGAAGATATTACATAACTGAAAATTTGTATATGGGATCTCCTTTAAAAATAAAGAAACACGTATTTTTTTGTTTTTGGAAAATCCAATTAATGGCGGTTAAACAGGAGTGACATATTTGGGTGAATTTTTTGAAAGACAATATCTACAGAATATCTGAGAAACCTAGAATGTTACAGAGGTAAAAAGTGATATTTGGAATCTCCTGTAAATGTAAAGAAACATAGGCGATTTGTTTTTGGAAACTCCTCTTAAGGGGAACTAAAAAGGAGGTGAAATATTAAAATGAGAATTTATACAGTATATCTCAAGAAACTTAACATGTTACAGAAGTGAAAAATGGTATTTTTATCTCTGTAAAAATAAGGAAACATGTATTTTTAGTTTTCGGAAATAACACTTGAGTGGGTGGTGGTGGTTGGGGGGGGGGGGGGGTAGGAAAATTGACTGAAAAAGGTGTTGAATTCTTTTAATGAGGCTACTGTTATCTCAAAAATAAAGATGTTACAGACGTGAAATTTGATATCTGGAATCTGCTTTAAAAGTAAAGAAGTACTAATTCTCGGAAAATCCAATGAATGGGGGGGGGGGGGAGGTGAAAGAATTGAAAAATTAATTGACTTAATTGTATGCGAATACTTACATCCAATAAAAACTAAAGTAGTTACAGACGTGAAAATTGGTATTTGGATCTCTTTTAAAAACAAAGAAAAACGTTTTGGGGGGAAATCATCTTGGGGGGGGGGGAGTGAAAAGAGTTGAATTCCTTTCATGAGGTCACATAAATCAAAAACTGAAGAAGTTACAGTCGTGATAATTGGTATTTAGAAGATCCTTTACTATTAAAGAAACAAGTATTTTTTTGCCGGAAAATTCACTTGGGGAAGGGGGGGTGTGAAAGTGAAAAATGTGAATTATTTTAATCTCAAAACTGAAGGTAATAGACGTAAACAATGTTGTTTGGAATCTCCTTTAAACATAAAGAAACACGCCTTCTTTTAGTTTGGGGGGTGGGTGGTAAATAAACTTAACGGCGGTGGGGTGTAAAAGGAGTTGAGACCAATTGATTTTACTGTTCATAATGTATTTATAAGGAGCCTCCGTTGCTCAGGCGGCAGGGCGCCGGCCTCTCACAGCTGGGTTCCGTGGTTCAAATCCCGGTCTCACCATGTGACATTCGTGCTGGACAAAACGGAGGTGGGAGAGGTTTTTCTCCGGATACTCTGGTTTTCCCTGTCATCATTCATTCCAGCAATACTGTCCAATATAATTTCATTTCATTTGTCATCCATTAATCATTGCCCCAGAGGAATGCGACAGGTTTCGGCTGCCGTCACAATTCCTATTGTCGCTGCTAGATGGGGGCTTTATTCATTCCATTCCTGACCCTGTCGAATGACTGGAAACAGGCTGTAGATTTTCGATGAACTTATTCTGATCATAAACCGATCATTTTTATTCCTGGGTTCGTTTTCAAGAGCCACCTTTCCCTTCGGAGAACGTTCTCAGATTACAGTAGATTCTCCTGGCATATAAATAAAAATTTAAACACATTTGAAATAAACTATAGGAATGAGATTGACCGTCCAATTTTTCACCTCTATAATAAGGCCAATAATGCACGGAAGTATGTTATTCGTATGGCCAGAAATCCCGCACACTTGCTTACGCGCGACAATGGTGCTGGTCACATTCTCAACAATGACAATGGCAGCAGATGTAATTTACCGCCAAGTAGCGGTCTTGCATCTTGCTGTAGGGTCCAGAACATCTATAATAATAATAATAACAATAATAATAATAATAATAATAATAATAATAATGTTCTGGACCGTCGTCAAATGTGCGGACTGCGCTGGAAACGGATCCTGGACGGGTAATGACTGAGAATGCAGTCCGGTCGCGGGTTCAGTACCACCAAGGCACCCAAGACGACACCACGACTGATCTCCTGAAGGATTTGTTCCATATTAAAAATGCTTATAGGAAAAGATGGCAAAGATTTAGGGACCCAAGTGACCGGGTGGAATACTTGGACCTAGCCCAGGAAAGAAAGATTGAAAAATGGGAGAAAACTTGCCGTAATCTATTAGAAAACGAGTCAGATCGCGAATTTTGGCGGATTCTCTCAGAAAAAGAGTCAGATCGCGAATTTCGGCGGATTATATATAAAACAATAAGCATTCAAATATAAATTTCAGTATAATACCATAGCGAAGCACGGGTATCTTGCTAGTCTGAAATATAATTACCATTAATCTCCCTGTGGCTTTATGCCCCAAAAATTTAGAAATCAGCTTTTCAACACTCGAGTCCCAGGTTAAAGGGGTGAGCTAGATTGCAGCAGAGACTTGACAGTTTTTCTCAACTTTCCTTTCACTTCCATTTCACAGTTGAATGAAAAAATGAAAACCTACAACCTGTTTTCCAGTCATTGACCGGGTCAGAGATGGAATGAATGAAGCAGATATAGGCTATTAGTACAATGGGGTCGCCACTCCCAAAGTGATTTATTAATGACTGATAGATGCTATGAAATGAGAGTGGAGAGTGTTGCTGGAATGAAAGATGACAGGGAAAACCGGAGTACCCGGAGAAAAACCTGTCCCGCCTCCACTTTGTCCAGCACAAATCTCACATGGAGTGACCGGGATTTGAACCACAGTATCCAGCGGTGAGAGGCCGACGCGCTGCCGTCTGAACCATGGAGGCTCTTCTCATTTCACAGTTATTCATTTGTTATTGCCAGAAGAATATGTGGGTCTGTCATCACATTTTTTTATCTGAACACTTTGACTGGAACAGTCTCTTATTATCTAAGATGAAAGAGTTGAAAATTCGGGACTAGAACTCGAAAGTCCTGCTATCCGAACAAAATCATTAACATGCTCTGTTAAGGTGATTGACTCATAGGAAAGATAAATTCAGTTCTTTGATGTTAAATGTGCTCTTTATGGAGACAGGGTCACTGTGAATATGCTTGACAATACTTTGAACAGTATCTGCCATTCCCCAAACTTATATAGGTTTTGATCGTCATAAATGGTTTCAGAGACTGGAGTATAGTTATGATTTCTTTGTGAGCATTTACTGATTATCTTTGACCTTTTCTACTTTTCTTCTCTCAGTTTGTGTAGAACATTTATTATGTAAGATTAACTCATAATGCCTTGACTTCTAGTGCCAGTGTCTCTGCTTATAATTCTGCATGTATCCCTCCATACTTCCGGCATGTGATTAATTGTAGAATGAAATTCATTTGAAGTTTTAACTCTGTGATCCTGTATTCTCCTTAGGCCTACAATATTAGTTGTAACGTGCTGTCATGCAGGGAGTTTCACACTCCTGACTAATATCCTAATTACGTATTAAACATTTCATTTTGGTTCCGTATTGTCGTCACTAAACATGTATTTGTACATAATATCCTAATACCAAGAAATTATTTAGCTATCATTAACTCATTGTGAATTTAACATCCATTGACAAAGGAAATTAAGCACCTACGGAGGAGTGGTGGAAATGAAATTGCATATATTGAAAGGTCATACAACTCTGTTGCAATGGTTGCAACATCAGATCAAATGGATAAAGGGATTGGCAATACAGGTATAATAATGGTTCCATGGCAGTAGAATACACCACCTGCTTGAGTGTTGGATCCATGCAAAAAAAATTGGTTTGGAAGGGGGTCGTACGGCTCTATTATCTTCTCCTGAGACAAGACAGCCCATAGCTCCTGTAACTGGCCCTTGATATCTGGCAGATCAACATTGGTTTGGAGTTGGTGTGGGAGCTGGTCCCACACGTTTTATTGGAGAGAGATTGGTGGACGTTGCTGGCTGTACTTCCATATAAACACATGTGCTGTATGTAGATGAACATTGTTTTGGTGAAAAGCTATAATAGTTTCCTGTTTCATGAAGTGTAACCTGTGACAATGCCACTGATAGAGCACTGTGCCATTAAGGTCACCCCAGTCACTACCTGAGGTGACCTAGAAATCATACCTTTCAGCTCTCCACAACGTGACAGAAATGATGCAATTGATATTGTGTCCCTCCCCACAGTCATGCCATTCTTGCACATGGTGGTAATCCTTGATAAACTATAACCGTTGGGTTCTTCAGTCTTTCAAAATTAATTTTTCACTTTTAATTATTTTTTTGAAAACACCTGAAGAACGAAAACATTTGACAACAATTAAACCTACAAAAGAAACAACTTAATTAAAGTAGAAGAACATGTTTCGTTCATGAAAGAACATCATCCGATTCTATCAAATCACATTTTAAATTTTTTTACTTTTAATTTATTATTTCAAAATAAATTATGAATTGAATAATATTTATACAGTTTTAAACCATTTATGTTAAAACGTTTGTCCTGTGTCTTCTAATAAATTGTCAAAATGTTAAAACTTATATTAATGAAGTACCGCTCATGTGGCTATTCTCTCATCACTGGTCAACATAGGAGGGCATTGTTGCACAATACACTGCCACCGGCATTCTGCCAGCGTGCTTGTTCACTGTATCTTTATGTTACAACATGTTCCAGTGATATAATCAATCTTAGTGGAATTGTAATTTTAATCTGGATACATGATTATTATTATTATTATTATTATTATTATTATTATTATTATTATTATTATTATTATTATAAACTATTTAAGAAATATTTTAGTAGTTGTTTAATGAGTATTGGCAAAATAATAAATTACATAATTTTTAATGGAGTTTGAAGTGTTGCATGTTATAAATCTCATTCCATAGTATTGACGGTTATCACTTTACAAATAAAAAAAGTCTTATATTACCCTCCTTTTCAACACAAAAACCCATCTATATTACATGGGATAATATCTATACGTGTTTCAGCCTATCTAAAGGCCATCTTCAGTAGAAGCTCAAATATTACATTTATGTAAACAAATGAAAACACTAATAACATGTGTGGAATTAAATTAACATACATACATACATACATACATACATACATACATACATACATACATACATTATCATTATAGACTGTTATGCCTTTCAGCGTTCAGTCTGCAAGCCTCTGTGAATTTACGAAACGTTGCCACAATCCTCTATTTGCAACTAATGCTGTGGCCTCATTTTGTTCTATACCTCTTATCTTTAAATCATTAGAAACTGAGTCGTCATCTTTGTCAATCTCTACTCCTCTTACCCTCCATAACAGAGTCCATTATTCTCCTAGGTAACCTATCCTCCTCCGTTAGCCTCACATGACCCCACCACCAAAGCCAGTTTATGCGTACAGCTTCATCCATCGAGTTCATTCCTAAATTAGCCTTTATATCCTCATTCTGAGTACCCTACAGCCATTGCTTCCACCTGTTTGTAGCAGCAATTATTCTCGCTATGTTCATGTCTGTTACTTCTAACTTATGAATAAGATATCCTGAGTCCACACAGGTTTCGCTCCCGTAAGGCAAAATTGGTCTGAAAACACACCGATGTAAAGATAGTTTCGTCTGGGAGCTGACTTCCTTCTAACAGAATACTGTTGATCGCAACTGTGAGCTCGCTGCATTAGCTTTACTACACCTTGATTCAATCTCACTTACTATATTATCATTCTAGGAGAACACACCACCTAAATACTTGAAATTATCACCCTGTTCTACCTTTATATCACCTATCCGACTTTAAATTCTGTTGAATTTCTTACCTACTGACATCAATGTAGTCTTCGAAAGACTAATTTTCATACCATACTCATTGCACCTATTTTCAAGTTCCAAGATATTAGACTGCAGGCTTTCGGCACAATCTGCCATTAAGACCACGTTGTCAGCATAGGCCAGACTGCTTACTACATTTCCACCTAACTGAATCCTTCCCTGCCGTATTTTACTTTTCAGCAAATGATCCATGTAAACTACGAACAGCAAAGGTGAAAGATTACAGCGTTGTCTAACCCTGTAAGTACCCTGAATCAAGAACTCATTCTACTATCAATTCTCACTGAAGCCCAATTGTCAACATAAATGCCTTTGATTGATTTTAATAATCTACACCTAATTCCATAGTCCCCCAGTATGGCGAACATCTTTTCATTCGGTACACTGTCATATGCTTTCTCTACATCTACAAAACATAAACACAACTGCCTATTCCTCTCGTAGTATTTTTCAATTACCTGGCACATACTGAAAATCTGATCTTGACAGCCTCTCTGTGGTCTGAAACCACACTGGTTTTCATCCAACTTCCTCTCAACAATTGATCGTACCCTCCCTTCCAAGATGCTAGTGAATACTTTGCCTGGTATACTAATCAATGTGATACCTCTATAGTTGTTGCAAGCCTTCCTGTTCCCTTGCTTATAGATAGGTGCAATTACTGCTTTTGTCCAATCTGAAGGTACCTTACCAACACTCCATGCTAATTTTACTACTATATGAAGCCATTTCATCCCTGCCTTCCCACTATACTTCACCATTTCAGGTCTAACTTCATCTATTCCTGCTGCTTTATGACAATGGAGTTTATTTACCATCCTTTCCACTTCCTCAAGCGTAATTTTACCAACATCATTTTCCTCCTCCCCATGAGCTTGGCTGTTCGCAACACCACCAGGAAGATTTCCTTTTACGTTGAGAAGATGTTCAAAATATTCCCTCCACCTCTCCAGTGATTCCCTGGGATCTATTATGAGTTCACATGAATTACTCAAAACACTGTTCATTTCCTTTTTCCCTCCCTTCCTAAGATTCTTTATTACTGTCCAGAAAGGTTTCCTTGCTGCTTGACCTAGCCTTTCCAGGTTATTACCAAAATCTTCCCATGACTTCTTTTTGGATTCAACTACTATTTGTTTTGCTCTGCTTCTTTCATCTATGTACAAATCTCTGTCTGCTTCAGCCCTTGTTTGGAGCCAATTCTGATAAGCCTTCTTTTTACATTTACAAGCTGTTCTCACTTCGTCATTCCACCAAGATGTTTGCCTTTTTCCATCTTTATACACAGTTGTTCCTAGGCATTCCCTTGTTGTTTCTACTACAGCATCCCTGTATGCCACCCATTCTCTTTCTATATCCTGAACCTGCTTACTGTCTACTGTTTGAAACTTCTCATTAATCATATCCATGTACTCCTGTCTAATTCCCTCGTCTTGGAGATTTTCTACCCTTATTCGTTTGCAGACAGATTTCACTTTCTCTACCCTAGGCCTAGAGATACTTAGTTCACTACAGATCAGATAGTGGTCTGTATCATCGAAAAATCCCTGGAAAACTTGTACATTCCTAACAGGTTTCCTGAATTCGAAGTCAGTTAAGATATAATCTGTTATGGATCTGATACCCCTAGCCTCCCATATGTAGTGGTGAATAGCCTTATGCTTGAAGAATGTATTTGTAACTGCTAAACCCATACTAGCACAGAAGTCCAGCAAATGCTTCCCATTCCCATTAGCTTCCATATCTTCCCCACATTTACCAATCACCCTTTTGTATCCTTCAGTTCTATTTCCAACTCTCGCATCGAAATCGCCCATTAGCACTATTCTATCCTTGCTGTTGACCCTGACCATGATGTCACTCAATGCTTCATAAAACTTGTCAAGTTCATCCTCATCTACACCCTCACATGGTGAATACACTGAGACAATTCTTGTCCTAATACCTCCAACTGACAAATCATTTGTGTTGTTTTGTTGGAGCATGTCAGTGATTTCATTGATAACTGAAAGTCTTTCCTGGTTTGTTATGAGTACCATGTTGGCCAATTCAAAATTGGAAATTAGCACATTTGTATGACATGGAGGATTGACTCGCTTTGCTAACTACCGGAATGGAAGAAGTATTAAAATTATTCAGTTTTTTTTTTACAAGATGCTTTACGTCGCACCGACACAGATAGGTCTTATGGAGATGATGGGAGAGGAAGGGACTAGGAGTGGGAAGAAAGGAGCCATGGCCTTAATTACGGTACAGCCCCAGCATTTGCCTGGTGTGAAAATGGGAAACCACGGAAAACCATCTTCGGGGCTGCCGACAGTGGGGTTCAAATCCACTATCTCCCGAAAACTGAGCGTTAATATTATGAGGAGGAAAAAGATTAAAATTTCTCCAAAATCACTCAAGCCAACGAATGTAGGGAGACACAACATGGAGAAGGAAACTTTTAAATTTATCCAAAATCACTTCATGCTAGCAAATATAGGGAGAACTGCAGGAAAGGCAATAACATTTTGCTCAATAGCTTCTTCTCGGCACAGGCTGAGGAAGCTGAAGTAGATCTGAACAGGAAGACCACTGACTCCACATTCTTACACCCCCTTCCACATCCTCTATTTTGCAATGCCTCATTGCTCTCAGTGTTCAGGCAGCCTTAAAGTACTGGCGAGCGCTTCAGTCAATCAGATTACTACATTTTCTTTAATAATTTAAAAATATATGGCAAGAAATGTTTGTCTTTAAATACAATCTGCAAATCTACAGGCCAAGAGCTTTCGTCAGAATGCTTTCCTATGTCAGTCAGTTCAGCCATTCTCTTAAACTCGTGATCATAAGAATCGGCCTAGTGTTTTAAATATATAGATTATTTTTTGAATACTCCTTAAACAACCCAATATTTCAAAAACTGTTCAAAATACAATATTATAAGAATAGTAAAGGTCTCACATCAAGATCATAAATCATAAGTACAATTCCACTAACGCGATGATGTTACCGAATCATGACATAAGAGAAAGTAACTGTCAACAATCAAGCTGGCACAACACCAGTGACTATTTTGGCTGTTTATCAGAAGAATGGACACAGATTTTAACATAAATGGTTTTACACTTTTAAAAATATTAGTCATTTCATAATTTAAGTTCACAGCTTCAGTGTTAAAATTATTCTTTTTTGTTATTTTTTTAAAATTAAAAATAATAAAAAGTGTTATTTGATAGAATCTGATGATGTTCTTTCAAGAACGAAACATGTCATTCTATTTTAATTAAGTTGTTTCTTTTTCAGATATTTTCTATTTTTAAAGGATAAATTAGTTTCAACAGAATGTAGAACCTAACAGTTTTAAATTAAGTAAGTCAAAACTGAAAAGAAATGGCTTCCACCTTAACTAATTCTTGATAATGCTGAACAGAGATTCATTGCTGAACATGATTCTATGCACTTGTTATCAGTCCATGCCTCCTGTCTACGACACCACTCCCAGACAGTCATCTTGCTCTGCCTGGTGTTAATGACAAGCTATGCATGAGGCAATGAACTGGGGTTTTTCTTTTTACCAAGTTGCTTTATGTTGCACCGACACCGATATGTCTTATGGCGATGATGGGATAGGAAAGGGCTAGGAGTTGGAAGGAAGCGACCGTGACTGTAACACATACACTGCGTATTAGTAGAGCATGATATAGCAACCAACCTGAGCAAAATATTTGTGTAGAGCTCTTTAAATGTTCTAATAATTGCAGTTTTAAACATTGGTGGGACGAGTTCTGTTGAACTTGTGGACTTTGCATTCTCATGCGCCTGTTGTTAAATACTGCAGGCTGCAGTTTTAAATTCATTTCAGATTATTTGTAGTTGGTATATAGCAATTTTGTAATATCTTATATCAGCCATATGTGCTTGTTTTGAATTACTGTGCCCGCTGCTACACTGGGGCGAAACACTGCTAATTTCACAATTGAAAAAGCCTAAAGAGCTTAAATATTTTTACTATGAACTTATCTTTTATTAAACTAAACTGTTCTGCTTTTATCCAGATCAAATTGTTTGAGGAATTTTCTGCCATCATCAACTATACCACATGACTATTCAGTTGAATGAGGACATACTAAATTATGCAGCTCTCTGATACACAAGAGTGCTGCTGATAGTGGCGTGCGGTGAACACCTTCGTTACCCCAGGTAGAAAAATGTTCTTTTAAATATAAGCAATTATAGCCCCACTACACTCTCTAAAGTCTATATTATCATTTTATAAGACTGCATTTTTCATGGAAAGGTCTACCTGTGAAAGGTCTTTCAAGAATATTTTCAACCACATACTCGCACATATAACACCAGTTATATTCATGAAGAATGGTACAGAACTCACGAAAACTTCACCTATAATCCAAAAGGAATATTACAAAAAGTCACTACATACCACCATCACAGACAAGCAAATACAAAATTCTTTTACTTTGCACTTATCTCTGTGTTCATGTTGGGCAGGCTAAATATTTTTCTGCGGCTATCGGAAAACATACTCTACACTTACCATCAATGAATTGCTCAAAAAAACTTTATACATGCCGAAACCCAAAAATAAAATATATTCTTCTATATTACAATTGATTTCATAAACTGGCTCTATTTTTATTAGCAGGATGATGTGCAAGTGGCAATACTATTAACATGTTGATATTTTTCTTGTAGTCTCTAGTGTGTGGCGCTGAACACTTTGAGTGTCAAGTATTAAAACCAACATACCTTACCCAAGCTAGCTGGCCTGTCACCGTAAATTGCTGTTGGGGGAAGGTCCACAGCCCCGCCCTGCTCCCAAGACAAGGAAGCTTCAAGTACATGCATCAACCAAGCGACTTAAATTTTGCTAGGGTAGCTCCCTTTCACGCCGGCATGGAAACCCAGCTCGCTGGAGAAGCTGAACTGCGGTAGTGCGAGCGGATTGTCGAGACAACTGTACTTGGCTTGGCTTAGATATTCACAGTTTTTAAACTTTATAAAAAGCATTTTAAGGAATAGTAAGAAAACGTAAATACAAAATTATTTACCCTAGCAGCACTGGGGTGGATGGAGTTCAGTGCACACCACTGACTGTTGCTACCTGGGTCAAGGAGGCATGGCTCTATGAGTAGTGTTATTCTTCACCACTCAATGATTATGAACAAGCTACCTTATTACTCAGAATTTCCATTACTTGTATTGTTAATACTTCTCTGTCCTGCCACTTGACTTAAGGAGTTTTATGTAAGACAGGCAGATAGGAACTGAGTGTCAGAGAAAATTAATACCTCTCAGTTTTAGGATACTCGGGACATTGAGGTGCCTGTGGAATAGAAGGTTTTGCTTCTATCTTGTCATGTACTTCAGTTTTGTGACCACTACTATCAACTGAAGAATCATTTATTTCATTGTAGTATACTCATCATGCATACATGAACTGAACAACCCTATACTGTTGATGAAACCTGTTATTTTCTTCCTTTGTACATCATTATACTGTCTCAAACGTATGTACATACATACATCTTCATTATAGACTGTTATACATTTCAGCATTCAGTTTGCAAACCTCTGTGAATTTGCTAAATGCTGCCACAATCCTCTGTTTGTAACTAGCTCTGTGTTTTCATTTAGTTCTATGCCTCTTATCTTTAAATCATTAGAAACTGAGACTAACCATCATCCTCTTGGTCTCCCTCTATTTCTGTTACCTTCCATGATAGAGTGCATTATTCTGAATAGCCTTTGCAATAACTACAAACTGCACTCCATTGACCGTGAAATTTTCTGAAACAACATAAAAATAGAACTTTATTATAGCAACATCGGTTTAAGCGACACCTCATCTGTAGCATCTGGTATCCTGTATGACCAACATACACTATTTTTCATTTGGAAAGTGTTTCTCGACCTTGCTTAATATGACAAACATATACGAAGGCCATCCGGAAAGTGGCACCCGTTTGTGCAATAAAGACACAGGAGTAAATATTAACAAATATACACATTTTTATTGGAAAGAGCATACTTTACACTACTTCTCCACATAATCTCCAAGCAAATTTAGGCATTTGTCATAACGTGGGACGAGTTTTTGTATTCCAGCGTCATAGTTCTCCGCCGCCAGCGTATTGAGATACGTGGTCTCGGCTCATTTAAGTTCTTCATTGCTGTCAAATCTTTTCCCTGCCAGAAAGTCTTTGAGCTTCGTAAAGAGATGAAAATCCGAAGGGAGCAAGTCCGGGCTATACGGGGGGTGGTCGAAGGTTTCCCACTTGAATTGCTGCAAAAGTTGTTGTGTTATCGCAGCTGCATGAGGCCTGGCATTGTCATGAAGGAGAATGACGCCTGTAGACAGTAGACCTCGCCGTCGATTTTGTATTGCCTGCCGTAATTTCTTTAATGTTTCACAATATGCATTAGCATTAATTGTGTCTCCACAGGCCATAAAATCAATGAGCAGTATATCTCTGCGATCCCAGAAAATGGTTGCCATGAGTTTCCTGGTGGACAGAACTGTCTTGAATTTTTTTGGTTTGGTTGGTGAATGAGCATGATGCCACTCCATTGACTGTCATTTACTCTCAGGTGATGCATAACAAACCCATGTTTCGTCCCCAGTAATGATGCAAGTCAGGAAAGAGTCTCCTTCATCGGAATAACATCCCAGAAACGTCAGTGCTGCAGCCATACGCTTGGTTTTGTGCTCCTCTGTAAGCATGTGAGGGACCCACCTTGCACAGATTTTTGAATAATGCAGATAGTCTTTGACAATTTCATGAACAATTGTTCGAGACACATTAGGAAAATGTTCACATAGTTCATCATTTGTGATGTGCCGATCGTTCCTCACGCATTTATCTACTGCACTCAGCAGTTGGTCTGTAATGACAGATGGTCTCCCTGAACACTCCTCGTTGTGTGTATACCCCCTCCCCAGGTTGAAGTTGTGACACCAGCGCCGAACAGACGACTCGTCCATCACAATGTCTCCATACACCTCTGTTAATTGGCGATGAATATCACAAGGTTGAACATTTTGTGCATTAAGACATTTAATCACAGCCCTCACTTCACAACTGGTGGGGTTCTCAATTTGTTTAAATATTTTAAGCGATCACAGACACAACACAGGCAATGCTAGCGTCATGCAGCCTCGCACAAGACAGGTAGACAAGCCACTGACGCGGTCTGACCTTGCCCAGCAGCTACCCGAGTCATCAACGCTTCATGCGGCACTAATGGGGTACTACTTTCTGGATGGCCCTCGTACATGTCTACCTCATATATAAAGTAATTTTATACCTTAGTTTGGTTTAGGATTTTCTAAGAAATTTGTCACTTGAACATTCATAAGTCAGGGTTGGAGGTTGGTGTCCAGTTGCAGGCAAGCTCCCCACTCCATTGTCTGACTTGCGCCTCACACGTTCTAACATACAGTAAACATGTTAATGCCTCACTTAGAGGTTCAATATGACAGCAAAAGAGAAAAGTTTTAACTTCAATAGAAAACTTTAAAATGATATGTGAAAATGAATATAGAATAAAGATAGCTGACATGTGACCTCAGTTTGTTCCGGTTTATTGTATGGTCCAAAAAATTTGTGAATATGTTCTACCAGGCAAGGGAGGGTGCAGGGAAAATGAAACACAAATTATGAACATAAAACATAATTTACAAAGTGTGCATTGGGCAATCAGGAGAAGAGGCACAAATATTGCTTCTTATTATTATTATTATTCCTAAATGAAGTCTGGTGAGTACTGTAGTTATGAGTTTAACTGTAGTAGCTGACTCCTTAAGGAAATTTAATACTGGATTTTATGTTGTATGTACTTCAGTTTTGCACTTTAATATCAGGCTTAAAAATTAAAAATCAATAGAACCAAATTTTACTGTATTTCACTCTTGCATGCCAGCAATACAACTTCGTTCAAACTCACTGCATTGATTGCATGATTGTCTTACAAACTTCTATGGCAACCGTAACAACTGCAACAGATGAGTAGTAATAAATTCCTGAAGGACTGATCCTTAACGGTGGAATATTTAACCAATTATCATCCACTTTACATCATGTGATGGTGCATTGTCTGATAGGGTTAGAGCCAATATAAGTGAACTAGTATAGAACACACTGCGATAATCGCATCATTAGTGATACACAATTCTTCCTTGGTGGATCAGTGATAGTGTCCTTCTCATGATCCCAAGTTCATAGATTCAATCCCAACTGAGGTAGTCAATTTTTGAAGAGCAGTCAAAAATCTTGGCACACTTTGTTATTGTTGATGGCGTGTTAAAACTCTGCATTGGGCAACCAGGAGAAGACACACAAATATTACTTATTATTAATTCCTAAATGAAGTCTGGTGAGTACTATAGTTGTGCGTTTAACTGTAGTAGCCAACTCTCGATTAAATTACCTTAACCACAGAATACATACAGTAGAACTCCACTTTCATTGCTAGAAGGTGGCACAATCGAATTGTCACAATTTGTAGGCAGGCTGCAAGATGGTACCATTTCATAACATCTGCAATTTGGTAGCTGAGACCGCATGATGATGATAATGTTGTGTTGCCTCCGGAGAGACCTGGTGCAGGTCTTTTATTACTTAATGCTACATAGACGATCTGTGAGGATAGGGCCCTACCTAAGATGAATTCTAATGCTAAAGACAACACAAACTCCCAGCCCCCAAGCCAAAGGAATTTACTAATGAAAGTTCAAATTCCTGTCTTGACCAGGAGTCAAGCCCAGGACCCCTAGAACCAAAAATCAATATGCTAATCATTTAGACATGGTGCCAGACATTATTATTATTATTATTATTATTATTATTATTATTATTATTATTATTATTATTATTATTATTATTATTGCTCCTATATGTTGTTCAAATATTAATGAACACCATGCTGTTTTGAAACTCTACTACTTTTGGTATTGGCTGTAGAGATGAACATGTCAGCGCTCATTACTGACATCTTCACCTGGCATTGGAACTCCTAGTAAGTAGGCAAACCTGCGGTATATGTTTGGACCTCTGATTCATAACACCATTCTGGGCTGATGCACAATTCCTAAGCTTCATAGACTAGGACTGTAACATACTGTTTATGAGGATTATGCTAAACAGACGACTTTGTTGTATTCGTTAACTTAGGTGACTATATGATTTATCTCTGAGAAAATGTTGCCATATCCCTCACTTCCTGTTTGAAACCCTGCTTATTCCTTAGTAAAGAAACATTTGCCACAACTATAAACCATATCATTAATACCTCCTGGGCTACACTCATAAGTTTTCCTACTCTACCCTCACTAGTTATTCCTATGTTATTTGGATGTAATCCACTATGTAAGTGAGACTAAACCACACTCCATGTCCCCACTCAATTAATTTCCATACGGGTGGTGTCTGTGAGTGGGACTTCTTGCATTCAAGCTTGGCAGTATAAGCTCTCTGCACTTGCCGGCCAGGCAGATTGAGCAAGAGCAAAAGGAATTTTTGTTCATCTGTAGTTGGCTAGCTTCAGTCCAACAGTATGGAAGATTTTGAGTTAGTCAACAGGATAAATGAATTTACTAATTGTGTTGATTAGAAAAATACACAATAACATCACAATTTAGACTTCTCACTCATAGAATATGTAACATGTCTAGTAAGTATAACCGATACACTTCTTAACCTAATATGAAGTGTATTGTGAATTCATAGTAATATACCAGGTGGTCTACCTGCCCCTTGCGATTTACTTTTAGGCACTCTGCTGTAGTTCTTTTTTTTTTTTTTTCCAACTCTGAAACACATCAGTCCCTCTCCCTAAACCTGGGTAATATAACGAGACATGCGGTTACAAACTAGAAAGAAGCAGGAAATGTGAATGCCACAATTAATTAATTATGGGTACCCCGTATGAACCTCATAAAATGAGCACAGATACGAAGATCATGTACCTTATAACAGGAGGTGCACACACAGACCAGGAACAGATATTGTATAGGCTGGAAACTACCTGCTGCATGTCAAACCTTGCAATAGCTAACTTGGCAGGGGACCGGTCAGAGATGTGATAGGATAGTGGACAGTGCCCGAGGGTATGGAGGTTCAAATCCCACACAAGCAATTTTTTCTTTTTCCATCGCCAGTTGCCTAGGATGAGGCAAGTTTGCATACTTAATAGTTTTCACAGACTGATTTGTTTATTTGTTCCTGAAAAGGGCCATTGGTGTCATGACATGTGGTATGAAGCTGAGTTGGAAGAAGCTAGGAAACATGCGACAGGATTTCAGTTACCTGTGTCATTTAACATAGCACCAGCTCAAAGTGACGACCTCTGTGATCGATATAGAATTGTGCAGGATGTTGTAAGGACCGTCTGGCATGTTGCAAATTTCCTGCATAACGGATTAACATAACAGTGATGAACTGTCTAAAGTGACAGGATTGGCCGGCTCCTGTGCATACACCAGTTGTTTTACATGGTCGCACAGGAAAAAATCCAGTGCCATAAGATCAGGCAATTTGGTGGACCTCCTCTTCCTATCCATTTATCAGGATAAGTTGTATGGGGATGGCTCTGTAGAACATCTGGAGCTCCATCTTGTTGAAGCCACATGCTGCAGCAGTCGAGGAGTGGCACATTTTTCAACAACAGTGGTACTTCATTTTGGAGAAATCGCAGATAGCGTTCTCCCCTCAGATGGCCCTTATAGAAATGGGGACTAATGAGATGAACACTGGGGTCCAGTTCTTATGTAACTACATATTCCATTCCTTTAGTTGTAGACAATTAAAAATGGAAAATGTTGGCAAATTGTGGTTCTGATATGGTTATACTTGGGTTTCATTGTACATGTGTTTACATATTCTTAGTAGTATTACATGAAAAATGTAACATTTTTCTACATATCTAGGTTAATTACTCAATTTTTGTAAATTTGGATCAGTTCATTTCATTTTTCAGACTCTAGTAAAATAACTGGTGAATTTCCCTTCGTATAGAAAATATTTTATTTGCTAAAGTTGGCTTAACAGATTTGTTCCTTTAAAACTGGGATTTCCAACACTTTGTCTGTGAAATATGGTTCCTCATCTCTACACAATAGCACCAGTCATTTCTCAGAATCTGGGATGGCCAGGTGCACTGCATTAGTCAACCTTGTTACAAATTGAAAGCATCAGTGAGATGTGCAAGATATAAAAATATTTTTCTAGGAAATTGTAAGGCACAAGAGAAAGCAAAGGTAGATATATATTTACCACTTATTGTAACAGGAGTTAAATCATGGCTGAGAAGTGATATTATGGATGCAGAAATGTTCTCACAGAACTGGAATGTTTATTGTAGGGACAGGATTGGAACGGAATGGATAAGTATTCATACTAGTGAATGAAGTGTTTACAAGATATAAAACATAAAGGATGAGAAACATGAAATCTTAGATCCAAGATTTATCTCTAAAGATATCAGGCAACTTGATGTTTTTGGGGTGTACACACCTGGCAAGGGTGGTTCTTTGACTGAGAGGAATTTTTTGATTAAATAATTGGCTATGCGGGAAATGACACAGAAGGAAATGTTATTGTAGTGAGTGATCTTGGTTTACCAGACATCAGTTTGTAAGGTAATGTGAATGACAGAAAGCATGATCAACAAATGGTATATGGGAAGGACAGCTGAATCAGAAATTGACCGAACCAAACTAGAGGGAAAAATATTTTAGATGTGCTGCTGATAAAACCAGATGAACTTGATAGAGAAACCAAAGTGATAGATGGTATAAGTGATCACGAAGGGTTTTCTTTCCTTAGTTAAAATTAAATGCGATGCAAAGAAAGTTTGTAAAAAGTAATTATGATCAGTGGAAAATGGTATATAAAAATGTAAATGGCCTAATGGGAAGGGTTGAAAGCAATTTTTGAAGAGTGTGAAAATAGGGATGTACCTTTAAAGATGGTAAGGAATGGGAAGGACCCACTATATTACAACACAGAAAGAAAAGAGATTAAGAAGGAGATGCAGGTAGAAAGAAATAGTTAGGAATGGTTGTGGAAGTAAGGAGAGATTAAAGGAACCTAACTGGAAAATTGAATTTAGCAAAAAAATTCTGCTAAAAATAACATGACGGCAACACACTTGGGAATCATATGAATGTTATTGGAAAATCAAAAGTTATGTATAGGTTCTTTAAGGTAGAAACAGATTCCAGGAAGGACATTCCAGAGATCATTAACACTACAACACAAACGTTCGTAACGTTTACGACAGTCAGTTCCTCATTGTTGTGTGAAAAATGCAGGGAGGACATGAGCGCTTCCTTCTCTTCAGTAACTTCCTAGCTTTAATGCTTGAATGATATGCTTATGACTTCCAAGAGGAAACTCCACAAACTGATTAGAAAACAGCCGTGGCCTTTCTGAAAGTAGTAATTTTTACGATCGTTTGTATCATCGTTACATCTAACAAGGTCAGTAATGCTTGCGATATGGGCTTATAATTACTTGTATTGTGTGGGTAATCCACGTTCACAACACCAGCTGCGAAAAGAAGAATGTTCTGTAGAGGAAACACTTCCTAATTTGACTGAGTGACGAGCTACTCTCGTCATGGATGCAAAGCAGGTTACACATTCCAACACTATCAAATGATCTGCGCGTCACTATACAGTCAGTCTTTGGAATCGAACCCCATTGTGAGAAAAATGCTGGAACATCATCTGCCCCGAGGAGAACTATCTGCCACATATGTACATCGAAAAAGAAAAAGAGGAGAATGACAACAACGTTTTGTGCTGTTTGTTGTAAGACATTTTGCAAAGAACACTGAGCGCAAGTGTGCACTCAGTGTTCGAAGTAAATGTTCACAATGATGTCAGAACTATTATCTGTGTGCCTTTAGACAGTGCTGTGCATTGTTTCTTAGAGATGATTAATATATAATAAAAAGTGTCACCAAAATTATCATGATTTTTGTCATGTCGTAAAAATAACGACTGTTTGCGAAATAAGATAATTGAAGAAGGTTTGTGCTCCAGGGTTAATGAATGAATGTGTGAGGACTTACAGAAGGCAGAAGTATTCAGTTAGCATTATATGAAGGTAGTTAGATATTAGGATAATATCCAGGAAAAGGAGGTTACTTTTTTTTCCGGCTAGTTGCATTACGTCACACCGACACAGATAGGTCTTACGGCGATGATGGGATAGGAAAGGTCTAGGAGTTAGAAGGAAGCGGCCATGGCCTTAATTAAGGTACAGCCCCAGCATTTGCCTGGTGTGAAAATGGTAAACCACGGAAAACCATCTTCAGGGCTGCCGACAGTGGGGTTCGAACCTACTATCACCCGAGTACTGGATACTGGCCGCACTTAAGTGACTGCAGCTATCGAGCTCGGTGAGGAGGTTACTAATACTGACTAAGTACTGAAGTTTACCTATGATAATAAAGATATTTTTAAACAAGATACTAAAGTTGAAAGCTAGAAAAGCAGCACTTCTAATGGTTTTTAATGTTCTGACATTAGTCATGTTGCTTAATTCAAAAGGATCATTTTGAGTAGTAAGTCTTTTCCAGATTATAATAAATGATGTAAGAAATATGTACACACTAATTTTCATAAAAATTGTGTAACAAGTGTATTTTTGAGAGGCAATGATAAAAACTGCTAAAACTTTAAATTCTTCTCCTAAAAAATCATGGACTTTGAATTGTTCTTGGCCATCGATGTATATAAATGATACGAGTAACAAACTTGAAATATAGATAAGGCTGCTTGTAGATGATGTTTTACTGTACAGAGTAATAAATAAGTTACATGATTGTAAGTGATGGCAAAAAGACTTCGCTGATATTGTGAGATAGACAGCCCGCATTGGTATGATGCTAAAGTGTATTAAAATTCAGGTTGTAAGTTTTACCAAGAGGAAAAGTCCTCTCATTTTCAATTACTCTGTTGATGGGTGAATATACCTCACTAAAAGTACTTAGGAGTTAATATAATGAAAGAACTTCATTGGGAAATAAAGGTTACAGATCTCTTCTTATGGTTATGAGAGTATTCAGCAGTTATAGTAAGGATGCAAAGCAGAGGTCTCTGGCAAGACCTTAATTAGAGTATGGTTCCAGTTTATGGGACCCACACCAGGATTACTTGATACGAGAACTGGAAAAGATCCAAAGGAATGCAGCACGATTTTTTCTGGGTGATTTTCTGACAAAAGAGTACTGTATTGTTACGAAAATTTTGCAAACTTTGGTCTGGGAAGACTCGGGAGTAGGGAGATGTGCTGCTTGACTAAGCGGGATGTTAAGAACATTAATTTAGTTTACTAGTCTACATAATCAATACACCTCACTTCACAAGTGAAAATGCATTTATTTTTGAATTACTTATGCATAATTTGGTACATATTTTGTCTTCATTCAAAGACCACCTCAACCGTAGCATCTCAATAAAATATCTAATTAAAACACTGTAATGTCACTGTGCAGTGTGTCTGGGTATTCCAGTTTTCCCTGTCATCTTTCATTTCAGCAACCCTCTCCAATATCATTTCATTTAATCTGTCATTCATTAATCACTGCCCCAGAGGAGTGTGACAGGCTTCAGCAGCTGGCACAGTTCCTATCCTTGCCACTAGATGGGGGCTTCATTCATTCCATTCCTGACCCAGTCGAATGACTGGAAACAGGTTGTGGATTTTCAGTGTCACTGTCCAATGACTTAATACTAATGAGTACATGTCCTTTCAAGGATATTTAAAAACATTTTTGTCTGTACAAGCAGCTTTGTTGTAGTTCTGTTCTATCACTTCCTTGGAATCATTTTAAAATTACATGTTAGAAAAGAACATTACAAACTAATCCTCCTTTATAAAAATGTTGGTTGAAGTTTGATTTAGCTTCCGTGTACTGATTAAAAGTTGAAAGCTGAGCTGTAGCTTCGGAGGTGGGAGAAAAATGGAACCTTAATTAATGTTCTTAATTAAGTTGTATCAGTACGGACCAATATAATGAAATGTGTTCATTGTATAAGCGGGATGTTCTAAGCTGTCAATGGAGAGATGCCATGGAATGACATTATTAGGTAAATAAGCTTGAGTGGAGCTTTTAAACGTAGGAATGATAATGTAGTAATTTATGGGACCCAGTGTATGGGACACTCACCAGGATTACCTGATTGAAGAACTGGAAAAAATCCAAAGAAAAGCAGCTCGATTTGTTCTGGGTGATTTCCGACAAAAGAGTAGCGTTACAAAATTGTTGCAATGTTTGGGTTGGGAAGAATTGAGAGAAAGAAGAAGAGCTGCTCGACTAAGTGGTATGTAATACCAATATAAATGGTCCGTTATTGGACATTATAAATTTTCCAGCTAACTCATTCTTGTTGCCAGCGTTTTGCCCCCATGTGCTAGGCTGGGCTCATCAGTTGGTACCTAGCACACCTACCAAGACGCTGGATAGTGCATACCATGGAGGCCACTGCGCAGGCTAATTGTAGCTACCAGCAGTGCCAATGCACTATGGGAGACTTTGTCTCATTATCAAAACATTATCTATAACATCTGATGGCCAAGCAGGCATCAGTTTTTGATAATGAGACCAAGTCTCTCATAGTGCATTGGCACTGCCGGTAGCTACAATTAGCCTACGCAGTGGCCTCCATGGTATGCACTATCCAGTGTCTTGGTAGGTGTGCTAGGTACCAACTGATGAGCCCAGCCTAGCACATGGGGGCGAAACGCTGGCAACAAGAATGAGTTAGCTGGAAAATTTATAATGTCCAATAACGGACCATTTATATTGGTATTATAAATTTACTCATTCGGAACAAATATTTCAGATTCCCTATGGGAATCAACATCTATAACATCTATAACATAAGTGGTATGTTCCGAGCTGTCAGCGGAGAGATGGCGTGGAATGACATTAGTAGACGAATAAGTTTGAATGGCGTTTATAAAAATAGGAAAGATCACAACATGAAGATAAAGTTGGAATTCAAGAGGACAAACTGGGGCAAATATTCATTTATAGGAAGGGGAGTTAGGGATTGGAATAACTTACCAAGGGAGACGTTCAATAAATTTCCAATTTCTTTGAAATCATTTAGGAAAAGGCTAGGAAAGCAACAGATAGGGAATCTGCCACCTGGGCGACTGCCCTAAATGCAGATCAGTATTGATTGATTGATTGATTGATTGATTGATTGATTGATTGATTGATTGATTGATTGATTGATTGATTGATTGATTGATAAGAGGCCAGTTAAGGAATTAAGGATTGAAATAATTTGCCAAGGGAAATGTCCGATAAATTTCCAAATTCTTTGAAATAATTTAAGAAAAAACTAGGTAAACAGTTGGTAGGGAATCTGCCACTTGGACGTCAGCTCTATATGCAGATCATTGATGATTGAAAGAAAGTGGCAGAGACAAGACAGTAGGGGCATACTGTATCACTGCTTGAATATATAGGTCATAGTCAGTTTTTTTGCTGTGTGAATAAGTTTCTTTGCAGCCAAGTCTCGTTGAAGTTCCCGTGCTATAAATCTTGGCTAACTGCTAACCATTTATTCCATTGTGTAATTGTTCAATGGAAACTTAGTATAGTAGAACTCCAACACCTGGCAACAAGAAAACAACAAATTTCCATTTAGAAGACAGAACGTAGCAACAAATTGGTTCGACATAACTGAATGCCAAGGCCATGCTCGTGATAGACTATGCAAGACAGTTGAGTCATCGTATGTGTATGTGCTATCATTAAACTTGTTTTGCAATAGGGGAGCCAAACACAGTGCATGAATACTGGTTATTCATTGTTCGTGGAAAGATCATGTCTTTTTTTTAAAGCAGCCTTTTTGGATTTCTTTTCTCAAAGTGGTCTGGATAATTGGTGATCCATATAACTGGAGTCGAGGTGGAATTCTACTGTACTAAGTTTCCATAACTTGCATATCTGAAGAGAGCGAAATCCCCACATTTTTTTCCAGAGCTGCTTTCATTGAATGTGTGGGTACAAATTCCCTGGGACACGATTGTTGGCCCTTCTGTACCTCCACCTTGTTTGATAGGCCAACATTACCTGCAGTTTCAATCAATCAATCAATCAATCAATCAATCAATCAATCAATCAATCAATCACTACTGAACTGCATTTAGGGCAGTCGCCCAGGTGGCAGATTCCCTATCTGTTGATTTCCTAGCCTTTTCTTAAATGATTGCAAATAAATTGGGAATTTATTGAACATTTCCCTTGGTAAGTTATTCCAGTCCCTAACTCCCCTTCTATACAGTAAATGAATATTTGCCCCTATTTGTCCTCTTGAATTAAAAATTTTTCATATTGTGATCTTAGGCCCCTTTAAAATACAAGCATCATTATCATCACTTTTAAATACACCACTCAAACTTATTTGTCTACTCATTTCATTCCACGCTGTCTCTCCACTGACAGCCCTGAACATACCACTTATGATATACACTATGTAATCAAAAGTATCCGGACACCTGGCTGAACATCACGTACAAGTTTGTGGCGCCCTCCATCGGTAATGCTGGAATTCAATATGGTGTTGGCCCACCCTTAGCCTTGATGACCGCTTCCACTCTCTTAGGCATACGTTCAATCAGGTGCTGGAAGGTTGGTTGAGGAATGGCAGCCCATTCTTCATGGAGTGCTGCACTGAGGAAAGGTAGCGATGTTGGTCGGTGAGGCCTGGCACGAAGTCGGCGTCCCAAAGGTGTTCTATAGGATTCAGGTTGGGACTCTGTGCAGGCCAGTCCATTACAGGGATGTTATTGTCACTCCGCCACAGGCCGTGCATTATGAACAGGTGCTTGATCATGTTGAAAGATGCATTCGCCATCCCCGAAGTGCTCTTCAACAGTGGGAAGCAAGAAGGTGCTTAAAACATCAATGTAGGCCTGTGTTGTGATAGTGCCATGCAAAACAAGGGGTGCAAGCTCCCTCCATGAAAAGCACGATCACACCATAACACCACCGCCTCCAAATTCTACTGTTGGCACTACACACGCTGGCAGATGACATTCACCAGGCATTTGCCATACCCGCACCCTGCCATCGGATCACCACATTGTGTACCGTGATTCGTCACTCCACACAACGTTTTTCCACTGTTCAATCGTCCAATGTTTGCGCTCCTTACACCAAGCGAGGCATTGTTTGGCATTGACCTGCATGATGTGTGGCTTATGGGCAGCCACTCGACTATGAAATCCAAGGTTTCTCACCTCCCACCGAACTGTCTTAGTACATGGAGTGGATCCTGGTGCAGTTTGGAATTCCTGTGTGATGATCTGGATAGATGCCTGCCTATTACACTTGATGACCCTCTTCAACTGTCGGCGGTCTCTGTCAGTCAACAGACAAGGTCGGTCTGTGTGCTTTCGTGCTGTATGTGTCCCTTCACGATCACATCAGGAACAGTGGACCTAGGGATGTTTAGGAGTGTGGAAATCTCACGTCAGACTTCTGACACAAGTGACACCCAATCATCTGACCACGTTCAAAGTCTGTGAATTCCATGAAGCGCCCCATTCTGCTCTCTCACAATGTTTAATGACTACTGAGGTCGCTGATATGGAGTACCTGGCAGTAGGTGGCAGCACAATGCACCTAAGATGAAAAACGTATGTTTTTGGGGGGTATCCGGATACTTTTGATCACATAGTGTAGATGTTGATTCCCATAGGGAACCTGAAATACTCGTCCCGAATGAGTAAATTTATAATACCAATATAAATGGTCCTTTATTGGACATTATAAATTTTCCATCTAACTCATTCCTTGTTACCAGTGTTTGGCCTGAGTGTGCTAAGTTGGGCTCATCAGTTGGTAAATAGCACACCTACCAAGACACATGGCTAGTGCACACCGTGGAGGCCACTGCGTAGGCTACTTGGAGCCACCTGCAGTGCCAATTCACTACTCTCATTACCAAAAATTGATGCCTGCCTGGCCATCAGATGATATGGATGTTGATTCCCATAGGGAACCTGAAATATTTGTCCCGAATGAGTAAATTCATAATACCAATATAAATGGTCCGTTATTTGACATTATAAATTTTCCAGCTAACTCATTCCTGGTTGCCAGTGTTTCGCCCGAGTGTGCTAAGTTGGGCTTATCAGGTTAAAGTAATAAATACCTATGCTGAAAGATGCATTCACCATCCCCGAAGTGCTCTTCAACAGTGGGAAGCAAGAAGGTGCTTAAAACATCAATGTAGACCTGTGTTGTGATAGTGCCACGCAAAGCAACAAGGTGTGCAAGCTCCCTCCATGTGAAGCAAGAAGCCATATCTCTGATTCCACTTCTTTACTCATATCATTTATATACATAAGAAAACATAAAGTCCAATAATACTCTCTTGAGGAATTCCCCTCTTAATTATTACAGAGGTCAGATAAAGCTTCACCTGCTCTAATTCTCTGAGTTATGTTTTCACTCTTTTGTCCAGTCCAGTTGCACTCATTTTTGCCAGTAGTCTCCCAACATCCACCCTATCAAATGTGTATGATAGGTCAATCACGATACAGTCCATTTGACCTCCTGAATCCAAGATATCTGCTATATCTTGCTGGAATCCTACAAGTTGCGCTTTAGTGAAATAACCTTTCCTAAACCTGAACTGCCTTCTATTGAACCAATTATTAATTTTGCAAACATGGCTAATATAATCCAAAAGAATGCTTTCCCAAAGCTTACATGCAATGCATGTCAAACTGACTGGCCTGTAATTTTCAGCTTTATATCTATCACATTGTCTTTACATTATACATTACATTATATCATGCTCAACAAATAACACAGTTGTCTGATTGATAGACATAAAGACAACAGAGATTCACTGGAACAAACTAATAGTGGTAGAAAGGCACAATACAGCAAATATACTTGACTTTTGGGAAGAAGTTGCTAATTTCATAGATACTAGTGAAGAAAATCACTTCAAATTTGCATCATATTGGTGCATCATATTTTGATCTTACACTGTACTTAAATAAAATATATTTTCTTAGCATTTGAAGACTCTGATCTATTATGTTAACTGTAAATTAAATAACAATAATAATAATAATAATAATAATAATAATAATAATAATAATAATAATAATAATAATAATATATTTTTTTTTTTGGCGAGGTAGTGTGGAAAATATTTCATAAGACGCTTGTGAGGGTCCGCACTAAACAAGTGTGCTTAATGCATCTTGTGCTTCATCTTCCTTCATCTGCTTTACTGTCTGTCATAATCATCCAGGTCCTTCTTCTTCTGACACAGAATATTTTCTACGTAGACTGCCACCTGATCCCAAGATTCTTGACTTTGTAGCATTACTGACACGATGCCTTCTGGTGTCAATTCTCCCTGCATAACTTCTAAGCATCTATTTGTGGCAGCCAATGAACACACACAAACAAAGTATGTAATACATCATCGATATCACCGCAGGATATGCACACCGGACTAGTTGCTAGCTCTAGTCTATGAAGAAATTTCCGGAAGTATCCATGACCTGTCAAGAACTGTGTGAGATAATAGTTCACTTCATCATGATTTCGGCCATCCCATGCGCCCAGAGAAGGTATCAGTCGTTTCGTCCATTTCCCTCTAGAATCATCTTCCTATCTCATTTGCCATCGTTGCTTTCTGCGACTAAGAGCCAAAGCCTTTGCCCGTTTCCTTCCTAGCTCTCCTTGTGTGAGCCAAATTTCTTGTCTTTCGAAAGCCAACAAGTCAATAGGAGCTACTGCTGCTACTACTAGAATCGCAGGTTCTGATACTGTACGAAATGTGCATGCAATTCGTAAAGCTGCTCTCCGTTGCACAGCTGAAATTCTTGTCCAATATTTTGCAATTTTTAACGATTCATCCCAAATTGCCGAACTGTATAGAAATATCAATTTGATAGTCGACATGAGAAGCCGCCTTTTACTAGATTTCGGTCCCTTGATATTTCCCATGAGTCTACTCAGCGCAGTCATGGTTTTTGCTGCCTTATCTGTTACCCGCTGGATGTGGTCCCAATATGTAAGCTTAGTATCAAGCGTTACACCAAGATATTTTGTGCTCCTAGTTGTTTTGATGGCTATCTGCCCGAACTGCATTGGTACAACAGTATTAATCCTCTTCCTCATCAGGAGGACAATTTTGGTTTTATGATCTGCGAGTTCTGACCATTCAATTCTTTAACACGTCGCATCACCTGATTCAGTTTAAATTGAGCCAGCTCTAGGTTACGGGTTACTATCAGGGCAGCCACATCATCAGTATAACCCACAAGTTTCACATCTTCTTTCATCTCCAGCCATAACAAACCATCATACATGATATTCCAAAGGTTTGGTCGAAGAATTGAGCCTTACAGCTGTGACCCGTTTTCTTCTCTGACCATGTTCCGTGTCGTATAACAATGTACAATCTTTCAAATAGTCTCGCAGTATGTACATGAGATATTCTGGTAGCTTGTACGTTTCTTGTAGAGCTTCCAAAATACCACTCCTTCTTGCTGAGTTGAAAGCATTTTTAACATCTAGAGTCACAAGAAGCGTCAGCTTTCTAGAGTAATGATTATCCATTTGAGCTCATTCTGCTGTCTTCACCACTTCCTTAACAGCATCTATCGTTGAGTGACCTCTGCAAAATCCATGTTGTTGGTCATATAGGTCGCCAGCTAATCGAACTGCTGAGAGTATTCTCGGCTGTAGCAGCTTCTCTAAACCTTTCCTGGGAGTGTTCGCCATACATAGAGGTCTGTAACCCCCGGTTTTCCCTTTACTGATCAAAACCAGTCTAGCTATCTTCCAATGAAAACTAAAAATTCCTGCTTTCAAACAATGATTATACATTCTCAACAGCAGTTGAGGACATAATTCCACTGCCACCTTTAGTACTTCTGCTGGAATACCATCTGGTCCAGGGGCTTTCTTATTTCTAAGGGAATTAATTGCTGTTATCAATTCTTCAGTTGTAAAAGGTGGTACATTATCTAGTTCTTTCTCGGCCTCATCATCAATCCTCTCTGCATGATCAGGGAATAATGTGTCTACTATTTCTTCCATGGTTCTTGGATCCATGATCAGGCTTGGGAGCATCCCGAATTTCTTCATAATGATTTTATACCCTAATCCCCATGGATTTTCATCCACTTCCTCAGACATTTCCCACCACTTGTCGGCCTTACTCTTTTTAATTTTATTTTGCAGTCTTTTCTTCATAGTCTTATACTCTACTGAGAGAGCTTCATTGTTCTGTCATGCTCTTTGTGTCCTTTGTCTGAGTTGTAGGCATTGTTTCCTCATCTCAGCAATTTCCTCATTCCACCAATATGCTCTACGCTTGCCTCTCCGTTGTTTGATTCTGGTCATTGATGCATCACATGCTTGTTGGAGGAGTCTCATGGTGTGTTCCATGCATTTATTAGCAATTATGCTTCTTTTGCCTCCGTGACATGTATCCATTATACAGTCCATTCCATTCTGTATTACTTCATGAAATTTTTCTCTATCCGTAGTGGCTATGTTCCATCTTTCTGGCTTGCACGTGGTAATCCTTAGATGCTGAGTCTCTTGAAGTACACGAAAAATGATATACTGATGATCGCTTCCAGAATATTCTTGAATCACTCGACATTCAGTTATCCTAGACGCAATGTCTTCAGAAGCAAAGGTTACATCTGGTATAGTTCCCTGACATCCTGGTTGCTGAAAGGTTGTCACATTACCAACGTTGATAACTATTAATCACAATTTGGCGGCCATCTCCATTGTGCGCCCCCCACTAGAATCTGTTTGAGGCATGTTCCATTCCACTGCTTGAGCATTAAAGTCACCAGCAACAACTAGGTTATTGTTCATCCCTTACAGAGTATCTTCAAGCACATCTAGTTTCGTCTGAAAGTCAGAAATAGCCTCATTCGGGGTAAAATAACAGCTGGCAAAAATTACCTTCTCAACTTGGACCCAGACAAATAATAATAATAATAATAATAATAATAATAATAATAATAATAATAATAATAATAATAATAATAATAATAATAATAAGAAGAAGAAGAAGAAGAAGAAGAAGAAGAAGAAGAAGAACGCTTGATTCAAAGATTTCCATGCCATGGAGTTGGAAACCCTGATCTGGATACAGCTTTCCTTGGCCAGTGGATTGATTTGGAATTCGTGTTTTAAATCCCTAGGATTTTCATTTCTAGGGTCGTATGAAGGAACTGGTATACAGACGTGCAATGCACCAGGTGGCAGATACCCTACCAATTGCATACCTAGTCTTTTCTTAAATTATTTCAGAATGAATTTGAAATTTATCAAATATAAGCATCGAGTTATTGGTAAATTATTCCAATCCCTAATTCCTCTTTCTATAAACAAATATTTGTCCCAATTTGTCCTCATGAATTCCAACTGTATCTTCATATTATGATCTTTCTTTACTTTTTAAAGCTCCATTCAAGCTTATCCATCTTCTAATATCATATCTCGCAATCCCTCTACACCATCTACCAATTGCATTAAGGAATTGCTAGTGGCATTGAACCCAAGTGAAATCTCATTTTGAATAAGTAATGCATTATCACCCTCAACAAATAATACAGTTGTCTGTCTGATTATTTATCTGCATGCGAAGCCATTTTTGTTTGTTTCTCATAGCGCATGACACCCATCAATAGTAACAGTGAAGGCATAAAAAATTATCTTATCATAGGCATTTAAGTGCGTATAACATTATGTTAATGTAAACAGAGAGTAAATTTCTCTTTTTTCATGGAACAGGACAAATAGGCTTCTCAGCAGTACCTATCGGG
This sequence comes from Anabrus simplex, assembly GCF_040414725.1. Taxonomy (NCBI): domain Eukaryota; kingdom Metazoa; phylum Arthropoda; class Insecta; order Orthoptera; family Tettigoniidae; genus Anabrus; species Anabrus simplex. Next base: position 170,820,977 of record NC_090266.1, on the reverse strand, counting down.
ACACCAGGATATCAGGTTGAAGAATGGCTCTGTCCCATTCAAAATGGGATGTTTGGACACTTTAGTTAATGCAGAGAACTGAAAGAATTCATAAAAATGGAGCATATTTTCACATGTCAATTGTAAGCATTGACTGCTATGCGAGGTCTGTTAGTGCAGTGAACTGAAAACCTCTTAAATTGGGCATATTGTCTTATGTCAATTGTAAACATTGTCTGCTATGCAAGATATGATAGTGCAGTGAACAGAAAAACTTGGTAACTAGGGTACATTGTCACAGAATCTACTGCATGTCATCTTTCTGCAACTTTGCTGAGGTATACCAGGTGTATGCATAAATCTTTTCTGGTTTCACTAAGAGATGGCGCCAGCAAACAGTACGCAGTGTATGAATTTGACAGATACGTCAGTTTGTTCGTCTGACATTAACCTACCCACACACACGAGTTGAGTCCGCCAAACACTAGCGTCTGTGTTGTATCGTTCAGTGATCATGTCAACGTTTATGCCTGAAAAAGAACATTTGCAGTACACATTGCTTTTCTTATTTAATTAAAAGAAAAAGGCTATGGAAAGTCATAGTTTGCTAGTAGAAACATATGTTGAACGCACTCCATCGAATAGAATGTGTCGGACATGGTTTTGACAAATTAAACTTAGTGATTTCAATGTGAAAAACAGTGCGTGCTCTGGTAGACCACAAAAGTGTGAAGACGAGCAACTGGCACAAGCATTAAATGTGTCGCAGGAAACAATCAGCAAACTTTACGAGCAGTGGGAAAGATCAGTAAACTCGGTAAATGGGTCCCACATGATTTGAATGAATGGCAAATGGAAAATTGCAAAGTCACTTGTGAAATGCTGCTTCAACACCACGAAAGAAAATAATTTCTGTACCAAATTGTGATGGGTGACGAAAAATGGATGTATTTTGAAAATCCGAAGAGGAGAATATCGTGGCTGTCACCTGGCGAAGCTTGTCATCCAACACCAAGGCCAGATCGCTTCGGTAAGAAGACCATGCTTTGTGTCTGGTGGGACCAGAGCAGTATTGTGTATTATGACCTCTTGAAACCCGGCAAAACCATTAATGCACAACGCTATCGCTGCCAACAAGTGATTAATTTAAAAGATGCATTGATCAAAATACAACCAGAATGTGCCAGAAGACATTGCAAAGTGATTTTATTACACAACAATGCGCTGTCTCACACAGCAAAACCAGTGAAAGACACCTTGAAAATCACTTGGATGGGACATTCTTACGCACCCGCTGTACCCCCCCACCCCACCCCGGCCTGGCGCCATCTGACTATCACCTCTTTGCATCAATGGGGCACGTGCTCACACTTCAGCAATTATGAGGAAATTGGAAAATGGCTCGACGAATGGTTTGCCGCAAAAGACAAGCAACTTTTCTGGCATGGTATTCATAACTTACTTAAAAGTTGGGTGAAGCGTGTAGGAGTCAATGGCCAATATTTTGAATAAACAAAAAATGAATTTCACTTGAAAATTACATGTTTCCTTTACCATAAGAACCAGCAAAAACTTATGCATACACCTGATACATTACCTCTAGTTTTTTTACATTTGTTGAATCCTAATTTAGAAACAAGTATCAGTGCATAGTTCTATTATTACAAAGAGTATAATCATCATCATCTGGCTCCTTGGCTGAATGGTCATTGTCAAGATCTTCAGTCAGAAGGATCTGGGTTCAAGTCCCAGCCGGGTCTGAGATCTTAATCACGTACAGTTAATTCCTCTAACTCGGGGACTGGGTGTATGTATTTGTCTCGGTACTCTCCTCTTCATATACACAGAACACATTACACTACCAACCACCATAGAAACACACAATAGTGAATATATTCCTCTGTATAGGGATTGGTCAGGAAGAGCATCCAGCTGTAAAACAAGGCCAAGTCAAACATGTGAGACTCTGTTTGCATCGCAACCCCACCAGAGATAAATAAGTTAAATCCACCTTTTCAATACACATTAAATAGTGTTTATTAAATAAAAATTTAATGGGACTAGTTTCGACCTACTTAAAGGTCATCTTCAGCCATATCGCGTTTAGAACAACGTATTTGAAACACAGTTGTTTTAAAGATGGTCTTAAAACATAGAAGTTTGACACTGTGAAAAAAAATATTTTTAGAATTTCCTTAAAGCACTTTTGTTCACTTAGCTCTGAAAATATATGAGAAGAAGAAAAAGTCTTTTAGTATTATTCGTAGTATTCAAGAACGTAGATACAAGTCAAAATTCACAATCTTGATGAGGTATGGAATTGGGCACATATGCATTAATGTTGTTGTAGTAGAGAAGAAGTCTTTTTATATTCTTTGTATCACAGCAAAGTGTAGATACACTTTTACAGTTTAAATCATTTATAATCTTGATAAGATGTAGACTTGAGCATATATGCAAAGTAATGTCCTAATTAAAATATGAGTTTAACAAATATATTATTGCAGTGGAAAGGAAATTCTATATAGCTGTGTATAAAGAAAACAATGTAAAAATATTGAAGGTATCCATGGATACTTTTACATTACTTTGCATATATGCTCAAGTCTACATCTCATCAAGATTATAAATGACTTAAAGTGTAAAAGTGTATCTACACTTCGCAGTGATACGAAGAATATCAAAAGACTTCCTCTCTACTACAACAACATTTATGCATATGTGCCCAATTCCATACCTCATCAAGATTGTGAAATTCGACTTGTATCTACGTTCTTGAATACTACGAGAATACTAAAAGACTTCTTCTTCTTCTTCTCATATATTTCCACAGCTAAGTGAACAAAAGTGTTTTAAGGAAATTCTAAAAAATTTTTTCATAGTGTCAAACGTCTATGTTTTAAGACCATCATTAAAACAACTGTGTTTCAAATACGTTGTTCTACACGCGATATGGCTGAAGATGACCTTTAAATAGTTTGAAACTAGTCCCATTAAATCTTTATTTAATAAACACTATTTAATTTGTATTGAAAAGGTGGATTTAACTCACTTATTTTAACTTGGTTAAATCAAATTTCAATACGGACCCACAAAATGAAATTAATATACCTAGAGATAAATACATCAGATGTGGAAGCAAATCGCAACACCTGTACCAATAAAGGAAAAAGATAGAAAAGATGATGACGATGTTGATGATTGTTTTACAGAGCCCAACATCTTGGCCCAGAAAGAAAGGAAAAGATGGAATGAACAGCTATTTGTGTCAAATAACCGCCCTTGCTAGTGAATGGAAAAATCAACAAGACCCACAGGGCTGAGCAATAAATAAGAATGTTAAGTGGATTTTATGCTCTATAAAACTCCATATAGTCTTTTCTGTAGGGGTTCATAATCACTTTAAAATATCAATAGCATTGCTGTGATAAATTGTTTGTGAATCATTTCAAAAGAGATTATTTTGAGTAACTCATTGTATGACAACCTGTGAGTACATTCCAGTTTTTGAGCACGTGACTACTTAGTTTAATGGTTAGCATAGTGGCCTTCGGTTCATAAGCCTGTGCACCGGGGATTTTAAACTTCATTGGTTATTTCCTTTGCCTAAGGAACTAGCCATTTGTGCAGTTTTCAGTGTTAGATTTTAACCTTAGTAGGGCCCCATCCTCATTCCTCTCGCCCATGGACGTCAACTGTAAAAACCTGCACCAGGCCCCTCTGGAGACCATATGCTATGAATCATATAAATTATCTGTGTGGTCTTGTAAATTAACTTCTTTATATAGAATATATAAGAGATTACACAGTTCACCAGTCTGTCCCCAAACTGTTGGAGTTAATACTCACAAGATTATGTGTAAGTAAACATACCAATTTGCACCACAGAAATTCGCTGAAGCTTTTAACGTTTATAACAAACCTCAGATTTTCTCACATTAGACAGACCAAGAATTCCTTGGAGACAACCTATCTCTCAAATTGATACTCAACGGAATATCATCAATATCAGTGGGTGTTTACATAAGGAAGATACATGGTATAGTTGCTGGGCTGTTTCATGAATTATATTTCCTTTATAAGTATAATGCAATTGAAGTGTCCGGCTGCTTGGTTGAATGGTCAGCGTAGTCACCTTCATATGTAAGAAACTTCACGTTCAATCCGTATTGACACTGCTTTAGGAGAGTAAAAGGGAAATCATCTGCCATTCAATACAATACTAAAAGTGAAGTAAACTCATGTCCCTATCCTGAGGTAGTGCATTTCTTTTCAGGCACACCCCTAATGGAGGTGAGCTGCATGTACCATTTCGACCACATGCTAGTCCTCCTGCCAATCTTATATTCCTGGCAGTACCGGGAATCGAACTCAGGCCCCCGAGGATGCCAGCTAATAACACTAACTGTTATGTTACGGAGGTGGACAATACAATACTAAAATGAAATGACTATAAATTACATTATTTCATGTTTATGTTACCAGTTTTCACCTTCCCTTGAGGTCATCCTCAGCCGTACAATTCAAAATAAGCAAGTGTTGTTAAAAATGTGTACAAAACATTAAAATACACTTAAAGAGTAACACTAAATTCACAAGACATGAATACACTTTGAAAAAATGACACTAAAATTGAAGCGAGTCAGATTAAAAACTTAATTGAGTTTTCAAAAAGTATTCACTTGTCACAAATGAGTTCAACAAGTTTTAAATATCATATAAAATACTCCGAAGTCCACATTTGCTCATTGTGTATGGATCAGGCTTTGTTGTTGAGGTTCCGATGTAACATAATTTTGCCGCCTTAGATTAATATTAAAAAGTAAGAAAGTTGGTGAAGCAACTCCTGCTTTTTTTGTGTCTTGAATAATAATATTTCCAATGTATGGCTATTGTTTTTGGGGAACGTCAATGTTGTTAGAATGTTGAATGTGTCCAAAAGTATGCTCCCGACCATATCAATTAGAATCTAGGTTTACAGTTCATAAGACATCCTTGACTCGTTGCCAGTATGTCAAGTGTATTGGCAACTTATTTTAATATGTTTGATGTATTCATAAAGATGCACACAAAATGCTGTCGGTTGCGTACATTAATTTATTTACAACTTAACTTCACATTAAACACACACATCAACAAACAACCATTTGTTAACAACTGCCTATCACGAAACACAAGGAGACTGCAACCACTGAATGTCAACTACCAACTCTACAAAACCAGTTCACATACTTCAAACAAGACTTCTACACATGTCTCATCAAAACAACTCCTGTTAAACAATAACTCAACTCTACCATCAAGACTGCCTCTTATATATAGGTTGCCTGGCCAGGCTTCTAGAAGGATGTTACACAACATATCTTCTCGTAAATTCTAGAGTGCCTAATAGTATAGTTATAACGTAAAGAACATTCTACAACCATTTAGTGTCAAGGATACGTTATTCTGGATGTTACAGTGTGTTTCACAATGTTACTGTGTATTATACAGTAACAATAAATTATATAGTATTAATTATGGGTTCTTACATGAACTAAACTCATATACTGTATATACATACACAGCACATGTTTCATGACATAACCTCACAAATAATACGATCGTCTGACTATGTAAATAATAATACTACTAATAAGTAGATGTAAACACATCATAGCAATACCTTACTAATAATAATAATAATAATAATAATAATAATAATAATAATAATAATAATAATAATAATAATAATAATAATAATAATAATAATAATAATAATAATAATAACAATAATAAAATAATTTGAGCTCAATACTTGTATTATCTACCCATGGGTTAAAGAATATTGTTTTCAAGTTAAATCAGTCTATTACACATTGTACACATTTTTAACAACACTTGCGATTTTTAATTGTACGGCTGAGGACGACCTCAAGAGAATGTAGAAACCGGTACCATAAACAGGAAATATTGTAATTTATAGTTATTTTATTTTATTATTGTATTGAATGGTGGATGTTTCCCCTTTTACTCTCCTAGTCACCTTCGGTTCAGGGGACCCTGGGTTCGATTCCTGGTCGGGTCAGAGAATTTCACCCTAAATGGTTAATTCCCCTGGCCCAGGGACTGGGTGTTTGTAATGCCCCTAACATCCCTGCAACTCACACAACACTATTTTCCACCACAGTACCATGCTGTTTCCGAAGCACAGCAGATACTACCCACTCTCGTTGTAGGGCTTGTCTAACAAGGGCTGCACCAGGCTACCTGGGTGTTTGTAAAGTCCCCAACATCCCTGCAACTCACACATCACACATAACACTATTTTCCACCACAGTAACACGCAGTTTTCCCATACACAGCAGATGCCGCCCAACCTTGACGTAGGGTCTGTCTTATAAGGGCTGCACCAGGCTAGCAGTAGCCCCATGAAATTATTAGACAATATATCAGATTGAATAGTAAATCCAGTGTCATACTGTACACCATTTTAATATGTGAGGAGATAAAGGTTAAGATAGCAATGAACTCAATGGATGAAGCTGTGTGTATAAACAGACTCCAATGGTGCAGTCACATTAGAGGGATGAAGAATTAGCTTGCCCAGGTGAATAATGGACTTACCCATGAAGGGTATGAGAAGCAGGGCTAAACAAAGATATATTTCTCATCAAACTTAACATTTGCAATTGAGAAACCATGCATCACTCCTGGTGACATATTTTTGTTTGTTGTTGTTGCAGAGTGTCCTCATGTGCTGTGAGCATTTTATTTACACACCATTCAACATTTTCCTTGTAGTTTACAGTTTTGTGATAGTTTCATTCAAGTTATATCTACTTCTGTGCTGAATAAGCCAAGAAAGATGGAGTACCATACAGTAGATCTAATTATTTTTCACCAGGAAAGAACATAAGATGCACACATTATGCTATGTTAGACAGAAAGCAAGAAGAAAAACCAGTGAAAAGAAATAGCCATACCCATGAAAGTGTATGGAACAGAATTTGAAAAGAGTAGGGATTCCAAGATGTGATCTTCTAAAATAGATTTTTTATTCCTTTTACATTTGTCACATAACATAACTTAAAAATTTGTCAATTTGTTTATTTTTATTAATTTTTTGCTAGTGGCTTTACGTTGCACTGACACAGACAGGTCTTATTGTGATGATGGGATAAGAGAGGCCGAAGAATTGGAAGGAAGTGGCCATGGCCTTAATTAAGGTACAGCCCCAGCATATGCCTAGTGTGAAAATGGGAAACCACGGAAAACCATCTTCAGGGCTGCCGACAGTGGGATTCGAACCCACTATCTCCTGGATGAAAGCTCACAGCTGTGGGCCCCTAACTGCACGGCCAACTTGCCCGGTGTTTATTATTATTGTTACAATTATTACAATTTGTTTTACATCGTATCAACACACATAGGTCTTACAGCGATGATGTCAGTTTGTAATTAAAAGAATTCAGCTTGAAGTCCTGCAAATGCTCATTAGCTCCTTTATGTCCTGATTCTGTTTGCTGTCTTAAGGCTTGGTTTCTCAGAACTGACGCATGCGAGGTGCGAGGCCGACGTTGCGTACTTTCGTCCCAATGATGCTGCGAGGCTCGAGGTTTCCCAGGCTGCGAAGCGGATCAGTTGCCGAGCCCATGTCTTGTTCAATGGATCTCACAGCCTGTGCGCTACTGTTGGAAGAGGAAGCGAATTATGTGTCAGTACTGGAGGGTTTTCTTCACCCCTATAGCAGTATCAATGGAAACTGTTGTTGATCTTGTGATATCAGCCTGTATCGTCCACAACCTTCTCCGGAATGAGCGAATTCCTTGCCCAAATGAACACTTTATTGGTAATTTGGAATTAACAGAAGAAAATATGATTCCTCTGGCAGCTGACAACGGAAGAAATTCTACACATGATGCTTTCATGATAAGAGACAGCTTCAAGAAATATTTTTGTAGCAGAGAGGGAGAATTGGCATGGCAAAGATAATATGCTAATAGGGTGGAGTGAACGTTTTTTCTAACGGACAGACATGCGTTTGTTTACCTATAGTTTACTTTTTCTGTGACCCAATTAGCATAATAACAGAATGAACACTGTTATTAAAATAAAACATGTGATTTTATTAAATGAACAATACTGAACTCAAATTTTGTAAAATTATATATATTGTCATATTTGATATTAAAGTAATGGATTTATTGGTTGATATATCATTTCTGAATTTGTTAACTATTTAATCCTTTGAAACTGAACTAATTATATTTGTTATAAATAACATCAATAATAATAATAATAATAATAATAATAATAATAATAATAATAATAATAATAATAATAATAATAATAATAATAATAAAAAATTAATAGTAGACACTCTACCACTGATCCACAGAGGCAGCTACCACATCAATGAAAAGAACGGAGGTTCCAAATGACAATAAATTAACATTAATCGTCTGGTGCCATCGTTTTTGGAGTTTCTATTTTTACGAACTCTTTCCTTCTCAAGACCATCGTATAATACATAAAACTAGCAACATTTATTAGCTGTTCTATACAACTTCAGCGATATCATTTTCCATAAGTTGTTTTTCACAACGTTGTGTTTGTAGCTCTAGTGTTGTAAGTTATACAACACTGAGTGCATTCAAACTTCTTCAATCAGTTCCTCGTCCATTTTCGTCCTTAAAGCTTATCATGTTGCTTAAAACTGTGAAAACAAGAACAGAAATAATGTCGCCTCGCACAAATCTGGCCGGACGAATCAGTACGCGGTAATGCTGCGAAGACTGCGCACCACGCAGCTTGTGCATAAGCTCGTGTAGTCTGGATTTGTGTGAGGCGGGCCTCGCACCTTGCACCTCGCATGCGTCGGTTCTGAGAAACAAAGCCTTTAGAAAAGGTTAACAGATGTATGAAACATGTGGGTTGATTGGTTTAAGTATAATTGCATACCAAAGAGCCTAGAAAATCTATTTTAATACTATCTTGTAATGAAAAAATGTACAACTCAGTATTTATTTCTTTTGCTATTAAGTTTACGTTACAGTGGCTCAGACATGCTTATGCCAACTATAAATCATTCAGTCATCAATGATTAGCACTTAGGACTGCTGCCTAGGTGGCAGTTTCCCTATCAATTGTTTATTTAGCCTTTTCTTAAATGTTTTCAAAAACAAAACAAACAAACCCCATGGCACTACAGCCCTTGAAGGGCCTTGGCCTACCAAGCTACCCCTGCTAAACCCGAAAGCCTGCAGATTGCGAGGTGTCATTTGGTCAGCATGACGAATCCTCTCCGCCGTTATTCTTGGTTTTCAAGACCGGTGCCACTATCTCACCGTCAGATAGCTCCTCAATTCTAAACATGTAGGCTGAGTGGACCTCGAACCAGTCGTCAGGTCCAGGCAAAAATCCCTGACCTGGCCGGGAATCGAACCCGGGGCCTCTGGGTAAGAGGCACGCATGCTACTCCTACACCACAGGGCCGGCGAATGTTTTCAAAGGACTTGCAAATTTATCAAAAATTTCCTTTGATAAATAATTCCAACCCTTAGTCTTCATCCCATAAATTCATTTAAAAAAATTTTCCTCAGCTTATCCCAGTTATTTCTTGGGTCGCTGGAGCCACCTAGGCTCATTTTGGTTTTGGCCGGGGGTTTAAGACCGGATGCCCTTCCAGACACCACATGATTATTGAGATGTAAGTATTATCTGCACACTTTATCTTGGTGCATTTGTGTACGGGGGTGAGGAGTGAGGAGGGAGCTGTCCCTGTATCGATAGTGCTGCCTGGTGCTGCCAACTGAATGAAAATGAAATCTGAATTGAATCGAGAATATGATCGATCGATATGAAATTTCTAAACTGTTATTATCTTAAGCCAACAACTATGTCACATACACATTATATAACATTATAAAACATTTCTCTATGCGAATCTTGTTCCTAGCATGAATTCTATACTTTGGCTTTGTTGTGTAAACAACAACAGTACTAGTACGTAAAGTGTACGCCAGATGTCGCACAACGATGCTTAAGCGATTCATAGTTTGTGTTTCAAAGGTTGCCAGTACGAATCTCGAAGATCGCCGAGGTCGACCGATTCAGCACTAGGGTGTAAATGCACCAAGATAAAGTGTGCGGATGATATCAACCTAGGATTCTTTTTTTGCTAGGGGCTTCACGTCGCGCCGACACAGATAGGTCTTATGGCGACGATGGGATAGGAAAGGCCTAGGAGTTGGAAGGAAGCGGCCGTGGCCTTAATTAAGGTACAGCCCCAGCATTTGCCTGGTGTGAAAATGGGAAACCGCGGAAAACCATTTTCAGGGCTGCCGATAGTGGGATTCGAACCTACTATCTCCCGGATGCAAGCTCACAGCCGCGCGCTTCTACGCGCACGGCCAACTCGCCAACCTAGGATTGACCGGGATTCGAACCTCAGCTTTCTGAGTGGGAAGCCAGCATCTAGGCCACTGAGCTAATCACGCGCACCCCCCTCCCCCCCCCCCCATCATCCATGAATGAATATTAGCACCAATTTGTCCTCTTGAGTACCAAATTTATCTCCATATTACAATCCTTCCTATTTTTAAAGGCTCCACTCAAGCTTATTTGTATCCTAATGTCATTCCACACCATCACTCCATTGACAGCTCAGAACATACCATTTATTCAAGCACCTCATCTCTTTACTCCCAAGTCTTCACAGCACAATGTTTGCAACTTTTTCACAACACTAATACTTGATTGGAAATCACCAAGAACAAATTTCGCAGCTTTCCTCTGGTTCTTTTCCAGTTCTCTTAACAAATAATCCTGGTGTGGATCAGGGGCAGTTTTTGCGCAGAGGCATGGGAGGCCAGGCGTCCTTTGCTTGTTTCAGAAGCATTCATATTTTCCTGTGAATCATTTGAGGACCTAATTTATTTCCTATTAGAAGTTCAGGGCCAAATTTTATACACTTCTGTTTGGATTCCTCCCACATAGCAAATAATAAAATATTTTCATATATACAAACTGCTACACAGATCCATAATAGACTATATATTAACCAACTTTGAATTCAGGAAATCTGTTAGGAATGTGTGGGTTCTCCAGGATGTTTCAATGATGTGCACCCCTATCTGATCTGTAGTAAACTATCTCTAGGCCTAGGATAAAAAAAGTGAAATCTGTCTGCAGATGAATAAGTGTAGAAAATCCCAAGGATGAAGAAATTAGACAGAAGTACATGTATCTGATTAGCGAAAAGTTTCAAACAATGAACAGTAAGCATGTTCAGGGTATAGAAAGAGAATGGATAGCATACAGAGATGCTGTAGTAGAAACAGCAAGAGTATGCATAGGAACAACTGTGTTTAAAGATGAGAAACAGCTATCATCTTGGTGGAATGATGAAGTGAGAGCAGCTTGCAAACATAAAAAGAAGGCTTATTAGAAATGGCTCCAAATAAGGGCTGATTCAGATAGGGAATGAAAGAAACAGAGCGAAACAAATAGTTGTTGAATCCTAAAAGAAATCTTGGGAAAATTTTGGTAATAACCGGGAAAGGCTATGTCAAGCAGCAGGGAAACCTTCCTAGACAGTAAAAAAGAATCTTAGAAAGGGAGGGAAAAGTGAAATGAACAGTATTTTGGGTAAATCAGGTGTACTCATAATAAATATCAGGGAATCATTGGACATGGGGAAGGAATATTTTCAAAATCGTCTCAGTGTAAAAGGAAATTTTCCTGGTGACATCGCGAACAACCGACCTCGTGGGAAGGAAGACGGTGTTGGTGAAATTACGCTTGAGGAAGTGGAAAGGATGGTGAATAATCTCCGTTGTCATAAAGGAGCAGAAATATATTAAATTAGACCTGAAATGGTGAAGTATTGTGCGAAGGCAGGGAAGAAATGGCTTCATAAAGTAATAAGATTAGCATGGAGTGTTAGTAAGCTGCCTTCTGATTGTACAAACCAGTAATTGCACCTATCTATAAGGAAGGGTACAGGAAGAATTTTAACAGGTATTGAGGTATACCATTGATCAGTATTCCAGGCAAGGTGTTCACTGGGATATTGGAAAGGAGGGTGCAATCAGTGGTTGAGAGTAAGTTGGATGAAAACCAGGGGCTGCCAGGATTTGATTTTCAGTATGCACCAGATAATTAAAAAATGCTACTGGAGGAATAGACAATTATGTTTATGTTTCGTAGATCTAGAGAGGGCATATGAGAGAGTACTGAGGGAAAAGTAGTTCTCCATGCTGGGGGACTGTGGGATTAAGGGTACATTACTAAAATCAATCAAAGACATTTAGGTTGACAATTGGGCTGCAGTGAGAATTGATGGTAGAATTAGTTCTTGGTCCAAAGCACTTACATGTGTTAAACAGGCTGTATATTTTCACCTTTGTTCCTCTTTTTTTCTTTTTTTTTCTTTACGTCGCACCGACACCGATAGGTCTTATGGCGACAATGGGATAGGAACGACCTAGGAATTGGAAGGAAGCGGCCGCGGCCTTAATAAAGGTACAGCCCCGGCATTTGCCTGGTGTGAAAATGGGAAACCACGGAAAACCATCTTCAGGGCTGCCGACAGTGGGGCTCGAACCCACTATCTCCCAATTACTGGATACTGGCCGCACTTAAGCAACTGCAGCTATCGAGCTCAGGTTTTTTTTTTTTTTTTTTTACAATTTGCTTGGTTCATGGTGTGGGTTACTGTATCACGCCCTAACTCATGAACCCTGGGCAATGGCTGAGTGGCCTAACAAGTGGTCCTGAGTGTCGGGATACCATTTGCTATGGAATGGGAGTGGGCATCTCGGACATATTCTGAGTCATGGCCTTCCTTGAGCTCAGGCGGCTAGGGCTATACAATTCACCGGTGGTCTGTAACCCGTTAGAGGAGATATCCTCACTTGGACTATGTGTAAGTAGGGTAGCATCCTGCTTCAGGAATTTACTGAGCTCAGAACATTTTAAGCAAGCCTTGAACCTATGGGAGTAACGGAGTCCCACTCCCATTTGACAGGCAAGGGACTCCTTGGAGACAACTTGGTGAATGAAAAGGAATTCGATGGGAAGCTATCAATATTAATGGGGCTTGTTATGTGGATACCCATGGAGCAGAAAGAGGTGAAGAAGGTGCCGGGGTGAATGGGTCTATCTACAATATCAAAATTAAAACTTGAACTGAGGGTTATATTTCTTCTGAAAACAACAACTTAACAATTTTTCACTAAGTGAAACATAACAACATGTCAGGTACAAAAGCAATCTTGAAACAAGACTAGGAAAATTCAAGATCAGTGAATTTTACAGATTCTGGGCTTCAAGCCTATAGTTTTACAATTCCATGGATACTGGATCCAGTTTACAACTTTAATTCAAGACAAGGATTCATTTAGTCAAGGGCAGAAATCCCCTCATTCAAGAGCACTTGCTCCCAAAATACAAAATCTAGCCTCTCAGAGGCACTCGTTACTCTTACAAAACTTTGAAAAAAGAGCTAACAGGCTCTCAGTTTCTTACAACCCACTCAAGGCAACATAAAAATTTACAATCTCTGGCCTCTCAAGCCACAATTTACAAATTGAATTGGTTTTTAGACAGGGGTATTTAGTACCTAACCTACAGGGCCTTTGCGAAAAAGAACAGGTTAAATAAACAGCCCGAACACAAACTTAATGGAGGCGTACTCTGCACTCCAGATAATGAAATATAAAATCCTACAGGGCTCTTGGCCGATGAAACTGGGGCAATTCCCACACTACTGAGGTGGCTCGGATGGAAATAATTTTAATACATTACGGCAACGAAAGGTTGTGAAAACGTAGCCACCTCAAACCAAGATGAAGGGGAGCAAAGAGGGTAACTCACTCTCTATCCCCGATTTACAGTTAAAACTTTACGAAATCTTTGCATTAGCTGAAAGAAGATTTACATGTTAGAAAAGTATTGTTACATAGCTAAGGTTTGGGACCTTCCCCTCAGATAAAGTTGTGGAGACAGCAAGAAAGATAGAATTTTATGTGGCCATTACCTTATAGATGTTCTGACTGCCGACGAAAGAGGCACCCCGCCTCCTGCCTTAACACACACACTTAGAAAAACGACGATCAATTGGCAAGGAAACATGAAAAACCGCAACTTATATACCCTCAGGGAAGGTTCGAGAGAATTCAAGACTAAACCAGCCACACCCTCTCAATTTAATTGGTTAATCTCAAAAGTTACACTCAGAATAGAACAAGAAGCCTGTGATAGGTTGAAAATTAATTACAGAAATTCCTGATTGGCTAGATTCAAAACTGGCTGAAAGAAAAAGAAGTGTTGCCAACCCAAAAATAAATGAACATAGAGTCAGTTATGGACAACCTAGAAATACAAAACTTCGTTAAGTTATAAGTTCTTTTACCTTGCACCAGAGTGCATGAACAGAGTTTTTTGGTGGCATTATCAGTGGAAAAATGTCCAGACTTCTTGATATATAGCAGAACAAATCAAGGAGAAATTCAATCAGTTTAGGAAACTACACAGTAACCAAATTACTTAATATTTCAGTAGTGACATCTTCTGATTAAAGGTCCAAGTTCAGGTATTATCATTTTCACCTTCTGATCGATAGGGGAGTTTATAAAGGCGCTTATTTGAATGACAGGAGTCGAGGTGTTCCTCCCGGTACAGGGCTTATGGAAGAAAGAAATAGAACTGCCTGAGTCAGCAGTAGTGCTAGGAGTAAGTAATATTTCGGTAAGGGAAGATAACGAGAAAGAGATAGGAGATTATAAATTGTACTTGACAGGTGTTAAAAAAGGGAAGGGCAGAGTCTGGGATAGGGCTGTTCATCAGCAATACTATTGCTATTGCACGCAACATAGTTTGTTAGGCACGTAAACGAGCGAATGATGTGGGTAGATTTGGGAGTTGGAGGAATTAGGACGAGAATTGTCTCAGTATATTCACCATGTGAGGGTACAGATGAGGATGAAATTGACAAGTTTTATGAAGTATTGAGTGACATCATAGTCAGGGTCAAACCAAGGATAGGTTAGTGCTAATGGGCAATTTCAATGCTAGAGTTGGAAATAGAATGGAAGGATACGAAAGGATGATTGATAAATGAGGAGAAGATATGGAAGGTAATGGGAATGGGAAGCGTTTGCTGGACTTCTGTGCTAGTATGGATTTAGCAGTTAGGAATACATTCTTCACTCATAAGGCTATTCACTGCTACACATAGGAGGCTAGGGGTACCAGATCCATAATAGACTATATCCTAACTGACTTCAAATTCAGGAAATCTGTTAGGAATGTACAGGTTTTTGGGGGGTTTTGTGATGAAACAGACCTGGGTAATGCAGGTGAACTCATAATAGATCCCAGGGAATCACTGGACAGGTGGAGGGAATATTTTTAAAATCTTTTCAACATAAAAGGAAATCTTCATGGTGGTGTCATGAACAATGGAGCTCATTGAGAGGAGGAAAATCGATGTTGGTGAAATTATGCTTGAGGAAGTGGAAGGGATGGTAAATAAACTCCCTTGTCACAAAGCAGCAGGAATAGATGAAATTAGACTTGAAATGGTGAAGTATAGTGGGAAGACAGAGTGAAAATGGCTTCATAGAGTAATAAGATTAGCATAGAGTGTTGGTAAGGTACCCTCAGATTGGACAAAAGCAGTAATTGCACCTATCTATAAGCAAGGGAACAGGAAGGATTGCAGCAACTATTGAGGTATCTCATTGATTAGCATAGCAGGCAAAGTATTCACTGGCATGTTGGAAGGGAGGGTGTGATCAGTGGTTGAGAGGAGGTTGGATGGAAACCAGTGTGGTTTCAGACCACAGAGGGGCTGTCAGGATCAGATTTTCAGTATGCGCCAGGTAATTGAAAAATGCTTCGAGAGGCGGAGACAGTTGCATTTATGTTTTGTAGATCTAGGTAAAGCATATGACACGGTACCGAGGGAAAAGTTATTCACTGTACAGGGGGACTATGGGATCAAGGGTAGATTATTAAAATCAATCAAAGGTATTTATGTTGACAATTGAGCTGCAGTGAGAATTGATGGAAGAATGAGTTCTTGGTTCAGGGTACTTACAGAGTTTAGACAAGGCTGTAATCTTTCACTTTTGTTGTTGTAGATTGCATGGATCATCTGCTGAAAGGTATAAAGTAGCAGGGAGGGATTACGTTTGGTGGAAATGTAGTAAGCAGTCTGGGCTATGCTGAAGACTTGGTCTTAATGGCAGATTGTGCCGAAAGGCTGCAGTCTAATATCTTGCAACTTGAAAATAGGTGCAATGAGTATGGTATGAAAATTTGCCTTTTGAAGACTAAATTGATGTCAGTAGGTAAGAAATTCAACAGAGTTGAATATCATATTGGTGACACAAAGTTGTAACAGGTAGATAATTTCAAGTATTTAGGATGTGTGTTTTCCGAGGATGGTAATATTGTAAGCAAGATTGAATCAAGATGCAGTAAAACTAAGCAGTGAGCTCACAGTTACAGTAAACAGTCTTCTGTAGGAAGGAAGTTAGCTCCCGGACGAAACTGTCTTTACAATGGTCTGTTTTCAGGCCAACTTCGCTTTACAGGAGCGAAAGATGGGTAAACTCAGGATATCTTATTCATAAGTTAGAAATAACAGACATGAAAGTAGCGAGAATGATTGCTGGTACAAACTGGTGGGAATAATGGCCGGAGGGTACTCGGAATGAGGAGATAAAGGCTAAGTTAGGAATGAACTCGATGGATGAAGCTGTACGATTTAACCGGCTTCAGTGTTTAGCGTAACGGTTAGTGTTATTAGCTGCCGTCCTCGGGGGCCCGGGTTCGATTCCCGGTACTGCCAGAAATTTAAGAATGGCAGGAGGGCTGGTATGTGGTTGAAATGGTACATGCAGCTCACCTCCAATGGGGGTGTGCCTGAAAAGAGCTGCACCACCTCGGGATGAGGACACGAGTTTACTTTTAGTGTTGGGGTCATGTGAGGTGAATGGAGGAGGACAGGTTACCTAGGAGAATAATGGGCTCTGTTATGGAGGGTAAGAGAAGTAGAGGGAGAACAAGGTGATGATGGTTATACTCATTTTCTAACGATTTAAAGATAAGAGGTATAGAACTAAATGAGGCCACAGAGGATAGTGGCGACATTTAACCAATTCACACAGCAGACTGAACACTTAAAGGCTTAATGATCTATTATGTTGATGTATGTGTGTGTATGTTTGCTTTATGTCGCACCAACACAGATAGGTCTTAGGGTGATGATGCGACAGGAAAGGGCTATTTGTAGGTAGTAAGTGGCTGTGGCCTTAATTAAGGTGGAGTGAAAATGGGAAACCACAGATAACGATCTTCAGGGCTGCCGACAGTTGGGTTCAAAGCCACTATCTCCCAGATACAAGCTCACAGCTGCGTGCCCCTAACCGCACGGCCAACTCACCCGGTGTTCCTTATTGTTTACATGGATCATGCTGAAAAGTATTAAGTGGCAGGAAGGGATTCAGTTAGGTGAATATTTAACCCTTTATTAGTGGCACATGGAGATTTCCTCGGGGTCGATTTTATTTCGTATGGAACAGTATTTGTATCTTCTCCGATGGACCTCATCACCCTTGTACCTTCTTGGTTATTCATTTGGAGTTATCCTGTCCGGAATTTGTCTAGACCATGCTCCTCTTGTGCCAGCAAGGTGTCACTTTTGTGACGACTGTCGTTCCCTCAATATATCTTTCGTGCATGACGAATACGCGCTATCGGAGTTTAAATCATGTCAGCGTTTTCCGGGCTTGAAAGCCGTGGTCCAGGAGCAAGTGAATGACCCGACGTTTCACCGAAGACTGCGTTTGGCATTGTCAAGTGTTCCAACTGAATTCGATAGCAGCGAAGCTCTCAGTGGAATGAAGTGCTTTTGTAATTCCACCTATTTATATAGTGCAGGATACGGTACGCTGCTCGCCTATTGGCCGCCATGGTGGGGGGTGGTCGCTGATTGGCTGTTCTTCGGCCAATGGTTGAAGCGTTAGGGAGCCCGGTGTACATTGACCTGCCTTGGCGGAGACAGGCAGCTGATCACCCGTTGCTTTCTTCTGGCCAGCCACGGCTATCGTGTCCTTCAGGATTTAGAGCTTTCAAGACTGGAAACCAGGCTTTGTTTACCCATTCAGATTCCTCCTTATGGTTGAAGATGTTAGTGTGCTTTAGGATTTCTTCTCCGATGCAGAGATTTGGGTATAGTGCCCAAGTATCTGAGAATGAAGAGACCGTTCAGCTCTGCCCAGTCACATCGCATCTACGATAGAACGGAGCGCTCACTGCTGCGGGAACGTATATGCTTCACACCCAAGGAGCTCGCTACTGTCGACCAGGCGCTTTTACAGTTGCATTATCTTCTGAGCGCCACACTTTCACCAAAGGACTGGGAAAAAGCAGATCGTATCACCTACTCTTCCATAACTTCGACATTCGAGCAGTCGACCAACCGGCAGAAGAATAAGTTCGAGCGATTTTAAGAGAAGCGTCCCGCACTCAAGACTGTGCCTGCCTTGGATACCTCATGGACAATCATCAACCTGACTAGCCGTTGCCTGTCAGAGGCAAAAACCTCTCTACTGGCTAAAGGAGGAATATTTGCGGTTACCCCTCCTTCGATTCCCGAGGAGGAGATCGTCATGAATATCGAAGCTGCTATTCAAAATTTACCATCTGACCAGGCAGAAGAAATCCACAACGAAGCCTCCCGGATACTGAGAAAGGCACCAGCACTGAAGAGTAACCTCACGGCTCAAGAGAGGAAGGCCATCAAAACTCTGAACATGGGCAAGAGTGTACTCATTCTTCCCGCGGATAAAGGGAACGCCACTGTCATCATGGCTACTAATGATTACACTGTGAAAATGTCGGAGATTTTGGACCCAGAGACCTACTGCAGACTGCAGAAAGATCCAACCAATCGGATTCTTCATAACACCAACAGCCTTATTAAGGCCTCTTCATTGCCAGACAGTGTAAAGAGGGAAACTTCCAGAAGTGAAGCTCTACCTCCGAGGCTATATGGCTTGCCCAAGATACACAAGGACAACGTACTTCTACGGCCCATCGTGAGTGCTATTGGATCACTGAACTACGATATTGCTAAACATCTGGCCACATTACTACAACCTTACATCAGTGGCACACAGTCGTACGTCAGAGACTCAGGCCACTTCATAGAAAAACTGAATAACATCCAGCTAGAAGCCGAAGACCTGCTTGTCAGCTTTGACGTGGTCTCACTCTTCACTAAGGTACCTGTGAATGAGGCCATGGACCACATCTCTCGGATTTTTCCCGAGGACATTACCAAATTGTTCAACCACTGCCTCACGACAAGCTATTTTCTGTGGAATGGCAATTTCTGTGAACAAGTGGACGGTGTCGCCATGGGCAGTCCTCTGAGTCCGGTGATAGCAAATTTCTATGTGGAAAAGTTCGAAGAAACAGCACTCGAGACTGCACCACTGAAACCTAAGGTGTGGCTGCGCTTTGTAGATGACACCTTTGTGGTCTGGAGCCATGGATAGGAACAATTACAGCTGTTTCTACAGCATCTGAATAGTATTAACACCAGTATTCAGTTCACTATGGAGACAGAAAACGAGGGCAAGCTCCCTTTCCTCGATGTTCTGGTAATGAAGACCGCCGATTTAAACTTGGAACACACAGTATACCGCAAGCAGACCCACACAGACCGCTGTCTTCAGAAGACGTCCAACCAGTACCCACGACAAAAATACGGAATGAATAAGACGCTAACCGACCGTGCTAAGAGAATTTGTCAACCTCAGCACTTAAACGAAAAACTCAGCCACCTCAACAGGGCCCTACTCACTAACGGGTACAGCCCTAAAGATATTCAGCGAGCACTCCATCCCAGACGTCCAACAACCAAGAAAAAAGAAGAGGAGCGGCCGGCTGCTAAAGCCTTTTTGCCATATATTGAGAAAGTAACTGACAGAATAGGGAGGCTACTGGAGTCCCATGGGGTTAAAACCATATACAGGCCGATGAAGAAAATCCAGGAACTGCTTAGGTCTGCCAAAGACAAGCGCCATCCTCTCTCCAGAGCAGGTGTCTACAAGATCCCGTGCAGCTGCGGCCAGGTATACATAGGCACTACCAAACGCAGCATCGCCACACAACTGAAGGAGCATAACAGACATAGCCGGCTGGGACAGACAGATAGATCATCAGTTGCTGAACACTCGCTGCTAGCAGGCCATGACACACAATACAGCAACACCGAAGTACTGTCAACTACTGTGTCTTATTACGCCCGGCTACAGAAGGAAGCCATTGAAATCCTAAAGCACACCAATAGCTTCAACCGTAAGGAGGAATCTGAACGGGTAAACAAAGCCTGGTTTCCAGTCTTGAAAGCTCTAAATCCTGAAGGACACGATAGCCATGGCAGGCCAGAAGAAAGCAACAGGTGATCAGCTGCCTGTCTCCGCCAAGGCAGGTCAATGTACACCGGGCTCCCTAACGCTTCAACCATTGGCCGAAGAACAGCCAATCAGCGTACCGTATCCTGCTCTATATAAATAGGTGGAATTACAACAGCACTTCATTCCACTGAGAGCTTCGTTGCTATCGAAGTCAGTCGGAACCCTTGACAATGCCGAACGCAGTCTTCGGTGAAACGTCGGGACATTCACTCGCTCCTGGACCACGGCCTACAAGTCTGGAAAATGCTGACATGATTTGTAATGCCGGCCGTGAAAGCCTCAACTGCTACATGAATCTCAGCATGAGATCTTGTTTCTTTGTGGACTCTAAATATGTCTGATTTACCTGTACAAATGAAGGGTAAGCAACATTTAGATAATAATAATAATGTTACTTGATTTACATCACACTAACTACTTTTACGGTGTTCAGAGACACCGAGGTGCCGGAATTTAGTCCTGCTGGAGTTCTTTTACATGCCAGTGAATCTGTCGACATGAGACTGACGTATTTGAGCACCTTCAAATACCACCGGACTAAACCAGGATCGAACCTGCTAAATTGGGGTCAGGAGGCCAGCACCTCAACCGTCTAAGCCACTCAGCCCGGCACAACATTTAGATGTAGTTCAAGTGGTTTAAACTAATTCTCTCTGAAACAGTTCTCGTCTAATTTTTCTCCTGCCTGGATAACAACTCCATCTGTGACCAATATGGGCTATTTCACAATATCAAAATTAATGTAATACTACATTCAGTAGAATGCCATTATGACCACTGGAAATATTTATCCTAATTACATCGTAACATGTTTCTTTATCTACTTCCTGCAGAAAAACTATACAAGAGAGGAGTAACAAATAAAGTGAAGATGAGAAAATGATCAAGTACTTTTTGAAAGTCAAAGACTTTGTTGTTTTCTTCAAAACTCGTAATTTAGGAATTACAGGTTTATGTTTCAAATTATGTGATAAGCACAGATCATAACAAGTCTCATGAATTTAACTTTATTAGTTTGTTTGTTTAGTATTGTTAGCTATTGTTAAGTGGCATTGCTTTTTGCCTTGAACAATTATGTAAAGTAACTTAGAGATAGCTAAGGTGACATCTTCTAATCACACTGAAGGACACTGAAAATAATTTGACTGGATAAATCATATCAAACTATTAAAAAAACATGCATTTTGAACCACGGACATTACTTATGTGCGTGACTAGACAAGGATTAATCAGTATCATAGTGTAGGTGTAGCATCTCATTCTATTACTTAAGGTCATGGATTGAATGCTCAGCTTATCAAAGATTCTAATACTGGTCTGAGGGTTGGAATGGTTTTTCACTCAACCTCATAAGGCCATTTAAGGAGCTGTTTGATATGAGGGGCCAAGAATCTGGTCAAGAAAGACAAACGACATGGCTATGGAAGATATTTTGCTAAGCATGTGACCCAGCCAGATTTAGGGCTAGGCTGACAGGGCTGCAGCCCAGGGGCTTGCACCATGAAAGATAAATTAAAGAAATTGAAATTCGCAAGTTAAACCTGTTCAAAGTTAACGAGTTAATAATCTTTCAAACACAAATTCTTTAGCTGGTGCATTTTCTTTTCTCACTCTATTGGAATAGAATAAGAAATGTAAGAATGTCTCCTTAAATCAGTATGTGTAAAGTCTCAAGTCAGTAAATAAATTTTAATATTTAATCTCAAGTATCACATTATGTACATAGGCCATCCAGAAATTGTTTCCCTATTTCTTTTCTTGTAAAGTAAATGTATTTAGCCAAGATATATGAGCATGTGCAACAGATCTGTGACATAGCACTCATATACTGGCCGGACAAGTCCAACCTGGTTGTCAGTACTGCAGCAGCATTAGCTCAAAATGGTGGCTCGTGTCCTTTCTCCCACTGCCTGCTGTTTCAGTATGTGATAAACAGAAATTACGATGGGCCATTCGAAACAAGAGGTGTGGAATGCTCAATGCAGGTGTTGTGCTGATCCATGGCAATGCTTGTCCACATACGGCTCGGCTCTCAGCAACTGTTCTGCAGGAATTCGGCTGGGAGGTGTTTGATCATCCACCGTACAGTCCTGATCTTGCTCCCAGTGATTTTCATCTTTCCTTGCACCTCAAGAAATTCCTGTCCAGTTGTCAGCATTTTCACATGGACAAAGAGCTGAAGATGAATGTCACATGCTGGTTCCTTTCCCAGGCAGCAGACTTCTATGGCACGGGCATACAAAAGTTGATCTCATGATATGACAAGTATCTCAGTTCTGTGGTGATTATGTCGTAAAATAGCTCCAACATTGCTGTATTGGATGCCAACAAAGTTTTTCATACAACTGTGTTGTCTTTCTTTTAAATAGGGAAACTTAATTTCTGAATTTCCCTCGTATATGACAAAGTCTGAATCAATAGCACATGTTATAAATCATCATTTCCTCATTGTGCTAATAACAAATTATAATTTCTTTCATATTATTATAAAGTTATATCTACATGAATACACAGACAAACCAAATTCACCGAGCAAGCGGCTGTGAGGTTTTGCTCACCTAGCTGTCAACTTGCATTTGGGAGATAGTGGGTTCGAATATCACTGTCGGCAGGCCTGAAGATGGTTTTCTGAAGTTTCTCATTTTCAGGCAAATGCTGGGGCTGTACCATAATTAAGGCCGCTGTCACTTCCTGCTTACAGCCCTTTCCTATCTCATCATTATTATTATAAGACCTATCTGTGTCAGTGCGATGTAAAGCGTATTGAAAAAAAAAAAGGACAAATTATGTACAAACCTAAACTGATTGGTAAACTATTCAGAGTTAATTAATGTATTCATGAACTGTTCAGGGAATACATGTCTTAGAGATTTAGCACTCTCATTTCAAACAAATCACTTTTAATTCTTTAACATTACCTTTTTCTTTTGTTAAAAACTAAATATGATTATGGGCCAAAACGTTCAAGCTATTTTTGAGTAAAATAGAATGGGATATTTCATATAGAAGTTGGGCGTGAGGATTGGTGTGCACCGCGTCTTTAGCCTAGAGGCCCGCACACTCTAAATATGACTCTACTTATGACACACTAATATTTGCCACCCATCTGGTCAACCAGCAGCCGTTTTAACAAACCAAAGGTCTTTAATAGACTGTGTGAGCAATTTCTTTTGTAGTACCAGTATCAATATTTAGAATGAATAAAGCTATGTATCTGTGATATCCAAATTGGTTAATAACTTCACAATGACAAAAAAATGTGAAAACAGAACAACCCTTTAGCTATAGTCACATGTTAACTCTTACACAGAAGTCATTGTTCATAATTTCATCCTGTATAATATCTGGATATATGCATGTGGT
The DNA here is from genome assembly GCF_040414725.1 of Anabrus simplex. NCBI lineage: Eukaryota > Metazoa > Arthropoda > Insecta > Orthoptera > Tettigoniidae > Anabrus > Anabrus simplex. The sequence continues at coordinate 170,797,155 of NC_090266.1, read as the reverse complement.
CAGTGTAATATTCCTCATGTTGGCAAAATTCCTAAACTCAGAATAGTTTCTCAGATGACTCGTTCCTTGGCTGTGCCTCACTGCTTGCTGTGACTCATTCTTATGCAGTCTCTGACTGTGCTTGTTAGAAATAGCTGGTGTCCCATAGAAGTTTTCCAGCATCATATGCTGGTGCAGTGTAGATGTTTATGTTGGAGAAGATCATCACTCGTGACAAGAATGATTAACACTGAATCTTTGGAGCAAGATTCTTATCCTATATACAGAGTTTCTGGCCAGTAGTTTAATATGCTGATCTCAAGTTTCATTCTTTCACTAAGAAACTTTACCAAAGAAATTTCACTGGGAAACAAAACATTTGCATAGCAGTGAAAATGAAAGCAGTAATTCTGTGGATGCTATTTGAATTTTGGAACTAGCCAGGCTGAATGGTTCAGACGATTGAGGCGCTGGCCTTCTGACCCCAACTTGGCAGGTTCGATCCTGGCTCAGTCCGGTGGTATTTGAAGGTGCTCAAATATGTCAGCCTCATGTTGGTAGATTTACTGGCATGTAAAAGAACTCCTGTAGGACAAAATTCTGGCACCTCAGCATCTTTGGAAACTGAAAAAGTAGTTAGTGGGACGTAAAGCCAATAACATTATTATGAATTTTGTAACTTAATGTGTTACCACAAATATATTCAACTTTTATATTCCTGAAGTATACAATACTTATATTCTATATGAAACAGATAGTAGAAGGAGAAGGATAAGGATGATGATGATGATGACGACGACGACGACGACGATGATGATGATGACGACGACGACGACGACGATGATGATAATGATGATGATGATGATGATGATGATGATGATGATGATGATGGAGTCATTTCATTTTAAAAAATTTTCATAATCCTTGAATGCAGCTGAATTCTAACTGAAGAAGGCCCTAATATAGGCAGCTATGAAATTTGTAGAAAACCGTTGGTTATCAATAATTTCATTAAACTAAGCTACGGAAAATTTAATGCAGATTGTAATTGGGAACCCAGTATATGAAGTTAGACTAAGACTTAAAACCAGTTACAGATCCCTTAAAATAAACAAACCCTTAACACAACAGTCCCTTAGGGCCTTGGTCTACCAAGATGACTGCTGCCCAGTCAGAAGGCTTGTAGACATTGGAGTCTCACAGGGTCAGCGTGACAACATCCTCGGAATTATTGCTTGGTTTTTTTGTCTGGGTTTGCTGACTCTCTTACCAGACAGCTCCTCAGTTGATCTCATGAGGCTGAGTGAATTCTGTTCTAGCCGTTAGTCCAGAATTAAGGTACATCGACTGGTTAGAATCGAACCCAGGGCCTTCGGGTAAGAGGCAGTCATGCTACCCTTGCAACATGGGGCTGGCTCTTAAAGTTCAGCTTATTAAATTTATTCTTATACTGAAACTATCATGGCTAGTAATTAATGTAAATGCTACAGTACCACACTGTCTTGGCTTATATTATACTATGAGGTTTAAGCAGTGTGGCAGTGTTTTCATCAATCTTGATTCAGTTCACTAAGTTATATTCAGTAAAATGAATGTACTGTGCAATTGTTCCCCAGGAGCATTCCCAGAGTATGATGCCATTTGTAGCCCAGGAGAGATGAGATCTAATTTTAATACATGTGCTATTTGTGGAACTCCTTGGAGCTCCCAGTCTTCTAAGCATGACAAATGGTTGGGAGCTTTTGGCTTGCTTGTGCTGCAGTTTTTGAAGTACCATATCTTGATTGTCATAAAGGAGATTAAATTACAATACTTTCTGCAAATCTAAATAGTTGAGTTTTATTCATTGGTTGCTGACATAATGAAATTTGAATATAAGATTCATGACTCTAATGTATCAATTTAGAATTAAGGTGATTTAAATGTTAAAGTATATCAACTGGAAGTCTGTTTATAACTGGATATCCTATCAAGCAAAACCTCCCCATGGGAAAACAGCTCATTAAGGGTTTTGCCTGCCAAGGTGACTACTGCCCAGCCAGATGGCCTTCAGATATGAGTCCCATATGGTCAATGTGATGATGTCCTCAGCCATGTTCCTTGGCTTTCGCGATCGGATCTGCCACTTCTCAAATGGGACAACCCCTCAGTTGGTTCCTCAAGACAGCCCTCAGTCTAGAATTAATACCACTGGACTACCAGGAATGGAACCAAGAGTAAGAGGCAGCTATGCTACCCTTAAACCAAGGGGCTGACAATATTAACCAAAAGACTTTCCTTTCTTTTTGAAAATCAGCATAACTTATAATGCAGTGCCCATTAATGCTTGTTTGTCAAACCCTATTTGACACAAGCAAAACCATCTGTGTACACTTCTTGAAGGCCCCTGGAGGAAGATGAAGGCTTGACAGTAAATCAGGCAGAGTGGTTAGCTCTATGCCCAGCTGCTTTCCCCCACAGGAATTAACCTGGTACTCAATTCTCCTATTGGTTTTGCCAATCCCAGGCCTATTTCCTGACTGGGAATCAAATCCAAATTATTCAGAGTGAACAAACATGCCTTTACTCCCTTGGTTAGGCAAGCCCTTTCCTTACTTGTAATGAGGATACTAATTCCTTTTTTGAATGTTACCATTTTCCTTCCTACACCCTTCCGTTGGTTAATTACTTGATATAAATGCAAAATTTAGTTTCCTCTTTTAATTAATAGTTGGGAAATCTGTTGAATTGAATATTCAATATCTGCACATTTTTACAATAATTACTTACACAGTCAAGAACCTGTCTTTAAAAAATGAGAATACACAGTACTATATACTTATTTTAGATACATCTTATCCAGATAATGTGACTGCTGTAATTGAAATGTCCTGTGGGCAAGACTTGAATTGGAAGGGTTTTTAGTTTTATTATAGTCACGATTTTTAAATGGGATGTTTGTAACCTGTTGGAAAACATATTTTAATGTACTGTATTTTGCCATTGAATGTGTATGTAATTGATTGGAATTGAGAAGTGGGAAGGATGCTAAGGACCCGTAATAAATTACTGTACCATCCTAGCAATTCCAGAAGTGATTCTTGAAGTACCTGCGATAAACTGTACACAGTAGCTACCAACAGCCACATAGATTCACAGTGGAATCTTGGCTTTTAAATCCTTTTATAGTATGCTTGTTGAGTGTTCAGTCTGAAGGCTGGTTTAATCCTCAACAGCTCTGCCATCAGTTGTCATAGATGGCCTAGGCATCACTGATGAGGCATACTAGGGAAATGAGAAGTGTGGTTGTTTAATGTTGCATTCCTTACCAATCCAGAAGTCACTATTATATTATTATATCAGTCTTTCTTTTTTATAACTGTCAGATTGTTCAGTCTTTCAAAACTAACTTACGAATAAATAAAAGTACCCAATAAAGGAAACATATAATAACAGATTATACCTAAGAAAGAAACGCTATCAATTTAGAATGACATGTTTTGTTCTTGAAAGAACATCATCAGATTCTCTCAAATCGCACACTTTTTTAAACTTATGAATTGATTAATATTATTGAGAAGTGTAAAACCATTTATGTTAAAATCTGTGTCCGCTCTTCCAATAATTATTTGAATATTTGAATATTACCAAGCAAGTGGCCGCGTGGTTTAGGTCACAGAGTTATGAACCTGCACTGGGGAGATGGTTCAAACACCACTGTCGGCAGCACTGAAGATGGTTTTCCATGGTTTCCCATTTTTACACCAGGTAAATGCTGGGGCTGTACCTTAATTAAGGCCACGGTGATTTCCTTCCCACTGTTGGCCCTTTTTCTATCCCGTCGTCGCCATAAATCCTATCTGTATGGGTGCATTGTAAAAGCAAATTTTACATAAAATATTTGAATATTGTAAATTATTTTAATGAAGTACTCCTCAGTGTGGTTCTTCTCTTCTCACTGGTCCAGTATAACATCCTTTATCAGTCTGACTAGCCCACTGAAATGCATGCAACAACCAACCATATGAGCAACATTTTCATGCCATTTATAACAGGGACTGGCTGCATAAGGAATCACATTACTAGCACAGCAGATACCTGAGTTATTTCCATGTTGTCAAAGCCAAGGTTGAGACTAGGAAAGGTCAATGAAAGTAACAAATTTGTTGTAGCCCATACCAGAAGACACAGTGCACTGTTAACGCTAGGACTTGTCAGCAAAGGAACCCTTTTATAAAAATGCCTTTCTATATGTGTGTGAAATTAAAGCATTATACGTAGGTGCTTTGAAAAGTTCTCGGAATGTACTAGAATTAAGTATCTTACCTCGGTGGAACTGCTTTTATTTTTCAACATAGTCTCCCTGTAGACTAATGCATGTGGTCCAGCGATGTTCCAATGCCTTGATCCCATCTCGAAAATGAGATTCCTCCAGGCCTGCAAAATACCTCTCCAATACGGCTGTCAGTTCTTCCCTTGTAGAAAATCTCCGTCCACCGAGGAAAATTTTCAGCTTGGGGAATAGATGAAAGTCTGATGGTGCCAAATCAGGTGAATAAGGTGGATGTGGCAACAATTTGTACCCCATTTCATGAAGTTTTGCCATGGCAATAACACTTGTGTGCGACAGAGCGTTGTCCTGATGAAAGATGACCTTTTTCCTTGCCAAACCAGGCCTTGTTTCGCGTATCTTTTCCTGTAGTTGGTCTAGGAGGTCTGCATAGTATTGCCCCGTAATTGTTTGGCCAGTAGGAAGATAATCTATCAGCAGAATGCCTTTTACATCCCAGAAAACTGAGGCCATGACCTTTCTGGCCGAACGCACTGCCTTTGCTTTCTTTGGTGGTGGTGAATTAGCATGTTTCCACTGCTTTGACTGCTGTTTTGTCTCTGGGGTATAGTAGTGCACCCAAGTTTCATCTGTAGTCACAAATCAAAGCAAAAATTCTTGTTGGTTGTACTGAAAATGGGCCAGACTTTGTTCGGACATTTCCAACCTGGTGCGTTTATTGTCCAATGTCAAGAGCCACGGCACCCATCTTGCAGATAATTTTTTCATACCCAATTCTTCAGTTAAAATATAATATACCCATTCAGAAAACATCCCTACAGCTTCAGCAATCTCCCGCACTTTCAGTCGATGATCCTCCATGACCATTTTATGCACTTTTGCGATAAATTCTGGGCTCGTAACACTTTTTGGCCGTCCACTACGTGGATCATCATCCAAGCTCTCCCGACCAAATTTAAACTCGCTGGTCCACTTGGCAACAGTTGAAAATGAAGGAGCAGAGTCCCCCCAGTGTGTTCTGAAAGTCGACATGAATTTCCTTTGCTTTCATACCTTTCTTTACAAAGTATTTAATCACTGCTCGAATCTCAGTTTTTTCCATTGTCACAAATCACTACACGGGAACAACAACAAAGAGTCGTCACTACCACACTCCTGCAGCTAGAGCATTGAGTTCACTCACAAAGGATGTGTGATTATTGCGCGGGAACCTCGTTGCTCTAGCAGTGACATCTAGCGGTGATTCCAAGAACCTTTCAAACCGTCCTCGTAATATATGAACATACTTATACATTGTAAGTGAAATGAATACCCACTTCTATTGAAATTGTCTTATATTTAAGAATGCTATTAATAATGAATTGACCAAGCAAGTTGGCTATGCAATTTGGATCACGTAGCTGTGTGCTTGCATTCGGGAGATAGTGGGTTTGAACCCCACTGTCAGCAACCCTGAAGATTGTTTTTTCATAGTTTCCCATTTTCACACCTGGCAAAGTAATTACGGCCATGGTCGCTTCCTTACATGTACTAGCTTTCTCCCATCCCACCATCGCCAAATAATCTGACAATAATTGGTGTGACATTAAACCACTAGAGAGGAAAAAGTAATGTTTATTAAAATTATTTGATTTTTCCCTAGCTGTTAAATGTCACTCTAACACAGATAGATTTTCAACAACAGAGGACTTCTTTATGGAATAATTGGGCTTTTCAGTCAGTCAACACATGATAAATTTTCAAATTGATTGGGCAACAGGTTAATTTTTTAATGTAAAAGCATACTTCAGGACAAGTAAAACAAAATTAATCTCATCAGTCATTTAGAATACTAGTATGAAACTGAAATGAAAGACATAAAAGGTTGTGACTGAGTGAGCTTTAGCTGTAGGTTGTGTAGCTGTGAGTTTGAGTTCAGGAGATGGTGAGTTCAAGTCCCACTGTTGGCAGCCCTTAGAATAGTTTACCATGTTTTCCCCCATTTACTTACTAGGAAAATGCATTTTACATTAGAGAAAAGATGGGGCAGTACATTTATTAATACCACAGACTGTGTCTTGGCAGTCCCTAGTCCCTGCTCATCCCAGCACCATCAAGAACCTGGATATGTTTGGGCTGTATTAAATCGCTTTGCAAAAATAGTTTGAAAGCACAGCAATGCAGTAATTTATTTTAACTCCAAAGAAGTATTGAAATGAAAAAATTATTATAATTTTTGTCATCATTACATGCGTGAAGTCAGTGAATTTATTTTGTCTATGTTTATTTGTTTTCTGTAGCTAGTTGCTCAAATCATAATATTCACTATTGACACTACATTATGGCCACTGGTACTTTAAGTTGGCACTATAAATGTAAACCTTCTTTTCTTGATCTCTTACTTAAAAGGCAGCTTTTTCCAATTCTCTTGAAGAAAAATGGCTCAAGTGTTCTAAAACTTGTGATTTCATTAATTAGTTTCATGAGCTCTTTTTCTGGTTTTCTTACTCCAAAGCAGGCCAGTTTTCTTGCAAATACATACGGAGGTAAATTAAGTCCAGCTATTGTAATACAGTGGGAGCTACCTGCCTGAGACGGTAAAGGCATGCTCTGTTCACCTGAAAGAACATAGGTTCAATTCCCCATCAGGAAGTAAAAAAATTTAAAAATTGGGATTCCACTTCTGTAGGTGCACATGGTCCTGAGGTTCACTCAGTCTGCACCAAAAGTGAATACCAGGTTAATTCCTGGGGGGAAAGGTAGTCAGGCGTAGAGCTAGCCACTCTATCCCAACAAGTGCTGAGGTTACGGATAGTGGAAGCGCTGACCACGTGACACGCCGTAAACTGTAGTCTTCACGCTGAGCAGTGGTCATTTGGTAGGTCAAGGCCCATTGGGGCTGTAGTACCATTGGGTTGATTTGTTTTTTCTTATGCTCTTACATGTAACAAATCATGAAAGTATTATTCCCATTTTGTTTTTTGTTGTTTTATTTCTTCTGGTGCTGTCAATATTCCAGTTTTGTCCCCCACTAACCTAACTATTAGGTTCTTCAGTTTATTGAAACTAATTTATGATTAAATAAAATTTAGAAAATATCTGAAAAAGAAAACAAAGAAAAAACAACTACAACAAAAACTTCAGGTATAATCTGTTGTTAAATGTTTTCTATTTCAGATATTTTCTAAATTTTATTTAATCATAAATTAGTTTTGACGGACTGAACAACCTAATGGTTATGGATTAACAAAGTCGAAACTGAAATGAAAAGGCTTCCACTATAACATACATTGTACAATGTCATTATTTCTTCTCATAAGACAATATAATAGTTTCTTGCCAAAATTCAGATCATCTGTTTCCTCAGTAAATAGTTACCAGCATTTGTTCAGCATCTGCTTTTATATGTATTTCTTTTGCTTCAGTGTACAACCTTCTATTTCCAAATTTGTTGTTTTTTATTCTCTTCAAATTTCTTAATTTTCTTAATTTTTTCTTTCATTATATCATTCCACCATGTCTGTTTCTTCCTTACGTTCCCTGATGCCCTACCTCATACTCTTTCTGCTCTGCTGACAAATACATTCCATTCTTCAACAATCCTATTGTTTCTTTTTGGTATTAGTTGTTTTAGCTGTTTTAGAAACTCTCCTGTACTTGTGTGTCTTTTTGTTTTATGCAAATTTATCTACCCTTACTTTTTTCATATTTTTAAGGAAGATGGATAAAATGAAAATCCTGCAACCTGTTTTCCAGTCATTGACCAGGTCAGGGATGTAATGAATGAATCATGTACTGTATAGTACGATGGGGTCGCCACTCCCAAAGTGATTTATTAATGACTGATAGATGATATGAAATGAGAATGGAGAGTGTTGCTGGAATGAAAGACGACAGGGAAAACCGGAGTACCCGGAGAAAAACATGTCCCGCCTCCGCATGGTCCAGCACAAATCTCACATGGAGTGACCGGGATTTGAACCACGGTATCCAGCGGTGAGAGGCCGATGTGTTGCCATCTGAGCCACGGAGTCTCCTTTTAATGAAGATATTAGTCCATATCAATATCTGGTAATCTTCTGACTGATGTTACTTCCTAAACAGTGAGTTTCTGTTATCAACTCATCATCTCATCAGCTAATTCCTCTGACAAAAAACAATTGTCACATCACCTCCTTAATTTTTAAGACCATATTCATAGGATTCTAAGGTCTGTTTTCTTCCTTTTCTATTATCTTTTCATATGTGCATACATGTTCTATTATCATAACTCTGCTGCAGGTATACATTTCCTCACTTCTTCCAAATACTTTTCTTGATCTTCTTCTTGATTTCCAATCTTTGTGGGATATACTTAAAACAAATCCATGGTTACTTCCTTCAACTGAAGTGTCATTTTAATGATCTTGTCATTAACTTTATCTTTTCCACATATTTGAGAAGTGAGAATGTTAAAAACATAGCTTCTAAGCAGATAGAACATATTTCATTGCATTCTTCCTCAAGATCATACCTACTCCATTTCTGGCTTCCTGTATTCCAATGTAAAACAACCTGTATCCATCATTCAAAATCCTTTTTTCTTCTTCCTTCTACTTGGTTCCACTTAGCCCAAGGAGAGCGATACCTTACTCCTTTGTGATTTCAACCATTTTCCTCAATCTAATCTGTCAATGTCAAGATTTTACTGTTCCCAGTTTTATAATGATCATCAGAATGAGATTTGTGGTTTGAAAGTGATTCCAAATATAATGCCTCACAAATAATTATTCACTGAAGTACACTTCTATGGAAATCATTGCCACGTAAATTACTAAGAGTAATAACTAAACCGTCTGCAATTTCATGTCATGATATACAGAGCAAGGTGCTTTGCATAGTGATAAGACCATTAGGTTTTTGTGAAGTATTGGCAAAATAAACAGTACTGGTACTAGCATGAAACTAATTATATATTGTAAACAGGAAAACAACATTTATAGCAGTATTGCTCAACCACTGGGCTATGGCCTGATAGCAGGTCCTGTTATCCTTTATACCGGGCTGTGAGGTATTTTCTTGGTATTAGTCATTTTACTTTTCTAGAAATTTTTCAGGGAATAAATCATTTTTAGTGGAAATATGCTAAGGAAAGCACAGTCTCAGGTTGTCTCTAAACTCTAAATTCTAAAATCAAATGTCTGTGTAGCAAATATCACATGACTGTGCAACTTACTTTTGAATGATCGGGAATTTTCATGCATATAAATCCTTCAAGATTCACTGCTGTTTTAGACCAGTTATAAAAAATGCGTAGAAGCTAATTGTGACAATGAGCGGTGAATCCCCTATTCTCAAAACCAAATGAAATAACCTCATTGGAAACGTATATACGACCAAATTTGTTGGGACTGAGCCCTCATCTTGTAGAAAAATAATGTACCAAGCTGCAGTCTCTCAAAAGTTGAGAACCACTGATTTATAGGACATTCAGTATTGGGAGATTATTGGATTTTGGTGAACTTCAGTAAAAGAATATGTGGACTTACAGTGCCATTTACTGTTGCAAAATGGTAAACTCAGCCTCCCATCTCCCTCTCTCCTTCTGTTGAGAGGAATACTTTTTCAATTATTAGTTCTTTCTTGGCTATAGTTGCAGGATGAGCTACCTTGTGCATTTTGTGTTAGTGAAGGGTATATGTCAAAGTCAAATGGGTTGGAAATGCCAGGAAAATGCAAGGAGAATTGTCAGATCCCCTACTATGGTAAACAATCTCCCAAAGTTCAAGGAAAGTTAAAGCAGGGGGAATGTTGCTTGGAAGACTTCAGAAGCTGACACCTAGACAAAAGAGTCACATTATAAGGAAGGTTAGCACTGGTGGAACAATGCTGGGACAACACTAGATCCCACAAATCTATATTATCCAGAATAATTTGTTAAGAAGGAATCCATACTTTCCAGTGTCGACTCAGCTAAATGTAATTTAAAAGCTATGCAGTCTGTCGAACACACAAGTTCAATGTAAATATTACACTATAACATACCTGTAAAAAGGTGCACTATTTAACAAGGTTAGTCAAAGCAACTTTTTGAAATACAAGGGAAAAAAGTAACAGCAGCCTCCTTTGGTGGTAATGCATAAGAATACAGTTAAGTATGCTAGATAGCATGTAATTTAGAAGGATCACCTTCAGAATTTCAAATAGCTTGGTCCAGTCAATGTTACTGAATGCCTTTTCTAGATGTATGTGAGCTTGTCCTCCTTAATTTAGTCATCTAAGTTCAGATGTAAAGTCAAGATTGCTTCACATGTTCCTACATTTCCTCTGAAGCCAAACAGATCATCTTCCAACATAGCTTCAGCTTGTCTTTCCATTCTTCTGTAAATAATACATGTTAAAATTTTGCAAGCATGTTATACTATTGATTTGACCCTTGTCAGCTCGAGCTTTGTTGGGAATATAAAGTAGCGAATATTTAAGAATAACTTAAATATTATATTTAAGTGGTTCGTTTATATATAATTTATTAAATGTAGTACATGTTTCTTCCCCTCAGGGACATCATCAGCTAGAATAAATCACATAATATATCAGATACAAAAATTACATTACTAGATTGGTAAGACAAATTTAAAACACTTTTATACACAAGGACATTTAAAATAAATTATTAGCAATTTTTGTTAAAGTCTCAAGTCATATAGCCAATAAAATTTATGTGAATTGTTCATTAAAATTCTTGATGATAAAGTTCGTAGAAACTAACAGTTGTATTCGTAAAATTGTAAGATGACCATTGATGTGAATAAAAACCTTTGATTTAAAATATTTCTTGATAAAGGATCCTTAAGATCTTTGATAGACATTCCTTTAAATTGCATTTAAGAATGAACTCTTCAAGATTCCAAGTCAACACAGGGCCGAAGCAATCAAGTTATTTGAAGAATGGAATAATGTTCAGTTTTCTTGCTATTGACCCCAATGCACAGAAGAGGACTCACTTCTGCTGAGGTATGTGTCCATCTAATCTATATAATAAACAGTTCACATCAATTTTATTGACAATATGACTTGAAAATTTATCAAAGTTTGTTAATAATTCATTTTCAATGTCCTTGTGTATAAAAGTGTTTATAATTTGTCTTACCAATCTAGTAATGTAATTTTTGTATCTGATATATTGTGTGATTTATTCTAGCTGATGATGTCCCTTAGGGGAAGAAGCATGTACTAAATTTAATAAATTATATATGTATTGAATAGGCGGACTGCTCAAATATAATATTTAAGTTACTCTTAAATATTCACTCCTTGATTTTATGGTCAGTATGGGTTTTTATAAAAATGAAGCTGTTAAAGTTTGTTACATGTAATATTGTTGGGAATAGGTATGACAACATTCTGTCTAAAAGTCATATAGCACTTCTGCTGTATCATACATCTTGCACATTAAATAAAATAATCTCTCCATGCTGGTTTTGCCTGAGGTAGTCAATAATCCTGAGGATACATCATCAATTCCAGGTCCCTTGTTGCTATTTACAGTTGTCTCTCAGAGCTCTGTTGAATTCTGACCTCAAAATTGAGTCTCCCATTTTATCAGCCACTTCTTGTTTCAGAACCATATCATCTGTTTCTTTCCCTTGATACAATTGCTGAATATTTTCCTGTCATCTTTTTGCCTTGTTTTCTTTCCTGAGATGTGGTTTCCAATCTGAGTTCCTAATATTCATACATGTAGTTTTCCTTTCTCCAAGGGTTTCCTTGATTTTCCAGTTTTTATTTGTATACAAGTTCCTTTATGTAACATCAACACAGATAGGTCTTATGGCGATGATGGGATAGGAAAGGGCTAGGAGTGGGAAGGAAGCGGTCGTGGCCTTAATTAAGGCCTGGTATGAAAATGGGAAACCACGGAATACCATCTTCAGGGCTACCAACAGTGGGGTATGAACACACTATCTTCTGAATACAAGTTCACGGCTGCATGCCCCTAACTGCATGGCCAACTCTCTTGGTCTTTGATTTTTCCTATATGCATTATCTACCTTCCCTGCAACCATACAACCTTCAACATCCTTGCACATCTTTCAGCCTTTCTTCCTTAGCTGTCCTGCAATTTCTATCTACTTCATTCTTTAATCAGCTGTATTCTTTTCTGCCCTCCTCATTTCTTGTATTCCTGTACTTTCGCTGTTAATCAGTCTGTTCTAGTATATCTTGAGTTATTTACTGATTCTTACTTGATCTTGCCTTTCTTCCTAACCTTTCTTCAGCAGCCCTACTGATCATTCTCATTCTTCACGACTGTCCACTCTTCATCTATTGTGTTTCCTTCAGTCTATTCATTTAGTCCTTATGCAGTATGCCTCATTTTCTTCAACTTCAGATGGTATTTCATGACCACCAAGCTGTGGTCAGAGTCCACATCTTCTCCTGGGAAGTTCTTGTAATCTAACAACTGGTTTCTGAATTTACCTAATCATAATGAAGCCTATTTGATATCTTCCAGTGTCCCCTGCTCTTGCTCACATATACAGCTGTCATTTTTGGTGTTTGAACCAAGTATTAAAGCTAAACCCTATGGCGCAACAGCCCCGAAGGGCCTTGGCCTACTAAGCGACCGCTGCTCAGCACGACTAACCCTCTCGGCCATTATTATTGGCTTCCTAGATCGGAGCCGCCATCTCACCATCAGATAGCCCCTCAATTGCAATCTTGTAGGCTGAGTGGACCTCGATCCAGCTCTCAGATCCAGGTAAAAATCCCTGACCTGGCCGGGAATTGAACCCGGGGCCTCTGGGTAAAAGGTAGGCATGCTACCCCTACACCACAGGGCTTGTTGAAACAAATATTAGCAAGGACTAAATTATGACTGGTGCAGAATTCTGCCTGCTGACTTCATCTTTCATTCCTTTGTCCCAGTCCAAATTCTCCTACTACCTTCTCTTCCTAGGCTTACCACTGCATTCCAGTCTCCCATCACTATAAGATTCCCATCTCCTTTTAAGTATTGTATTAAATTTTCTATCTCTTCATACATTATTTCAATGACCGCATATGTAGGCATGAGGGGGCAGGAGATTCAGGAGTAATAAGGGTATGGGAAATTAAAGGGTCTACAAAATGTTGTTGCATGAGGACAAGTGAACTTCTCACAGTGTGGGCTGTAGCTCCATCTCGCTGCATCCATTGTCAGTGCAGTGGCAGGTTTCTGGTGGCATTCAGTGCTGTTTGATGTTCAGCATGTTTGTATTTTTATTACAGTTTATTTTGCCACATGCTGTAGTTGTTATCAATATATCTTTTTGTAAAATCTGCACATTTCATTTCCTGTTCTGAAACTAGGCCTTTTCATGTAGATAGTGACCTCCATGATTATAATATGGAGAGTAATTTGAAAAAGAAATGCACAGTTAGAAAACCAAAGAGTGAAACTTTATTTTCACAATAACCTTATGTAAAAATCTTGAACCCTTAATAAAGACTGTCAGCAAATTTCAGTTCCTGTTGTAAGATCATTGATAATGCTCTTCATGATTTTAAGTGAGAATGTTTCTAGGATATTTCAGTTGGTTCAATTCTTCCTCTTATTACAGTAGTGACATTCTGAGCCATCTCTCTTCTAAATATCCTTTTGAGCACTGTGAAGAACTCATGATTAAATTACATTTATTAGCATTCTTTTATAGTCCATGTATATTCTTTCACAATTGTGTAAAATCCCGTCTTCTGGTATTTCCTTTGGGATGGATCCAAGTAACCAAAAATACTCTCCCAGGGAGGAAGCTGTGTTGATGTGTGCTACTAAGTAATGGAAGTTGGGTTGAATAACCGCATTGGCATGTTAGAAGTCTGATTCCTTGAATTATACCTGTATATAAGGTAGAGAAACAGAAATGAGAGAACACCTTAATACTTAATACCTATTAGTGTTTTATAGGTTTTGTGAATGATCATAGAATATTTTCCGTAGCAGTTCAGTATGATTCTGGAAATGATAATATGAACATTCCTTGGCTGGAAACCTAGCCTAACCATAGCATTCCTACTTAAAATTTTAATATTCACCTTGAGATTGGTAATACTGCAGGTCATAAAAGAAAAAAGAAGAAAGTACCCGTACGTGCATTATGATCAGGTCAGTAGTGGTGAAAATGAAATGTCGTATGGCTTTTAGTGCCGGGATATCCCAGAACGGGTTCGGCTCGCCAAGTGCAGGTCTTTCAATTTGACTCCCGTAGGCGACCTGCGTGTCATGATGAGGATGAAATGATGATGAAGACAACACATACACCCAGCCCCCGTGCCATTGGAATTAACCAATTAAGGTTAAAATCCCCGACCCGGCCGGGAATCGAACCCGGGACCGTCTGAACCGAAGGCCAGTACGCTAACCGTTCAGCCAACGAGTCGGACGTCAGTAGTCGTAATAATCTGCCTTTCATTGTCGTAAGAAGGCAGTTTTATATGCACTAATGATCATCAATGTTTGCATTTATGGTGTGAAACTGTTCAAATATTGTATTAAAAGCTTATAAATATGCCCCTTGGTAATTTATGTGGAGATAAAATTCAATAGATTTTTTTTTAATTGGATAAATGTACTCAATTCTATTATCAGTACATAATAATAAGTAATCTGATAACTGATTAGAATATTAGTTAATAACAACATGTTTTCTTATATTATTCATGATTATTAGGTCATTCTGATTCATTCATTAAATTACATAAAATATGGGAGCCCTGGAGATAGTTCAATCAATCAACCAATTAATCACTCGATCAGTTATCATTGATCTGCATATAGGGCTCTCACCCAGGTGACAGATTCCCTATCAGTTGTTTGCCTAGTATTTTCTTAAATAATTTCAAATATCTTTGAAATTGTTTGAACATTTCCATTAAACAAATATTCCATTTCATAATTCCTCTTCCTATAGTTGATAATTTGCCTCAATTCGTCCTCTTGAATTCCAACTTTATCCTCATATTATGATCTTGCCTATCTTTAAAAGCTTCACTCAATCTTATTCGTTTACTAACGTCATTTCATGTCATCTCTCCGCTGACAGTTTGGAACATACTGTTTAGTCAAGCTGCTAGTCTCCTTTCTCCCAAGGCTTCCCAGCCCAAAATTTGCAACATTTCTGCAGTACTATTGTCAGAAATCATCCAAAACAAATCATGCTACTTTCCTTTTGATCTTTTGCAGTTCTTGTATCAAGTAATCCTGGTGTGGGTTCCACACACTGGAACCATACTCTAACTGGGGCCTTACCAGAGACTCATATGCCCTCTTCTTTAGATTCTTTCTACAGTACAATCCCTAAATACTCTCAGAATTATATGAAGAGATCTTTAACCTTTATTTATAATCTTGTTAATGCAATTTCCCCAATGAAGATCTTTCTTTATATTAACACTTAAGTACTTTCGATGATCCCCATCATCAACGCAATAATTGAAACTGCAATACTTTTCTCTTGGTGAAACTTACAAGCTAACTTTTCATGCTGTTTATTGTCATCCTGTCTGCAGTTCTTCTCACAACATTGTTGAGGTTCTTTTACTGTTGCTTACAACCCCACTCTTAACTGTGGTTTCCCATTTTCACACCAAGAAAATGCTGGGCCTGTATGTAAATTAAGGCCATGGTCACTTCCTTCCCTGTCCTCACCCTTGTCTATCCCCACATCATCAAAAGACCTAAGTCAGTCGGTTAAATGTTAAAACACTTGTAAAAAAATTAAAACATTTCCTTCTGTTACTTAAAACAATATTCTATTAAGAGAAGTTTCCTTCTATATCATATGATCCCATGGGCTTGTACTATTAAGAGACAATGTCTTCAACAGGATAGGGACTGATTTGTTTTTTATACTCCCCTTGTACTTATACTTCTCCCTGACCTTTTTCCAGTTGGCTGGGGTCGGCACTTTGAATGGATTTAGCCTAGTTTTACGACTGGATGCCATTCCTGACACCAATCCTAAGTGGAAAGACATTCACTATTGCATATGACCTAGGGGAATTAACCAGATGTGATTAACATCCTCAACCTGCCTGGGATTTGAACCCATAGGCTAGAATGCTGACCTTTCAGCCAAAGTGCTGGTCTACATGCCTCTTGTACTATTCACTTGAAGTCCCTTAGAAATCTTAGCTTCAGATTTGTGCCATTAGTTTACTTAATTTTGTTTATGAAAGCATTTTTAGATTTCTCCTGATATGTGCTATATGACTGCTGTTTCATATATCACTGGGACAAAAAGTTTCTTTTTTCATGTGTGTGATTTTGATGGTATTTTACTAACTTGGTCTTAATGAACACTAATTTGCTCTGGAGTCTCCTCACTCCAGCAGGAATATTTGGTGCTCGATTCGTGTCCATTACATCTAGCTCTTTCTCTTTACACCTTTGAAGTGGTCGCTATAACACAGCACCGCTTCAACCACCATTCACTATTTTGTGAAGATAAGACTTCGACAGGATATATTTTTTAAATAAATAATCTCACTCTTGATCATTTTAGGATTTGCTCAGATTTCCAGAAATGGTTTTCCACTTTCCAGTTTGGGGTAAACTATCTGCTAGGCTGGAGCCTTTCTTGATCATGTATACCAGTTATGGCAAACATGAATACTACCAGTATGCACACAGGGCAACAGTGAAAGTTCAGGTCAGATGATGTAACAACAGTAGGTTCAGCAAGTGGAGATTGTAAACATAGCAGTGCAGCAGATACAGTTAATGTTGTGATCATATTGATATGTCCGAATGTAAAACATTT
Organism: Anabrus simplex; assembly: GCF_040414725.1. Taxonomy (NCBI): domain Eukaryota; kingdom Metazoa; phylum Arthropoda; class Insecta; order Orthoptera; family Tettigoniidae; genus Anabrus; species Anabrus simplex. Next base: position 170,780,148 of record NC_090266.1, on the reverse strand, counting down.
TTCTCTTTCACATGTTTTATTCAATAAAAGCAATAACAAGGAAACGAGATCAAGGACGAAAGCTAGTGTATGGTACATTTAAGTACATGGTTTACTTAAATAAAAATAACTAGAGAAAGGAATTTTATTTACTAAAGAACTTGGAATTATTTACTTTCTTTTGCAGTAATAAATTGAAAAATATGTATAATTTTTTAAATATTTTGTTTCATTATTACAAAATTTTACGTATGAATTATAAAAAATCACTCACTAGTCATGTTGAGATAGTGGTGGGTGAAATAGCTTGCAGTTGCAATGCATAATAAAGATTTTCCCTAAGTTTTTCATCACATTCCAACGTTTGTTGTCTCAGAACAATGCACAATACCAGGAGAAGGTCTGTTCAACGTGACAAGAAGATAGTCTTGCAGATGTCATCAAAAGAATGTCACTGACACACAAATTCTCATTTTTCCATAAAGAATGGCTATGAAGTGCAAATGTAGGAGCTGTGGGTGTGGCCAGGCATTAAGGAGTATGAGGGACGAGTTTGAGAGTTTGAGGGTGATAATTAGGATTCTCTCAGAAGACAGGAAGGAAGGTAGGCCTCCCTCAAACAATGTACAGGATACAGTACATGTAAAAGAGGGATGGGAAGGAAAGGGGGAAATTGTAGAACAGGTGGTCTAATGTTCTAAGGGGAAGGAGATTGCAGGCTAAAGAATCTGTTCAGGACAGGTGTCTGTGAGAAATCGGTACGAATCACTGCAGGTAGAACAACAGAGGGAAGATGAGGAACAGGGAACTGTTGCTGAGAAGTGTGGAAGTAGGAGGAAGGGAAAAGGTAGGAAAGGGAAATGTGGAGTAGAGGATAGGAGAAGTCAGGTAAAAAAAAAAAAAAAAAAAAAAAAAGTAAAAGTAAAAGATACAGTGTAAATCCCACATAAGGTAAACTTGTGTGTGGGCTTCAAAAATACAATAGCTAGATTATGTACATCATGGCATCTAGTGAATATCATTTACTCCATTATAATTTTGGTGGAACAGGGTCATGGGAGGGAGAAAAGGGAGGAGGAAGTAGCTTCTGCAATTCTCAGTAAAGATACGGCTGACCAGGAGGGGAGGGGGTCAAATGAGGTGGTTAGGGTTGAGGCTCTGGTTATGGGGGATTCCATTGTTAGACATGTGGGGAAAGTGTGTGAAGGAAAGGGAACCAGGGTAGAGTGTTATCCAGGAATTAGGTTGAGGCAGATGTTGAAGAAAGTAGAAGAGAAGGAGGAGGGGTAGCAGAAGGTGGTAGTGGTTCACCTTGGTACCAACAACGTAAGGCAAGCTGGTATAAGTACCAACATAGTTGGTGATGTGTGGGATCTGGTAAATGCAGCATCGGAGGAGTTTAAGGAAGCAGAGATTATCAGTGGAATATTGGCAGGAGGGATACTGACTGGAGGGTGATTGGGGATTTAAATGAGACTATAGAGGGGGTATGTAGGAAACTGGGAGTGATATTTCTACATCCCAATGGGTGGGCAGGAGATAGAGATCTGTGCTCAGATAGCCTTCACTTAAACCGCAGTGGAATGTATAAGTTAGGAAATTTGTTTGGAAGTGTTATAGGAAGGTACATACAGGGAAATGGGGTGGTCTAGGGATCGGTGTTAAGGGTACAAGTATCTGGAAGTCAAGTAGGGATGACATAAAAATGTTAGTGTTGAACTGTAGAAGTATTGTAAAGAAAGGAAAAGAACTAAGTAATTTAATAGATATATACTTAACAAATATTGTAATAGGAGTTGAATCATGGCTGAGAAATCATATAATGGATGCAGAAATATTCTCACAGAAATGGAGTGTGTATCGTAGAGATAGGATAGGAATGGTAGGAGGGGGAGTGTTCATTCTGGTGAAAGAAGAATGTGTAAGCTACGAAAAAGTTAAAGATGACAAACATAAAATTCTAGGTGTAAGAGTCATTTCTAAAGATAATAGGGAACTTGATGTCTTTGTAGTGTACAGACCAGGAAAGGGTAGCGCTGACGCTGATTCAGAATTATTTTATAATATAATCAGCTATGTGGGAAACGACATGGAAAGGAATGTGATTGTAGCGGGAGATCTGAATTTACCAAATGCCAACTAGGAAGGAAATGCGAACGACGGGAAGCATGACCAACAAATGGCAAATAAGTTAATATGGGGAGGGCAGCTGATTCAGAAGATGATGGAACCAACTGGAGGGAAGAATATCCTGGATGTGGTGCTGGCGAAACCAGATGATCTCTATAGAGAAACCAAAGTAATAGATGGTATTAGTGATCATGAAGCTGTTTTTTTCGCAGTTAAAAATAAATGTGATGGAAAGAAAGGTCTTAAAAGCAGGACTATTAGGCAGTACCATATGGCTGATAAAGCAGGCATGAGGGAGTTTAAAAAAGGTAACTATGATCGGTGGAAAATGGTAAATAAGAATATAAACAGACCCTGGGATGAGTTTAAAGCAATTGTTAGAAATGTGAAAACAGGTTTGTACCTATAAAGGTGGTAAGGAATGGTAAAGACCCACCTTATTATAATAGAGAAATAAAGAGACTAAGAAGGTGGTGCAGATTGGAAAGAAATAGAGTTAGAAATGGCTGTGGAAGTAAGGAGAAATTGAAAGATTGTTGGTCACAAGGATAATGTCCAATTAGAGGAGGTGACTAATGCTAAAGAAATATTAAGATGTACATATGATAACAATGACATTTACAATAAGATACAAAAGTAAAAAACTAGAAAAGTGGCTGGAATTGATAAGCTTTCTGGGGATATACTAAAGGCAGTGGGTTGGGATATAGTACCATATCTGAAGTACTTATTTGATTATTGTCTGCATGAAGGAGCTATACCAAATGAATTGAGAGTTGCTATAGTAGCCCCTAAGTATAAAGGAAATGGGGATAGACATAAAGTTGAAAAATACAGGCAAGTAAGTTTGACATGCATTACATGTAAGCTTTAGAAAGGCATTCTTTCTGATTATATTAGACATGTTTGCAAAATTAATAACTGGTTCGATAGAAGGCAGTTCATGTTCAGGAAACGTTATTCCATTGAAGCTCAACTTGTAGGGTTCCAGCAAGATATAGCAGATATCTTGTATTCAGGAGGTAAAATGGACTGTATCGCGATTGACCTGTCCAAAGCATTTGATATAGAGTGGATCATGGGAGACTACTGGCAAAAATGAGTGCAATTGGACTAGATAAAAGAGTGACTGAATGGGTTGCTATATTTCTAGAAAATAAATCTCAGAGAATAAGAGTAGGCGGTTTTATCTGACCCTGTAATAATTAAGAGGGAATTCCTCAAGGCAGTATTATTAGACCTTTATGTTTTTATATATATAAATGATAGAGTAAAGAAGTGGAATCAGAGATGAGGCTTTTTGCAAATGATGTTATCCTGTTTAGAGTAATAAATAAGTTACAAGTTGTGAGCAAATGCAAAATGAACTCAATAATGTTGTGAGACGGACAGCAGGCAATGGTATGATGATAAGCGGGGTTAAAAGTCAGGCTGTGAGTTTCACAAATAGGAAAAGTGCTCTCAGTTTTAATTACTGCATTATGGGGTGAAAGTTCCTTGTGAGGATCACTGTAAGTACCTAGGTGTTAATATAAGGAAAGATCTTCATTGGGGTAGTCACATAAATGGAATTGTAAATGAAGGGTACAGATCTCTGTGCATGGTTATGAGGATGTTTAAGGGTTGTAGTAAGGATGTAAAGGAGAGGGCATATAAGTATCTGGTAAGACCACAACTAAAGTATGGTTCCAGTATATGTGACCCTCACCAGGATTACTTGATTCAAGAACTGGAAAAAAATTCAAAGAACAGCAGCTCAATTTGTTCTGGGTGATTTCTGACAAAAAAATAGCATAACAAAAATGTTTCAAAGTTTGGGCTGGAAAGACTTGGGAGAAAGAAGATGAGCTTCTCGACTAAGTGGCATGTTGCAAGTTATAAAATAACACACAGTCAAATTTTACACATTTAAATAAAGTAAGTGGTATTTTCCGAGCTGCCAACGGAGAGATGGCGTGGAATGACATTAGTAGACGAAGAAGTTTGAGTGGTGTCTTTAAAAGTAGGTGAGATAACAATATGAAGATAAAGTTGGAATTCAAGAGGACAAATTGGGGCAAAAAGTCATTTATAGGAAGGGGAGTTGGGGGTGTGAAATAACCAAGAGAGATGTTTAATTAATATCCGATTTCTTTGAAATCATAAAAAAAAAAGGCTAGGAAAACAGCAGATTGGGAATCTGCCACCTGGACGATTGTCCTAAATGCAGATGAGTATTGAATGAGTGACTTCTTAATTTCGCCGACATCATATTACCCTTTCAGAATTTTGGTAACTTTACACATACTATAAAATAAATAAAAGAATATAAAACGCACTTTTAAATTTCTGTTTATTAGCTTCTACGCCAGAGCTTTTGAATAAATGGATTCGTGTATCGCTAACTTAAATTTTTAAAAATTATCTGCATAATATACTACTGCTTCTAACCATATCCCTCAATGAGTAACAATGGGTCTAGTTGGAAACACAAGATCTGGATTTATGTCTTTGAACAAATCAGTTCCTGTTGAGGCTTTCACGAACACTTCATTGCCTTCTGAAATTAGTCTACTTCAGGATATAAGGTACGTACCTGTTCTTATACTCTGTGTAAAGCATGTACTATACAAGTTACGTGTATCATGTTTAGGATGCTTACAGAAAGGTATTCTGATGGGCTGAAAAGCTCAGGCAGTAGAGTGCTGGTCTTCTGAGCCGAACTTGACAGGTTCAATCCTGGCTCAGTGTGGTGGTATTTGAAGGGGTCAAATACGTCAGCTACGAGTCGGTAAATTTACTGGCATGTAAAAGAAATCCTGCTGAGCAAAATTCCAGCAATTTTGAGTCTCTGAAAACCATTAAAAATGCAGTTACTGGAAGATAAAACCAATAACATTAATATTAGAAAGGCCTTCTTCTGCCTTCATATACACGGTGTTGGCAAAAATGCGAACCAGGTATAACAGCGTTAAAGAGTTGGTCATAATTTGATATCTCATGCCGTTGACAGTTTATCAGCTGCTGAAATGAAATGGCATACGACTTTTAGTGCCAGGAGTGTCTGAGGACAAGTTCGGCTCTCCAGGTGCAGGACTTCTGATTTTACTCCCGTAGGTGACCTGCGTGTCATGATGAGGATGGAATGATGATGAAGACGACACACACACACCCAACCCCCTTGCCAGCAGAATTAACCAATTATGTTTAAAATTCCCCACCCTGCCGGGAATCGAAACCGGGACCCCTGTAGCCAAAGGCCAGCACGCTAACCATTTAGCCATGGAGCCGGACATTAGCTGCTGAAGTAAGCTAATCAGTTTGCTTTGTGGGCAAATTCATATGGGATTTGCACAGCAGTGTTGCTAAATCTGCCAGTGACTTAAGACCAGCTTAAGAGCCATGCCGAGAAATCAGCATCAAACACAACACACCATGGGTTTCAGCCAGTGCCACTTTAGCGTACTTGCTATGGTGCGGTCCTATCATTTGGAAAGTCTGTGTTCAAATCGCTCCCACGGTGCTGTCAAGCCCACCTTAAGCCACGTGCAGATTTAGCAACACCACCTAGCAAAGCCCATTTGAGTTTGCCCACAAAGCGATCAGATTGGGTAACTTCAGCAGCTGATAACATGACAGCGGCTCAAGATGTCAAATTATATTTTTCAAATTATTTATCAGTATGACCAACTCTCTAACGCTTATATATCCAGTTCACATTGTTTCAGACCACCCTGTATACAGAGCAGTTCCATAAGAAAGAGTAAAACAATATTCAGTTTGCCCCCATTCCACACAAGTATTATCCTGCCAGCTCAGGGGTTATTCTATGAGTTTTGCAAAAACAGACCCACTAGAATTTATGTAACTCTCGCTACGTTATGGAAAAGCAGCTTAGAAGATACTTCATACTGACAAAGTTAGATTGCTTTCTAACCTATTACTGCATACAAATCGGGGGTCTGTAGACATCGCATAGAGCATGAGAGGTGGTAGAGACTGTGGCAGTTCAGTGCTGACAATTCTCTGCATGCTGAAAGAAAGCATTTCTACTGTAAGAGTCTGATGATCCGTTCATGCTCACCCATAATTTTTTATTTTCACATTCCAGCCTGATTTTTCCCAGTGTTTCTCCATAACACACAGAGACTTACAGTTCTTGTAATGTTGATTGTTTTGGTGTTTCAGAATGTATGCATTCTGTAAGAAACTTTCTAAGCTCAGAGTTTTCTAATTTATTTATAGGAATATCACACCTAAGGAAAGCCCATTAGAACCCCTAATGGTTATGCAAACCTCATAGCACTACCGTCGTGCAGGTAGACTCTTCTTGTCACTCTCTTCAGTAAGTTTGCATTCTAACCTATTACTGCATAAACATCCGGGCCCTACTGATCAATATTTTCAGATTTCCCACATTTTTGACAACAGAATTTTCCCATCACTTGTAAGAATTCCACTAAGTTCAGCAACATATTGCTGTCAATGAGAACAAACAATTGCCTTCACTTTTGGAATTATATCACCGATCATTTCACTTATAAAACAGTGCTGAATGAGCGATCTGATTTAATCAAGAAAACGCCAGTGATTGAAGAACATTAGAGTCAAATGCATTGCTTTGTTTCATAGATAAGGGATTCCTCCCTCAAAGGGAGAGCAAACTAGCTTAGCACATGCAGTCAGGGTTGCGTTGCAATACATTTAAGGCAGAAATTTATTCACACTGTGTTTTCATTAATAAGTACAGCATTTGAAATAGTTTTTGGAATAATGATGTATAGCAGAATTATTGAAAATATTATTATTATTATTATTATTATTATTATTATTATTATTATTATTATTATTATTATTATTAATATTATTATTATTATTGTGGTGGATTACTTTTTCAAAACTACTGCTTGAGTACATGCATATTCAAAGGTTATTATGTTCATTGTTCTTTCCATTAAGAACTAGGAACACACAGGTTATTTTCTAGTTGCTTTACGTCGCACCGACACAGATAGGTCTTATGGCGACGATGGGACAAGGAAGGGCTAGGAGTGGGAAGGAAGCGGCCGTGGCCTTAATTAAGGTACAGCACCAGCATTTGCCTGGTGTGAAAATGGGAAACCACCGAAAACCATTTTCAGGGCTGCCGATAGTGGGGTTCGAACCTACTATCTCCCGAATACTGGATACTGGCCGCACTTAAGCGACTGCAGCTATCGAGCTCGGTACACACAGGTTATTAGGCTAAAGTTAAAACAGTCTTAGAGCTTGCCATATAGGGCATGTTTTTAGGTGAATGAACTAGATCTCCCTATTGGAAATCCACCCAAAAAAGTTCTCTTCTTGTATATTCACCTGTTTAACATTCCCAGTTTCAATAGCAGAAATAATGTACTGGCCATAATGTTGGTAAATGGTTATGTAATTGACACACATACAGGTCATTCTAGTTGCATCAGTGTGATTGACTTAGACCTACATTCAGCATCATTATCATTGTTGTATTTGACATTTGGTATCATATCAACAGACCTGCACTAGGCCTCTTTGTATTAATATTTTTTGATTTTTAAAATTTATTTTTACAATTGGCTTTACGTCGCACCAACACAGATGATGATGATGATGGGGTAGGAAAGGCCTAGAAGTGGGAAGGAAGTGGCTGTGGTCTTAATTAAGGTACAGCCCCAGCATTTGCTTGGTGTGAAAATGGAAATCATGGAAAACCATTTTCAGGGCTGCTGACAGTGGGGTTCGAACCCACTATCTTCTGGATGCAATTTATTATTATTATTATTATTATTATTATTATTATTATTATTATTATTATTATTATTATTATTATTATTATTATTATCTATGCAGATTTACAAAATTTTGTTTAATAAGAGTTACAGAAAAGTAGCCCTGAAATTTGAACTAAAATTTTACCTTAGCATTTCCTCAAGGAAAGGTTCACTCACCATAGACACTGAAAGTTGTAAGGTGTAGAATCTAAACATGTTCCATTCACTTCCTTAACATCTTATGGGACAAGTTTTAAATTGTATTTCTGTGCAAGGAGGTTCCAAACATTGCTTGTTAATGATAGCTAAATACATATATATATATATATATTGTTTATGCTCTTTTTTCATAATTATTTGTATTTGGAATTTTTAATACACTAATAAAGAATGCCTGATTCTGATTGCTTAGGTGTTCCTTCACATCTGTATGGAACATACAGGCAGCTACAAACTGGTATGGCAGTTCCCTTGGACTGGGAGGCTACAATTTCATCTCTAATGACTGATGTAGCTGACATTGAAGATATGGGTAAGTAATTATTAATATTGTGATTTTGATATTTTTAGGCTCTAGATGTTTCTTTCAAATTGTATTCAAATCCTCTTCATATTCTCATAAGATAATTTTCCTGGAAAGAATAATGCCTGCTTTCATATTCTTGCATTCATCAATATTGGTTGTTTCTAGTTACAACAAATAATTAAAGCATGATGACATTTATATATCCATTTTTAATCTCAGTTAAGACACTCGGCATGATGTTCTTACTATGTAATTCCCCAACAGGTACAGAATATAATATTAGAACTGACTGAAAAGTACTGGTGAGAAATGTGTTATATTATGATGTATCATTTTGTACTGTGGGCTATACATAATTGAGGTTATTTCACTCCGGATATGTTCTTTCAATTCATTCAGTATATGAGGATTTCTTGCACACACTTTATTTTTTAAGCTCTCCCATAAATAAAAGTCACAAACAGTTAAATCTGGGGACCATGGCGGCCATATGTCCATACTAATAACACGGTCTTCAGAAATTTCCTCAATTAAGTTTAATGTGTCATTAGCTGTATGCGAGAGTATGGGAGAGTCTTGCTGTAAATATCAATTTCCACAGTCAGTATCAGCCAGTTCATCAAAAAATTGTTTGAGTATGTTATCCCTGTATCTCTGTGCATAATCGTGCCCTGAAGAAAGATAGGTCCTATAATTCTGTATCCATTCACTGCGCACCATACTCCAATCCGTTTGTCATGTAGAGGAATTTTGTATATGTGATGGGCGGTTTCTGTATTCCATTATCTGTTATTCTGTGTTGAAACATACCCCTGTAAATGGAACCTGCTTCGTTAGAGAAAAATATTAAGCGTGGGTCAATTATTTTGCAACATCCAATTACAAAAACATACCCGCATATCATGATCACGTGGATGCTGTTCGTGTTCTGCAGTTACCTTGTATGGTTTCAATTTTAACATTTTCGTAGCCCAGCGTGCTGAGCTCTTCCAAACCCCGGCTTCTTGTCCAAGTCGCCTTAGGAATTTTTTAGGCGTATGTTCTAAGCTTTCTGCGATTTAGTTTACTTTTTCCTCATTAAGTACACGTTTTTTTAACACCTTGCTTCTTATCGAATAAAGAATCAGTTCCTCTCAATTTTTTTTGCGAGTTTTGGCATGGTATCTCTATGTGGAGAGCATACACCTGGAAATTGTGTTACAAATTGCCTAACGACTTCCCTGCAAGACTCTGTTTTCAGATAATTATTATACGTTAATACCCTTTCTTCTACCGTGTACACATGTGGAGGCATTATGAGAATTATACCCCGAAGTAACACTTCACAACTCGAGAACAGTTGGAGTGACAGATCGACACTTAATACACATTCTAAGCATGCACCTGAACTGCGAAGTGCGGGCATTACCGTGTTGCCGCTGGACTGTGTAACGGGAAGCGATGAGTTAATGGGAGGCAGATAATCTGGGTTCGCCTGCCGGCCAACTGTTGAGAGAAACTTACTGTATATATTATGAAACATCATACTGACCTGTACAGCTGTCTACATTTCCCTTCTTTCTCTCTACGTACAGCATGCGCTTTAGATACATACAGCTCGTTGGGTGGCCTGAAGCAACAGGGGCTTCAAAGAAGTATCAATCCAAACTCTTTATGTTTTGGCAAATCCTGTGCAAAGGGATGGTCTACTCTGACTAATGGCAAATGCTGCAGGTTCATATTAGGAGCAAAAAAGTCTTTCTGCTATTTGCTGGATGTGGATTAAAGCATAGTTCAGAAGAGGAGAGGTATTTGTTTATGGTATGACTTTGCCCACAGCAGAGCATCAGCAAACAATCCGGTGCATCTTGTTTTTGTTGAATGGAGCAGGGGCATTATAGCAATGAGAAGTTCGTGGATTTGTTGTTAGTGCATGGGGACAGTTGAAGAAATGGACTTTTTTTTTGTGAGGCTACATGTGTGTCATAATTTATGCAGTGTTATTCGACAACAGCCCCCGGCATTTGCCTTGCGTGAAAACAGAAAAACCACGGAAAACCACCTTCGGGGCTGTCAACAGAGGTGTTCGAACCCACTATGTCCCAAATGCAAACTGTCAGCTACGTCACCCAGACCTTGCAGCCACTCACTTGGTAAGAAGAACCTCTGTGAGTGGGTGGAAAGAAGGGGAAATCTAACTCCTCTGAATATATTTAGCTATCATCAGACTGAAAACACAGGCTAGAAACACTTTAAAGAGGTTAACCCTTAACAGTTTTTTCCAGTCACTTAAGTGATGATTACAGAACAAATATTCTGACGAAATATGCTGTTTAGTGCAAATTTAAGTGAGTTAATTAAAGAAATGCTACCTTCAAATTTATGAGCTACTTGGCTAAATTACAGTTTACTGAATTATCTTTCTGCTATTGAAATAATATTTTATACACATAATTTTCCATTAACATCATAATTCTACAATACAAGCACAATTTTGTAATCTATATATATCAAATAACATGTCCTGACAGACTGACTTACTGACTGACTGACTGACTGACTGACTGACTGACCGACTGACTGACTGACTGACTGACTGACTGACTGACTGACTGATTCATCATCGCTGAGCCAAAACTACTGGACATAAAGAAATAACATTTTGGGGATATATTTATATTAGGGTGTAGGTGCTCATTAAGGGAGGATTTTTGGATATTCTGTTTCTAATGGGGTGAAAAGTGGGGAGAATTTTTAAAGTGAGGATATCTGTATGTCAAAAAATTAAAAGTTTACAGACATAAAAATTGGTGTTTGGAATCTCCTTTAAAAATAAAGAAACACGTATTTTTTTGGTTTTCGGAAAATCCCATTAAAGGGGGTGAAAAATGGGGGAAAAGGGGTTGAACACCTTTTATGAGGAGTCTTACATCTCAAAAACTGAGCATGTTACAGACATGAAAATTGGTATTTGGAATCTCCTTTTAAAATAAAGAAACACGTATTTTTGTATTTTTGGATAATCCGATGAATCTGGCGTGAACAGGAGTGACAAACGGGATGAATTTTTAAAAACACTATATCTACAAATTATTTCAGACAGGTGACATATTACAGATTTGAAAATTGGTATTTGGAATTTCCTGTTAAAGTAAAGAGACATGGATATTTTTTTCAGAAAATTCCCTTAAGGGGAACTGAAAAATGTGGTGAATTTTTAAAATTAGCGTATCTACAGTATATCTCAAAAACATAACATGTTGCAGATGTAAACATTGGTATTTGGAATCTCCTTTAAAAATAAGGAAACACGTATTCCTTTGTTTTTGGAAAAACCCTTAAGGGGGGTGGGTGAAAGAATTGAAAAATTAGTTGAATTAATTGTATGAATATATATATCAAAAATCTAAAGATGTTACAAACATGAAACTGGTATTTGGAATCTCCTTTAAAAATAAAGAAACATGCATTGGGGGGAGAGGGGGAATCAACTTAACGGATAGGGAGTGGGGGGGTGTAAAAGGAGTTGGATTACTTTTATTAGGATACTTATATCTCAAAAACGGAAGATGTTGCAGACATGAAAATGAATATTTGGAATTTCCTTAAAAAATAAAGAAACACGCATTTGTTTTTTTCGGAAAATCGACGTAAGGGGTGTGGGGTTGAAAATAAGTAAATAAGGAGTTGAAATATGTTTATGAGGATACTTTATTCTAAAAACTGAAGCTGTTACAGACGTGAAAGTTGGTATTTTGAATTTCCTTTCAAAATAAACGCATATTCTTTTGTTTTGGGGAAGTCCACTTAAGGCGAGAGAGGCGTGGAAAGAAGTGAGGAAGATGAAGTTGAATTATTCTTATGAGTATACATTTATCTCAAAAACTGAAGGTGTTAAAGACGTACAGACATGAAAACTGGTATTTGGAATCTCCTTTAAAAATAATGAAACACGTATTTTTTTGTTTTAGGAAAATCCAGTTAAGGGGCTTAAAGGAATTGGAAAAGAGGGGAATTTTTTTTAATGATTACCGGTATATCTACATTATATGTCAAAAACTTAACATGTTAGAGACAAGAAACTAGGTATTTAGAAAATCTTTTAAAAATACAGGAACATGTACCTTTTTGTTTTCGGAGGAGGCACTTAATGGGCGGGTGAAAAGGAGTGAAAACTAGTTGAATTATTTTTTATGAGGATACTTATATCTTAAAAATTGAAGATGTCACAGATGTGAAAATTGGTATTTGGAATCTCATTTAAAAACAAAGAAACATGTATTTTTGTTTTTGGAAAATATACAAAAATGGGGGGGGGGGAGTTGGGAAGGAGTGATCAAGGTGTTGAATTCTTTTTAAGGGGATACTTATGTATATCTCAAAAACTGAAGATGTTACAGATGTGGGAATAGGTATTTGGAATCTCCTTTAAAAATAAAGAAACATGCATTTATTTTTTCGGCTTGAGAGAAGACTGTTTCCCACATGTACAGTTCCATGTCGCATGGTCGTCTTAGCCCCAAGAGGTAATACCACAAACATGGTTTACAAAGAATTTCTGGGATCAATGGAACTCAATTTTTGGGTGAGTTTTTATACTTAGGAATTTTCAGATAATGCTGTAGTACAATGCCGAGGAACGATTACTATGATCAAATTACAAAATCCACGCTAGCAAAACCGTGGGTAATTGCTAGTATAGCTATTTATAAAGCATCTGTTTCAAGAATTGTTTTCAAATTTGAAGAATTTTCCTTACGAAATTCTCAAACGAGAATTTCATATGCCTATTTTTATACTAAAGAATCTAATCCTAATGTACACTACATACAAGAGAAATCATGCCATAGAAATCTCATGCTTTCATTAAATATGTTGTCACTACTTTTCATTCAGTTTTCAATGTAATATAACTAGCATCTGTTGAACAGATATTTCCTTCTTTTTGTCTTCTTTTCATGTCATCCTTATGCTGTGATCATTTAGTAGGCCTACTTCGATAGTGTTTCACAGTCTGAACAATTTCATCTTAACACTTAAACATTACTGCATGTCATAAGTTGGTTTTGTTGGTATATTTCAACATTGTAATTAATAATTAATATATTTACATAATTTGCTCCCAGTAATTTTTAACAACTAGTATTTAGTTGATAGTTTGCTAATGTGTTTACTCAGTCTGTATGCATTATTAGTTGAATCAAATATTTCTGAGGTAATACACATACTTTAGGCAAATAATTGTAGTATTATCATGGTTCTGCTATGGCTGTTTTCGATGTTCCCTGCAGGAAAGGAAGGTTCAACCAAACTGTAGTTTGCTGGTGCTAGTGGCAAGAACAAGAGAGATTCAAGAGACTGAGAGTACCGTTCTGCCTTTTATTCATCGAACTACTAACACAATCTTGGCGTGTTTGTGGTATTTAATTTAGAAGCGAATACTATATTTCACATTAGTACTCATAGAATATAAAACTTTTATATCTAATTGTTTGTTTTTGTACAAAGACATATGTTAACTGCCCTTTCTGCTTGAAGAGGATCTTATTTGTTTAAATACTATGTTTACAAAAGTACATAAGCTTAAAATTTTGCATTGCCTCAGAAGTATTTGTATTATAACATGCTAACATAGTGTCCTTCATTTAGAGCATGAGGTCAGTTTACATCATGTATACTTTACTTTCTGCATGTGATTTTGGTTCTTGGTCCAATGATTTTTCTTGCCTTAAATGTATGTCTTCAGCTTTTGCTCTGTTGTCTGCATATTTATTAATCCATTGAGTGATATAGATTACAAGTAGTCCTACAGATGCTTTAGGACATGTCACAAGGATGAAAACCCTTTGTTATTATATTAGTTATTTCTCACACTCGCACACATGCTCATACACAGATTACATTACATTACAATATCACCTTGAAAATGTGCCTACACACAAGTTATATTTATATTAAATTATTATTATCATCTTCATACACAGTTATGCCAGATTGACATAAAAATACACACAAAATATGTGCTTTTATGCAGAAAAATGTACAGTAATTAAAATATCATGTTGAAGAGAAGATTCTACACACAGTATTTTCACACTAAATTCCTATTGCATTAATACTAGTTTTCCAACAGTGACACAAAAACAGACTCATTGACATGTAAATACAAATACATAGGAAGGTACCTACTCAAAATTACACACACACAACCATACTTGTTCATACAGAAATTCCTTACAGTATCGTTTTGAACATGAGACTACGCACTGAATACATCTAGTAGGCCTACACGTTAACCTATTTTAATACTGTTTTACAACATTTATCAACAGAGTAGAAGCAATGCATCAACAGATATGTACTCAGTTCCTTTTTTTAAAATAATTTAGTGACTGTGTTTTATTTGCTTTGATAGTTAATTATGTATTTTTATCCTTGTCTGATAAACTCTTGTTGAGTGCTGTTCTTGATGGACAAACATGTAAATTTGTGTTTACCATGTCTTGTAATCATATGTTCTTATCACCTTTTGCTGAAAAATATTTTAATTTATATCCATGTTCATTTTTACAAAAGTATAATATTTAATATATACGCTACATACGTGGTAATGACGATGTGGAATATTTTTAAAACAGAAAAAGGGGTCTTCAGGATACAAGGTTGTATGCATCACTTAACCCTGGAGAGGGCGCTTAAGAATAACCCTGTGAGGAGGCACGCATGGTGTTTTAGACCGGGTCAGGAAAAAATAGCACAGATGAAGCAAAAGCTACTTTTAATATTACAAAACTAGTAAATAATTTTTAATCAACTTGTAAATAATGTTCAAAGGTATTTTAACAATACAAAAATTGGATATTAAACAATTGACGTTCATTCTGCGTCATCACTTGATTCTTGACTTTCCTTACCGCACCGAACACGTGTCACTGCCAAGTGTTCTTTGCAGATATGTTGCTGACATACACAGCATCTAGTCTTGGTTTTCCTGTTTGTTTTTTTTTTTTAGTTGCTGTTAGTTCCAGGTCCTTCTAGGTCTTGTAGAGCTGCAGAGGGCTGCTCTTCTTCAGGCAATCCTAACATTTGGCGAATGTTCCATTTCGAAAAGTTTTTCAATTTCCCTTTCTCTATTTGTATGCATGATGTATTGGGCTTCAGTATAAAGGAAAGCACTATTTTACACAAAAATAAAACAAAACTGACACATTCTTACTTTATTAACTGAGAAAATAAAATAAAACTTAACTCATAAACATGCATATGCCATGGGGCGCACCAGGAGTTCTATACCAGGTCCGTCAAACAATGCACTCAGGCTAAAAGTGAGGAATGTGGAGGGTGAATTGTTTATGCACACTGATAGTGGACGAGTCCAGTGTAAGGTACTGAGGGGATGGAAGCTAGCGGCCAGTTACGTTAAGAACTATAAACATTTATTTCTGAACCCAGTCGAAAAGACCGTGACATGCCCTCTCCAGGGTTAATATTCTGATGCCTCTCCTCTGTATTCTGAATGTTTTGTAACTATCTGATGATTTGCCCCAAAATACTATCCCATATTTTAAAACTGGATGGAAATAAGCATTATAAACACTCTCAATAGCATAAAAACTATACTTTTTTCATAATGCACTAATAATAAGTAGCACATTTTTGTGTAACTGATGTGGCTATCTCATATAGTTAGTGGTTTACCTGAGCAAACATTATCCTGAAGATTATCATAAATGATATAATTTATTTTCTATTGTAAAATAACTCATAACTAGTGTATATATTACATACATAATCCTTTTCAAATAGGAGCACTTTGTCTTTTGTAAATTAAGATCTTCCTCTTTTATAATTTATGACTGTTAGCTGAATTGTGATAACTATCTTGTCATTTGTGTTACTATGTACCTTTTCATGTGCTATGCTTTTTGCATTTAACAATACAAAATGATCCTGTGATATAGCAAATGAAGTAAAATAAAAATTTCTAATTATTTGATATTACAAATTGTAATTATACCCAGGGCATTACAAATTGATTTGAAAATTGCTTTGTGAGAAGAGGTGAGAAATTGTCTCAGAGTATGGAATCATCACCTTCAAATTAATCCACATTTTCGCTAGTGGTAAGTATTGTAGATCATATTGCAGTTTTCCCTCTTGTTGAACTGTATGCTTTGATAGAATATTTATGTACAAATGTATCTCCAGATGTTTAAACCTGCGGCCACTGAATTAGGCGGGTGAGGAAAACTGCGCTCTTGTCAGATATGAGAATGGCGAAGTGACATGATGAAGTTCGTAAATTGTACCGAAGTGACAGATGGTCGATAGACTCTTACATCTGAGCATGGATTGGCAATGCTGACCGTGCAGTACTGTCTAGTCAAATCTGGTCCACTTCAGGTCCACGTATTCATTGAAGTAGTTCTCTTTTCTATATTATGTAGTCCAGTATGTAGTATTTAAAGTTATATTGTAAATGATAAACAAATTAAAATATTTTAATAAAACTAATACAGATTAATGCATAATTAAAAAGTACTGTTCAATCAATCAATACTGATCTGCATTTAGGGCAGTCGCCCAGATGGCATGTCCTTGTCCTGTGCTGGCACATGCAGCCTGAACGACCTCAGCTAGTGACATTTATATAGCCACTTTCCAGCCATTTTCCAGGAAAGCCAAATGAGCCATTGAAACATGTTTCGGAAGAAAATTCAAGTTAAATGATATTCTACATTTTTCCCGCAGACAACATTTCATTGGCTAAAGAAACGAAAACGTGGTCACTTACTGAAAATTTCAAAGTATGATTTTATGTATTTAAATTTTCTCATTCAGGTTTTCATACTTAATAATTATTTTAATTGATTTATATGGAAAATAGTTATACAACTGTAATCAACAGTCTTTCCTGAAGCTTATAATATAATTTGTTTTACAACATTGTTGGAGGTAACATCAGGAGCTTGGGAGAGATCAAACTGCCTTGCGCTCCGAAATGTTGTGTTCAATTAGACATTTCTTTGCCAGTTGTTACATAACCTTGGCAACAGCGTAATTTCTCTGACCCACCTAATTTGGTGGCCGTGACAATAGTTTATCCAATTATAATATTACAAACTGATGCATTTGTATCTCGTGTCCTTTTTCGTTGGACCTTAGACAACATTACAGTTTTGGGATGACAGTCAAATTGAGGTACTGCCCATATTGCAAATAGTTCCAAGTAAGAAGAAACATTTGAGATGAGGTGTGGGAACGAAACAGCCAAGTTATGAACCAGAACGAGATGAATCTAAATCCCTCTGTAGGCAAATTGTTTCTTTTATAGTTCCAAACAGAAGTATACAGTTATTGGTGACATCCGACCGGACATTATACAAACTCCATAGCATGTACGATAACAAGAAATTGTATTTTACACTGTAAAACTTGTCACTGATTCTTAGAGCAAAAGGAAGGGGGATATGTTTAAAGTGTTGGGGATGATGTCTTCTTCTACTGCTGCCGCTGCTGCTGCTGCTGCTACTACCACCACCACTACCCTTTGTTTCGGCCACATACGGACCACGTTATTTTCCTTTCCCTTGTGCTTGGGCTTTAACTTTTGCCCAGTATTTATTATTATTACATACTTCAACACAAGTTTTGCATCACCTGTGTATTATTCAATTGATGGGACTGAAAACAAAATATGGCCCTGATTCGTGAGGGTACATTCATTTGCCATAATTTCAGCTTACCAAACAGAAACAAAGAGAAGAAACATTTGTGTTCAAGAAAATAATATTTATTTCACATGAGGAGTTTGCACTTTAACCATGATAATCATTAATAAAGAGTAGCATGTCCACTTGGTCAGATGCAGTCTGCAATCTGTCTTAGCATCCCATCCACAAGATCATCCAGTTCACCTTGGTTCAGATTGTCCCATTCTTCAAAGGCAATTCAGCGTTAAGTCATGCAGAGTACATGGTTGGTCTGGACATCCAGAAACAGCATGTTTCAATCAAACCCAGACATGTTCAATGAGGTTCACGTCTGGAGAACAAGCAGGCAACTCCACTCGAGTGATTCCAGAATGATGAAGGAAGGTATTAATGAGAAA
This sequence comes from Anabrus simplex, assembly GCF_040414725.1. Classification (NCBI taxonomy): domain Eukaryota; kingdom Metazoa; phylum Arthropoda; class Insecta; order Orthoptera; family Tettigoniidae; genus Anabrus; species Anabrus simplex. The sequence goes on along the minus strand of NC_090266.1, from coordinate 170,761,658 downwards.
CACATGAGTGGCATGCACACTATCATCCATTAGGATGAAATCCTCTCCGGAGTGTTGGTGATACGGTTCCACTGTTGGTTTCAGAATGTTGTTCCTGCACTGTAGTGTGTTTAGGGTGCCCTGAACAACCATGAGAAGTGTACAGTGACCCCATGTAAAGCCACCCCAGAACATGACTGTGCTACTACCTTGTTGCACATGTGGGGCACTGTGTTGGAGTTCCCTCCAAACAGGGGTCAAGCAGATCTGACATTCATTGGTAAACAGTAGCCTACGCCAATCCTAGGGCACCCTTGCAGCATGATTTCATGCCCATCTTTAATGATCTGCATGGTGCCATGGTTTACAATGTGGAACTCCCCATGGTCATCAGGAATGAAGATTCCCATCATGCAACCCTTTCCTGACAGTTTGGTTAGACATGTGCCACCTGTAGATTCCACAAACTCCAAATTCAGTTCCACAGCGCTCAGCCCTCGGTTCTTCCAAGCCAACAGTCATTCTGTCATGATTCCATGTCTGCACCAAATCACTTTCGATTCCATGCATACGTCGAGCAACTTTCCAGTTTCACAAGCCTTCTTGCTGTAACTTGATTATGTGGACCCAGTCATTGGTTGACAATGTACTTCGTGGCATTATGGAAGTTCATAACACTGGTCCAAACATGTGTCTAATCCTTCCTCACTGTTGCTCTAACTTCAAATAAAATACTGGCTACCATTCAAGTGCCAACGGTCGTAGCCATGTTGAAACACCGGATCCTGTGAGATCTCCGAAGTTAAGCTACATTGGGCGTGGTCAGGAGTTGGATGGGTTGCCACGCGCTCTTGGTGAGGGGTAAGGGAATGGAGGAGCGGAAAGGAACTGGCCACCCTACCGCACGTAAACTCCGCCTCAGGAACACCTCTGCAGAGGTTCGGACCTGCCTTCGGGCAGAATAACCCTTACCTTACCATTCAAGTGTAGCATTCTACCAGTAGTTAGCGCTTCATACACCTGTGTATATGTTTAGAAACAACTGTTTGATATGCACTTGAATGGACACAGTAACAACACACACACACACAACATATACAGGTGATGCAACACTTTTGTTGATGTCTATATTATTCATGATGCTTATTTCTAATAAGGTATACTGGAAACAGGTGAAAATGAAAAAATGAATGAAAACCTACAACCTGTTTTCCAGTCATTGACCAGGTCAGATATGGAATGAATGAAGCAGATATAGGCTGTTAGTCAGATGGGGTCGCCACTCCCAAAGTGATTTATTAATGACTGATAGATGCTGTGAAATGAGAATGGAGAGTGTTGCTGGAATGAAAGATGACAGGGAAAACTGGAGTACCCAGAGAAAAACCTGTTCTGCCTCGGCTTTGTCCAACACAAATCTCACATGGAGTGACCGGGATTTGAACCACGGTATCCAGCGGTGAGAGGCCGACATGCTGCCGTCTGAGCCATGGAGGCTCCCTGGAAACAGATGAATCACTGGAAAAGAAGAATTCTGAAAAGTAGTCTTTACATCTGAAGAAAGGTGATGATAGCAACCCATTATGTCACTCCTTCAGTGGATATTCAAACTGTATCTGGATGTCCGATAAAATTACTCGGTGGTAGGTTAAGAATTGTGTGGACTGGAATGCACAGAATGCAGCACCATAGATTCTGGCGACTCAATGGTCGAGTTACAAAAACTGGGCCATTCACACGTTCCCTTAGTAAGAAGTCTCTTGGGATCAAGTCATGGATCAAAGCATATGAGCTTCTTTCTTGATGCAGGTAGCTGTCCTCATCCAGTGCAAATTGTTGATGCTCAAATAATGAAAATATCTGCATTTCACATTCCTGTCATTTGGATATTCTGCCTCCTATAAGGAAAAAAATATGCATTGTGGGAAACTAGAGTTTTTATTTACTGTCTCCAGAAGCTATTGACATAAAGTTATTCGGAACTCAAAGTCCATTTCCCTTTATTCCTGGTGCAACTCAGCATGGTAAACTGGTATTTATGGTTTAGAGGGTGCACTTATCGAAAACACCTTGGTTTGTGCCCCATTCTGTCATGTGGATTCTCCAGAACATGGTGCGTGACCTGTTCTGCCATGGCTTCATCTTGTATATTACTCTCTGCACGCTTATTGTCGTAGCAGTCATAGTATCACGTGTCTTAACATATTGGTTCCCGGACGAGTTGGCCATGTGGTTAGCGATGCGCAGCTGTGAGCTTGCATCCGGGAGATAGTGGGTTCGAGCCCCATTGTCGGCAGCCCTGAAGATGGTTTTCCGTGGTTTCCCCTTTTCACACCAGGCAAATGTTGGGGATGTACCTTAATTAAGGCCATGGCCGATTCCTTCTCACTCCTAGGTCTTTTCTATCCCATCGTCACCCTAAGACCTATCTGTGTCGGTGCGACGTAAAGCAAGTTGTAAAAATAAAAAATAAAAACATATTGTTTAATGGTAATGTCCCTAATGGAGACCTGCTGGGGTACAGGCACCTTGTTTGTATTGCGTTTTGTATCATTCTCTTGACTATGGAACTCCATCTTGAACCCAGGCAATGAGCAAGTGGCTGTGTGGTTTGGGTCACGTAGCTGTGTTTGCATTCAGGGGATAGTGGGTTCGAACCTCACTGGTGGCGGCCCTCAAGATGGTTTTCTGTGGTTTCCAATTTTGACACCAAGCAAATGCTAGAGCTGTACTGTTATTAAGGCCACGGTCGCTTCCTGCCCGCTCCTAGCCCTTTCCTATGCCATCATCACCATAAGACCTGCCTGTGTGATGTAAGGCAAATTGTAAAAAAATCATTAAAAAGTAGGCCTACGCTACTTATGAATAAGATATCCTGAGTCCACCCAGCTTTCGCTCCCATAAAGCAAAGTTGGTCTGAAAACAGACCGATATAAAGATAGTTTCGTCTGGGAGCTGACTTCCTTCTTACAGAATACTGCTGATCGCAACTGCGAGCTCACTGCATTAGCTTTACTACACCTTGATTCAATCTCACTTACTATATTACCATCCTGGGAGAACACACAACCTAAATACTTGAAATTATCGACCTGTTCTAGCTTTGTATCACCAATGTGACATTCAATTCTGTTGAATTTCTTACCTACTGACATCAATTTAGTCTTCAAAAGGCTAATTTTCATACTATACTCATTGCACCTATTTTCAAGTTCCAAGATATTAGACTGCAGGCTTTTGGCACAGTCTGCAATTAAGACCAAGTCGTCAGCATAGGCCAAACCGCTTACTACATTTCCACTTAACTGAATCCCTCCCTGCCATTTTATAACGTTCAGCAGATGATCCATGTAAACTACGAACAGCAAAGGTGAAAGATTACAGCCTTATCTAACACCTGTAAGTACCCTGAACCAAGAACTCATTCTACCATCAATTCTCACTATAAGTTAGAAGTAACAGACATGAAAGTAGCAAGAATGATTGCTGGTACAAACAGGTGGGAACAACGGCAGGAGAGTACTCGGAATGGGGAGACAAAGGCTAATTTAGGAATGAACTTGGTGGATGAAGCTGTACGCATAAACCGGCTTCGGTGGTGGGGTCATGTGAGGCGATTGGAGGAGGATAGGTTACCTAGGGGAATAATGGACTCTGCTATGGAGGTTAAGAGAAGTAGAGGGAGACCAAGACGACGGTGGTTAGACTCAGATTCTAACGATTTAAAGATAAGAGGTACCGGTATAGAACTAAATGAGGCCACAGCACTAGTTGCAAATCGAGGATTGTGGCGACGTTTAGTAAATTCACAGAGGCTTGCAGACTGAACGCTGAAAGGTATAACAGTCTGTAATGATAATGTATGTATGTATGTATGTATGTATGTATGTATGTATGTATGTATGTATGTATGTATGTTCCATATTCATGTTAGAATTGTGGTAAATAATACTGTGTCGTCTGTGAGTGCAGAAAGTGAAATTATTATTATTATTATTATTATTATTATTATTATTATTATTATTATTATTATTATTATTATTATTATTCAAATAACCCTTTTGAGGGTATGATAAACAAACTTTGGTTATTCTTTGCCTTTATCTTTCTTCATTTCCCTTGCTTATACAGAGGTGCAATTACTGCTTTTGTCCAATCTGAAGGTACCTTACCAACCATCCATGCTAATTTTACTACTCTATGAAGCCATTTCATCCCTGCCTTCCCACTATACTTCACCATTTCAGGTCTAATTTCATCTATTCCTGCTGCCTTATGACAATGAAGTTTATTTACCATCCTTTCTACTTCCTCAAGCTTAATTTCACCAACATCATTTTCCTCCTCCCCATGAGCCTGGCTGTTCGCAACAACACCAGGAAGATTTCCTTTTACTTTGAGAAGATGTTCAAAATATTCCCTCCACCTCTCCAGTGATTCCCTGGGATCTATTATGAGTTCACCTGAATTACTCAAAACACTATTCATTTCCTTTTTCCCTCCCTTCCTAAGATTCTTTTACTGTCCAGAAAGGTTTCCCTGCTGCTTGACCTAGCCTTTCCAGGTTATTACCAAAATCTTCCCATGACTTCTTTTTGGACTCAACAACTATTTGTTTCGCTCTGTTTCTTTCATCAGTGTACAAATCCCTGTCTGCCTCGGCCCTTGTTTGGATCCATTTCTGATAAGCCTTCTTTTTACGTTTACAAGCTGTTCTCACTTCATCATTCCACCATTTCTTATTGTATATATTTTTTTGTCATATGAAACATCCTTTCCATTTTGTTTACTTTTATATCTATAGCTACCTTTTCTTTTGTGTTGTTTTTTATCCATCCTCCCAGGTATTTAAAGCAATCTGTCCGAGATATTATGTGATATTTTGATGGGCTTTAATGATGTTTGTCGTGAACTTCGTTTTTTTTTTTTTTTCAAATGATATTTGCAAACCTATTTTGGCCGCTTGTTTCTGTAATTCACGTATTTGTTCGTGAGCATTATCTAAAGAGTCTGTAATGAACGCCATGTCATCTGCGAAAGCTAAACAATCTATAATGATTTTATTTGGATTTCTTCCTAGTTTAACACCTTTAGTATTGACCGCTTTTCTCCATTCTCGTACTAACTTCTCTAATGCACAGTTGAAGAGTAGAGGTAACAAACCATCTCCCTGTCATACACATGATCTTATTTCAAATTTTTTTTAAGAGTTTTCCCAAAAAATTTACTTTGGATGTTGCGTTTGTTAATGTTGCTTTAATTATTTCAATTGTTTTATTATAAAGTCTAAATTCCTTTAAAATATCAAATAGAGTATTTCTATCAATTGAATCATAGGCCTTTTCAAAGTTTACAAAAGTGATTACAAGTTTAGAGTTTCTGATCTTCCTCGTAGGTATTATGTTCTTTAGATTTAAAATTTGTTCTAAAAAGACCTTCCCTTTCTGAATCCTGCTTGATACTCTTCTAATTGTGGGTCTAGTATTTCTTCAGCTCTTTTTAAGAGTGCCTTTGGCAAAATTTTATATGTAATTAGTAAAACAGAAATTCCCCTATAGTTCTTGGGGTCTGATTTATTCCCCTTTTTGTGTAGCGGATGCGTTAATGTTGATGTCCATCCTGTTGGTAAAGTGCCTGTTGTCCAGATTTCTTTGATGATTTCTGTTAAACATTATATCATATTGTCATTAGAGTATTTCCACAATTCAGCAACTATATTATCTTCTCCAGGTGCTTTATTATTTTTAAGTTCCTTTATGATTTCTTTGATTTCCTCTTTTGTTGGTGGTTTTGAGTCTGGTTGTATTGTTGTTGTATTATCAAAATTAAATTTCTCTTCTGGTGGATCGCTGTTACATAGTTCTTTGAAGTATTCTGAAAACATCCTACAATTTTCTGGTTTATATGCAATTTTCTGTGTTTTTGGATCTCTGAAATGTAAACTCGGTGGTGTGTATTTCCTTACATTGTTTTTAAATGCTTTGTGAAAGTCTCTTGAGTTCTGTCTGAAGTCCAATTCCACTGCTGTTAGTTGGTCGTTTGATTTTTGATCTTTTTGAGGCCTTTTGATGCAAGCTTCCTAGCTTCTGTGAAGTTGCTTCTATTTTTATTATTTTTGTTTGCATTCCATATGTTCCAAGCTTGTCTTTTTAGAATTAGTTGATCACATTCATCATTCCACCAAGCATGTTTTCTTTTTAAGAAGAATAGAATCTTCTGCTGTCTGCAAAATTGCAAAATGTCCTTTTGAAGTTATACCCATGTTTGTACGTCAAACTTTTTAGGTTGATATTGATTCTTTTCCTACTTATTTGTTTCATTTTGAATTTAATGATTGACAGATAGTGGTCTGAATCCAAACTGGCACTCTTAGCACCTTTATATTAAGTATCTCTGGTGCAGACTGTCCACTTATGGCAACATGGTCAAGTTGTTTCTCACCACAGATTGGATTTGGGGAGACCCATATAGTCTGTTTTCTAGGAAGTTTGTTTTAAAGAATGTAGATTTTAAGACTATATTATGTTCTCTGCATAGACTAATGCGTCTTTCTCCATTAGCATTTGTTCTTCGATGAGCAGGGAATTTACCTACTATAGATCGATGACAAAGTTCTTTGCTGATTTGAGCATTAAAATCTCCAAGCAATATTATTGTGTTTTTGGATGGAACTTGTTCTAAGGTGTTTGAAACTTCTTGCCAAAATGTTTCTGTTTGTTCTTTCTGGGTTTTATTATTTTCATTTGTAGGTGCATGTACATTTACAATAGTGTAGACTTTATTCGTTGATTTAAAGGTTAGCATGGAAAGTCTTTCGTTAGGAGATTTAAACTCTTATAGAATCTAGTGTATTCTTGTTTACAATAAAACCTGTTCCAAATTGAGGTACATTACTCATAACTCTTTTTCCTGGTTTTCCCTTTAATATCCTGAATCCCTCTGAGTCAAAGTGGTTTTTGTCAGTATATCTTGTTTCTTGAAGTGCTTTTATCAAAATGTTTTTAACTCTTAGAAAAGCTGTCGTCAATGTTTTAAGTTTTCCTGTCTTTAAAAGTAAGTTCACATTAAAAACAGACAAATAATTTATGTTTCTGTGCCTAATTTTGTATGATTGTTGCTTAAGGCAGGCTTCAGGATGCTCCAACTCATCCTTTGCACAATGTTGTGGGCGCCCAGAATCCGAATGCCCACTTTTCATTTCCTTCGAAATGAAAGATTGGTTACTCCCTGGGGTAAAGTCTTTTACAAAGTGCATATTCATAGTTAATTGTTTGATGGGTTAAAGTAACAAGTCCCTTAAAAATTCTACTTGAGGTTGTTAGCTCCAAGGAAAGATTTTCAGCCGCACCTCTGGTGAACAGACGCTGATCATTTAGCCGCTTGTTACAAGTCAGACACAAAATGGATTTTGTTCTTTTAGCTATCTCTTCCGCTAGTTCCACTATACCAAGATCCATTCCCTCCGCTTTCACTACCGTTGAGATTAGTGCCCTCCTTATTTAAAAACATTTAAAAGCATTTAAAAACAACGTAAGGAAATACACACCACCGAGTTTACATTTCAGAGATCCAAAAACACAGAAAATTGCATATAAACCAGAAAATTGTAGGATGTTTTCAGAATACTTCAAAGAACTATATAACAGCGATCCACCAGAAGAGAGGGTGTCTCAATATTTTAAAGACCCCAAGATTTGGGCTACCTTTTGGTCCACGGGTCCTAAGACCATCCCAGCAGAAGTGCTAGGAACCCCCTATCTGCCACCTGGGGATGTGCTCTGAAGAGGTCAGGTTCCCCTATGACTTATTGGAAGTTAACTCCACCTATAGAAGCTGGGGTTATTTGCAGAGATCATTATTATTTTTTCTTTCTGTCTTTCTTAATCTGTTTACCCTCCAGGGACGGCTTTTCCCTCGGATTCAGCGAGGGATCCCATCTCTGCCACCTCAAGGGCAGTGTCTTGGAGCGTGAGACTTTGGGTCGGGGGATAAAACTGGGAAGGAGACCAGTTACTCGCCCAGGAGGCCTTAGCTGCTGTGCTGAACAGGGGCCTTGTGGAGGGATGGGAAGATTGGAAGGAACAGGCAAGGAAGAGGAAAGGAAGCAGCCATGGCCTTCGGTTAGATACCATCCCGGCATTTGCCTGGAGAATTGGGAAACCACGGAAAACCACTTCGAGGATGACTGAGGTGGGAATCGAACCCACCTCTACTCAGTTGACCTCCCGAGGCTGAGTGGACCCTGTTCCAGCCCTTGTACCACTTTTCAAATTTCGTGGCAGAGCCGGGAATCAAACCCGGGCTTCTGAGGGGTGGCAGCTAATCATGCTAACCACTATACCACAGAGGTGATTATTATTATCCACCGGGATATGAGGGCTAGTTCGAGGTTCACTTAGCCTATGTGAGAACAACCGAGGAGCTACCTGGCGGTGAGAATGCGTCCCCAGCCTAAAATGCCAAGAATAACAGCAGCAGATTCGGCTTCAGGAGAGGCATCCGACCGTAAAACTGGGCTTAATCCATATCTAGTGTCGATCCCAAGAATTGGAATGGCCAAGAAATAGAAGATGATTGTTGATTAAGGGTTTCGAGTTTTAGCAGGTATCTTGTCATTTTATCAGAATGTAGGCTAATACTATAGCATTTGAATGTACTGTCAGCAGCATAGATTATATTTTTTGCCTCTTGTGTTATTTAGGAGTCACAATTAAAGCAGAGCATGAATATGCGGTTGTCATCATGATCGTGTCCAGCTCCGTGGCTGACTGTTCAGCATGCTGGGTTCGATTCCCGGACGGGTCGTGGATTTTAAGCTCTGACAGCGTCTGGGTGTTTGTGCCATCTTCAGCGTTACATATCATCCACACAGACGTACACCTGGCCCATGGGTGTCAACTCTAAAAATCTGCACGTGGCTTCTCCGGAGGTCATGCGCCATTCTTCTTCTTGCACCGCGTGAGTTAGCCGTGCGGTTAAGGTCCTGCAGCTGTGAGCTTGCTTTCGGGAGATAGGGGGGTTCGAGCCTCACTGTCAGCAGCTCTGTAGATGGTATACCGTGGCTTCACATTTTCACTCCAGGTAAACGTTGGGGTTGTACCTTAATTAAGGTTACGGCCGCTTCCTTCTCACTCCTAGCTCTTTCCTACCCCATCGTCGCCATAAGATCGCTCTACTGTATGTCCTTGCGACGTAAAGCGAATTGTAATAATAAAAAAAAGTAAAAAAAATATTCTTCCTGGCCTTTCCCCCAATCTGTTTATATCGATTTGACCCAGTTTTATGGTAGGATGCCCTTCCTGACGCCAACCTATGTGGACGGATGAATTGAATACTGCATGTTTCTGTGGTGATTAGTAGTGTGGGGTGTTATGTATGAATGAAGTTAGGTGTATTATGAAGTACACAAACATCCATTCCCCGAACGTGAGGAATTAACCATTCTTTTTTTTTTTTTTTAACGTCGCACGGACACAGATACAGTAGGTCTTCGGCGACGATGGGACAGGAATGGCCTAGGAGTGGGAAGGAAGCGGCCGGGGCCTTAATTTACGTACAGCTGCACATTTGCCTAATGGGGAAAGTGGGGAAACTACAGAAAATCGTCTTCAGAGCTGTCGATGGTGGTGTTCAAACCCATCATATTTATTTATTTATTTATTTATTTATTTATTTATTTATTTATTTATTTATTTATTTATTTATTGTGCCTTTGCTGGTGGGACCTAGTGTTTACAGTGCACTATGTCTTCTGGTATGGACTAGAGCAATTTTGTTACTTTCATTGATCTGTCGCAGCTTTATCCTTGGCTTTGACAAAATGAAAGTGACTGAGGTATGAGTGATGCTAGTAATGCCATTCCTTCTGCAGCAAGTCCCTGCTATGAATGGTGTGAAAATATTGCTCATAGGGTCGCTTGGTGCATGCATTTCAGTGGGCTTGGCAGACTGATATGTAATAGCAACTGCTGGCTTGGCGAGGAAAGCAACGGGAAACTACCTCACTCCTCATTTCCCTAGTACACCTCTTCAGTGATGCCTAGGCCATCTATGACAGCTGATGGCGGAACTGTTGAGGATGCAACCAGCCTTCGGGCTGAGGACTAAACATACATTTATTTATTTATTTATTTATTTATTTATTTATTTATTTATTTATTTATTTATTTATTTATTTATTTACTAGCAAGATACCCGTGCTTCGCTACGGTAATATACTGAAATTTATAATTGAATGCTTATCGTTTTATATACAACCCGCCGATATTCGTGATCTGACTCGTTTACTGAGAGATTACGGCAACGTTCCTCCCATTTTTCAATCTTTCTTTCCAGCAATCGATTTCGTATTTCCCGGGCTAGGTCCAGGTATTCCACCCGGTCAGTTGGGTTCCTAAATCTTAGCCATGCTTTCCTATAAGCATTTTTAATGTGGATCAAATCCTTGAGGAGATCCGGCGTGGTGTCCTCTTAGGTGCCTTGGCGGTACTGAACCGGCAGCCGGACTGCAATCGTAGTCATTACCCGTCCAGGACCCGTTTCCAGCACGGTCTGCACATGTTGACGACGGTCCAGGATATTATTATTATTATTATTATTATTATTATTATTATTATTATTATTATTATTGTTGTTAGGGTGGTTGAAATAAATGGAATTTAGGTATTATTATTATTATTATTATTATTATTATTATTATTATTATTATTATTATTATTATTATTATTGATGTTCTGGACCCCACAGCAATATGCAAGACCGCTACTTGGCGGTAAAATACATCTGCTGCCATTGTCATTGCTAACAATGTGACCAGCACCATTGTTGCGCGTAGGCAAGTGTGCGGAATTTCTAGCGATACGAATGACATACCTCCGTGTATTATTGACTTTATTATAGAGGTGAACAATTTGACGGCCAATCTCATTCCTATCGTTTATTTCAAATGTGTTTAAATTTTTATTTATATGCCAGGAGAATCTACTCTAATCTAAGAACGTTCCCCGAAGGAAAATATGGCTGTTGAAAAAGAACCCAGGAAAGAAAAAAATGATCGGTTTATGATCAGAATAAGTACATCGCAAGTCTACAGCCTGTTTCCTATCATTCGACACGATCAGTGATGGAATGAATAAAGCCCCATCTAGCGGCGACAATAGGAATTGTGCCGGCTGCCGAAGCTCCCCTCTGGGGCAATGGTCGATGAGTGACAAATGAAATGAAATATTGGACAGTGTTGCTGGAATTAATGATGACAGGGAAAGCCGGAGTATCCGGAGAAAAACCTGTCCTGCCTCCATTTTGTCCAGCACGAATGTCACATGGAGTGACCGGGATTTGAAACACGGAACCCAGCTGTGAGAGGCCGGCGCGCTGCCGACTGAGCAACGGAGGCTCCTTATAAGTACATTACGAACAGTAAAATCAATTGGTCTCACCTCCTTTTACACCCCACCACCGTTAAGTTGATTTACCCCCACCCTCCCAAAAATTAAAAGAAGGCGTGTTTCTTTATGTTTAAAGGAGATTCCAAATACCAATGTTCACGTTTATTACCTTCAGTTTTGAGATATAAGTATCCCCTTAAAAATAATTCACGTTTTTAACTTCCTTCCACACTCCCCCCCCCCCCTCACAAAGTGATATTAAAGCAAAAAATACTTGTTCCTTTAATAGTAAAGGATCTTCTAAATACCAGTTATCACCACTCTAACCTCTTCAGTTTTTGATTTATGTGTCCTCATGAAAGGAATTCAACTCCTTTTCACTCCCGCCCCCCCAATATTATTTCCCCCCCCCCCAAAACGCGCTTTTCTTTGTATTTAAAGGAGATCAAAATACCAATTTTCACGTCTGTAACAACTTTAGTTTTTATTAGGTGTATGTATTCTCATACAATTAAGTCAATTAATTTTTTCTGTCCTTTAACACTCCAAATCCCCTTCATTGGATTTTCCGAGAATACGTGTTTGTTTACTTTTAAAGCAGATTCCAAAAAAAAAAAAAATCACGTGTGTAACATCTTCATTTTTGAGATATCAGTAGCCTAATTAAAAGAATTCAACACCATTTTCAGTCACTTTTACCCCCACCCCCCACTACCCAAGTTGTATTTCCGAAAACTAAAAATACACTTTTCTTTATTTTTAATAGGATAAAAAATGACCATTTTTCACTTCTGTACATTTTAAGTTTTTTGAGATATACTGTAGAAATTCTCATTTTAAAATTTCACCCCATTTTAGTTCCCCTTAAGTGGAGTTTCCAAAGACAAATCACCTATGTTTCTTTACACTTACAGGAGATTCCAAATACCCACTATTTACGTCTGTAACATTTTACGCTTCTCAGATATTCTGTAGATATAGTCTTTCAAAAAATTCACCCCAATTTGCCACTCCTGTTTAACCGCCATTAATTGAATTTTCCAAAAGCAAAAATATACGTGTTTCTATATTTTTTAAAGGAGGTCCCATTTACAAATTTTCAGTTCTGTAATATCTTCAGTTTCTGAGATATATGTATCCTCATTAAAGGCATTCAACCCATTATTCACCCTTTTACACCCCTCCTATTGGGATTTAGAGAAAACAAAGAAATACGTGTTCCTTTATTTTTAAGGGAGATTCTAAACACCAATTTTTGCATCTGTAAACGTTTAAAGTTTTAAGATGTAAACACACTCATTTTTAAAATTCGCCCCCCTTTTCACCCCCCCCCCCCCATTATTTGGATTTTCCAAAAACGAAAAAATACCTGTTTCTTTATTTTTAAAGTAGATCCCAAATGCCAATTTTCAGGTCTGTAATATCTTCAAGTTCTGAAATATAAGTAGCCTCATTAAAGGCATTCAACCTATTTTTCACCCTTTTTCACCCTTCCTATTAGGATTTTCCGAAAACAAAAAAGTACGTGTTTCTTTATTTTTAAAGGAGATTTCTAAATACCAAATTTTACATCTATAAACTTTAAAAGTTTTGAGATATAGATACACTCATTTTAAAAATTTCATCCCCCTTTTCACCCCCCATTATTTGGATTTTCCCAAAACGAAAAAATGCCTGTTTCTTTATTTTTAAAGTAGATCCCAAATACCAATTTTCAGGTCTGTAATATATTCAGTTTCTAAGATATAAGTATTCTCTTTAAAGGCATTCAACCCATTTTTCACCCCTTTTCACCCCTCCTATTGGGATTTTCCGAAAACAAAAAAATACGTGTTCCTTTATTTTTAATGAAGATTCTAAATACCAATTTTTACATCTCTAAACTTTAACTTTTGAGATATAGATGCACTCATTTTAAAAATTCACCCCCCTTTTCACCCTCGCATTAATTGGATTTTCCAAATACAAAAAAATATGTGTTTCTTTATTTTTCACAGCGATCAAAAGTACCAATTTTGAGGTCTGAAATATCTTCAGTCTCTGAGATATAAGTAGCGTATCCGGATTAAAGGCATTCAACCCCTTTTTCACCCTTTTTCACCCCTCCTATTGGGATTGTCTGAAAACAAAAAAATACGTGTTTCCTTATTTTTAAAGAAGATTCTAAATACCAATTTTCACATCTGTAAACTTTTAAAGTTTTGAGATATAGACACACTCATTTTAAAATTTCTCCCCCCTTTTCACCCCCTTAGCGACGGTATATCCAAAAATCCTCTCTTAGCGAGCACCTACATCTTAATATGAATATATCCCCAAAATTTCATTTCTTTATGTCCAGTAGTTTTGGCTCGGCGATGATGAATCAGTCAGTCAGTCAGTCAGTCAGGACAAGCTACTTTATATATATAGATTTATTTATTTATTTATTTATTTATTTATTTATTTATTTATTTATTTATTTATTTATTTATTTATTTATTTATTTATTGCTAGTTGTTTAACGTCATACTAAGACAACGAAGGTTTTCGGCGAAGCAAGGATGGGGAAGGGCTATGATTGGAAGGTATTGGCCGTGGCCTTAATTAAGGCAGGCCTATTTGCATGGTGTGAAAATTGGAAACCATGGAGAACCATCTTCATAGCTGCTGATGATGGGATTCGAACCCACCAATTACCGCATACACGCTCACAGCTACGCGAACCTAACCGCACGGCCAACCCGCTCAGTGAACCCATCATCTTCCGAATCCAAGCTTATAGCTACGTGACCCTTACTACGCTGACAACTCCCTCAGTAGATACAATAAATAGATTACCTGGTTGAAGTACATTCAATCGTTTTACGAACAGCATCAATTACGAATATACACACCTGAGCTTTAAAACAGGTTAGCACTATGGGTGGTGATTTTTCGCGAAAGTGATATTACACTAAATGTTTTTTCATGGCCTATAAACCACATTTTTATGTTTTGAAATCGCAATATAATGCGTATTAAAATGCGATGTAAATACGTAATGAAACATAATGTACCGTATGCTCCGCTTCTGTTTCTGGAAATTTAAACCGCGGAGTTTAGTGCACCCTTGTACAGCCTGTAAATACTGGTGGCTGTTAAGCTCAAATAGTCCGTTCTGCGATGTATTCGGTGTCTTACCAAGATGGTCGAGGCTGAAAGATATTGCATTAAATACAGATTGTCAGTGATAAGGAGAACACGAACGGCTGAACAAAATATTCAGGTATGTTTTATGATTTCCTTCAACAGTGCCAGTGATTCGTAAACACGACTTAAGTTAATTTTGTATGTTTTCCCATATTATTCTGATTTTGAATTAGTATAATTTTTTTTGTTATATCTATATCAATTTAAATAAATGCACAATTTTCTTGTAATTCATGCGTTTTTATTTTACCTTGCGATTTTAATTTCACCTATCATTAAAGGACGAGCCTGTTTATCATAATTAGATCTTTTATTTTTGTTCTTCAAAATACGACGAAGTGTTATTTTTATCTTTTAAACTTTTTATTTCAGTATTCTTCCCCCCAGTTATGATATATAATTTTATTCAGTAAGTACACGAGGTTGTTGGCCGCAGTATCCTAAGCTCCTGTAGAGCAACAGCATTATTCTACTTGCACACCCACTGTTTCTGACGATGGACTCGTGCAATCCGAAAGTATGCAGCATTTAATGATGCGCAGTTCGACATGGCTCGCAGCCAGAACATGACTACTGTGTTTTGAGAAAGATCTCTGCCAAATGCCATCTGCTATTTTGAATCTTTCTGAATTGTAGTTATAATATCTTTAACTCCAGCAGAGAGGTGTAGTGAGCGACTCCTGTTAAGTTACCTGTCTTCCAATATGTATCCAAGATACGTATGAGTACAAATTTGGATTAATTAGGCGTTAGAGGTACTAGCTGTCCAAAACGTACAGTCCAGATGCTATCCTTACAGCCCAGCCATCAAATCAAACATTTTTCGTTGTGTTTACAGCATTATAGAATTGAATGGAATATAGAATACTCCAATCCCCTAGTTCTGGATCACTAGAAACTGAGGAGAGATTATTTGTTTATTGTAATCCATTTAAAAAATGCATACTAAATAATCCTTGTTGCAGTTAGTTTGTCTATTACTATATTAAACATTATTTATTTATTTATTTATTTATTTATTTATTTATTTATTTATTTATTTATTTATTTATTTATTTATTTATTTATTTATTTATTCTTTTTGCCTCTTGGCGCGGTTAAAGCTATAAACCTTCTTAAACTAAACTAATTTTAAATACAGTACCAAAGTCGAAGAAGCATTCTACATCCATTTTATATATTACTAATTATTTTTGTCCTAGATGTTAAGCAGTTGTATATATTCTAGGACAAACAAGTAAGCTATCCTTCATTAATTATATTTGAGTTTATTTTGTGTTCTCCCATTGCCGCGTATTTCTTATAGTACAAAAAAATGTTGCTCTCCTTCCCAAGCCGACCCACTCTTTGTTTAATAATTTGATAATTGTATGGAATTCTTTCTCTCTTCTTATTTTAGCTTTAGAGTGACTATCCCCCACCGTCGGCAGCCCCGATGATGGTTTTCCGTGTTTCCCATTTTCATACCAAGCTAGGCTGTATCTTAATCAAGGTTACGGTCGATTCCTTCCCACTCCTAGCGCTTTCCTGTCCTATCGTACCCATAGGACCTATCTGTGTCGGTGCGAAGTAAAGCAAATTGAAAAAAAAATCACTCAAGACATTTGACTCTACAGAAGGTCGTTCGGGATCTCTGGTGAATGAAATGGCGTATGACTTTTAGTGCCGGAAGGTGTCCGAGGACTTCGGCTCGCCAGGTGCAGGTCTTTTGATTTGACTCCCGCAGGTGACCTGCGCGTCGTGATGAGGATGAAATGATCATGAAGACGACGCATACACCCAGCCCCGTGCCAGCGGAATTAACCAATGATGGTTAAAATTCCCAACCCTGCCGGGAATCGAACCCGGGACCCCTTTGACCAAAGGCCAGCACGCTAACCGTTTAGCCATGGAGCCGGACGGCGAATGAAATGGCTGACAGATGAAATGAAATTATAATGGAGAGTGTTGCTGGAATGAACGGTAACAGGGAAAACCGGAGTACCCGGAGAAAAACCTTTCCCGCCTCCGCTTTGTCCAGCACAAATCTCACATGGAATGACCGGGATTTGAACCACGGCATCCAGCAGTGAGAGGCCAGCGCGCTGCCGTCTGAACCACGGAGGCTATAGGAATCATTGCTGATGTTGTTTGAGTCATCAGTCCATAGACTGGTTTGTTGCAGCCTCCATACCACCCTATCCTGTGCTAAACTTCTCATTTCTACGTAATTATTGCATCTTACATCTGCTCTAAGCTGCTTGTCTTATTCATACCTTGGTCTATCTCTACCGTTCTTACCACCTACACTTCCTTCAAAAACCAACTGAACAAGTCCTGGGTGCCTTAAGATGTGTCCTATCATTCTATCTCTTCTTCTCGTCAAATTTAGCCAAATCGATCTCCTCTCACCAATTCAATTCAGTATCTCTTCATTCGTGATTCGATCTATCTAACCTTAAGCATTCTTCTGTAACACCACATTTGAAAAGCTTCTATTCTCTTCCTTTCTGAGCTAGTTATCGTCCATGTTTCACATCCATACAATGCCACGCTCCAGATGAAAGTCTTCAGAAATATCTTTCTAATTCCGATATCAGTGTTTGAATTGAGCAAATTTCTTTTCTTAAGAAAGCTCTTCCTTGCTTGTGCTAGTCTGCATTTTATGTCCTCCTTACTTCTGCCATCGTTAGTTTTTTGTTGTTGTTGTTGTTGTTTTCTAGTTGCTTTACGTCGCACCGACGCAGATAGGTCTTATGGCGACGAGGGGACAGGGAAGGACTATGAGTGGGAAGGAAGCGGCCGTGGCCTTGATTAAGGTACAGCCCCAGCATTTGCCTGGTGCGAAAATGAGAAACCACAAAAAACCATCTGCAGGGCTGCCGACAGTGGGGTTCGAACCTACTATCTCCCGAATACTGGATACTGGACGCACCTAAGCGACTGCAGCTATCGAGCTCGGTCGTTAGTTATTTTACTACCCAAGTAACAATACACATCTACTTCCTTTAAGACTTCATTTCCTAATTTAATATTTCCTGCATCACCTGCCTTCGTTTGACTGCACCCCATTACTTTTGTTTTGGACTTATTTATTTTCATCTTGTACTCCTTACACAAGACTTCGTCCATACCATTCAGCAGCTTCTCGAGATCTTCTGGAGTCTCAGATAAAATAACAATATCATCGGCAAATCTCAAGGTTTTGATTTCCTCTCCTTGGATTGTGATTCCTTTTCCAAATTCCTCTTTGATTTCCTTTACTGCCTGTTCTATGTAAACATTGAAAAGGAGGGGGGACAAACTGCAGCCTTGCCTCGTTCCTTTCTGGATTGCTGCTTCTTTTTCAAAGCCCTCGATTCTTATCACTGCAGACTGATTTTTATACAGATTGTAGATAATTCTTCGTTCTCGGTATGTGATCCCAATCACGTTCAGAATCTTAAATAGCTTGGTCCAATCAACATTATCGAATGCCATTTCTGGATCTACGAATGCCATGTACGTGGGCTTGTCCTTCTTGATCCGATCCTCTAAGATCAGACGTAAAGTCAGGATTGCTTCACGTGTTCCTACATTTCTTCTGAAGCCAAATTGATCTTCTCTCAACTCAGCTTCAACTTGTTTTTCTATTCTTCTGTAAAGTTAAAATTTTGCAGGCATGAGATACTAAACTAATGGTGCGGTAGTTTTCACACCTGTCAGCACCGGCTTTCTTGGGAATAGGTATAACAACATTCTGCCGAAAATCGGACGGGACTTCTCCTGTCTCATACATCTTACACACTAAATGGAATAACCTTGCCATGTTGGTTTCTCCTAAGGCAGTCAGTAATTCAGAGGGAATGTCATCAATTCCACGTGCTTTGTTCCTATTTAGGTCGCTCACAGCTCTGACCTCAAAATTGGGTCTCCCATTTCATCAGCATCAACAGCCTCTTCTTGTTCCAGAACCAAATTGTCTACATCTTTACCTTGATACAACTGTTGGTTATGTTCTTGTCATCTTTCTGCTTTGTCTTCTTTCCCTAGAAGTGGCTTCCACCTGAGCTCTTAATATTCATGC
Organism: Anabrus simplex; assembly: GCF_040414725.1. Lineage (NCBI taxonomy): Eukaryota > Metazoa > Arthropoda > Insecta > Orthoptera > Tettigoniidae > Anabrus > Anabrus simplex. The sequence goes on along the minus strand of NC_090266.1, from coordinate 170,743,076 downwards.
ATCTAGGTTTCCTTTCTCCAGAGGTTTCCTTGATTTTCCTGTATGCAGCATCTACCTTTCCTAGGACCTTCAACATCCTTGCACTTCTCCTTCAGCCATTCTTCCTTAGCTACCTTGCACTTTCTATCCACTTGATTCTTTAATCGCCTGTATTCTTTTCTGCCCTCTTCATTTCTAGCATTCTTGTATTTTCTTCGTTTATCAATCAGGTCTAGTATCTCCTGAGTTATCCACTGATTCTTAGTTGATCTTTTCTTCCTTCCTAACATTTCTTCAGCAGCCCTACTGACTTCATTTTTCATGACTATCCACTCTTCCTCTATTGTGTTTCCTTCAGCCTTTTCATTTAGCCCTTGTGCAACATGTTCCTTGAAACAATCCCTCACACTCTTTTCTTTCAACTTGTCTAGAGCCCATCTTTTTGCATTCTTTCCCTTCTTCAATTTCTTCAGCTTCAGATGGCATTTCATGACCAACAAGTTGTGGTCAGAGTCCACGTCTGCTCCTGGGAAAGTTTTGCAATCCAACACCTGGTTTCTGAATCTCTGCCTAATCATAATGAAGTCTATGTGATACCTTCCAGTGTCGCCAGGTCTCGTCCACGTACACAGCCGTCGTTTGTGGTATTTGAACCAAGTATTGGCAAGGACTAAATTATGATCAGTGCAAAATTCAACCAGCCGACTTCCTCTCTCGTTCCTTTGTACCAATCCGAATTCTCCTACTGTATTACCTTCTCTTCCTTGGCCTACCACTGCATTCCAGTCTCCCATCTCAATTAGATTCTCGTCACCTTTTACGTATTGTATTAAATCTTCTATCTCTTCATATATTATTTCGATTTCCTCATCATCCGCAAAACTAGTAGGCATGTAGACCTGCACTATTGTGGTTGGCATTGGTTTGGTGTCTATCTTGACGACAATAATTCTTTCACTATGCTGGTCGTAGTAGCTTAGCCGCTGCCCTATTTTTTTATTCATTATTAAACCAACTCCCGCATTTCCCGAGTTCGATTTTGCGTTGATAATTCGGCAGTCGCCTGACCAAAAATCCTGTTCTTCCTGCCAACGTACTTCACTTATACCAACTACATCTAACTTTAGTCTATCCATCTACCTTTTCAGATTCTCTAACCTACCACAACGATTCAAACTTCTAACATTCCACGCTCCGACTCGCAGAATGTCAGCATCCATCTTCCTGATGATCGTCCCCTCTCGTGTAGTCCCCACCCGGAGATCCGAATGGGGGACTAGTTTACCTCCGGAATATTTTACCTGGGAGGAAGCCATCATCAGTACATCATTCATACAGAGAGAGCTGCATGTCCTCGGAAGTTAGTTATGGCTGTAATATCCCGTTGCTTTCAGCCGTGTAGCAGTATCAACACAGCTAAGCCATGCTGAGTATTATTACAAGGCCATATCAGTCAATCATCTAGACTGCCGCCCTTGCAACTTCGGAAAGGCTGGGGGGGGGGGGAGCCTTTCGATGAACCATTCCTTAGTCTGGTCTCTCAACAGATATCCATCCCATATGATTGCACCTGCGGCTCGGCTATCTGTTTCATTGGGACACGCAAGCCTCCCCACCGCGGCAAGGTCACATGGTTCGCAGGGAAGGGAATCATTGCCAAGGGCATAAATTCATTTAAACACATGAGAAGTGATAGGTTGTAGAAGTTAATTTAAATTTTTCTACGCCAGTTGAAAGTCTTAATTAAGGCCATGGTCGCTTCTTTCCCACTTCTAGCCCTTTCCTCTCCCATCGTCGCCATAAGACCTATCTCTGTCGGTGCGACGTCAAGCAGATTGTGAAAAAAAGGAAAGTCTGTAGTTCTTAAAAGTTTCGTCTTCAATAAAGAGCTAAAGTTTATAACAAATACTAGGGAAATCGGCTCTCAAAAACATTAAGGAGAAATTAGTAACGTGTCAGTCACAAATGTGTCCTGGGGTATATTCCCAAAAAATATGGTAAAGCCTACCATGAACCAGCACACAATACCTCTTACTTCTCCACTTGTACTGTAAGTCTTTCTTTCTTTCTTTCTTTCTTTCTTTCTTTCTTTCTTTCTTTATTTCTTGACTTAAATGTTTTTGCTAATTTCGTAGAATTCTAGTAATGTTCATTTGGTGTTACATTCTGACATGATCATCTCTTCCCATTTCTATTGAGTCAAACATCCTTTTCACCTTGTTTACCCAATAATATTCGTGTACTGTAAATTACAGTATTAAACAATCCTGGAATTTCGATTGAGGTTCCGCAAAACAAAATGAGGTAGTTTCCTCTGTTCCAAAGCTCCTTCACCACGAGGTATTACAGGGCTATTCGGACAACGGAGGGGTGAAGGCACACCTTTAAACAGCTTAAATACAGATAACATCAATTTTTTGCAGCTCAGCAACTTAACATTCTGCTTAAACAAATTTGTACATGTTTAACATACGTTCATTACCATTTATGGTTCCATGGCTGAGTGGTCAGTGTCTGGGCTTTCGGGCATCAGGTTCACGGGTCCGTGGGATTTAAATCGTAAACTGTTAATTCTCTTGAACTGGGTGTTTGTGTTATTCTCAGCATTCTTGCAATTCGCACACAACTCTATCCTCTACCATAATAACACGCAGGTTGCCATACAGGGCAGATACTGCCCACCATCATCGGACAGTGGTGCTCTCTTACAAGGGCTGCACCCGATTGTCATAGCCACTTTATAATAATAGTGAAATAATTGTCTGATTTAAAATTATAATAATTACCTGTAACTTTTTATCTCAAATTCGCAAAACATTTGCACTATAAATACTACAATTCATATTCTTCAATTCTCTGTTTCCTGAAATGATTTTATGGACTTAATCAACAACATATTCTGGAATATCTTAAGATATTCCTTCCTAAAACTTATTTTCCTTAACCGTTACTTTCATACTAGTTTTTCTCATTGTTCCACTACTATCACTTAAAAGAAAAGTTAAATTACTTGTGTCAAAGAACATATTTTTCATATAAATAAAGTACAGAACCATGAGAAATATCATGCGAGTATTTAAATAGTTTTTGAATTATGATGAAAACCATGTGTAAAAATAAAAGTTACGAAAAATCAGAAACACATATACGATGCGGATACTCGCGGATGTAGCGGGTACATAGACATTTAAAAGCATATTATCTTTTGAAGTAGCGGTGATAATTGTTTTTCACCCGATTAAAAAGGAGAGTGTATTATGTATAACATACGTACACACATTGTCACTATAGACTGTTACGTCTTTCATATTTCATTCTGCAAGGCTGAATTAATTAAGCGCGTTCACAATCCTCTACAGTATTTGCAACTTGCTATGTGGCCTCGTTTAGTTCCACACCTCTTATCATTAAATGATTAAAAACTGAGTCTGACTATAGTCGCCTAGTTTTCCCTCTGCTTCTCGTACTCTCCTTGTTAAACTGTCCGCTTTCATTCGTCTCACACGACTCCATCACCGAAGTCGTTTTTTTGCTTACAGCTTCATGGAGCGAGTTTATATCCAAGTATCTCCTCCTTTCGAATTCCCATCTGTTTGTACCAGCAACCATTCTCGCTACTTTCCTGTCTGTTTTCCACCCTACGAATACGATCTCCTGAATCCACCCACCTTTCACTCCCATACAGCAAAGTAAGACTGAAAACAGACCGATATGAAGTTCGTCCGAGAACTGACTTCTAACTTACAGAATGCCGATGATCGCAAATGTGAACTCACTGCATTAGCTTTGGTGCACCTTGATATAATTTCAGTTAGTGGGAGAATTCACATCCTAAGTACTTGAAAGGATTGTTACATATAAATGTATTCGTATATATTATCTCATTTGAAATAACACCGTCATGAAAAACAGTCAACGATAGTGATATTGTAGCATTACTGTACAGGTAGCATTAGTGTTTAGGAAAGGTCTCTATACAACAAACAATGTGACGCAGTTACACACTCACCTCACGGTCCATCGTTTGTCGGACCGAATCCTTACACCGTCGGTTGGCATTCTGATTAAATACTAGACTCGTGTAAGTAGATGTCAGACTCATGGCTAAATGGTTAGCGTGCTGGCCATTAATCAGAGGAGCCCCTGTTTCGTTTCCCGGCTGGCTCGCGGACTTGAACAATCATTGGTTAATTCCTCTGACTTGCGGCCTGGGTGTTTGTGCTGTCTTCATCGTTAGAATTCGTCTTAGATAGGGCTCCATCCTCACAGACGTGCAGGTCGGTATACGGCCTCTCCGGAGGCCTCACGCCATTATTATATAAGTAGGTTTACTGGCATGTTAAGAACTGAAACGAATTTAGTGGCCTTGGTAGCTCTGAAGGCCATTAGGAATTGAAAGGACATTAAATTTGTATTTATTTATTTATTTATTTATTTATTTATTTATTTATTTATTTATTTATTTATTCCAGCAATATATAGCAGCTATTTTGGATTCTGGAGATCAAATGGACTGTATCGCGATTGACCTGTCTAAAGCATTTGATAGGGTGGATCGTGGGAAAAAATGAGTGCAATTGGACTAGACAAGAGAGTGACTGAATGGGTTGCTATATTTCTAGAAAATAGATCTCAGAGAATTAGAATAGGTGAAGCTTTATCAGACCCTGTAATAATTAAGAGGGGAATTCCTCAAGGCAGTATTATTGGACCTTTATGTTTTCTTATATATATAAATGATTTGAGTAAAGGAGTGGAATCAGAGGTAAGGCTTTTTTGCGGAAGATGTTATTCTCTATAGAGTAATAAGTTACAAGATTGTGAGCAACTGCAAAATGACCTCGATAATGTTGTGAGATGGGCAATAGGCATGATGATAAACGGAGTTAAAAGTCAGGTTGTGAGTTTCACAAATAGGAAAAGTCCTCTGAGTTTTAATTACTGCGTTGATGGGGTGAAAGTTCCTTTTGGGGATCATTGTAAGTATCTGGGTGTTAATATAAGGAAAGATCTTCATTGGGGTAATCACATAAATGGGATTGTAAATAAAGGGTACCGATCTCTGCACATGGCTATGAGGGTGTTTAGGGGTTGTAGTAAGGATGTAAAGAAGATAGAGGGCTTATAAGTCTCTGGTGAGACCCCAACTAGGGTATGGTTCCAGTGTATGGGACCCTTGCCAGGATTACTTGATTCAAGAACTGGAAAAAATCGAAAGAAAAGCAGCTCGATTTGTTCTGGGTGATTTTCGACAAAAGAGTAGCGTTACAAAAATGTTGCAAAGTTTGGGCTGGGAAGAACTGGGAGAAAGGAGACGAGCTGCTCGACTGAGTGGTATGTTCCGAGCTGTCAGCGGAGAAATGGCGTGGAATGACATTAGTAGACGAATAAGTTTGAGTGGCGTCTTTAAAAGTAGGAAAGATCACAATATGAAGATAAAGTTGGAATACAAGAGGACAAATTGGGGCAAATATTCATTTATAGGAAGGGGAGTTAGTTATTGGAATAACGTACCAAGGGAGATGTTCAATAAATTTCCAATGTCATTGAAATCATTTAAGAAAAGGCTAGGAAAACAACAGATAGGGAATCTGCCACCTGGGCGACTGCCCTAAATGCAGATCAGTATTTATTTATTTATTTATTTATTTATTTATTTATTTATTTATTTATTTATTTTGAATTAAACTTAGAAATGACACCTCAGAAGTTAATATTTGAGTCTCTCTCTCTCTCTCTCTCTCTCTCTCTCTCTCTCTCCAGCGGAATGGTTCAAAGCACCTGCCCGCACAGTAGGGGATATGGGCTCGAGACGTGAGATAGTTATTATTATTATTATTATTATTATTATTATTATTATTATTATTATTATTATTATTATTATTATTATTATTCAACAGTCATTCAACTTCGCTAATCGGCCAACTAGGGACCGCGATAAACCTTACTTTACATTCTGACATTTGTCCATTTTTCGCTTGATCCACATCGTCTTCATTAGCTCACTGTGTTTAGCACGACGATCTTCTGTCCATTTCGCACCAGTTGCCCGTTTTTCTTCTCGGAAAGTCCCAAAAGTCTTGATGGCTGCTCTAAAAAGATTTCGGCCTTGTGCATCTTCTGCTTGTATGCCCAGTTCTTTAAGATCTTTCTTGACATTAACGTACCATGGCATTGCCATTTTTGGTTTTGAGTCAAATATACTGAAGATACGTTTCGTCCATCGAGAGTCGATCATCCGTCTATATAACCGTAGAAGCGAATTATTATTATTATTATTATTATTATTATTATTATTATTATTATTATTATTATTATTATTATTATTATTATTATAATTATTCGAGATTTTTTCATGAAATTCTAATTTTCTAACCGGCTCATAGAGTTACAAGCCAGTGAGACATGGCCAAGGCGTGAAATAGCTGCCAAATGTTTCCCCTCTGGTTCGCTTATCTCAGAGTAACAAAACACAGGCTCTGAGCTCTTATGACTTGATGTTCTCAGTCAGGAATTAAATGTTACGCCACATCTTAATAGCCCACTAGAACTGAACTATCTGCTTCCCACAGCTAACTTTCGGCGTCCAACTTCAGACGAGTATTACACTCTCAGTTCAGGAAAGTACTACTATGTTTCCCTATCCCAAGTTCTGGAACACCTTTCCAACTCAAAGACACTCATCAGTAGAGACTGCAAAAGTAGGATTCACGTTCACTAAGATAACGGAAATCTCTTTGGCCACCAGAATGAATTAAAAACTATTCTACCGAGAGAATTGGCTGCGTTTTCCGGGCCTTGTAGCTGTAAGCTTGCATTCAAGAGATAGTGGGTTCGAACCTTACTCTTAGCAGCCCTGAAGATGGTTTTCCGTGGTTTCCTATTTTCACACCAGGCGATTGCTAGGACGGGACTTTAATTAAGGCCACTGTTGCTTTTTTTTTTCGCAGTTTTAGTCCTGCCCTATCCCATCGTCGCCATAAGACCTGTCTGAGACGGTGCGACATAAAACCAATAGAAAGAAAAAAAACGGCTGTTACCCAGTTTCATGATGCCAAGTTTGGTGAATTTGCAGTAAATCTCTTACTTTTTATCCATTTTGGTCATCTAAAATGAGAGAAGAATATATCTCCATTTGTTGCCATTTTACTGCTTAAATTCAATAAAATCTTCCCCAGATTGTAAAGGGGAATGCAAAACGCATGGAAAACGTCACAAACACGTGTCAAGAAAATGAAATCCTAGAATGCTCATATACAGTAATGTATTGCAGTTCTCAGTGTAGACAGTTTTCTGGTATTTGTTTTACGTCGCACGGACACAGTGTAGACAGTTTGCCGGGGTCCCTGTTCGCATAAACAAGCACATGTCAAATTGTTACGAGCGTGTTACAAACTTCCCCTAAACATTTTTCTTTGGATACCATTTAAAATGATACAAAAACAAAGAAACAGATTACCTGCAAAGACATTGTACAGGACGACGTAAAACAATCCTAGTACTAAACAGCATATATTTCATGTAATGAGATCGGTGATCGTGAAGGCTAACATGGCACTTCCATATTTTTAAAGGACTGAATTGTTTAGGTTAGGATTACAATATGTCTGTTTTCTTTTCCTGTTTAACTATATGATATTGAATGCTAGTTGGATCCCTAATAGTTCCGTCATCAGCTGCTATGGAAGCCCCGTCATATCTGAGGTGGCGTACTAGGGAAGCTGGGAGTACGGTAATTTTCCGTTGCCTTCTTCACTGAGCCAGGTGGTGTTGTTGTATATCGAGTCTGCCAAGCCCATTAAAACGTACAGTTAAGCTTCTATAAGTCGAACGCCTGGAGCTCGAATTTTCTATATCTCGGAGGAATTTTCATTTCCGGACGGAATCCTATATAATTCATGTGTTGTATGCTTTCGATAACTCGAAGTTCTGTTACTCGAATTCTTCGATATCTCGAAGAATATTTCAAGCCTATAAAATAGGTGTGTGTGATTTTTTTTTTTTTCGTAACTTGAAGTAACTTATATTCAGAACATTACGCTTATGTGTACTTGATTATCCCCAGATAAAATTAGTTCCTGTAGGAGAAACCTAAACTTAAATAGTCTCCTTAAACAAAGTAGTCACGTACCACATTAGTTTTGAACTCTTCTTTAGGCTTCTTTGCAACCCCCAGCAAAGCGGTTTACTGTACGGGGTCACAGTCCTCAGTTGACGTGGTCGCATATGGTGCTGTTAATCTGTCGTGGAACGCAAGCGGTTACAGAGAAAACAACGCAGGAAAATAACAAATCTTTTTTAAAAATATTAATCGGTCTGTTTTCAGACCAACTTTGCTTTACGGGAGCGAAAGCTGGGTGGACTCAGGATATCTTATTCATAAGTTAGAAGTAACAGACATGAAAGCAGCAAGAATGATTGCTGGTACAAACAGGTGGGAACAATGGCAGGAGGGTACTCGGAATGAGGAGATAAAGGCTAATTTAGGAATGAACTCGATGGATGAAGCTGTACGCATAAACCGGCTTCGGTGGTGGGGTCATGTGAGGCGAATGGAGGAGGATAGGTTGCCTAGGAGAATAATGGACTCTGCTATGGAGGGTAAGAAAAGTAGAGGGAGACCAAGACGACGTTGGTTAGACTCAGTTTCTAACGATTTAAAGATAAGAGGTATAGAACTAAATGAGGCCACAACACTAGTTGCAAATCGAAGATTGTGGCGACGTTTAGTAAATTCTCAGAGGCTTGCAGACTGAACGCTGAAAGGCATAACAGTCTATAATGATAATGTATTTATGTATGTATGTAAGTATTCTAAAATGAGAATATTGCTTCTTGTGGTAAAATAAAACTTTCTAATACGATATCGAATAATATTAAAATTGTAGATGTTAAAAAATAGAACAGTGTCAAAAATTAGGAAGTAAATAACAGTACAGCTGATAGTTTTTGTGGAGCGGTAGTAGTATGTACGTTTTCTATACCTCGTATTTTCGATAACTCGAAGTATTTTCAGCCTCCGCAGGCACTTCGAGATATCGAAGTCCGACTGTAGCCTATATACCAACTGAACGTACAAGCAACACCTTCACACACCTTTCTTTCCTAGTGGTTTAACGTCGCACTGACACATCATAGGTTTTCGGCGATGGAAGGATGGGAAAGGGCTAAGATTGGGAAGGTAGCGGTCGTGATCTTAATTAAGGTGCAGCCTGTTGTGAAAATGGGAAACCACGGAAAATCATCATCAGAGCTGCCGAATGCACAACTCGCTCGTTTCCATTCAACCATTCAACAGTGGAACTGGCTGTCACCCATACCTCGCACACTTTTATATTGCCAAAACCAAAGAAGAGACCGAGACTGGTCTACGAAATGAATAAGCTTACTCTAGCCCATACTAGAGGGCAGTATACTGCAAACACTGTTACACAGTGTGGCCAAGGCCAGCCGAGCCGCCATGTTTTAGCCAAGTACTCAATCAGCTGATAGATGAAGGAGAGTGATATAATTATTATTTCAATAAAGACTAGACTAAGTGAATGTTTTAAGATGTTATTTATTCTGCTTATGCTGTTGTATATAGGCCCATCAGTATTTGATATATTCAGAGTCTGACTACCTGATGTAAAATTTCAAAATTTAGAGTTATACGTGTGTTGGTAGCTAGGCGTATCATAACATTTATATTATAATACATGTGGCATAAAATAGTATAGTCATTGTCTTGAATAATGTATGTGATGACTGTAAAGTTAGCCTACATTTAATATTTTTTTTCTATTTGCTTTACGTCGCACCGACACAGATAGGTCTTATGGCGACGATGGAACAGGAAAGGCCTAGGAATGGGAAGGAAGCGGCCGTGGCCTTAATTAAGGTACAGCCCCAGCATTTGAAAATGGGAAACCTAACCGCACGGCCAACTCGGCCGGTCATTTAATTTTAAAAAATATATAACATTACTATATATCAGGTTACATGGTTTTACATCTCAGAATATACAACGCAGTATCATAAAACTATACGTAAAAATCTACTTTTTATATATGACATCGGTATGTATATAATCTGAGCACACGCAGAAGATAGAAAATAATATGACTAGTTAACCGATGGGTAGACAAAATTGTATTACCTATCTCCATATTTATGTTAACGTAATATAAGTTAACATAATATACTGTACCATTTTACTCGTGGTACTAATGGAAATAATAGCGAAAACCTGCTAATCTTTAGTGGCGAAAACAAGCAACTGCCATGGTCCCCGGGTTGTGTCTAGTGCTCCTTTAATGATGGCTACGGCTTGATCCCCGCAACGAGGAATGAAATCTTAGTATCACTATACAACAGGCCTATCGTTTGAGGAAATACTACTTGTTGCTCGGTGAAAACAAGCAGTTTTCCTGGTCCCGGTGTATTCAGGACTCAATTATCGACCACCCGCTGTTCGATTTCCGTGATGTGCGACTAATTCTGTGCCTCGGTTCGGTTAGTACTGGTAGATATGCGCTGTATTTTAAACATTCTATTTGCTACTATCGGTTTTGTTAATGCATTTTTATCACTGTTATCAATACCTTCTTCTTTTTCTACCGCTCTTCCCACAACTGTGGGGTTGTGGATGGGAACTGCGTCACACATGTGAATTTGGTCCTGTTTAACGGCCGGATGTTATTCCTACCGCAAATCGTATATGGAGGGATGCAATCACTATTGCGTGTTTCTGTGGTGATTTGCAGCGTGGTATGTTGTCTGAGTATGAAGAGGAGAGTGTTGGGACAAACGCAAACACCCAGTCCCCAAGCCCGAGCTATTAAATTACCCCACCCGGGCGGGAATCGAACCCGGGACACTCTGAACCTAAGGGCAGCACGCTGATCATTCAACCACGAAGTCAGACTATTATTTTTATCATAATAATATATGGGAAAACTCAACTTGATGCTAGGCGGCACTTATAACCACGTCCTTTAATACTGTAGATGAATAGCCATTAAAGTTTGAATTCGAGAATATATCAATCATAATACCTCATACGGTGAAAATGAATGAGATTTACAGTGAATGATCGGGAGTGATCTTTCCTGTAGGTTTTGTTAAGTACAAGTTTAAGATAAAACAGATATTTTCGGGGAGACTTGAAAATTTGTTTAAAATAATATAATCGTGAAAATCTCGCCTGTTTTCCTTACACGGTAAACTCGCATAAAACGTAAAATGTCGGAAATTATATTCTAAACAACTTTCCTTATGCACAGGTTTTCGATACGGCGAATATTAACAGAGAAATCTGAGATTTACTGTCTTGGCCTCTATAAAATTTGTTATTATTGTTACCATTATAATGCATGAGACAACTCTAGTCGTTGTTAGGAGCGTCTTATAACGTGCTGAAAATAAGCAATTGCCTAATTTCATTTTATAAACCTTTCCTGATCTGTTTCTGCAACCATAAGAATAACAGCCTGGCGTAATTTTCTTCAAAACTCAGATCTCAGAAATATGTAAATTCGCACACATTTCTTAACTATTAATACTAAATAGTCTTTCGTGTTTAATAAGAACATATTTTCGGTGTATTAAGGTTAGAACAGGTAGCCTATACTTCGCTGAAATTGCATAAAGATTGATCTTACCCTGTGCTGAATACATACGTTTAAATCACCTGTCGGGACATTTGGCTAAAACATGGCGAAGCCAATCAGAATGAAGCACTCGTTGGCCACACTGTACATACAGAGTCACTGTAAACACTATCTCACCAGACGTAGATCTGGGATTAAATTGAAATTTCCCAATTTGCGGGAAATAAAGGAGAAACCTTAATCACCCAGCAAGTGGCTGCGCGGTTTGGGTCACGCATCAGCTTGCATTCAGGAGATAGTGGGCTCGATCCCCATTGTCGGCACCCTGAAGATAGTTTTACGTGGTTTACCATTTTCACACCAGGCAAAAGCTGGAGCTGTACCTTACTCAAGGCCAAGGTCGTTTCCTTTCCATTTCTAGCCTTTTCCTGTCCCATTGTCGGTGCGACGTAAAGCAAATTGTAAAAAAAACCTTTATCACCGAATAATGAATGTATAATAATATAAAGTAATATGTTGGCGTTATTTAAACCTAATCTGGATGAGAAGGAGCGCCTTTTAATCGTCTTCGTCAAAACCTAGACATTCATATCTAGAGCTAAATTACGGGTCACTTGAAATCTCTTCTAACTAAGAAATAAGAGTCCTTATACAACAAGATGTCATTTGTACCATCCAGTGCATTACTAGCGCCACAGTTATTAAGTTATTTAATAACTTTATCAGTTTTCACAGCTTTTCATGAAGCTTCCATCCATTCACACACTTGCGCGATCAGCTCTGAACATTTGCTTTTTTAGAAGGAGCTCTTCCGGTGTTTTGTGTTATGTTTATTTCTCAACTCATAGAGTAGTATGAACTGTACACTAAAACCAGTGACAATTATAGCTTTCGTTATGTTCCTTTGAAGGCAAAGTACTTATTTTATTCGTTTTAAACACACCAACCCTTTCTGTCCTGTCATACACACTTTGCAAACCCATCACATGTGTACGAGGTGCTTACATGCCTGGTACCTATTCTGTGGCTGAACTCACTCCCAGGAAACTACTTGCGCCTCGATATGTCCTTGTCCGACTTCACGCCGTTTGATGCGGCATGCAAAACAGCGCATGCTGTTCTTACTTATATCTCAAAAAGTAATTGTCCGATTTTGAAAATACTGACATATTTGAACTTGTATGCAGATAATTTTTAAATCAGCTGTATAAATTTGTGCAGTTCCATTTAAAAGTATGGAGTTAGTATCAATATCTCGGTTGTTAATCACCCCATGAGACTAAGTAGCACGTTATTTTACAAGACCCTGCGTACCATTTACGAATATGAAAACAGAATGCTGATGTCTTTAATGGTTTAGAAGTTATTTGCGTGTAACATGTTAGGTGAATAACCCTGTATATATCATATTGTAGTGGTACGTTTTCTTGAAGTAAATGTATTTCTGAAAATGAAAACTATTGTTATTACTTCTTGGAAGGGGCTGAGGACGTTGTGGCCAATAGGTGTGTGTGTGAAGTCTTCTCTTCATATGGGCTTTTGTGGTCTCTGTTAATGTTGATTTATTATTAACTAGGACCAGGTTTATGAAGGAGGAACTCGCAGCTAGTTTTCTAGATACCATCCCGACATTCGCTGGATATGTAGACAGAAACTAAGGAAAAACACGTGTAGTATAGCCGAGAATGGAATTTCTACCCACTTATCTTCTCAGCCGTGTTACATGAGGCTGAGTACATCTAGTTACAGACCCTCAAACCAATCTGGCATTCATGGCGAAGCCGGGGATCGAACCCAGGATAAAGGGACATGAAAACGCTACACTAAGCCCCCAGACCATGGCAGTGAACGATAAAAATGTGTCATAAATATCGTCCCTTCAGTTGATAAAGGGAAGCCCGAGTGCCCAAATGTATCCCTGAAGAAAGGTTCTAAATCTAGTAAGTCGAGACTGTCGCATATAGCTCATTTAAATATCATCTGACACTGCACCGGCATTAGATCCAACAGTCTTGAGCATAGAAAACGAGCACCTAACCGATTATGCAACAAAGTCGATCACCATCGCAAAATTATAAAATTGATCAGACAATTAATCAGTCAATCAGTCAGTCACCACTGATCTGCATTTAGGGCTGTCGCTCAGGTGGTAGATTCCCTATCTGTTGTTTACATGGTCTTTTCTTAGATAATAGAAAAAATTGGAAATTTATTTAACATCTCCCTTGGTAAATTATTCCAATAACTAACTCCTCTTCCTATAAATGAACATTTGCCCCAATGTGCCCTCTCGAATTCCAACTTTATCTTCATATTGTGATCTTGCCTACTTTTAAAAACACCATCCAAACCTTTCCGTCCACTAATGTCATTCCACGCCATCTCTCCACTGACAGCTCGGAACGTACCGCTTAGTCGAGCAACTCGTCTCCTTTCTCTCAAGTCGTCCCGTCCCAAACTTGGTAACATTTTCGTAACGCTATTCTTTTGTCGAAAGTCACCCAGAACAAATCGAGCTGCTTTTCTTTGGATTTTTTCAGTTATCGAATCAAGTAATCCTGGTGAGGGTCCAATACACTGGAACAATACTTTAACTGCGGTCTTACCAGAGACTTATTTGGCCTCTCCTTTACATCCTTACTACAACCCCTAAATACCCTCATAACCATGTGCAGGGATCTGTACCCTTTATTTACAATGTCATTTATGTGATTACCCCAATGAAGATCTTTCCTTATATTAACACGTAGATACTTGCAATGATCCCCAAAAGGAACTTTCACCCCATCAACGCAGTAATTAAAACTGAGAGGACTTTTCCTATTAGTGAAACTCACAGCCTGGCTTTTCACCCTCTTTATCATCATACCATTGCCTGCTGTCAATCTTACATTTTTGAGATCTCTTTGCATTTGCTCACAATCTTTTAACTTATTTATTACTCTGTATAGAATAACATCATCCTCAAAAAGCCTTATCTCGGATTCCATGTCTTTACTCATATCATTTATATATATATATATATATATATATATATAAAAGAAAATATAAAGATCCAATAATACTGCCTTGAGGAATTCCCTTCTTAATGATTACAGGTTCAGGTAATGTAATGCTTCACCTGCTCTAATTAGCCACCCATTCAGTCACTCTTGCCTAGTCCAATTGCACTCATTTTTGCCAGTAGTCACCCATGATCTATGCTATCAAATGTCTTAGGTAATTCACTTGCGATACAGTCCATTTGATCTCCTGAATCTAAGATATCTGCTATATCGTCCTGGAATCCTACGAGTTGAGTTTGAGTGAAATTATCTTTCCTAAACCCGAATATCTTTCTATGGAACTAGTTTTTAATATAGCAATCATGTCTAATACGAGCTTTCACGCAACACGTATCAAAGTGACTGGCCTGTAATTTTCTGTTTTATTTCTATCACCCTCTTGTTTATAGACAGGGGCTACTATAACAACTCTCCATTCATTTGGCATAGCTCCTTCATGCAAACGTACTTCATATATGGTACTACATTATATCCCAACCCATTTTCTTTAGTAAATCCCCAGGAATCTTATCAATTCTAACTGCTTTTCTGGTCTTCATCTTTGAAATAATAATAATAATAATAATAATAATAATAATAATAATATTGTTATTGGCTTTACATCTCACTAACTACGTTTACAGCAGGCAAATGCTGGGGCTGTACCTTAATTAAGGCCCCGGCCGCTTCCTTCCTATTCCTAGGCCTTTCCTGTCCCATCATCACCATAAGACCTATCTGTGTCGGTGCGACGTAAGGCAAAAAGCTACTTTTACGGCTTTCGGAGTCGTCGAGGTGCCGGAATCTAGTCCCGCAGGAGTTCTTTTACTTGCTAGTAAGTCTACCGACACGAGGCTGACGTATTTGAGCACCTTCAAATACCATCGGACTGAGCTATGAACGAACCTGCCAAGTTGAGTTCAGAAGGGCAGCGCCTCAACTGTCTGAGCAACTCAGACCGGTAATTTTTTTCAAATTTTGTATCTTATTGTAAATGTCTTTGTTATCGTAGGTAAATGTCAATACTTTGTTAGTATTAGTCACCTCCTCTGTCTGGACATTATCCTTGTAACCAACAATTTTACACACTGCTGACTGAATACTTCTGCCTTCTATAGATCTTCACATTTATGGAGAGACATGGACTTGCGGTGGAAAGTAAGAGCACCAATGGTAGATCTGCTATAAAATCCTTCAATCAGAGTTTTCAAATGTTTTAGAACATACGCTGTAATAACATACGTGACCTCCATTAACATTCTATGTTCATTAAAATGTTTATCAAAATAGAGAGCATAGGAACAGTTGTTCGTGAACTGAAATTTAGAGCCTCGTCTTTGAAAGTAAATAATATAATAATAATAAGAAGAATCAACACTCAGAGAAAATCTCGGGCACATTTAGGAAAAGAAGTTTGAAATTTTACCGACATATTCTCAGAATGAGTCATCAGAGATTGACCAAAAGAACTCTGAACCTTGCCCTATCAGTAAAAAAAAAAAAAAAAAAAAAAAAAAAATTGACTGCTCGAAGTTGAGAAAGATCTTCAGGAAATAGACATCACAGATGGCATTGTGTTAGAGAGATTTAAGTTCAGAAAATTAGTCGACAATCACCGCTTTACGCATCATCCAAGCACTACCACCAACAAAACCTGGAGAGAAGATCGCAAGAAAAGCCGCAAAGAGAAGATGAAGAGATTTTGGCAGAACAACAAGGCAACGACATCACCTAAATAAGTTCAATCGCCGTTGTTAGTCGGGCATAACGAATAATAATAATAATAATAATAATAATAATAATAATAATAATAATAATATATTCTTTATAGTATATGTTCTGGTAAGACGGACATTCTACAAGTCAGTAACCTAGTCTGTAGCAAACAGCAGCTCATCCGCTCATTTCCTGGCTGTGGGTTAAAAATACCGAGAGCTACTGATCTCCAATGCATGTTTGCGTCGCGAGGTGTAGAAAACATTGCAGTAGATTTATCTTCCACTATCCACATCTAGTTAAAAAAGTGGGCTGATGGTCCACTTGGTGACATCTTGATTATGAGAATGGTCTTGGTGATGTAAAGAAGAGACGAAATGAGAGAGAGGACGAGGTCCAGACAGACAGATGGGCAAAATGAGAGAGAAGTCTGACTTACACTCTTGACTTTTGGGTGTTGTGAAACACAGATCCACGCATTAGTTTAACATCACTCGATATAGACGAACTGCCGTGTGATCCTGGAATACTCTTCATGCCAGTAGTCTCAATCTGTAGCAATACGAATATTATCAGAGAATAATTCATGTTATTGTGAGTAATAATAATAATAATAATAATAATTTAATGCGGCTACTGCTAGCCTGGTGCAGCCCTTGTGAGGCAAACACTTCGACGAGTGTGGGTGGTATCTGCCGTGTATAGAAACTGTTTGCTATTGTGGTGAAGGATATTGCAGTGTGTTGTGAGTGATTTGCAGGGATGTTGGGAACACCACAAACACTCAGTCCCCCAGTCAAGGGAATTAACCGGGCCCCAATGATCAAAGGATAAGACAACGACCACTCAGATATGGAGCCGGACGTTATTGTCGGTATTGTGTATGCTTTTGTATTTATCCAGGTGAGTTTTGAGATGGGAATGGCCGAAATATTATAAAATATGTACCCAACATTTTCCTGGGGTTGAAATGTAAAACCGTTTTCACATAGCCGTAAATGTTATTAGAATCTGCCTTTCTCCTGTTGATGCGTACCTTTCCGCACCGACGTACCCAGGTCGGTAACATACTGTAGGGCCTATATGAGAAAAACAAGGTCTGTCGTCGACGCAATTAATTCTTCGCTCTATGCCATATATCCGCAAGTCTTCATCAGAGCAGGCCTACTTGAATTTGAATGTATTAATAACTAGCAATGGTTGTGCTCTTCGCTGCATCTCAAAATCGCAATGAGATTTTAAGAAAAAATCAACGTTTTTATTTTTTATTTTTTTGACGCGTGGCCTCCGGAGAGGCTTGGTGCAGTGCTTTGAGTTGACGCCTACAGGCAACATGTGCGTCTGTAAGGATGAATTCTAATGCTGAAGACGGCACACACACCCAGCCCCCGAGTCATCGGAATAAATCAATGAAGGTTAAAATCTCCGTCCTGGCCGGGAATCGAATCTGAGACCCCTTGGACCAAAGGCCACATGCTAACCATTTAGCATTGGAGCCGAACTTTTCAGCGATGAATGCGTATTACCAATGGAATGGACTGTGTTACGTCGTTTCCAAAAACGGCCAGTGGCGGCTTTCGCTCGCGGGTTATCAAGAGCCTGTATCATAGCTCTTCGTCCCCGAGCTCGGAGGTCAGTCCTCACGCTACTCCATTTGTAAGAAGCCAGTGAGTGGAGATTTATGAATAATGGCCTCGTGCTTCGGTTTCACGCAGTAAGGATAGTATATAAGTTGCTTTTTATTATTGCTGTAAGAATAAACTAATCATTGTAATTATAAAAAAGAAGTGATACCACTGAGCGAGTTGGCCGCGCGGTTAGGAGCGCGCAGCTATGAGCTTGCATTCGGGAGGCAATGGGTTTGATCCCCACTGTCGGCAGCCCTGAAGATGCTTTTCCGTAGTTTCCGATTTTCACACCAGGCAAATGCTGTACTTTAGTTAAGGCCACGATCGCATCCGTCCCAGTCCTTTCTTTTCCTAGTACATTGTTGTCAAAAGACCTAAGTTGGCGCGACGTTAAACCACCGCAAAAAAGTGATACCTTGTTACAAGCTCCAGGGAACTTTTACGAAGCCTCAGGCCCAAATAATTACAGTAGCACACTTACTACCGACCCCATAATAATACAGTTTTTAAATAGCTTCTTACCGGGCGAGTTGGCCGTGCGTGTAGAGGCGCGCGGCTGTGAGCTTGCATCCGGGAGATAGTAGGTTCGAATCCCACTATCGGCAGCCCTGAAGATGGTTTTCCGTGGTTTCCCATTTTCACACCAGGCAAATGCTGGGGCTGTACCTTAATTAAGGCCACGGCCGCTTCCTTCCAACTCCTAGGCCTTTCCTATCCCATCGTCGCCATAAGACCTATCTGTGTCGGTGCGACGTAAAGCCCCTAGCAAAAAAAAAATAGCTTCTTAGTCTACGGCTCCGTGGCTGAATGGTTAGCGTCGTGGCGTTCCGTTCATATGGCCCCGGGTCCGATTCCTTGCTGAGTTCCAGATTTTAGCCGCGCATGATTAATTCCTCTAGTTTGATATTGGGTGTGTTCATCTTAATATTCATCTTAATTTACATACAGCACACTACACTACCAACCACCACAGAAACACGTAATAGTGAATACATCCCTCCACATACGGTTGTCATTAGGAAGGGCATTCGACCGTAAAACTAGGCTTAAACCACAAGCATTGCCAACCCTAGATAATTGGGAAAATGTCAGCAAAAAGGAAAAAGGAAATTAAAAAGCTTCTACGTTCTTAAGTACACCGAAATGATGTAGTGAAATGCCATAAGCTCTTAATTTGAAACAACTTCCGCGGACCGCCGCGCCGTCCTGAATATTCTCAGGGAGTCGAGCTCGGTAGTTCAGGCGATAGAGCGCTGGCCTTTTGAGTTCAAGTTGGCGGGTTCGATCCCGATTATTATTATTATTATTAATATTATTATTATTATTTTATTATTAATATTCTCACGGGGACCCCCTGCCATGCATTGTTCTCCAGTAGAGAAGGTCGGCTGCTTTGCATAATTGGTTATATACTCTCCTTCTATGTTCATTGTTTCGGCATCAAATTCAAGCTTAGTCGGTTGTCATTTAAGAATGCTTAAATGCGAGACTCATATGAGTAGATATAGTAGCGCTTTTTTAAGATCTTCTTTTCAGGTGAAAATTCAAATAGTGCGGCATCTCTTAGTACTGTGTCTATAGCACACGCCATTTTAGAAATGAATGAAGGAGATCGTTTGAAAACCGGACACCGTCAGCTTCGTGAGGACAGTGAGGAGCTACGAAAAGAAGTGACCATGGTACCGGCCCGTTGCTTACCACATGCCTCTCAGTCCTGCGTCGCACCGACACAGTTAAGTCTTATGGCGTCGATGGGACAGGAAAGGGCTAGGAGTGGGAAGGAAGCGGCCGTGGCCTTAATTAAGGTACAGCCCCAGCATTGGCCTGGTGTGAAAATGGGAAACCACGGAAAACCATTTTCAGGGCTGCCGACAATGGGGTTCGAACCTACTATCTCCCGAATACTGGATACTGGCCGCACTTAAGCGACTGCAGCTATCGAGCTCGGTTCTGTAGGGTTTAGTGGTGATTAGTTTTAATTTAGATTTACAGTTCCGTAGTAAGTTGAACTCGTGTAACGGAAATGGAATTCCCTACCTGTCAAGTGCTCCAATAGCGCGGTGGCAGCAAATACTGAATCCAACACCGAGTGCGCGAAAAATGAGACGGAAAGGACTGGAGAGACACGTTGGCAGAACGTGTACCAGGATTGAACTCCAGATAAAGTTGCTATGATTCTATTTTGCAGGGTAATTTTCTTCCGAGTATTTCCACAATAAAACCATTCAAAGTAGATCACACCACCGCACTGGCTTTATTTCACATTACCCCTGGTAATTACTGAAATGTATAGCATATGACGCAAGAACACAGAGTCTTCGTCAGTATTCACGCTCAGTACTCGTATACCACACAGAACTGATGTCCTCTTTGTCCCTTAACATGAAGCAAATACAGTAAATAGATCGACAAGGGAAAAGTAACCCAGTCTGAGCATACATGCCTAGAAAATAGTTATACTTATATGTTATAAGAATTCTTCCACTTCTTTTCTTTTCGATTTTTTAAATAGCATTACCGTAGCGTCGTTTTAACCCTTAAATGCGCAGCATTGCATATGGAAAAATGAGAATGTATTTGCTTGCTATACATTCTCTTAAGAAAAGTTATATATATAATTTCGTGTGGCTATTTCTAGCCGAGTGCAGCCCTTGTAAGGCAGACCCTCCGATGAGGTTGGGCGGCATCTGCCATGTGTAGGTAACTGCGTGTTATTGTGGTGGAGGATAGTGTTATGTGTGGTGTGTGAGTTGCAGGGATGTTGGGAACAGCACAAACACCCAGCCCCCGGGCCATTGGAATTAACCAATTAAGGTTAAAATCCCCGACCCGGCCTGGAATCGAACCCGGGACCCTCTGAACCAAAGGCCAGTACGCTGACCATTCGGACAACGAGTCGGACTTAAGACAGTTGAATATTGCATTGTTATTTCTGCTTTATAAGTTTACAAAAGTGTGCACTTACCTTGCAGATGAACTCGCTAGATGCTCGTTGCATACCACCAAGCTCGATAGCTGCAGTCGCTTAAGTGCGGTCAGTATCCAGTATTCGGGAAATAGTGGGTTCGAACCCCACTGTCGGCAGCACTGAATATGTTTTTTCCGTGGTTTCCCATTTTCACACCAGGCAAATGCTGGGGCTGTACCTTAATTAAGGCCACGGCCGCTTCCTTCACACCCTTAACCATTTTCTGTCCCATCGTCGTCATAAGACCTATCTCTGTCGGGTGCGACGTATGAGTTTTAGGAATGTTGGGGACAACACAAACACCCAATCTCTGAACCAAGGCACTTAACCGTTTAAGAGGAAAATCCCTCGACCTGGCAGGGAATCGACCTCGGTCTCCGAGGACCGAAGGCCAAAACGATGACCGCTCAGCCACGGAGCCGGACATTAAAATGAAGTTTAAATGTTGGTTATAAAATACGCCGTTTTCTTATAAGTTGTGTAGATTTTATCTCTGTGAGCGTACGCTACCCTGTGGGGCACATACAACTCTTCACTTGCTAAGACGATTGCTGTCCAGTCAGATGTACTACAATTATTGGAGTGTCACATGGTCAGCGTGACGGTATCCTCACCTGTATGGCTTGGCTTTCTTGACCGGGTCCGCTGCCTTTCACATCACATACCTCCTCAGACGGTCTCACGAGATTGAATGAAACTCGTCCCAGCCCCAGTCCTGGATTAAAATTCTTGGACGAGCCGAAAATCGGACCTATGGCTTCTGGGTAAGAAGACAACACGCTGTTCCTATAACACATTTCGCTGGGAATAAACACAATTCTTTTAAAAGTGTGTTTTAGGTCGAAGTATTTGTAGATAAAAGGGAAAAGGGATTAAGACTATTTAAATAAATCAAGCAGGTTTCCAGTTTTACGTGAATATTGATATCGCAATCCTAGGCACTTGCATTTGCTGGCAAGACCTGGTGTTTACAGTGCACTATGCCATCTAGTATGGGCTAGAATAAATTTGACCGAGCTCGATAGCTGCAGTCGCTTAAGTGCGGCCAGTATCCAGTATTTGGCAGCCCTGTTGGCAGCCCTGAAAATGGTTTTCCGTGGTTTCCCATATTCACACCTTAATTAAGGCCATGGCCGCTTCCTTCCCACTCCTAGCCCTTCCCTGTCCCATCGTCGCCATAAGACGTCGGTGCGACGTAAAGCAACTAGCAAAAAAAAAAAAAAAAAAAAGAATAAATTTGTTTCTTTCACTGACCTGTCTGTCTCATCCTTGGCTTTTGGCGATACGAAAGTGACTGAGGTAAAAGCGATGCCAGTAATGCCATTCCATATGCAGCCAGTCCTTACTATGAATAGTGTAAAAATGACGCCCAAAGGTGAGCTTGGCAGACTAACATGTAATAGCGACTTCCAGCTCGGTGAAGAAAGCAACAGGAAACTACCTCACTCCTTATTTTACTAGTAAGCCTCTTCAGCGACGCCTAGGTCATCTATGACAGCTGATGGCGGAGCTGTTGAGGATCCAACCGGCCTTCGGGCTGAGTACACAACCAACCAACCAACCAACCAACCAACCAACCAACCAACCAACCAACAAACAAACAAACATCAACCGGCTTTCGGGCTGAGTACACAACAAGCAAACAAACATACATACATACATACTGTACATAATCATAGACACGGTTCAACTAATTTTACATGGAATCTGAACATCAGGGATATGACGGTTCATATAAAAAAATTACATGTATTGGTGGAAATCCAAACTGTCTGTCCGACTCATTGGCTGAATGGTCAGCATTGATGTCTTCGGTTCAGAGGGTCCCGGGTTGGATTCCCGGCCAAGTTGGGGAATTTAATCGCCTCTGATTAATTCTTCTGGCCTGGGGACTGGGTGCTTGTATGTGTCCCAACACTTTCCTCTTCATATTCTGACAACACACTACACTACCAACCACCACAGAAACATGCAATAGTGGTTACATCCCTCCATATAGGGTTGGCGTCAGGAAGGGCATTGGGCCGTAAAACAGGGCCAAATCCACGTGTGCGACAGAATTCTCACCCGCAACCCCACAGGTATGGGAAAATCAACAGAAAAAGAAGAAGAAGAGATGGAGATCCTAACTGTGGCCACCTTAGCGAGAAGCTAATGGCGATGTCACTAAGCCATTACGTCCCCTCATTAAGACGACATTTTTTCTTTCTCCCTGCAATCCGTACCTAAGATCCCAAGGTGGATCATTGCGAATAAATTGACCTAATTTGACGCGGAGAATTGCACTAGTCGGGTAATTTCTGCCGCCGCCATCACCCACTCCACAAAAGTAATAGGGGACTGCGCTGTTGAAGCCTTGCTGTGTTGAAATGTGAGACTAGGCTCAGTGAGTGAGTGAGCCAGCCCAAGTTGTCTGGCTCCATCCCGACTCCGTCCGATAGCATTTGAAGTTGCTAAAATACACAAGCTTCGGGTCAGTGGATTTATTGGCGCTTTTGCAAAATGTTAACACCTATTATTTACAGAAGAATGGAAAGACGAGTTGAAACGGAGTTGGGAGATCAGTTTAGTTTCAGAAGAAATGTAGGAACACGTGAAGCAATCCTGACTTTACGTCTGATCTTACAGGATCGAATTAAGAAGGAGAAGCCTACGTACATGGCATTCTTAGATCTAGAAAAGGCATTCGATAATGTTGATTGGACGAAGCTATTTGAAATTATGAAGGTGATCGAGATCATATACCGAGAAAAGAAGAATTATCTACAATGCGTAGAAAAATCAGACTGCAGAGATAAGAATCGAATACTATGAAAAAGAAGCAGCAATCCAGAAAGGAGTGAGGCAAAGCCGGTGTTTGTCCCCTCTCCTTTTCAATGTTTATGTACAACAGGTGGTAAAGGAAATCAAAGAGGAATTTGTAAAGAGAATCACAATTCAAGGAAAGGAAATCAAAACTCTGAGATTAATAATAATAATAATAATAATAATAATAATAATAATAATAATAATAATAATAATAATAATGTAATTTGCTTTACGTCCCACTAACTACTTTTGCGGTTTTCGGAGACGCCGAGGTGCCAGAATTTGGTCCCGCAAGAGTTATTTTACGTGCCAGTAAATCTACTGACACGAGGGTGACGTATTTGAGCATCTTCAAATACCACCGGACTGAGCCAGGATTGGACCAGCCAAGTTGGGGTCAGAAGGCCAGCGCCTCAACCGTCTGAGCCACTCAGCCCGGCACTCTGATGATATATGCAGAAGATCTGGAGAAATTGCTGAATAGTATGGATAAAGTCTTGGAGATGGTGTACAAGATGAAAATAAACCCAAAACAGAAGTAATGGAGTGTAGTCTATCGAAGTCAGGTGTTGCAGGAAATATTAGATTTCTTAAGAAATTAAGTCTTAAAGGAAGTAGATGAATATTGTTTCTTGGTTAGTAGAATAGCTCATAATGGCAGAAGTAAGAAAGACATAAAGTGCAAGACTAACACAAGCAAGGAAGGCAGTTCTTAAGAAAAGGAATTTGCTCATTTGAACATTGACAGCCTAGTAATTAGAGAGATGTTTTTGAAGACTTTCGTTTGGAGCGTGGTATTACATGGGAGTGAAATGTGGACGATAACTAGTTCAGAAAGAAAGTGAATAGAAGCTTTTGAAATGTGTTACAGAAGAATGCTGGCGGTAAAATGGGTAGATCGAATCGCGAATGAAGAGGTGCTGAATCGAATTGGTGAGAAGAGAACGATCTGGCGAAATTTGACCAGAAGAAGAGATGAAATGAAATGAAATGGCGTATGGCTTTTAGTGCCGGGAGTGTCCGAGGACATGTTCGGCTCGCCAGATGCAGGTCTTTTGATTTGACACCCGTAGGTGACCTGCCCGTCGTGATGAGGATGAAATGATGATGAAGACGACACATACACCCAGCCCCCGTGCCAGCGAAATTAACCAATTAAGGTTAAAATTCCCGACCCTGCCGGGAATCGAACCCGGGACCCCTGTGACCAAAGGCCAGCACGCTAACCATTTAGCCATGGAGCCGGACTGAAGAAGAGATACAATGTTAGGACACATCTTAAGGCACACAGGACTTGTTTAAGGGAAGTGTAGACGATAACAACGGCAGGGGTAGGCCAAAGTATGAATATGATAAACAGATTAGAGTAGTTGTAGGATGTAGTAGTTAGGTAGAAATGAAACGGCTAGCACAGGATAGGGTGGCATGGAGGGCTGCAACAAACCACTCTATGGGCTGATGACCCAAACAACAAAAGAACTTCAGCGGGACATAGTTCCGGCCCCTCGGTGTCGCCAAATATCGTAAACGTTTTTGGGAGGATGTAAAAACCTATGACATTGTTATTTATTAGAATGTAGGTTTATACTTTGCCGGTCCCGTGGTGTAGGGGTAGCGTGTCTGCCTCTCGCCCGGAGGCCCCGGGTTCGATTCCCGGCCAGGTCAGGGATTTTTCTCTCGGCCTGAGGGCTGGTTCGAGGTCCACTCAGCCTACGTGATTAGAATTGAGGAGCTATCTGACGGTGAGATGGCGGCCCCGGTCTCGAAAACCCAGAATAACGGACGAGGGGATGCGTCGTGCTGACCACACGACCCCTCGTAATCTGCAGGTCTTCGGGCTGAGCAGCGGTCACTGGGCAGGCCAAAGCCCTTTCAAGGGCGTTAAGTGCCGTGGGGTATGGTTTGGTTAGGTTTATAATTTACGTTCCAATAAAGGTACCGTGGTCAAGGTTCTATAAACCCCATCAGATTATTATACTGTATATACAGACTACTCGAAGAGTAAAAGTAGCCTCCACATTCGGTATTTTTTTTTTGCTAGGGGCTTTACGTCGCACCGACACAGATAGGTCTTATGGCGACGATGGGATAGGAAAGGCCTAGGAGTTGGAAGGAAGCGGCCGTGGCCTTAATTAAGGTACAGCCCCATCATTTGCCTGGTGTGAAAATGGGAAACCACGGAAAACCATTTTCAGGGCTGCCGGTAGTGGGATTCGAACCTACTATCTCCCGGATGCAAGCTCACAGCCGCACGCCTCTACGCGCATGGCCAACTCGCCCGGTACATTCGGTATTAAAGGAACGAATGCTCCATTCCATATTGAACTGATATTTCAGAACAGTGCTTTACGGTACCAATGTTTTCTGTTGCAAACGGCATAATCATGTCGAAGCATGGGATACCGTGAGGTATCCGCAGTTAAGCGACACTGGACGTAGTCACCACTTGGATGAGAGACGTAATCTTCGTCACATTCTACAACTCATCTTAGATCACAGTGACATGTTATAAATACAGTGCTATAGCCGGACCTCGAAGTGGGAAGACGAGAATGGGGAGTTAACTCTACCGGGGGCCGCGCCATCTTGTTCTGTCGCTGGTGGTATTTTTATCCGAAGTCACGTCAAGGATAACACTTGGAAATGTGTGAGGTGACGCATACTGGCACTCGGCCCCACGCGGAATGGCGGCCGCACAGAAATAAATGACGAACTTGCGCACGCAAAGAACGTTCCACACACCTGCAGAGTTGAGGAGGAAATTTCTGTAATCACTCGACACGTTCCCGCATATTTTTGTGCCTATGCGGTTTGTGAAATGTGCATATTTTGATCACATGATTAGAACTGATTATCTTTCATGCCAAAGAGATGGCCATCTCGAGGACCTTCTTCTCTCAGGATAGCGGGTTCGATTCCGATTGTCTCCGTAGCATTTGAGAGTGTTTTAAATATGACAGCTCCAACATTGGCTTCCGGCATGTAAAAGAACTCGTGCGGGACAAAATTCCTTCACCGCCGACTGTTAAGACCGTAAACACTTATAAAAGACGTTAAGCAAATAGCATTACTACGGCTATAAAATGTCTTTGCTGGCAGGACCTAGTCTGTGTCTGTCTTATCCTTGGCTTTGACAATATGAGAGTGACTGAGGTATGAGCGATGCCAGTAATGCCATTCCTTGTGCAGCCAATCCCTGCTATGAATGGTGTGAAAACGTTGCTCATAGGGTCGTTTGGTGCATGCATTTCGGTGGGCTTGGCTGACTGATATGTAATAGCCACTTCTGGCTCGGTGAGGAAAGCAACGGGAAACTACCTCACTCCTCATTTCCCTAGTGCGCCTCTTCAGTGATGCCTAGGCCATCTATGACAGCTGATGGCAGAGCTGCTGAGGATCCAACCAGCCTTAGGGCTGAAGACTGAACATACATACATACGGCTATAAAATACTAAATGGTGCACTTTGAAAAATACAAAAACGATCCAAAAACCTTTAAAAATGTACTTAATTCTACGAACATCTTTATTTTAATATTTGGTTTTGGTGTCATATTTGAAGGCCGGCCCCGTGGTGTGGAGGTAGCGTACCTGCCTCTTACCCCGAGGACCCGGGTTCGATTCCCGGCCAAGGTCTGAGGGCTTGTTCGAGGTCCACTCAGCCTACGTGATTAGAATTGAGGAGCTATCTGACGGTGAGATAGCAACCCCAGTCTAGAAAGCCAAGAATATCGGCCGAGAGGATTCTCCGTACTGACCACATGACACCTCGTAACCTGCAGGCCTTCGGGCTGAGGAGCGGTCGTTTGGTAGGTCAAGGCCCTTCAGGGCTGTAATGCCATGGGGTTAGTTTTTTCATTTAGTTGAGAATATTTTTCCTGGTGATCTAGCTTTTGGGCAATTTTGGTATAATGGCCCTTCAACAGTTTTTGTAGAAACATCAATTCCAATATATTGTCAAACTTCATGGATTTCTTTAGAGGATTTCCTGTGATCCCTTAGTGATAATTTGCAAATAAATGTTGTTCATCTGCTAACAAGTGTAAATGTTGTGATAATGCAATGCAGATGCAGAAAGTTTCCAAAATTATGGCCACCAGTGTAATATAAAATAATACAGTTGGGTAAAGATCAAGTTTATGTGACGAAGTTTAGATTTAAAATATTATTCAATAGTTAACATTGAGAAATTTGAGATTTTTACTTTATTTATCTGAGAATTCATTAAAAATTCAGTAAATGCAATAAGAAACCCTAATAGATGCCCTGTACCACAAATTTGGAGGAATTGCAAACAAACAAAAAACACTGGAAATATGCTTATTTCAAGACCTTTTCCTGTGAAACAGATTTATATTTAACTTTGCAATAATTTACGCTTACAAAAAATGCAAAATCATGAGAACCCTAGTCCTAAACATTACTATGTAGTGTATGTGGGCCTCTACGGAATTTTCTATACTTGTTAATTTTGACCTGATTTAAGTGTACCGCAAATTTGATGTGACAGTTATGTATGTTCAGTCTTCAGCCCTAAGGCTGGTTGGATCCTCAACAGCTCTGCCATCAGCTGTAATAGATGGCCTAGGCATCACTGAAGAGGCGTACTAGGGAAATGAGGAGTGAGGTAGTTTCCAGTTGCTTTCCTCACTGAGCCAGAAGTTGCTATGTAAATGTAACAAAGGCTTTTCAGTCTGTCAAACACGCAGCAAATACAATGTAAATTATAACACTATAAACATACCTGTAAAAAACACTAACATACAAAGAATGACATGTTTCGTTCTACAAGAACATCCTCAGATTCTATCAAATCACTTTGAAAAAAATCTTATATATGTACAGTATTGTTTACGTAGCGTAAACGTGTCAATGATAGAGTTTAGTGATAACATGAAACAGTAATGACAAAAATAAAAATATATACAAGTATTAATATAATGAAAACTTACTTATAATGATAAGTACTCTCTATCATTGACAAGTTTACGCTACGTGAACAATACTGTACATATATAAGATTGTTTTTAAAGTGATTTGATAGAATCTGAGGATGTTCTTGTAGAACGAAACATGTCATTATTTGTATGTTTTTTACAGGTATGTTTATAGTGTTATAATTTACATTGTATTTGCTGTGTGTTTGACAGACTGAAAAGCCTTTGTTACATTTAACTAAGTCAACACTGGAAAGCATGGCTTCATTCTTAACAAACAGAAGTTGCTATTACATATCAGTCTGCCAAGCCCACTGAAATGCATGCACCAACCGACTCTATAAGCAACGTTTTCACACCATTCATAGCAGGGACTGGCTGCCAAGGAATGGTATTACTAGCATCGCTCATACCTCAGTCACTTTCATATTGTCAAAGCGAAGGATAAGACAGAGACAAATCAATGAAAGTAACAAAATTGCTCTAGCCCATACCAGAAGACATAGTGCACTGTAAACACTAGGTCCCGCCAGCAAAGGCATTGTGACAGTTAGTATAGTCTAAACTAAGAAAAATCAACATTCAGTTTTAATTGAGCATTTAAGTTAAATTTGCAATTATGGCTCTTTATTTTTTAAAAAGTTTTTTAAATACTCGTTTCGTTCGTTTTCGGGTCTGGAACTTCGTTGCTAAACTTAGTAAAGTCAAATAAATCACTCTTAGTATTATGCTTGTTTCGAATGTATTTTAATAACATTTTTTATTAATAAGAAGCATCACATCTCATAAACAGATTACTAGTCCGGCTCCATGGCTGAATGGCTAGCGTGCTGGCCTTTGGTTACAGGGGTCCCAGGTTCGATTACCGGCAGGGTCGGGAATTTTAACCATAATTGGTTAATTTCGCTGACATGGGGGCTGGGTTTATCATTTCATCCCCATCACGCCTACGGGTGTCAAATCAAGAGACCTGCATCTGGCGAGCCGGCCGAACTTGGCCTCTGACCAACTCCCGGCACTAAAGGCCATACGCCATTTCCATTTTAACAGATTACTTTTCCATTTGTCTCAATATAATTCTGAAAGTTTTCAACCATTTTAGAAGTGGATACTACAAATTATGAATTAGGTGCACGTTTGTTCAAATTTTGAAGTTGATTTCTCTGGATTATTTTGAATTCTAGAAAAAGTTACATTTGAGACAACGCAAAACTGGAGTGGGCATGTACAGAGTTAAATGCTTCCGCAGGGTCTTTAAAAATGGCCGCACATGTAAAAGAAACGGGGTTCCACCATGTGTCCCGGTCGTGAACAAAGGACTGGGGCGTGGTGGCATAAAGGACATCCGGCCTTAAAACCCTGGCCAAGCTCCAAATTCAACATTTAGGTTCCGCCAGCACTGCATAAACGTACAAATAAATTCATCTTGTAGGGCTCGGCGAAGAAATAATACTTCTACTCAGAGCCGTGTTAGGAATGTTCTAATTTTGAACCTCGTAACTCCCGCGATTTTCCTGTGTTATTTTATTTCTTCGATAGTGCAGGCCGAGCGGGTTCCGTCGTTTAAATATTCAAATCAGTGGTCGTCATTTAATGTCCTACTGGACGTGTAACAAGATAACTGCTTTGCCATCACACAAAACGAGACTGCCAGGAAATGATGGAGGTGGTAGTTGTGAGTCACTTCCTATTGCTAGCGATAGATTTTAAGTGGTCTAAATGAGACAGTAATATAGACCAACTGATTTGTTTCTATTGATGCAATACGAAGAAGGTGCCAAGTGTTCAGCATTGGCAAGTATCTTCAATGTGTTGTTCAGCTTTGGCAAGTATTGTGCATCCGTAAAGTATAAATATCCAATTGAAGCAAGGGAAGTGGGAGTGTTCTCCCATTCTCTGCTGGACTGTGACATAATACAAGTGTGTCCAATACCTGCTATGTTACAGTGGCAGACATAATCACTGCATTAAGCATAGCTTTAAATGTATGCTAGGATGATTCCTCAAAAATCTCGCGGTGACTTCAAAAGCTAGCAAGCTTGTAGTGATTATATCCACGGAGTCTCCAGAGTTTTTTTTTCATATGTCGCACCGTCACTGGTAGGTCTTATGGCGACAATGAGATAGGAAAGGGCTAGGACCGGGGAGGAAGCAACCATGGTGTTAATTAAGGTACAGCCTGGTGTGAAAATGGGAAACCTCAGAAAACTATCTTCAGGGCTGCCGACAGAGGGGTTCGAACCCACTATCTCCCGAATGCAGTCTCCAATTTTACGTGGAATGCGAACCATGGGGATGTGGCATTTCATTTCAAAAATCCTAAATGCATTTGCCGGGATTTTAGCTGTAGGCGCCTTTGTGAGAAACCAGTGACTATGCCACTCAGCTGTCACGCTCCCTGACTCTTTACCAAAGCGGCCTTGGTTCGAATCCCCGTCAATGCATATAGAACATTTGAAGTGAAAAATCGCATTATTGTTGCTCAGATTCCATGAAGACAGGAGATCCCTTGGCTATGATAACGATAACAACACACCCGTGCACATTGATTTCACTCTCGACGTAAATACACAAAATACGTATAAATAAGAGACATAAAGATATTCTCCGTACAGGGCATGGAGGCCTGTGAAGGAGTAGAAGACAAAGGCTTCCATTATCCAAATAATTACTAAATCATTTTTAATGATCAATAAATTATCCTATTTTTTCTTTATAATTTGCTTTACGTCGCACCGGCACAGATAGGTCTTCTGGCGACGATGGGACAGGAAAGGGCTAGGAGTGGGAAGGAAGCGGCCGTGGCCTTAATTAAGGTACAGCCCCAGTATTTGCCTGGTGTGAAAATGGGAAAGCACGGAAAACCATTTTCAGGGCTGCCGACAGTGGGGTTCGAACCTACTATCTCCCGAATACTGGATACTGGCCGCACTTAAGCGACTGCAGCTATCGAGCTCGGTCAGATAGGTCTTATGGCGACGCTGGTACAGGGAAAGGCCAGGAGTGGGAAGTAATCGACCACGGCCTTGGTGTGAAAATGGGAAAGCACGGGAAACCATCTTCAGGACTGCCGACAGTAGGGTTCGAACCCACTGTCTCGCGAAACTTCAGCTTGGTGCGCTAATTTCCTAACGGATGTTTCTTGTGAACCTCTCTAGTCTTTCACGAATTACCTGAAGCTTTTCATCCGCATGTAGTGTAAGTTGTTTTACACTTTCTTTTCTTTAGCACTAAACCCATAATTTTGAATTTATTCACATTTTTAAATGTCATTAGTCTTTTGTATTTTGTGAAATAGGTGTATGACTCACCTTGTACAATATAAAGATACACAGCCGATGCATGGAAGCTCCATTATAGAGTGCTTTACCATACCGTGAAGCGAATTGTGTAGGCTTGTGAGCGATACTGAACTCCTGACGATGATTGTCATCGTGGATTGTATTTGCAGTGTGATTCATTAGCTCGAGATATCTTTCCCGAAATCGTAGTTGCATTACATCAAATACTACGTTACTGACCTTGTACACTGAATGACTGATGATCTGTCGGTTAACTGTGGAACAGCGTATTTTCGAATCATGTAGATTCTTAAACCATGAATCTGCTATAAGAGTTAGAAGGAAATTTTGTGAGAAGTTCTGGTATTCACAATTATGTGACTTCACAAGGCCAGCGCAAGTGAAGTATATTTTTTTTAATTTATTTAATTTTTATTTTAATTTAATTTATTTATTTGGGAAACCAAAACAGCGAGAAGCCGAATTACAGAGTTCCGCAATGAAATACATATTTACAATAGAGTAGCACAAGGCAAGCATAAAGAAAAGTGGAAGAATAATGACGAAAAAACATCTAACGATAAATATAGAGGAAAAATTAAAAACTAACATAATTAGAGACACAACATAACAAAAACAAAAAATAAAGGCTAAAGAAACGAGAAAAATTGTTGAACGTAAAACGAAGAGAAGAACTTATAGCTAGGCACAGTAAGATAAATACAGACATAACACTTAAGTAATGGTATAGCACAGTAAAAAATAAATATTATATTATGTACAAAAGAGAGGACAGCAATGAGAAGAGAAAAAAAGAATATGAAGAAAATGAACTAGGTTAAGTTAAGGAAGAATCGATTAAAGGAGGCATACGAAGAAAAAACGTCCAAGTTCCTGTCTGAAGATAAAGAGTTAAGGAGGGTTGGTATGCGGATAAATAAACTTCTTTGAACGAGAGAGAGGCGGGAATACGGAATATGAAGGGGCGTATTAATCCTGGTTTTGCGAGTTGGAACATGTATGGAAAAGAAGGATGCAGGTTCAGGAGAACGAAATAAACCGTTAACAGCGTTATATAGGAATCTAAGGTCGGCTACTTTCCTGCGACTAGATAACGGGTGAAGGTTTAACTTGTCTAGTATCTGATTACTGCTCAAGTTTCGACAATCAGATACTCTGGCTCTAACAATGGCACAGAAGAATGACTGCACGCGGTCAATATGATTCAGATTAGTGGGTGAAGAGGTAGACCAAATGGGAGGCGCGAATTCAATAATCGGTAGGATGCAAGATACATAGTAGGCTCGGAGGGCGTGGATATCGGTGATGTCAGAAAATCTATACAACAAACCGAGAAGTGACATTGCTCGCGCGGTTATCTTTTGTATATGGGGGACAAATAACAGTGGCTTTTACGTCGCACCGGCACAGATAGGTCTTATGGTGACGATGGGATATGAAAGGCCTAGGAGTGGGAAGGAAGCGGCCGTGGCCTTAATTAAGGTACAGCCCCAGCATTTGCCTGGTGTGAAAATAGGAAACCACGGAAAACCATCTTCAGGGCTGCCGACAGTGGGATTCGAATCCACTATCTCCCGGATGCAAGCTCACAGCCGCACGCCTCTAACCGCACGGCCAACTCGCCCGGTCAAGTGAAGTACAGAGTGACCTAAAAGTCCGTTAGCATTTGACGAGGCAATACTTCGCGGAATATTGGAGGTAGAGAGGCAATATTGACACACGTGATTGGCATGACATGGGGTTCTATTGACACCAAAATAAAGTACACAAATTGACCATCACATGGCGCCTCATACGATACGCAAGCAATAATTAGCATAACAGTCGAGGTTTAACAAAGACGATGTTCTAAACAACATGTCAGCCATCATTCATCAACTATACCTGTAGTCGAGGGATAATATTGTGAACAGCACTGTACAGCATATCCGTAGATATGGTGAGAAATTGCCGTCGGATATTGTCTTTCAGCATTCCCAAAGAGGTCGGACGATCGTGGTAGACTTGCGACTTCAGGTAACCCCCACAGAAATAATCACACGGGTTGAGGTCAGAGGACCGGGGAGGCCAAGGATAACATTCCGCGTTTGCAGGCGCATCTGACGCCCTCTCTCACGACAACTTCTTTTATACCGTACACGGGTGTCATCCGGCATCACTTTCTGTCCAACGCCATCTGTTGGCCTGTTTGTGCACTCGTTGTTCGTGTCAGTAAAACCCCATGTCATGTGCAGCATGCGTGGTCATTTGTACCTGTCGCGTTGCTGTGCAGCGCCATCTGTTTGGTCATTTTGTGTACTTTATTTTGGTGTCAATAAAACTCCATATCATGCCAGTCACGTGTGTCAATTATTACATCTCTATTTCCAATATTCTGTGAAGTATTGCCTAGTCAAATGTTAATGAACTTCTGGGCCATCCTGTACTTTTTAGGTGGATTTCTAGTGCTACAAATAAAAATTGTACACCCAAATTTATTTCACCAATGCAAATAACATGAAACAACTGTGAATGATGCATCAAATATTCCCTCATAAAATGTCTTGAATTTAATGTCCCTTTCCTAATCCAGTGCTGCATGGATTAGAAATAAACTATTCCAAGGGACGCTGCTCAGTTTCGGGATGATACAGTACAATCACTTGATCAGATATGATCTTATTTTATTAAAGTCCCAGTATGAACAATAATTATATTTCCGTAAACAGTTCACTTTCTAACGAACTTGCCAGATGGTACAAGCATTGACCTTCTGAGCCGGACGAAGTTGGCCGGTTCGATCGCAGCTCAGGCCAATGTCAGTAGATTTTCTGGCACATAAAATAATTCTCACGGGACAAAATTCTGGTAGGCCTACCTTGGAGGCTCCGAAAACCGTAAGAGCGGGATGTAAATTCAATAATATTAAAATTATTTCTAACAGAATTCATTATTGCAATATAGTATTATTTTATTTATTTATTTATTTATTTATTTATTTATTTATTTATTTATTTATTTATTTATTTATTTGCCACAAATCATACAGATTTTGTGGATGGGCAAGCCCCATGTACATTAACTGCTTCAATGTTTGTACGTGCTGTGTAGAATAACTCACATTTTTGTTTTATGAATCATAGTGACGCAGATGGTTAAGAACTTGCCTCCTGTGCATGCGATTACTATTCCCATCAGCGAAAATGTACAAATATTTAAATGTGACAGCCTTGTGTCGTATAATGTATTGTCTCATGAGACAACTCCAGGGGTACAAAATATTAAATATATAATATTAATATTTGGCGTCTTTCAAGAACATTAGCAAGTATTGAGAATGTTATAAACCCGGCCATTATAATTTCTGGGTTTCCTAGAAAGCTCTGAGCATCTTTGACAGATAAGTATTTGAACATTTAGCAGACAGTCGTAGCATCTGAAGATACACGCTATGTTGTAACCACTTACAAGGAGGCATACTGTACGTCTGCATCCCTCAGTAAGGTCCTCGCCCAGAGCTTAATGCTGAGAATTTCCGTTCGCTATTTCTCGTAGATATTTCCTTCAATTCAATCAAATGTGTTGGATTTATTCCTTTGTTATCGTTTGCTTTCTTCGTGAATTTCACTACTAAATAAGTGTTAATGATCAAGAAATCATCACCTTTTTTCTTTATAATTTGCTTTACGGCGCACCGACACAGATAGGTCTTATATTGACGATGGGAGAGAAAAGGGACAGGAGTGGGAAGGAATTGACCGTGGCCTTAGTGTGAAAATGGGAAACCAGGGAAAACCATTTTCAGGGCTGCCGATGGTGGGGTTCACACCCACTATCTCCCGAATTCAAGCTAACGGTTACATGACCCAAACCGTGCAGCCACTCGCTCGGTCATCTTCTTCTTTTCTGCGGTTTTTTACACCCTGGTGGAGTCGCTGGAGCGATTTTTTCTGGCAACGTTTTTTCGACCGGATGCCCTCTCTGACGTCAACTCTGTGTGGAGGGATCCTTTAAAATATTATGTGTTTCTGTAGTGGTTTGCAGTATGATTTGTTTTGTGTACATGAAGAGGTTTGTATTACGACAAACATCCCGTCCCCGAGCCGTGGAATTAACAAAACGCAGCTATAATCACCGGCCCCTAGATACGATTGTCAAATTAAATTTGAATTAAATAGTGTATTTTTCAGGTATTTTCTAAATTTATTTTAGGCTGAATTAATTTCGACAGACTGAAGAACTTCACAGTTATATAGCGTAGAATTAAAAATAATCATAACTTAATATTACCTAATATAATATAATTACATCTAATTTAAATTAACTTAATTTGATATAATCTCTAATCTAACATGTTATTATGGGTAGTGGGCTCTCAATAAATAGTTTAAAAACATTCTTTTTAATACACTGTGCTGTGTCGAGGGGTCGAACTCGACGTAACCGGAAGAGTGGGAAGCTGTTGTTCCAACCCCTAGATGAAGGTGGCGTGCTCTCTTTTAAATAATATCTCGTTGTACCAGATTGGCACTGTCTCAGATTGTTATGTCGATCTCCCCTCTCCCTAGTCTTCCAGTAGGCCATGGTCACTCTGAAAAATTCAGTTCGCTAGCCAATAGGCAAGGAATAAAATAAGAAATCGTAAACTTCAGACACGCACATTTACGCAAGAGGAGCGCTGTGATCTACTTTAATAAGGCGTCATAGGTAACTTGGAGGTAATCCTCTACTGCAAAGTAATAAATAAATAAATAAATAAACAAATAATGCGAGGTTGTTGATTTTTCCTACCAATTCGTTTTGAGGATACGAGTATTTGCTGTATTTCTTCACTGTTCGAGTGCCCTCTTATTCTTGTTGATGGCTTTGTGATTATTTGACATCTTGTCGTTAGGAAACGTGCAGTTGATCTGATAACCTGACCCTTTACTCGAGGCGGTTCAAAAGCTTGTATTAGTCAATTGAGAGGTCGAAGTTCAATAGGAAAGAATAGCCTAGGACGAACCGTGCGTTAGGACAAGCCTGAGAATATCAGGAACGACATAATGGACAGTTTATTTTATTTATATTTCCAAAATGTCCTACATTACTAAACAAGACGGAAATGACATTCAACAAAGTGATAATCGTTTGTTCACACAGTGAAGGTAGACACTGGACATTGAACGAAGGACTACATTAAATGTGGCGAACGACAATTCCAACAACTTTTGTAAACGGCCGGGTGTGGAAACGAGAAACCACAGAGAACAATTTTAAGGGGTGCCGATGGCGGGATTTGAACCTGCCATCTCCCGAATGCAAGCTAGATTCTGTTCAGGTCATTTACCCTGTCCAAATGCTGGCGAAGGTACTTTCGTCCTGTACTAGTGTGACAAGTGTCTGCTGAGTGTTACACGGAGCGGTTCTCGACCATACACATTTTGATAGATCTGCCAGCTGCTAGTAACGCGTAGTGAAAACCCTGCCAACTCCGTACAGGCCACGGAAGACACTTGGAGGAGTGGAAGGTTAAGGCTTTGCGCGGGGGGGGGGGGAAGAGAGGCGTTTACTGCCCCTCCTCCAAAGATGATCTTAGGAGGGCAAAGTGCCATTTTGCACCCCAAAAAGTTCTCCTCCTAGATGTTAAGTCCCCTTAAAACGCGGAGTTTGGAAGTCTTCGGAGGCTGCTACGGTGTTAAATCTAGAGAAGTTGGTAAATGGTTTTATATCAAGAAATGAGATTAGAAAGCGGGCACTCCTTCAGAGAACTACACTACCCAATGGGGACTGTTCAGGCGGTACATCTGGTGGTAGAGCTTCACATTTCGTATCATGAAATGCATAATATAACTTACAGTAATAGGACATTTATTAAGAAAATGTTTTTATGAAGCAAGTTCTAATTTCTTACTTGTGATTATTTTTGATAGCTTCACACATAACACATTTCTTCAAAAAAATTATTTATGAATAAAGTTTTGTTTTTCTGTTTACTTGTGAATATTATTGAAGACTCCTTACATAAGACTCGTTCAAAAATGTATTTGAGAAACAAGCTCCTTTATTGTTCTGTTTTTCTGTTTGTTTTTTATAGGAATGTTGGTATTAATAGTTGTCCTCATTTCACATGCCTGTGTTCGTGGTAATCATGCTCCCCCCCCCCCCCATAATTACCCGAAGTCGGCGCTCCTGCTACCAGCACACACAATATGAAACCTTTATTCTAGGAACATATGACCGAGCACTTCAAGAATAAGTGGCTGATTTATTATTCCACGAAAAACTACCGCACGCTATCGGGACAAAAGGCTGATTGAAGGTAACAATTGCCGAAAATTTCGTAAACGAACTCCAGGAGCTGGTAGTACGGAGAATGACGGAGCAAGGGTCGCGCAGCTGTGAGCTTGCATTCCGGAGGTAGTCGGTTCGAACCTCACTGTCGGCAGCCCTGAAGATAGTTTTCCGTAGTTGCCCATTTTCACACCAGGCAAATGCTGGGGTTTTACCTTAATTAAGCCTACGTCTGCTTCCTTCCTACTCTTATCCCTTTCCTATCCCATCGTCGCCACAAGACCCATCTGTGTCGGTGCGACGTAAAGCCAATTGTAAAAAAAAAAAAAAATGCGGGGATTGAATCTCAATGTAGCGTTTGCCTATCTACCCCTTTGTTTCTTTTTCCTGATACGGTGTCGGAGGTGAGATGACATGAAGTTACGTGACATGTTTTTATGGCCGGATGCCCTTCCTGACGCTAACCTCAGTTGAGGGGCTAATGGAGGTGAAATGAATGATGGTGAATTAAATTCGGCAAGGAGGCAGAAGGAATCGGTTGTGGCCTACGAATAGGAACTTTCGCGGCATTTCCCTTGAAGTGAAAATGGGAAACCATAGAAAACCATTCTCAGGACAGCCGTCATGACGGTGGGGTTCGAATCCACTCATCTCCCGAGTCCATATCTTAGCTCCATAACCGTAGCGCGTTGTAACGCGCGGCCACACCGCTCGGTATGAAGAGTAATAAATAAAACCATACAAACATACACTATGGGATCTAATTCACCTTATAATTTACAGGTAGCTGCACTTAGGGTGATTTACAAAACACATTTTAAATCCAGGTGCAGACGGATCCGTCCAACCGTTCTTCCTGGATATTATTTACTATGTATCGTGATTTCACCCGTTACCCCATGGTGCGGTTTAATAGGACGCTCTCTTCATATGCATGATCTATCCCAGAGGAAATTCATAATAATAAAAACCAAACCCCATGGCGCAACAGCCCCGCAGGGCCATTGGCGTACTAATCAACCGCTGCTCACTCCGAAGGCCTGCAGATTACGAGGTGTCGTGTGGTCAGCGTGATGAATCCTCACGGCCGTTATTCTTGGCTCTCTAGACCGGGGCCGCCATCTTACCATCAGATAGCTCCTCAATTGTAATCACATAGGCTTAGTGGACTTCGTACCAGCCCTCAGATCCAGGTAAAAATCCATGGCCTGGCCGGGAATCGAACCCGAGACATCCGGACAAGAAGCAGGCACGCTTCCCCTACACCGCGGGGCCGGCAATAATAATAATAATAATAATAATAATAATAATAATAATAATAATAATAATAATAATAATAATAATAATAATAATGGTTTCACATCCCTTTAACTACTGCCGTTTTCGGAGATGCCGAGATGCCGGGATTTTGTCCCGCAGGAGTTTTTAGATGCCAATAAACCTACCGACACGAGGTTCACGTATTTGAGCACCTTCAAATACCACCAGGCTGAGACTGGTCCGGACCTGCCAACTTGAACTCAGAAGGACAGCGTTCTGCCACCTATCCTACTCAGTAAGGCAAAAGCAAAATCAGTAAATCAGATAGGGAAATTAGTTGATTTTGCATTAGATTTCATTCTTACTGGTCACAATTCTGTAATTATTTTGGAAAAATGATCTGGTTACTTTTATAAAAACGGCTGGATTGTGGAATAGACAATATGCGTAACAATTGAGACAAACTATAGGCCTACAATTTTCTCTTCCTTCTTGGCCCTTGTAGGCTATAGTTTGTTTTTGAGGGAAATATAGTTGCTAAGAATGGTGGGGAAGACCAGGACATGAGTATGGCAAACAGATTAGGGGAGATTTAGGATGCAATAGTTACGTGGAGTTGAGGTTACAACAGGCTAGGGTGGTATGAAGAGCCGGGCTGAGTGGTTCAGACGGTTGAGACGCTGGTCATCTGACCCCAACTTGGTAGGTTCGATCCTGGCTCAGTCCGATGGTATTTGAGAGTGCTCAAATACGTCAATCTCGTGTCGGTAGATTTACTGGAGCGTAAAAGAACTTCTGTGTGTCAAAATTCCGGCTCGTTGGTGTCTCCAAAACCCGTCAAAAATGTAGTTAGTGGGACGTAAAATCATTATTACTATTATTATTAATATTATTATTAATATTGTTATGATTATTGTATGAATAGCTTCAAGTGACTGTTGACCCAAACAGCATATTCGAATTGATAAGGAAGGTATCGTGACGTCCGTTCTTCATTTGTACCAAAAAAAGACCTCATGGCACTACAGCCCTTGAAGGGCCTTGGCTTACCAAGCGACCGCTGCTCAGCCCGAAGGCCTGCAGATTACGAGGTGTCGTGTGGTCAGCACGACGAATCCTCTCGGCCGTTATTCGTGGCTTTCTGGACCGGGGCCGCTATCTAACTGTCAGGTAGCTCCTCAATTCTAATCACTGGCTGAGTGGACCTCGAACCAACGCTCAGGTCCAGGTAAAAATCCCTGACCTGGCCGGGAATCGAACCCGGGACCTTCGGGTAAGAGGCAGGCACGCTACCCCTACACCACGGGGCCGGCCTTCATTTGTACAGCTCACCCAAAATTAAAATATACACTCTCTTATGAGCCCCCTAGGGATGTCACACTGTTCTCGTTGCCATCCCTTTTACTGAAATTGCTGGGGGGTTTTTTAATGCTCGCCGTAGAGTATTTACACTCTCCTATATGTCTTCATGTCAACATTCCTAGTTTCTTGATCTTCTGTTATTCAGAAATAGAACGCGGGTTAATGCACGACGATATCTTCGACCCCGCTACTGGGCAACGACTTACCTCTCGTCTATTTTTGCATTCTATAGAGCACTGATTCCATTTAATAGGGACTTCAACCCTTTAACACCTGCTGAAGCAGTTAATTAAAGTTACTTTTTTAACACGTCCGCTGCAGGTAGGAATAACACAATGTGCAGCACTACACCACCAACAAGGAAGGAAAGTCGGTGTGGGGGAAGTGTTATGACCGAGGAAAATGTAACTTACTTGGCAAATCTTTAACCGACTGCGGTAGCTCTGATCGTCAAAGTCAGCGGTTCTCAACCTTCGAGAGACCGCGACCCGGTAAATCCTTTTTCTATAAGACGAGGGCCAGTTCCCAACCACTTTACTCGTAAATACGTTTCCAATTTCTTTAATGTTTCTACATTTAACTATCACGAGTATTCATAAATAAGTATTGCATGATCTTAAATCGAACACGGTGAATTCGATGTCACATGTCGAGAAAACATTAATTAATTATTAAATCACTGGATGAATACAATTTCTAGCATATTGTAGTTTTTCAAGTCAGCATCATTTATTAATTTATATTAATTTTCATTGGCGTATTCTCTCATTCTGACCTCCAAAATGTTACAACATTTATAACACTGATCATTGTATTATTACATTGATTTTAGTGGTGATAGTTTAAAAAAAGAGGAATGTTACTCGGAAAAATGATAATGCACTGTACTTCACCATGG
The DNA here is from genome assembly GCF_040414725.1 of Anabrus simplex. Classification (NCBI taxonomy): domain Eukaryota; kingdom Metazoa; phylum Arthropoda; class Insecta; order Orthoptera; family Tettigoniidae; genus Anabrus; species Anabrus simplex. Next base: position 170,701,332 of record NC_090266.1, on the reverse strand, counting down.
AAGTCAGTAGAGTAGGAGGAACAGCTGAAGGATGTCAGCTTATCGGCGAAACACTTGTCACATATAGTAGGGCCTATACATACGCCAAATGTTTTATCTGTAATGCATGCAATTTTATGTATAAAGCCAACGGCCGTAGCCGTGTTGAAACGCCGGATCCCGTGAGATCTCCGAAGTTAAGCAACATTGGGCGTGGTCAGGAGTTGGATGGTTTGCCACGCGCTGTTGGTGGGGGGTACGGGAATGGAGGAGCGGAAAGGAACTGGCCACCCTACCGCACGTAAACTCCGGCTCAGGAACACCTCTGCGGAGGTTCGGACCTGCCTTCGGGCAGTATAACCCTTACCTTACCTTATGTATAAACATGTATGAATCTCTCAACTCTAAACATAGTCACGAAAATTACTCTCCTAAGAATATTTCCATTACAGGCCAGGTTGAGTAGCTCAGGCGGTAGAGCGCCGGCTTTCTGAGCTCTAGTTGGCGGGTTCATCCTGGTTCAGTACGGTTGTTTTCCGTGGTTTCCCATTTTCACACCAGAAAAATACTGGGGATGCACCTTTACTAAGGCCACGGCCGCTTTGTTCCCTCCCCTAGCCTTTTCCTATTCCATCGTCGCCATAAGATCTATCTGACCGAGCTCGATAGCTGCAGTCGCTTAAGTGCGGCCAGTATCCAGTATTCGGGAGATAATAGGTTCGAACCCCACTGTCGGCAGCCCTGAAAATGGTTTTCCGTGGTTTCGCATTTTCACACCAGGCAAATGCTGGGGCTGTACCTTAATTAAGGCCACGGCCGCTTCCTTCCCACTCCTAGCTTTCCTGTCCCATCGTCACCATAAGACCTATCTGTGTCGGTGCGACGTAAAGCAAATAGCAAAACAAAAAACAAAAACAAAATAATAAAAAAGTAAACGCGTGTCCTCATCCCGAGGTGGTGCAGCTCTTTTCAGACACACCCCCAATGGAGGTGAGCTGCATGTACCATTTCAACCACATACCAGCCCTCCTGCCATTCTTAAATTTCTGGCAGTACCGGGAATCGAGCCCGAGCTCCCGAGGACGGCAGCTAATAACACTAGCCGGTACGCTACGGAGGCGGACAGAGATGAATAATAATAAAGTTATAAATTAACTTCCCTTCAATCACTATCGATTTAGAAAAACTGGAAATTTGCAATAAAAGGTGCTTCTCCAGTGTGCCAGTAAATTTACTGACATATATCTCACGCATTTAAGCGCTCCGAAATGCAAGCCACCTACACCGGGATTAGATACCGCAATGTTTGTTACAGGAAACGTACGGCTAACCAACTGCAATACGCAGGCGCTCGATTTTTTATAGAGGCTCTATTACTTGTATGCAATTATTTAAGCTTCACAATGGTTTGGAGAGAATAATATAAGGTTAATGGAGGAAAATCAACTGTCACAACATTTACAAATAAGCTTAGAAACTGTATTTAAATATACTTTGGATGAGGTAATTGTCCCAAAAGAATGCAAGTGCAAATGCTTAGGTGTGGGATTTGAAAGTAATTTGCACTGGAATGGTCATGTTGGTGACATTGTTGGAAAAGCATACAGATCGTTTCATGTCGTAATGAGGTTACTTAAAAGATGCAACAAAGAATTAAAAGAGAAAAGTTACTTAAGTATGGTTTGTCCGTTTCTGGAGTATGCAAACAGTGTTTGGGATCCTCGCCAGGAATACCTAATAAAATAGAAAATGGTGTGCAGAGGAAAGCAGCAAGATTTGAAACAGGGAATTTCAGGAGAAAAAGTAGTGTATCAGAAATATTAGAGAAATTTGGGTGGGGAGCTTTAAGTAAGAGAGGGAGAAAACTAGGCTTATAGGATTATATAGAGCCTGTACTGGAGAGGAAGCATGGGGAGGAATCCATGAGAGGCTTCAGTTGGAAAGTAATTATATCGGCAGGGCTGGCCACAAGTATAAAATTAGGTGGAATTTTAGCAGGAGCGATTGGGGTAAATTTTCGTTCATTGGGAAGGGCGTGAAGGAGCGGAACAGTTTACCAGGGGAAGTGTTTGATCCTTTTCCAAAATCTGTACAGATATTCAAGAAAATAATGAACAACAACAGATAAAAGAAATGTTAGAGGGCATTCGACCTGTGCAGGTTATTGTATATAATGAATGTTTGTGAACAAATTAATTCCATCCCCTTGTCTACGGAGATTGAACAGCAAGGTCTCCCTGTAGGGGTGAAGTACAGTGGGGACTTCGAGGTCCCTAGACATAACCACGCTCAGGATACCACTGAAAGCCACCGTGTCCTGGAATTCAACGATTCGCTCGATAGCTGCAGTCGCTTAAGTGCGGCCAGTATCCAGTATTCGGGAGATAGTAGGTTCGAACCCCACTGTCGGCAGCCCTGAAAATGGTTTTCCGTGGTTTCCCATTTTCACACCAGGCAAATGCTGGGGCTGTACCTTAATTAAGGCCACGGCCGCTTCCTTCCCACTCCTAGCCCTTCCCTGTCCCATCGTCGCCATAAGACCTATCTGTGTCAGTGCGACGTAAAGCAAGTAGCAAAAAAAAAAAATGAATTCAACGATTCAGCCTTGGATTTTCGATCCAGTTCTGGAATTTAACTTTGTTGTGATTTAGACTGTAAAGAAACTCAGGCCCCTTTTTCAGCTAAGTGAAAAATATGAAAAATACTATCAGGTACTGCAGATTTGTGATATACAGTATAACTTATGCATTTTCAGTACAATGTACTTAGGCTTAAATGTAGTAACTGCAACAATCATACTCATCACTGTCTTATTAATAATTAAATGATACACGACCAACTCCATAAGAACTTTCACGCTATATAACGTACGAAAGCGGCATTATCACGGAACATTTATTGCACAAAGTCTTGCGTAAAGAAGTGAAAACTGTGCGAAACTTGGAACGAACTCTGGCTCTCACGTCATCTTTATTTGAAGTCTTTAGTACACATGTGTGCACGGCTCCGTTATTATTTTTAGTCTGTTATTCTCCTGTAGGCGCTCTGTATGTTGCCAGATTTTGAGATCTTTAATTTAGCATGCTAGATTTTTAACTCTTTTCATTTAACAAACATATTATCCTTGAAGAAAGAGAAAATGACATTCTTTCTTAATTAAACTTTTAATAGTTTAGCTAACCTCACACAGTCATTATTTCGCTTGTGGGTTGGCCTCTTCTGAAATGTTTGATTTCGTTATATCCTGCATAATCAAAATTGACAACAAAAAAGGTAGTCGTTTTTCTTCTGTTGCTAAGATAATGGGTTCTACACCAGCTGATGTTGTTGGCATTCTAATGTATTTAAATATGACAACTCCGTGTCGTTGTCTTCTAGAGCGTTAAAAATGTTCTGCAGGACAAAATATCGACACTATGGCGTCTGGTAAAATGTATAGCAGTTGGAAGATCGTTAAACGAATAACATTATTATTATTATTATTATTATTATTATTATTATTATTATTATTATTATTATTATTATTATTACCGGGCGAGTTGGCCGTGCGCGTAGAGGCGCGCGGCTGTGAGCTTGCACCCGGGAGATAGTAGGTTCGAATCCCACTATCGGCAGCCCTGAAGATGGTTTTCCGTGGTTTCCCATTTTCACACCAGGCAAATGCTGGGGCTGTACCTTAATTAAGGCCACGGCCGCTTCCTTCCAACTCCTAGGCCTTTCCCATCCCATCGTCGCCATAAGACCTATCTGTGTCGGTGCGACGTAAAGCCCATAGCAAAAAAAAATTATTATTATTATTATTATTATTATTATTATTATTATTATTATTATTATTATTATTATTGCTAGTGGCTTTACGTCGCACCGACACAGATAGGTCTTATGGCGACGATGGGATAGGAAAAGCCTAGGAGTTGGAAGGAAGCGGCCGTGGCCTTAATTGAGGTATAGCCCCAGCATTTGCCTGGTGTGAAAATGGGAAACCACTGAAAACCATCTTCAGGGCTGCCGACGGTGGGGTTCGAACCCACTATCTCTCGGATGCAAGCTCACAGCCGCGCGCCCGTAACCGCACGGCCAACTTGCCCGGTATGTTATTATTATTATTATTATTATTATTATTATTATTATTATTATTATTATTATTATTATTATTATTATTATCATCATCATCATCATCATCTTATCACAGAGTTTTCTTTTGCTGACTCTTTTAATATCGCACTAACTCATGTTTTCGGTTATGCTGGGATAGGAAAAAGCTAGGGCAGGGAAGGTAACGACTGTGACCTTAACTAAGGTAGAGTTATGGTATTTGCCACGTGTGAAAATGGAAAACAACAGAAGACTGTCTTCAGCTCTGTTGACTGTAGAGTTCGAATCCACCATCTCCTAAATGCAAGCTTACAGCCAAATCATCCCAATTAGCCAACTCGCTCAGGTACAGCCAAGTTATTTCAAGAATCGCTATCAAGCTTTTAGGCTAAAAAAAAAAAGCAGTAAAACCTCGGTAAAACATTCTTCAAGGGGTGGCGTTGTCAACCGCGTATTAATCGGGAACGCGTTTAAGCGGAAGACAGCAAACTGTACGTACAGCAATACAGATATAACGAAAGGTTAGCTCGGATGCGCATGCGGTGCCCTCGATGGCTGTTATTAGAGACATTCGATCTGTAACCTCACGCTCAGTCTACTGATATCATGCACATTGTTCAGTTTCTGTATACTAATCGCACTATAGGCAATGCTGAAAGTGATGTCCATCTGCAGTCACACACTCCTGACATCTTTCGATGAAATTACCATTCACCGGCATGATTTCTTCTTCAGTAATGTTCGTCATTTCTGCTGTGAAATTCCCCTGCAATTCGTATATAGGGTGAGGAATGTTCCTATAAACTTCAGTTTTTTAGAATTCCCAACAAATAAAGGCCACACACTGTAAGATCGGGTAAATAAGGGGGCCGTAATCCTTTAGAAATAAACCTGTCACAAAAAAAATGTTTTATGCCTTCTAAGGAAACATCGTCAATGTGGTCTGTAGCAGAATCCTGTTGGAAACACCTGTTGTTTCTCTCACCATCTAACAAGATTTGAATGAACGGTACGAGTATGTGTGTACGTTATCTGTGCCCATATACTGTGTTATTAGAAAAGATTGGCCCTGATATTTGCCTTGCAGATACAGCACACCGTACGCCTACATTCTCATCATGTAATGGAACTTCTGGGGATTCTGTGTACTCCATTATCTGTTGTTCTATAAAGGTACATGACCATGCAAATGAAACCATGCATCATCATAAACAATATCAAAGTGTATCACCAATTCCAAAAACATGGTTTTGTAAAATCCAATTACAGAAATCCACCCGCTTTCCATCCCCATGGGGCCGTAATTCGTGCGCGATAGTCCCTCTATAACAGGGATGGCAAACCTTTACAGAGTAGCGTGTCAATTAAGGTCTTGTTCATAACTTTTTACTGTATAGTGTGCCATCGCTTATTTTCCTTTAAAAACATCACGAAACCCCCTTCATGTGACTTCCTTTAGGTATTGAATTGCTTTACTTATTAATCCACTCAATATAATGTTTCTTGATTTTATTTTGGAAACATCACTGAAATTTACACTTAAGAAACAGGTAAATTATAAGAATAAAATATTTTTTTGCTTTAACCTAGCAAACTCTCTAGTACATATGGCCATAGAATTAATTGTGGCGGACTTCTTTATTAAAGAGTAGTGTTAGAATATGCTATGTTGCTAGGTTAATAAATGTTAAAAACATTAAATTTTGTTAGTATGTTGTGCCACAGAAGTCCTGTTGGCGTGTCACCTAGTGGCACGCGTGTCACAGGTTCGCCATCCCTGCTCTATAAGGTTTCGGTTTAAGAAGTTTGGTAACCGTATGGACCGAGGCTTTTGAAACACCAACTTCCTGCGCAACACGTCGTAGCTGGAGCGAGTGCTAACGATGCACCGATTTCGTCAATTTTTCCCTCCGTCAAGACTCTTCGTTTCAGCTTAGGAATTTTAGCGTTTAGCGATCTCATTGTTCTTACTTTGTTAACAAGAAGCCTAACAGCTTTCTTCTGAAAGCAGAATTGAATTTCACTTGAAATTTTCTACACACCTCTCTACACGAGTTGCTTTTCACATACGTGTCGTACATAAAAACTCGTTGTTCAACCGTGAACTTTTCAGTTGGCATTGCCATAGATTAATAAGATTATTCGTCACTATAATTAACTGATAATTCACACTCACACACACGCTGAATTTTAAGACACTTGTAAAGAACTGAAGTTGCACGATGAAGCGAATAACTGAAAAGGACACATGCTTGCGGGACTACGACATTCACGGGCGAGCTTTAACATGCTTCCTTGCCGCAGACATACCAGCAGCTTACCGCTTTGCTTGTATGCGCCGTTCCGGCCCAAGGTTGAGCTAACCGTTCTGTACAAAGTATTGTCGCGTTCCGGGATTGATGAAGCCATTCAACTAAAATCTTATCGAAATCCTTGTGTTTCTTGCATCTTTCTCCCATTGTATCTTCCGAATGAGTTGTGATTGAATCACGATTTTTTATGAGTGTTCTTAATGTTGACGATACGATGTCTCGCGAATCAGCAAGTTGTCTATAACTATGAACGGTGTTTTCATCATGCTTTCTTATGATTTATAATTTTTCATCGAAGATGGTTTTCCGAGGTTTCCGATTTTACTGGGTGAGCTGGCCGTGCGTTCAGGGGCATGCGGCTTTGATCTTGCATCCAGGAGATAGTGGGTTCGAAGCCTACTGTCGTCAGCTTTGAAGATGGTTTTCCGTGGTTTCCCAAGTTCACACCAGACAAATGCTGGGGATGTACCTTAACTAAGGCCACGGCCGCTTCCTTCCCACTCATAGCCCTTTCCTGTCCCATCGTCGCCGCAAGACCTATCTGTGTCGGTGCGACGTAAGAAACTTGTAAAAAAGAGAAATTCATAATCGTCTGCCAGTTGATTTTTTCAAAACATTTCGGCAATGAATTGGTTTATATTTCATGTAGGGTCGGGAATTTAAAAGTGACAGCCAAATAAATGTTGACCTCTCCTACCGAAACCTCGTGTGTGATTTGTACAGGGCAAAACGCAAGTGGGGCTGATTCTATCCCATATCTTATTTGTCCCAGTCACAGTCGTACATGTGTCATCGTACTCCAGGATTGCGGTGGGAATCGTGAACCAGTACGTTCCCTGTCTCAACACTTGTCTGAAATAAGGCTCAGTATATATCGTTCGGGAAACACTAATGTGTAGTGGTTTTACTTCTGTGATTCAGGCTGTCTATGATGAAGCACAAGTACCGTCACAGGTAACAGAGAATTGCATGTCCGGGAGAGCTAATTCAATCGCCGCCTCACATCCATTTGGAAGAACGTGACACCATATTTTTATCTGTATATCCTCTCCGTTATTGCTTACGTCGACGACTACTAAATGTTTTCATTCCTCCCATGAAGGGGAGGCGGACCACCTAGACGGTGACGCCGTCTCTCAGGCCAGGAGAATTGTATCGGTGATGTGCGGAGAAGGTGAGGGTGTTGGCTGCCTTGGCCTATACTAGGTACTGTCCCGGCATTCGCCTTGGTGTAGGAGGATGGAAAATGAAATGGCGTATGGCGTTTGGTGCCGGTAGTGTCAGAGGACATTTTCGGCTCGTCAGGTGCAGGTAATTTGATTTGACGTCTGTAGGCGACCTGCGCGTCGTGATGAGAATGAAATGATGAAGACGATACATATCTCCAGCCCCCGTACCAGCGAAATTAACCAATGATGGTTAAAATTCCCGAATCTGCCGGGAAACGAACCCGGCACCCCTGTGACAAAAGGCCAACACGCTAACCATTCAGCCATAGAGCGAGACAGGAGAATGGAAAACCAAGGAAAACCATTATGAGGACAGTCGACGTTGGGCACCAGCCCCTCTCCGTCTCCCGAATACAGAGGAGTAGAGCCACAGTAAAGCCGTGGCCATCCTTCCTCTACTTGGTTGGGCAGTAGGAGTGCAGAACTGTCGGACCACGGACCAGCCGCGGCCACTTGTGGGCCGAGACCCACTCTGCATCCGCCGACGTTGTTTCCGAACGAAGGAAAAAATTCTTGCTCTAGGTCTACTCCTGCTTCCTTCGCGCATGCCCCCAACCGATGTAATGCTTTGTGTAAACATTCACGCCACGTGGTAGTAGCTGGAACTGAAGCGTTGACATTTGCATGTTATATTATTAACTCTACATATTTTATGATTGCTGATGTGAATGGCGCGTGTTCCAAGCGGGAGATGAACGAAGGTAACAGATTCAACAAGAGAGAGACTCCGTATCTTGTCGGTGCTCAGATATCCCCGACTCGTGTAGGTAGATTTACCCGCACGTAAAGGAACTCCACCTCGGCGTCTCCGAAAACCGTAAATGTGTTTTGTGGAATGAAAACCCTACAACATTAGTATTATTATCTCACGATCTTACAATAATTATTAACAATGTGGCGATAAATAAGCTGATGTTGTAAAAGCAAAGCGTATTCCATACGGGCCTTAGGGACCTGTTAAGGAGTGGCACTTCATTGGGCTGAGTGGTGAACTTTATGCCTGGCCGCCCTTGACCCCTGGAATTAATCTGGTACTCCTCCTTGAAGAGGAGACCACACATATGGGATCACCGATATCTTTCAAACTTCAAGAGGCTGCTTTGATCGACATCACAGTCTGTGCCCTTGGTCCTTATTTAAAACGTAAATGGCCCTGTAAATGTAATAGCCAGCATACATTTTTGCAAACTGCGTCTTAGTATTTTGATAGTTTATTTCAGAAACAACGTAAGCCAGTGAACCGTGTCTTTTCAGTAATAACAAAAACCTTTTACAAGGATATACCGGTATACCTATTGTTATCAGAATCATAATCTTCATTTTGTTAGGAGTTCTGTGTCATATTTAAGATAGGCTTGTTTCTTTATTAATAAAGACAGAATTCTAAATCATTCCTTTACATTTTAAAAGCCGTTGACTTATAGGCTATTGTTTCTGAATTAATACATGGTTCAACTAAAACATTATGATTTTTGAAATATTTTGAAATAAATTTAAACTTAAAAACCCTACAATTAGTAACTGAAAGGTTAGGTAACTTTTCGATTTTTCCAGTCCATGGAAACATTGTAAAAATTAAACTACACACCGGCATAATGTCCTAGTTCCTTCCTCTTGATGGATGTACTCCATTAGTTTGAGAATGTCATCAACCTTTTCTTCTTTTTTTCAGGATATTCCCCTCTGGTAGGAAAGTTAATTGATCAACAATTTTTATACTACACCGACATTACTTATAACGTGAAGTGCATATTTGGCTGATTTTGAATTGCAGCTCCTCTTTCTGATGTTCGAGAGATGTCACAGTTTTCTAATAATATCTTCGCCATCAACACTTAGTCTATAATATCAGACCAATCTGAGATCAGTACTTCAAGTAGGTTTTTACTGCCTTCCTGTTAAGTGCAGAAACAATGACTTATGTGATACATGCATTAAGAACATTTTCCACGGGCATCTAAAACTCTCAATAATAACCTGACTTATGCTTGTTATGTTTAAAATGATGATTATTCATATGTAGCGAATTTAATGAATTGCAATAAACGAATGTTCTCTCCCCAGTTTCAGGCGATCCAGAATTGGGGGATGGGAGTATTCTATTCTATTCTATTCTATTCTATTCTAGTCTAGTCTAGTCTAGTCTAGTCTAGTCTAGTCTAGTCTATTCTATTCTATTCTATTCTAGTCTATTCTATTCTATTCTATATATTGTGCCCTTTTCAAAATTCGCCTTATGGGTGCAATATATATACCTAGATATTAGGTACCTATAACTTGTGTTTAGAAGCTAACTTCACCGTTAACTGAAAATGGCGAAAAAGAAACAGTGACTTAAGTTGTTTCTGAAATAAATTATCCATTTATAGCACAGATGGTTTAGCGATCAGTCTCACTGACTTCTACGCAGGCGTCTCGGATTCGAGGCGCGCCAGCACCTTATTTTTATTTTCTTCTCCTTTTTCTTTTATTTTTGTCGTTGTTTGTAAAAGGTAGATTAAGTATAAGCTTTATCATAAACTCGCTTACTATCGTTCTATCTTGCCACTCGCAAATTAACAAATTTCCACTTTTTCTGTTATTTTTATAACTACTGCTGCAGTTATGATCATAGATGGATAGAGAGTGAAACTGTTTACGTTTTATAACAAAATATCAGTAAAAATAAGAAAAAATCATTTACGCTATGAATTACTCTGAGCAAATTGTATTTACAATGTTAATTGTACAAATTTTCCATATCTTTTCGTGTCAACTCCATAAATGACTTTCATTTGTTGTGGAATAAATCAGTGTCGGTTAACATTATAAGATGTAGCGTACTTATGTATGATCTGTAAACAAATGCGTAATGATTTAGACATTTATTAGAACGTGAACAACCGAGCAAGTGACTGTGCGGTTTGGATCACGTAGCTATCAGCTTGCATTCGGGAGATAGTGGGTTCGAACCCCACTGTCGGCAGCCCTGAAAATGGTTTCCCATTTTCACACCAGAAAAATACTGGGGCTGTATATTAGTTAAGGCCACGGTCAATTCCTTCCCACTCTAGCCCTTTCCTATCCCATCGTCGCCATAAAACCAGTCGGTGCGATGTAAAGCAGATAAAAAACGGGAACACACTTTTATTTTGTAATAATAATGCAATGTTATTTGCTTTACGTCCCACTAACTACTTTTACGATTTTCGGAGATGCCGAAGTGCCGGAATTTTGTCCCGCAGCAGTTCTTTTACTTGCCAGTAAATCTAGCGACAAGAGGCTGGCGTATTTGTTTGGTTTTTTGTAAGAAAAATGAGTAGACGTCAGTGAATACTAGTGTTTTTCAAGTCATTGAAAGAAAGATTTTTAAAAAGAAGAAGAAATAAAAATGAAGGGCTGGCACTCCTCGAACCCGAGACGCTCGCATGGAAGTTGGGGGACACTGACTTCGAGACCATTTTTACTACTGATACTCGCACGCAAATTACTAACATGAATGCGGGCTTATACAGATTTAAAGGGCCGTTTACTCGTTAACTAAGAGTCAATGGCACAAATCCTCGGACACATATCTGTTTATTTTTAACGTAGATCAACCTCCGAAAAGTTCAAACGAAATCGGTGATCCTATAGCTGTGACCTCGCCTCGGTAGCCTTGCTGTATGTCAAGTTCTGCGAAATTACTTCTCTGTTTTCGAAAATATTACGCTGTGATTCTTTCTAGGCCCGGAGTACCTTATGTTAAGTATAACACATCTTCTTGCATAGGACATTTCCCCAGATGTTTGAGTAAATGCTTCGTACAGTAGATGTCACATTATTAGGACCTACATGCCATCTAATATTTTCATACCATCAGGGGAAAAAGCGCATTATTTCACATTGGTAAGGCTCTTTCTTGCAAAAAAATAATCTCTAGAGATATTTTTTCATCAGTTTGTACCATAGTGCTTTGAGCTCATCAGCACCGAAAGAAGAAATCGTCGTTGCGCGTAGAAAATCCGATATGTGATAATATTTTAGCTTAGAACTCTGACCTGAAAGGTTCTGTCATCTAAGGTTCAGTATTGCAAACTATCTCAACGAATTTTCGTTGAAAGTGATACGTGTGCTGCGGGTCAGTATTTCTCCCCTCAATATTGTCACATAACGGTATTTCGAGGCACAACGACGAAATATAACATATTCCCTATTGCCAGTCCCCAAGTATAAAATATTTTCGCCGTCCCAAAGTCCTCTTACTTTAATTGTAGGATATCTTACCTAATCCTTATATTTTTTTAAAAAATCTAGAGGTTATTTGAAAATTGCAGCAAGATTTCATCTCAGCTAACATAACTGAATCCCACTTTGGCTATCCCGAAAATAGTCTGCCGTAGTTTCTCCATCAACATCAGAAGTCTCTAATATAAATGCACAAAATCATCGTCTGTTTATTCTTAGAGTTCGTGTATTATTATGTTTCAGCTTTTTGGCTTGGAATTTCTTTCTATTGTACACGCAATGCACATTCATTCTAATTTGCTACTAGTAATTTATTGCGATTGGTGACTGTTTAACTGCGCTGCAGTCCATTCAAAGGTAATGAGCAATTTGGGAAGTCCCGCCAATTTGGTCTGCCAAATTTAGTCCCTCTCGTAATTACTTTCTGTTCCTTTAGTGCAGTGCTGCCAACTACATCAATCATGAAACTAGCGGAACTAAGCCAAAGTGTTCTGTGCAATGTACTTTTCATTTCAGGAATGTCATGTTGTTCTCTCTCTGCCGGGCAACAGTACTAGAGTCACAGCCATCACGAGCCTTTTAATTAATATGCCCTTTGCATTGTTTGTTTGTTTTTTGTTTTGTTTTGTTTTGTTTTTGAGTGGTTTGAACTGGCGAAGATATTCTAGTAAACGTGATTGTGAGTTACAGATAAGTACTGTATTAGCAAAATATAGCGAAAAATGGGGTTTATGAATTATAACATGACCTAGATGTATTTGCCGCTCTCCAAGAAATTCTTTCTTGGCCCTTTCTCCAATTATCTGGGGTAGCCACCAATGTGGATTACGACAAGTTTTATGACCGGATGCCTTTTCTGACGCCTACCCTATGAGGAGGGATATGCTCCCCTATTGCGTGTTTCTATGGCGGTTGGAAGTGTGATGTGTTTCATGCATAACCGTACGTAGTTAACATCCGAGAAACATGTGCTGTAAATTGTAGCCAGACAATATTTTCGAATCCACACTGCATTACTCAACTCTCATTTCACTAGTAGCCATTTCCAATTCTCTAAGCTAATCGAGGTACTTTACATTGTCCAGTTGTCAGTGTTTGATAGGAGAAATTGTGCTTTGACTAGTTTTCAGCCTTGGAGAATCTATGGAGAATCTATTCAGATTTTCCACTTGAGGCTTCCCAGCGCAATGCTGAATTCGCGTTATACAGGGTGTATCCGTGATGATGGTACAAACCTTCAGACGGCAAATGGATTAATTTGAGATAAGGAACCATATTCTGGAAACAATCAAGCCAAAAGTTAAGCAATATTGTACTCATTTAAGTCCGTTTACGTGCACAAATTTCACAAACTGCTCCATTTACAACAAATGTTCGAAATGGCGTCCCCCTGCGTCAATGCAGGTATGACATCCTCGCACAAAATTATGTCGTACCCGTTCGAATATCCCCGGTGTCGTTTGAAGAGCGTCGCAGACAGCGAAAATTCTTGCCAAGAGATCCTCTTCAGTCTCGAAGAGTGTCTCATACACAAGGCTTTTCACATGGCCCCACAAACAAAAATCAAGTGGGGTGAAATCAGGTGAACGAGCGGGCCACGAAATAGGACCTCCTCCTCCTGTCCACTTTGCAGGGAATGTCTGATCCAGGTGATCACGAACCCTTAGTCTAAAATGAGGTGGGGCTCCATCATGTTGGACGAAGGGCAAGTGGGGTGTGTTTCAGGAACGTGGGTAATACATCTCTACGCACCACCGTGTACACTGCTGCTGTTAAGAACAGACGGACGTTAAACAAATTGAATTGTTAATAATTTTTGACTCGAATGTTTCCGGACTACGGTTTCTTATCTCAAATTGATGTACTTGCCGTCCTCCATCATCCCTAAAAGTATGTAACATCATCACGGGTACACCCTGTATATGCTGGCTCTTCACCTGCTATGATACCCCAGATATAAGTTAATGGTAGGTAAGGGTTATTCTGCCCGAAGGCAGGTCCGAACCTCCGCAGAGGTGCTCCTGAGCCGGAGTTTACGTGCGGTAGGGTGGCCAGTTCCTTTCCGCTCCTCCATTCCCTTACCCCCCACGAACAGCGCGTGGCAACCCATCCAACTCCTGACTACGCCCAATGTTGCTTAACTTCGGAGATCTCACGGGATCCGGTGTTTCAACACGGCTACGGCCGTTGGCTAAGTTGATGGAGTCCAGCAATAATATTATAATTGTTAATTCGATAATATCGATAATTTATTAGCATATTCATTTTTTTGCTATTTGCTTTACGTCGCATCGACACACATAGGGCTTATGGAGACGATGGGACAGGAAAGGCCTAGGAATGGGAAGGAAGCGGCCGTGACCTTAATTAAGATACAGCCCCAGCATTTGCCTGGTGTGAAAATGGGAAACCACAGAAAACCATCTATAGGGCTGCCGACAGTGGGACTCGAACCCACTATCTCCCGGATGCGAGCTTAGTCAGCTGCGCGCCCCTAACCGCACGGCCAACTCGCCCGGTGCATATTAAATTAATTTCCTTTTGCTAGTGATTCAGCGATACATCAACTCAGACATGATTTTTGACGAAAGGTCTAGAACTGGAAACAAAATGGCCGTTTATTTTTACCTACAACCCCAATATTTGCCTGGTGTATAAATGGAACCATCTTCAGCGCTGCTGCCCAACATCTCCCGAATGCAAGCTAACAGCTACAGAGCACGAACTGCGCAACCAACTCGCTCGGTATGCTGCATTAAATGACCGCATTCAAGTATCCGTCAAGGAAAGATGCACGAAAAAATGCAACCTACAAGTACATAAGTTACTTTCTAGCGATCTCAGATCCGAATTTACATAATAATAATAATAATAATAAAATAATAATAATAATAATAATAATAATAATAATAATAATAATAATAATAATAATAATAATAATCGTCTTTCATGCCTTTTAGTGTCAAGTCAAAAGGACTCTGTGAATTACCTGTGCACCTTCACAATCCTCTATTTGTCATCAAATAATATTCTATATGACCTAGTGCCCAACCGAATTATCTCTGAACTTAAACACTCATATTTGAGAAGTTCTTTTCATTCACCTTCCGGTGATGTAACAAATAAACATACAAACTAAAATGGAAGTGAACTGAAACCAATTTTGACATTTGTGTAGCTAATCCAAGATAAAAATCAAGTGTGGGGCAGAAATTTGAAGTCTACACACAAAATTGTAGTATTATCTACATAAATAAAATAACATGTCCTGACTGACTAACTAACTGACTGACTGACTGACTGACTGACTGACTGTTTCGTCATCGGCGAGCCAAAATTACTGGACATAAATCGATATTCCTCTTAGACCCGATGTTATTAGGGTTTGTATAGGAGTTTGAATGGGATGCGTTTTAGACATTATAGGGATATATTTATATTACAGTGTAGGTGCTCACTAAGGTCCGCCTCTGTGGTGTAGTGGTTAGTGTGATTAGCTGCCACCCCGGAGGCCCGGGTTCGATTCCCGGCTCTGCCACGAAATTTGAAAAGTGGTACGAGGGATGGAACGGGGTCCACTAAGCCTCGGGAGGTCAACTGAGGTCAACCTCAGTCATCCTGGAAGTGGTTTTCCTTGATTTCCCACTTCTCCTCCGGGCAAATGCCGGGATGGTACCTAACTTAAGGCCACGGCCGCTTCCTTCCCTCTTCCTTGTCTATCCTTTCCACTCTTCCTATCCCCCCGCAAGGCCCCTGTTCAGCATAGCAGGTGAGGCCGCCTGGGTGGGGTACTGGTCATCCTCCCCAGTTTTATCCCCGGCCCAATGTCTCACGCTCCAGGACACTGCCCTTGAGGCGGTAGAGGTGGGATCCCTCGCTAAGTCCGAGGGAAAAACCAACGCTGGAGGGTAAACAGATTAAGACGAAGAAGGTGCTCACTAATGAAGGATTTTTTGATATTCCGTCGTTGAGTGGGTGAATTTTTAAAACGAGTACATCTATATCTCAAAAACTTAGTTTTAAGACGTGAAACTTGGTATTTGGAATCTCGTTTAAAACTAAAGAAACACGAATTTTTTTGTTTTTGGAAAATTCACTTAAAATTCACTTAAGCTAAAAATAAGTTAAACTGGGATTGAATCCTGTTTATGAGGATACTTATATGTCAAAAATTGAAAAAGGTTCTGGGGAAATGAAACTCAATTTTTCGATGAGTTTTTATATTTTAGGGATTTTTAGATAGGCTAATATCCTAGTGCAGTACTGAGGAACGTATACTTTTATCAAATTAAGAATTCCACGCGAGCTAAGACGCTGTTAACAGCTAGTTTATATTATATACAGCGTGAATCAGCCGCCCCTTCCAATCCAGTTTTATGCAACCCGCAATATTCACTCCGTCCTGAAAACATCTGCCCTGCCTGCATGCTCAGACAACACAAGCGAATTTCTTGGTATTTACCGCCTCACCATGATAGGACCGCCGTAATGTTATTCAGCACTGGAAGACATGCATGTGCCTTCTAGATCGTATGAACCTGACACGCCGGCGAAACCCTAAATTGATATTGTGATTGCAGTAAACCTAATACTTGCTGTAAGCTGCCCAGGGTGGCGTACGGAACCGTAGTGTAGTTGGCAAAGGCGTGGCGGAGCGGCCTTGCATGTCAGGTGGGAGGCTCGAGTTCGGGGCGAAGAATACACATTTTTGAAATACTTGTTTAATACGTACCGCATGCAATGTAA
Source organism: Anabrus simplex (assembly GCF_040414725.1). NCBI lineage: Eukaryota > Metazoa > Arthropoda > Insecta > Orthoptera > Tettigoniidae > Anabrus > Anabrus simplex. The sequence continues at coordinate 170,684,765 of NC_090266.1, read as the reverse complement.
GTTCAATACCCGCTTTCATGCAAATTGTGTGTGATGAATGTGTTTTTGGCCCTAAGAAGGGCCGATTAGTTAGCAGGTCGGACACATACAGAACGGAAATAATAGGAACACAACTGCCCTGACAATGTTTTATCGCAGCAAATGCTCAATGTGATGACCGTTTTGGTTTATGTACATTCGGGCCCGGTGTCCAATAGATCGTCTTGCGCGCTGAAGATTTCCAAATGTAATTGCTCGGAAGGCGTCCGTGATGAGTTGCCGGAGCTGGTCTGGGTTTTCCGGCGCTTAAGTGTAAACGACGTTCTTCAAATATCTCCACAAAAAGAAGTCTAACGGCGTTAAATCCGGTGATCTGGCGGGTCAAGAAACATGTGCCTCCTCGTCCTATCCATTTCCTTGGCTGTTCCTCGTTCAGGTGGTTACGAACGGGCAAAGTCTAATGTGATGGAGCTACATCCCGTTGCAACCACATCGTCAAACGATCGTGCAAGGGCACATCCTCCAGCAGCAGTGGGAGTTCCTGGCGCAGAAAGTGCAGGTAGCGTGGGCCCGTCCAATGGCCCTCAAGGAAGTAAGGTCCAATCAGGCGATTCCCCAAGATTTCACACCAAACATTCACTCCCCATCGTACTTGATGGGCGGCCTGTCGCACCCAGTGAGGTTTGTTCGGACTCCAATAGCGCATGTTGTGGCGAATGACGTTCCCATTATTGTGGAAGCGCGATTCCTCCGAGAACAAGATGTGCGATAGGAATGCTACATCATTGTCCAGCCTGCCTTATAGCCACCGACTGAACTCCATTCGAGCTTCGAAATCCCGCCCTTGGAACTCTTGGTGTAGCTCAAGATGGTATGGGTGAAATTTATGTTCATACAGTATTCGCCAGACGGACGGCTGGCTGGTGATCACGTGTCGTGCACTCACCCTGGTACTGATGTGTGGATTATTACAAGCTGCCTCCAGAACGGCCTCTTCTGTTTCACTCGATGTAACGGGCCTATCGCGGACTGGTGGCTGGTTGGAAATCACACCTGTTGTCCTTAGGCTTCTTTCAACACGGCAGAATGTCGTAGCAGCGAGGTGTCGCCTGTCGGGATACCGATCCTGGTACAGACGTAGTGCCTCGCACGCGTTTTGTCTTGCTTCCCCATAAATGAGCATATCAACGTATTACTCTGTGGAAAACGTGCCGAATGACAGCAGAGATTACACTACGTTCAGGCCCTAACCAGCGGAGTATGCGCATGGCACAAGATGAATAAGAGCGTTATTCTACTGTTTGAATGTGGCAAACGTGAGCCTGTGTGTACGTATTCAAACACCATAGCGATACAAAAATATTTGAACGATGCAGGATTCAAACCGCCGCTGGCACATTTCGTCGATTGCTAGGCGAACGCCTAACCACATCCGCTCCGCTACACTACTGGAAACACGCTGGTAGCACAACGAGAGCAGAGTACATAACCCACCCGGTTCGGTATTTAAGACATTAATTACTGTACTGTTACCTAGTTTTATGCATTGATTTCCCTCTTCGTTACATCCGGTCACGGGGCAAGACACATTAACATACCTACATGGTAAAAGGACGTTGCTACATGATTTCAAGGCGTCATTTTTTGTGAACGGATGATATAACATTTCGCTAGGGTTCAGAATCGTGTGCAAAACGTGCTCGCTGAACATTAGTACCATACAGTACGCCTGCAGGGGAATAGCACCCCTATAACCATGTGCACGTTAGTTGGACTGCAGCAAACGATATTGGAAGGGGCTGCTGAATCACAATGTATATGTTTGTGTGTGTGTAAAGAAACTGGAGGACAATGGCGCTCATAAAATGTGTTCATTCTAAACCTCGATAGTATAATTCTAGAATGACCTCTTAACATGAGACTCTTGTCTCTGTGTTTGTGTATCGAACCTCGTCTAGCAAAAAATCAGTGGCACGCTACGTTGAATCAGCCAAATTTTTGGCACCCGTTCGCTATTAAGCCGGACTGCCGTGGCACTAAAAGACTAGTCCTAGAATCATTTCAAGGCCGCTGTTTGGGAAACGTGCGGCATCGCAAATTGCGGTGACTCATTTATTGCCCCATCTACTTCTAGGTAAAAGGTGAAGGGTGACAAATTTGACAAAAATAAGTTTATTCAGCTCGTTATATTTCATGACCGGTAAAGATTGCACTGTTATATATTTCGAGTCCTAATTAAGGTACACAATGAGTAGGGAAATAAATTAAGTACAAATCACAGTCTTACATGTATTCTGTCTTCTGAGGCACTGAAGTGGCTTGAATGAACAGCTGTCCTAATTAGCCCATGTAGGCTATACTCTTTTCGACTAAAGTGGACTCCTTGCGAAACACTGTAGGAAAAACTTCAAAGCCTGACATAGGACGGAGAGGAAGAGGTTAGGACGAGATTTAGATTCTTTTTGAGTTCCTGAATTCCCTTACCCAGTCTAACCTAACGAGATGATAATAATTTCGTGTGGCTATTTCTAGTCGAGTGCAGCCCTTGTAAGGCAGATCCTTCGATAAGGGTGGGCGGCATTTGCCATGTGTAGGTAACTGCGTGTTATTGTGGTGGAGGATAGTGTTATGTGTGGTGTGTGAGTTGCAGGGATATTGGGGGCAGCACAAACACCCATCCCCCGAGCCATTGGAATTAACCAGCAAAGGTTAAAATCCACGACCCGGCCGGGAATCGAACCCGGGACCCTCTGGACCAAAGGCCAGCACACTAACCATTTAGCCATGGAGCCGGATAACGAGATAATAAGAATGCTACATTCATATTTTTCCGCGGTTTCCCATGTTCACACTAGGCAAATGCTGGGGTTGTACCTTAATTAAAGCTACGGCCGCTACGTTGCACCGACACAGACTCCAGAGAGAAACGTCCATTTGGAGTCTGACAATAAGATCCTTTGGAGTAGCTGAAGACTACGGAACACGGGAAACCACGGACAACACACTGCAGCCGACTTTCCCAGTACGTACAGTACTGTACAGAGGCAGCTCACTACGAGTAAGTGCGCGAGATACTCCTGCCTTCTCTCTAACCGTCCGGCTCCATGGCTAAATGGTTAGCGTGCTGGCCTTTGGTCACAGGGGTCCAGGGTTCGATTCCCGGCAGGGTCGGGAATTTTAACCATCATTGGTTAATTTCGCTGGCACGGGGGCTGCGTGTATGTGTCGTATTCATCATAATTGCATCCCCATCACGGCGCGCAGGTCGCCTACGGGTGTCAAATCAAAAGACCTGCACCTGGCGAGTCGAACACGTCCTCGGACACTTCCAGCACTAAAAGTAATACGGCATTTCATTTCATTTCATTTCTCTCTAACCATTGCCGTGTTTGATAGCTTTTGTGAAGTGACAATGATATTCAGGGTTGCCAACTACGGTGAATATATCTAGTTCCTACTACGAAGAAGACTAAGACATACATTCTTCCAGAACATGTACAAATTGACTTTCAGACATTGGCTTGATTATGTCAGAATGAAAACTTCTCTCACAGCTCAAGGATCTTGTTTGTTTGTTTTTTTGTTTTGTTTTTTTACAAATTGCTTTACGTCCCACCGACACAGATAGGTCCCATGGCGATGATGGGATATGAAAGGCTTAAGAGTGGGAAGGAATCGGCCGTGGCCTTAATTCACGTATAGCCCCAGCATTTACCTGGTGTGAAAATGGAAAATCACTGAAAACCATCTTCAGGGCTGCCGACAGTGGGGTTCGGACTCACTGTCTCCCGAATTCAAGCTTAGAGCTGCGCGGCCCTAACCGCCCGGCCAACTCGCCCGGTATTTTTATTATTATTATTATTATCATTAGTAGTAGTAGTAGTATCATTATAGACTGCTATGCATTTCAGCATTCAATCTGCAGGCATTTGTGAATTAACTAGCGCTTCTGCAATCCTGTATTTGCTACTAGCTCCGTGGCGACGTTTAGTTGCATACGTCTTATCAATAAAACTGAGTCTTATCATCGACCCCTTGGTCTCCTCTAGTTACCTTCCAATCCCCGAGTCCGTTATGTTCCTAGAAAAACTATTCTCCTCTATTCGTCTCATTTAGACCCACCACCGTTGTCGGTATATGCGTACAGTTTCATCCATCGAGGTTATTCCTAATTTAGCCTTGATATCTTCATTCCAAGTACTCTCTTGCAGTTATTCCCATCTGTTTTTACCACCAATTAATCTCGCTACTTTCACATATTTTATTTCTTACTTATGAATGAGATATCCTGAGTCCACATAGTTTTCACTCGTGTGCAGTCCTCCTCCGTAGCGTAACGGATAGCGTTCGATTCCCGGTACTGCCAGAAATTTAAGAATGGCAAGAGGGCTGGTATGTGGTTGAAATTGTACATTTAGCTTACCTCCAATGGGAGTATGCGTGAAAAGAGCTGCAGGATGAGGGCACGAGTTTACCTTTACTCCTGTACAGCATTATCGGTCTGAAAACAGAACGGTGTAAAGCTTGTTTCGTCCGGGGGCTGACTTGTTTCTTACAGAGTACCGCCGATCGCAACTGCGAGCTCACTGCATTAGCTTTGCTGCATCTTAAATCAATTTCATTTGGTATTCTACCATCTTGGGAGAATACACAACCGAAATACTCAAAATGACCCATGGAACGACTGGCTGTGCGGTTTGGGTGACGTAGCTATCAGCTTGTATTCGGGAGATAGTGGGTTCGAACCCCACTGTTGGCAGCCTTAAGATTGTTTTCCGTGGTTTCCAATTTTCGCACCTGGCAAATACTGGGGCTGCACTTTAATTAAGGCCATGGTCGCTGTGAGCCTTAAGATTGTTTTCCGTGGTTTCCAATTTTCATACTAGGCAAATGCTTGGGCTGTGCCTTAATTAAGGCCACTGCCGATTCCTTCCCACTCCAAGGCCTTTCCTATCCCTTCGTCACCAAAAGACGTATATGTGTCGGTACAACGTGAAGCAAATTGTAAAAAAAGGAAAAAAAACATAAAGAGTTTGCATATCACATCGCTGTACCTGTTCTCAAGCTTCAAAACGTATGATTTCAGGCTTTCAGCACAGTCTTCCGTTAAGACCAAGTCGTCGGCATAGGCCACACTGCTTACTACATTTCCATCCAACTGAATCGCTCCCTGCTAATTTATACCTTTGAGTAAATGATTCATATATACTATGAACAACAAAGGTGAAAGATTACAGCCTTGTCTAACCCCTGTAACTACATTCTTCGAAACAAGAACTCATTCTATCATCAGTTCTCACTGCAGCCTGATTGTCAATATAAACTCATTTGATTGCCTGTAATAAACTATCCCTAATCCCAGTATTCTCCAGTTCGGCTAACATCTTTTATCTTGGTACTCTGTAGTATGTCTTCTCTAGATCTACGAAACAAACAAACCCATCCCTCAATTACTTGACATGTAATGAATATTTGTTGCTGCAGCCCCTCTGTTGTTTGAAATCACACTGGTTTTCATCCAACGTACTTTCCACCGCTAACCGCACCCTTCTTTCAAAATGCCTCTGATCAATGAAATACTACTGTAGCTGTGCAGTCCTTCCAGTTCCCTTTCGTTTAGATAGTTTACAATTACTGCCATCGTGTAACCAGATGGAACCTTACATTTCATGCTAATCCTATTACTCTGCGAAGCAATTTCATCCCTGTGTCCGAATTATTTTTCACAATTTCAGGTTTAATTTTATCCATTCCTGCTGCTTTATGACAATGTAGTTTATTTACCATCCTTTCCATTTCAACGAGTATGCTTTTACTGCTATCATTGTTCTCCTCCTCATGAACTTGATGGTTTGGAACTGCAATAGAAATATTTCCTTCAGTGGCGGTTCGTGACATTTTACTCTGGCAGGGCTGTGCCGCCATCTCGTTCCCCTCCTCGATCGGTCGAGTTTTCACTGTCCAGCACCACGATACATTTAGATGAATAATAATAATAATAATAATAATAATAATAATAATAATAATAATAATAATCTATATATATAAAATAACTTGCCCTGACTGACTGACTGACTGACTGACTGACTGACGGACTGACTGACTGACTGACTGACTGACTGACTGACTGACTGACTGACTGACTGACTGACTGACTGACTGACTGACTGACTGACTGACTGACTCATCATCACCGAGCCAAAACTACTGGACATATTGAAATGAAATTTGGAGGATACATTTATAGTACAATGTAGGTGCTCGCTAAGAGAGGATTTTTGGATATGCTGTCGCTAAGGGGGTGAAAAGGGGGTGACATTTTAAAATGAGTGTATCTATATCTCAAAACTTTAAAAGTTTACAGATGTAAAATTTTGGTGTTTACAATCTTCATTAAAAATAAGGAAACACGTATTTTTTTGTTTTCAGAAAATCCCAATAGGAGGGGTGAAAAAGGGTGAAAAACGGGTTGAATGACTTTAATCAGGATACCGGTACTTATATCTTAGAAACTGAAGATATTACAGACCTGAAAATTGGTACTTTTGATCTCCTTTAAAAATAAAGAAACACGTATTTTTTGTATTTGGAAAATCCAATTAATGGGAGGGTGAAAAGGGGATGAATTTTTAAAATAAGTGTATCTATATCTCAAAACTTTAAAATTTTACAGATGTAAAAATTGGTGTTTCGAATCTTCATTAAAAATAATGAAACACGTAATTTTTTTGTTTTCGTAAAATCCCAATAGGAGGGGTGAAAAGGGGTGAAAAAGGGCTTGAATGCCTTTAATGAGGATACTTATATCTCAGAAACTGAAGATATTACAGAACTGAAAATTGGTGTTTGGGATCTCCTTTAATAATAAAGAAATGCGTATTTTTTTGTTTTGGGAAAATCTAATTAATGGGGGGTGAGAAGAGGGCGAATTTATAAATGAGTGTATCTATATCCCAAAACTTTTAAAGTTTATAGATGTAAGAATTGGTATTAGAATCTCCTTTAAAAATAAAGAAACACGTACTTTTTTGTTTTCAGAAAATCCCAATAGGAAGGGTGGAAAAGGGTGAAAAAGAAGTTGAATGCCTTTAATGAAGCTACTTACATTTCAGAACCTGAAGATATTACAGACCTGAAAATTGGTGTTTGGGATCTCCTTTAAAAATAAAGAAACATGTATTTTTTTTGTTTTTGGAAAATCCAATTAGGGGGGGTTGAAAAGGGAGTGAACTTTAAAATGAGTGTATCTATATCTCAGAACTTTTAAAGTTTACAGATGTAAAAATTGGTATTTAGAATCTCCTTTAAAAATAAAGAAACACTTTTTTTCCGGATGATCCCAATAGGAAGGGTGGAAAAGGGTGAAAAATTGGTTGCATGCCTTTAATGAGGCTACTTATATTTCAGAACCTGAAGATATTACAGACCTGAAAATTGGTGTTTGGGATCTACTTTAAAAGTAAAGAAAGAGGTATTTTTTCGTTTTTGGAAAATTCAAATAATGGGGGTGAACAGGGGGGTGAATTTTTAAAATGAGTGTGTCTACATCTTAACATTTTAAAAGTTTACAGATGTAAAAATTGGTATTTAGGATCTCCTTTAAAAATAAAGGAACACGTATTTTTTTGTTTTCAGAAAATCCCAATAGGAAGGGTGGAAAAGGGTAAAAAAGAAGTTGAATGCCTTTAATGAAGCTACTTACATTTCAGAACCTGAAGATATTACAGACCTGAAAATTGGTGTTTGGGATCTCCTTTAAAACTAAAGAAACACGTATTTTTTGTTTTTGGAAAATCCAATTAAGGGGGGTTGAAAAGGGAGTGAACTTTTAAAATGAGTGTATCTATATCTCAGAACTTTTAAAGTTTACAGATGTAAAAATTGGTATTTAGAATCTCCTTTAAAAATAAAGAAACACTTTTTTTTCCGGATGATCCCAATAGGAAGGGTGGAAAAGGGTGAAAAATTGGTTGCATGCCTTTAATGAGGCTACTTATATTTCAGAACCTGAAGATATTACAGACCAGAAAATTGGTGTTTGGGATCTACTTTAAAAGTAAAGAAAGAGGTATTTTTTTGTTTTTGTAAATTCCTAATAATGGGGGATGAAAAGGGGGGTGAATTTTTAAAATGAGTGTGTCTACATCTTAAAGTTTTAAAAGTTTACAGATGTAAAAATTGGTATTTAGGATCTCCTTTAAAAATAAAAGAACACGTATTTTTTTGTTTTCAGAAAATCCCAACAGGAAGGGTGGAAAAGGGTGGAAAATGGTGAAAAAGAAGTTGAATGCTTTTAATGAAGCTACTTACATTTCAGAACCTGAAGATATTACAGACCTGAAAATTGGTGTTTGGGATCTCCTTTAAAAATAAAGAAACACGTATTTTTTTGTTTTTGGAAAATCCAATTAAGGGTTGTTGAAAAGGGAGTGAACTTTTAAAATGAGTGTATCTATATCTCAGTACTTTTAAAGTTTACAGATGTAAAAATTGGTATTTAGAATCTCCTTTAAAAATAAAGAAACACTTTTTTTCCGGATGATCCCAATAGGAAGGGTGGAAAAGGGTGAAAAATTGGTTGAATGCCTTTAATGAGGCTACTTATATTTCAGAACCTGAAGATATTACAGACCAGAAAATTGGTGTTTGGGATCTACTTTAAAAGTAAAGAAGAAGGTATTTTTTCTTTTTAGGAAAATCCAAATAATGGGGGGTGAAAAGGGGGGTGAATTTTGAAAATGAGTGTGTCTAGATCTTAAAATTTTAAACGTTTACAGATGTAAAAATTGGTATTTAGGATCTCCTTTAAAAATAAAGGAACACGTATTTTTTTGTTTTCTGTAAATCCCAATAGGAGGGGTGTAAAAGGGTGAATAATGGTTTGAATGCCTTTAATGAGGATACATATATCTCAGAAACTGAAGATACTACAGAACTGTGGGCCGATGATTTTCGATGTTAAGCCCCTTAAAACAACAAGCATCACACTACAGAACTGAAAATTTGTATATGGGATCTCCTTTAAAAATAAGAAACACGTATTTTTGTTTTTGGAAAATCCAATTAATGGCGGTTAAACAGCAGTGGCAAATTGGGGTAAATTTTTTGAAAGACTATATCTACAGAATATCTGAGAAACGTAAAATGTTACAGACGTAAAAAGTGGGTATTTAGAATCTCCTGTAAATGTAAAGAAACATAGGTGATTTTGTTTTTGGAAACTCCACTTAAGGGGAACTAAAAAGGGGTGAAATTTTAAAATGAGAATTTCTACAGTATACCTCAAGAACTTAACATGTTAAGGAAGTGAAAAATGGTATTTTTATCTCTATTAAAAATAAAGAAACGTGTGTTTTAATTTTTCGGAAATACCACTTGGATGGAGTGGGGGGTAAAAGTGACTGAAAATTGTGTTGAATTATTTTAATTAGGCTACTGATATATCAAAAATGAAGATGTTACAGACGTGAAATTTGATATTTGGAATCTGCTTTAAAAGTAAAGAAAAAAGTATTCTCGGAAAATCCAATGAAGGAAGGGGGGTGAAATAATTGAAACATTAATTGACTTAATTGTATGATAATACAGACATCTAATAAAAACTAAAGTTGTTACAGACGTGAAAATTGGTATTTGGATCTCCTTTAAAAACATGGAAAAATGCGTTTTGGGGGGAAACCATCTTGGGGGGCAGGAGTGAAAAGGAGTTGAATTCCTTTTATGACGACACATAAATCAAAAACTGAAGAAGTTAAGAGTCGTGATAGTTGCTATTTAGAAGATCCTTTACTATTAAAGAAACAAGTATTTTTTGCCGGAAAATTCACGTAGAGGGGGGGGGGGGCGAGGGTGAAAGGAAGTGGAAAAAAGTGAATTATTTTTATGGGGATACTTATATCTCAAAACTGAAGGTGGTAAACGTAAACATTGGTGTTAAGAATCTCCTTTAAACATAAAGAAACACGTGTTTTGGGGGGGTGTAAATAAACGTAACGGCGGTGGGGTGTAAAAATAGGTGAGACCAATTGATTTTCTGTTCATAATGTACTTATAAGGAGCCTCTGTTGCTCAGGCGGCAGCGCGCCGGCCTCTCACAGCTGGGTTCCGTGGTTCAAATCCCGATCACTTAATGTGACATTCGTGCTGGACAAACCAGAGGCGGGACAGGTTTTTCTCCGGATACTTCGGTTTACCCTGTCATCATTCATTCCAGCAACACTGTCCAATATTTCATTTCATTGGTCATTCATCGATCATTGCCGCAGAGGAGTGCTTCGGCAGCCGGCACAATTCCTATTGTCGCCGCTAGATGGGGCTGTATCCATTCCATTCCTGACCCTGTTGAATGACTGGAAACAGGCTGTAGATTTTTGATGTACTTATTCTGATCATAAACCGATCATTTTTCATCTTTCCTGGGTTCGTTTTCAACAGCCATCTTTTCCTTCGGAGAACGTTCTTAGATTACAGTAGATTCTCCTGGCATATAAATAAAAATTTAAACACATTTGAAATAAACGATAGGAATAAGATTGACCGTCAAACTGTTCACCTCTATAATAAGGTCAATAATGCACGGAAGTATGTCATTCCTATCGCCAGAAATCCCGCACAATTGCCTACGCGCGACAATGGTGCTGGTCACATTGTCCACAATGACAATGGCAGCAGATGTAATTTACCGCCAAGTAGCGGTCTTGCATCTTGCTGTGGGGTCCATAACATCTAATAATAATAATAATAATAATAATAATAATAATAATAATAATAATAATAATAATAATAATAATAATAATGTTCTGGTCCGTCGTCAAATGTGCGGACCGCGCTGGAAGCGGGTCCTGCATGGGTAATGACTAAGAACGCAGTCCGGCCGAGGGTTCAGTACCACCAAGGCACCCAAGACGACTCCATGCTGCAGCCAGGGAAGTACGAAATCAATTGCTGGAAAGAAAGATAAAAAAATGGGAGGAAACTTGCCTTAATCTATTAGAAAACGAGTCAGATCGCGAATTTTGGCGGATTCTCGCAGAAAACGAGTCAGATCGCGAATTTCGGCGGATTACATATCTAAAACAATAAGCATTCAATGATAAATTTCAGTATAATACCGTAGCGAAGCACGGGTATCTTGCTAATAATAATAATAATAATAATAATAATAATAATAATAATAATAATAATAATAATAATAATAATGTTCTGGTCCGTCGTCAAATGTGCGGACCGCGCTGGAAGCGGGTCCTGCATGGGTAATGACTAAGAACGCAGTCCGGCCGGGTGTTCAGTACCACCAAGGCACCCAAGACGACTCCATGCTTCAGCCCGGGAAGTACGAAATCAATTGCTGGAAAGAAAGATTGAAAAATGGGAGGAAACTTGCCTTAATCTATTAGAAAACGAGTCAGATCGCGAATTTTGGCGGATTCTCGCAGAAAACGAGTCAGATCGCGAATTTCGGTGGATTACATATCTAAAACAATAAGCATTCAATGATAAATTTCAGTATAATACCGTAGCGAAGCACGGGTATCTTGCTAGTAATAATAATAATAATCCGATGGCACTAGCTGAATAGAAATCTGCTTGCATTACAGCATTAATGAGTGAATTAACTACACTACAGTGGCATTTATGCACACACATTAATAGGCTAACAGCTAATGCAATCGCGACTACTGTATTATGGAACTGCACTGTTTCATTGATCACAATCACAAGTGATAATAACAACATTCATGAAAACCATTAAACAGTGCACTCCCGGATTTCTTTCTCCTTGCTCAAATTTCAAAGCATTTCAAAGCAATTTGATCACACCACAAATAGTGCCGTAACGTTATGGTTACATTTTGAATCTTTATTTTAGCTTCTTTATAGAACTGAATTATTTAAATAGTCACTATAATGGAACTCAGTGCTTTGTAAAATGTTTTGAAATTAATCTCTAACAACAGTTAATATAAGACGAAGTGGGAAAAGCCTAGGTGCATTGTAAAGTGGTTGGCGATGTGCTGAGTACTCTGCCGTTCAGCAGTTACACCCGCCTACGCTCTTCCTTCCCCTGACAAGCCGATATCATCCTTCCTTGCTAAACTCAAGGAACCTGCTGAGGGCTCTGCCGGACAGACCATACTAACGTTGCAGACCATACACCCGCCTGCACTCTTCCTTCCCCTAACAAGCCCACATCGTTCTTCCAGGCTCCTCCCGCACCCCGCACACTTGCAGAGTGTGGGACCAGCTCAGGGCTCTGCTGCCACAGTCCGAACGCCTCACGACTAAAGGGAAAACATCGAGCGTGCTGGACAGCGGCCACAGTCTGAAAGCCTTTGCCATTTTCTTGAAAATAGAAAAGCAAAATGTTTACAGCCGAAATAATAAAGATAACATTGTACACTGACTGACAGAGCAAATGCAACACCAAGAAGGAGTGGTTCGAAAGGGATGAAAGTTGGGGAAAAAACAGAGACGGCAGGGACGAATAATTGATGTTTATTTCAAACCGATATGCAGGTTACACAATGCGCACGGCATCGACTCAGTAGGATGTAGGACCACCGCGAGCGGCGATGCACGCAGAAACACGTCGAGGTACAGAGTCAATAAGAGTGCGGATGGTGTCCTGAGGGATGGTTCTCCATTCTCTGTCAACCATTTGCCACAGTTGGTCGTCCGTACGAGGCTGGGGCAGAGTTTGCAAACGGCGTCCAATGAGATCCCACACGTGTTCGATTGGTGAGAGATCCGGAGAGTACGCTGGCCACGGAAGCATCTGTACACCTCGTAGAGCCTGTTGGGAGATGCGAGCAGTGTGTGGGCGGGCATTATCCTGCTGAAACAGAGCATTGGGCAGCCCCTGAAGGTACGGGAGTGCCACCGGCCGCAGCACATGCTGCACGTAGCGGTGGGCATTTAACGTGCCTTGAATACGCACTAGAGGTGACGTGGAATCATACGCAATAGCGCCCCAAACCATGATGCCGCGTTGTCTAGCGGTAGGGCGCTCCACAATTACTGCCGGATTTGACCTTTCTCCACGCCGACGCCACACTCGTCTGCGGTGACTATCACTGACAGAACAGAAGCGTGACTCATCGGAGAACACGACGTTCCGCCATTCCCTCATCCAAGTCGCTCTAGCCCGGCACCATGCCAGGCCAGGCGTGCACGTCTATGCTGTGGAGTCAATGGTAGTCTTCTGAGCGGACGCCGGGAGTGCAGGCCTCCTTCAACCAATCGACGGGAAATTGTTCTGGTCGATATTGGAACAGTCAGGGTGTCTTGCACATGCTGAAGAATGGCGGTTGACGTGGCGTGCGGGGCTGCCACCGCTTGGCGGCGGATGCGCCGATCCTCGCGTGCTGACGTCACTCGGGCTGCGCCTGGACCCCTCGCACGTGCCACATGTCCCTGCGCCAACCATCTTCGCCACAGGCGCTGCACCGTGGACACATCCCTATGGGTATCGGCTGCGATTTGACGAAGCGACCAACCTGCCCTTCTCAGCCCGATCACCATACCCCTCGTAAAGTCGTCTGTCTGCTGGAAATGCCTCCGTTGACGGCGGCCTGGCATTCTTAGCTATACACGTGTCCTGTGGCACACGACAACACGTTCTACAATGACTGTCGGCTGAGAAATCACGGTACGAAGTGGGCCATTCGCCAACGCCGTGTCCCATTTATCGTTCGCTACGTGCGCAGCACAGCGGCGCATTTCACATCATGAGCATACCTCAGTGACGTCAGTCTACCCTGCAATTGGCATAAAGTTCTGACCACTCCTTCTTGGTGTTGCATTTGCTCTGTCAGTCAGTGTATAACTGAATATCACACCATATAAGTTCGACTTCGCTACATTTGTCAATCCTTTTATGTAATCAATTACAGAGCGAAATAACGTTAAATGTTTTTGAAACGGCGGTGGGGCGGCGCCCAAAAGCCCTTCATGCACGAGCCGCCACTGATTTCCTTTTACGTTGAGAAGATTTTTCAAAATATTCCTTCCATAAGTTTAGTGCTTCACTGGATTCTACAGTGAGTTCACCTGATTTCACAGTCATTCCCATTTCTCCCTCCCCTTTCCAAGTTCTATATATCGCAGTCCAGAGGGGTGTCCCTATCGCTTGATCAGGTATTTCCTAGTTATTACCGAAATCTTCCAAAAATGTCTTCTTCGATTCTACAGTGATTCGTTCCGTTATTTTTCTTCGATCGACGTACAATTCCATATCTGCATTAGTTCCTGTTTGGAGCAATGTTAGATGCAACTTTGTACGTTTACAGGCTGTCCTGACATCATTATTCCATTAAGATTTTTGCTTTTCCCATCTTTAGACGTAGTTGTTCCTAGGCATTCCCTTTCCCTTTCTACCACAGTATTCCTGTGTATCACCCATTCCCTTCTATATCCTGAAGCTGCTTATTGTCTATTCTTTGGAATTTTCTGCACTTTTATCCATGTACTTTCTAATTTCCTCGTCTTGAAGTTTTCATGCCCTTATCCGTCTGCAGACAAACTTAACTTTCCCTGTCCTTGGCCCAGCCGGACTTCGTTCACTGCAGATCAGGTAGTGCTCTGCATAATAGAAAAATAGCCCAGTAAATGCTTCCTATTCCTATTACCTTCCATATCTTCCCCAAACTTACTCATTACTTTCTCTTATCTTTTCTTTGTTTCCAATTGATTGTACTGCTGAAAAGGCACATCACCTTCCTGTTAAAGAAATATCAGTATCACTGGGACAACAACCCGCGCAACATCAACACCGCAGAAACACCAACTGTGACCGCGAGACGTAACCGATGCCCCCCCCCCCCCCGCCCACCATGAAGCCTAGAGTGGGACTTGGGTGTCGTGGGCGAATGCACTCTGGAATAAGTCGCTCACCAGGTCTATGCCGTACACCAGGGTCCTGCAGCCAGGCCCACCGCGCAGCACTTCAAACCCACGGGCTCCGGCAGCCCAGCCCGTGCAGTGCCGTTCTCTTCTGACACGGCAGCGTACTGGCCCACAGCACTGGTCTCATACAGCCCACCGCAGTCCACCGCTCTGGACGGGCTCAGTAGAATAACCTTGAGTACTTCTCCACAATAACATGTGCGCCGTCCACAACGAAATGTTCACGTCACACTACTGTTCGGATCATTCACTCTACGAATTCTCGTACGCTAATAACATATGTTAAAGTAGGCTAATCGCATTTTGAAATTAAACGGCAGAGATTTCTCCTGCACTGTAATAATATTAATAATAATAATAATAATAATAATAATTGAAACAAACATACACTTTATTATAAACTAATATTCGTTTGCAATTGACATCAAGTTAACTGAAAATGAATCTAAACAACGCGAAGCATATTCATAGGACTTCATTCGCGTTTACCTCAAAATAAAATATAAACAGAAATGACGTGCAATATGCCAACAACAAAAACAAACCTGAACATACCTTTTACTTAGTATGCGTAGTTTATTGGTCATTGTTAATGTGGTGGAATGGAATTACTGTGAATGAAAAGAAGAGCATCAGCATTGTCTGGTTGTAGAAGAGACCGTCGTCCGTTCAGAATGAAGCCCGCTGAACTGAAATTTCTCTCTGAATCTGAACTTGATGCTTGCATACATATTACTTTCTTAGCGATCTGGTGAAAGTTTGGATAGTTTTGTCCATTTATTCTCCAATAGGACGCTATATCTATCTTCTTCCATTCCACAATTTTGCTTTAAATATCTTTCCAGCTCATATGTTGGAATAGGAGCCTCATGAAGGTCAGTCCACGAAGAAAGCTTCATTACTTTGGCAGGTTGTGGCATAGTCGTGGAGTCTGGTGACATGGAAACATTAGAATGCTCGTCATTCAAGTACATCTCGTTCATCGTAAGTTTTTGTCTAATCATAAAAAGACAAAATCAGTCCGACTCCTTTAAACTGTACTAACATAATAAAGAGAGAGCGCGAATTTTGTTAGTTTGTGTATACCTTTAGGGTAATCTCAGAAACTACTGGACCGATTCTAAAAATCCTTTTACTAATGTAAATATACATTATCCCTGAGGGACATGGGCTATATTTTATTTTCAAAACAATTCGAGGTAGGGGGCGATTGGGGAGATATAAAAATAATAGGCTAATATAGGCGAAATATCGAATTTGTAGTGCAAGGACGAAACTAAGCTTATTTTAAGCCCCTTGACTCAAAGAACAAATCTCGGTAAGCCCCATGGGCCCGAAAACCATGTTTTAAGGCCCTAAAACCGACTGTTATGGAGATATTGGCACCACACTACCCCTGCTCTCGAAATCGGATAAGGAAATGAACTGCTGTAACCATGGCAACGCCAGCTAGAGGATTCTACAGCAGCGCGATTAAGCGTGTACGTTTGGGCATAGCTGCCAACCAAACTTTGTACACAAAATCCCTAAGCATATCTACAATATATCTCAAAAACTTAACATGTTACAGACGTGAAGTGGTATTTACAATCTCTTTTAAAAATAAAGAGACATGTTTCTCTTTTTTGTTTTCGGAAAATCCACGTAGGTGTTGGTGGAGGAAGGGCTGATAAGGGGGTTGAATTCTTTTTATGCGGATACTTATATCTCAAAACCTGAAGATGTTACAGATGTGAAAATACGTATTTGTAATCTCCTTTAAAAATAAAGAAACCGGTTTTTTTTTACTTGAGAGAAGACGTTCTCACGTGTACAGTTCTATGTCGCATGGTCATCTCAGCCCCAAAAGGCAATACCACAAACTTGGTTTACAAAGAGTTTCTGGGGTAAATGAAACTCAATTTTTCAGTGAGGTTTTATACTTCAGGGATTTTCAGTTAATGTCTTAGTACAGTACCGAGGAATGATTACTTTTATCAAATTACGAAATCCACGCGAGAAGCCGCGGGTAACTGCTAGTGTGTACATGAAGTTCACCGCAGATCGTACAGCACACAAAATTAACTTCTTTCCCATCACCGTCAACTGCAGGCTTGAATACCAACCAAATACGACTTTTAAGTTTAGGATCCGGTTCAGAAGTCTTGTATAGTGCGGTTTTTAGTTCGTTTGTTGCTTCCTTTTTTAATTCACGATTTTTGCCACGGTTTCTTTTCTTTTGGAACTACAGTCCATATTCGTTTCCGATAACAGGATAGACGGAGAAGTCAAACTAAAAACCTCAGCAAATTTGATCGGCTCCACTCGACCGTAATGCAACGCACTCTGCTGACACGCAGTACACTGTACACATTGAAGCAGTCAACCCATAGAACTACCACAGCGCTGTCCTTGGCTCACCGCGTACGAATGACATAGCGCTGGTCCAGACCGGCCCGTGCGATGACGTCACGAGCTTCGTATGTTCAAGCCTTTCAAAGCCCATTGCAGTCTACTGCTGAAGGGGCTCATGGGCTGAGCCTCTCTGCAGGACTCTGCCGTACCCGTGTACGTCCACCACTTGCATACAGACAGAACCTACTCTCATCACTGTAGACAACAGAACGCCATTCCCCTCTCCAATCGACACTAGAGTAGCCGTGCTTGGTGGTGTTGTGGTGACAGTGATAGCTGGCCAGAGACACACTTGGTTGTAATACTGCTGCAAGCAGACTGTTCCCCATGGTCCTTGGTGACACAACAAGTGCAACATGTGACCAGATTTCATTCCTGGATGATGTTCGGTCGGTCACCGCTGCTCGCACAATGCGTCGATTTTCGAGTTTCTGCGTTGGGCCATAATGAAAAACTAGGCAATGTTACATACTATTTTCAATTTGTTGTGAACTTCCCAGGTTGGGGTTACCTACAGTATGTGGCTCTGTTATTCGTACAGGTTTCAGTTTCCTATCAAGTCTCGTATATTCCAATTAACGATTGAAACACTGAAATACGACGTACATTACGGGTGAAAACATGATTTGTCAATGATAATCCATTAGTTAAAACCATACTTACCTAGATACAGGCAAGAAGATCTTATATAAATGTGCCGGCATCGACAAACGGGTGTACCAGTTGTATTCGCACACATGGACAGGATGATGCGCACCGTGTATTTGCGATTTTCATTACGAAAAATTGGACAGCTGGTCAATAGAACACGTTCTACGGTGCAATATGTGGTTGATAAATTTAAATAGAAAGTCACTATTAAGAACACTCCAAGGAAACCCAGGAGAAAGTGTTTAACTGAAAGGAAAGAACACTTTTTGTTCGGCTGCTAAAGTCAGATTCCAAATTAAGTGCACCAGTATTGATGCAACTCACGGAGGAACGACCTGGAAAGAAGATCAGCAACTCCACCATCCGTCGGATCCCGTATCGGCATGGGTACTATGGAAAAATCCCTCGGGAAAGGCCATACGTAAGTAGAAAAAACAGACGGCTTAGATTGGCATTCGCTAAGGAGCATATAAATAAGCAGAACGAATTCTGGAATGACGTTATCTAGTCTGATGAGACAAAAATAAACCTTTTCGGGTCAGATGGCATCCGCAGAATATGGAAAAAATTGGTACGGACAATGATTTTGCAAATACACTCCCAACTGTAAAATACGGCGGTGGGTCTCTATGTTAGTTGGGAGGTGTGAGTAACATATATTTCATTGACAGAATAATGAACAAGGAGGGCTATAATGCAATTCTGAGCAAACATGAAGCAGAGTGCCGAAAAACTGGGGATGCCACCTGTTTATATGTTCCAGCATGATAATGACCCAAAACACACTGCTGACATTAATAAGACATGGTTGATCTGGAACATTCCTAAGCAGCTTAGCAGCTAAGAACATCTCCCCAATCTCCGGATTTAAATCCTATCGAAGATCTACCAATTCCCCGTTAAAGAGGAATATCCGTAGGCAACGTGTGCGTACGAAGGAGGAACTTCAAAGTGTGAGTCTTCAGGAATGGCAGAAAATCAGCTCTGAAATATGCAAACAAATTAGTGTATTCCATGCGTTGACGATATCAGGCTGTTATAAAGGCTAGGGCACATTCCACTAGATACTAACATGTTCCAGGAACCTTTTATTTTTTGTTTATTTCAAGTGTTCAGTTTGTTTGTACGATTAGGAAAGTTACATGATTATCGGCGCGCTTTTCTTTATTAGCTGTATGTTTTGTTAACATGGTTGCAAACAGATATAGTGGGTATATATTTCCTGAAGGCTTTGTTGAGTACATATTATATGTTCAGTGAATAAAATCCTTTTCAGTTTATTATTTTCTGGCAGTGCGCTGAGGTACTAAAGCAAACAGTCCGTATGAATAGAATAGGTACATACTGTACATACCGGTAAACAATCCAGTTAGCCGGATTCGAGGCAGTTATTTATTTTTTGGACCGGCTCAGGTGGGAATGGACCCCGAAAAAAGTCGGGCAGTAGAAGTAACAGCGTTGAGTACAAGTTTATGAAGGCCACGCTGATTTCCTTTGTGGTGGGGTAGAGAATGTGTAAAAGCACAGAAGCAGCTGTTAGTATTGTGATTGGCAAAACTCACAGAATGAGATTAGGGCAATTGTAAGATTTCGACAATGACTAATGGTACATTCTGGGGGAATCTATCACAGATTGTGACGGCTATCCTTAGTTTTGAGGTGCGCGCTCAAGAAGAGTGTCGATACGGGTTTAGAGAGGGAGAGCAGATGAGAGAGAAATAGCCGGTAGCTACTTAGCCTTTTGCAGAACTGATTGTTGATGGTGCTGCTGTCATCTGCTAACACTTAAAGCGGTATTACATTGATAAGTGAGTTGTACACTGACTGACAGAGCAAATGCACCACCAAGAAGGAGTGGTCAGAACTTTATGCCAATTGCAGGGTAGACTGACGTCACTGAGGTATGCTCGTGATGTGAAATGCGCCGCTGTGCTGCGCACGTAGCGAACGATAAATGGGACACGGCGTTGGCGAATGGCCCACTTCGTACCGTGATTTCTCAGCCGACAGTCATTGTAGAACGTGTTGTCGTGTGCCACAGGACACGTGTATAGCTAAGAATGCCAGGCCGCCGTCAACGGAGGCATTTCCAGCAGGCAGACGACTTTACGAGGGGTATGGTGATCGGGCTGAGAAGGGCAGGTTGGTCGCTTCGTCAAATCGCAGCCGATACCCATAGGGATGTGTCCACGGTGCAGCGCCTGTGGCGAAGATGGTTGGCGCAGGGACATGTGGCACGTGCGAGGGGTCCAGGCGCAGCCCGAGTGACGTCAGCACGCGAGGATCGGCGCATCCGCCGCCAAGCGGTGGCAGCCCCGCACGCCACGTCAACCGCCAGTCTTCAGCATGTGCAAGACACCCTGGCTGTTCCAATATCGACCAGAACAATTTCCCGTCGATTGGTTGAAGGAGGCCTGCACTCCCGGCGTCCGCTCAGAAGACTACCATTGACTCCACAGCATAGACGTGCACGCCTGGCCTGGCATGGTGCCGGGCTAGAGCGACTTGGATGAGGGAATGGCGGAACGTCGTGTTCTCCGATGAGTCACGCTTCTGTTCTGTCAGTGATAGTCACCGCAGACGAGTGTGGCGTCGGCGTGGAGAAAGGTCAAATCCGGCAGTAATTGTGGAGCGCCCTACCGCTAGACAACGCGGCATCATGGTTTGGGGCGCTATTGCGTATGATTCCACGTCACCTCTAGTGCGTATTCAAGGCACGTTAAATGCCCACCGCTACGTGCAGCATGTGCTGCGGCCGGTGGCACTCCCGTACCTTCAGGGGCTGCCCAATGCTCTGTTTCAGCAGGATAATGCCCGCCCACACACTGCTCGCATCTCCCAACAGGCTCTACGAGGTTTACAGATGCTTCCGTGGCCAGCGTACTCTCCGGAACTCTCACCAATCGAACACGTGTGGGATCTCATTGGACGCCGTTTGCAAACTCTGCCCCAGCCTCGTACGGACGACCAACTGTGGCAAATGGTTGACAGAGAATGGAGAACCATCCCTCAGGACACCATCCGCACTCTTATTGACTCTGTACCTCGACGTGTTTCTGCGTGCATCGCCGCTCGCGGTGGTCCTACATCCTACTGAGTCGATGCCGTGCGCATTGTGTAACCTGCATATCGGTTTGAAATAAACATCAGTTATTCGTCCGTGCCGTCTCTGTTTTTCCCCCAACTTTCATCCCTTTCGAACCACTCCTCCTTGGTGTTGCATTTGCTCTGTCAGTCAGTGTATCAGAATCAGAGTGAGAAAATGGTACAATAATTGTTGGAAATGGAGGAGATTATGTCGCATCACTGGAAACGAGAGGTGCACAAGATTTTTTTTTGCTAGTTGCTTTACGTCGCACCTACACAGATAGGTCTTATTTTGACGATGGGATAGGAAAGGCCTAGGAATGGGAAGGAAGTGGCCGTGCCCTTAATTGAGGTACAGCCCCAGCATTTGCTTGGTGTGAAAATGGGAGACCACGGAAAACCATCTTCAGGGCTGCCGACAGTGGGGTTCGAACCTTGCACAAGATTAACCTGAACGTTGTATACTCACTGTACTCCAGACTTCCACTTGGTTTGATATCTTGAATATTTAATTCGCCTCCAATAGAAAAATAGACTTAAGTCATCGAATAATTATAGTATTTTGATGAATTAGGGTCTAATTTTATGACAGGGGCCGATGACCTAAATGTTAGGCCCCTTTAAGCAACAAGCATCATCTTCATCATCAGTTTTATTACATTGACTTTCCAATTATTAGGGAACTCACATTTTCCTAATTTTTCAGGTATACATTCAAGGTCTATCACAAATATTTTATTCGATGAAATATTTCTACGTTGTTGTAGACCAGAGAAATTTTGGAATTCCTAATTCCAGAGCTATTCACTTCCTTATACTTCAGGTGTAATATTCTGTACCGGTACTTTATATTTGCACTTCCTGAATATGCTTATGTAACCGCTTGGTTCGTCCCTACAATGAACTATTCATCATTAATTTTGGGACTGTGCCATCTAATTACAGTAGTACAAAATGCGATTGGTCGTCTGCAGTCCTTTCTTGAATTCTGTTCATTGATCGAGAGAAGCAGCTGGGGAATCTTAAGTGATTACTTTGATACTTTGGATCGTCGTTAGTAGAGATACCATTACTGCCACTCTGGAGTTCACTTCATGTTTCTGTCACTTGGGGGACAGAACGACGCTGAGCTGTGCAGCTTAAAGCTAAAAATACTGCTCTGCACTAGTACAGAGGGAAGTCGGGAAGTCACGAATTTCTCAAGCGTGGTATTTACGGAACGGACTTAAAATGCGCTCGTAAAGCGGCGCAACGACCATCAAGTGAGCTACCAATTATTTTGGGCGATGCTGCAATATTTCTTTGTGTAAATGGCCTAACATACGTCAGTACGCTTTGTTGAGTTCTATGAAGGGTTTAAACCTATCACGTTCGAAGGAAGTCGATGAATCGTTTATCCACCTTTTTTCCTTTCTATTCTATCGTAAATCAATCTTCAAGTCAGTCAACTGAACCGTATGAGCGGAAATCAGAGTACATGTTTATTGAAATTACGGCGCAGAGTACGAAGTGTTTATTGTGTGCTGTATATAGACCACCAAAGGCAGGACGCTTGACTGACTTATTACCGGACGTAGTAAGATTATTACCGTCATACGTGCATGTGAACATTATGGGAGACCTTAATACGAATCTTTTAAACACTAACTCAGCGGAAACAAAGCATCCATTACAAGGCTGTCAACGTTCGTTTGCACTCGGGCACATTCTCATATCAACTAAGGGTACGGCGGACGCCAGGTTACGATTGCATTATTTCGACACGATGGTTGCCTTATCCCAGTTATTTCTGGAGTCGCTGGGGCCACCCGGGCTCATTTTGATTTTGACTAGGCTTTTAAGACCGAATACCCTTTCTTGAGATGAAAATCTCGGCCGAAGATGGACCGGTATTCGAACCTCAGCCTTCCGGTTGGAAAGTCAGCATCTAAGCCACTGAGCTTATCACGCCCCACTACTTCTACCTTTACTACGATTAATAATAATAATAAATATATAATTAACAAATAATTGGAATTATATTTAGGAAAATAATTCATGTGAAATTTGGCACTGCATGCTCGCTGCAAGTTGAGGAAAATTTGGTATGTAAGTGGAACAGGCTCCTCTAACGCATCATCCTTTCACTAATTCCGAGCACTAGTCAGTTAGGCTTTGTGAGCTCAAAGCTCTTTATACTTTAAGGCAAGGGCAAATTTTCTCAGCTTGAGGACGGTGATTTTAAGACGAAAAATAATAATCTTCATTCAAATGCAAAAGGATTGTTTTCAAATATTATTTCAAATTGAGTTTGGAAATTAATTGTGAAGGGCGCCATTCAAGGACACCGCGGGCGACATGGCACTCACGGACGCCGTGTTGGGGCGGCGACTCATCATACTAAAACCTCTCACACACTACTCGACTTAATACTGACAAACAACCCAGACAGAGTAATGAACCGCGAACAGACCTTAGCCCCCGGATTTACAGTTCATGACGTCATTTCCATGTCCTACTCTCTAAAGGTTCCTAAAGCAAAGCCCAAGTACAGGGTGGGTGGGAAGTAGCTCCCTAGTTTTAAATGTCCGTAAGTTTTATAATTGTTGAGATTTATTAATGAAAGTTGTTTTGTTTTGTTACGGTATCCCTGAGAATACCCTGACCTGCAGTAGCATCTTCTTCCAGTGAACAACGAGATGGCAGGAAAGTTGACTTTAAAAGTGCGCGCCCAGGTTGCTTCGCGGTTTGAAGTGTGGCGATCTGCAGCCCTTGTTCAGCGATGGTGGCGGGGTGTTCATGGTCCTCATGCCACACTTGATGCTAAAACCATTAGGAATTGTCACACCAAGCTAATGACAACTGGGTCAGTTGTGGATAAACCAAGTAGAGGACGATCTTCGGTAGCGCGATCGCCAGTGAGGGAGTTATTCACTCGCAGTCTTGGTAAATCAACACGTCAGGCAGCTCGTGAGAGTGGAATCAGCAGGCATACAGTGCGTGTTGTGTTAAAGAAGGACCTTGTATGGAGACGATGGAAGCCCCTTTATGTTCAGAAGTTATCGTTGGAGACGACTGGCCGGATCTGTTCAAAAACATGACATTCCTGTACGTTTACATCGTTTGGTCGACAACGCAGGGGCATATGTGGAATTTTAGTGTGGTACACACATTCTCGTGGTCCTGAGAACTGAACACAACTTGTTCCGTGCGAAAATATTCGTTAGCAAAAAACTTATGGACATTTAAAACTAGGGAGCTACTTCCCACCCACCTGTACATTACCATACGAGACTACAACAACGTACGAGACAGTGACGCGTTAATGGCAGACACGTGTTCATAACCTTGGCATGACATCACATAAATGACGAATATTGATGACATGGTTCATACTTTTAATGATCTAATGTTACATATTTTCGATAGACATGCTCCCTTACGCATAATAAGAACTAAGAAAATAAAATCCCCGTGGATAAATGAAGACATTAAACGTTTAATGGCAAAACGAGATGGAGCTCACAGAAAATACAAACGCGACCAAACGGAGGACAAATTTAATGACTACCAGATACTTCGTAATATGACAAAACAGGAAATAGGAAACCCTTGAATGCGATACGCACATAGTTTGATTGGACAAGGCGCACGACCCGACTTTTTATGGAAGGCAGTCAAGAACTTTGGTGTAAATACAGACGAAAATAATGAAGATCCGGAAATATCACTGGAAGAACCAAACCAAAACCAAATCCCATGGCACTACAGCCCTTGAAGGGCCTTGGCCTACCAAGCGACCGCTGCTCAGCCCGAAGGCCTGCAGATTACGAGGTGTCGTGTGGTCAGCACGACGAATCCTCTCGGCCGTTATTCTTGGCTTTCTAGACCGGGGCCGCTATCTCACCGTCAGATAGCTCCTCAATTTCACTCACGTAGGAAGAGTGGACCTCGAGTCAGCACTCAGATCCAGGTAAAAATCCCTGACCTGGCGGGGATCGAACCTGGGGCCTCCGGGTAAGAGGCAGGCACGCTTACCCTACACCACGGGGCTGGTATCACTGGAAGAGCTGAACAATTATTTCGTATCACCATGCACCGCATTGGATCAAAGTTCAAAACAAAACTTCGTTGTTGAGAACTATAACAATCACGTATTAAAAGAAGAAAAGTTTTATTTCAGGAACATCTCTAAAGGTAAGAGATGCCCTCTGGAAAATAAAATCAAATGTAGTTGGAGTTGATACTATTGGTAGAGTAATGCTGAGGAATATTTTAGGCGCAATCATCCCCCCACTAACCTACAACTACAATTATTCCGTACAGTATGGTGTGTAGGCCTACCCCGCGTTGGGGAAAATGGCAAAAGCCCAGACCCCAATAGACGCCAGTGACTACCGATTAATTAACATAATTTCGACAGTAGCTGAAGGACTAGAGTACATTGTTCACAATCAAATCAAAACGTATGCGGGTGAAAACCGTACTCTAGACAAGAGGTGCTCACGCTGAGCATTCCGTCCCGCGGGCGCCCAGCACTATAAGTGGGCGGACTGGCAGGCGTTGAGCGCAGCAGGTGCTGTTCAACCACAGTGACGTCGTGGCTACGTCACAGGCCATGAAGGTTGGGTCACTGCCTTCGTAATGTCCAGGCCGTATTGTACCTCTGATGACGTCACGCTTTGGGGGGGACTTGAAGGCGATACGCATACGTTCCACTTGAATAACACATTCGTTCAAATTACTTAAAGAACTGTTAACACCTTATAAAACCAAAACTTATCCTCAAATATTTGTTAATTCTGACATACAGTGCATATCCTTCTCCGTAACGTTCTATTTCTCGCGTATATACGTTCGTTTGCGTGAGTACAGCCTAACACTTTGAGACATATTCTTGCGATTTTATCCATTTTCCGATCAACTGGAATATTCACATCTTACGCACTGACAGAAAACATGCAGAGAATTACCATTACTATTTATTACAAATATAAATTATTTCCGTACCTCACTGCTTCCACTCCATGAACACTGTAGCTTTCCTGGACCTCTTACAGGAAGTTACACCAGTATGGAGTAGGTCTGCTCTCTTTGAAGCACTTTGTTGAATGCACAAGTCGGTGTGAATTTTGGAAAAGTTATTTAAAAATATATTCACCCAAATATACTGTATATACACTGTCCGGCCAGGTCTTCCAATTTCTTCCCGCAGTCACAAATGACTAGGGAATCTGCCAACTGCATTGACTCCAAAGCCAAGGATTTTTTGACACACTTAGGATTGTCTGAATTTAGAAATACCATCTTATATATATCTGACACTAACACACAAAATACTTTGTACACCTCAATTCCAAGTTCTATTGACATGTCTGATGGATACTTTAGGCCCCTCGATTTAGGAAATTCAGATATCTTACTTCTGGAGGTAATTCATAAATAAGATCTGAATCTGTCAGAAGATAAGATTTACATACATCACACTGTCTCCTGAATACTGGATACTGGTCGCACTTAAGCGACTGCAGCTATCGAGCTCGGTGATACTCATAAATAAGACTTGCATTTTCAAATGCACCGAATTCAAATAAGCCGTAGGTCTGATTACATAAAAAATATAGGGCCTACCTAATGTTACCCATGTTTATGACATAATAAAAAAAATTAACTCACCATCTGGACGAAACACTCTTATTTCTCTCAGGATGTGATTTTCAGGAAAGTGCTTGATACACACAACTGTGTTGTGATTAACTATTAAATTCTCCCTGGGAATAGCCTTCTTCCATAACTTAACTCTTTCTTCATCAGAAGGAAACACAAATACCGGAGTGTACTCTCCTTGTTTATAATTGGCTTTGCAGCCAGGCACGCAGCAACTCTTAGGCATGGTGATTTCCCTCAATGATCATCTTAATTCAAGTATATACAATTCGTGGTTAATAATAAAACACACAATGCACTAACTCAATTAATTTTACACTATAAATATAACTTTACACAAATAAACTACAAAATTAAAACACTTAAGAACGATCTTCTTAACCTATAGCTTCACATAAATACACGCTCACACTAAGTTTTCTTCACTAATTAAGGACTTTCCTCTTAATAATGCAGTCGATGACGACTCATTCTCACATATATCTGAGTGAACATGCGGCCATCGTTAAAAATTTCAATAAAACTGCGAAAATATATGTTTAACTCTACTAACTCATGTGCTAAACTTCCCCCCTAACGATCAGCTGATTGCTTTCCCGCGCTCGTTACAGTACGGCCTGGTCATCACGAAGGCAGTGGTTGGGTGAAGTTCTCCCAGTCACTCTCAATCACTGCTGCGATACCCGAGTTTGAAATGGAGGCAGATAATAATAAAGGAAAGAGGGCAGAAATCCACGTCATTTTCAGTTTACGTTGTAAGAAATAACTTATTTATGTTCATTGCAGTTTATGTATTTTGACCGGGCACAGCCTAAAATATTTTTGTAATGTACGTAATGAATTACAATTTTCACTATTACATTTTAAGCGGTGCTTTAGAAACAGTTATAATATAATAAGGAGTTAAGGTGGATAAGTTGTGGCTTGTGGTTATTTGGGTTTAAATTATCTGATAAACTCACCGACAATCCAATCATGCTTGCCGGGAATAAAATTAATGAGGTTATTTATTTTAAAACATACTGTACATTTATCTGGTAGATATATTTACGTTGTTGTTGTACTTTAAATCTTGGATAGTAAATATGTATGTCCTCACTCGTGATGAAACTCCCTCTCGCCATTCAGAGGCTAGATGTTATCACCGGACGCCTGTTAAATTTTAAATAATATTTTCAAAAATTCAGTGAACAGGGATAGTCACACAACATTAAAACGCAGTGTGAAATCATTGTTTCATTATATAATTATATTACATTTTTGCTTAATGAATAACAGGAATCTTACTTTTTAAAATGAAAATACTGTCATTCCCATCTTAGGAATTGTAAATCGTACCTTGTGGGTACGCTTAAACGCTGTCCCTTTGTCCATTGTAACACAAAAATTATAACATGTCAGTTTTCTGTGATTGAATGAATATAAGAAAATAAAACTGACTATTTATATTGAGCGCAGTATACAGTAAATCAAACCTGAATATCTTGAAAAGGAGCTTTTCTTGTTGCGATTGTAGAGTTTTATATTAAATAATGTATCCCAATCATCACTTCGCTGAGATGTGGAGGAGAGCTTCGTAATCACAATCAAACGTCACTGCTCCCTTGCTTTCCTGCAAAGTGTGTTCGCTCTCTCGCTTCACTGTGACGTATGCCTGGTACGTAAGCTGTCCGCATTTACGTCACGCTAGCCCGGCCACACTGGGCTAGCCTCAGTGGGCGCCCAGCTGAGCACCTCTGCTCTAGACACATTTCAATCAGGCTTTCGTTGCAATCATAGCACATGTACTACCGTACTTAAAGTGACTGATGACATATGGCAAGCGATGGACGAAAGACAGACAACAATAATCGTCCTCCTCGACTTCAGCAAGGCATTCGATTCTGTAAACCATAATTTGTTACTGTCAAAACTTTACCTATTAGGTTTTTCAAATAATATCTTGAACTGGGTGGACTTCTTTTTGCATTTTCGGCAGCAATGTGTTAGCAACAAAGGTGGACAATCTTCTTCGTGGCGGACCGTGGGAATAGGAGTTCCTCAAGGTTCAACACTAGCGCATCTTTTACTCCACTCTATATCAATGATGTATATAAATCTCTTAAGTAAAGCAGATATCACATATGCGTAGACGACGTGCAACTGTACATTCATTGTAGACCGGATGACATTTTAGAAACAACGGAGAAGTTAAATTTAGATCTCGAATCAGTGAACAACTGGGCAGTAAAGCATGGACTGTCTCTCAACCCTAACAAATCACAAACACTCCTTATAGTCAATCCAAGACTGTTATCCAAAGCAGACCGCGCAACACTTCCAGTGATACGGATACAGAACAAAGTCATACCTTACAGTAAAACTGTTCAAAATATTGGTAACTTATCACTCTAGACGCACACCTATCCTGGTCCGCACATACGATATCAACTTGCAGGCGAGTATTTGCGTCATTGCATATCCTCAGCAAGTTCAGATTTATATATCCTTTTAAGCTCAAAAATAGTTTAATTGAAACGCTAATTAGGTCAATTAGTGATTACTGTGATGTAGTTTACAACGACTGCACTTATGAATCACTACAGAAGTTACACAGCACGCGAAATGCATGTGTGAGGTTCATCTGCTTGTGACATCGTCCTACACCAACCTCGGCTGGCTCCGTCTACATGACAGACGTAATCCTCACTGCCTAGCCTTGCTGCAACGAACTTTAAATCTCAATTCTCCTTCTCATCTTAAAGAACTTTTCTGTAATCCCTCTTAACACCTTGAAAAAAATCCACAAGAGCACAGATCATGCATATTCTTACCATACCTAACCACAAGTTCTCAGCTTATGGCAATTCTTTCACAGCTACTGCAATTCGAGAATGGAACAGTCTGCCTCAAGACAACATCGGAATATCACTGTCCAAGAAATTTAAACGTGCATGCACAAAATATATGAAGGAAAGGCACGAATAGCAATCACATTCCTACTTCTTCGTCCTCATTTCTTTTAAATTTTCTTTCTCCCATCTGCTTTATACTTCCCCTTTCCAAACTTAGGTGGGAACTCACAGGACAAGAGTAGATTTTATTTCACAGATAAATCTATAATGTTCAGTAATTCTCGTTCTATTTTTACAACTTCTGTGTATATCTATATCTCCAAAACTCTACTCCTTTTCTGAAATATTGCGCTCTTTCCCCTTCACTGTTAGCTATAGTTCAGTAGTTCTACTTAGTTTATGATAGGTTACATTTTAATGATGTGTAATTAGTACATACATACATACATACATACATACATACATACATACATACATACATACATACATACATACATACATACATACATACATACATACATACATACATTCATCACCATCATAGACCGTTATGCCCTTCAGCGCTCAGTCTGCAAGCCTTTATGAATTTACTAAACGTCGCCACAATCCTCTCTTTGTAAATAGTGCTGTGGCCTCATAAAGTTCTATACCTCTTATCTTTAAATCTTTAGAAACTGAGTCTAACCATCGTCCTCTTGGTCTCTCACTGCTTCCATTACCCTCCATAACAGAGTCCATTATTCTCCTAGGTAACCAATCCTCCTCCATTCGCCTCACATGACCCCACCACCGAAGCCGGTTTATGCTTACAGCTTCATCCATCTAGTTCATTCCTAATAGCTTTTATCTCATCAGTCCGAGTACTCTCCTGCCATTGTTCCCACCTGTGTACCTGAAATCATTCTCGCTACTTTCGTGTGTGTTACTTCTAACATATGAATAAGATATTCTGAGTCCACGCAGCTCTCGCTCCCGTAAAGCAACGTTGGTCTGAAAAAAAACAGACGTAAAGATAGTTTCGTCCGGGAGCTGACTTCCTGCTTACAGAACACTGTTGATCGCAACTGCGAGCTCACTGCATTAGCTTTACTACACCTTGATTCTATCCCACTTACTATATTACCATCCTGGGAGAACACACGTCCTAAATACTTACCATTATCGACCTGTTCTAGCTTTGTATCACAAACCTGACATTCAATTCTGTTGGATTGCTTACCTTCTGACACCATTTTAGCCTTGGAAAGGCTGATTTTTCATACCATTACTCATTGCACCTATTTTCAAGTTCCAAGATATTAGACTGCAAGCTTTCGGCACAATCTACTATCAAGACCAGGTCAGCATAGGCCAAACTGCTTACTACATTTCCGCCTAACTGAATCCCTCCCTGCCATTTTATACCTTTCAGCATTTGATCCATATAAAACACGAACAACAAAGGTGAAATATTACAGCCCTGTCTAACCCCTGTAAGTACCCTGAACCAAGAACTCATTCTACCATCAATTCTCACTGCTGCCCAATTGCCAACATAAATGCCTTTAATTGATTTTAATAATCTACCCTTAATCCCATAGTCCCCCAGTATGGTGAACATCATTTCCCTTAGTATCCTGTCATATGTTTTCTCTAAATCTACGACACATAAACATAACTGTCTATTCCCCTCGTAGCATTTTTCATTTACCTAGCGCATACTGAAAATCTGATCCTGACAGCCCTTCTGGCTTTCATCCAACTTCCTCTCAATCACTGATTGCACCCTCCCTTCCAAGATGTCAGTGAATACTTTGCCTGGTATACTAATCAATGAGATACCTCGATAGTTGTTGCAACCCTTCCTGTTCCCTTGCTTATAGATAGGTGCAATTACTGTTTTGTCCAATCTGTAGGAACCTTACCAACACTCCATGCTAATCTTACTAATCTATGAAGCCATTTCATCCCTGCCTTCCACTATACTTCTCCAGGTCTAATTTCATTTATTCCTGCTGCCATATGACAATGGAGTTTATTTACCACCTTTTCCACTTCCTGAAGCGTAATTTAACCAACACCATTTCCCTCCTCCCCATCACCTCGGTTGTTCGAGGCGCCACCAGGAAGATTTCCGTTTACGATGAGAAGATTTTCAAAAGATTCTCTTCACCTGTCCAGTGATTCCCTGGGATGTATTATGAGTTCACCTGAATTACCCAAAAACTCTGTTCATTTCCTTTTTCCCTCCCTTCCTAAGATTCTTTATTACTGTCCAGAAAGGTTTCCCTGCTGCTTGACCTAGCATTTCCAGGTTACTACCAAACTCTTCCCACGATTAATTTTTGGATTCAACAACCATTTGTTTCCCTCTGTTTTTTCATCTACGTTTACAAGCTGCTCTCACTTCATCAATCCACCAAGATGTACACTTTTTCCCATCTTTACACACAGTTGTTCCTAGGTATTCCCTTGCTGTGTCTACTACAGCATCCCTGTATGCCACCCATTCTCTTTCTATATCCTGAACCTGCTTACCGTCCACTGTTCGGAACTTCTCACTAATCATATCCACGTACTTCTCTGTGATTTCCTCGCCCTGGAGATTTTCTACCGGTATTCGTTAGCAGACAAAATTTACTTTCTCTGTCCTAGGCCTAGAGATACTTAATTCACTACAGATCAGATAGTGGTCCGTATCATCGAAAAATCCCCGAAAACCCCGTACATTCCTAACAGACGCCCTGAATTCGAAGTCGGTTAGTATAGTATATTGTGGAGCTGGTACCTCTACCCTCTCATGTGTAGCGGTGAATAGCCTTATGTTTGAAGAATGTATTCGTAACTGCTAAACCCATACTAGCCCAGGAAGTCCAGCAATCGCTTTCCATTCCTATTAGCTCCCATATCTTCCCCACATTTACCAATCGCCCTTTCGAATCCTTCAGTTCTATTTTCAACACTCGCATTGAAATCGCTCATTAGCACTATCCTATCGTTGCTGTTGACCCTGACTACGTCACTCAGTGCTTCATCCTCATCTGCACCCTCACATGGTGAATACACGGACACAATTCTTGTCCTAATTCCTCCAACTGACAAATCTACCCACATCATTCGCTCATTTACTTGCCCAACAGAAACTCTGTTGCGTACGATTGTACTCCTGATTAACAGCCCTACCTCAGACTCTGCCCTTCTTTTTTTTTAACACCCGTCAAGTACACTTTATATTCTCCTATCTCTTCCTCGTTATCTCCCCTTACCCGAATATCACTTACTCCTAGCACATCCACGTGCATCATCTTTGCATACTCAGCCAGTACTACTTTCTTTCTTCCATAAGCCCCATTAATATTGATAGCTCCCCATCGAATTCCATTTCGTTCGCCAAGTTGTTTCCAAGGTGTCCATAGCCTGTCAAATGGGAGTGGGACTCCGTTACTCCCATAGGTCCTAGGCTTGCTTAGAATGTTCTGAGCTCGATGAGTTGGTGAAGCACTATGCTACCTTGCTTACACATAGTCCAAGTGAGGATCTCTCCTATAACGGGTTAGGGACCACCGGTGTATTGAATAGTTCTTGCCGCCTGTGCACTGGGAGGGCCATGACTCAGAATATGTCCGAGGTAGCGGCTCGCATTCCGTAGCAACTGATATCCCGACTCTCAGAACCACTTATTAGACCACTCAGCCGTTGCCCATGGTTCACGAACCAGGACGTGACTACAGTAACCCGCACCATATTCTGATACTGGTTAAGTGTAAGCTGTCTCTCACTTTGCCGGGATAAATACATGATCTATCTATCTAGCTAGCTAGCTGGCTCTCGAAGATTAATTTTCATTGTAACATGGTATTGTGACTAAGCAGAAAAGAGCTGTCGAACACTGGTATTTACAAGAAGGAAGGCGAGAATAAAGAAACGATTAATACGCATGGGATTTCTTGAATTACAGACTATGAGGAATCTATTGTGTTGCTCCGGAAATCGACATTTCGACTTCCAACTTCATCCTAATCAACTACGTCCAGACAAAGGGATCGGAACGAAACAATAGATGACCAAGGTAGTCCGAAATTAAGAGTCAATAGGAAAGAGATAGAATCAAGTTCTGGTGCATGTACGCATTACTGGACATGATTCAGGTTGAGTCATTCAATACATTTCTTATTGATAAATATATCGTCGTTGCTGTTGAAAACCCGCTATGTAACGAAAAAATACTCACCCCCACCACATATATCAATTGAGAATTCTTCGACATATGGCACAATATTGAAGCTCTACCCCATTCAGCTATGTCCAGGCAAAGGGATCGGAACGTAACAATAGATGACTACTAGTTATGTAGCCGTGCTTCGCTAGCGGATTCTCAGAAAGACTGACTTTGTGGTTTTCCTATCTGAAGTCGATATAGGTCATTACAAAAACGTCAGTAGGAATGTAGCGATAAAAAGCATTATTATCATTTAAAACAATCAAATGAAAAACTGCACATTTTCTCAATTTTAACGAACAGTACTACGGTGGCGATCTAGCAGTCCAAAGTTCCAGAGCTGGAATGACCAGGCCTCAGACAGCCGTGAACACTTCTCTACCATTATTCCGTTAAATATGCACACTGCTAATTCCAGTCAGTGCCTCGGAGCAGGGATAGAATAGCTAGAATGCTATGATGAACCAGTGTGTTACGTACCAGTAGTATCGGAAAATTTATGAAACAGAGGAATGGCATGCTAAAGAAGAAAGTTACGTAACTCTCCAACTACTTCCCGCCAATAATTAGGCAGACTGTTACACTCGTACGACTGGGCGAGTTGGCCGTGTGGTTAGGAGCGCGCAGCTATGAGCTTGCATCCGGGAGATAGTGGGTTCAAACCCCACAGTCGACAGCCTTGAAGATGTTATTCCGTGGATTCCCATTTTCACACCAGGTAAATGCTGGGGCTATAACTTAATTAAGGTCAAGGCCGCTTCCTTCACACTCATAGCCCTTTCCTATCCCATCGTCGCCGTAAGACCTAACTGTATCGGTGCGACGTAAGGTAAATTAAAAAAATACTCGGTACGCAGCAGTAATCCTATCTATCGGAAATGAGTGACAACAGAACACAAAGCACATCATAACAAACAATGGTCAATGTAATGTTATTGTTGATCAATTTTATAAGCTTTCTATATTGTAGGCCTTCACATTTAGTTTTACTTTCGACTCTGAGATCTTAGGGCGCCTTATAAAATTATTTATAGCGTAGACTGTAGTTCCTTATTCTCCGACTTTACATAACGATTTTCATTCAATCCTGTCTACCCATTTTCTCGTGACTCGGCGCTGATAAGGACTTAGTAACAAAAATCCAAATTAATGAATATCTCTGATGATAGCCGGTATGGAAACAATGTATAAGGCATAAATGATCGGAAATATAATACGATATAACTTTAGTTAAGTAGTATTTATCGATACACCACTAATAACGTAATTATTTGGGAATTAATTTTTAGGCCTACCCCTAAACTACCATTTCGTTCATCGTGAATAATATTATTTATGGCCTAGATTATAGCGATTTATTCCCGGACTTTGCATACCGATCTGCATTAAGATAGGACCACTAATAACATAAATATTTGAGAATTCTATTGTAGGCCTTCCTCTAAGCCACCGTTTGTCTCAGCGTGAATACAATTATTTATGGCATAGATTGTAGCGACTTGCTCGTCGACATCTCCTACCGATTTTCGTTAAGATACGTTCATTAATAACAAAATATTTGAGAATTAAATTTTAGGCCTTCCCCTAAACTACCATTTTAGTTAGCGTGAATAAAATTATTTATGGCCTAGATTGTAGCGACTTATTATCCGACTTTGTATACCGATTTTCATTAAATTTTCTTCAGCCGTTTTCTCGTGATGCGTCTACATACATACAGACAGATAGACAGACAGAAATTACGGAAAAGTTAAAAAGTGCATTTCCTTGTTACTGCGGGCGCGACTGATACAGAAATACCATCCTTTTCAAATTCTGAGCAATGTACAGACAAAACTCTTATTTTAAATATGTAGAAGTGAAGCCGAACTGAAAAGTCAGCAGAAAAGAGAGAGATTCAAGTGCCAGCGATTTAAGCTGAAATATTTCACAAAGCAATTTTTCTAGGTGCAACGGCGATATGGATCATTACCGAGAATTTTTCTATAATTTAGAAACTCTAGATTCTCGATATTGTGTCCACCATCTACGTCCAACCATTTGTGAGTTTCTGGTGGGAGAGGTTTCAGGAATTTTTTTAAGGAAGTTTTAAGATTTGGGTTAAACATAAAATACGCAGTTACAATTTGCGTGAGAGACTCAAACAATAATGAACTATTGCTATTTGCTTTACGTCGCACCGACACAGACAAGTCTTATGGCGACGATGGGACAGGAAAGGCCTAGGAATGGGAAGGAAGCGGTCGTGGCCTTAATTAAGGCACAGCCCCAGCATTTGCCTGGTGTGAAAATGGGAAACCACGGAAAACCATCTTCAGGGCTGCCTACAGTGGGGTTCGAACCCACTATCTCCCGGATGCAAGCTCACAGCTGCGCGCTCCTAACCGCACGGCCAACTCGCCCGCTAAACAATAATGAACCTTGAGAAATATTGCTTAATAAGTGTGTGAATAGATGTTTTAGAGAGGCAAATGTACAGAGCAGAACACATTCCCGTTCATATAGGATGGAAATTAATAAGAAGTTGAGACAAAGAGGGCAAATTGATGGGATAGTATGTCTCTCGGCCTCCGTGGCTCAGACGGCAGCGCGTCAGCCTCTCACCGCTGGATACCGTGGTTCAAATCCAGGTCACTCCATGTGAGATTTGTGCTGGACAAAGCGGAAGCGGTACAGGTTTTTCTCCGGGTACTCCGGTTTTCCCTGTCATCTTTCATTCCAGCGACACTCTCCATTCTCATTTCATAGCATCTATCAGCCAGTAATAAATCACTTTGGGAGTGGCGACC
Organism: Anabrus simplex; assembly: GCF_040414725.1. NCBI lineage: Eukaryota > Metazoa > Arthropoda > Insecta > Orthoptera > Tettigoniidae > Anabrus > Anabrus simplex. The sequence continues at coordinate 170,648,283 of NC_090266.1, read as the reverse complement.
CCATCGTACTAATAGCCTATATCTGCTTCATTCATTCCATCCCTGACCCGGTCAATGACTGGAAAACAGGTTGTAGGTTTTGTTTTTAGTATGTCTCTCGATCTCTCGACAGTGAAATAAACATCCTTCATACGGTGCCTTCTTTGTAGAAAACCATGACACAAAGTCTGTGAATGTATAAACAAACTTACTAGTCACGTACCTTGGAAGTAGATATCGTAAGAAAATGCTCATACGATTATTCCTTGACTCTTTCGTTTCAATTTGATTTTGACTTGATTAATGATGTATTTATCCTGGCAAGATGAAAACCACGTGGCCTCATCGTATATCTAACCAGGTTAGTAGACTACGTACAGCAAGTTGTTCACAATTATATATATGTATGTTCCCAACTACTTGACATTAAGATGAAATATTAGTGAATAATTTAAACAATTGAAACGAGAAAGGATAAAAGAGATATAAGCCTCTTGCTTAATCTTTCGCAAAGAATTGCAAAATGTTCCTGCTTGGGTGAGAAATAGTAAAAGGCCTAAACTGAAGGATTAGTGGCATAAGTAGCATTCTAATCAGGGCATCAACAGTAAACATCAATGGCTTGTATTGAATTTTTTTGGAAAGTAGGCCTATGGCACGTATTTAAAGAAGGTCCCATAGTTCTCTTTCAGTGCACCATGTACTTTGCATCCGGAAGATAGTGTGTTCGAATCCCACTGTCGAGAGCCCTGAAGATAGTTTTCCGTAGTTTCCCATTCCACACCAGGCAAATGCTGGGGCTGTACCTTAATTAAGGCCACGGCCGCTTCCTTCCAACTCCTGGGCCTTTCCTATCCCATCGTCGCCATAAGACCTATACTGTATGTGCCGGTGCGACGTAAAGCCACTAGCAAAAAATAATGTACTTTGCAAACGTATTAGATTTTAAGTCCACAATTGTAGCAACATTTAATATCTGGTAAAATTCAATTGTTTAATGAAGTTTTTCCCATTGGCTGTCCGGCTCCATGGCTAAATGGTTAGCTTGCTGGTCTTTGGCCACAGGGGTCCAGGGTTCGATTCCCGGCAAGGTCGGGAATTTTAACCATCATTGGTTAATTTCGCTGGCACGGAGGCTGGGTGTATGTGTCGTCTTCATCATAATTTCATCCCCATCACGACGCGAAGGTCACATACGGGAGTCAAATCAAAAGACCTGCACCTGGCGAGCGGAACATGTCCTCGGACACTCCCGGCACGCCATTTCATTTCCCATTGGCTAAATAAATACCATGTTACTCTCTTGCTGAAAGGCCATGTGTATACGGTATTTAGAATCAGTCTTTATCGTAACTTACACTACTAGATTTTTCAATGTTTTCTCCTTCAGAAGTACTCTGTTCTTCGGTGTCATCTGATAGCTACACAAATTGTCAACTCGCAAGAAAGTAATTGTACATATCGCAGTGGCAAGTTTTGTCATTATAAAACTAAACATCAAATGATTATGAAGTAATACCGAAGATTCTGAACGATTCCAGGAGAGTATCACGTAAAACAGAAGGTGAGGCTTACATGATCAGCCCACAAGGCATCTTAATTTAATTGTAACTGTCCTCGTTTCCATCGTGCCATGTTCTTTGTTGACATCTTGTAAAGTACACTATGTACAACAGTTGGCTCACATGATTAAAGCTGAAGTTTATTATGCACTCAATCAATCAATCAATCAATCAATCAATCAATCAATCAATCAATCAATCAATCAATCAATCAATCAGTCAGTCAATCAATCAATCAATCACTACTGATCTGAATGTAGGGCTGTTGCCCAGGTGGCAGATTCCCTATCACTTGTTTACCTAGCTTGTTCTTAAATTATTTCAAAGAACTTTCAAATTTATCTAACATGATCCTTGGTAAATTATTCCAATTCTTAATTCCTCTTCTTATAAAGGAGTATTTGCTCAAATTTGTCCTCTTGAATCCCAACTTTATCTTCATATTATGGTATTTCCAACTTTTAAACATTCTATCCAAGCTTATTCGTCTACTAATATCATCCCACGCCATCTCTCTGCTGACAGCTCGGAACATACCGCTTAGTCAAGCAGTTCCTCTCCTTACAAGTCTTTCCTGCTTAAAGTTTGCAACATTTTCCCAACACTATTCTATTATCGGAAAAAGCCCAGAACAAATCATGACGCTTTGCTTTGGATCGTTTCTCGTTCTCGAATCAAGTAATCCTGATGAGTGTCCCTTAATACGATGAATGGCATAGTAGACGTGATATGGGCTTCTTGAGCTTATGCCGTGTCAAGAAAATAAGGTGAAATTAAGTACGGGCCGTGAAAGCATCAATGGTAACGGCATAGTAGTTAATATACGAAGTAGTATCCAGTATTCGGGAGATAGTGGTTCGAACCCTACTGTCGGCAGCCCTGAAAATGGTTTTCCGTGGTTTCCCATTTTCACACCAGGCAAATGCTGGGGATGTACCTTAATTAAGGCCACGGCCGCTTCCTTCCCACTCCTAGCCCTTTCCTACGAAGTAGTATCCAGTATTCGGGAGATAGTAGGTTCGAACCCCACTGTCGGCAGCCCTGAAAATGGTTTTCCGTGGTTTCCCATTTTCACACCAGGCAAATGCTGGGGATGTACCTTAATTAAGGCCACGGCCGCTTCCTTCCCACTCCTAGCCCTTTCCTACGAAGTAGTATCCAGTATTCGGGAGATAGTAGGTTCGAACCCCACTGTCGGCAGCCCTGAAAATGGTTTTCCGTGGTTTCCCATTTTCACACCAGGCAAATGCTGGGGATGTACCTTAATTAAGGCCACGGCCGCTTCCTGCCCACTCCTAACCCTTTCCTGTCCCATCGTCGCCGTAAGATTATTTGCGTCGGTGCGACGTAAAACAACTAGCAAAAAAAGAAAAACGAAGTGAAGGAACATGCCTCTCATGATCTGTTGTAGAAAATCGTTCTTTTTAATCATCTCTAGCTCAGTATGCTTTTGAAATCAGTGATTTGGTACGTTTTTTCTTTCACATTACCATCGCAGGTCATGTTAGGTAGTCTCCAAATTACAGACCAGCAATTAACCGCGGCTTCGCTTGCGTGGATTTCCTAATTTGATAAATGTAATTGTTCCCTCGGTACTGTATTAACCATTATCTGAAAATCCCTAAAGTATAAAAACTCGCCGAAAAATTGGGTTTCATTTATCCCAGAAACTCTTTGTTAACAACGTTTGTGGTATTGCCTTTTGGGGCTAAGATGACCAAGCGACATAGAACTGTACATGTGAGAAAGAGTCTTCTCTCAAGTCGGAAAATACAAACAAACATGTTTCCTTATTTTTAAAGGAGATTGTAAATGCCTATTTCCACGTCTGTAACATCTTTAGTTTCTGAGATATAAGTACCCCCATAAAAAGAATTCAACCCCTTTATCAGTCCTTCCCCCACCCCAACCCCACCTAACTGGATTTTCTGAAAAATACCGTGTTTCTTTATTTTTAAAGGAAATTCCAAATACCAATTTTCAGGTCTGTAACGTCTTCAGTCCTTTTAGGTATAAGCCTCCACATAAAAGTTATTCACCGGGCGAGTTGGCCGTGCGGTTAGAGTCGTGCAGCTGTGAACTTGCATCCGGGTGATAGTGGGTTCGAACTCCACTATCGGCAGCCCTGATATGGTTTTCCGTGGTTTCCCATTTTCACACCAGGCAAATGCTGGGGCTGTGCCTGAATTAAGGCCACGGCCGCTTCCTTCCCACTGCTAGGCCTTCCCTATCCCATCGACGCCATAAGACCTATCTGTGTCGGTGCGACGTAAAGCAACTAGCAAAAAAATTATTCAACTCTTTATTTCACTTCTTTTCATCCCCGCTAAATGCCTTTTCCGAAAACAAAAAATACGTGTTCCTGTATTTTTAAAGGACTTTCCAAATACCAAGTTTCATGTCTGTAACATGTTAAGTTTTTGACATATACTGTAGATATATCGGTACTCAATTTAATCATTCACCTCCTTTTTCAATTCTTTTCAGCCCCTTAAGTGGATTTTCCGAAAAGAACAAAATACGTGTTTCTTCATTTTTAAAGGATATTCAAAATACTAACTTTCACGTCCGTAACATCTTCAGTTTTTGAGATATAAGTATCCTCATAAAAAGAATTGAACATCATCTTCACATCTTTCCATACCCTCACCCCCCTTCGGTGGACTTTTCGTAAACAAAAAGTACGTGGTTCTTTATTTTTAAAAGAGATTCAAAATACCAACTTTAACGTCTGTAACGTCTTCCGTTTTTGAGATATAAGTATCCTTTTAAAAAGACTTCAACTCCTTCTCTACTTATTTACACCCCCCATCCCTCGCCCCCCTAAGTCGATTTTCTGAAAACAAATACATGCGTGTTTATTTTTAAAGGAGATTACAAATACCAATTTTCACGTCTGTGACATCTGCAGCTTTTAGGGATATAAGTATCCCATACAAATAATTCAACGAATTTTCATTTTTTTCACCCCTTAAGTGGATGTTTCGGGGAAAAAAAGAAGTCACGTTTCTTTGTTTTTAAGAGGTTTGAATCATACTTGGTTTTTGAGATATAAGTATCCTCATACAACGAATTCAACTAACTTTTCAATTCATCCCCCCCCCTTAAGTGTATTTTCCGAAAACAAAAGAATACGTGATTCTTTACTTTGAAAGAAGATTCCAAATACAACTTTTCATGTTTGCAACATCTTCAGTTTTTGAGATATAAGTATCCTCATAAAAGGCGTTCAACCCCTTTTTCACCCTTTTTCCAACCCTCCTGTTAGGATTTCCCGAAAATAAAAGATACGTGTTTCTTTATTTTTTAGAGGAGATTCTAAATAGCAATTTTTACATCTGTAGACTTTTAGGTTTTTGAGATATAGATACACGCATTTTAAATATTCACCCATGTTTTCACCCCTTTAGCGACGGAATATCCAAATATTCTCCCTTAGTGAGCAGCTACATTGTAATATAAATGTATCCCCAAAATTTCGTTTCTGTATGTCCAGTGGTTTTGGCTTGGCGATGATGAATATTTATAAGTAATGAAAAACATTTTCTCCGTATTGAAAAAATCTTAATTTACAATAATATAAGAAATTTATTTTAACTCAACCTATTCAATACAGTACAAGATGTTAACATATTAGTTAAACATCGTTAAAAATAGTTGAGACATGTTTCACCCCGTCTGTGGGGGTCATATCAGTCATATCAAATACCTCAAAATTCTACCAGACGTCTGGTTGGAAATTATAAAAATATGTTGCATGAGTGAACACATTTAAAAACATCTACAAGATCCCGCCATTAACAAAAGATCAAATAGATTAAAAAATGTTACACTAGTGGACACGTTGGTGAATTTTCACTCAAAACAAGGCCGTCATATGTACAGTATTGGCAATAATGGTAGTTAAAGTCTTATTTGATGTTAAGTTCGAAGACAGTTTAAAATTTATATACAAATATTGAGAATGAATGCAGAATACATATAGTTACAATTTACATGTGCGGGTATTTCACATTGTAAAATAATGTGGAAAAGCATTCCAAATTTTGTATTAATTTCCATAAAAAGAAGAAGGAAAAAAATTGAGCTCAATATTGCGGTCCTGGTGCAGTCTAATCAGAAATGGCTTCAAGATGTGAAATTGTGTATGTGATTTATGACCAGCTCATGTAAAAATGTTGCATTACGTCGTAATTTAACTTGGATGTCTATGTTGACTAATTTTCTTAGACTCAGACAAAATAGTTCGTCGAAGTATCCATGGGCTAATCACCTCCGTTGGACACTCTCTAAGAAGACGGAGTGCCTAGTGCATGTAAACAACAGTTGATATTTGATTCAAAATGAACCATGTTGAAAAAGTGGCTTGAATGAGGGCGGTTGAGATGTCGTTAAATCTTCCCAATTGACTAGCGTTTTAAATTTTTTCTCGTATTTATGTTGTTGAAGTATGGGATTTCAGTTTTATTGGTTGAATGGTCGACAGTCGAAACGTTGTGTGATGTAATTCATGTTGAGCTGTCTTACGTATGTGAAAATCTTAAGTGTTGTTGGGCTGTTACCTTATTGCTAAGAGGTTTGTAAAGCACTGTGCTTTGTAATTTCAGTAATTTAAATGTTCTCGAGTTATTTCTGCTAAAGTATTCCAAATACTTATTTTAACTGTAGAAAAAGCATGACAAATCAAAGGTGTTTTCTTTCGATTGAAATTAATAACTCTAATGTTGGCTGAATGGTCAGCGTACTGGCCTTCGGTTCAGAGGGTCCCGGGTTCGATTCCCGGTCGGGTCGGGGATTTTAACCTTCATTGGTTAATTCCAGTGGCCCGGGGGCTGAGTGTTTATGCTGTCCCCAACATCCGTGCAACTCACACACCACACATAACACTATCCTCCACCACAATAACACGCAGTTACCTACACATGGCATATGCCGCCCACCCTCATCGGAGGGTCTGCCTTACAAGGGCTGCACTCGGCTAGAAATAGCCACACGAAATTATTAAAATAACTCTAATACCTTTAATATATTTACTAAAAATAAAGCGTACTCATGTGGCTACGGTTATTGTTGAGCAAAGGTTTGCTAACACTTATCTTTGTGAAAGGGTTTTTAGAAAATTTGAAACCTGTGATACCGAGCTCGATAGCTGCAGTCGCTTAAGTGCGGCCAGTATCCAGTATTCGGGAGATAGTAGGTTCGAACCCCACTGTCGGCAGCCCTGAAAATGGTTTTTCGTGGTTTCCCATTTTCACACCAGGCAAATGCTGGGGCTGTACCTTAATTAAGGCCACGGCCGCTTCCTTCCCACTCCTAGCCTTTTCCTGTCCCATCGTCGCCATAAGACCTATCTGTGTCGGTGCGACGTAAAGCAATTAGCAGCAAGAAACCTGTGATCGAGAGCAGTTAACCTACTAATTGTTATACTGGAAATGTTATGCCTAGTTTTCAATGTTCTGAGTAGAGTCTTTGACGTTATTCTCTGGATACAGATAAAATCTTAGTTGATTTTTTTTTTAATGGTATATTTAACACTAATAAAGGATGAACGGTAGGTAATAGGAGTAAATGTCGAAAGACCCTTGGAGGTTAATCATCGTTTCTATTGAAAAATCTCGTGAGATGCTTGATACTGAATCTGTGCCAATATTAAGTCATTCTGTTGGAATACGAGCGTGGGCGACTCTAGTCACCTGGCTACAAATAATTTCTTGCACCACATTGGCAACGCTCTGTAGTTAGTCATCTGTGCCTCTGACGGTGTTCTTTGAAATACATTCTCGAAGGCTTGCTTTTGGGGCAATTATTGAGGTTCAATATAATTATACGATCGCAGGTTCGATCCAGGGCCAGGCCTGTCACATTCATTGCGCTCAAAGCTAACAGTCACGGGTCAGTTTAAAATGTATTTAAGTGAAATCCTGCAGAAGAACAGCCGGTGCCATGACGTCTTTGAAAATCATTATCAGTTGTTAGGATATTGTTATACTGTTTAGTGGCAATTTTTGATGGATAGGCCTATCTCCCATATGACGCACGAGTTTGAATAAAAATGCATGGTATAAATGTCAGTATTCTTAAGCAAAAGGAAAATCGAATGCCAGATGTGATACAATGGGCTAACCAAGTGACTGTTTCGTGCACTGTACTGGGGGTGGCAATTTTTCATGGATGGTACTGTAGTGAAGGAAACAATTAAAATTTAGGGAAGTTAATGAAATGAGATCCCAGGTGCAACCTTCCTCAAGTCTTCAGACTTAAATTTATCCATACATTCTTCAGTATTGCCAACGGCCGTAGCCGTGCTGAAACATCGTATCCCGTGAGATCTCCGAAGTTAAGCAACATTGAGCTCGATAGCTGCAGTCGCTTAAATGCGGCCAGTATCCAGTATTCGGGAGATAGTAGGTTCGAACCCCACTATCGGCAGCCCTGAAGATGGTTTTCCGTGGTTTCCCATTTTCACACCAGGCAAATGCAGGGGCTGTACCTTAATTAAGGCCACGGCCACTTCCTTCCCACTCCTAGCCCTTTCCTGTCCCAATGTCGCCATAAGACCTATCTGTGTCAGTGCGACGTAAAGCAACTAGCAAAAAAAAAAAAAAAAGATTTCCTAAACGTGATAGAAATTTCTGTCAATAGATTTACTGCCAGGATATAAAGAATCATCTTTCATGCAAAATTCAGACACTTCGTCGTTTCTTAAGACCGGCAGTAGTTGAAGAGATGTTAAACATAAAACACTATCCTTACCTTTACACTATCTTTACTGCAACTGGATTCGATCTCCCAAAATTGAGTAAAAGAAGTGAGCGCCCATAATAGTTAGCAGTCCAGATACATGAACTGACCTCTCGACTCACGACCACATTCTGCCAAGCAAGTCGTGGACGCTTCATTTTAACACTTCGTGTGCACTTCAAATACGAACTACCAGTTTATCAAGCATTGCGCGGTTTAGTATTAAGGTTCATCGACAATGATAACATGTGAATATAATGAAAAAGACTGGAGATATAACACACGTATATGAAAAGACAATTGGTAAATTTGGGTGATAACGATAGCCAACTCTCGTGCCCGTACTACAGAGTCTGTTTCACGTAAACTTTATACGAAATTCGACGTTACTACCGATATCCTCCCCGCAGAGCACGAAAATAACTCAGGTATAGGGAAGCAACGTTGTAAAGAAAGGGCAAGCAACTCATTCAAACACTTGCAATTGAAATGAGTACGTTTCAAATACCGGTAGTAGAGTTTTTATTTTATTATCCCTCCATAGAGGCTTGACGTCAGGAAGGGCATCAGGTCGTAAAACAGGAACACATCCACATGTTCGAGACAGTTTGCACCCTGGATTCCACCAGGGTGTGGGGAAAAGCGTAAGAAGAAGAAGAACTTTTATTTTATTATGTAGACGGACTGTCAACTTTCCTTTATCCATTTAGGTCTGACTTTCACTGTCGGAATTCATTCAGAAAGAGTGGTAGATTGGAGATGTAAACCATTTACAGGGGTCTGAAGTTCAAATCCTAGTGTTGAAATCATCCATCCGCTCGTTGTTTGTCTATCTGTCCATGAATATTCAGGGATAGTGCCTTATTTTAAGCATCAGTAGTCTACATATTATGTTGCAATCATTGCAAAAAATAAAGCCATCTCCATGCAGGGTAGTAAGGCCTTTGGAGGTGTGGAAGTTAAAGGCTTCCACTGTCCGTAACCTCGGCACTAACATTAAGTGGAATAGAGTGGTTAGCTCTATACCCGGCCGCCTTTGCTCCCAGGAATTAACCTGGCACTAACTTTTGTGTAGGCTCAGGGCCATATGCCACGCAGAAGCAGAAATCTCGTTTCTTAAATATATTTTTCGACTTTCTAAAGGGGAATCGAATACACATCCTTCCGGTTGAAATGGGCACGCCTTAACTCCTTCGACCAGGCAGCCCTAAATCTCAGTCATAGGCCCAAATCATTACTTACACACATTACAACTGATCTGACATATACAGATTATGTTATCAGATTGTTGCCTCACATAAAGTTACACGAGACTGGAGTTCAAAGATCCTTATTGCGTATCATTAATAATAATAATAATAATAATAATAATAATAATAATAATAATAATAATAATAATAATAATATGTAACATTAGCTGAATTGTATCGAGCGAGTTGGCCGTGCGGGTAGGGTCGCGTAGCTGTAAGCTTGCATTCGGAAGATAGTGGGTTCGAACGAGTCGGCAACCCTAAATATGGTTTTCCGCGGCTTCCCTTTTTCACACCAGGCAAATGCTGGGACTGTATCTTAATTCCATGGCCGCTTTCTTACCCTCGCCTAGCCCTTTCCTATCCCATCGTCACCATAAGACATATCTGTATCTGTGCGACGTAAAGCAAATTGGAATTTGTAGCTACATTGAAAGTGCAGTGGCCTTCAGTGGTTTGATTGCCGACTGGGCCGGGTATATTTTAGCCACGTCTGGTTATTTTTTCTGGCTTGGAATATGAGTATTTGTGTTTGTCTCAATATATATTTTTATTTATACACAATCCATCTCACTGCCAACCACCACAGAAACGCGTATTTGTTTTAATAATACGTTTATTATTATTATTATTATTATTATTATTATTATTATTATTATTATTATTATTATTATTATTATTATTATTATTATTATTATTATTATTATGCACCTCCGGAGCGTAACGGTTAGCATTATTACCTGCCGTCAATCCTATACAACAAAAAATTCACACAAACGCCTGTCTAACATGTGAATCTATGTTCGAAGTGAGCACATTCCTGCAGAGGTCTGTCTGTCTGTCTGTCTGTCTGTCTGTCTAATGAAGTCATTCCACGGATCATTTTAAGTAAAGTTACTGTACCCAAGTTCCACTTACTGTACAGCAATGTTTACTATTTAATTTTAGCGATTATTAGAATACAGCGGAAACTAGATTTTCAAAAAAGAATGTTATTCGTATTTGTCTCCTCAAGGAGGTCCCGGCATTGCATGCTGCTAGTGTTACGAATACGCATTCCTGTTGTGTTCGGACAACGTCAGTAGGCTATTAAAGCTGAAGCACAGTAAATTGAAATAATGTAATGATTTTATTGGATCAACGTCCGGCTCCATGGCTAAAAGATTAGTGTGCTGGCCTTTGGTCACAGGGGTCCCGGGTTCGATTCCCGGTAGGGTCGGGAATTGTAACCATCATTGATTAATTCCGCACGGGGGCTGGGTGTATGCGTTAGTCTTCATCGTCATTTTTTTTTACTTTTTTGCTAGTTGCTTTACGTCGCACCGACACAGATAGGTCTTATGGCGACGATGTGCTAGGGAAGGGCTAGGAGTGGGAAGGAAGTAGCCGTGGCCTTAATTAAGGTACAGCCCCAGCATTTGCCTGGTGTTAAAATGGGAAACCACGGAAAACCATTTTCAGGGGTGCCGACAGTGGGGTTCGAACCTACTATCTCCCGAATACTGGATACTGGCCGCACTTAAGCGACTGCAGCTATCGAGCTAGGTCATCATCATTACATCCTCATCACGCCGCGCAGGTCGCCTATGGGAGTCAAATCAAAAGACCTGCACCTTTCGAGCCGAACATGTCCTCGGGCATGCCCGGCACTAAAAGCCATACGCCATTTCATTTTACTGGACCAAAGTATATGGTAAATTACTCAATAAAAATGTCTTCAGTTATTTTTATATATACAGAGCTCGATAGCTGCAGTCGCTTAAGTGCGGCCGGTAATCCAGTAAACGGGGATAGTGGGTTCGAATCCCACTGTCGGCAGCCCTGAAAATGGTTTTCCGTGGTTTCCTATTTTCACACCAGGCAAATACTGGGGGCTGTACCTTAATTAAGGCCACGGTCACTTCCTTCCCATTCCTAGCCCTTGCCTCTCCCATCGTTGCCATAAGACCTATCTGTGTCGGTGCGACGTAAAACATCTTGTAAAAAAGTTATTTTTATAATACACTAACAACATAAAACATACAGTTTTTTGTCTATATACTGGTTTATTAATAATTTCGTGTGGTTATTGCTAGCCTGGTGCAGCACTTGTATGGCAGATCCTCCTACGAGGGTGAGCGGCATCTGCCGTTTATTGGGAACTGCGTGAGTGTTATTGTAGTGGAGGATAGTGTTGTGTATGGTATGTGAGTTGCAGGGATGTTGGTGACAGCACAAATACCCCGTCCCTGAGCCAAGAGAATGAACCATTTAAGGTGTAAATCTCTGACCAGCCCGGGAATCGAATCCGGGACCCTGTGAACTGAAGACATCTGTGCTGACCGTTCAGCCAAGGAAGCGAACTATAGACTGATTTGATGCAACCCTAAATGCTATCCTATCCTTTGCTAACCTCTTCTTTCCACCTATAGCCCTTACTCTTTCCTTCAGAACTAACTGAACAATCCTGCGTATCGCAATATTTGTCCTCTCTACCGTACCTTTCTTTTCTTCATGGCAAATTTCGTCAAATCGTCTATCTTTCGCTAGCTTGTTTCAGGATCCCTCCAGTCGTGATCATATCTAACATCTCGCCTTCAACATTATTCTGTAATGCCACATTTCATCCCCTGCTATATTTTTTCTTTCTTTCTTTCTTTCTTTCTTTCTTTCTTTCTTTCTGCAGAGGTTATGCCCAGGTTTCAATCCTATACAACACAAAACTCCACACAAACCCCTTTCTAACATATAAATCTATATTCGAAGTGAGCATAATTCTCTTCTTAAGAAAAGCTTTCGCAGATTGGGCCAGTCTACATTTTATGTCATCCTTGCTTCTTTCATCATGTATTATGTTACCTGAGTAGCATTGCTCATCTGCTCCCTTTAAGACTTTATTTCCTAATATTTTTTCCACATCCTCTTTCTTCATTTGACTGTATTCTATTGCTTTCGTCTTACATTCATTCATTCGTTATTACCTTTTACTCCCTCTCTAATACTGTATTTATACCAGTCAGCAGCTTCTCCATATTCCCTACTGACTCCGATAAGATGCCATTATCGTCGGCGAATCTTCGAGTTTTGATTTCCTTGTGCTGTGGTTCATTTCTCCAAATCTCTTTGATTTCTTTTAGTTTGTTCTACATACATATTTAAAAGACGGGGGACAAACTGCAACCCTGCTCTTTCTTTTTCTTTCCGCAGAGGTTTATGCCCAGGTTTCAATCTTATACGATACCACACTCATACAAATGTGTTACTAACATGCGTATCTATGTTCGAAGTGAGCATATTTCTCTTCTTTCTGGATTGTTGCTTCTCACTCATGTCGTTCGATTCTTGTAGCTGAAGTTGGTTTTTTTGTTCTTTCCCTCTTCTCCCGGAAGAGAGAGATTAGTGTAGTGTTTCTCTACTTGAAGACTGTGGACGATTTGGTTTTCATTCTTTTATGTACTTTGCACTGACAATTTATATTTTTGTATATGTGCTGTGAGTGTTCCTTGCACATGGAGGATGACCAAATGTTTCAACAAAATAAAAAGTTTGGTTTTTTTCAAGATTGTAGTTTACCCTTTTCCAGTTTTCGGAATGAGATAATCCTGATGAAAATCCAATACACTGGAATCATACTCTAATTGGGGTCTTACCAGTAACTTATAAGTCCTCCCTTTTACATCCTTAGACCTACTACAACCCCTACATACCCCAAAATCATACGAAGAGATCTATAACTTGTATTTATAGACTCGTTAATGTGTTTGCCCCTAATGAAGATCATCCCTGGATAATACGCTACGCTGGTCCCCTTTTCCCATGTGACCAACAATAGAGTCCGCCATGACCAGAGCTTCAACCTCACCCATCTCATTAGATTTTCTCCCCTCCTGGTGTCCGTTATCTTCTTCCCTGATAGCTGCAGAACCTACTTTACTTCCTCCCCCTTCTTCGTCTTACAAGGGAAGTAACTGGTGGAAAACGATCATGATTTTTTTTACACAATCGTTGTACTGTAAGAGGATAGCGTGCAGAGAATCGGCTTCCAGATTTAGCTGCGAGGCTCTGAAATCGTATCTCGAATCCCGGTATGCAAGCATGACGGATGGCGCAGCTGGACATCCCTGAGCCATCTAGGAGTTGTGGTGTGGTGGGCCGTATATGTATGCAGTCTCTCGACCCGCTCTGAAGCTGTATTGTTTCACTCACTTGTCAGTCACTCGCAAAAATATAGCAGAAATGACTGGTATAAATTGCAAGATGATGACACAAGATTTCGGTCGGTGGAAGCAGGGTGGGTCTCGGCCAACAAGTGGCCACGGCTGGTCCATGGCCCAACAGCTCTGCACTCTGACCGGGCAACAGAGCAGAGGAGGTGTGGCCATGGCTCTACCGTGGCTCTACGCCTCTGGATTCGGGAGACGGTACAGAGCTAGATCTCACGGCTGGCTCCAACCGTCGGCTGTCCTGAGAATCGTTTTCCGTGGTTTTCCATTCTCCTGCACTTGGGCGAATGCCGGGACAATTCCTAGAATAGGCCACAGCCGCCAACCCTCTCACCTTCTTCGAGCATCTCCTTCACCGTAACAAACCTCCCGGCATGAGAGACGGCGTTACCGTATAAGAGGCCCGCCTCCCCCTTCACGGGAAGAATGAACACATTTTAGTAGTAGTAGTAGTAGTAGTAGTAGTAGTAGTAGTAGTAGTAGTAGTAGTAGCACAAGCTTTTTGTACACCAAGCACAATGGATTCGAACTTCATTGTCGCACTGTTCTTTGTCCGTTTCTTTCTTCTTCTCCATGCAATATTTAGCGGGCACTACGAACTCGGAAGGTCGCTCTCTTGTGTAATTCCTTGCAAACTGTGAATACTTTGTCATATCCCGAAGTCGTGGAGATGATAACTGAAAATGTATGAAAGACTGCAGTTTAAGGATTGTGTCTCTGTGGTGAACGTCAACTTTAACATCGTTACGAGAAGTTAGAATTTCTGTTAATCGATGGTAAAAATCTTTCCACTGCCGAAAGAAGAATTTGTCTATCGGTTGAATTATACCCATGGTACCTGGAGGAATCTGAAGCAGTTCTATTATTTTGCGTGGAGGGATGTCTTCAAGACAAGTTGTATCACTGTATGTGATCCACGAATCAAAAAGCAGGGCACAGTTGCATTCAGAGAACGGGAAAAAAGGGTTCTCTAAACCATATTTTTAGTTGTGTTTTCCCAATTTTTCCTGATTTTGTAGCAGTGACAGCGATGTTATTGCTTTAAATATTTTTTGAAACCAGAGAACCGAAGGTTCCGGTCAGCTCCTGTAGTACAATAAATAATTTAGGGAACAAAGAACCGTCTATACTGATTGTTGGCATTATGGTGTACGAATGTGTGAGTGAACTAACCGATTGGGCTATCGTGTGTGTGTGTGTTTCTTACCTACAAAAAACAGGGTCCTTTCCAATCGCATTTTGCCCTCGAACCCGCTTTGATCAGTGTTGTAAATACAGGACGGGTTCTAATGGAGAAATCGCTCTCGAGCCCTCTCCAGAAATTCTTCTTCAGCCTTATTCTTTTGCTTTTCGTCCTGAATATGCGAACAGGATACAAATTTCGCAATTTTCCTACTCCCAATTCTGTGCTGTTTCTTGAAACGGCTGATCCAGGCATGAGAGGCTAAGAAATTACTTTTTTCGATAGATAGTTCACGTGCAATTTCCAAAGCACGCGGCCGTAAATCTTCATCACTTACATTTCGCCTTCCCCTTCCTGCTTTCTGGAAACGGGAATAAAGTTTTTCATACAAAATTGTTTTATGTACAATTGGACTTGCCGACATACTCGTATTTTCCAACTGCTTCTTCCACAAGTAAAGATATCGCTCCGACCTCACTAAGGTATTTGCGGACGTTTAGAGGTGATAATCGCTCTTTACCACCTTCGTTAAGCCAGAATTTAACAGCCTTCCTCTTGTACTCCATACTGATGTTTCCTTGCACACTTTTTACGGGACTAGGAACATAACAAGAACCGGACGATTTGAATGGCGACTGACTCGTAGAATCATTAGATTCTTGGGAGTCATATTCTAGTTTCGAACTCGGACCCGAAACTTCACTTGCGATCGGCAGAAGGTTTTGGCAAACGGAATCACTTGAGTCGCTTTCACTATCTCGACTGTGTACATCAAGAGAAACCTCCGCAATACCTTGCACTCCTCTACGATTATTTTCCATCAAATCAGTCAGATATTGCCCCATTTCCATTTCTTTCGAGCTAATTTCTCCAGAAAACAAGAACCCTTATTCGTGGAAATAACTCATTAGAAACTCCGCTACGTTAATACGTCGTCCTCTTCATTTTCATTGTTTTGCATTCTTTAAATAATAAAGAATGTATTGCGGCCGAATGGCCATAATGATACAGTACATATATATGTGATATTCCTTTTAGAATTTGATCTATATAGCAATACAGCATATTTCCTAGTATTGAGCAGCCATGTCACTTGACCTGGTTCGGTTTGGGCACGTGGTTATGTGGTAAGTTCCGCATATACTGTTCCTTAGATCGCACACGCAATTTTCATCTGGTTCATGAAACACTTTCGGGAGCAAATCTTGTGGTGGAAACCATGAACTGCAAGCCTTGTCACGACTTGCCTCATTTCACAGAGAGGTTGCGTCCATCGTCTGTCCAGCATCGCGTTTGTTGTGCACAATTCCATCGGTATATCCCGCTTTTTATTCTGTAGATCTTGGAGCAGTTTTCCGTGGTGTCAGTAGTAGTAAAGTTATCCATAGATCCTCTATTAGGAACGTTTCTCTTGCAAGCTCGTATACCAGTCTGGATTTGGTTGCCTTCGATAAACCGAGGGCTCTTTTGAGAAATCTGGATTTTGTCTTTTCTATCTCTTCCATTTGCCTGTAGTTCAGAAATTTCCATGTTAGCTCGAGTCCATATGTCAGAACGGGTAGTACCTTCGTTTGAAAAAGTGCCATTGCTGTTTCAAGTTAAATGAGATTTACAGTATATGTCCAGTGTCGTTTATAGCTTTTATTGCGGCGACTGTCTTTGATCCGATGTGTAATCTAAAGCTTCTTCCTGTAACCTGTGTGTGTTAAGGAGTGTGAGGAAAGAGTTAGAGGATTTCCAGAGATATAATTAGACAGGAGGACAGGAATAAAGGTAGGTTTCACTCAAGCAATGTACCGAGTACGGTAGCAAGACAAGAGGGAGGGGAGGGAGAAGTTGTGAAGGACAGGTGGGTTAATGTAACTTGCGGTCTTATACCTTCTCCAGATCAACAACAAACGAATGTAACAATCTGCTTCTCTCGAAACGCTTCCCCATTAGTTGGCACAAACTGAAAATCTGTCCTTGGCAGCCACCAAGAGATCTAAAACCACTTTGGTCTTCATCCAACTTACTATCTACTAGTCCTCGCACACCTCTTTCCATAGCCCGTGGAACCATTTCGACCAAAATACTTATCACAAATACTTTGGTAAGGCTTTATTCCAGAATTTGTATCATTTTGTACGGTTATTAACTTATTGCCGACCTGAGAGGCGCAGTCGGTTCGTCGCTGTTCTTCTGGTCCAAAGATTTATTCACTTATAGGAAGGGGAGTTAGGGATTGGAATAAGTTACCAGGGGAGATGTTCAATAAATTTCCAATGTTTTTTGAAATCATTTAGGAAAAGGCTAGGAAAGCAACAGATAGGAAATCTGCCACCTGGGCGACTGCCCTAAATGCAGATCAGTATTGATTGAAAAATAAGGGATTTGATCCAGGCTACGGTCACTGTCATTTAAGGATGTTTAAATGCAACAACTTCCAGGATAATGGCTTCTGGTCCGTTAAAGAACTTCTGAGGGATGAAATTTCGACCTCTCGACGTCTCTTAAAATATGTAACAATTGCAGGGACATTAAAAAACGATAGGCCAATCATTTTTTTTTTGACGGACTGCAGTGGCTTGCATTCAGCTTCAGGTAACATGACTGAGTAGAGCAGTAGGTTGGAATCCTATTATTGGCCCTATTTTCCCGTTGTTTCAATTTTAATTTCAGACGAATGTCAGGCCGCTACCTGATATTGGCCACGGCCCTTACCTCCCAATCTAGGCCCTGGTTGTTTGCCAAGTGCACTCTCCGTTTTACAGGCATCACATACACACCAAGTACACGGGCTGATGGGCAAGATGAAATAACAACAGTAACATATTTATTATTTTACAATTTGTTTTACGTCGCACCGACACAGAAAGGTCTTATGGCGATGATGGGACAGGAAAGGCCTAGGAGTGGGAAGGAAGCGGCCGTGGCCTGATTTAAGGTACAGCCCCAGCATTAGCTTGGCGTGAAGGTGGGAAACCACGGAAAACCATCTTCTGGGCTGCCGACAGTGGGGTTCGGACCCACTATCTCCCGCATGCGAACTCACAACTGCGCGCCCCTAACCGCACGGCCAACTCGCCCGGTAACAGTTATATTAGACGAGCACTGTGTTCGAGTTCTCTGCAATGCCGGTAGTAGGCGAGACCTCGGCATTTTATAAGGCTACGGAGAGGATGAAATTCTAGTCGTTTGGGCCGATTAGATGTTAGGCCCCTTTCAGCAAGCAAGCAAGAGAGCAAGCGAGCAACGAAAAAGCAAATCCTAGCAAAACGAAAAGCAATTATGGAATTTCTCACTAAATTTGCTTCTCAGGGAATAATGTGAAAGATTTTAAAATTTTTACAGGAAGTGAAATACTCCGAAATCATACCTTACGCTAGGCAAAGGCGGAACGCGTTCCTCCCCACCCACATCCATCTGATGCTCTGCCAATTCTTGTAGATATTTTTATGCTCTACATGGATGACATGCATGATTCACTCAAAAGAATGCTTTTCTAAATGGGATTCTGCAATATGTTTGAAATGTCGACAACGACTTGTTTTCCTACGTTACTGACGTATTTATTGTTGTTTTGGTGCGAGTACTTTCTATTTCAAGAACGCGAAACATTGAGAAGACTGATATCGCTGCGAAACATTCATTTGATTTGTAGCTCTTCTGAACGCCTTCCTTGGTGAATATAGACTCATTGTCAGACTACACTGAGAACTGCATATTCTGCTTCATTTTACTTTAGTCATGTAATAAGTACTTTGGAATAAATGATGGTGATGAAGCGTCTTCTCCAAGGTCTTCATTTTTTTTTTTTTTTTTTTTTTTTTGGCTAGAGACACTTTATTCTCTCGATTGCTGATCCATTTTTAACCAAAATTAGTGTGATGCGAATGCTGCTACTATCGAATATACTAGTGAAATTAATCCTTTCATGAATAGAAAAAATATTTTTATTGGTGGACTTAAAGAAGAAGAAGAATTTTTAGAATTTGTTTTAAGTCGCACCGACGCAGATAGGTCTTATGGCATCGATGGGATAGGAAAGGGGTAGAAGTGGGAAGGAAGCGGCCGTGGCCTTAAGTAAGGTGTGAAAATGGGAAACCACGGAAAACCATCTTCAGGACTGTCGACAGTGGGGTTCGAACCCACATCTTCCGGATGCAAGCTCTCAGCTGTGCGACCCTCACCGCACGGCCAACTCGCCCGGCAAGAAGAAGAAGAAGAAGAAGAAGAAGAAGGGTTAATTCTTCATAGACCTTGTTTTTACTTATTTATAATTCAAGGATCTCTTGGATTACGTCACATTTGTAGGACAACACATCTGACTTCGACTGCAATAATATGGAATAATTTCAGTACAAATAGGGCCTATAAAATAGCTGGTAGGTCTATAATAATAATAATAATAATAATAATAATAATAAAAATAATAATAATAATAATGGTCCGCCTCTGTGGAGTAGTGGTTAGTGTGATTACCTACCACCCCCGGAGGCCTGGGAGGTCAACTGAGTAGAGGTAGGTTCGTCTCCCACCACAATCATCCTGGAAGTGGTTTTCCATGGTTTCCCACTTCTCCTCCAGGCAAATGCCGGGATGGTACCTAAATTTAAGGTCCTTCCCTCCTCCGTGTTTATCCCTTCCAATCTTCCCATCCCCTACCATGGCCCCTCTTCAGCATAGCAGGTGAGGCTTCAGTGAGAATTGATGGTAGAATGAGTTCTTGGTTCAGGGTACTTACAGGGGTTAGACAAGGCTGTAATCTTTCACCTTTGCTGTTCGCAGTTTACATGGATCATCTGCTGAAAGGTATAAAATGGCAGGGAGGGATTCAGTTAGGTGGAAATGTAGTTAGCAATCTGACCTATGCTGACGACTTGGCCTTAATGGAAGATTGTGCCGAAAGCCTGCAGTCTAATATCCTGGAACTTGAAAATAGGTGCAATGAGTCTGGTATGAAAATTAGCCTTGTGAGGACTAAATTGATGTCAGTAGGTAAGAAATTCAACAATATTGAATATCAGATTGCCGGGCGAGTTGGCCGTGCGGTTAGGGATGCGCGGCTATGAGCTTGCATCCGGGAGATAGTGGGTTCGAATACCACTGTCGGCAGCCCTGAAGATGGCTTTCCGTGATTTCCCATTTTCACTCCAGGGAATGCTGGGGCTTTACCGTAATTAAGGCCACGGCCGCTTCCTTCCAACTCCTATGCCTTTTTTATTCCATCGTCGCCATACGACCTGTGTCGGTGCCACTAGCAAAAAAAAAAAAAAAAAAAAAAAAAAAAAGAATGTCAGATTGGTGATACAAAACTAGAAAAGGTCGATAATTTCAAGTATTTAGGTTGTGTGTTCTCCCGGGATGGTAATATAGTAAGTGAGATTGAATCAAGGTGTAGTAAAGCTAATGCAGTGAGCTCGCAGTTGCGATCAACAGTATTCTGTAAGAAGGTAGTCAGCTCCCAGACCAAAACTATCCTTACATCAATCTGTTTTCAAACCGACTTTGCTTTACGGGAGCGAAAGCTGGGTTGGCTCTGGATATCTTATTCATAAGTTAGAAGTAACAGACATTTAAGTAGCGAGAATGATTGCTGGTACAAATATTTGGGAACAATGGCAGGAGGGTACTCGGAATGAGGAGATAAAGGCTAATTTACGAATGAACACGATGGATGAAGCTGTACGCATAAACCGACTTCGGTGGTGGGGTCTTGTGAGGCGAATGGAGGAGAATAATGGACTCTGTTATGGAGGGTAAGAGAAGTATAGGGAGACTAATAATAATAATAATAATAATAATAGTAATGTTATTTGTTTTACGTCCCACTAACTGATCGAGCAGACAGAGGCGAATGCGTGTTGCGCGCCGAGGTATACTACTGTGTACGTCCCCAGATTGCTGTAACTTCCTCGCGCGCAGCTCTTTGATGTGACGCGGAAAACTTGTTGTTTGTTGTTGCTATTTGCTTCACGTCGCACCGACACAGATAGGTCTTATGGCGACGATAGGATAGGAAAGGCCTAGAAATGGGAAGGAAGCGGCCGTGGCCGTAATTAAGGTACAGCCCCAGCATTTGCCTGGTGTGAAAATGGAAAACCACGGAAAACCATCTTCAGGACTGCCGGCAATGGGGTTCGAACCCACTGTCTCCCGGATGCAAGGTCACAGCTGCGCGCCCCTAACAGCACGGCCAACTCGCCCGGTACGCGGAAACCTACTGCTACTAAAATGTTGTCATTCCTCCTAGACGGTGACGCCGTCGCTCAAGTCAGGAGATTTGTTATGATGAAGGAGATGTGCGGAGAAGGTGAGAAGGTTGGCGGCCATGGCCTATCCTAGGAACTGTCCCGGCATTCGCCTTAGTACAGGAGAATGGAAAACCACGGAAAACCATTCTCAGGACAGCTGACGGTGGGGACCAGCCCCTCCCTGTTTCCGGAATGTAGAGGCGTAGAGCCACGGCAGAGCCGCGGCCAACCCTCCTCTGGTTGATCGGTCGCAGTGCAGAGCTGTCGGCCCAGCAGAAGCCCACTCTGCAACCGCCGACGTGACGCGGAAAAAATCGACAAGCAGTTAAACGCAGCGAACCTCGTTCCGTATCGTTCATGTTGCGGGCTAAGGCTACGCAACTAATTTACGCAGTACCGTCCAGACAGGAGCGCGACACGGTTACGTTACGAGGTTCTGTTGCAAGTCTGGACTCGCCATTACAACAAGCTATAGACAGACAAAACGTATTATACCAGGATAAGAAAGTACTAAGAAATTCTAAACGAGGCCAAGGTTAAGAAGTTAAGGAGGGTTGGAAATTTCAGGAGATTGTACTCGTTCACACGTCGAAGCATTCAGCTGGAATTTGTAAACTCTTACAAATACTTTGTATTAACCTTCCAACGCCTGGAAACATTAACCAAAATCATCCAAGAGAGAAATTCAGGAGTTGTTAAAGCAATCTTTGAAATAAGGAATTTTCATACACTTTTAACTGACACGGCGCTACAGCAATTTTCCCCGACAGTAGAACAAATAACAACTTATACGTTAAGGAGGAGTATTTGGGAACATCTGAGTTTCTCAAACCTGAAAAAGCTGAAGAGCGTAAAAGCTGATTTCATAAAAAGAACCCTGTGTAGGCCTATATAAGAATTCACACCACCTCGCGCTGTATGTACCATTTGGTAATAATAATAATAATAATAATAATAATAATAATAATAATAATAATAATAATAATAATGGCGTATGACCTCCGAAGCGGCCTGGTGCAGGTCTTTCGAGTTGACGCCGTATAAGCGACCTGCGAGTCTATGAGGATGGGGCCCTACGTATGATAATTCTAATGATGAAGACAGCGCACATACACACAACCCCCAGGCCATCGGAATTAACCAATGAAAGTTAAAATCCCCGACCCCGCAGGGAACTCCTGGACCAAAAGCCAGCACACTAATCATTTAGCCACGGAGCCGGGCGTACCATTTCGTAAAATCGACCGACTTTTCAGAAATCTTACGACAATGCACAACCTCAGAGCAAGGTCGCTGTGTTACAAAGAAAGAGATCAGAAAGCAGCAAAAATAGAACCGAACTTCTGGAAGAACGGATGGAAGAAGTCAAATTACGCTCTAAGACACGTCTAAACAAGACTAAAAGTACATGGATTCCATCACCGTATATGCAACCAAAGAGGTTGTTTTGGCCCAACCAAGAAATGTAAATACAAGCTCTGCGGACAGTAATAATACCATTTACTAGAATGCTCAGCAAGGATAAACTCTGTCGCACTCCGCTGATGATGATTATCGTTAATAATCTGTGTTTGCGATATTGTAATAAACGTTGTGTTTAGTAACATCATGGCATCCTTTCTACGTTAGGTTCTTTTAAGGACCACGTGCCACTTTCAATGCTTCATCCTATGTTGTTCTTTCTTATTCCTCCAATGCTCCTTCATCTTCTCACTCTGCTGGTATTATTATTGTACCGGGAGGTACACTTCAACGCCGCGCATTCAAAATATGCGCCTTAATGAACTCCTCTATCGAACTAAGGTGGAAACTACTACAATAGGAACTTAGAACTTTAATCAGAAGATGTCACCACCGAAATATTACGTAATTTTGTTATTGTGCAGTTTCCTAAACTGAGTGAATTTCTCCTTGTTTTGTTTGCCATTCATCAAGAAGTTTGGACATTTTTCTACAGATGACACCACTAAAAATTTATGATCATGCCCTCTGGTGCAAAGTGAAAGAACTTATAATTTAAAGAAGTTTTGTATTTCTAGGTTTTTGTAACTGATTGATGTTCATTTATTTTTGGGTTGGCAATGCTTCTTTTTTCTTCCCGCCAGTTTTGAATCTAGCCAATCACTAATTTCTGTAATTAATGTTCAACCTATCACAGGCTTCTTGTTCGATTTTGAGTGTTACTTTTGAACACAACCAATAAAATTGAGAGGGTGTGGCTAGTTTAGTCTTGAATGATCTCGAACCTTCCCTGAGGGTATATAGAGTGCGGCTTTTCACGTTTCTTGGCCAATTGATCGTCATCTTACTGAATGTGTGTGTGTTTAAGCAGGAGGCGGGCGGCCTCTTTCGTCGGCAGCCAGGACATCTATAAGGTAATGGCCACATAACTTCATTCTTTCTTGCTACCTCCGCAGTTTAATCCGAGGGAAAGGTCCGAATCTTTAGTTATGGAACAAACTTTTCTAAAATGTGAATCTTCTTCCGGCTAATGTAAAAACTTCATAAAGCTTTAACCTTAAATCGGGGATAGAGAGTGAATTACCCTCTCGAGCTACCCTTCATCTTAGTTTTAGGTGACTACGTTTTGTAACCTTTTTTTTCTTCTGTAAGGTGTTAAAGTAATTTCTATACGAGTCACCTCAGTAGTTTGGGAATAGCCCCTGTTTCATCGGCCTAGAGCCCTTTAGGTTTTTAAGTGTTCATTATCTTGTGTTTGGGCCAGTTATCTAACCTGTTCTTTTTCCATGGAGGCCCAGTAGGTTGGGTATTAAATACCCCTGTAAAAATAAGTTCCATTTGTAAATGGTGGTTTGAGAGACCAGAGATTGATGTAATATTGCTTTGAGTAGGCAGTAAGGAACCGAGAGCCTGGTTGCTCTTTTTCAAAGTTTTGTAAGATTACCGAGTGCCTCTGGAAGGCTAGAAATTGTGTTTTGGGTGCGAATGCTCTGTGAATTAGGGGATTTCTGCCCTTGAATAAATTTGTGCTCTTTGGTAAATTTGAGCTGGGAGCTCAGGAGTTTTAAACGAGGGGCTTGAAGCCCAGAATCTGTAAAGTTCACTAATCTTGTATTTTCCTTGACTTGTTTCAAGATTGTCATTGTACCTGATGTTTCATTGTTATGAAAAATTGTTAAGTTTGAAGTGCTAAAAAAGATAACCTTCAGTTTAAGTTTTAAATTGATTTTGATATTGTAGATAGACCCATTCACCCCGGCACCTTCTTTAACCTCTTTCTGCTCTACGGGTAACCGCGTAACAATTATTATTGTGAAAATCGCTATTGTATCCATTAATGGTGCAGTTTCAACAATCGGTATGGTTTTTTTTCACACTGTGTGATAAATGGAAGTGGGTGGAGGGTGGGAGGTGGAGGACAGTGAAAGAAAACGTGGAGCAAGCCCAAGGAAATATAGATCTGCCTAATCTGACAGAAGTACAAATAACGGCTGCCGGAAATTACACGTTAATCTGTTCAATTGGGGTCTGAATGTTATTCTTTCTTTGTTGAATGTCATTTTCTCTCTTCAGGTATCTTGGTTTTTGTTGTTGTTGTTGTTTTACTTGGTTCAGAGATACATTTATTTCAGTTTCATCCAGTTAAATTGATTTTTTTTCGTCGATAACATTTATACCCAAGATTACGATTCCTTAAAGTCCTAATTTCATGCTGTCAGTACATAAACTTTAATATTCTGTCGAACAAACCGAGTAATGAGTTCGATTTTCCTTTAGGATTCATAAATTCGTAATACCTAGAACCATAGGTATTTAATCTACATCATCAAAGTAATAATAAATCAAGTACTTCTGATCTTTTAATTTGGGGAATAAGCGTTTATGTGACTGTACGTGTTGGAATGACCAAGAAAAAATCGAGTTTGTTTCCCCCTCCACGAAATCGAACGAAGACGTGCTATCTATGAGTGGCTCCTCAATATAATAGAATCATGAATTCAGATTAGAATGGCACTAATAACAACTTTTAACTGCAAATATTGGTCAATGAGTTTTTAAATCATTTCAAACATACAGTAGTGAACCATTAAAATACAATAGCTTAAAGAATACTGAAGTGAGTCGAGCACAGCGAAGAAGATGAGCTAGGCTTTGGAGCTTTTATGAGTAGGGTGGAGCAATAGTACGCACCTAGTGCATGCTCTCATAATTCAGCTTAGTAAAAAAGAGTGGGAATCATGATTTACACCTCAAAAACGTCAATATTTCTAGTCTAAATTTGACTGGGATATATGCTTATATACAGAATACATTCCACGCAGCTAATTTAAAAAGCGCACTTTTGTCCCAATAGTGGTGCAAAAATCTGCTTGAAGCATGTAAAAATGAATTCAGAATTAAAGTTAAGGCCTCAATATCTGCGGAAACGTTTATGACAGTGATTTAGAGCAAGTTAAAACAAAGCATTTGTTCTTCTTCTTCTTCTTCTTCTTCTTATTCTTCTTCTTGATCTGTTTACCCTCCAGGGTTGGTTTTTCCCTCGGACTTAGCGAGGGATCCCACCTCTACCGCCTCAGGGGCAGTGTCCTGGAGCTTCAGACTTTGGATCTGGGATGAACCTGGGGAGGAGGACCAGTACATCGCCCAGGCGGCCTCACGTGCTATGTTGAACAGGGGTCTTGTGGGGCGTTGGTAAGATTGGAAGGGATAGACAAGGAAGAGGCCGTGGCCTTAAGTTAGGTATCATCCCGGCATTTGCCTGGAGGAGAAGTGGGAAACCACGGAAAACCACTTCCAGGATGGATGAGGTGGGAATCGAACCCACCTCTTCTCTCTTGACCTCCCGAGGCTGAGTGGATCCCGTTCCAGCCCTCGTACCACATTTCAAGTTTCGTGGCAGAGCCGGGAATTGAACCCGGGCCTCCGGGGGTGGCAGCTAATCACGCTAACCACTACACCACAGAGGCGGACTAAAACAAAGCAATTACATTGCAAAATACGTTTTCTTTCATAACGATATAGAGAATTGCTTTATTTTTATGACAGTTTTTTTAAAGCGAAGTGCACAAGTGAAATTACCCCTACCTTCATACTTGCAACATTCTTCATGTCACCACTCTTCTCATTTCTGACACTTCGAATGGGAATCAGTGTACGCTTCCACAAACCTTGTGCAATGCATGATTCTATCAGAACTTTAGCTTCTTTCTTCCTCTTTTTTGGATTAGACAGAGTGTCGTCGACTGGAATGTTTGTTTATTGAGTAACTGTCCTAGCGACTTTTTTAGGCCCGCGTTCATCAACGTCAGTTACTTTTCCTGTTATCTTAGATTTCCAAATTTCGAATAATGTCATCATCTCGAACAACACTCACTTCTGTATTCACCACAGAATTTATTATCTCGGTTTACCAAACCTAAATTTTCATTTCGGTCTGAATTTTAACCTTAAATTTTTCCTACTGACTCACGGAGAACAAATAGCCTAACTGTGTGCTGCCGCCATTATCGAAATGTAAACAAGTTTTGAATTACATTCGGTGTTGGCAAATAATGTATGCTAAATTATGTCCGCTATTGATCAGAAAGAAAGACTAAAGCCTAATATGACGTTCCATGAGAAGGAATTGTTATTGAATTTAGTAGTAGAAAGCATTAACGTATATTTCAGTCAGAAATAAGGCTAAGACAGTATTCCTTAGTTCTTCTTTAGAAATCAATCCATTCGTGTGCCATACAAGATATAAGCACCGATAGAGAATTCAACTTAGACCTACCTATGTGTTGGGAATTCCAGGTTTATGTTCGATTATTTATAACACTGACAGTGTCAAAGCTTTAGATAACGTAAAATGTGTCGTCCTAATCCTCAAAGTATGTAGCGCCTTCTGTTTATTTCATGATCTTGGTCATATTCCTCTTCGCTGTGATTTTCTCTTCTTTCTTTCTTCCTTAATCTGCTTACCCTCCAGGGTTGGTTTTTCCCTCGGACTCAGCGAGGGATCCCACCTCTACCGCCTCAAGGGCAGTGTCCTAGATCGTGATACATTGGGTGGGGGATACAACCGGGGAGAATGACCAGTACCTCGCCCAGGCGGCCTCACCTGCTATGCTGAACAGGGACCTTGGTGGGGGATGGGGAGTTTGGAAAGGATAGGCAAGGAAGAGGGAAGGAAGCGGATGTGGTCTTAAGTTAGGTACCATCCCGACATTTGCCTGGAGGAGAAGTGGGAAACCACGGAAAACCACTTCCAGGATGGCTGAGGTTGGAATCGAACCCACCTCTACTCAGTTGACCTCCCGAGGCTGAGTGGACCCAGTTCCAGCCCTCGTATCACTTTTCAAATTTCGTGGCAGAGCCGGGAATCGAACCCGGGCCTCCGGAGGTGGCAGCTAATCACACTAATCACTACACCACAGAGGCGGACGATTTTTTCTTATTAGTTAAATATTTCATCTGTCTACGAGCTATTATCTTAGATTTCCTATTTTTTCGGCCAACCTTTCTCCGGTAAAATTTCAAACCGAGATAAGTGGCAGGGAGGGATTCTAACTAACCCCATTGTACTACAGCCCTGAAGGGCCTTGGCCTACCAAGCGACCGCTGTTCAGCCCGAAGGCCTGCAGATTACGCGGTGTCGTGTGGTTAGCACGACGAATCCTCACGGCCGTTATTCTTGCCTTTCTTGACCGGGGCCGCTATCTCACCGTCAGATAGCTCCTCAGTTCTAATCACGTAGGCTGAGTGGACCTCTAACCAGCCCTCAGATCCAGGGAAAAATCCCTGCTCTGGCCGGGAATCGAACCCAGGGCCTCCGGCTAAGAGGCAGGCACGCTACCCCTACACCACGGGGCCGGCTAGGGAGGGATTCAGTTAGATGAAAATTTAGTAAGCAGTTTGGCCTATGCCGACGACTTGGTCTTAAAAGCAGACTGTGCTTAAAGCCTGCTATATAGCCTAATATCTCGGAATCGAAAATACTGTAGGTTCAGCGAGTATGATATGAAAATTATAATTTCCAAGACTAAAGTGATGCCATTAGGGAAGAAACCTAAGAGAATTAAATTTCAGTTTGGGAATACAAAACCAGAACAGGTAGATTATTTCAAGTTCTTGGGATGTGTATTCTTCCTGGGTGGTAATATTCTGTAGTAGCCTAAGTGAGATTGGATCAAGATGGAGAGCCAGGCTAATGCAGTGAGCTCGCAGGTGCAGTTGTAAAAAATAAGTCAGCTCCCCGACGAAACTACCATTACACTGGTCTGTTTTCAGACCAACTTTGTTGTACGGGAGTGAACGCTGGCTGGACTCTAGATATCTAATTCATAAGTTAGAAGTAACACACGTGAAAGTAACGAGAATGATCGCTGGTACAAACAGGTGGGAACAATGGCAGGAGAATATTCGGAATGAGAAGATAAAGCTAAACATAAACCGGCTTCGGTGGTGGGGTATTGTGAGGCCAGTGGAAGAGGGTAATTTACCTAGGAGAGTAATAGACTCGGTCATGGAGGGTAAGGGGAGTAGAGGGAGACCAAAACGACGATGCTTAGATGAAGATTCTAATTTAAAGACAGGGGGTATGAAACTAAACGAGGCTACAGAGCTAGTTACAAATAGAGGATTATGGAGGCGTTTAGTAGTCACAGAGGTTACCAGACTGAACTTTGAAACGCATAACAGTCCATAATGAAAATGTCTATATGTACGCTTGTTATGGCCAGCCAAATCGTAACGATTGCAGGTGAAGAAAATCATTTTAACCGGAGAGAAATATGTATGCATTGTTATGGGATTATGGGATTAATGGTGGAATATTAAAAGCATTTATTTTGGCAACTGGACTATAGTGGGAGGTACTGTACGAAAGTCTTCTTTCACTTGATTTTCCTGGCAGTATGTTCCATGCTCGATAAATTTCACGAGTTAAATATTACACTGCAGCTGTCTTTCGTCTACATTACGACCAAGACGTTCCAGACAAACATGTCTTAACTACAAACAAGTGCCAACAGCGCAGCGGTGTTTATGTTATCCTTCCAAACAAATGGAAAATGGTTGATTGCACTGGGTTGGGTCCAGATCCGCGTTCTGCAACAGTTATTTTCCTCTTGCAGAAATTAAACATGAATTTATCTCAAACTTTACATTAGCTCCTAAGTTTGAACGAAATTAAATTCTCGTTGGCTGGCTGATCTTTTTGCTCAGAGGTACACCTTAGTTGATCTTCGTCTCCTACCTCGTCACATGTTGCCATTGTTGTTGTTGTTGTTGTTGTTCTTGTTCTTGTCGGTTTTATAGACTATGTAGGTACAGTGTGGGTATCAGCTCTGTGGAAGTACTGAGATTACGGTTGTTGTTTTTTTTGTTTTTTTGCTATTTTGCTTTACGTCGCACCCACAGAGATATGTCTTATGGCGACTATGGGATAGGAAATGTCTAGGAATGGGAAGGAAGTAGCCGTGGCCTTAATTAAGGTACAGCCCCAGCATTTGCCTGGTGTGAAAATGGGAAACCACGGAAAACCATCTTCAGGGCTGCCGACAGTGGGATTCGAACCCACTATCTCCCGATTACTGGATATTGGCCGCACTTAAGCGACTGAGATTACGAATGATAATTCAGTCAGTGAAATGTGCTACTCATTCCTTAATTTGCTATTCATATCAGAAGACACCAGAGTGTTGAGGATTTACTACGAAAGAGGGTTCCTTAATATACCAGTAAATCCAGTAAAACGCAGTCGGTTGGCACTGAGGAGAGCTTAAACGCGACAAGCTGAAGTCAGTACTGTAGATTAAGTGGCACGTTAAAAAAAAAAACCTTTTTACCAGGCCCGTGGTGTATGATAACTGATAAGATAGTCTGTCTCTCACCAGGAGCTCCTAGTTTCAATTTCTGTACTTAACAACCTGATGGCTGGAAACGTGTTCATTCAGCCTTATCAGTTCAACTGAGGAGTTGTCTGGTTTGAGAGGTAGCGCATCCGGTCAAGAAAGTCAAGCAATAAGGTGAGGATATCGTCACCCTGACCACAAACTCTCCAACATCTGCAGGCGAGCTGTCTAATTAGCAGTCATCTTGGCAGGTTAAGGCTTCTAATGGGTTGCATGTACCAAGGGTTTGCATTAGTTTTTATTTACAGTATTCCTATTGCAAAACGCCAGCTTTACGGCGTAAACACCTATAGAAAAAGAAGAGACGTTAAAAAGTAATATAGTTTTTACAATGTATTTCTAACATAAACTAAATACGTAAGGATTACTGTTACACTTTTCGAAAGAACATCTCCTCTTCAGACTACTTGACCATCGTATTTTTTAAGAATTTTAGACTAACAGGTGTTTGTTACAGGGGTATTTTTGAACTTGGACTTGTGTTTTTTTTTTCAAACAATCGTAAATAATGTACATCTTCTCTATTTCGAAGACTTGTTTTTGTACAAGTTGCTTTACGTCGCACCGACACAGATAGGTCTTTTGGCGACGATGGGAGAGGAAAGGGGTAGGAGTGTTAAGGAATCGTCCGTTGCCTTAATTAACATACAGCCTCAGCATTTGCAAAGTGTGAAAATGGGAAAGCAGGGAAGAACATCTCCAGGGCTGTCGACAGTGGGGTTCGAACCCACTATATCCCGAATGCGAGCTCACAACTGAATTCCTTAAAAATAAACCAATTTAACGTTCCTAGGAGTTTCAATGTTTTTAAGAATTTTTAATGACTATAATGTTCTGTGCTTCAAAATCCCTAAAATTTAAGACACACTATTGCTACACCATGTTAATGTTTTACTGCTAACATTTCCAGGCACAGATGCTTTCTCTGTACTTCGTGGTCAATATCCTTCGTAACAGTTATTACTGGACATGCGTTATTTCTCAGAATAACGTGATTTTTAAATTGCGATAATAGGATAGGGAATCGTTGGACTTGTGTCATTTCTGTGTAATATGCTGCATTTTCGTTTGAAATACGTAACTCTATTCGTAACTTAAAATGACAAAAAATCGGACTTGTGTTGTTTCTCAAACAATTTATTTATTTATTCATTTATTCGTATCAGAAGCAATACATCATATAAATTATTAATTAAGAATGAAAAATAATTAGATGGGCCTAACTGGTGAAAACATACTAGAGGTACATTCAAGTAACAATTATATCATATCGAACCAGAATTTGGCGAGATCTCGACCATTTGGTGTGGCCTTCACTAAATTTTGCATGGTGCAATCGAGAGGGCAGGAGTTGCAATTAAGGAGGTGCGCCATGGTTTGTTCCTCTCCGCAGGCACAGAGGGTTGACTCCTCAGATAGACCCCACTTCTTCATATTGTTCTTAGATCGACCGACCCCAAACCGCAGCCTGTTCAGACTCTTCCATGTAGACCACGACTCTTCATGACAGGCTGGAAGAGTTTCAGATGGATCCATCCATCCATTGAGATGGAGGTTTCTGGATCTCCAGGAAGTTAGTCTTGATGATTGAGGTGACTCCGAAAGGCACTCAGTAGAATGAAGAAAACTCCTCCTCGATTTCAATCGTTGTTGAGCAGGTTGATAATCATGTAACGGATGTGTTTGGGAAATGTCTATTTTAGATCGTTCATGTTTGGCAGCTACTTCACGTCTGATATCTGGGGGAGCAATGTCAGCCAAGCAATATACCATGTCACAAGGTGTAGATCTTAGGCAACCAGTTATAAGCCGGCAAGTTTCATTCAGTGCAATATCTACCTGTTTGGCATCATACGATCTATACCAAACAGGGTATGCATATTCTGCTGCAGAGTAGCTCAGTGCTAAAGCAGTAGTTCTCATTGTTTGAGCTTGCATTCCCCAGCTGGTACCACATAACTTGCGAATAATGGAATTTCGCGTAGATACTTTGTGTTTCGTGTTAACACAATGTTGTTCATACGCGAGTGCACGATCCAGAGTTACCC
This sequence comes from Anabrus simplex, assembly GCF_040414725.1. Classification (NCBI taxonomy): domain Eukaryota; kingdom Metazoa; phylum Arthropoda; class Insecta; order Orthoptera; family Tettigoniidae; genus Anabrus; species Anabrus simplex. The sequence goes on along the minus strand of NC_090266.1, from coordinate 170,616,224 downwards.
CTAGATATTTAGGTGTTGAGCAATGATCCAAGTGAGCACCTTCCCAGAAAATCTTCAGTTTTATTCTTGCCTGCATATTCATTAAGTGAAAAGCGCAAACTTGCGTCCTTGAGGTGTTAGGCTTTAGATGGTTTTCGCTGTAGTATGGACTCAATTCATTTAAGGCTTCGGTTAGTCTCCGCTCAGCACTCTCAAACTGATCACCCTGGGTGACAATAGCTCGATCATCTGCATAAATGAAGCTTTTAGTTCCTTTTGGCAAGGGTTGATCATTCGTGTAAATATTAAATAATATTGGAGACAAAACACTACCTTGCGGTAGGCCATTCCTGATGTTTTTCCAGCGACTATGTCGCCATTGGAAATCTACAAAGAATCTTCGATTTTGAAGAAGACATCGAAGAAATTCAGTCAGCTTGTTGTCCTTTGTCATCTTATAAAGTTTACTCAGCAGAATTTGGTGACTAACTGTGTCATAGGCCGCAGTTAGGTTGCTGAAGACTGCCCCAGTTATTTTCCGATTTTCAAAACCATCTTCAATATATTGGGTCAAATGGAGGATTTGTGATGTACAGTTCTTTCCTCTTCTAAAACCAGCTTGTTCTGGGATCAAAAGTGGTTCAACTATTTTTGTAAGCCTTACCAGAATCATTCGTTCTAAGATCTTGAATAAATGACAAAGCAAGAAAATTGGTCTGTAATTTTTAGGACCATGTGGATCTTTTCCTGGTTTAAGGAATGCTATAACTCTAGATTTCCTCCGGATTTGGGGTATTCTGCATGTTCGAATGCAATTGTTAAGAAGATTTAGTACCCATTCTCTAGTAACAGGTCCAAAATTCTTGATTTATTGAATACAGATTTCATCTACACCAGGAGTCTTTCCATTTTTACTGATATTCATAGCCTCATTCAGTTCTGCCATGGTAAAGGGATTAGAAAGTATACTGGTATCTGATATGAATTTTGTCTTAGTAACATCCACTTTTGTTTTAGAACTGGAGTGTACAGTCTTGCAATTTTGGACGAGTTGGTGAGCAATTTGGTTTGTAGATACGTTACAAAGATATGCTGCTTTATTAAGATCATTACTGAGATGCCGGAGTAGCCTCCAGGCTTTCTGACTACTCCTATCCATATTAACCTCTTCCATCAATTTTAACCACTGTTCTCGTTTAGTCTCTGAAATGGAAGAGAGAAGTTGTTGTCCGCTTGCAATAGTTTCAGCACTAAAAGGATCCCTTTCATACAAATCGAAGTAGTTTTTCAGTAGGGCAGATGTTTCCTGGCGAAGACCTTGTATTGTATTGAACAGGTGGATCTATAAATATTATAATAATATTTGTGATAAAAGACCTTGTACGTAATTAGTTCTGCATCCTCTTGGAATGGCTTCTTAAGAACACAATCTAATGGCATCAGTAAATTGGTCATATGCCTCTGGTATGGGACTGATCATACTCATATTTTTATCTAAAGAGGAAGTAAAACATTCCCCGTTTGCCTTTTTGAAATGATATCTTCTCTTAAAATAAACACTCTGTGCTCTTACTGCGGCTAATATCTGGCACATTATGGGATGATGTTGTGTGTTAGGAATGGGACGGCAGACAGATTTAACGCACTGATAGGCAATCCGCTCACTCACAAAAATAAGGTCTGGATTATATCCACGTTTCCACCTTCCACTGTTGAAGGATGAAGGAAGTTTGTTATCATGAATGAGGGACAGTTGATGTGATTCTGCCCAATACATAACAGCTTCTCCATTCTCATCATCATGTGGATAACCCCATATAATGCTGTGGCTGTTGAAATCACCCACGAAGATGGACACTTTCTGCAAATTCAGATTATCAGGTTGTTTGAATGAAAAGCTTACCTTTGGGGGTTTATAAATGGAAAAAAATTATAAAGTTACTCAATTCTATCGCAATAATTTCATCCGTGATGGAGGTTGCAATAATCCTGATATCTGGTTTAGTGAAGATGGCACTTCCATACTCGCCATGAGGACGTTCGACTGCCAATCTCATTCCAGGGATTTTAGGACGTCGTTGATTAACATCCCTATGAGTTTCTTGTACACCTAAAACATCACAACCATGTTTTAGGCATATTTCATGTAAAAGATCTTCTTTAAAAGAAGAAAGTCCTCCAATGTTAAGCGAAATAATTGTTAAATTGGGCTCTGATAAGAGCCTTTCCCTCGGAAATTCAATTCCGACTACCTATGCAGGGGCACCACAAGCAGGAAATCAGCTTCACCCCCTCTCAAACAATTGATTCATATTTATTAGTGTAATAGTTTATGATCCTTAACGTAACTCGAATGATTTGGTTCTGTTCTCCACGACAACTACCAGGATCCTTGTAAGAACACTTGGCGAAAATCGTTTACTTCTTCCTACTAAAACCATGGCCCATAGCTGTTAATAACGGACCAGTTTGCTTCGTTTACTTAATCGTTCCTCTTGGAGAAAAAATATGGTTGGGTTTCATCATATATTTGATTTTCGTAGTCAGAGAAGAAGGCAATACGGTCACCTCGGCCGCTCGATGCACTCAGAGGAATTCCTTTGCAGAATGAGTCAAATTAGAACCACCTCGAAAATAGAAAACATAAAATCTTTGTTCTTTCCACGACTTTTTCTTCCCATGGCCAATCAAAAGGGAAATGTCTTAGAAACAAAACGAACCCGACGCTTTACTATCACCTGCATGGTTAGTTGATCACTTAATGTGATGGGTTTTGATATAGTGAGTGAACTCTCATACACTTTCGAGTAATGTTAGTTCTGTTGCGTGCCGGGATGAGTAGCTCAGACGTAGACACTGGTCTTCTGAGCCCAACTTGGCAGGTTCGATCCTGCCTCAGTCCGGTGGTATTTGAAGGTGCTCAAATACGTCAGCCCCGTGTGGGAAGAAAATTCCGGCACATCGGCGTCTCCGAAAACTGTAAAAGTAGTTAGTGGGATGTGAAATCAGTGATATTATTATTATTATTATTATTATTATTATTATTATTATTATTCTGTTGCGTTATTTGTCTTTCTTATTTTCGAGGTAACATGTGCATCCGATAACCAAAGATGCCCCCAATCTGTAACAACAATTGTATTTCGAAATGAAACGATATAGTGTTCTGATGAAAACATTCACAGTTCATCATCATCATCATCATCATTATCATCATCTGTTTACCCTCCAGGGTCGGCTTTTCCCTCGGAGACAGCGAGGGATCCCACCTCTACCGCCTCAAGGTAGCTGGAGCTTCAGACTCTTGGTCGGGGATACAACTGGGGAGAATGACCAGTACCTCGCCCAGGCGGCCTCACCTGCTATGCTGAACAGGGGCCGTGTGGAGGGATGGGAAGATTGGAAGGGATAGGCAAGGAAGAGGGAAGGAAGCGGCCGTGGCCTTATGTTAGGTACCATCCCGGCATTCGCCTGGAGGAGAAGTGGGAAACCACGGAAAACCACTTCCAGGATGGCTGAGGTGGGAATCGAACCCACCTCTACTCAGTTGACCTCCCGAGGCTGAGTGGACCCCGTTCCAGCCCTCATACCACTTTTCAAATTTCGTGGCAGAGCCGGGAATCGAACCCGGGCCTCCGGGGGTGGCAGCTAATCACGCTAACCACTACACCACACAGGCGGACACATTCACAGTTTACAAGCTAAATCTCTAGAGCAGGCTTATTGAATTGATACAGTGTGTTGAGCTTTTAATGTTAAATGACGTTTTGCTATTTAGTAAGTGCGGTTGGCGTCTTCAGAGTATGTCCAGATTTTGATTCTAGGAATGGATATGTTAGTTATTAAAAACATAAATAATTGAGGAAATATTGTGAAGGCATATACAGTAGTATTTTACTGGATTCCTCTATGGCGCCAAGCAGTATCTGGATAAATTTTATAGCCACGGTTCTCACTGCGTTACCATAGATGTACACAGGATGCTTATATCTAGAATCATAGCTGTGCAAGTACATTCATACATACATACATACATACATACATACATACATACATATAGTTTGATTGCCTTCCAGCGTTCAATCTGCAAAGCTCTGTGAATGAACTAGGTGCAGCTACAACCCTCTATTTTAAACTAAAAATGTAGCTTCTTCTGCTTCTACACTTCTTACCATGAATTCATTAAAACCTGAGTTTAACAATCGCCTCCTAGGCCTCTATACTTATCTCACATATCATGACATAGTCCATTATCTTCTTAGGTAACCTATCTTGTTCCACTTGCCTCGCATGACCCTGCAACAGAGGTCGGTTCATAGACACATTTTCATCCAACGTGTTCATTCCTAGTTTTAATCATTTCTTCAAATTGAGTGCCTTCCTACGATTATCCTCACCAGTTTGTACAGTACCGACAATCATTTTCGCTATATCCAGCTTATGTTAAGGTACCTGGAGTCCTCCGAGGTACAAACAAGACTGATCTGAAAATGGAGAGCAGTTTATTTTGCGAACTCACTTTCTTATAAAATACTGTCGATCACTAATGCGAATTCACTACTTTGGGTTAGTTATATCTTGAATCGAATTCTCTCACTACCATCTTGGGAAAACGTATATTGATAGCCTAAGTACGAATCTTTCATTTATCCCCTTTGATGAGCCATAAAGTGAATTATAATAATATTTCAGTTGTAACACCAGAAAAATGTGGAATATGTACGCCACTGTCACGAGAAGCATGCCCCCTTTTAATCAGGTTTGTAATTCTGGACCGAGCGAGTTGGCCGTGCGGTTAGAGTCGCAAAACTGTGAGATTGCTTTCGGGAAATAATGGGTTCGAATTCCACCGTCGGCAGCCCTGAAGGTGGTGTTCCGTGGTTTCTCATTTTCACAGCAGGAAAATGCTGGGACTGTGCCTTAATGAAGGCCACGGCCACTTCCTTCCCAGTCCTAACCCCCTCCCATCCTTGCGTCGCCGAAAACCTTTAATGTATTAGTGCGACGTTAAACCTATAGCAACCGAGCTCGATAGCTGCAGTCGCTTAAGTGCGGCCAGTATCCAGTATTCGGGAGATAGTAGGTTCGAACCCCACTGTCGGCAGCCCTGAAGATGGTTTTCCACCGGGCGAGTTGGCCGTGCGCGTAGAGGCACGCGGCTGTGAGCTTGCATCCGGGAGATAGTAGGTTCGAATCCCACTATCGGCAGCCCTGAAAATGGTTTTCCGTGGTTTCCCATTTTCACACCAGGCAAATGCTGGGGCTGTACCTTAATTAAGGCCACGGCCGCTTCCTTCCAACTCCTAGGCCTTTCCTATCCCATCGTCGCCATAAGACCTATCTGTGTCGGTGCGACGTAAAACCCCTAGCAAAAAAAATGGTTTTCCGTGGTTTTCCATTTTCACACCAGGCAAATGCTGGGGCTGTACCTTAATTAAGGCCACGGCCGCTTCCTTCCCACTCCCAGCCCTTCCCTGTCCCATCGTCGCCATAAGACCTATCTGTGTCGGTGCGACGTAAAGCAACTAACAAAAAAAACCTATAGCAAAGAAGAGAAGAGTAGTTCTAGAACATTTGATTTTGACACTTTACAGCCTCTCATTTCTAACCGAATGTTCGTTTGTGTTCTGTTCCTCGTCTAGCCACCACATAGTTCTAAAGCACTCCTAGGAATTTTGTCTTCAACATAGCTTGTAAATGTGTCTTGGCTACGTCGCAAAAGCAAGGGTGACCCTTTCATCATTTTTGGTTCTATGCCAAGGTTCTGAGAAATATAATCTACTTTTCATTCAGCTTTGATCCCGGAACCACGCAGTTTTGTAAAGAATAGAACTTGACAAAAGCACCACTCCGATGTCTTACGTCATTTTGCTTTACAGACTCGATTCTGCTTATTGCAGTTGCGACTAACACTTAATCATGTTTCTGTTTAAAAGAAAACGAACGTCGTGTACCCAACACTAAGGCATTGACTAATATTGAAAGTGAGATGTGCAGTTCCTCTTTCATCCCTCCATATAGGGTTGGTTTAAGGGGCTGCCTGGCCGAGGCGGTAAAGGCGTGCTCGGTTCGCCCGGAAGGACGCGGGTTCGAATCCCCGTCAGGAAGTCGTAAAATTTAAGAAACGAGATTTCCACTTCCGGAGGTGCATATGGCCCTGAGGTTCACTCAGCCTACACCAAAAATGAGTACCAGGTTAATTCCTGGGGGCAAAGGCGGCCGGGCGTAGAGCTAACCACTCCACCCCATCACGTGCCGAGGTTAACAATGGTGGAAGCCTTACCTTCCACTCCTCCAAGGGCTTTCATGGCCTGTATGGAGGTGACTTTGCTTACATAGGGTTGGTTTGAGGAAGGGCATCCGGCCGTAAAACAGGGACAAATCCACATGTGCTACACAGTTCGCACCCGGTATAAAAAGATGTGCAGTTCCTCTTAGTTTCTCCCGGAATTCCAGTGGCCCATTTTCACTTACTGTACTTGGAAGCTGAATTTTCAGTCATTTCTCCCCTATGGGAGTTACATTGTACTCAGACTATCTAAGAAGGTAATTCAAAGTACCGTAGTCCTGTACGCTACGTCTTCATATGCATCCCGAAAAGCGTTAACCTATCAAGTGGAAAATTATGAGCCGATAAGTTATTCATTATTCCTAACTTGAAATAAGCTATAAGAACTTACTGCTTTTTTATTTCGCCAAAAGCTAAATGGACATTCATAAGATATAAACAATGATGGCTTGTATCAAAACAGATCACTTACTACTGTTTTTGACTACGCCAGTACACCACAAAAAACATAGTGGTCTTTTCTATATGCAATTCATCTTAACTATACAGTAGATTATATTCCCCATTTCGTTGAGCAACCAATGTTGAAAAGAAGCAATGATCCGGGAAAAGTAAATACAAACCAAATGCTCATCTCGTTTGATCGGAACAGGTGCCTTTGTAGGTTTACGTGACATGTGTAATTCTTCCTCGTGCATACATTAAAAATGAAATGAAACCGCGTATGGCTTTTAGTGCCGGGAGTGTCCGAGTACATGTTCGGCTCGCCAGGTGCAAGTCTTTTGATTTGACGCCCGTAGGCGACCTTCGCGTCGTGATAAGGATGAAATGATAAAGAAGACGACACATACACCCAGCCTCCGTGCCAGCGAAATTAACCAATGATGATTAAAATTCCCGACCCTGCCGGAAATCGAACCCGGGACCCCTGTGACCAAACGCCAGCCCGCTAACCATTTAACCATGGAGCCGGGCACGCATTAAAACTCCCATGACACATACAGCCATTTAAGGGTGAACCTACACCTTTGAACATGGGAGGTATTAAACTTTTTCCTATCGGGCAAGTTGGCCGTGCGGTTAGGAGCGCGCAGCTGTGAACTTGTGTCCGGGAGATAGTGGGTTCGAACCCCACTCTCGGCAGCCGTGAAGATGGGTGTCCCTTTTCACACCAGGCAAATGCTGGGGCTACACCTTAATTAAGGCCACGGCCGCTTCTTTCCCGCTCGTAGCCCTTTCCTATCCCATCGTCGCCGTAAGACCTAACCATGTCGGCGCGTGGTAAAGCAACTAGAAAAAAACTTTTTCTTCAGCAATGAAAATGGATACTAAAAGGAAACTTAGTATTATGACAAATATTACATTATTCCTTAATAATATTCCTACATATTTAGAAATTATATTAACCTATGCCAGTATAGAATCGTTTTTTTTTTTTTTTTTTGAAACGACACATGTCAAGATTTTGCCACAATTGAGTAAAGGCAAGTAATACAGTCTTTAAGTATAGATCTATCGTTTTCTGCAGAAACTACACACGTCACTGCATTGCTTTATCTGGTAGCTCTGCCTGGGAAATAATAGTTTGTTGGAGAAACAGCACTTGTCACTGTCACTGTACGTTTTAGGTGTATATCTCCAAACTAAGATTTATTGACATGTGCTGTTTCAAAAAAAAACGATAATTAATTACTCAAAATGGCGGTGTATCCTGGCCACTATTTTGCCGTTTCCGTGATAATTTCGAAATACATGAATATTTATCTTCTTCTTCTTCTTAATCTGTTTATCGTCCAGGGTTGGCTTTTCCCTCGGACATAGCGAGGGATCCCACCTCTACCGCCTCAAGGGCAGTGTCCTGGAGCTTCAGACATCGGGTCGGGGGATACAGCTGGGGAGAATGACCAGTACCTCGCCCAGGCGGCCTTACATGCTATACTGAATAGGGGCCTTGGTGGGGGAAGGGAAGATTGGAAGGGATAGACAAGGAAGAGGGAAGGAAGCGGCCGTGGCCTTAAGTTAAGTACCATCCCGGCATTTGCCTGGAGGAGAAGTGGGAAACCACGGAAAACCACTTCCAGGATGGCTGAGGTGAGAATCGAACCCACCTCTACTCAGTTGACCTCCCGAGGCTGAGTGAACCTCGTTCCAGCCCTCGTACCACTTCTCAAATTTCGTAGCAGAGGCGGGAATCGAACCCGGGCCTCCGGGGTGGCAGCTAATCACACTAATCACTATACCACAGAGGCGGATGTGACCAAAGATATCCCTAAAATAAAATCACAAAGAACAAATACATCGTTTACTCAATGGTACAAGAAAAGTTCCCAGGTGCCGTTCGTAATCACCCTGCCTCTGCTACATCAAAACTGCATGTACACCACACTTATACTTGTTGAACACATTTTGGCTAAATTCACCTGTGTGTGATTTTTAACAAATCGAAGATAAAATTAATTCATAAAACTAGAATGAAATCGAACTTAAATCAGATAAATATGTATTGAATTAATTAAATTCCTGCTGTCGGTATTAATTCTGCCCAGAATCATTTCTGATGTGTCTTTGTTTTTGCTAGTGGTTTTTAACGCCGCACTAACACATCCCAGGCTTTTGACGACGCAAGAATGGGAAAGGGCTAGGATTGGGAAGGTAGCGGCCGTGGCCTTAATTAAGGTACAGTTCCACCAAGTGGCTGGTGTGAATATGGGAAACCACGGAAAACCACCTTCAGGGCTGCCGACGGTGGGATTCTAACCCACTATCTCTCGAATGCAAGCTCATAGCTACGCGGACCTAACCGCAGAGTCAGTTCTCTCGGTCATTTCTGATGAGATACCACGTGTAGAGTTCACTGTGGCTCCTGGTGTAGGCTAGATCAAGCTTGTTACTTTCATTTTTCAGTCTGTCTGTCTCAGTCTCATCACAGAGGTGTGAGCAATGCTAGTAGTGCCTTTCCTTATGCAGCCAGACCCTGTGATGAATGATATGAAAGTGTTCGTTCATAGGGTCGGTATGTGTATCCATTTCAGTGGGCTTGAAAATGAAAAATGAAAACCTACAAACTGTTTTCCAGTCAATGACCGGGTCAGGGTCCGCTTCTGTGGTGTAGTGGTTAGCGTGATTAGCTGCCACCCCCGAAGGTCCGGGTTCGATTCCCGGCTCTGCCACGAAATTTGAAATTGGTACGAGGGCTGAAACGGGGTCCACTCAGCCTCGGGATGTCAACTGAGTAGAGGTGGGTTCGATTCCCACCTCAGCCATCCTCGAAGTGTTTTCCGTGGTTTCCCACTTCTCCTCCAGGCTAATGCCGGGATGGTACCTAACTTAAGGCCACGGCCGCTTCCTTCCCTCTTCCTTGCCTATCCCATCCGATCTTCCCATCCCTCCACAAGGCCCCTGTTCAGCATAGCAGGTGAGGCCGCCTGGGCGAGGTACTGGTCATTCTCCCCAGTTGTATCCCCCGACCAAGAGTCTGAAGCTCCAGGACACTGCCCTTGAGGCGGTAGAGGTGGGATCCCTCGCTGAGTCCGAGGGAAAAACCGAACCTGGAGGGTAAACAGATGATGATGATGACGGGGTCAGGGATGTAATGAATGAAGCAGATATAGGCTATTAGTACGATGGGGTCGCCACTCCCAAAGTGATTTATTAATGTGATAGATGCTATGAAATGAGAATGGAGAGTGTTGATGGAATGAAAGATGACAGGGAAAACCGGAATACCCGGAGAAAAACCTGTCCCGCCTCCGCTTTGTCCAGCAAAATTCTCACATGGAGTAACCGGGATTTGAACCACGGTATCAAGCGCTGAGAGGCCGACGCGCTGCCGTCTGAGCCACGGAGGCTTCAGCAGGCTTGGCAAACTGATATGTAACAGCACAGTCTACCTCGGCGAGGAAGGCAATGGGAAACTACCTCACTCTTCATTTACCTTGTAGCTCACTCTTCTTCAGTGACGTTTTAGCCATGTACGACGGCTGATTTTGGATCTGTTGAGGATCCAATCAGCATTCGGGCTGAGGACTCAACCAACATACATACATACATACATACTACAGTGATATCACTTAGATAATTGTCCGACTCGTTGGCTGAATGGCCAGCGTACTGGCCTTCGGTTCAGAGGGTCCCGGGTTCGATTCCCGGCCGGGTCGGGGATTTTAACCTTCATTGGTTAATTCCAGTGGCCCGGGGGCTGGGTGTTTGTGCTGTCCCCAACATCCCTGCAACTCACACACCACACATAACACTATCCTCCACCACAACAACACATGGCAGATGTCGCCCACCCTCATCGGAGGGTCTGCCTTGCAAGGTCTGCACTCGGCTAGAAATAGTCTCACGAAATTATTATTATATTACTTAGATAATTTCGAGCACAAAGTAGTTCACTTGATGGTGGTGATGGTGATAACTTAATCTCTCAAGGGGTAAAAGACGAAATTACTAGCTCCATTTCAATTTATTTTCATAATATTATAATTTTGGATGCTTAACGACCCTCGTACTACTACAGTATTTCATATCGACTTTACGAAACGCTTGAGTGTCGGATGGTTTTCCCTAGAAAGGCGGCTCTTTAATAAATATCTACTTACACTCATTAACCTAATCTCCCTCACTTTAATACTTAATGCCCAAGCGACTATGCCACGACTTCTCTGCGACCTTGAGTGTAGGAGACGAACGTCTAACTGATTATGCCACGCAACCATTCGGTTAGCTCTCATTTGTCTGCTAGAAGATTAGTGTTCTAGTGCTATGTATGAACCGTTTAACTTCATTATACCGTGCATGCCTCTTCATCATCATCATCTGTTTACCCTCCAGGTTCGGTTTTTCCCTCGGACTTAGCGAGGGATCCCACCTCTACCGCCTCAAGGGCAGTGTCCTGGAGCTTCACACTCTTGGTCGGGGGATACAACTGGGGAGTATGACCAGTACCTCGCCCAGGCGGCCTCACCTGCTATGCTAAACAGGGGCCTTGTGGAGGGATGGGAAGATTGGAAGGGATAGGCAAGGAAGAGGGAAGGAAGCGGCCGTGGCCTTAAGTTAGGTACCATCCCGGCATTCGCCTGGAGGAGAAGTGGGAAACCACGGAAAACCACTTCCAGGATGGCTGAGGTGGGAATCGAACCCACCTCTACTCAGTTGACCTCCCGAGGCTGAGTGGACCCCGTTCCAGCCCTCGTACCACTTTTCAAATTTCGTGGCAGAGCCGGGAATCGAACCCGGGCCTCCGGGGGTGGCAGCTAATCACGCTAACCACTACACCACAGAGGCGGACGCATGCCTCTTTATGAACAGAAAATGTCTTCCTTCCTCATCCGGCTCCTTGGCTTCAATGGTCAGCGTCGTGGCCTTCGGTTCAGAGGGTCCCGGGTTCGATGCGTATGGTTAATTCCTCTACCTCAGGGACTGTATACGTTTCTGAATAGGACCTTCTTCTAAACGATCAACCTAACATTCCGTGGAATGACTTGATATAGCAGTTCTATGTTAAACTTTGGGAATCGAATCTCGGCGCAGTAGGGTCATTATCAAATGTGTGTAAATTCTAGAAATTCATCACATTAGATTCATTCACACGTTGAGAAACTCATTTTCAGGGCAAAATTCCCTCATTCTGGCGATTCATTTGACCGATAGTTATCGAAAGGACGTTGAATATATAACTTTATTATTATGACAGTTGAGAGGGTGACTGCGTGGTAGAGGCCGCGTGGCTATAAGCTTTGAATTCGGGAGATGATGAATTCGAATCTCACCTTCGACAGTTCTGAAGATGGGTTTCTGTACTTGTAACGTTCCAGACGTTACAGTGTAATTATATTAATTTTATTATGTGTAATTAATTCAGGAATTTAACGTCATGATATTTATTTTGGTATGTAATTGTATTATAATTCATGTTTAATCATTTGCTCACTATCATTTCATTACTTTGTAACTACGACTTGTAAACGAGGGCTGAATATTCTAATATTCACTTAGATTCTTGCGACATTGGTTTAAAATTAACTTGCAGTAGATTTCCTCGATCTTGCAACATCACCGAGGAAGGAGAAAGGACAGATTTATACACCAAGTTCTGGGAAAGCGAGCACGTGTTCACGCGTCCTAACGTAAGCTACCGTATTTCGACCAGAATTATTCAAACTATTCAACGCCTATATTTTGAAAGGAGCGTCATGTTGCCATGGATAATGAGTGAATGGACCAATAGAAGAACAGTTAATATCAGAGTTAAGACCCGTCAACTCTAATATCTGGAGTGGGGAGAGACATGTCATCTGATTGGACCACGTGTTGCGACCTGTAATGAGCACCAGTAAAGGTTATAAAAGGGCATGCTGGAGCTCTTGGCTTCATCTCTTCTTGCATCTCTTCTTGATCTCTACTACTGGACTCTGCTGCATTCTTCGGTATTATTATTCGTTTGATTCTGCGTTAGCATTCTACTTCATTACCACAACGTGGTACTTAGAAATTCTGAATGAGGGATGTAGAGCCACTCTCATCAGTAATTACGTACAGCACGGCTACAAGACCGGTTTGAACCAGTCTAAGTCAAGAGGTAGTATTAATCTAGATAGAAATGAAACTTCAGAGAATATTTTCAGTAAAGTTGGAAGGATTCTTAATTGAGTATCCTCTCCAAATAATCCAAGGTGGTTCTGCTAACTATGACTTAGGGCTTATCTCCAATATACGGGATAAAGCATAATAGGGAGTGTTAGTTTTGAAGTCATCTTCCAATTAGTGGTGGGTGCAATTTGCAAGGCAGGAATGGTACTTCGCTGCAGATGAAGAGATATCAAAGACGACCGATGATGTTCCAGGTACAAGGAGGGAAGCCTTCCAAGGACCAGCAGAACAAGACTAAATGGTGAGCAAGCGAGTTAAAGATATTGCAAGTTTTCGCGAAGTAGAGTCATTCAATTTTTTGTTAAATTCATTTTCCATTTTAAATTCAGTTCTCGTTAAACCGTCGTCATTTATATTAAATATAATAAATAGTATTTTTCTAGTTTACTTTAATCAATTTGCCTTAATTAGCCTTTTAATTTCTAATTCTCCTGCTTAATGATTACTGCACTATCACCTCACCCCTGTGATAAGAGTCTGTCCAAGCTTGATTATAAATTTTATCTTTAAGTCCTCAACTTAAAGATTGGCGCCCTTTGCTTGCTTGGTTGCATTTCTCATTTGATGATTGTTCTCCGAGAGGGGAAGTCACATAAATGCCGCTCCAACGTGTGGCGAGAAAATCATTAAGTACGGAGCAGTTAATGACAGTAACGATATCAGAATTTGTATTATGGGCAAAATTTGGATATCCACGTTTCATTAGAAGTGTTTGATTGTGGGAAGGGTCATGGCTGATCAGACGAAAGAGGAGAGGATGTTGCGCAGTGGACGGGCGATAAAAGGCAATCATGTATTGAGTTCAGAGGAAGAGTTGTGTAGTCTTGTAGAGGAAATTGAAGATAGAAGTGTAAGTAGTATGGAGAGTGAAGGCAAGCAGAAAGAAGTCAGTATGGAGTCAGATGATAGTAGGATGGGGGGCGAAGCGGAAGTAAACACTAACAATGAAAGTAATAATAATGATCAGTTAATGGGAATGATGCAATTAATGTTAAGTAAGATAGAGGACAGTAAAAATGAGCTTAAAGGTGAATTAGAACAAACTAACACTAAAATTGAGAATATTAAATATGAACTTAAAGAACAGTTAGAGCAAACTAAAGCTGAATTAAGCAGGGAGATGAGGGAAAATAAGGAGGAAGCGAATCGGAGAATGGACGAACACAGTAGGCAGTTACGCGATCTGGTGGTAAAAAATGAACATTTTAATAAGCGATTAGAGGACCAGAAAAGTGAATATGAACGGCGAGGGAAAGAGGTAGAAGAAAAGTTTGCGGGGCAGAGAAGTGAATTCCTGGAATTAATGGGGAAGGAAAACAACTCTACTAGGGAGGAAGTAATGAGGCAGGTCACTAGTATTGATAAGAGAGTTGAGACTCAAGGAGGGGAAATACGGATATTTAAAGACCACGTCCAACAAGAGATTGACACGGTAAAGCTTAGAATAGAAGATGAGACCCGGGCAAGGGAAGAAAGGTTTGCGATAGCTGAAGAGAATAAGATTGAAATTAGGACATTGAAAGAGAAGCAGGTTAACTTGGAGAGCGAAATTGATAGGAGAGACAGAGATGTAGAATGCCGGATGGAGAAAGCAGAAAATCAGTTAAAACAGGTGGCAAAGGATAAACAGGTTTTCACGGTAAGGCAATGTCTAGGAAATAGCTACATTAGGGAAATAGAACTACCTAAATTTAATGGGAAACAAACGAACCCGCTAGATTTCCTTAAGATGATAGAAAAACGATTTGAAAAGCGTCTAGAGGAAGGGTCTATGGACTGGGAAGACGTTATGGAAAATATTGACCATGCTTTTGTAGGAGAAACACGGTCTTGGTTCATGGTATATAGGCAGACGATGACGAACCTGAAAGAATTCAGAAATAAGTTTAGAGAGAAATTCTGGAATGAAGCGATACAAGCTCGGGAGAGAGAAAGGGTGGTATTTGGGAGGTACAAACAGCATGAAGGAGTTACTATGACCGAGTACTTCCTGGCACATGTCATGATTTGTCAGAACTTAGATGGTATAACCGAGGGGTCTGATGTAGTAAGACTACTTTTAAGACATTTTCCGGACAGGGTGAGAGAAGCAGCCTGCATGCAAAAAGTTGGTACTATTCAGGAGATGGAGAACCTATTAGGCAGTTTTGATGCGTTAGGTAACCTTAGGAGTAGAACGGAGAATATTCAGAACTTTAGTCATCACAACGGAATGAGACATAACGGTAGAACACAGAATCACGAAGCTCGCAATCAGTTCAGACCTCAGCAGAACAGCAGGAGCGGAGCACAGGAATATAGGACAGGAAATTCCCAACGGAGGCCAGAGCAATGTACTAATGAGTCCAACGTCAATACACAAAGGGAACCTTTAAACTAACTAGAGGCTGTAATGTTAGGTCAGAATTCCAGCCTAGTAAGAAGGTAGCGAAGTGTCTTGCCATGAAAGTGTTACTATATGACCTCGATGTTAGAGACGATTTGTTGTATGAACCCGAGCAGAATAATGGAGATTCAAGTAATAAAGTAGTCAATCCCGTTGTTAAATTAAAAGTCTGGGGGGCGTGGGTGAAAGTTTTGATTGATTCTGGTAGCCAAATATCATGTATTAGTTCTCAGTGGTATGAGTCATTAGTGAAACAGGGTATTCAGTTGGAGGAAATGCCTGTTAAGTCTACTTTCATCATTACGGCTGTTGGAAAGAAGTCTAAGCAAATTTGTAAACAAGTAGCTGTCCCGATCTGTATTAATAATTTTATTAGCGTTCAGATATGTTTGGTAATTCCGCATTTAATATTTGATCTTATCTTGGGATCTGACTGGTTAACGTTAAAATTGGCTCAGTTAAATTACAATGATCTAGTGCTAAATTTGAGGTGGAATAATGAGGATATTAAGGTCAAGTTTGAGGAGGAAATTCAGAGGAAAACGGAAGTTAGTACAGTGTGGAGAATGAAAGAGGTTTCTAAAGTAAATGAAGAGGCTAGTGAGGGCCTGAAGTTGTGTCAGTTGTGGATTCATGAGGATAAAATATGTGGCTTGAAAGAAGCCGTAAGTAGAAATGAGTTGAATGAAGTCCAGAAGGACAAGTTATTTGAAGTGTTATGTGAACACGTGGAGATTTTCTCCGAGAAACCTGGTGTTACCCATCTGTATGAACATTCTTTTTCTGTGCTGGATAAGACTCCATTCAGCGGACCGCGATATCCGATACCACACAAATATGCAAAAGCCGTAGAGGATCAAATTCAAGCTATGTTAGCAGACGATGTGATTGAATTATCAAACAGTCAATATGTTAATCCCTTAATTGTTGTGCCTAAGTCTGATGGATCAATACGTTTGTGTATTGATGGCAGGGAGATGAACCGACGTATTGGTGCTGATCAGTTGAGATCACAAACCATTGAAGAGTTGATACAGAATTTTCAGGGTAAGAGTTGGTTTTCTACGTTAGATCTTAGGAGTAGTTTTTGGCAGATACCTTTGAGATCAGAAGACAGGCCTCTTACTGCTTTCAGCTATAAGCATAGTTTGTACCAATTTAGGCGTGTTCCTTTTGGGACCCGTACGAGTTCGGCAGCTCTTATTCGCGCACTTAGTATTGCCTTGGGAGATGATACTGGAGATTATGCTACTATTTATATCGATGATTTGGTTATAGGATCTAGTACCTTTGAAGAGCACTTGGACCACTTGGAGAGGGTTTTTTCTAAATTAGAGTATGCTGGTTTTACTCTGAAACTTGACAAATGTGTTTTCAGTAGACGAGAGGTGACTTTTTTGGGGCACCGTGTATCGGCAATGGGAGTGACGCCTGAGAGCACAAGAATTGAAAAAATATTGAATACTACGACACCTAGAAATATTAAGGAGCTCAGATCGTATGTTGGTGTATGTAATTTTTTCAGACGATTTGTAGTGAGATTTGGTAACTTACTAGAGCCATTTAGAGAACTATTGAAAGCTGGCAGTAAGTGGGAATGGACACAAGATCATGATATAGCTTTCCTAAAATTAAAAGAAGGATTCAGGCAGGCGGTTGTTTTGAGATACCCCATGCCCGATAGGAAGTATGTGTTGCTGACGGACGCATCTCACTGTGGTATCGCTGGTGCACTATGTCAAGTAGATGATGATGGTAATTTAGGGATTGTGTCTTTAGCTTCCAGAGGTTTAAGTGCTGCTGAAAAGCGTTATACTATAACGGAACTTGAATTCCTAGCTATCGTATACTCCCTCAGTAAATTTAGGATGTATGTTTTAGGTACCGAATTTGAAGTTAGGACGGATCATCATGCTCTTTCTTTTGTATCCAAGTGTAAATTATCATCTAACAGAGTTAGTAGATGGATACTCGCCCTACAAGAGTATGATTTTAAAGTAACTCACATTAAGGGAAAGAATAATGTCCTTGCTGATTTATTGTCACGTGATCCGAAGTTGTGCGAAGAAGGTAGCCTTCTAGAGCCACGTGAGGGCATTATTATATGTACATGTCTGTCTAAGGAAAATGAAACTGCTCTAAATAGACTACGTAACCTATTGGTTGAACAGTCGGTAGACGAAGAATGTCGGGAACCTTTGTCTGTACTTCAGGGAGGAGAGCAGCTCACTGTGTCGCATGGTAGGCACATGTACAAACTGGTTAACGGGTTTCTAGCCAGGAAATGTGGCGAGGATCTCTGGGGGATTTGTGTACCCAAAGCGCTACGTGTGGAATTGATTTGGTTTATCCACAAGGAATTAGGACATTATGGAGCTAATAAAGTTCTGTATGAGATCCGACAGAATTTTATATGGGACAAGATGGGAAGAGATATAAGAAAAATTCTTTCCACTTGCGATCTGTGTCAGCGTAGCAAAGTTCCTAACCGCTATTTAGAAGGACCTCGTCAGGCAGTAATCTCAGAAAGACCTGGTGACTTGGTGTGTACTGATTTATTTGGACCTGTGGTAAAGGGACAGTTCGGCTTCCAATATATTTTAGTCATTATTGATGCCTTCTCGAAATTGGTCAGATTATACGGTATGAGAAAAGCCACTGGAAAATCTTGTAGTCGTATAATCAAAGAGAAGTATATCCCTGAATTAGGTACTCCTCTTAGAATATTATCAGACAGTGGACCGCAATTTATTTCGAGAAAATGGAAGTCCATAATTAGAGAGCTAGGTATTACACAGGTTCATTCATCTATTAGATACCCTCAGGGTAATATGTGTGAGCGCGTTATGAAAGAGTTATCTCGCATGTTTAGATGCTTAGTGTTCGATAAGCATACAGCCTGGGTGGCTCATTTATCCCGCATAGAGACATGGATCAATGCAGTTCAACATGAAAGCACGAGATTGACGCCGTCACAAGTTCATTTTGGTTGTAAGCCTCAGAATGAACTAGTGAGAGTGTTAGGTTTGCCTGAGGAACCACCTCGTAATGCTGAATTTTACGTCCGACTGGCACGGGAGAACCTGATTAAATCTGGAGATAAACGTAAAAGGCAACAGAAACGTAAGGTACTTGATAACTTTGAAGTAGGTGATATGGTTTTGGTGAGAGTTCCCATGTTGTCAAATAGTGAGGATAAGGTAACAAAGAAATTTTTTCTTTTATATCAAGGCCCTTATAAAGTACATCGTAAACTAGGACCCTGTGCTTACAAGTTAGCGGATGGTGAGAGCGTAATGAATGGTTCATATAACATTAGTAGCTTACGGAGATACCTGTCGTGTGAAGTGGCTGAACCGGATTGTGAGATATAGGTCAGTAACTCGGGGAAGTTGCTACTTGTTATGTCAGACCACGAGCGGGATGTGTTTACGGCTCTATTGTGGTGGTATTTCCTAGTTGTGTTTGTAAACAAGGGAGGTGTTTGTGTGACGGTAGATTTACGCTTGTTCATTGACGATCGATTATCTGTTTTCCGTATGTGAGGCCATGAAATTTTATATATTTGTTTTCTGAGATGTTACAGAAGGCTAATTAAAGCTGACGACGGCAAATAAATAATTTTCCCGTATGTGCATTTCTAACTTGCAATAATTTTACCGTGAGCTTAAATCACGTGTGTATTCGAGTGAAGTGTACTACATACTGCTTCAAGATAAGGTTGAAACATTCGAAAGAGTGATAAAAGTGTAAATTGTTTGTATCATTTGTTTTCCATGTTTCTAATGTATAAGATTGGAAGAGAATGTGTTATTGCTATCTAGCAAAGAATGTCGGAAAGATGGGGAGCAAAAGGACAGATAGACACTCGGCAGAGTCTGTAATCTGAATTGTATATATATTATGTTATATTTTCTAGGATAATCTTGTTTTTTTTTTTTACAAAAGCGAAAAGTTGCTCATGTTGGGCATAATTTTGTATCTATACCTCAAGATGAACTGAAATAACAGACAGTCGCAATGGTAAGCAGTCTAAGAGAGATATGGAAAGAGTGAGATATAATTAATTGTATGAAAATAATGTCGCTCGTTATGGGCAGGTAATTGAGGTATTTCAAGTTAATGTGGGAGTAAGTGTGTGAGTTCTCAACTCATATGATATTTGTTAAGAACTCATGGGGGCGTATGTAACGTTCCAGACGTTACAGTGTAATTATATTAATTTTATTATGTGTAATTAATTCAGGAATTTAACGTCATGATATTTATTTTGGTATGTAATTGTATTATAATTCATGTTTAATCATTTGCTCACTATCATTTCATTACTTTGTAACTACGACTTGTAAACGAGGGCTGAATATTCTAATATTCACTTAGATTCTTGCGACATTGGTTTAAAATTAACTTGCAGTAGATTTCCTCGATCTTGCAACATCACCGAGGAAGGAGAAAGGACAGATTTATACACCAAGTTCTGGGAAAGCGAGCACGTGTTCACGCGTCCTAACGTAAGCTACCGTATTTCGACCAGAATTATTCAAACTATTCAACGCCTATATTTTGAAAGGAGCGTCATGTTGCCATGGATAATGAGTGAATGGACCAATAGAAGAACAGTTAATATCAGAGTTAAGACCCGTCAACTCTAATATCTGGAGTGGGGAGAGACATGTCATCTGATTGGACCACGTGTTGCGACCTGTAATGAGCACCAGTAAAGGTTATAAAAGGGCATGCTGGAGCTCTTGGCTTCATCTCTTCTTGCATCTCTTCTTGATCTCTACTACTGGACTCTGCTGCATTCTTCGGTATTATTATTCGTTTGATTCTGCGTTAGCATTCTACTTCATTACCACAACGTGGTACTTAGAAATTCTGAATGAGGGATGTAGAGCCACTCTCATCAGTAATTACGTACAGCACGGCTACAAGACCGGTTTGAACCAGTCTAAGTCAAGAGGTAGTATTAATCTAGATAGAAATGAAACTTCAGAGAATATTTTCAGTAAAGTTGGAAGGATTCTTAATTGAGTATCCTCTCCAAATAATCCAAGGTGGTTCTGCTAACTATGACTTAGGGCTTATCTCCAATATACGGGATAAAGCATAATAGGGAGTGTTAGTTTTGAAGTCATCTTCCAATTAGTGGTGGGTGCAATTTGCAAGGCAGGAATGGTACTTCGCTGCAGATGAAGAGATATCAAAGACGACCGATGATGTTCCAGGTACAAGGAGGGAAGCCTTCCAAGGACCAGCAGAACAAGACTAAATGGTGAGCAAGCGAGTTAAAGATATTGCAAGTTTTCGCGAAGTAGAGTCATTCAATTTTTTGTTAAATTCATTTTCCATTTTAAATTCAGTTCTCGTTAAACCGTCGTCATTTATATTAAATATAATAAATAGTATTTTTCTAGTTTACTTTAATCAATTTGCCTTAATTAGCCTTTTAATTTCTAATTCTCCTGCTTAATGATTAGTGCACTATCACCTCACCCCTGTGATAAGAGTCTGTCCAAGCTTGATTATAAATTTTATCTTTAAGTCCTCAACTTAAAGATTGGCGCCCTTTGCTTGCTTGGTTGCATTTCTCATTTGATGATTGTTCTCCGAGAGGGGAAGTCACATACTTTCCAGGTACATGTATAAGCTGTAATTTAATTAAGGTCACGGCCGCTTCCTTCCCATTCCCAGCCCTTTCGTATAGTGCGACGTTAAACCACTAGGAAAAATCCATCTTTCCCGTATGGTTCAAGTCTGGAATGCAAATATTGCTCCAGCGTGAAGCGACCGTCAATCTAATGATGCACTGGACATCTCCAAGCGTAATAAGATAAAGAAACTTGGGCCGGGGTGAGTGGCTCAGACGGTTAAGGCGCTGGCCTTCTGACCTCAACGTGGCAGGTTCGATCCTGGCTCAGTCCGGTGGTATTTGAAGGTGGTCAAATACTTCAGGCTCGTGTCGGTAGATTTATTGGCACGTAAAAGATCTCCCGCGGAACTAAATTCCGGCACCTCGGCGTCTCTGAAGACCGAAAAAGTAGTTAGTGGGACGTAAAGCAAAAATAACATTATTATTAAGAAACTTCGATACTACGTGAAGCAGAGCAACACAGTAGATTATTAATCATTACAGATGGACTTAGATTATTTGTGATCAGGGTGCGAAATCGCGGAGGGAAAGGGAGGGATTTTCCCCCCACCGACGATTTTATCTCAAAGGTCCCCCCCACTAAAATTGCCCGGGGGGGATTCTTTCATTATAAAATAAGGAGGAAAATGTAGAACACATCCACACTTTATTACTGAAATTAATGATTTTTACTGCGCATATTTTCATTAAAACATCAGCAGTAATTCAAGTGACTGCTAGACCTTGAGCAATAAAACAAGGCAGCTGTGGCAACTCCACACCTGTAGCCTATTGTTCATGTTTCACTCTGGCAAGTACATCTGAAACCCGGGCAAAAATGTAACTTGAAGCTTTCGTCCCTTGTCATTGCTCCAAGTAGCTCGAGCTTACACCACTCCTGTACTTCTTGGAGAGGGTGTGATTCCGGTAGGTATCAATAGGACAATATTCACTTCAGGTGTGTACAAACCGACAAATTTGTTCAGTCAACACTTAGCCCTGGTAGAAGAAGATTCTACTGATAAAGCAATAAATCAGGACAAATCTCGCCTCGTCTGGCATTTCACAAGAAAATGACAGTCTGTCATAAACTTCTCAGCTGATTGGAATAACTTTCTAATATTTATGAGTCTTGTTATAACAACAAAATTCAAACAAAATCATCTAAAATTTACATTTTTGTGAGGATTGGGGTTATTAACTTACAGGGGATTGTTATACCCCCTCCCCCCGCCGGATACTGCCCGAAATAGACACTAGTATTTAAGCCCTGTGTTCCTTCTCCCCCTCCCCCCCCACCATTTCTTTCTGATTTCGCACTTTGCATTGTGATACTAACATGGATGGCCGCTTAATGTTAATCTGGAGGATAAAATATTAACACAAGAAATCAAAAACATTTAAACTATCAAAAATCACATGATCACTTTTCATTTGACTGTTAATAGAGGTTGTATGCTTATACATTCTAATCACTGCGAAATGATGTGTTCAGACTGCAAGCTTTGACTGAAATAGCTGTCTTTTATCATTCTAAGTTGATTACTAAAGTCGCCCATCATTTGTTGCGTTTGTTTCTTTTTTTTTTCTATTTGCTTTACGACACAAATAGGTCTTATGGCGACGATGGAATAGGAAAGGCCTAGGAATGGGAAGGAAGCGGCCGTGGCCGTAATAAACGTACGGCCCCAGCATTTGCCTGGTGTGAAAATGGGAAACCATGGAAAACCATCTTCAGGGCTGCCGACAGTGGGGTTCGAACCCACTATCTCCCGGATGCAAGCTCACAGCTGCGCGCTCCTAACCGCACGGCCAGCTCGCCCGGTAAACGCGTTTGTTTCTATGGAATAACATTATCGCAAGCTCTCGATCAGCATATCAAGATTGTCTGATATAGGATCACTCACTCTCTCCACAGTGCTCTGTTTCCAGCTAAAAGCTATGAACATTCAGTCACTCGGATAAAGGCGACTGCTTAACTTATTATTACGGTCTCAGTGAATACCGACGGCTGCGAGATGAACGTGGATGATGGATCTAATTAAGCCAGGAAGGTGTTAAAAACGAGCTAATCCTGAGAAGGATAAGTGAAAAAACGGACTAGTTCCCTTTTCTGCTTAGTTAAGGGTTAAGCATAAGGCTCCTTATAGACAACATTGAGTGGTTTGGAGGCCAAGTATTCCTCAATGGGTGATAAACCATTATATATAAGTAATGAATGCGTACACTTTCATGGGATTATATGGGAGAAAATAAGACTGAGATCAGTATGGGCAATGATTAACTATAGTTTTCTGTTTTCCTGATATTAACTCTATTGTGTTAACGTCGAGTAGAGTGATATTCTTTGCATTGGGTTTTCTCATTGTATTTCCATTCCTCCCCTTGTTCATTATAATTGTAAAATATTTCGTTACTTCCTCAGTTTTCTTTCAGACAGACTAATGAGTTTTATCTTCCCGAAATATGTATTTTATCTTCTTCTTCTTTTTCTTAATCTGTTTACCCTCCAGGGTCGGTTTTTCCCTCGGACTCAGCGAGGGATCCCACCTCTACCGCCTCAAGGGCAGTGTCCTGGAGTTTCAGACTTTGGGTTGGGGGATACAACAGGGGAGAATGACCAGTACCTCGCCCAGGCGGCTTCACCTGGTATGCTGAACAGGGGCCTTGTGGGGGATGGGAAGATTGGATGGGACAGGCAAGGAGGAGGGAAGGAAGCGGCCGTGGCCTTACGTTAGGTACCATCCCGGCATTTGCCTGGAGGAGAAGTGGGAAACCACGGAATACCACTTCCAGGATGGCTGAGGCGGGAATCGAACCCGTCTCTACTCATTTGACCTCCCGAGGCTGAGTGAACCCCGTTCCAGAGCCGGGAATCGAACCCGGACCTCCGGGGGTGGCAGCTAATCACGCTAACCACTACACCACGGAGGCATATTTTATTTTCGACTCTTTATATTGTTTTTAGTTTATTATCATTTTTATTAAAATATTGTATTGTTTAGGAGCTGTAAGATGTTCCATAATGTATTATGTTTCTTTCAATTCTGCACATGTAAATATTGTATTTTCTGGTTGGGTGGAGGAGGGGCCCTAATGTAATATCGTGTGGCTATTTCTAGTCTAGTGCAGCCGTTGTAAGGCAGATCCTCCGATGAGGCTGGGCGACATCTGTCATGTATAGGAAAGTGCGTGTTATTGTGGTGGGGTGTGTGAGATTGCAGAGATGTTTGGGACATTATAAACATCCAGTCCCCGAGTCAAGGGAATTAACCATTTAAGGTTAAAAACATCCAAACAGGACGAGAATCGAATCCGGTCCCTCTGAACCAGAGCACTATGCTGACCATTCAGCTAAAGACCCGGATACGGACCCTAATGTCCTTAATCTTGTCAGACAAAATAAATCCCATTCTATTCTCAGTGAATTACATGGTCTATAATTATTACAGGAAATATGGTACGGCCTATTATTAAACAGTTCTTCGGTCTTTTATCGTCACATTGCGGTTTATCATGGCAAGATATTCGTTGTGTAACTCAGGAATGAACTATTACGGGAACCGCCGTGACTCAGCGGTGAGGCGCTTCAAGGAGTTTATTTTTAACATCGTGTGAGTTGAGTCAGCCTGCACTCAAAATGTTATTTGGATTTTTGTTGGAAAAAAATTTGCAAGGCGCATGGGTATGATTCTCATTGTTTATCCACTTCTGTAGCAAACGGCTTAGACACTTTCCACGATAAGTCTGAGAAGTCAAGTTTGAGTGGTTTAATACTAAGTAGTCGAAGTCACTCGCAGTACTGATCTGAAAATAGCTTTCGTTCAGGATTTTCCTCATACTCATTTTTGAAAAATGCTCGCATATATGTCTCATTTCATGCCTCAGTTATGTTTTAATATAAACACCATATGCGTGTGGTCTTGTAAGCGATCTGGAGGGAAAATAATACATTCCATTCAGGTCCCTTTTCGCGTGATTACTCACAAATTTAGAATAGAATAGAATAGAATAGAATAGAATAGAATAGAATAGAATAGAATAGAATAGAATACTCCCATCCGCTAGTTCTGGATCGCCTGAAAATGGAGAGTGGGCATTGGTTTATTGCAATTCTTTAAATTCGATACATGCACTACATTCACCTCATTATTTGACTATTTGGCCTACTACAATAAATAGGCCTATAATTAATGTTGTTCTAGACGTTAACAATGTATAGTCTAGGACAACATGTATGTTCCCCTTCCTTAGTTTATTTAGTGCTTAATCGTCGCCATAAGACCTATCTGTGTCGGTGCGACGTAAAGCCCCTAGCAAAAAAAAAATAATAATAATAATAAATTTAGTGCTTACTTTTGTGACACAAGTCTTACGGAGTAATCCTACCATTAAAACGTACACTATATCCGACTCGCTGGCTGAACGGTCAGTGTATTGGCCTTCGGTTCAGAGGATCCCGGGTTCGATTCTCGGTCGGGTCGGAGATTTTAACCTTAATTGTTTAATTCCAATGGCACGGGGGTTGGGTTTATGTGTTGTCTTCATCATCACTTCATCCTCATCACGACGCGCAGGTCGCCTACGGGAGTCAAATAGAAAGACCTGCACCTGGCGAGCCGAACCCGTCCTGGGATATCCCGGCACTAAAAGCCATACGACATTTCAACATACATTATGACTGAATTGAATGAGTGGATGACTGCATGAATTGCTAAATGGTTGAATTGTGGTTGTGCATGAATGAATGAATAACGCTCTTTTCACCCGGTCACGGATGGTCACTAACTGGCGAGAGACACTGATGACTGAGCACTCACATATTTAGGTTCCACTCACGCCTCCGAAGAGGCCTGGTGCAGGTCTTTCGAGTTCACGCCGTATAGGCAACCTGCGCATCTATGAAGTTGGGGTCCTAATGATGAAGACGGCACAAATACCCAGCTCCCGAGCCATCGGAATTAACCACTGAAGGTTAAAATCCCCGATCCCGCCGGAAATCGAACCGGGACCGTCTGGATCAAATGCCAGCACGCTAACCATTTAGCCATACAGCCGGACCATGATGACCAGAGATTCTTTATTCCTTTCCTAATCCATTTAACCTCCAGGGTTAGTTTTTCCGTCGGACTCAGCGAGGGATCCCACCTTTACCGCCTCAAGGGCAGTGTCTGGAGCGTAAGACTTTGGGTCGGGGGATACAGCTAGGGAGAAGGACCAGTACCTCGCCCAGGTGGCCTCATCTGCTATGCTGAACAGGGGCCTTGTTGGGGGATGGGAACGTTGGGGAGGGATAAGCAACGAAGAGGGACGGGAGCGGCCATGGCCTTAAGTCAGGTACCATCGCGGCATTTGCCTGGAGGATAAGTGGGAAACTGCGGAAAACCACTTCGAGAATGCCTGAGGAGGGAATCGGACCGCCCTCTACTCAGTTGACCTCCCGAGGCTGAGTGGACCCCGTTCCAGCCCTCGTACCACTTTTCAAATTTCGTGGCAGAGGCGGGAATCGAACCCGGGCCTCCGGGGTGGCAGCTAATCACACTAACCACTATACCACAGAGACGCACATGACCAAAGATATCCCTAAAATAAAATCACAAAGAACAAATACGGCCAAATCCCTGTTCATGTTTTGCCAGGGCTGACTGGTATAAAACAAGGTGCACTTAACCACGAGAACACAACCGTGATGACAAGTGTGTAAACATTTTAAATCTAACACACTGCAGTCGTAATAGTGTGTTTTGTTGTCCCCTATTTCAGCTCTGGGCGAATGTCGGGTTGGTATCCTGCATATAATTATGTTACTCCAGTTTCATTCCTAGCCCTAATTTATTACAATTACACAAAGTAGTTGAGACACCGCAACAACCCGACTGGTTGTCAGACGTACAGTACCTACACTCATCTGAGTGTCGTCCATGCTATCGCAAGCTCCCTAATAACATTACTGTATTTTATACTAGCTTATACCTGCGGCGTCCGCCTGCGTAGCGTAACGGTTAGCGTTGTTAGCTGCCGTCCTCGGAGGCCCGGGCCTGATTCCCGGTACTGCCAGAGATTTAAGAATTGCTGAAAGGCTGGTATGTGGTAAAATGATACACGCAAGTTCACCTCCAATAAGGTTATGCCTGAAAAGAGCTGGACCACCCCGGGACGAGGATACGAATTTACCTTACCTGCGGATTCCCACTTGCGGAACTTTTTGTGAAACTGTGGAACGTGCCGACACCTCTGCAGTCGCTGGCCAGAAGGAATGATCCTGAAGGATATGAATTTTAACAAATAGCAGCTTGCGCCAGACACCTGTGAATGTTATGTCAAGCTTGCTTATATGAGCTGAGACGATGGAGTGAGTGTAGAGTATTATGTTCTTAAACACTTATGATCGAAAATACACATTAAATTTTCTATTTTCTGTCTTTTTTTCTTTCTTTCTTTCTTTCTTAATCCGTTTACCCTCCAGGGTTGGTTTTCCCTCAGACTCAGTGAGGGACCCTACCTCTACCGTCTCAAGGGCAGTGTCCTGCAGCGTGAGACTTTTGGGTCGGGGGATACAAGTGAGAAGAAGGACCAGTACCTCGCCCAGGCGGCCTGCCCTGCTATGCTGAACAGGCTCTTGACGGGGAATTGGAAGATTTGAAGGGATAGACAAGGAAGAGGGAAGGAAGCGGCCTTGGCCTTAAGTTATGTACCATCCCGGCATTTGCCTGGAGGAGAAGTGGGAAAACTACTTCGAGGATGGCTGAGGTGGGAATCGAACCCCCCTCCTCTCTACTTGATTGACCTCCCGAGGCTGAGTGGACCCCTTTCTAGTCCTCGTTCCACTTTACAGATTTCGTAGCAGAGCGGGGAATCGAACCCGGACCTCCGGGGGGTGGCAACTAATTACATTAGCCACTACACCACAGATGCGGACATATAACTTTCTCCCTTCCTAAATGGTTCATGTTCATAAAATACTGAAGGTGTTTAAGATATTGATCCATACACTCTGCTGTTTGATCAACCGTAAAAAACAGTACATACTTATTGCGAGCTGTCTATTTAAGATGATCAGATGCTATCGCGTACGTTTTTCTTGATGTCATTCAAAGCTACAAAATAATGTCACCCACATAATGTTAAAAGACATCGTATTCACTGATACGCATTGTTATCGATTAGCTCAACTTTTAAAACTCTTTGCTCCCCAGATAAGCCAGCATAATTATATATAATCTATAAACATCTGAAAGAGATAAGCTTTTTAATAGTGAAAGAATTACTGATATCGGTGAAGACTGCTCATTCAAGTACGTCCTTCAGGTTCAACCTGAGGCCAAAAGAGGAAGAGGTCTCGCATGTACTGAATGTGAGGAGATTGTTGAAACTACTGGCTAGAAGAAAGGGAAAAGTGTATGAGAAATCTATAGCAATATCCTGGACAAGGAAGTTACAACAAGTAAATTAGCGTAGACCGAGATCTTTGATAGGAGGAAGGCGTGAGGTTCGAACAGAAATAAGATTTCATCCTAGTAATTCGACATGGAACACAGTGAAAACAATGATGGCCCGAAGAGTCCGTTAGCAAACTTGGACTTAATTTTCAAATCAGCTACTTTTCTATGAACAGAAGTAGACAGGACGTTTAGTTTTGTTAATGAAGGTTGCAGCACTTCAGTTGCATAAACTCTGACTGTTGCCTAGCAGAATGATTGGACGCAATGAAGCGCAGTGGATTGCATGTGTGAAGAGTACTTAGTAATTGCTAAGGTGCAAGATAAGTAGAATTATCTGAGAGTCCAAACGTCTGCAACGTCTATATGAGTCTGTGCGCTCACGCTAGATGTACAAAATAACACAGTAAACAGATTACCTTAATCATACATTATATTGAAACTCATGCAGTGTCAAATTTGGTAACAGGTCAAAGAGGGTCACCAAGTTCTTATGTGACAATGGGCATACCGCGAAAACGGCAGCCAACTTTTTGGGATCGATCAGTTTTTGAATCCTGATATGTGTCTGTCTGTTAGGTCATCAGCCCAGAGGCTGGTTGGATCCTCAAATAGCACCACCAAAGGTTATGCGGTTATAAGGAAACCGCAAAAACCAATGGCAGCACCAAAATGAGGCGTACTAGGCAAGACGAGGCGTGAGGTAGTTTGCCATTGCTTTCCTCACTGGGTCAGAAAGTGCTATTGCAGCACGACTGACCCTATGAGCAACACCTTTCATAACACTCAGATGCACTAGTCGTCCTCTGAATGCCATTACTCAGCACCACCCATACCCCAGCAGCTTCCATATTGTCACAGCCATGGATGAGACTGGGACTTCGGTGGAAGCTACACTTTACTCTGGCCTGTGCCAAGAGATGGATATAAAAGTACTGTATCCATCAAGAAATGGCAGCAGGCAAATCCTGATATGTACACATTGCGATATAAACATCCCATTAATTAACCCAATTGATCTGCAGGAAGATGGTATTAGGGACGCAGTAACTATCAAAGATTGTAATAATCTATGGCGCAAATAGGAGAAGGTTCGTTCTGCATACTTTAATCTTCGTTATCTTCGTTAACAACCATTGACCTCGGATCGTTCGTCATGTTTATATAACCTACTGAAACGCGATCTGGTTTAGTTGCCTGCCTCTTAATAAACTGCTAAAATGCACCAGTACCGTACCACGTAAGAGCAAACAATAATAAACTGTGCAGCTCGAAATTAATGAGCCACGTCACCAAATTGGTCGCTTATGCAAGAACATTTTAAACGATAAGCACAGTTTGAGAACGAAATTTGTTATTATTATTATTATTATTATTATTATTATTATTATTATTATTATTATTATTATTATTATTATTATTATTATTATTACTATTATTATTATTATTATTATTATTA
This sequence comes from Anabrus simplex, assembly GCF_040414725.1. NCBI lineage: Eukaryota > Metazoa > Arthropoda > Insecta > Orthoptera > Tettigoniidae > Anabrus > Anabrus simplex. The sequence goes on along the minus strand of NC_090266.1, from coordinate 170,586,389 downwards.
TTATTATTATTATTATTATTATTATTATTATTATTATTATTATTACTATGCTTGAATGGTCCCTTTCGGAACACACGGAGCTTTACTTATGATTTCGTTTGCGGAGGATCCAGGATGCTTTCATCTGTTCACTAAAGATCCTCTTCCTTTCTTCCGTCCACTTGGTACCTGCTCTTTTTGGTACTTCATTCTCTGGAGTAACTTCCCACTTGTCAATTTTTCCTCTACATATATTTCGATTCAAAATTTATTTAGGTTGAATTTGTGCGTTCTTTATGTTCGATTTTGTTTGTTGAGTCCAAGGGAAATTATTATTATTATTATTATTATTATTATTATTATTATTATTATTATTATTATTATTATTATTATTATTATTATTATTATTATTATTTCTTCGTTATGCCCGTTTCCAGAGCGCGTTGGAACTTGTTAGCTTGATGATGGTTTTCCTTTCTTCTTCTTCTCCCAAAATCTCTTCATGAACTCGCTATGCTGTTTCTTGCGTTCTTCCGGAAGCTTTGTATGCCTCAGAAACCACAGTCTTGTAATGCCGAAGTTTTGCATTTCGTGACATAACTCTCTTATTGTAGTGATTCCATGTTATTCGGTATGCTTTCAGGAGTTTGGTGTCTCTAAATTAGCTTTCCTGTCCAATCCGAATGGTACAATGATTTCTCCTAGATATTTGAAGGACGGGACCTGTGTTATTATTCTCTAATTTATCTGTAGTGGGGATCTTTGGATATTCTGATGTCCACTAGCCATGATATGAGTCTTCTCATACGGTATTTGGAGGCCTGTATTTGATGCTATCTCATGTAACTTCTCTATGGCATACCTGGTTTCTTCACTTGTCTTGGTAAAGATAGCTAGACCATCAGCAAAAACTAGGCACTTCACGTTAATTCTTTGTCCCCGAGTACCAATGTTTATACCTTCGATTTCTTTTCCCCATTCCCTGATGACTGTATCTATCACTAAGTTTAAAAGGATCGGGGAGAGGCCATCTCCTTGTCGAACTCCTGTATGCACTTCAAAAGGCTCTGATACTTCACCTAGAAACTTCACTTGAGATGTTGTGTCTGTGAGAGTCTGGCGGATTAATTCTGTGGTCTTCTTGTCCACACTTAGCTCTCCAAGGATGTCCACAACAGCTTATCTGTCGATAGAGTCATACGCATTCTTAAAGTCCACAAATGACAAGTGACAAATGTGGTGGTACTGCGGTGTGCCCTTAATATCGTCTTCAGACACCAAATTTGCTCAAAACACGATCTACCTTTTCTGAAGCCTGCTTGGTATTCACCAGTCAAATGATCTGTTTGTTACTCAGCACTGTTTAATAGCGCTTTAGATAGAACCTTGTATATAACTGGCAAAACGGATATGCCTCTGTAGTTGTTGGGGTCCGCTCGATTGCCTTTCTTATGTAACGGATGGATAATGGCATTCTTCCAGTCCTTCAGAATTATCATGGTCTCCCATATTTCTGTTAAGAGTATATGAATTCTTCTGATGAGGTCATCTCCTCCTATTTGTAACATCTCTGTAGTTATGCTATCGTTCCCGGGGACTTTATTCTCTTTGAGCGAATGGATTATCTCTTTTATTTCTTGAGTTGTTGGGGGCTGTGAGTCTGGGTTTGGTGGAGGTTTTTCAAACTGTAGTCTTTCAATTGGTGGATCGCAGTTCAGTAGATATTGGAAATAGTCAGCCTGTATCTTGCAATTCTCTTAACTGTTTGCCTCTAGTGATCCGTTAAGTCGACGAAAACTTAATGTTGGTGGTTTGTACCCTGATAAGTCCTCACAGAATGTCTTGTAGAAATACCGAGTGTTGTTTTTCTGGGAATCCTGTTCTATCTCTGCGAGTCTGTTTTTCTCGTATGCACATTTATTGCTGCGGATTGCTTTTGAGGTTAGTTTTGAGTCTTCGTAAAATTCTCCCATATGTCGACTGTTCGGTGTCCATTCTATTGATTCCATACTTTGATTCTGTCATTGATAGCTTCATCACACGTTGTTTTCCACCGTCTGTGTTTACGTTTCTTGGGTGACTGTCCGAATTTCATTGCTGATGACTGTAATGCGTTGCGAATGTCTGGCCACACCTTAGAGTCATGATCGTGTATGTCACGTACGAAAACGTCAGCGTTCTTCCTCAGACAGTCCGGATCCACTATTGGAAATCGGTTGCCTTTAGGTCTGGATCTGTTTAGTTGGAACCTAACCTTGATTTGCGTTAGGTAGTGATCCGAATCGACAACTTCCTTCTGTACTTTAACATTCTGTATCTCAAGCATATTATTTACGGAAATAGCAACATGATCAGTCTAGAATTTTCCTAGTAATGGGTTAGGTGATCTCCAAGTTTTCTTTTTATGTAAAGGTCTCATAAGGTGCGTGGACATGGGTCTCAGCATGAATGATGTACAAAAGCTTATTAGACTCTCTCCATTCTTACCAGTCCGCCGATGCGCAGGATGAAGTAATACGATATATCTGTATTTGTTCCCTGTGCCAACCTGTGCATTGAAATCCCCTAATAAGATTTTTAACGTGATGTTTAGGGATCTTGATAGTTGTTTATTCAAGCAGCAGTTCTCAAAAGCCTTCTACTTTCTGTGGATTATTCTTGTTGTTTATGTTAGTGGGGGCATGGGCATTCATCAAGGCATATGCTTTGTTGCTTGATTTCACTGTAAGCACTGAGATTCTTTCACTTAGTGATGTAAAGTCGATATCTGAATCTAAGATGGTTTTCTTCACTGCAAAGGCCGCCTCGGGTATTGATAAATTCCCTTTGATATTTATGGCTGGTTTACCCTAACATCTCCTGAAGTTTTCAGAGTCGAAGAGGTTCTCATCTTGGAATCTCGTTTCTTGGATCGCTAGGATTTGAATTTCAAATTTGTCCAGGGCGTCAATCAGCTGTTTAAGCTTCCCAGTTTTCAGTAGGGTGTTGATGTCAACATTACCAAGGAAGTTTCTTTTCTTTGGTGAGGGGGGGGGCGATGAGATTTTGAGAAGCTCCAATCCTTCTCTGAAGCATGATGTTCCCGATCCCCCAGAATCCGACGATCGGGAGAAACCGGGCGTGCGCCCGGGGCCTGGGGTAGTTGCATTGGTAACCTGTGTTCCCTCATGTCAGGGTTATAAGTTGAAAATACAACTAGTGGTGATCTTTTGGGAAAGATGACGAAAATACAACTCGATTGTTGAGATCGAGAGGTGCCTCGAGATGTTCGTGCCTGTGGGTAGGCATTTTCTCCTAACCCAAAGGGTTATGGTTTTCCTGTGAACACTCGGGTAGCTGATTGCAGTGGTTTCCCACTGGGCGATGGGGTCACCACATCCCTACGCCATATTATTATTATTGTTGTTATTATTATTATTATTTCTCCTCGCACTTCATAATTCTTTCGATTCTTTCATTTTGTGAGAATTTTCCTTGTGGCTAAGCCGCAGCTTCCCATATTAACACACAATAACCTGGAACGTAAGTCACTGTTGAACAATGAATAATAACTGATCAGTCGAATCTGGAACATCTAAAAAGAGTTTTTATTTGCGCTTCCTACATGAAGTAAGAAAATTCATATATCCTGTCATATTCCAACACAAAAAGGTATTATTATCGTTTTAGGCAAATCCTCCTTTATGAGACAATTTACCTCTCCCTGTGTAAAACTACGCCACTCATCTATTAAAGTAATATTGTATTTATTAATTATTGTCCGGCTCCATGGTTAGCATGCTGGCCATTGGTCTAAGGGGTCCTGAGTTCGACTCCCGATCGGAAAGGGACTTAAAAAACGTTGACGGGGACTGGGTTTTGTGCTGTCTTCAACGTCGCCCATGCGAGTCAGCTCAGAAGAACTTCATCAGGTCTCTCCGGAGGCCATCTGTCATTAAATACTAATGAACTATTGCAGATTTCCAGGTGGACTAGAATGCTGCGAAATGTTCACCTGAACATAGTCTCAGCTAAGTTTCACCGCTCGAATAGGATCTGGATTAAGACAATCGTCTTATGAAATAAATTGTTCCCCGGTTTGTACTTCTACGCCACTTCCCCACGTTTCACTGGGATTCGAAGAGCTCCCAGTCTCAGTTTAGAACTTGGTCCACGATTTAAGACCCGGTGACATTCCTGTCGCCACGTGCTGATCGTATTGATAAACTTGCCACAGATCTGAGGGATTCAAACTCATGACATTTGGACCGGAGGCATGTGAGCTCCCAACCCAAAAGAACCATTCTACAACAACCACAAATATCACTATGACTTCCTAGACCTACGTATTAAGACGGCACCAATTCAACGTGCCATGAAAAATAATGAGCGAGTCTGCTAACAAATCAGTCAGTTAAGTTAGTCACCCATTCAATCACCACCGATCTACATTCAGTGCCGTCGCCTAGAGGGCAGATTCCGCAACAGTTGTTCAAATACAAAGGGCACTAGGAAAGTTTTTGCAATGTGAGTAAACGCTTTAGACTTTTTCAAAATAATTTCCACCACACTCAATACACTTCCCCACACGTCAAAACCCGTCACTGAACCAACTCTGTCACTTTTCTTCGGTTACATTTTCACACCCTTGATCCCATTCTGTCAGAAGCTCCTCGTCGGATGCAAAACGCCGCCCTTTAAGCTTCATCTTCACTTCAGGGAAGAGTGCGAAGTCACATGGGGCAAGATCATGACTGTACGGAGGGTGATCAAGCACAGTCAACCCCGATCTGGCAAGAAAATCCATTGTTACATTAGCACGATTTTCTGGAGTATTGTCGTGATGCAAGAGCCAAGTGTTGAGCCGTGACCTTGGATGGAGCTGCTTGAGAGCCTGGATGACCTGAGGCAGACAAGTCTCACTGTACCACTTCACAGTAACTGTCCTTTGTGTTTCTGGTACAACCCGAGTCAGGATGCCCCGTTTAGTGAAGAATACTGCAATCATCCTTTTCTTCACTGACCTTGACTTTCGCACAGTCACAGGAGTACCCTCATATTCAAACAGCCACACGTTGTTCTGGGATTTTGTTGGGACATCGTAATAATAAAGCCAAGTTTCGTCACCTGTAACGATGCTATTGACGTTACGCGAAGTCCCATTTTCAAACTGTTTTAGCATTTTTCGGCACCATTTCACTCGACGTGCCCTTTGTTCTTCTGAAAGTGAATGGGGCACCCAAAGGGAAAAAACCTTTCTAACATGGAGGTGTTCGTGTAGAATTGAATGAATAGCTGGTGCAGGGATGTGGAGGGTCTCTTCTACCTGCCGATATGTCAACCGCCTCTTTTGCTATAACATTTTCCTCACAGCTTCATTGTTTTCCTCAGTCACTGATTCAGACGGTCGCCCAGAACGAGGATCTTCTTCAACCCCAAAATTTCCCCTCTGGAACTCTTTGTACCGGCGGAAAATTGTTGTCCGATGTGGACAGTCATTTCCTCCAGGCACTGGTCAACAGTTAATCCACGAGCAAAATTGTAGCGGACAATTGCGCCATATTCACCTTTAGACCACACTGACATCTTAACTTGCTTTCAATCCCACTACTTGATAACAACTGGTGTGAAGGTCGTGCCTTGCTGTCTTCTAGACAGGTTTTCACCCTTCTTTTCATCCCTCACCATAACAGGGGTGTCCAGCCAACCGTTTTTGCGTATTGCAAAACACTCCTAGAGCCCTTTGTATTCTACCCTATCAAAGGTCTTGGATAGGACAATAACAATCCAGTCCATTTGACCTCCTGGAAGTGAAGTATCTGTTATATCGTGCTGGAATCCTGCAAGTTGAGTCTCACTGGAGTGACCTTTCCTAAACCCGAATTGCCTTCTATCAAACCTGTTAGTAATTTCGAGAACATGTCTAATATAATCAGATGGAATGCTTTCCTAGAGCTTGCTAACAAAACATGTGAAGCTGATGGACCTGTAATTACCCGGGTTATGTTTATCTTCCTTTCCTTTGTACATAGAGGCTGCTAAAGCAATTTTCCATTCATCTGATATAGTTCCTCCTTACAAACAGCAATCAAATAAGTTCCAGTACTTCAGATATGCTACTATAACCCAACCTCTTGCCTTTAGTATATCCAAGAAATCTTACCTATTCCAACTGTTTGTCTAGCTTCCGGCCTTTGTAACTTTCTGTAAATATATTATCATTCAGTACTTTTCTAGTATTAGTTACCTCCTCTGCCTGGACATTGTCCTTATGTTCAACTATCTTAACATACTACTCACTAAATATTCCTGCTTTCTGTTAGTAATCACATACACACTCCCCTTGGTCATTTATGAGTCCTGGAATGTCCCTCTTGGAACCTGGTTCTGCCTTAAAGTACCTACACATACCCTTCCATTTTACATTGAATTTATTTGCCATCATATTAGCCTTAGCTGACCTATATGGTAAATTAAATATCCTAATAATTTCCTTTAATATCTCTTTAGTACCACGACCATTCGCCTGTCTACCCCTTAATCCGGTGGGGGGAGGGGGAGGATGTAACCCAAAAAGCATTAAAATATTTAAATAATTCTTGTGACCTTACTTTTAAACATAACTGTTTCAAATGTTATGTGCCTAACAACTATATACTGTAATACACTATTTAAAAATACATGTCAAATAAACATATTACATAGGCTTATTAGACTTTTAGATTTTTTAAAAATTGGAAAATGTGTTCCTTTTTTTCTATAACCCTTAGAACAATTCCTTTGGTTTTATTGTTACTTTATGTCCCCTTCATAAGTCCTACGCACTAGCCCCTTTGACGTAATTAGTATATTTTTTAAATGAACAGTTTTTTTAAATTCTGGACTGTTTTTGCACTCGATTTTGGAGTGGGTTATGAACCATATATCAGCTGCTAGTATTCTGTTTAAATCCGTTTTAGAGGACATTCAGTAGGGATGTGTTATAATCAAGCCCTGCAAATTTAATGCATTTCCTCGTGGTAGTTTCTGAGAAAAATGAACATAAATGCTTGAAAATATTAGTTACAGGAAAAACCATTTGAAGTTTTTCTTACTTTTAAAACACAATCTACAAATAGCAGAATGCCTCACTGTCCACAATATGCATATTCTTCGTCTTCCTAGATTTTCCTTTTAGATCTTCTGCCCTGTCTTGCTTTATTTTGCAGTTTCTGCATGTCTGACTCTGCTTTTGCTATCCGCCTTTGATCAATGTCGTGCGAGATTTTTATTGAGTGTACTCCAGGCTCCAGTCCAGCCTTTTGTAACACCTGAATCCTACCATGATTTCCTTCATGTTACCAGAGTACAGCATCATATAGAGCGATGTGCAACACATTTAAGCCACAAAATGTGGTTTTAGGTCATCTGATCCGTACTTAATTGTTGATACTTCTTTTAGTATTTTGCGTTTTGCCATGCAGGCATTTCTTCACCGAGCTCGATAGCTGCAGTCGCTTAAGTGCGGCCAGTATCCAGTATTCGGGAGACAGTGGGTTCGAACCCCACTGTCGGCAGCCCTGAAGATGGTTTTCCGTGGTTTCCCATTTTCACACAAGGCAAATGCTGCAGCTGTACCTTAATTAAGGCCACGGCCGCTTACTCCCCATTCCTAGCCCTTTCCTGTCCCATCGTCGCCATAAGACCTATCAGTGTTGGTGCGACGTAAAGCAACTTGCAAAAGAAAAGCATTTCTTCAACAATTCACGGTCAGCCAAAGCTCTAAATATAGGCTTAATTTCATTCAAAACTGCTTCTGGAAGTGAGTGCTTGTGCATGTAGTTCGCACTGTCAATTATACTTGCACAATCCTTCTTTAGAGCACGGGTGGCGGATGGGATCATCATCGGTTGACAGTTAGTGAAAATAAATTGCTCAGGTTGCTCTTCTCATATCTTCTACACTAGAGTTATTCATTCGTACGGCTCTCCCGTAGTAGGTCTGAAGGGAATCTTTTTATTTTGCCGTCAGTCTACCCTTCCCACCTAATGGTTTACCATCAGGCAAGATTACACATTTTTGTCTTTCAGTAGCCGACGAAGCCTCCCCACCCACCCGCTTCTGACCGTGCCCAACACATTCAAGATATTTCACTTCACAGTCATACATATTTGCTTCCAAGACTCTCTTGAAAGATGAGGAATCACCATCCCCAAGGTACTGGGTGTATCTAACTCCATACTGAGGTAGGGATCGACTAAACATGTCAATGACAGCTGCTGACTCCATAACACCACTGGAACCATTGTAACCACTAGAGCAGTTTATTTGATGATTGTCAGCCCACTCCTTCTCTAGCTCTGGATCTATCAAGGGTTTTCTTGTAGTACACTGGTGGCAATATTTTGATTTTATGGCTACTTCCAAGACTTTGCCACTATCCATACTTATTACTGATGCCACCCCATACAGAGAAGTATGGCCTCTCCTCATCCATGTGCCGTAAACTGACACAGCCAAGTCTGTGACTACTTCATTTTCAAGTAGAATTTCCAACGCTCCCCTTTCTTTCACAACACCATCCACTGCTTTTTATCATACTAACTTTTGCTGCATCAAATATAGTAATTTAGGGATATCTCGACACGCTAAGCAAAAACCTGTAATTTTGATCATGCTTTATTTGTAAAATATTTCAATTATTTCCCTGGTGATTTTGTACACAGTTAGTTTATGTTTTCTATTATTTGTGAAAAAAATAACACTTCATATCATGTTAAATTATCAAATAAATAAAGGATGCAATAGTGTCCACTTCTCCCGCACTTAGGGAGAACCTGACACTAGGTAGGACCTCCGAATAGTTACACAACTATTGTACACAGTGGGTATAAACTGCTCATCGTTTCCATTTTCCACACACATCTCCTGGAACCATTTCCCGCATTCCCCACTACATTGGACCCTTGCCTCATTACGGTTGTCGTCACATACTGAGCAGTAATTCTCAGAGCAAAGAAGACTGCTTGAGAAACTAGCTTCCCCGTTGCGCACGCCGAGTTCTCGTTGTTGTCCTTCGATTTGAAGGATTCTTTTCATTTTCGCGTTTCCTATTCTTTAACTTTTCCCGATAATCCTGTGAAGTGACCGTGGCGGATGGGGGGGGGGGGGAGGAACACATCTCTATTCATACAGCTGATGCCTTATCAAGCACATCCGGATCTTTGCAGTGCGTTGAGTGTCCGTCGATTATGAACCGAATCCTGCCCCGAGGTTTGTAACGGTTTAGGTGATCAAGAAATAATGAATCGGACATTTTAACAACTGATCCATTGGGCATTCCTTTTGAGTGTATCTTTGCCTTACCCCTTTCATTATAAAAAAGGTTGGGATAGCATATCCAGTAGCATTACCACACACCATTACTGTTACCGTAGATCCCTTTTCTGCCGTGGTGCTGTAAAACACGTTTTTCTTTCCTTTTTCACTGATAATCTTCCCTGCCTTAAATATGAGCTGAACACCAGTTTCATTGACATTGAAAATATTACCAGGCTCTTGAAAAACCCAGTCATATCCAACCATTGCTTTTTGTTTTTTAAATATGCTTCATAACACCGTTCCTCTGAGTGAACCTAAAAGCCAGTTCTCGTAATTCGGTCACTGTTCGCCCAAACCCTTTAGAATCGTGATGAAAAAGATGGTTGACTAACTGGTCCTCCATAGCTTTGTCAATTGTTGCTCCTTTTTCCAGTTTTCTGTTGGTAGATATACCAGATAGTATTCTGGATCTGAGTGTATTCCTTGGAAAACTGAAATATTTCGCAGCTGGTGCTAAAGTAGTTCCTTTTTCTTTCACGTCCTTAATAGCAGCAGCCATATCTTCTGCATTCCATCGTCCAAGCACACCCTTGTACACATATTTCCGTTGCATCCTCCACCTATAACCATTTGGTTGCAAAACTATTAATACGAAACTTCTACTTTATCATCAGTCTCCAACCTTCGTAATTTGAGTTTAACTTCACAATACAAACATTATTATAAAAATATCGCATTACAAAAATATTATAAATATCCTAATACACTACATTGTCATCATTTATTACTTCTACTAAACTGTAGTATTAACGCACCATTAAACCATCTCCCCAAAAATGTACCCCGGTTTAGAGATTCAGGGAGATCTCGATAGTCGAGATCTCCCAGCTTGTCGTGTCTAGATCTCCCCGAGTTTCATTGGCAGGCAAGAGGTCGCAACACTTACCAAGCTGAAGATTTGGCGATTTGGAAATAACATCACCGCTTCTCCGAAACTTGCTTAGTGCGCCTAACCTAAAACATTATCTTAAAAGTATCGCATATCTACCTATTTCGTTACACAACCTACTCATCATATTATAGCAAGTTATTTTTAAATCATATATCACTTACTTACTCACCTTCAATTGTTCATATGCCTTGTATTAATAGTGATAATCTTCAGCTAACATGATGACCATGAGCACAAAACCATACAGCTCCAGTAAATGTAGTTGCAAGTTTGACCTGTGCAGTACAGTGGTTACCAGAGGCGCTAAGCTTAAAAGTGTCGAGTTCTCCCTCATGTCGGGATCTCCCTAAGTTACCTTACCAACTGTGCAAGATAATTGTTTGCAGCATCAAACTATACAGCAGGTGGGGGCATATTCAATATACCGCATAATAAGTTTGCTCCTTCACGACCCTTACCCAAGCATCTCATATTATATAGCTGATGTACCCGTGCTTCGCTACGGGGTTCTCAGGACTGTTTTTGTGGTTTTCATAACTGAAGTCAACTTACGCCATTAAAAAAATGTCAGTAGGAATATAGCCATTAAAAGCAATGTTATCATATAAAATACTCTATCAAATGAAAAACCGCATATTTTCTCACTTTTAACAAACAGTACTACGGTGCCGAACTAACAGTCCAAAGTTCCAGTCCTGGAATGGCCAGGTCGCAGACAGCCGTGAACACTCCTCTGCCATTATTCCATTAAATATGCACACTGCTCATTCCAATCAGTGCATCGGAGTAGGGATACATAGCTCGAATGCTATGATGAACCAGTTTGTTATGTACCAGTAGTCTCAGAAAATTAATGAACCAGAGGAATGGCATGCTAAAGAAGAAAGTTATCTAACCCCCCAGCCACTTCCCGCCAATATTCAGGCAGGCTGTTATACTTCGTACGACCGGGAGAGTTGGCCGTGCATTCGGGAGGTGGTGGGTTCGAATCCCACTGTCAACAGTCCTGATTCCGTTGTCTCCTATTTTCACACCAGGTAAATCCTGGGGCTGTACCGTAATTTAGGCCAGGGCCGCTTCCTTCTCACTCCTAGCCCTTTCCTGTCCCATCGTTGCCATAAGACCTATCTGTGTCGGTGCGACGTAAAGGAAATTTAAAAGAAAGTACTCGGTATAGAAATGAGTGACAAGAGAGACACAAAGCACATCACAACAAACAATGGTCAATGTGGTGTTATTGTTGATCAATGTTATGAGCTTTCTGTATTGTAGGTCTTGTTTTCTTTCGACTCTCTGATATTAGGGCGTCTTACAAAATTATTTATAGCGTAGACTGTAGTTCCTATTCCCCGACTTTACATACCGATTTTAATTAAATTCTGTTTACCCATTTTCTTGTGACTCAGCGCTGATATGGACTTAGTAACAAAAATCCAAATTCATGAATATCTCTGTTATCATAGCCGGTGCAGTAAAAATGTATATGACCTAAATGATCGGAAATCTCTATATATAATTTGATACTATATAACATTAGTTATGTAGTATTTGTCGATTGGACCTCTAATAACGCAAACAATTGAGAATTAAATTTTAGGCCTTCCCCTAAACTACCATTTCACTCAGCGTGAATAAAATTATTTATGGCCTAGATTGTGGCGACTTATTTTCCGACTTTTAATACCGATTTTCATTAACATAGGACCACTAATAACAAATATTTGAGAATTAAATTTTAGGCCTTCCCCTAAACTACCATTTCTCTCAGCGTGAGTACGATTATTTATGACCTAGATTGTAGGGACTTATTCCCCGACTTTGTATGCCGACTTTCACTAAGACAGGACCACTAATAACATAAATATTTGAGAATTAAATTTTAGGTCTTCCCCTAAGCTACCATTTCTATCAGAGTAAATAAGATTATATTCGGCCTAGATTGTACCAACTTATTCCCGGACTTTATATACCGACTTTCATTAAGATATAATCACTAATAACATAAATATTTGAGAATAAAATGTTAGGCCTTCCCCTAAGCTACCATTTCTCTCAGCGTGAATAAGATTATTCATGGCTTAGATTGTAGCGGCTTATTCCTGGACTTCACATACCGATTTTGATGAAATTCTCTTCGGCCGTTTTCTCGTGATGCGTGTACATACAGACAGACAGACAGACAGACAGACAGACAGACAGACAGACAGACAGACAGACAGACAGACAGACAGACAGACAGACAGACAGACAGACAGAAATTACGGAAAATTAAAAAGTGCACTTCCTAGTTACTATGGATACGACCGATACAGAAATACCATCCTTTTTAAATTCTGAGCAATGTACAGACAAAACTCTTATTTTACTGTATATATATAGATGAAGTCTGAAATTGCTTTCATAAAATCCTTCTGTCACCTTTTTTGATGAAGTAAATGGAAATGCATGCTTACAGTGTTCACAAAACAGTCCGAATTCACTAGCAACACCAAATCTCTTTTTCCTTCAAAATAGTCACACATTTCGTGTTTTTGCAGTTTGAACACGCACAAAAAGTGTTAATGGCATTACACAATTATTTAAAATCTATAATTCCCAAGCCTGATGTTGACAAATCATCACTGGCAACACTACTGTCCAACACTTTCAGATGGGATTCAATTTTAGAGGTTGATGCTGAGAGGTTATGTTCGTCAGCTATTTCAGACACTGCTTTATGTTTTGTAAAGCGGTTTCCACGGAATTTTATCTTCTTATACACTCTGGAATACCGTTGCATTATTGTACTAGAAGATATGAAACTTACAAATATTCACAATCACAGAATAATTACTTTCTCATAAATTGTTTACAAATTGACTCACATGACTACAACAAAACAAATTGACTCACACCACTACAACAAAACAAGATTTTGTGACACCAGAGCATCTGGGGATTGGAGAGTGTACTTCACAACATATAGAATGAAAGTTTGGAGTAAGATAGACCATGGAAATGCTCCTGAACGCGATAGGATTATACGTATAGATTACATGAAGCGTACGGTAGAATCTGGTTTGACATAAAAAGGGGGCGTGAAAGTACCTATGCACTGACACATTGTTTATTTTCATTTACTTCCATTTGTTATATCATTTTCAAATTATCACACATTGTTGAAAACATAATAAACAATCAAAAACCACCAATTGTTTCTCTAATATTTCGATCTCAACCGGTTGCATCCCCCTTAGGGCCTAATATCTCCTTACTATCACAACCATTCGTCTGTCTATCCCTTAGTCCCGTTTCTTGATACGGGGTCAGGGAAGAAGTGATACGAACTTATATGACATGATTTTTACGGCCGGATGCCCTTTCTGACGCAAACATCAGTTGAGGAGCTAATGAAGATGAAATAAATGATGGTAAATGAAATTGGGTAAGGAGGTGTTAGGAATAGGGGAATCGGTTGTAGCCTGTGAATTGGAAATCTCCCGACATTTACCTGGACGTGAAAACCCTTTTCAGGACAGCCGACAATGGGGTTCGAACTGACGTATCTCCTGAATGCAGAGCTTGGCTTTATAGCCACAGCGCGTTAACACGCGCGGCCACTCCTTTCGGTTACTTCCACATCCATTCCTAAATCTATTTCTTTCTAAACTTATTTCTCTGTACTATAATAGGTTTTTACTATTCTTTATCGCCATTCCTCCAGCAAAGAATACGCCGCTTCTCCCTGCTCATCTATGGCCTTCCTGTCAATTAGCGAAAGTATGATGACGTGCTTAAGCTCTATTGACTCTAGAATCCTGCGTGTCATTTCACAATATAGTTTTTCTCTCTTTACAAAGTATCGTATGAACCAATTTATTTTGTGGTCTAATTTTGAGACACCTCCTTTTCGTCAATAAACACAGGTCAGCTGGTACAGCGCGATGTTCTCTCCAGAATAAAGACGCAAATAAATACGTAGGTCGAGTCATAAGTCATGGCAACTATTTTTTTTTTCTCGCGAACAGGATACAACACGGAAAACCTAAGATATGCATTTGGAAACGTACGGTATGTACTTACGTATGATGCCACTAGGTGGTGTATATAAACAACAGTGTGGGTCTAAGCACGCCCCCAACTTCAGTGTGTGAGTGAGACCGTCACAAAATGGAAGTCAACAAGCAGGAGCAACGATCGTATATTAAAATAGCATTTCTCTGCGGTAGAAATGCACGCCAATGCCATGCAGAGCTGCGGGAAGCATTAGGTGTGCATGCCATGCCCTATAGAACAGTGGCGAGGTGGGTGGAGACGTGAGGGCATCGTAACAGCATTTCGGAGAGAGGTGTCACACGTCAGCGATACACATGCAGCGAATGGTATTCAGCGCTTGCCCCACCGCTGGCAACGCACAGTGGAAACCTTGGGTGATTATGTCAAAGGTCTGTAACCAGTGGAGACCTGTCCTTTGTACGTAGTCCTGTGTATTTGCTGTCTATACCATAATAAAACAATGTTTGCCAATGGCCTGTGTTCTGTCACTTTCCTACGAGAATCTCCTGAAGTCAGAATTTGTTTTCAGGCACTATCCATAAGTACATGCCCTATATTTCCCAATGCATGTTAGATTTTCCGTGTTGTCTCCTGTTCGCGAGAAAAAAAAATTTGCTATGACTTATGACTCGAACCTCCTAAAAGCAATATCATCTCTATACAGGCCTCGAAAGTCCCTGGATGGAGAGGGAGGAAAAGGCTTTCCACTATTTATAACCCCGTTACTAACAAGGGGAGGTCACAGCTATGGGGTCACCAAGTTTTTTCAATCCTTAAGAGGTTGATCTACGTCCAGATTAACCAGATGCATGTCCGAGGGGTTATGCCATTGACTCTTACTTAACGAGAAAATGATTCCTTAGATTTAATAGCACACATAGATACTTAGATTTGATGCTTTCATGGCGCATAATTTTAGACATGATAATAAGCTTTTGGACTTCTACCGTGTCAGAAAACAAAGTGAAAGTCTTCACGTTCCGCAGAGAACTGTGTTCCGCGTCTTCAGAAGAAAATCTTGTCTGTTCACGAACAAGACTTCTCTAATAATGAAGGTTTGAATATAAGAATGCTTTACCGCGGTACTCTTGTTCATCACGAGATGGCCCACTATGCGCTAGCCTTCCCAGTGGGAGGTGACGAGCTGACGACGCCATCTTAGCTCCAATAAACATGTTTCTATTCCACGTATGTGCGTTTCGGAGTTAACAGCAAGGTCATCAGACGAATTAGGGACGGATGTGGTAGAAGAAATAAAGAAGAATAAAATTAACAAATAAAATAAAGTGCAATGAAAGACTGACAGGATAGCCCAATTCCTTTCAAATTTCAAATTTCTTTGAAATGATGTAAGAAAAGGCCAGGAAAACAACAGATGGGTAGAGACCATAAACCATAAATGGAGTTATAAGTATCCTTATTTTTAAAGAAGGAAACACGCATTTTTTGTTTCGGAAAATCCCAATAGGAGGGGTGAAAAGGGGTGAAAAGGGGGTTGAATGCCTTTAATGAGGATACTGTTCGTAGTAAAGTTCGTAGTAAAGCAAAGTTTGAGATTATCTGATCTACCATTGAAATTAAACAATTAATTGTATTTGATACTAAACAAAATATATTCTTTAATTTATAATTTAAATAGCGAGATTTGCTGCGATGATTTAGATAATAATATACAACTCTAAAATTACAACTGAAAGAAACTGTAGGCATTACATTTGAAATCTTCTTGACCGGACATTTAAATTCTTAATCTCTTTTAAAAATCAGGAAACATTATCTTTTTCGAGAACCACTTGAGGTTTTGGTATTTGGAAGTTCAGTTTAAACGGACTGAAAATGAGGTTGCATTCTTTTTATTAGTATACTGATATGTGTCGCAAAAACCGAAGATGTTACAGACGTGAAAAATTGTTATTTTTAGTCTCCTTTAAAAATAAAGACCGAGCTCGATAGCTGCAGTCGCTTAAGTGCGGCCAGTATCCAGCAATCGGGAGATAGTGGGTTCGAATCCCACTGTTGGCAGCCCTGAAGATGGTTTTCCGTGGTTTCCCATTTTCACACCAGGCAAATGCTAGGGCTGCACCTTAATTAACGTCACGGAGCTTCCTTCCCACCCCTAGCCCCTTTCCCTTCCTATTCTATCGTCGACATAAGACCTATCTGTGTCGGTACGACGTAAAAGCAACATGCAAAAAAAAAAGAAATACGTTTTTTTGTTTTCGCAAATTCCACTTAAGGGGTTGAAAGAATTGAAAAATTAGTTTAATTATTTGTATGAGCATACTTATATAAAAAAAACAAAGGTGTTGCAGACAAGAAACTTTAAAAATAAAGGAATATTTTTTTTTATCGGAAAAGACACTTAACGGGAGCGAAAAGAAGTGACATCCCACGGTTCATGGTGAGGGTTACTGTAGTCACGTCCTAGTTCGTGAACCATGGGCAACGGCTGAGTGGCCTAGTAAGTGGTCCTGAGAGTCGGGATACCACCTGCTATGGAATGGGTGTGGGCATCTCGGACATATTCTGAGTCGTGGCCCTCCTTGTGCTCAGGCGGTTAGGACTATACAATTCACCGGTGGTCCATAACCCGTTAGAGGAGAGATCCTCATTTGGACTATGTTCAAGTAGGGTAGCATCCTGCTTCATGGATTTACCGAGCTCAGAACATTTTAAGCAAGCCTCGGACCTATGGGGGTAACGGAGTCCCACTCTCATTTGAGAGGCGAGGGACTCCTTGGAAAAAACTTGGCGAACGAAATGGAATTCGATGGAGAGCTATCAATATTAATGGGGCTCATGGAAGAAAGAAAGTAGAACTGGCTGAGTCAGCAAAGAGGATGCATCTGGATGTGCTAGGAGTAAGTGATATACGGGTAAGGGGAGATAACGAGGAAGAGATAGGAGATTATAAAGTGTACTTGACGGGTGTTAGAAAGGGAAGGGCAGAGTCTGGGGTAGGGCTGTTTATCAGGAATACAATTGCATGCAACATAGTTTCTGTTAGGCACGTAAATGAGCAAATGATGTGGGTAGATTTGTCAGTTGGAGGAATTAGGACAAGAATTGTGTCCGTGTATTCGCCATGTGAGGGTACAGATGAGGATGAAGTTGACAAGTTTTATGAAGCATTGAGTGACATCGTGGTCAGGGTCAACAGCAAGGATAGAATAGTGTTAATGGGCGATTTCAATGCGAGAGTTGGGAATAGAACTGAAGGATACGAAAGGGTGATTGGTAAATGTGGGGAAGATATGGAAGCTAATGGGAATGGAAAGCGTTTGCTGGACTTCTGTGCTAGTATGGGTTTAGCTGTTACGAATACATTCTTCAAGCATAAGGCTATTCACCACTACACATGGGAGGCTAGGAGTACCAGATCCATAATAGACTATATCTTAACAGACTTTGAATTCAGGAAATCTGTTAGGAATGTACGAGTTTTTCGCGGATTTTTCGATGATACAGACCACTATCTGATCTGTAGTGAACTAAGTATCTCTAGGCCTAGGGTAGAGAAAGTGAAATCTGTCTGCAAACGAATAAGGGTAGAAAATCTCCAGGACGAGGAAATTAGACAGAAGTATATGGATATGATAAGTGAGAAGTTTCGAACAGTGGACAGTAAGCAGGTTCAGGACGTAGAAAGAGAATGGGTGGCATACAGGGGTGCTGTAGTAGAAACAGCAAGAGAATGTCTAGGAACGACTGTGTGCAAAGGCAGCAAAAAGCGAACATCTTGGTGGAATGATGAAGTGAGAGCAGCTTGTAAACGTAAAAAGAATTATCAGAAATGGGCCCAAACAAGGGCCGATAGAGATAGGGAATTGTACGTAGATGAAAGAAACAGAGCGAAGCAAATAGTTGTTGAATCCAAAAAGAAGTCATGGGATGATTTTGGTAAAAACCTGGAAAGGCTAGGTCAAGCAGCAGGGAAACCTTTCCGGACAGTAACAAAGAATTTAGAAAGGGAGGGAAAAAGAAAATGAACAGGTGTTTTGAGTAACTCAGGTGAACTTATAACAGATCCCAGGGAATCACTGGACAGGTGGAGAGAATATTTTGAAAATCTTCTCAACGTAAAAGGAAATCTTCATGGTGGTGTCGTGAACAACCAAGTTCATGGGGAGGAAGAAAATGATGTTGGTGAAATTTTGCTTGAGGAAGTGGAAAGGATGGTAAATAAACTCCATTGTCTTAAAGCAGCAGGTATAGATGAAATTAGACCTGAAATGGTGAAGTATAGTGGGAAGGCAGGGATGAAATGGCTTCATAGAGTAGTAAGATTAGCATGGAGTGTTGGTAAGGTACCTTCAGATTGGACAAAAGCAGTAACTGCACCTATCTACAAGCAAGGGAACAGGAAGGATTGCAACAATTATCGAAGTATCTCATTGATTAGTATACCAGGCAAAGTATTCACTGGCATCTTGGAAGGGAGGGTGCGATCCGTCGTTGAGAGGAAGTTGGATGGAAACCAGTGTGGTTTCAGACCACAGAGAGGCTGTCAGGATCAGATTTTCAGTATGAACCAAGTAATTGAAAAATGTTACGAGAGAGATAGACAGTTGTGTTTATGTTTGGTAGATCTAGAGAAAGCATATGACTGGGTACCCAGGGAAAAGATGTTCGCTATACTGGGGACTATGGAATTAAGGGTAGATTATTGAAATCAATCGAAGGCATTTATATTGACAATTGGGCTGCAGTGAGAATTGATGGTAGAATGAGTTCTTGGTTCAGGGTACTTACAGGGGTTAGACAAGGCTGTAATCTTTCACCTTTGCTGTTCGTAGTTTACATGGATCATATGCTGAAAGGTATAAAATGGCAGGGAGGGATTCAGTTAGGTGGAAATGTAGTAAGCAGTCTGTCCTATGCTGATGACTTGGTCTTAATGGCAGATTGTGCCGAAAGCCTGCAGTCTAATATCTTGGAACTTGAAAATAGGTGCAATGAGTATGGTATGAAAATTAACCTCTCGAAGACTAAATTGATGTCAGTAGGTAAGAAATTCATCAGAATTGAATGTCAGATTGGTGATACAAAGCTGGAACAGGTAGAAAGTTTTAAGTATTTAGGTTGTGTGTTCTCCCAGGATGGAAATATAGCAAGTGAGATTGAATCAAGGTTTAGTAAAGCTAATGCAGTGGGGTCGCAGTTGCGAACAACAGTGTTCTGTAAGAAGGAAGTCAGCCCCCGGACGAAACTATCTTTACATCGGTCTGTACTAAGAAGGAATAAATGGGAGAAGAAAAAAACAAATTAAACATAAAAGTAAGGGCCAATGGCACAAAAACTCCGGCCCGTATCTGTTGACGTCTGGTTATTTCTTACGTACAGTAGATCAGTCTCCCGAAGTTTGGACGAAGTCAGTGATCCCATAGCTGTGAGCTTCCGTTGTAAGTGTGATAGAGTGTTTGCTTATTTGCCACGAGAAACTGGCTCTGTACTCAGTTTTGGTATAGGCTGAGTGAACGTTAAGGCTTTGTACCTCTCCAGATGTGACTTCCTAATGGGTGAATCTAGCACTCCTTCACCACCTCGGCTGGGCAGCTTCTGAACCAAGATAGTGTTTTGCTAACATTTTCATCGCAGACACGGAACCTTCTGGCTAGTGCGAGATCTCATCTGGAAGTTGATAGGCTTTCGTCAGTCGAGATACGCAGATTATGTTATGCGTATATTTCTCAATACTGTACGTGAGATTCACTGACTTGACTCAAATACAGTTTATCAGCAACTGCCTTCACTGTATGCAGATAATGTTGAAATACGCTGAGTACATGTCTGATAACAAAACAGATGTAACAAATCTGATAACAAATTAGAGGTATCCTTTGCGAAATTACAAAATAGACCGGTTCCATGGACAAAATTATTAGTGTGCTGGCCTTTGCTCCATGCGGTCCCAGGTTCGAATCCTGGCCGGGTCGGGGATTTTAACCTTTGTTAGTTAATTCCGATAGCTCGGGGGCTGAGTGTGTGTGCCTTCTTCAACATTAGAATTCATCATATGTTGAGGCCCATCCTCACAAACACGAAGGTCGCCTATATGGTGTCACCTCGAAAGACGTGCACCAGGTCTTTCCGTAGTATTATTGAAAAATAAAGTACACACCATGTGCTCCAACACATGGCGCAGGTACCAGTACGAGACATCGGTCGTCAAAGTCTGTAAAAACATCTTCCTTCCTTCCCCATGGCGCAACAGTCCCGAAGTGCCATGGCTTACCAGGCGAACGCTAATCCCTGTAGATTACGAGGTGTCGTGGGGTTGGCCGTTATTCTTGGCTTTCTAGACCGGATCCGTTATTTCACCGTTAGATAGCTCCTCAGTTGTAATCACATAGGCTGAGTTGATCTCGAATCAGCCCTCAGATCCAGGTAAAAATCCGTGACCTGGCCGGGAATCGAACCCGGGGCCTCGGGTTAAGAGACAGGCACGCTATCCCTGCACCATGGGGCCGGCATACTGAAAGAAGAGTGTACTGAGATTAGTGGCAAATATGGACATAATACGTTTTAAGTAGTTGTGCCCAAAGTTTCGTTTCCAGAGAAACATTTTAACGCATCCGTGTTTATTAAAAACATCCCTATCGGATGAGTTGGCTCTGCGGGTAGGGGCGCGCGGCTGTGAGCTTGCATCCGGGAGATAGTAGGTGTTCGAAACCCACTGTCGGCAGTCCTGAAGATGGTTTCCCGTGGTTTCCCATTTTCACACCAGGCAAATTCTGGGGCTGTGCCTTAATTAAGGCCACGGCCGCTTCCTTCCAACTCCTAGGCCTTTCCTATCCCATCGTCGCCATAAGACTTATCTGTGTCGGTGCGAAGTAAAGCCACTAGCAGAAAAGAGAGAAAAACATCCCTTCTGTTTTTCATTCTCAGAACATTGACCATTGACTCTATATGATATCAGCATACCTCTTATCTGAGTGTTTACAATTTTTACAATTTGTTTTACGTCACACCGACACAGATACGTCTTATTGTGACGATGGGATGGGAAAGGCCTATGAATGGGAAGGAAGAGGCCGTGGCCTTAATTGAGGTACAGTCCCAGCATTTATCTGGTGTGAAAATGGGAAACCACGGAAAGCCATCTTCAGGGCTGCCGACAGTGGGGTTCGAACCCACTATATCCCGAATACGGGATACTGGCCACACTTAAGCGACTGCAGCTATCGAGCTCGGTCTTATCTGAGTGTGATAACGTGGAAATGAGCGTATAGTTTTCATCTGTAAGAGTGCTTGAAGTTTATCACAGCGTGTGAACTACCTGTGAACATCGTTTATCATCTTATCAGATGCAGCAATAACGTCAATGTTATCATTTCCGTGGTATGCTTTAATCATAATAATTCATTGCACAACGATGTAAGGATGTTGCAGATTGGTTCATGTTGAAAAAATTACGATATCTCAATAACTGCAAGCAAGACCATCACCGTACAGGCTGTCAAGACCCTTATAGGACTGGGAGATAAAAGGTTTCCTCTATCCGTAACCTCGGCACTAATGGTAAGTGGGATGGAGTGGTTAGTTTTATGACCGGCCACCTTTGCTCCCAGAAGTGAACCAGGTACTCATTTTTCGTGTAGGCTGAGGGAACCTCTGGGCCGTGTGCCTCTCCAGAAGTGGGAATTCTGGGCGAGTTGGCCGTGCGGTTAGGGGCGTGCAGCTCGCATCCAGGAGATAGTGGGGTCGAACCCCACTGTCGGCAGCCCTGAAGATGGTTTTCCATGGTTTCCCATTTCCACACCGGGCAAATTCTGGGGATGTACCTTAATTCCTTCCCACTCCTAGCCCTTTCCAATCCTATCGTCGCCATAAGATATATCTGTGTCGGTGCGACGTAAAACAAATTCTAAAAAAAAGTGAAAATCTAGTTTCCAAGTTTTTCTACTCCCTGACAGGAAATCAAAACCCATGTCCTTCCGGGTGAACTGAGCATGCCTTTACCGCCTCGGCTAGGCAGTCCCTATTTCAAGAAACGAAACGCAACGTGTGCAAGAAGATATTGCTTTGTTTTTCGTGAGCTGAGTTCGTCGTCGAACCGACATATCCTGTTGGGTAATCCATTCCACCTTACATTATCACATATTCAGCTGAATAGGACTAGGTTTGCGCGTAGAATCCGAGTTACACTTGCCTTTACTGTAACATGTACGTCGATAAGAATTAGCAAAGAAGTACGGCTAGTAATGTTCCCGTTTCTGACTCTTTCGGAAACCAATGTAGTAACTAAGCTCGCCGGACAAAAAAATGAGTCACCCTAGTGCGCACGCACAGATGAATCGTTAAGCCTGTACAGATGGCGCAGAGAGCGAGTCCCATGCTCGACCGCACGCGCACTGCCTCTGCGTGAGCATAATGCAGTAACGATCAGTGAGAAATTGATCTTTTAAGCAAACAAGTGTATGTCAACATGGGCAGATGTAAGGATGTGATAGAAGTGACAAAAAGGGACAATCATGTTTGGCCTTGTCCATGGCCATACGGTGCGGAAGCTGCTGGATTTGTTGATGTTTCTCAGCGGGCTGTTGTTTACAAGCAGTCGTGTACGTAGGTGCTTTGAAAAGTTCTCGGAATGTACTAGAATTAAGTATCTTACCTCGGTGGAACTGCTTTTATTTTTCAACAAATTCTCCCTGTAGAGTAATGCATTTGGTCCAGCGATGTTCCAATGCCTTGATCCCATCTCCAAAATGAGATTCCTCCAGGCCTGCAAAATACCTCTCCAATTCGGCTGTCATTTCTTCCCCTGTAGAAAATCTCCGTCCACCGAGGAAAATTTTCAGCTTGGGGAATAGATGAAAGTCTGATGGTGCCAAATCAGGTGAATAAGGTGGATGTGGCAACAATTCGTACACCAGTTCATGAAGTTTTGCCATGGCAATAACACTTGTGTGCGGCGGAGCGTTGTCCTGATGAAAGATGACATTTTTCCTTGCCAAACCAGACCTTGTTTCGCGTATCATTTCCTGTCGTTGGTCTAGGAGGTTTGCATAGTATTGCCCCGTAATTGTTTGGCCAGTAGGAAGATAATCTATCAGCAGAATGCCTTTTGCATCCCAGAAAACTGAGGCCATGACCTTTCCGGCCAAACGCACTGCCTTTGCTTTCTTTGGTGGTGGTGAATCAGCATGTTTCCACTGCTTTGACTACTGTTTTGTCTCTGGGGTATAGTAGTGGACCCAAGTTTCATCTGTAGTCACAAACCGGCGCAAAAAATCTTGTTGGTTGCACTGAAAACGGGCCAGACTTAGTTCGGACATTTCCAATCTAGTGCGTTTATTGTCCAATGTCAGGAGCCGCGGCACCCATCTTGCGGATAATTTTTTCAAAACCCAATTCTTCGGTTAAAATATAATATACCCGTTCAGAAGACATCCCTACAGCTTCAACAATTTCCCGCACATTCAGTCGACGATCCTCCATGACCATTTTATGCACTTTAGCGATAAATTCTGGGGTCGTAACACTTTTTGGCCGTCCACTACGTGGATCATCATCCAAGCTCTCCCGACCAAATTTAAACTCGCTGGTCCACTTGGCGAAAAAGAAGGAGTAGAGTCCCCCAGTGTGTTCTGAAAGTCGGCATGAATTTCCTTTGCTTTCATACCTTTCTTTACAAAGTATTTAATCACTGCTCGAATCTCAGTTTTTTTCCATTGTCACAAATCACTACGCGGGAACAACAACAAAGAGTCGTCACTACCACACTCCTGCAGCTAGAGCACTGACACGCCACGTGTTCACTCACAAAGGATGTGTGATTATTGCGCGGGAACCTCGTTGCTCTAGCACTGACATCTAGCGGTGATTCCTAGAACTTTCCAAACCGTCCTCGAACTACATATGGCCACGAAACACGACGTCTGAATTGTGGTCGGAAAAATATCCTGAGTGAGAGGGACAGGAGACGCGTTTCACGGCTTGTGAATCACAATCGCTTCCAAACCGGACAGGAATTGCTGCAGTCAGTGAATGAAGGTCCATCACAACCTGTTAGCGAAAGAACATTGCGGAGGAAACTGCATGATATGAACATTTGAAGTCGGTCACCTCGCAAGAGGCCTTTGTTCGCATAGCCACATAAAGCTGCGGGTCTTCAGTGGCCTAGAAATCATCGAACGTGGACATTAGCTGACTGGCGGAACGTAATATAGTCTGGTGAATCAAGTTTTTGCCTCTATTGCAATGACGCACATCATCGAGTGCACCGAAGGCCAAAGGAAGCATTTCATCCTGGATGTGTGCAAGGTCAGGTTCAAGCCGAAGATGGGTCTGTAAGATTTTCGGGGTGTTTTTCATATCATGGATTGAGTCCGCTCAGTGAGGTGACCACTAACATGAACAAGCATGTTTATTTAAACATTCTGCATGACCAGTTGTTGCATTTTTAGTCAACACCTGCATGATGAGTATGCTATTGATACCCCAATTTTTCAAGATGACAACAGCAAAGTTCCTCCGGCTGGACGCATATGTGACAGGTTTTATGAACACTCCCCCACCTTATTACATCTCGATTGGCCTGCAAATTCACCTGACTTGAACCCCATTGCAAATCTGTGGGACTTGTTGGAACAGCGGATAAAACGCTGACATTCACAATCAGCGCACTTTGGTGGAATTGCGCGATCAAATCCTTAGAGAGTGGCTTAACCTACATGCGACGTA
Organism: Anabrus simplex; assembly: GCF_040414725.1. NCBI lineage: Eukaryota > Metazoa > Arthropoda > Insecta > Orthoptera > Tettigoniidae > Anabrus > Anabrus simplex. The sequence goes on along the minus strand of NC_090266.1, from coordinate 170,561,458 downwards.
CCTGCACAACCTTGTGGACTCACTTACTATCCGAATCCAGGCGGTTATCAAGTCCAGAGGCGGAGTTAGACGGTATGAAATGATGCATGTAATTATTTCTCCAATCGTGACTAATTTTTTGTCCGGTGAAATATTATTATTATTATTACTATTATTATTATTATTATATTTTGCTAGGGGCTTTTTTTCGCACCGACACAGATAGGTCTTATGGCGACGATGGGATAGGAAAGGCCTAGGAGTTGGATGGAAACGGCCGTGGCCTTAATTAAGGTACAGCCCCAGCATTTGCCTGGTGTGAAAATGGGAAACCACGGAAAACCATTTTCAGGGCTGCCGATAGTGGGATTCGGACCTACTATCTCCCGGATGCAAGCTCACAGCCGCGCGCCTCTACGCGCACGGCCAACTCGCCCGGTATTATTATTATTATTATTATTATTATTATTATTATTATTATTATTATTATTATTATTATTATTATTATTATTATTATTATTATTATTATTATTATTATTATTAACAAATACATCCTATGATATATATTTCTCAGCAGACCTTCGTGACTGGATCAAGTCTTTGGGAGGAGACATGCTTACACTACTAAATAATATAAGCACCCATTTCCTATACCACTACTGGTGTTTCTTTTGTTCTCCATTATATGCCGCAACATTTAGGAGAAATATGCCTCGTATCCGCTCTGTCGAACACGTTTATTTACAGCGGTGCTACTTTTAGTTAGGTTTCCAAGAAATGTATTGGCGTTCGCCAGCCAGTTGGCACCAATCTTGCCGAGAAGGCGCGTTTTATTGACAACAACCTGAACGTTTACACTGAATAATTGATTTAAAACCATTCCTGCTGAACGTAATGGATTGTCAAGGGATATTTCACATTTATAATTAGTTCCATCTCTAGTAGGTTGACCAGATTTACAAAACCGAAGAAAGGGACATTTGAAGATTTTCTTGACTAAAAGAAGGGACAAAACGGGACACGTGTGATTAAAATTCAGCATTACCCAATTAGAATATAACATTTCTAAATAAGTTGTTTCCCACTAGAAACAAAGAACTGAAATGTATTATCGACTTTTGACACGTTTTTAAGATTTTAACAGTGTTTCTGAAATTATGCCTTTCGAAATACATCACTCAAGTGTATTACGAACTATAAACATTACGATCAGTTGAAGCTATGTGTTCTATATTGTGTTGCAAGTAATAAATATGCAAAAATTGTATTTCCACATTCTTATGTAAGAGAGGAGAAAATCTCTGCATAAACGAGGCATGTGCCGTGTATGGGGAACCACGTATCATTGAGTGTGTTGTGTATGAGTTGGAGGAATGTTCGGAACAGCACAATCACCGTGCCCTCAAGCCAAAGCATAAACCGTTTATAATTAAAATTCTCCACCCGCGTGGGAATCAAACCCAGGGCTCTCTGTACCGAAGGCCACTATGCTGACCATTCAGCCAAGGAGCCGGACTTTGTTTGTGATGTGTAAAGTAGGAATGCTGCTGTGAATTTCAGCTTAGGAACGCTCTGGAAGACCTTCAGCAGTAGATGTCGATCTCATAAACGTATACGTTGAGGCTAAGCCAAAAGAAACGACTAATAAATTAATAGAGACTAAAAACAAACCCAGAAGTTTGTTCATAAGCATTTAGAGTTTGCAGGATATACATTGTTGTGTGGTGTTTAGAGAAAAACTCTATTAAGAAGTAATCAATCAACACACCGAAATGCAATCATACTTGAAACGAACGGAGGCTAGAGATAAGTGCATCTCCTACGAAAGCTCAGTGCGGAAACAGGAGTGAACAGGGGTGAACAACCACAAGAAAAAACCAAATCATAGTGGACTACTGGTGTAATCGTTGTTTTGTTCTATGTGTGCGGTGGGATTTCAGAAAAACCGTTTTTACTACCACCAACTCCTACAGAATCAGGCGAAAAACTGATGTGTACTGTGGCCAGCTGGAGAACAATCAACTAAGGAACTACTGAACGGAATGTGTACTATGTAGGTACTGTATGTAGTCCCAAGATATTACGACGCGTTTGGCCACCCAGAGAACGTTGCTCGAATTTAGATGGGAGGTTTTAACCCTAGTACCACAACGTTCATTTCTTGGAACTAGAATCACAACGTGGGGTCACCCACGACCCTATATTTGAACAAATTATTTAGGCATTGAATTACATTTATTCTACTTGAAATAAGGAAAGTACTTACAATTGAGTATATTAAGTTCAAAACATAAAGAAATTTACCAAAATGTCAAGTAATATTTTTTACAGAACAATTTGATTAAAAGTGCGCTTTTTTGTTGGTTTGAATATTAAGCACTTGTCTACGTGAATGTTTAGTGTCTTATTGTTTATATCTTCGCAATATTTACCTTAAAATAAACAAATCACTTATATTTTTGCAAGTTAAGTTCAGATAAGAAAGAAATTAACTGTATTGCCACACAATATGATGTACGTATCTTTGTTATCAGAAGTGTGTTCCTTTTCTTGGTTTTGATGTTCCACATTTTCCACGGTGAGATATCACTATCTTACGGCTTGCACTATTCACAGACATTATACCTATGTTCCGCGCGTAGGCTTTTAGAGCAGGAACAGCAAGTTGCTACACCTTTTCGGTCCCTGGTTCCAGGACAGAAAGCACATCGTCCAGGTCGTCACCCAGTTGGCGCAGTAACGTCACTCTGCTCCTCCTCATAACCAAGTACTTTGTGAATGTCATTTCTGAGTTGCCTTGGAAGCCTCTTGTTTACCATTCTAGTCTTCATATGCTCTTCACATAGTCCTAGGGCAAGATTTTTCAGGAAATCTGAGCGTTTGATCATTTTTCGTCTTTTACCAGTTTTTACACTGACTGACAGAGCAAATGCAACACCCAGAAGGAGTGGTTCGAAAGGGATGAAAGTTGGGGAAAAAACAGAGACGGCACGGACGAATAATTGATGTTTATTTCAAACCGATATGCAGGTTACACAATGCGCACGGCATCGACTCAGTAGGATGTAGGACCACCGCGAGCGGCGATGCACGCAGAAACACGTCGAGGTACAGAGTCAATAAGAGTGCGGATGGTGTCCTGAGGGATGGTTCTCCATTCTCTGTCAACCATTTGCCACAGTTGGTCGTCCGTACGAGGCTGGGGCAGAGTTTGCAAACGGCGTCCAATGAGATCCCACACGTGTTCGATTGGTGAGAGATCCGGAGAGTACGCTGGCCACGGAAGCATCTGTACACCTCGTAGAGCCTGTTGGGAGATGCGAGCAGTGTGTGGGCGGGCATTATCCTGCTGAAACAGAGCATTGGGCAGCCCCTGAAGGTACGGGAGTGCCACCGGCCGCAGCACATGCTGCACGTAGCGGTGGGCATTCAACGTGCCTTGAATACGCACTAGAGGTGACGTGGAATCATACGCAATAGCGCCCCAAACCATGATGCCGCGTTGTCTAGCGGTAGGGCTCTCCACAGTTACTGCCGGATTTGACCTTTCTCCACGCCGACGCCACACTCGTCTGCGGTGACTATCACTGACAGAACAGAAGCGTGACTCACGGAGAACACGACGTTCCGCCATTCCCTCATCCAAGTCGCTCTAGCCCGGCACCATGCCAGGCGTGCACGTCTATGCTGTGGAGTCAATGGTAGTCTTCTGAGCGGACGCCGGGAGTGCAGGCCTCCTTCAACCAATCGACGGGAAATTGTTCTGGTCGATATTGGAACAGCCAGGGTGTCTTGCACATGCTGAAGAATGGCGGTTGACGTGGCGTGCGGGGCTGCCACCGCTTGGCGGCGGATGCGCCGATCCTCGCGTGCTGACGTCACTCGGGCTGCGCCTGGACCCCTCGCACGTGCCACATGTCCCTGCGCCAACCATCTTCGCCACAGGCGCTGCACCGTGGACACATCCCTATGGGTATCGGCTGCGATTTGACGAAGCGACCAACCTGCCCTTCTCAGCCCGATCACCATACCCCTCGTAAAGTCGTCTGCCTGCTGGAAATGCCTCCGTTGACGGCGGCCTGGCATTCTTAGCTATACACGTGTCCTGTGGCACACGACAACACGTTCTACAATGACTGTCGGCTGAGAAATCACGGTACGAAGTGGGCCATTCGCCAACGCCGTGTCCCATTTATCGTTCGCTACGTGCGCAGCACAGCGGCGCATTTCACATCATGAGCATACCTCAGTGACGTCAGTCTACCCTGCAATTGGCATAAAGTTCTGACCACTCCTTCTTGGTGTTGCATTTGCTCTGTCAGTCAGTGTATTTGTTGCTGGATCTTAATCCCCATTTAACTCTCTGAGGGGTTAAATTTGTTTCAGACCTTATGTTATTCAACACTTAGGATATCATATGAAATTTATCGTAATTCGAATGGTTTCATATAAATGCATTTTTGACATCATTCCTCACCCCCTCCCCTCAGTCAAAACCCCCTAGGGGGTATTGTTAATGTTTCTTTAAAATCTAAGGATTTTATGTTTATACAGGGCAGCACCGATCTCTGCTAAAAATCGAGATGAAACCTCCATTATTACTAAGGCCTAGCATACGAATTAAGCTTGTGGATTTGATTCGTAATTTGAGAGGTTTAAATCTTTAAAAATTAGACATTCAACGTGCGGAAGAATACGTAGGTACCATTAATGGTATACAGTCTCGAAAAATGTTCCTCCAGTCGTGTACTAAGATTCAGATTATTTCAGTTAAACACGTAACTTTTACAAATAAATTTTTGGCAATAAAGAAGAGAAATCGGAAATTTGGTTGAGTTCCTCGCTGTTGTGAAGATTTATAACTTCAGCTTCTACATGGTCCCAATCCTTATATACATGAAATATTTTGAATTATATCATATTTGACACCTAGGGTATCCGAAGTTCTTGTAAAATTATAAATTCGTACGTCAAACGGTTTGGAGGGATGAATAATACTGTCATAAGTCTTCACCCCCCTGCCAAAATCCATTAGCGGTATATTGTTTTAAGACCTGTTATTATTTAAAATCTAAAACGTATAGGAACAGCCATCATGTTAAATTTTAACCTCGTACGTCAAACGATTTCAGAGAAATAAATATTTATGCCATCAGAATCTCCGCGTCCCACTTAAAACTCATTAAGTCTGTGTTGTTTTAATGCCACTTCCTAGTTAAAATGTAAGGAATACAGGAGCAATCATCATGTGAAGTTTCAACCTCGTACGTCAAACAGTTTCAGATAAATGAGTATTTTATCATCAGATCCCAAACCTTGGTCAAAACCCCTTAGGAATATATTGTATCAAGATCACTTCTTATTAAAATCTAAGATGTAAAGGAGCAACAATCATGTGAATCAACCTCATATGTCTAACGGTTTCAGAGAAAGAAATATTTTTGTCTTCGGACATCACCCCTTAGTTAAAACCCCTTAGGGGTGAATTGTTTGAAGACCACTTCTTATTTCAAATCTAAGACAGTGAGGAGTAATCACTATGTGAAAATTCAAACTCGTATGTCAAGCGATTTCTGACGAATGGATATTTTTAATCATCGGGCCTCACACCTACACCCAGTCAAAACCCTTTCGGTGTGCATTGTTCAAAGACAACTTTTTATTTTTATTTAAAATCTACTGCATATATGAGTAATGAGGAATTTCAACCTCGTAAGTGAAGAGAGATGAATATTTATATTTTCCTGGTTAAACACCTTAGGGGTGTATTTTATGACCAGTTGTTATTCAAAATCTAAGACATGTAGGACAACCATCATGTGAAATTAGAAAATCCTATGTCAAACGGTTTGAGAAAAATGAATATTGGTGTGGTCTGTTACCCCCTCCCCCTTCCAGTCAAATCCCCGTAGGGTCGCATTGCCCTGTGTTTCTTTACTTTTAAAGGACATTCCAAATACCCATTTTCACGTCTGTGACAACTTTAGTTTTTGAGATATAAGTAACCTCATACAAAGAATTCAACTAATTCTTCAGTACTTTCACCCCCCCCCCCTTAAGTGGATTTTTTGAAAACAAAAGAGTACGTGTCTCTTTATTTTTAAAAGAGATTCCAAAATACCAATTTTCACGTCAGTAAAATCTTCAGGTATTTGATATATGAGTATCTTCATAAAAATAATTCAACTCTTTCTTCACTTCTTTTTATTCCTCCCCCCCCCCCCCCGCCATAAGTTGATTTTCCGAAAATAAAAAGACAAACGTTTTATGTTTTTAAAGAAGATTCCAGACACAAATGTTCATGCCTGTAACATCTCCAGTTTTTGAGATAGAAGTATCCTCATAAAATATATTAACTCCTTCTTCAGACCTTCGCACAACCCCCCTTAAGAGGATTCTCCGAAAACAAAAAGTACGTGTTTCTTTATTTTTAGAGGAGATTCCAAATATCAATTTTTACATGTGTGAGATCTTCAGTTTCTGAGATTTAAGTATCCTAACAAACAATTCAACTCCCTTTTCAGTCCTTTTCACACCCCTTAAGTGTTTTTTTTTCGAAAACAAAGAATAAGTGTTTCTTTATTTTTAAAGGAGATCCCAAATACCAACTTTCATGTCTGTAACATGTTAGGATTTTGAGCTATACTGTAGATATGATCATTTTAAAATTCATCTCCTTTAACACTTCCCCTTCAGTGGATTTTCAGAAAACATATTATGCATGTTCCGTTACTTTTACAGGTGATTCCAAATACCAGTTCTCTTGTAGGTAACATGTTATGTTTTTGAGATATATTGTATATATACTCATTTTTATAATTCACCCCCTGTCACACCTGTTCACCCACCCCCCCCCCCCCAGGTGAATTTTTACAAAAACAAAAAGTACATGTTCCTTTATTTTATAGGAAATTCCAAATGACAATTTTCATGTCTATAACATCGTCAGTTTTTGAAATATAAGTATCCTTATAAAAGGTATTCAACAGGTTTTTCACCTTTTATACCCGCTGAAGGGGATTTTCCAAAAACAAAAATACATGTTTCTTTATTTTTAAAGAAGATTCCAAATACCAATTTTACCTCTATAAACGGGTAAATTTTCGAGATATAGATATACTCAATTTTAAAATTCACCCCTACTTTTTACCCCATTGGCGAAGGAATATCCAAAAATCCTTCCTTGGTGAACACCTACACTGTAATATGAATGGATCCCCAAAATTTCATTTCTTTTTGTCCAGTAGTTTTGGCTCGGCGATGATGAATCAGTCAGTCAGTCAGTCAGTCAGTCAGTCAGTCAGTCAGTCAGTCAGTCAGTCAGTCAGTCAGTCAGTCAGGACAAGTTATTTTATATATACGGTATAGGTTTAGAGATTACGTAAAATGAGGAGTGATGTAGTTATATAAAAAAGCGAGTATAACAGTATTTCAGTCTGCGACTCTTAACTACAGATTGGGTTTTCCAGATAATTCTGAGAGATTTCTTAGGATAAACTGAAACCAGTATTATGCGTTACAGGAAACATATTCACTCACCAAAATATTTTAAATGTTTCGTTACTTGTCCGATATTTTTATTATTTTGAATCTCCGTTCGGATATAATTGGGTCAGCTTACATCCGAAGAAATCTATCAAGAGATCTTTTGCTTGTAAGGAAATAGCAATATGAATATCCGGTCAAAGAAGTGGGAGTGGAGTTGCACGTGGAAGTCGGCTGGCGCATTAGACTGGCATGTTAACCCTAGAACCACAACGTGGGGTCGTGGGAGACCCGCCTGACTACTAAACCGATTCTGCCCATGCGCCTCTATGATCAAGGAAGCTGATACTTCCAGTACCTTCAGTGCTTGACACGTTCTTGAAACGAGTGGTGTCATTATTTTCTCCCGCTATTTATATTCAAAGTTATAGGCTCTTGGGTCGCATATGACCCCACGTTGTGAGTTGTGTAAAGTATTCGTCTGTGGTGAACTGTTTGTAGTGGAGTGTTTTATTGGTAAAGTTATCAAACAATGGCACTGTAGAAAGACTTTTTTGCTATTTGTTTTACGTCGCACCGACATACATAGGTCTTATGGCGACGATGGGACAGGAAAGGCCTAGGAATGGGAAGGAAGCGGCCGTGGCCTTAATTAAGGTTCAGCCCCAGCATCTGCCTGGTGTTAAAAAGGGAAACCACGGGAAACCATCTACAGGGCTGCCGACAGTGGGGTACGAACTCACTATCTCCCGGAAAAAGCTCACAGCTGCGCGCTCCTAACCGCACGGCCAACTCGCCCGGTGGTATACACTGACTGACAGAGCAAATGCAACACCAAGAAGGAGTGGTCAGAACTTTATGCCAATTGCAGGGTAGACTGACGTCACTGAGGTATGCTCATGATGTGAAATGCGCCGCTGTGCTGCGCACGTAGCGAACGATAAATGGGACACGGCGTTGGCGAATGGCCCACTTCGTACCGTGATTTCTCAGCCGACAGTCATTGTAGAACGTGTTGTCGTGTGCCACAGGACACGTGTATAGCTAAGAATGCCAGGCCGCCGTCAACGGAGGCATTTCCAGCAGGCAGACGACTTTACGAGGGGTATGGTGATCGGGCTGAGAAGGGCAGGTTGGTCGCTTCGTCAAATCGCAGCCGATACCCATAGGGATGTGTCCACGGTGCAGCGCCTGTGGCGAAGATGGTTGGCGCAGGGACATGTGGCACGTGCGAGGGGTCCAGGCGCAGCCCGAGTGACGTCAGCACGCGAGGATCGGCGCATCCGCCGCCAAGCGGTGGCAGCCCCGCACGCCACGTCAACCGCCATTCTTCAGCATGTGCAAGACACCCTGGCTGTTCCAATATCGACCAGAACAATTTCCCGTCGATTGGTTGAAGGAGGCCTGCACTCCCGGCGTCCGCTCAGAAGACTACCATTGACTCCACAGCATAGACGTGCACGCCTGGCATGGTGCCGGGCTAGAGCGACTTGGATGAGGGAATGGCGGAACGTCGTGTTCTCCGTGAGTCACGCTTCTGTTCTGTCAGTGATAGTCACCGCAGACGAGTGTGGCGTCGGCGTGGAGAAAGGTCAAATCCGGCAGTAACTGTGGAGAGCCCTACCGCTAGACAACGCGGCATCATGGTTTGGGGCGCTATTGCGTATGATTCCACGTCACCTCTAGTGCGTATTCAAGGCACGTTGAATGCCCACCGCTACGTGCAGCATGTGCTGCGGCCGGTGGCACTCCCGTACCTTCAGGGGCTGCCCAATGCTCTGTTTCAGCAGGATAATGCCCGCCCACACACTGCTCGCATCTCCCAACAGGCTCTACGAGGTGTACAGATGCTTCCGTGGCCAGCGTACTCTCCGGATCTCTCACCAATCGAACACGTGTGGGATCTCATTGGACGCCGTTTGCAAACTCTGCCCCAGCCTCGTACGGACGACCAACTGTGGCAAATGGTTGACAGAGAATGGAGAACCATCCCTCAGGACACCATCCGCACTCTTATTGACTCTGTACCTCGACGTGTTTCTGCGTGCATCGCCGCTCGCGGTGGTCCTACATCCTACTGAGTCGATGCCGTGCGCATTGTGTAACCTGCATATCGGTTTGAAATAAACATCAATTATTCGTCCGTGCCGTCTCTGTTTTTTCCCCAACTTTCATCCCTTTCGAACCACTCCTTCTTGGTGTTGCATTTGCTCTGTCAGTCAGTGTATATTCATTCCTTCCTCCGAAACGGTTTAACGTACGAAGACAAAATTCCAAATAGCAGTATATATTTTATATCCTAGGTGTGAAATAGGGTTTTTTTTAACGTTCCACCCTAAATTTTAAAATGCGGTTAGCTCCGGAAACGAAATTATTCATCCCTCCAAAACCGTTTGATGTATAGAGTTGTAATTTTACGAGAAGTATATTATTTTATGTCCTAGGTGTAAAATATCGTATACTTCAAAATATTTCTCCCCTAAGGGGTTTGGATAGTGGTTGACTCTCAAAAACACAATATCCATTCTTCAGAAACCGTTTCAGACACTAACTTAAAATTTTACTTCAGTATTTTTTTATATCCTAGATTTAATAAATATTTTAAAACATTCACCCCCTAAAACAGCGTTCATTCCTCCATTACTGTTCGACGTACAAAATCAAAATTTCACAATTTGGTCGCTTTTTACGTCCTAAATATTAAATAAGATAGGGTTTAAAACATTCCAATTCTTCTGCACGTGTTTGAAAATGAGTGTTGGATAGTAAAATAAATATTCATTCCCACAAAACCGTTTGACGTATGAATTTAGTATGTTTTTACAGGCTCAGCCAACAGTGGACTCTCGAAAATGTAAAACTTTGACTAATAAATTAAAGATTAAAACCGTAACGAGGCACGGGTATTTTGCTAGTACTGTATATGCCACACTCAAGTTTTCGCAAGACGTAGGAGAATGGAAATTATGTTCTGAAGGAGAGATCTTTACCATACCAATAAATCTATTGGCACTAGTCTCACATTTGAGAACTCCTAAGTGGCAACTGACTGTGCTGGATTTCGAGACCGTTACATTGAAGAAAGGAGGCGAATGACCAACCAGTTGTACTACTCTAACCCTTAGTCTCGTTTCCTGATACGGGGTCGGGGATGAGGTGAGATGAAATTATATGGTATGTTCTTATGTCCGGATTCCCTTCCTGGCGCCATCCTCAGTTAAGGAGCTAATGATGGTGAATGAAATTGGGTAAGGAAATGTAAGGAATGGGCTGTGGCCTATGAATAAGAACTGTCCCGGTATTCGCCTGGAAGTGAAAATACGAAACGGTTTCCAGGACAGCCGAGGGTGTGGTTCGAACCCGCTGGTCTCCCGAATGTAGAGCTCGGCTCCATAGCCGTAGCGCGTTAAACCGCGCGTCCACTCCTTTCGGTTTTTCCTTTCCTATTCTCTTCTTTATTTTCTGTCCACCGAGCTCGATAGCTGCTGTCGCTTAAGTGCGGTCAGTATCCAGTATTCGGGAGATGGTGGGTTCGAACCCCATTGTCGGCAGCCCTGAAGATGGTTTTTCGTGGTTTCCCATTTTCACACCAGGCATATGCTGGGGGTCACCTTAATTAAGGCCATGGCCGCTTCCTTCCCACTCCTAGCCCTTCCCTGTCCCATCGTCGCCGTACGACCTATCTGTGACGGTGCGACGTAAAGCAACTAGCAAAAACAAGTATTTTCTCTCCGGCTCCATGGCTAAATGGTTAGCGTGCTGGCCTTTGGCCACAGGGGTCCCGGGTTCGATTCCCGGCAGGGTCGGGAATTTTAACCATGATTGGTTAATTCCGCTTCCACGGGGGCTGGGTGTATGTGTCGTCTTCATCATCATTTCATCCTCATCACGACGCGCAGGTCGCCTACGGGAGTCAAATCAAAAGACCTGCATCTGGCGAGCCGAACTTGTCCTCGGACACTCCCGGCACTAAAAGCCATACGCCATTTCATTTCTTTATTTTCTTCCCTTTTCTTATTTTTATTACGAATTATGGTTACGTTTATTAATGCAATTGTTCAGATGTAGCACCGTAGAAGGATGATATCCTATAACGTAAGTGTGCATGTTGTATTTCCTGCTAATCTCAAGGAAGCCATCGGTGCATTCCTGTGAATAACGTGAGATCTTCGAAGTCGAGCAACTTACGGCATGGTCAGCGCTTGGATTATTATGATGTAGGCCGCACTATTGACTGTGGAGTGGCGGAAAGGAACGGATTACGCCTCTCCAGTGGGGGGGGGGGGGGGGGCTGATCAGTAGTCCCCTAGCTTAACTGGAAGCACTGACGAGTACGCCAGTGTCCAGATTTGGGTAAGGCCTTATGCAATCTCAAGCAACAATGCATTCGTGTGTTTCATTGTGACTTCCTTTCTTTCTTCTTTCTTAATCTGCTTACCCTCTAGGGTTGGTTTTTCCCTCGGACTCAGTGAGAGATCCCACCTCTGTCGCCTCAAGGGCAGTGTCCTGGAGCGTGAGACTTTGGGTCGTGGAAATACAACTGGGATAGAGGACCAGAACCTCGCCCAGGCTGCCTCACCTGCTATGCTGAACAGGGGCCTTGTGAGGGGGATGGAAAGACCGGAAAGGATAGACAAGGAAGAGGGAAGGAAGCAGCCGTAGGCTTACGTTAGTTACCATCTCGGCACTTACCTGGAGGAGAAGTGGGAAGCCACGGAAACCACTTTGAGGATGGCTGAGGTGGGAATCAGAACCCCCTCTACTCGGTTGACCTCCTGAGGCTGACTGGACCACGTTCCAGCCCTCGTCCTCGTACCACTTTTCAAATTTCTTGCCAGAGCCCGGAATCGAACCTGGTCCTCCGGGGGGCGGGGGGGGGGGGCAGCTAATCACACTAACCACTACACCACTGAGGTGGACTTCATTGTGACTACCGCGAAATGTTTGCTGATCCACCAGTCCCATTCCCTTTTCTCATCAGAAACGCCTTCGATCTTTAGTACAAATGCTGTACGTAACGGTCAACTCCCTGTTCTATTAACATAGACTTGACCTGTATTATCTGATGAGTAGGGCCCGGATGTTTATGACATGTCGTATTTTTTCTTTGTACTGTTTCCATGGAAAATACAACTTAAGCACGAGTTAATCTACAGTGACTAAAATTATGCAATTTTTCACGGGTCATATAAATTCATATTTTGGCTTTTTAACGTCTTTTTTGTCCTTTTCCGGTCATTTTTCATATTATGGTCATACAGTATTCCTCCGTGAATATTCGTATTTTCGTCATATTTTTAACTTTCTTATTCCATTTATGTTGACAATTGGGCTTCAGTGAGAATTGATGGTAGAATGAGTTCTTGGTTCAGGGTACTTACAGGAGTTAGACAAGGCTGTAATCTTTCACCTTTGCTGTTTGTAGTTTACATGGATCATATGCTGAAAGGTATAAAATGGCAGGGAGGGATTCAGTTAGGTGGAAATGTAGTAAGCAGCCTTGCCTATGCTGACGACTTGGTCTTAATGGCAGACTGTGCCGAAGGCCTGCAGTCTAATATCTTGGAACTTGAAAATAGGTGCAATGAGTATGGTATGAAAATTAGCCTCTCGAAGGCTAAATTGATGTCAGTAGGTAAGAAATCCAACAGAATTGAATGTCAGATTGGTGATACAAAGCTAGAACAGGTCGATAATTCAAGTATTTAGGTTGTGTGTTCTCCCAGGATGGTAATATAGTAAGTGAGATTGAATCAAGGTGTAGTAAAGCGAATGCAGTGAGCTCGCAGTTGCGATCAGCAGTATTCTGTAAGAAGGAAGTCAGCTCCCAGACGAAACTATCTTTACATCGGTCTGTTTTCAGACCAACTTTGCTTTATGGGAGCGAAAGCTGGGTGGACTCAGGATATCTTATTCATAAGTTAGAAGTAACAGACATGAAAGTAGCAAGATTGATTGCTGGTACACACAGGTGGGAACAATGGCAGGAGGGAACTCGGAATGAGGAGATAAAGGGTAATTTAGGAATGAACTCGATGGATGAAGCTGTACGCATAAACCGGCTTCGGTGGTGGGGTCATGTGAGGCGAATGGAGGAGGATAGGTTACCTAGGAGAATAACGGACTCTGTTATGGAGGGTAAGAGAAGTAGAGGGAGACCAAGACGACGATGGTTAGACTCTGTTTCTAAGGATTTAAAGATAAGAGGTATAGAACTAAATGAAGCCACAACACTAGTTGCAAATCGAGGATTGTGGCGACGTTTAGTAAATTCTCAGAGGCTTGCAGACTGAACGCTGAAAGGCATAACAGTCTATAATGATAATGTATGTATGTATGTTATTCCATTTTCGCATACCTGCTTGCAGTCGTCTCAAAGATGTATTTTTCACATCTCCTAATATTTGTTTATAATTTCTTACAATTATCTTCCTGCCTGCTGTCATTTCTTGATGGATACAGTACTTTTGCATCCATCTCTTGGCACAGGCCAGACTAAAGTGTAGCTTCCACCGAAGTCCCAGTCAACATCCATGGCTGTGACAATATGGAAGTTGCTGGGGTATGGGTAGTGCTGAGTAATGACATTCAGAGCATGACTAGTGCATCTGAGGGTTATGAAAGGTGCTGCTCATAGGGTCAGTCGTGCTGCAATAGTACTTTCTGACCCAGTGAGGAAAGCAATGGCAAACTACCTCACTCCTCATCTTGCCTAGTACGTCTCATTTTGGTGCTGCCATTGGTTTTTGGGGTTTCCTTATAACCGCATAACCTTTGGTGGTGCTATTTGAGGATCCAACCAGCCTCTGGGCTGATGACCTAACAGACAGACAGACAGACAGACAGACAATTATCCTTCTTAGAAATATATATCGTCGCTCTTATTTTTTATGTAAGGAATGCATTCTTGTATTTCATTGTGACTTTCTTTCTTTCTTTCTTTCTTTCTTTCTTTCTTTCTTTCTTTCTTTCTTTCTTTCTTTCTTTCTTAATGTGTTTACCCTCCAGGGTTGGATTTCCCTCAGACTCAGGGAAGGTTCCCACCTCTGCCGCCTCAAGGGCAGTGTCCTGGAGCGTGAGACTTTCCCATTTTCACACCAGGCAACTACTGGGATGTACCTTAATTAAGGCTACGGCCGATTTCTTCTCACTCCTAGCCATTTCCAATCCTATCGTCGCCATAAGACCTATCTGTGTTAGTGCAACAAACAACTTGTAAAAAGAAAGTCCATAATTCTCCTAGGTAACCTATTCTCCTCCATTCGTCTCACATGACCCCACCACCGAAATCGATTTATGCGTACAGCTTTATCCGTCGAGTTTATTCCTAACTCACCCTTTATCGCCGCATTCCGTATACCCTCCCAACATTGTTCCCACCTGTTTGTACCAGCAATCATTCTCGCTACTTTCATGTCTGTTACCTCGAACTTAAGAATAAGATATCCTGAGTCCACCCAGCTTTCATTCCCGTAAAGTAAGATTGGCCTGAAAACTGGAAAATGAACTTTAAATACATCATACTCTAGGAGCGGGTAAATATGTCATGCAAACATGCCTTCCTACAGTCATCATCATCATCATCATCTGTTTACCCTCCAGGTTCGGTTTTTCCCTCGGACTCAGCGAGGGATACCACCTCTACCGCCTCAAGGGCAGTGTCATGGAGCTTCATACTCTTGGTCGGGGGATACAACTGAGGAGAATGACCAGTACCTCGCCCAGGCGGCCTCACCTGCTATGCTGAACAGGGGGCTTGCGGGGGATGGGGAAGATTGGAAGGGATAGACAAGGAAGGGGAAGGAAGCGGCCGTGGCCTTAAGTTAGGTACCATCCCGGCATTTGCTTGGAGGAGAAGTGGGAAACCACGGAAAACCACTTCCAGGATGGCTGAGGTGGGAATCGAACCCACCGCTACTCAGTTGACCTCCCGAGGCTGAGTGGACCCCGTTCCAGCCCTCGTACCACTTTTCAAATTTCGTGGCAGAGCCGGGAATCGAACCCGGACCGCCGGGGATGGCAGCTAATCACGCTAACCACTACACCACAGAGGCGGACCCTTCCTACAGTACGGTACAATAAGGTTTTTTTTTTTTTACATGTTAGCATAGGAAAGTGAACTCAACGAAAAATGTTCTGATGGACTGTATATCAACATGTCGCTGGGAGGCGCGACCAGACTTAAAGGAGAATAATGTATAGAAAGAGCATTGTCACATTCATCGTTTTGCACTTGGAGCGACTATAGGCGATATATATGTGAATCAGGAGGGTAAGCTGTATAGAAAGAGACAGATGAGTAGAAAGCGACAGAAAGTTGATCCTCAATTGAATTCTGATTATTTGACGTATTTCAACTATGCCCCAATAACATCTTACGATGTTTCACCGTTACAAGTCAATGTTGCGTGAAAATAGAAGACCGTTCCTATTTGAAAACCTTAAAACATATGTAATTTGCTATTGCAATTCTTTCGGATAGCCCAGCAAAATGAAACATTTATTTCATTCTGTGCAGAGTTGAGAGTTACCTCGGGATTGAGTAATTAATTTTTTTTTTTTTTTTTTGCTATGGGCTTTACGTCGCACCGACACATATAGGTCTTATGGCGACGATGGGATAGGAAAGGCCTAGGAGTTGGAAGGAAGCGGCCGTGGCCTTAATTAAGGTACAGCCCCAGCATTTGCCTGATGTGAAAATGGGAAACCACGGAAAACCATTTTCAGGGCTGCCGATAGTGGGATTCGAACCTACTATCTCCCGGATGCAAGCTCACAGCCGCGCGCCTCTACACGCACGGCCAACTCGCCCGGTTTAATTTAAAATACCATATAATAATAAACATTAATATTATTACTTATTTAAAGCCGCCGTGGCTCAGACGGCAGCGCGTCGGCATCTCACCTCTGGACACCGTGGTTCAAATCCCGGTCACTCCATGTGAGATTTGTGCTGGAAAAAGCGGAGGCGGGACAGGCTTTTCTCCGGGTACTCCGGTTTTCCCTGTCATCTTTCATTCCAGCAGCACTCTCCATTATCATTTCATAGCATTCATCACTAATTAATATAAATCACCTTGGGAGTGGCGACCCCATTGTAATAACAGCCTATATATGTTTCATTCATTACATCCCTGACCTGGTCAATGACTGGAAAACAGGTTGTAGGTTTTCATTTTCATTATTATTTATTTCTTGTTTTTGAATGAGCTAGATTTTAAAAGTATATTTTCAATATAATGTTAATTTAAACAGCGGCAATATTTTGAAGATTTCAAAATTGTTACCGGTACTAAAACATTATGAAGTCATATTTTTTGACATATTTTAATGCATTATTAGGTCATAAATGCTTGCATATGTCGACATTTTTAGGTCATAAACATTCGGGCCCTACTCATGAGTGAAAAACGTACGATACATTCCAAGAGTGTTTTGAGTGACAGAGGTATATGTATATAGAAAAGTAGTATGGTAAAAGAAGCACAGGCACCCTTGCTCCTCAGAACCAACATCAGGTCAAGTCCAAACCGTGACCCTTCTTCCACTGGCTTACGCAAAGGTTAAATAGTGATTGAGTGAGAATGAGTGGCTGTGTTGAAAGCTATTCCTTCGTCCAAAAGTCAAGCCACCCGCGACTTGGCACTCCGAGATGTCGCGAGACATCTCTTGCGATACAGGCAATAATACTAATAACAATAATAATAATAATAATAATAATAATAATAATAATAATAATAATAATAATAATAATAATAATAATAATAATAATATACATACGTCTTCGTTATAGACTGTTAAGCCTTTCAGCGTTCAGTCTGTAAGCCTCTGTGAATTTACTAATCGCCGCCGAAATCCTCTATTTGTAACGTTCTGTGGCCTCGTTCAGTTCTATATCTTTTATCTTTAAATTGTTAGAAGCAGAATCCACCCATCGTCGTCTTAGTCTCCTGCTACTCCTCTTACCTCCATAACAGAGTCCACACCGAGCTGGATAGCTGCAGTCGCTTAAGTGTGGCCAGTAGGCAGTATTCGGGAGATAGTGGGTTCGAACCCCACTGTCGGCAGCCCTTAGATGGTTTTCCGTGGTTTCCCATTTTCACACCAGGCAAATGCTGGGGCTGTGCCTTATTAAGGCCACTACCGCTTCCTTCCCCTGTCCTGTCCTATCGTCGCCATAAGACATATCTCCTTCGGTGCGACAAACAACTTGTAAAAATCAGTCCACTATTCTCCTAGGTAACCTATCCTCCTCCATTCGTCTCACATGACCCCACCACCGGAATGGATTTATGCGTACAGCTTCATCCGTCGAGTTTATTCCTAACTCACCCTTTATTACCGCATTCCGTGTACACTGCCGACATTGTTCCTACCTGTTTGTACCAGCAATCATTCTCGCTACTTCCATGTCTATAACCTCGAATTAAGAATAAGATATCCTGAGTCCACTCATCTTTCATTCCCGTAAAACAAGACTGGTCTGAAAACAGACCGTTGTAAAGATAGTTCCGTCAGGGAGCTAACTTCCTTCTTAAAGAATACTGTTGATCGTAACTGCGATCTCACTGCACTAGCTTTACTGCACCTTGAGTCAATCTCACTTGCTATACTACCATCCTGGGAGAACACACACCATAAATACTTGAAATTATCTACCTGTTCCAGCTTTGTATCCTCAATGTGATATCGAATTATCTTGGATTTTTTACCTACTGACATCAACTTAGTTTTGGAAAAGATAATTTTCATACCATAGGTTTTGTGAACCATGTGACCTTGCCGCGGTGGGGAGGCTTGCGTGTCCCAATGAAGCAGATAGCCGAGCCGCAGGTGCAACCATATCGGATGGGTATCTGTCGAGAGACCAGACTAACGAATTGTTCGTCGAAAGGGGGGTAGCAGCCTTTCGGAAGTTGCAAGGGCGGCAGTCTAGACAATTGACTGATATGGCCTTGAAATAAAACTCGGCATGGCTTAGCTCTATTGATACTGTTACACGGCTGAAAGCAACGGGAAACTACAGCCGTAACTAACTCCCTAGGACATGCAGCTCTCTCTATATGAATGATGTACTGATGATGGCTTCCTCCCGGGTAAAATATTCCTGAGGTAAGATAGTCCCCCATTCGGATCTCGGGGAGGGGACTACACGAGAGGGGGCAATCATCAGAAAGGTGGATACTGACATTCTGCGAATCGGAGCGTTGAATGTTACAAGTTTGAATCGTTGTGATAGGTTAGAGAATCCGAAAAGGGAGTTGGATGGACTAAAGTTAGATGTAGTTGGTATAAGTAAGGTACGTTGGCACGAAGAGCAGGATTTTTGGTCAGATGACTACAGAATAATCAACACAAAATCAAATAGGGGAAATGCAGGAGTTGGTTTAATAATTAATAAAAAAAAAGGGCAGCGGGTAAGCTACTACGACCAGCATAGTGAAAGGATTATTGTTGTCAAGATAGACACCAAACCAATACCCACCACAATAGTGCAGGTCTATATGCCGACTAGTTCAGCAGATGATGACGAATTTGAAAGAATATATGAAGAGATAGAAGATCTATATATATATATATATATAATAGCTTGTCCTGACTGACTGACTGATTCATCATCGCCGAGCCAAAACTACTGGACATAATGAAATGAAATTTTGGGGATACATTCATATTAAGATGTAGGTGCTCGCTAAGAGAGGATTTTTGGATATTCCGTTGCG
Organism: Anabrus simplex; assembly: GCF_040414725.1. Taxonomy (NCBI): domain Eukaryota; kingdom Metazoa; phylum Arthropoda; class Insecta; order Orthoptera; family Tettigoniidae; genus Anabrus; species Anabrus simplex. The sequence continues at coordinate 170,542,271 of NC_090266.1, read as the reverse complement.
AAGGGGGTGAACATGGGGGGTGAAGTTTTAAAATGAGTGCACCTATATCTCAAAACTTTAAAAGTTTACAAATGTAAAAATTGGTATTTAGAATCTTCTTTGAAAATAAGGAAACACGTATTTTTTTGTTTTCAGAAAATCCCAATAGGAGGGGTGAAAAAGGGTGAAAATGTGTTGAATGCCTTTAATCAGGATACCGGTACTTATATCTCAGAAACTGAAGATATTACAGACCTGAAAATTGGTACTTTTGATCTCTTTTAAAAATAAAGAAACACGTATTTTTTTGTTTTTGGAAAATCTAATTAATGGCAGGGTGAAAGGGGGTGAATTTTTAAAATGAGTGAATCTATATCTCCAAACTTTTAAAGTTTGCAGATGTAAAAATTGATATTTAGAATCTTCATTAAAAATAAAGAAACACGTATTATTTTGTTTTCGGAAAATCGCAATAGGAGGTGTGAAAAGGGGTGAAAAAGGGGTTGAATGCCTTTAATGAGGCTACTTATATCTCAGAAACTGAAGATATTATAGACCTGAAAATTGGTGTTTGGGATCTCCTTTAAAAATAAAGAAACATGTATTTTTTTGTTTCTGGAAAACCCAATTAAGGGGGGTAAAAAAGGGGTAATATTTTAAAATGAGTATCTATATCTCAAAACTTTTAAAGGTTATAGGTGTAAAAATAGGTATTTAGAATCTCCATTAAAGATAAAGAAACACGTATATTTTGTTTTCGGAAAATCCTAATAGGAAGGGTGGAAAAGGTTGAAAAAGGGGTCGAATGCATTTCATGAGTCTACTTATATTTCAGAACCTGAAGATATTACAGACCTGAAAATTGGTGCTTGGGATCTCCTTTAAAAATAAATAAACACGTATTTTTTGTTTGTGGAAAATACAATTGGGGGGGGGGTGAAAAGGGGGTGATTTTTTAAAATGAGTGTATCTATATCTCAAAACTTTTTAAGTTTATAGATGTAAAAATTGGTATTTAGAATCTCCTTTAAAAATAAAGAAACACGTATTCTTTTGTTTTCGGAAAATCCCAATAGTAAGGGTGTAAAAGGGTGAATAATGGGTTGAATGCCTTTCATGAGGATACTTATATTTCAGAACCTGAAGATATTACAGGCCTGAAAATTCGTATTTTGGATCTACTTTAAAAGTAAAGAAATAGGTATTTTTTCGTTTTTGGAAAATCCAAATATTAGGGGGTGAAAACGGGGGTGAATTTTTTAAAATGAGTTTGTCTACATCTTAAAACTTTAAAATTTACAGATGTAAAAATTGGTGGTTAGAATCTCCTCCAAAAATAAAGGAACACGTATTTTTTTGTTTCCAGTAAGTCCTAATAGGAGGGGTGTAAAAGGGTGAAAAATGGGTTGAATGCCTTTAATGAGGATACACATATCTCAGAAACGAAAGATATTACAGAACTGATAATTCGCATATGGGATCTCCTTTAAAAATAAAGAAACACGTATTTTTTAGTTTTTGGAAAAGCCAATTTATGGCGGTTAAACAGGAGTGACAAATTGGGGTGAATGTTTTGAAAGACTATATCTACAGAATATCTTGGAATCGTAAAATGTTACAGACGTAAAAAGTGGGTGTAAATCTCCTGTAAATGTAAAGAAATATAGGTTATTTGTTTTTGAAAACTCCACTTAAAAGGAACTCAAAAGGGGTGAAATTTTAAAATGAGAATTTTTACAGTTTATCTAAAAAAATTTAACATGTTACAGAAGTGAAGGTATTTTTTTATCTCTATTAAACATAAAGAAACGTGTGTTTTTAGTTTTCGGAAATACCACTTGGGTGGAGGGGGGTGGTAAAAGTGACTGAAAATGGTGTTGAATTCTTTTAATTAGGCTACTGATATCACAAAAATGAAGACGTTACAGACGTGAAATTTGATATTTGCAATCTGCTTTAAAAGTAAAGAAACACGTATTCTCGGAAAATCCAATGAAGGGCAAGGGGGGGGGGGGAAGAATTGAAAAATTAATTGGCTTAATTGTATGAGAATACATACATCTAATAAAAACTAAAGTTGTTACAGACGTGAAAATTCGTATTTGGATCTCCTTTAAAAACAAAGAAAAGCGCGTTTTGGTGGGGAAACCACCTTGGAGGGCGGGAGTGTAAAGGAGTTGAATTCCTTTCATGAGGACACATAAATCAAAAACTGAAGAAGTTAGAGTCGTGATCATTGGTATTTAAGAAGATCCTTTACTATTAAAGAAACAAGTATTTTTTGCGGGAAAATTCACTTGGGGGGGGGGGGGGAGTATTGTGCTATGAAGTGCAGAAAGTAAATTATTTTTATTGGGATACTTATATCTCAAAACTGAAGGTAATAGACGTGAACATTGGTGTTTGGAATCTCCTTTAAACATAAAGAAACAAGCATTCTTTTAAATTTTTTTTTTGGGGGGGGGGGGCGGGGTGGCGGTAAATAAACTTAACGGCGGTGGGGTGTAGAAGTAGGTGAGACCAATTGATTTTAGCTGTTATTAATGTACTTATAAGGATCATCCGTTGCTCAGGCGGCAGCGCGCCGGCCTCTCACAGCTGGGTTCCGTGGTTCAAATCCCGGTCACTCCATGTGACATTCGTGCTGGACAAAACGGTGGCGGGACAGGTTTTACTCCGGATACTCCGGTTTTTCCTGTCATCAGCCATTCCAGCAACACATAATAATAATAATAATAATAATATTCCGGACCGTCGTCAAATGTGCGGACCGCGCTGGAAACGGCTCTTGGACGGGTAATGACTAAGAATGCAGTCCGGCCGCGGGTTCAGTGCCGCCAAGGCACCCAATATGACACCACGCCGGATCTCCTGAAGGATTTTATCCATATTAAAAATGATTATAGGAAAAGATGGCAAAGATTTACGGACCCATCTGACCGGGAGGAATACCTGAGCCTAGCCCGGGAAGTACGAAATCGATTGCTGGAAGGGAAGATTGAAAAATGGGAGGAAACGTGCCGTAAAATAATAGAAAACCAGTCAGATCGGGAATTTTGGTGGATTCTCGCAGAAAACGAGTCAGATCGCGAATTTCGTCGGATTATATATCTAAAACAATAAGCATTCAATTATAAATTTCAGTATAATACCGTAGCGAAGCACGGGTATCTTGCTAGTATCTATCTATATATATAAAGTAGCTTGTCCTGACTGACTGACTGACTGACTGACTGATTCATCATCGCCGAGCCAAAACTACTGGACATAAAGAAATGAAATTTTGGGCATATATTCATATTAAGATGTAGGTGCTCGCTAAGAGAGGATTTTTGGATATTCCGTCGCTAAGGTGGTGAAAAGGGGGGTGACATTTTAAAATGAGTGTGTCTATATCTCAAAACTTTAAAAGTTTACAGATGTGAAAATTGGTATTTAGAAACTTCTTTAAAAATAAAGAGACACGTATTTTTTTGTTTTCAGACAATCCCAATAGGAGGGGTGAAAAAGGGTGAAAAAGTGGTTGAATGCCTTTAATCAGGATACGCTACTTATATCTCAGAAACTGAAGATACTACAGACCTCAAAATTGTTACTTTTGATCGCTGTGAAAAATAAACACATATTTTTTTGTTTTCGGAAAATCCAATTAATGCGAGGGTGAAAGGGGGGTGAATTTTTAAAATGAGTGCATCTATATCTCAAAAGTTTTAAAGTTTAGAGATGTAAAAATTAGTATTTAGAATCTTCATTAAAAATAAAGGAACACGTATTTTTTGTTTTCGGAAAATCCCAATAGGAGGGGTGAAAAGGGGTGAAAAATGTGTTGAATGCCTTTAAAGAGAATACATATAACTCAGAAACTGAAGATATTACAGACCTCAAAATTGGTACTTTTGATCGCCTTCAAAAATAAAGAAACACATATTTTTTTGTTTTTGGAAAATCCAATTAATGCGAGGGTGAAAAGGGGGGTGAATTTTTAAAATAAGTGCATCTATATCTCAAACGTTTTAAAGTTTAGAGATGTGAAAATTGGTATTTAGAATCTTCATTAAAAATAAAGGAAAACGTATTTTTTTGTTTTCGGAAAATCCCAATAGGAGGGGTGAAAAGGGGTGAAAAATGGGTTGAATGCCTTTAAAGAGAATACTTATATCTTAGAAACTGAATATATTACAGACCTGAAAATTGGTATTTGGGATCTACTTTAAAAACAAAGAAACAGGTATTTTTTCGTTTTGGGAAAATCCAAATAATGGGGGGTGAAAAGGGGGATGAAATTTTTATCTATATCTCAAAACTTTTAAAGTTTATAGGAAGTAAAATTTGGTATTTAGAAATCTCCTTTAAAAATAAAGAAACACGTACTTTTTCGTTTTCGGAAAATCCTAATAGGAAGGGTGAAAATGGTGAAAAATAGGTTGAATGCCTTTAATGAGGCTACTTATATTTCAGAACCTGAAGATATTACAGACCTGGAAATTGGTATTTGGGATCTACTTTAAAAATAAAGAAACAGGTATTTTTTCGTTTTTGGAAAATCCAAATAATGGGGGGTGAAAAGGGGGTGAATTTTTAAAATGAGTGTGTCTACATCTTAAAATATTAAACGTTTACAGATGTAAAAATTGGTGTTTAGAATCTCCCTTAAAAATAAAGGAACACGTATTTCTTTGTTTTCTCTAAATCCCAATAGGAGGGGTGTAAAAGGGTGAATAATGGGTGAATGCCTTTAATGAGGATACATATATCCCAGAAACTGAAGATATTACAGAACTGAAAATTTGTATATGGGATCTCCTTTAAAAATATAGAAACACGTATATTTTTGCTTTTGGAAAATTCAATTAATGGCGGTTAAACAGGAGTGGCAAATTGGGGTGAATTTTTTGAAAGACTATATCTACAGAATATCTGAGAAGCGTAAAATGTTACAGACGTAAATAGTGGGTATTTGGAATCTCCTGTAAGTGTAAAGAAACATAGGTGATTTGTCTTTGGAAACTCCACTTAAGGGGAACTAAAATGAGGTGAAATTTTAAAATGAGAATTTCTACAGTATATCTCAAAAAACTTAACATGTACAGAAGTGAAAAATGGTCGTTTTTTTATCCTATTAAAAATAAAGGAAAGTGTATTTTTAGTTTTCGGAAATACAGCTTGGGTAGTGGGGGTGGGGGCGTAAAAGTGACTGAAAATGGTGTTGAATTCTTTTAATTAGGCTACTGATATCTCAAAAATGAAGATGTTACACACGTGAAATTTTATTTTTGGAATCTGCTTTAAAAGTAAACAAACACGTATTCTCGGAAAATCCAATGAAGGGGATTTGGAGTGTTAAAGGATAGAAAAAATTAATTGACTTAATTGTATGAGAATACATACATCTAATAAAAACTAAAGTTGTTACAGACGTGAAAATTGGTATTTTGATCTCCTTTAAAAACAAAGAAAAGCGGGTTTTGGGGGGGGAAACAATCTTGGGGGGGGGGGGCGGGAGTGAAAAGGAGTTGAATTCCTTTCATGAGGACACATAAATCAAAAACTGAAGAGGTTAGAGTGGTGATAACTGGTATTTAGAAGATCCTTTACTATTAAAGGAACAAGTATTTTTTGCTTTAATATCACTTTGTGAGGGAGGGGTGGGGGGAGTGTGGAAGGAAGTTAAAAACGTGAATTATTTTTAAGGGGATACTTATATCTCAAAACTGAAGGTAATAAACGTGAACATTGGTATTTGGAATCTCCTTTAAACATAAAGAAACACGCCTTCTTTTAATTTTTTGGAGGGTGGGGTTAAATAAACTTAACGGCGGTGGGGTGGGTGGGGTGTAAAAGGAGGTGAGACCAATTGATTTTACTGTTCGTAATGTACTTATAAGGAGCCTCCGTTGCTCAGTCGGCAGCGCGCCGGCCTCTCACAGCTGGGTTCCGTGTTTCAAATCCCGGTCACTCCATGTGACATTCGTGCTGGACAAAATGGAGGCGACACAGGTTTTTCTCCGGATACTCCGGCTTTCCCTGTCATCATTAATTCCAGCAACACTGTCCAATATTTCATTTCATTAGTCACTCATCGATCATTGCCCCAGAGGGGAGCTTCGACAGCCGGCACAATTCCTATTGTCGCCGCTAGATTTGGCTTTATTCATTCCATCACTGATCCTGTCGAATGATGGGAAACAGGCTGTAGACTTGCGATGTACTTATTCTGATCATAAACCGATCATTTTTAATCTTTTCTGGGTTCTTTTTCAACAGCCATATTTTCCTTCGGAGAACGTTCTTAGATTAGAGAAGATTCTCCTGGCATATAAATAAAAATTTAAACACATTTGAAATAAACGATAGGAATGAGATTGGCCGTCAAATTGTTCACCTCTATAATAAGGTCAATAATACACGGAGGTATGTCATTCGTATCGCAAGAAATTCCGCACACTTGCCTACGCGCAACAATGGTGCTGGTCACATTGTTAGCAATGACAATGGCAGCAGATGTATTTTACCGCCAAGTAGCGGTCTTGCATATTGCTGTGGGGTCCAGAACATCAATAATAATAATAATAATAATAATAATAATAATAATAATAATAATAATAATAATAATAATAATAATAATAATAATAATAATATCCTGGACCGTCGTCAACATGTGCGGACCGTGCTGGGAACGGTTCCTGGACGGGTAATGACTACGATTGCAGTCCGGCCGCCGGTTTAGTACCGCCAAGGCACCTAAGAGGACACCGCGCCGGATCTCCTCAAGGATTTGATCCACATTAAAAATGCTTATAGGAAAGCATGGCTAAGATTTAGGAACCCAACTGACCGGGTGGAATACCTGGACCCAGCCCGGGAAATACGAAATCGATTGCTGGAAAGAATGATTGAAAAATGGGAGGAACGTTGCCGTAATCTCTCAGTAAACGAGTCAGATCACGAATATCGGCGGGTTGTATATAAAACGATAAGCATTCAATTATAAATTTCAGTATATTACCGTAGCGAAGCACGGGTATCTTGCTAGTATATATATAAAATAACTTGTCCTGACTGACTGACTGATTCATCATCGCAGAGCCAAAACTAATGGACGTAAAGAAATGAAATTTTGGGGATATATTCATATTAAGATGTAGGTGCTCGCTAAGAGAGGATTTTTGGATATTCCTTCGCTAAGAGGGTGAAAAGAGGGGTGATATTTTAAAATGAGTGTGTCTATATCTCGAAAGTTTAAAAGTTTACAGATGTAAAAATTGGTATTTAGAATCTTCTTTAAAAATAAGGAAACATGTATTTTTTTGTTTTCAGAAATTCCCAATAGGAGGGGTGAAAATGGGTGAAAATGGGGAAAATGGGTTGAATGCCCTTAATCAGGATACCAGTACATATATCTCAGAAACTGAAGATATTACAGACCTGAAAATTGGTACTTTTGATCTCTTTTAAAAACAAAGAAACACGTATTTTTTTGTTTTTGGAAAATCCAATTAATGGGAGGGTGAAAAGGGGGTGAATTTTTAAAATGAGTGAATCTATATCTCCAAACTTTTAAAGTTTGCAGATGTAAAAATTGGTATTTAGAATCTCCTTTAAAAATAAAGAAACACGTATTCTTTGTTTTCAGAAAATCCCAATAGGAAGGGTGTAAAAGGGTGAATAATGGGTTGAATGCCTTTAATGAGGCTACTTATATTTCAGAACCTGAAGATATTACAGACCTGAAAATTGGTATTTGGGATCTACTTTAAATGTAAAGAAACACGTATTTTTTCGTTTTTGGAAAATCCAAATATTGAGTTGTGAAAAGGGGGGTGAATTTTTTAAAATGAATGTGTCTACATCTTAAAACTTTAAAATTTACAGATGTAAAATTTGATAGTTAGAATCTCCTCTAAAAATAAAGGGACACGTATTTTTTTGTTTCCTGTAAATCCCAATAGGAGGGGTGTAAAAGGGTGAAAAATGGGTTGAATGCCTTTAATGAGGATACATATATCTCAGAAACGGAAGATATTACAGAACTGAAAATTTGTATATGGGATCTCCTTTAAAAATAAAGAAACACGTATTTTTTTAGTTTTTGGAAAATCCTATTAATGGCGGTTAAACAGAAGTGACAAATTGGGGTGAATTTTTTGAAAGATTATCTTGGAAACGTAAAATGTTACAGACGTAAAAAGTGGGTGTTTGGAATCTCCTGTAAATGTAAAGAAACATAGGTGATTTGTTTTTGGAAACTCCACTTAAGGGGAACCCATAAGGGGTGAAATTTTAAAATGAGAATTTTTACAGTATATCTAAAAAACTTAACATGTTACAGAAGTGAAAAATGGTATTTTTATCTCTATTAAACATAAAGAAACGTGTATTTTTAATTTTCTGAAATACCACTCGGGTGGTGGTGGTGGGGGGGGGGGGTGAAAGTGACTGAAAATGGTATTGAATTCTTTTATTTAGGCTACTGATATCTTAAAAATGAAGATGTTACAGACGTGAAATTTGATATTTGCAATCTGCTTTAAAAGTAAAGAAACACGTATTCTCGGAAAATCCAATGAAGCGGGGGGAGGGGGGTGAAAGAATTGAAAAATTAATTGACTTTAATTGTATGAGAATATATACATCTAATAAAAACTAAAGTTGTTACAGACGTGAAAATTCGTATTTGGATCTCCCTTGAAAACAAAGAAAAACGCGTTTTGGGGGGGAAACCATCTTGGGGGGCGGGAGTGTAAAGGAGTTGAATTCTTTTCATGAGGACACATAAATCAAAAAGTGAAGAAGTTAGAGTCATGATAATTGGTATTTAGAAGATCCTTCACTATTAAAGAAACAAGTATTTTTTTGCGGGAAAATTCACTTGGGGGGGGGGGGAGTAGTTTGAAATGAAGTGACAAAAGTAAATTATATTTATGGGGATACTTATATCTCAAAACTGAAGGTAATAGACGTGAACATTGGTGTTTGGAATCTCCCTTAAACATAAAGAAACACGCCTTCTTTTAATTTTTTGGGGGGGTGGGGGGAGGGTTGGCAATAAAAACTAACGGCGGTGGGGTGTAAAAGGAGGTGAGACCAATTGATTTTACTGTTCTTAATGTACTTATAAGGATCCTCTGTTGCTCAGGCGGCAGCGCGCCGGCCTCTCACAGCTGGGTTCCGTGGTTCAAATCCCGGTCACTCCATGTGACATTCGTGCTGGACAAAACGGAGGCGTAACAGGTTTTTCTCCGGATACTCCGGTTTTCCCTGTCATCATTCATCCCAGCAACACATAATAGTAATAATAATAATAATAATAATAATAATAATAATAATAATAATAATGTTCCGGACCGTCGTCAAATGTGCGGACCGCGCTGGAAACGGCTCCTGGACGGGTAATGACTAAGAATGCAGCCGGCCGCGGGTTCAGTGCTGCCAAGGCTCCCAATAAGACAGCACGCCGGATCTCCTGAAGGATTTTATCCAGATTAAAAATGATTATAGGAATATACGGTATGGCAAAGATTTACGGAGCCAACTGACCGGGAAGAATACCTGAGCCTAGCCCGGGAAGTACGAAATCGATTGCTGGAAAGGAAGATGGAAAAATGGGAGGAAACGTGCCGTAATCAAATAGAAAAGGAGTCAGATCGGGAATTTTGGTGGATTCTCGCTGAAAACGTGTCAGATCGCGAATTTCGGCTGATTATATATCTAAAACAATAAGCATGCAGTTATAAATTTCAGTATAATACCGTAGCGAAGCACGGGTACCATGCTAGTAATACAATATGTAAAATGTGACGAGAATCTAATTGTGATAGGAGACTGGAATGCAGTAGTAGGCCAAGGAAGAGAAGGTTGGAGGATTCGGATTGGGACAAAGGAATGAGAAAAAGGAAGTCAGCTGGTTGAATTCTGCACCGATCATAATTTAGTCCTTGCTAATACTTGGTTCAAACACCACAAATGACGGCTGTATACATGGACGAGACCTGGAGACACTGGAAGGTATCAAATAGACTTCATTATGATTTGGCAGAGATTCAGAAACCAGGTGCTGGATTACAAAACTTTCCCAGGAGTAGACGTGGACTCCGACCACAACTTCTTGTTCGTGAAATGTCATCTGAAGTTGAAGAAATTGGAGAAAGGAACGAATGCAAGGATATGGGGTATAAACAAATTTTAAAAAAGAGTATGATGGTCTTTTTCAAGGAACATGTTGCACAAGAACTAAATTAAAAGGCTGAAGGAAACACAATACAGGAATAACGGACAGTCGTGAAGAATGAGAACAGTAAGGCTGCTGAAGAAATGTTAGGAAGAAAGGAAAGATCAACCAAGAATCAGTGAATAACTCAGGAGATAATAGACCTGATTGAAGAACGATGGAAGTACAAGGATGCAAAAAATGAAGAGGGCAGAAAGGAATACAGGCGGTTAAAGAATGAAGTGGATAGGAAGTTTAAGACAGCTAATGAAGAATGGCTTAAGGAGAAGTGCAAGGATGTTGAAGGTTGTATGGTCTTAGGAGAGGTAGATGCTGCATACAGGAAGATCAAGGAAACTTTTGGAGAAAGGAAAACTCGGTGTATAAAAATTAAGAGCTCAGGTGGTAGACCACTTCTAGAGAAAGAAGACAAGAAAGATGGCAGGAAAATATCCAGCAATTGTATCAAGGTAAAGATGTAGATGAGGTTCTGGAACAAGAAGAGGCTGTTGATGCTGATGAAATGGGAGACCCAATTTTGAGGTCAGAATTTTACAGAGCTTTGAGAGACTTAAACAGGAACAATGTACCTGGAATTAATTTTTTTTTTTGCTATTTGCTTTACGTCGCACCGACATAGATATGTCTTATGGCGACGATGGGATAGGAAAGGCCTAGAAATGGGATGGAAGCGGCTATGGCCTTAATTAAGGTACAGCCCCAGCATTTGCCTGGCGTGAAAATGGGAAACCACAAAAACCATCTTCAGGGCTGCCGACAGTGGGGTTCGAACCCACTATCTCCCGAATACTGGATACTGGCCGCACTTAAGTGACTGCAGCTATCGAGCTCGGTCCTGGAATTAATAATAATCCCTCTGAATTACGGAATGCCTTAGGAGAAACCAGCATGGCGAGGTTATTCCATTTAGTGTGTAAGTTGTATGAGACAGGAGAAGTCCCATCCGATTTTCGGCAGAATGTTGTTATACCTATTCCCAAGAAAGCCGGTGCTGACAAGTGTGAAAACTACCGCACCATTAGCTTAGTATCTCACGCCTGCAAAATTTCAACACGTATTATTTACGGAAGAATGGAAAGACAAATTGAATCTGAGTTGGGAGAAGATCAATTTGGCTTCAGAAGAAATGTAGGAACACGTGAAGCGATCCTGATTTTACGTCTGATCTTAGACGATCGAGTTAAGAAGGACAAGCCCACGTGCATGGCGTTAGTAGATCTTGAAAAGGCATTTGATAATGTTGATTGGACCAAGCTATTTGAGATTCTGAAGGTGATCGGGATCAGGTACCGAAAACGAAGAATTATCTACAATCTGTATAAAAATCAGTCTGCAGTGATAAGAATCGAGGGCTTTAAAAAAGAAGCAGCAATCCAGAAAGGAGTGAGGCAAGGTTCCAGTTTGTCCCCCCTCCTTTTCAATGTTTACATAGAACAGGCAGTAAAGGAAATCAAAGAGGAATCTGGGAAGGGAATCACAATCCAAGGAGAGGAAATCAAAACCCTGAGATTTTGTATGATATTGTTATTTTATCTGAGTCTTCAGAAGATCTGGAGAAATTGCTGAATGGTGTGGACAGAGGCTTGGGTAAGGAGCACAAGATGAAAATAAATAAGTCCAAAAAAAAAAGTAATGGTGTGCAGTCGAACGAAGTCAGGTGATGCAGGAAATATTAGGTTAGGAAATTAAGTCTGAAAGGAAATAGATGCATATTGTTACTTGGGTAGTAAAATAACTAACGATGGCAGAAGTGAGGAAGTCATAAAATGCAAATTATCACAAGCAAAGAAATTTGCTCACTTCGAACATTGATATACGAATAAGAAAGATGTTTTTGAAGACTTTCGTCTGGAGCGTGGCATTGTATGGAAGTGAAACATGGACGATAACTAGCTCAGAAAGAAAGAGGATAGAAGCTTTTGAAATATGGTGTTACAGAAGAATGCTGAAGGTGAGGCGAAGGTGAGAACCAGGGTTCGAATCTTACTCTGCTCAGTACTCTTTTTTAGGCATTTAGAGTGTTGCGCCAACCAAATACGTGTGTATTTGTATTCATTACGAAATCTGTCATTATGCTTTGAATTCTGTTAGTCCTGAAAGGGACTGTTTTAGACATGACCTAATTCCTCGTCCAGCATCCATCGGCTTGAACAACTTACCGGAACCGACGTGGCATTGATCAACAAGCTTCCACAAGTAGTCCTCGTCGAGGGCGATCTACTCCCAGCCTCCAGCAGAACACCCCACAAAGCATCATGCGAATGCGGGGGAAGGTGATGCCAGTGTTATGGCATTTCCACCTTGCCCATACATGTTTAGTGAGGTTCTAGACTAGAGCTCGAGCGACATAATTGAGCAGTTCAATGGAGTCCTGCTCAGAAAACCAGCCTAGAACACGACATTTCGTGCGGATTGGGGAGTTGTCTTGCTGGAACTGTATTACATCATCTGGATAGCGCTTTCTCACATTCGGAGCCATAATATTCTGTAAAATGTCCAAATATTGCCCCTATTTGAAACAGTCATATACAGAGCGTACCAAAACTCGACGGCAAAAATTTAGGAATGGATTCCTCACATAGAAGAAAAAGATGTTATGACAACATGGGTCCGGAAACGTATACTTACAGATTTATTCAAACTTTGTGACACAAATTAATTTTAGTAATAATTTACATGTCCTCATGCAATCACTCAATCGTTTCATCAACAGAGGTTCGCCATTAACATCTGGGTAGGCATTGTTGGTGATTCCTTTTTGGGACCCTACGTTCTTCCGAATAGGCTTACTGGACAGAACTACACGAATTTCTTGCCTACTGCATTGCCTGATTACTTGGAAGACATGCCACTTGCATCCCGTCGACTAATGTTTTTCATGCATGATGGTGCTCCCGCATATTTCAGTCTGCTGCCCGCAGGTACCTGATTACCCATTTTCCTGAGCGCTGGATATGTAGAGGAGGAGTGATTGCTTGGCCACTACCACGCTCTCCTGACTTGAACCCCCTGGAGTTTTACCTGTGGGGACACGTTAAGTCTCTCGTGTATGCGACTCCTGTTTCTGATGAAGCAACTTTATGTGAGCACAATGTGACAACCTCTCAGGCAGTACGCACTACATCAGGCATTTTTGATCGCGTGCGTAACTCCATGTGACGACGAGCGGAGGCTTGTATTCGAGCTGAAGGTCGTCACTTTGAACATTTCCTCTGATACATGCTCAAAGTGTTTCAGCTGCCATTACAGACGTACGGTGTAAATGTACAAAAGTTTGAATAAATCTGTAAGTATACGTCTCCTGACCCATGTTGTCATAAACTTTTTTCTTCTCTCTATGTGAGGAATCCGTTCCTAAATTTTTGCCGTCGAGTTTTGGTACATCCTGTAGCCTATACGATGAAGCACTCTAGTCCCACCAGACGATATCCTCCCTCAGCACGACACAGATACACGTCCGCTACGTGAACACTCGGCTATACAGTATATCTTTTGTCGAATCGGGCTCTCCGTGGCCTGTAAGCATGAACTAGCCCGGTCATCGCCAAACAGAAAGAAGTCTTGTCGAAGAAGATCACATTATTCCAAGTACGATTTAACTCCATCTCGACAAAAGCGCACCGATCGACCATTTGTTCATCGGAGAAACTCTGTGGCGGCAGATTGTCTGCAATGGAGTCCTGTTTCTCGTAGTCGATTTCGGGACGTGTATGGATATACAGGAAAATTGGTCGCATGCGTGAGCTCCGCCAAGTTTAAGAACAGGTTGTTCTGTGAAGTTTCAACTAATCTGTTGTCTTCTTCCCTAGTAGAAACCATTGTTAGCCCAGAGCCCGGTAGAAGTCCAATGTACCACGACACTCGTCACAGCTATATCCATCTCTGCGCAGCCTGAGGTGAAACGTCTCATCGAATCTCTACCTCACGAATGCTAAATTTGCCATGTTGGGCGAGATCCATCGCTTGCTCTCTTGGTACGTGTGAATAATGTGTCATGGCAAAATGGAATGGAATGAAGCATTTAGCATCGAAGTTAGCTCTACTTAACTTGATGTGATCGTTGCCTGATGTCATCAAGGTGTTTCATTCGGGAACAAAAAAATTCGCTCATGCCTGGAATCGAACCTTGCCAGGCACGAATCTTGTAGCCTACAGCTGACCCACTGCACTACATGGGACCGTGCCGTGTTCTTATAATTTCAAGTGCTCTATGCAAGTGCATACCATGAGGAGGAGAGAGAGAGAGCGATTGACACAATGAGTGAGAACTACAGGCCGTTTTACAAAAGGCATGCAGCTGACTGTTCAAAACCGAACATAGCCGAAGTAGACATCTCCTATACTCCAAGTCTCCAGAGATGCGACAATTTTTGATTCATCATTTGTATATTATTCATTACTAAGGATATTTCAGTCCGCCTCTGTGGTGTAGTGGTTAGCGTGATTAGCTGCCACCCCCGGAGGCCCGGGTTCGATTCCCGGCCCTGCCACGAAATTTGAAAAGTGGTACGAGGGCTGGAACGGGGTCCACTCAGCCTCGGGAGGTCAACTGCGTAGAGGTGGGTTCGATTCCCACCTTAGCCATCCTGGAAGTGGTTTTCCGTGGTTTCCCACTTCTCCTCCAGGCGAATGCCGGGATGGTACCTAACTTAAGGCCACGGCCGCTTCCTTCCCTCTTCCTTGCATCCCTTCCAATCTTCCCATCCCTCCACAAGGCCCCTGTTCAGCATAGCAGGTGAGGCCGCCTGGGCGAGGTACTGGTCATACTCCCCAGTTGTATCCCCCGACCAAGAGTCTAAAGCTCCAGGACACTGCCCTTGAGGCGGTAGAGGTGGGATCCCTCGCTAAGTCCGAGGGAAAAACCGAACCTGGAGGGTAAACAGATGATGATGATGACTAAGGATATTTCTTTCTTTCTTTCTTAATCCGTTTACCCTCCAGGGTTAGTTTTTCCCTCGGTCTCAGCGACGAATCCCAACTCTACCGCTTCAAGGTCAGTATCCTGGAGCGTGAGATTTTGGGTCGGGGATCCAACTGGAAAGGAGGACCAGTACCTCGCCCATGTGGCGTCACCTGCTATGCTGAACAGGGGCCTTGTGGGGGAATGGGAAGATCGGAAGTGATAGACAAGGAAGAGGGAAGGAAGCGGCTGAGGCCTTAATTTAGGTACCATACCGCCATTTGCCTGGAGGAGAAGTGGGAAACCACGGAAAACCACTTCGAGGATGGCTGAGGTGGGAATCGACCCCCCCCCCCCCCTACTCAGTTGACCTCCCGAGGCTGACTGGACCCAGTTCCAGCCCTCGTAATACTTTTCAAATTTCGTGGCAGAGTCGGGAATCGAACGGGGCCTGCGAGAGTGGCAGCTAATCACACGAACCACTACACCACACAGGTGGACCCTAGACTATATATTTATATAAAGAAAAGCATGCAGTCGGCTATGCAAAACCCACAGAAACACAAGAAAAGCACTAGTTTGGTAATGTAGGAATTTGAACACAAAATTAATGTTCATTACGTGGCGGATCATTACCGTGTATAACCACCCCGGGCCCTGAGGCATGCTTGAACATGACGAGCATACTCAGGACCAAAGGATCCAACTTGTTTTGGGGGCAGATAGTCTAATTCTTGGATAACAGCTTCAATCAGGTGCTGAATGTTAGCAGGAGGATTAGAACAGTGGGCAATAATTGCTCTCTTCACTTTTCGCCGTGCATGTTCAACACAGTTCATGGCCGCAGAATATTCCCTCCTGAATATTCACTGTATGCCATGCGTCTCTAAGAACTGAAGACCACTGTGGTTTGAAGGGCATTAGCATTTTCATCCATTCGTGTAAAGCGTTCGCCCACAGTGGCAGCAAGTCCCGTATTCACTGTACACACCAGACCAGTCATGTTATCTTAGGAATTAGAGGCGTAGGTCGACCGATATGATCCATCCCAAAACATAACGGAGCCCGCTTACTGTAGCTGGCGCTCCAGGATGAAAGACTCGCTTCGTCTCCCACCGGATTGCCTCTCACTGAGACTCTAACGCTTCTGTTATATGAGTACAAGCTTATGGCGACCTCTTCGGAAAGGAGCGTACGCTTCCACTGTTGCTGATGCCATGGGCTATGAGCTGTTGCCCTCTTCACACGAGCTGCCCTGTAGTGTGATTTAAGAGGAGTTTTTGCCACGGGGCTTCTTGATACCCATCCTCCATCGTACAGCCGATTCCCACTGTCTGAGCTGACATGTTATCCGACTCCATGGCTAAATGGTTAGCGTGCTAGCCTTTGGTCACAGCGGTCCCGGGTTCGATTCCCGGCAGGGTCGAAAATTTTAACCTTAATTGGCTACTTTCGCTGGCACGGGGGCTGGGTGTGTGTGTGTCGTCTTCATCATCATTTCATCCTCATCACGACGCGCAGTTCGCCTACGGGAGTCAAATCAAAAGACCTGCATCTGGCGAGCCGAACTTGTCCTCGGACACTCCCGACACTAAAAGCCATACGCCATTTCATTAGCTGACATTATCACTCCGACGGTCCTCTGAACATCTTGATGGAACGAGGTGGTAGTATCAGTGGGCCTACGATATGCTGAAAGCATTTTGTTTTACGTGCTCTCGATCAGCAACCGTTTGTGTCTCCCTGATTTTTTTTCAAACCAGTAAACACTCTGATCAGAGGCGTAGCCAGGGGAGGGGATAGGAAACTCCCCATAGAATATTTACAAAAATAAAATGAACAGAAAGTGACAATAAACAAAAAAGTAAATAAACATTCAGAGACATAATGGTAGAACCAACAGATCTGTAACTGACTTATATGAGTGCCCTTGTAATGACAAGTCATGAACGCACCTTCGTTGTGTTCTACCATCATTTTGTAACTATAACCCTTCCCCACCCCCACCCCCCACCCCCCATCGACCGATCCTGGCTTGACTCTTATTCACTCCAAGACGACCGGCGACATCCACTTGTCACCATCCATCTTGCAGCAATGCGAATGTGGTCAGTAGCAGAAATGTGTGCTCTTACCAATTTTAGCTCAGTCCTACACGTGCTGTCTATACGCCACCGATCTTACAGGTGATGATGTTTAACTTTTTTTTTTTTTTTTGGTATTTGCTTTACGTCGCACCGACACTGATATGTCTTATGGCGACGATGGGATAGGAAAGGCCTAGGAAATGGAAGGAAGCGGCCGTGGCCTTAATTAAGGTACAGCCCCGGCATTTGCCTGGTGTGAAAATGGGAAACCACGGAAAACCATCTTCAGGGCTGCCGACAGTGGGGTTCGAACCCACTGTTTCCCGAATGCAAGCTCACAGCTGCACAATTCTAACAGCACGGTTGGTGATGAAGTTAAACTGACCGACACATAACCCCTATTGGGGACAAATAACGAACCCGATCTGGGTTTAGTACTCTTTATTTTAGTATGTATATTATACATTACGAAGGGTGTGTACAAAGAAAAACTACATGCAGTCAGTGCATACTTGAGGTACCATTTGAGGCATGTTTGAGGTACCGTGACATAAACCGTATGAAATCATAATATGCAAAACATTTTTTGAGTACTGAATATGTTAGTTTGGCGCTTCTATTTCTCTCACTCGCTGCCAGTACACAAGAGTAGAATGAGGATGAATTTCTTCTGCTTCTCGTAAATGGAGAATAAATGAACATACTGTACTAGTCTAACACCCCACCTCTTTTTCCTATTGCACAGAGCTGAACAATAAATTCGACAAGAAGGATGAACTTTTATTAATAGATCATTAGTTTTCTCTCTCTCTCTCTCTCTTATGAACGCTCGTTAACGATGTCTAATCTTTTTCGATCCCTTCATTATTATTCACACCTCAGCGATAATCATCTATACGCTCTTAGAACTCTTTTCCCAAATAGCATTTAGTGATGACGATGAAATCCACTCTATTTATATTTGGATACCGTCGTTCTGGCATTGTCAGTGTTTGACCTTGCCAAGTTAATAACGTAACGACGGAATAACTCAGTCTTGTTCCTGCTAGTTAAACACCATGCAACACCCTATAGTCACAGCCGAGACACAATCATAACAGTCGTCATTCCACTGATTTTTCACTTATATATACTTGTTTTATATGTCTTGACATAAATCAGTGGTGGATAACTCCTGTGGGATGGGTAATTGAGATACACAGACTGGACAGGAAATACTTGCGTCTCAATAAGTAGTTCTCTAATTAGAGGTAGAATATTCTGAATATCTGCACTGATGTACGTATGTCTAAGTGGGCATAGCCTCGTAATAATAATAATAATAATAATAATAATAATAATAATAATAATAATAATAATAATAATAATAAGAGACCGCTGACCTCTTGAGCTCAAGTTGGCGGCTTCGATCCCTGCTCAGACCGGTGGTACTTCAAGGTGCTGAAATACACCAGCCTCGTGTCGGTAGATTTACGAACACGGAAGATAACTCCTGCAGGAGTAAATTGCGGCGTCTCTAAAAAGCATACAAGTAGTTAGTGGGACGAAAAAAGTAACATTTTTAATAATAATGATTTTAATATAATTTAAAGTCTAGTTATCTCTACTGTGGTACTGTTAATTTAACGAGTTGCAGAAGGGTAGAATAATGGTTGAGAGAAAGCTCTGGAAATTAATCTCTGGTGATATTAGACCTACCAAAAAATTGTTGAGAACAATAGTACTGTATTAGAAAATACAACTCCCTTGACGCCTTAGGTTATTCTTTGCAAACCTATGTATTTTTAACTCTCTCGTTCGTTATAAGTTTTAAGATACGCTTCAGTGCCGGATGATTGTCCTGAAATGGATTCTTTAACATGGTAGTAAATTCCTTTGTTATATACAGGGTTAGGCCTATTCAGCGAAGATGTCCACCTTAAATAACTCGTGAACCGTTCAGGATATCGACATTCTGTTTGCACTTTCAGTAACGGTACAAAGGGGGCTCGTAATCGGACGTATAGTTCTTTTATCGGGATGTCAGTATCTGCTGAGATAATGGTTTTTGTTTTGCCGGGCTGAGTGGCTCAGACTGTTGAAGCGCTGGCCTTCTGACCCCAACTGATACTGGCTCAGTCCGGTGGTATTTGAAGGTGCTCAAATACGTCAGCCTCGTATCGGTAGATTTACTGGCACTAAAAGAACTCCTGCGGGACTAAATTCTGGCACCTGGGCGTCTCCGAAAACCGTAAAAGTAGTTAGTGGGGCGTAAAGCAAATAACATCATTATTGTTTTTGTTGTCAAACAGAACTACGCTGTTTTCTATACCAAAGACTTAAACTTACAAATATTTTGTATTCCGCGCCGTGATTATATTGAAAATCGGACAACTAGGCCTACTTCTTGAGAAAGAGTAATGTATTCAACCGTGTTTCATTTGCCAGCCAGGAACTGCCCTTTACGATTCGTGCTATATATGAAACATGAAAGAATGTTAATTGGAAAGTTCGATAATAAACTGATGTTATGGGAAGATATTTTAATGAACATCAAATTCCTACAATCAAGGTAATCAGTCTGGATATTATAGGTTATATATACACTCACAGCGAATGATATCCCGACAACAAGAAGACATTAGTGTAGATGAATGCAATTTAGGCTAAGTAATTGTCTAGGTAATCATTTGAGTAACGTTTCCAGGTCACAGGTCCAAGTATGCGCGAGAAGACATGTGACATGGTGATACATTATTAACCGCTTTCGTCGCCGCGAGTTTGAATTCAAGCATGCAGACGTGCGTGCCTTGTATCGTACAGGTGCCGTATGTGATTTCGTGGGAAGGAGTTCCACGCTTGTTGCACTTGGTCAGTCAAATCAGCAACGGTTAATGCTGGTATTGGATGATGCTGGATTTGTCATCCCATAATGTCTCATACGTGCTCAGTGGACCAAAGGTCTGGTGATCTCGCAGGCCAAGGCAACTGGTCGACCCTCTGTAGAGCACGTTGGGTGACATGTACTGTACATATAAGTTAGGAAATTTGTTTAGAAGGGTTATAGGGGGAGGTACATTCAGGGAAACGGGGTGTTCTAGGGAGCGGTGACAAAGGCACAGGTATCTGGAAGTCAAGTAGGGATGACATAAAAATGTTAGTGCTGAACTGTAGAAGTATTGTAAAGAAAGGAATAGAATTAAGTAATGTAATAGATATATACTTACCAGATATTGCAATAAGAATTGAATCATGGCTAAGAAATGATATAACGGATGCAGAAATTTTATCACGGAACTGGAGTGTGTATCGTAGAGACAGGATATAAATGGCAGGAGGGGGAGTATTCATTCTGGTGAAAGAAGAATTTGTAAGCTATCAAAAAGTTAATGAAATGAAATTCTAGGTGTAAGGCTCATTTCTAAAGATAATAAGCAACTTGATGTCTTTGGGGTGTACAGATCGGGAAAGGGTAGCGCTGACGCGGATTCAGAATTATTTGATAAGATAATCAGCTGTGTGGGAAACGATATGGAAAGGAACGTGATTGTAGCAGGTGATCTCAATTTACCAAATGTCAATTGGGAAGGTAATGCGAACGACAGGACCAAGAAATGGCAAACAAGTTAATATGGGAAGGGCAGCTGATTCACAAAGTGATGGAACCAACAAGAGGGAAGAATATTCTGGATGTGATGCTAATAAAACCAGATGAGCCCTATAGAGAAACCGAAGTAGTCGATGGTATTAGTGATCAGGAAGCTGTTTTTGTCGTAGTTAAAAATAAATGTTATAGAAAGGAAAGTCTTAAAAGTAGGACTATTAGACAGTGCCATATGGCTGTTAAAACAGGCATGAGGGAGTTTTTAAAAAGTAATTATGATCGGTGGAAAACGGTAAATAAAAATATAAACAGACCCTAGGATGGGTTTAATTGTTGAGGAATGTGAAAACAGGTTTGTACCTTTAAAGGTGGTGTGGCGGAATCGGGAAGAATGAACTCGCCCCACATACGGAACGCACCCTCCTGAACGATGCAACATTGCATCTGGGTGTATAGCTTCTTGAACGAGCGTCATTCGGCGGCGTCGAGTGTGTATCAGCATGAGCATCACATCTCTTTGTATCTCGTTGGTGTAATCAATGTATCTTATACGAAAAAGTGTACTAAACTGTATGTGGTGACTGTGTGTAAAAAACATGTTATCCATGAAGGCTGATTTATTTATGGAAACGATGTGGAGCCGCCTACAACCAAAACTCCATAGTGATAAGGAATGATAAATATCCTCTGTGTTATAACAGAGAAGTAAAGAGACTAAGAAGGAGGTGAGGTTGGAAAGAAATAGTCTTAGAAATGGCTGTGGAAGTAAGGAGAAATTTAAGGAACTTACTAGAAAATTGAATCTAGCAGAGAAGTAAGCTAAGGATAACATGATGGCAAGCATAATTGGCGGTCATACAAATTTTAGTGAAAAATGGAAGGGTATGTACAGGTATTTTAAGGCAGAAACAGGTTCCAAGAACGACGTTCCAGGAATCATTAATGAACAAGAGGAGTGTGTATGCGAGGATGTACAAAAGGCAGAAGTATTGAGTCAACAGTATGTAAAGACTGTTGGTAACAAGGATAATGTCCAGATAGAGGAGGTGACTAATACTGAAGAAGTATTAAAATGTACGTATGGTAACAATGGCATATGCATTAAGATACATAAGTTGAAAACTAGAAAAGCAGCTGGAATTGATAGGGTTTCGGGGGATATACTAAAGACACTCGATTGGGACATTGTACCATATCTGAAGTACTTATTTGATTATTGTTTGCATAAAGGAGCTATACCAAGTGAATGGAGAGTTGCTATAGTAGCCCCTGTGTACAACAGAAAGGGTGATAGACACAAAGCTGAAAATTACAGGCCAGTCAGTTTGACATGCATTGCATGTAAGCTTTGGGAAAGCATTCTTTCTGATTATATTAGACATGTTTGCGAAATTAATAACTGATTTGATAGAAGGCAGTTCGGTTTAGGAAATGTTATTCCACTAAAGCTCAACTTGTAGGATTCCAGCAAGATATAGCAGACATCCTAGATTCAGGAGGTCAAATGGACTGTATCGCGATTAACTTATCTAAGGCATTTGATAGTGTAGATCAAGGGAGATTACTGGCAAAAATGAGTGGAATTGGACTAGACAAAAGGGTGACTGAATGGGTGGCTGTATTTCTAGAAAATAGAACTCAAAAAATTAGAGTAGGCATATCTTTATCTGACCCTGTAATAATTAAGAGGGGAATTGCTCAATGCAGTATTATTGGACATGTATGTTTTCTTTCTTATGTATATATCAATGATATGAGTAATGAAGTGGAATCAGAGATAAGGCTTTTTGCAGATGATGTTATTCTGCACAGAGTAATAAATAAGTTACAAGATTGTGAGGAACTGCAAAATGACCTCGGTAATGTTGTGAGATGGACAGTAGGCAATGGTATGATGATAAACGGGGTTAAAAGTCAGGTTGTGAGTTTCACAAATAGGAAAAGTCCTCTCAGTTTTAATTACTGCGCTGATGGAGTGAAAGTTCCTTTTGGGGATCATTGTAAGTACCTAGGTTGTAATATAAGGAAAGCTCTTCATTCGATAATCATATAAACATGATTGTAAATAAAGGGTACAAATCTCTGCACATAGTTATGAGGGTATTTAGGGGTTGTAGTAAGAATGTAAAGGAGAGGGCATATAAGTCTCTGGTAAGACCCCAACTAGAGTATGGTTCCATTGTATGGAACCCTCACCAGGATTATTGATTCAAGAACTGGAAAAAATCCAAAGAAAAGCAGCTCGATTTGTTCTGGGTGAATTCCTACAAAAGAGCAGCGTTACAAAAGTGTTGCAAAGTTTGGGCTGGGAGGACTTGGGAGAAAGGAGACGAGCTGCTCGACTAAGTGGTATGTTCCGAGCTGTCAGTGGAGAGATGGCGTGGAATGACATCAGTAGACGAATACGTTTGA
Organism: Anabrus simplex; assembly: GCF_040414725.1. Lineage (NCBI taxonomy): Eukaryota > Metazoa > Arthropoda > Insecta > Orthoptera > Tettigoniidae > Anabrus > Anabrus simplex. The sequence continues at coordinate 170,519,082 of NC_090266.1, read as the reverse complement.
GTGGTGTCTTTAAAAGTAGGAGATATAGATAGAAGATAAAGTTGGAATTCAAGAAGACAAATTGGGGCAAATATTCGTTTATAGGAAGGGGAGTCAGGGATTGGAATAACTTACCAAGGAAGATGTTCAATAAATGTCTAATTACTTTGCAAATAAAGTAAGATAAGGCTAGGAATGCAACAGATAGGGAATCTGCCACCTGGGCGACTGCCCTTAATGTGGATCATTAATGATTGATTGATTGATTGATTGATTGATTGATTGATTGATTGATTGATTGATTGATTGATTGATTGATTGATTGATTGATTGATTGATTGATTGATTGATTGATTGATTGATTGATTGGTTGGTTGGTTGGTTGGTTGGTTGGTTGGTTGGTTGGTTGGATTGACAGAAGCAGTATGAGGACGAGCGATATCCTATTGTAAAGCACCCCCTTAAATACTGCGAATGAATGGCAACACAACAGGTTCAGTTACCAGCCTGACGTTCAAATCCGCTACCAAGTTTCTTGGGATAACGACGTGAGTGCTCCTGCTGTCAAAGGAAATCGCTCCTAAGACCACAACTCCTGGTGTAGCCCCAGTGTGTCGACGTCGCAGACAGCTTGGTCCAAGCGTTCATCAGTCCTCCTTCATACGCACCTATGGCCATCACTGGCACCAAGACAGAAATGGCTCTCATCTGAGAACGCAACAGATCTTCACTCTGCCCTCCAGTGATCTCTAGCTTGACACCACTGAAGTCTCAGATGGCAGGAATTCGGAGTTAGTGGGATGAACGCTATAGGGGGTCTGGCTGAGAGCTGCCCCTCAAGTACCGTAATCGATTTGTTACAGTTCGCTGTGACACTCTGGTGCCAACTGAAGCTCTAATGGCTGTTGCAGATGCAGTGTGATCCACCACTATCATGCGGCGAATACCGGGGTCTTCCCACTCCACAGTGGCCCGTGTGCAGCCGGACCCCGGTCTTCTTGAGACAGTGCCTTCCCGTGACCATTGTTGCCTACACCGATGCACTGTGGATACATCCCTCCCAAATCTTTCTACAGTATCGCGGAAAGAACATCCAACTTCTCGTAACCCTATTACACAGCCTCGTTCAAACTGAGGAAGCTGTTGATTCTGCCTTCTTCGTCTCCTTAAAGGCATGTTTGACTCGCACATGCCTCACAACGTCATCGCTGGACGATGACTAACGCTCACGAAATGTACAGCGCGTATTTAAAGCAAACTTGCTTTGCAAGGTCATAGTGGCGCTACTAGCACCACTGTTCGTTGAATAGTGCTCAAATTTAAATAGGCGTCATCTTTCAGATGTACAAACACGCCTCCCGAATTTCATTTATCTGCCTTCTCGGTGTTGGGATTTCATTTTCCGCTAATGTTTATTGATTATTATTATTATTATTATTATTATTATTATTATTATTATTATTATTATTATTATTATTATTATTATTATTATTTGCTAGGGGCTTTACGTCGCACCGACACAGATAGGACTTATGGCGACGATGGGATAGGAAAGGCCTAGGAGTTGGAAGGAAGCGGGCGTGGCCTTAATTAAGGTACAGCCCCAGCATTTGCCTGGTGTGAAAATGGGAAACCACGGAAAACCATTTTCAGGGCTGCCGATAGTGGGATTCGAACCTACTATCTCCCGGATGCAAGCTCACAGCCGCGCGCCTCTACACGCACGGCCAACTCGCCCGGTATATTATTATTATTATTATTATTATTATTATTATTATTATTATTATTATTATTATTATGCGTGAATTTTCCCTTTCGGAACACACGAAGCTTTATTTATGATTTTGTTTGTGGAGGATCCAGGATGCTTTCATCTGTTGACTAAAGATCCTCTTCCTTTCTGCCCTCCACTTGGTACCTGCTCTTTTTGGTGCTTCATTCTCTGGAGTAACTTCCCACTTGTCAATTTTCTTTCTATATATATTTCTATTCAAAATTTCTTCAGGTTGAATTTGTGCGTTCTTCATGTCCGCTTTTGTTTGTTGTACCCAAGGAAAATTCTTCATGTTATCAACTCTTTCAAGAACTTGGTGGGTTAGTCTGGTTTCTTGAAGTCTCTTAACATGACCATAAAATTTTAGCCTTCTTTTCCTGAGGTCTGCCGCAATATCAGAAAATTTGTCTATGGATTTCCGGATTTTGAGGCTGTACACTTCTCCCGTGTGTCTTACTCCTAAAATTATCCTCATGATTTTTGGGTCTTCTTTTTTAGGATACTTTCCAGCTCGCCCTTTCTATGGAGTGCCGGGCTGAGTGGCTCAGACGGTTAAGGCGCTGGCCTTCTAACCCCAACTTGGCAGGTTCGATCCTGGCTCAGTCCGGTGGTATTTGAAGGTGCTCAAATACGACAGCCCCGTGTCGGTAGATTTACTGGCACGTAAAAGAACTCCTGCGGGACTAAATTCCGGCACCTCGGCGTCTCCGAAGACCTTAAAAAGTAGTTAGTGGGACGTAAAACAAATAACATTATTATTATTATTTCTATGGAGCGTTAGAGTTTCCCCTGCGTATAAAGCCTCAGGTTTGATTACAGTATTGTAATGTTTAATCTTAACGTGGAGAGACATACATTTTTTGTTGTAGATTACTCTTGTTCTCCCATAAGCTCTTTTGAGTTTTTGGACACGGTTGCTTTGGGCTATTTTCCCTTGTTCGGTTGGTTCGAGGATTTCGCCCAGGTATTTGAAGTGAGGGACTCTGTTGATTTGTCCGTATTTTGTATTGAGACTATGGATGTCTAGTTTTGCACAGAAAAAATAAGTTTTCTGGAAGGAGGTATGAAGTCCGATCTTTCTGGCACATTCTTGGAGAATTTCAACTTGCTTTATTGCTGTGACCTCATTGCTGGACAAAAGGTCCAGGTCATCCGCGAAGGCTAAGCATGGAATTTCAAGCTTGTATTTTTGTGTCCCAATGTTTACTGGTTCCCAGCTATTTTGTGCTTTCAGTTCTTTCTTTATATGTATATTTATTTAGTAAGTCTATCGTTTAGGATCACTGTAGAACTGTCCGACTCGTTGGCTGAACGGTCAGAGTACTGACCTTCGGTTCAGAGGGTCCCGGGTTCGATTCCCGGCCGGGTCGGGGATTTTAACCTTAATTGGTTAATTCCAATGGCACGGGGGCTGGGTGTATGTGTTGTCTTCATCATCATTTCATCCTCATCACGACGCGCAGGTGACTTACGGGTGTCAAATAGAAAGACCTGCACCTGGCGAGCCGAACCCGTCGTGGGATATTCCGGCACTAAAAGCCATACGACATTTCATTTACTGTAGAACTTTACGCATAGCTCTAAATTACACACTGCACTGCACGGGTTTAAAAATTCGGCGTTTTTAGTGGGTTTAAAATATTTTATTACCCCAGGTATGCCCGGCTTCATGGCTACATGGTTATCGTGCTGGCCTTTGGTCCAGAGGGTCCCTGGTTCGATTCCCGGCCGGGTCGTGGATTTTAACCTTAATTGGTTAATTCCAATGGCTCGGGGGCTGGGTGTGTGTGACGTATTCAGCATTAGAAATCATTGTAGGTAGGGCCCTCATCTTCACAGACGTGCAGGTCGCATAATAGGCCGTCTACGAGAAAAAGACCCGCACCAGGCCTCTCCGGAGACCATACGTTATTATTATTATTATTATTATTATTATTATTATTGTTATTATTATTATTATTATTATTATTATTATTATTATTATTATTATTATACCCCAGGTATTCTCTTGATAGTAACAATTGTACACTTGTACGCTCTGGAACATGAACCTACTCAAGGACATCAATGGAATACGATCGTCGGGAAGTACTTTTGTGGCATTCGAAAAAGATGAGTTTTATAGTCGAAGTATTTGTGGTATTGTAGGAACGTTATATTGAGAATGAGGCTGATAATCCAATTGCTCTATCTTTAAAATAATAATTGTCACCACCTGTTGAGATGGAATCATCAATTTATTACATCATATGCCATTCCACTTTCAGACAATTCCGGTCGATAGCAAAAAAAAAAAAAAAAAGGTAAAAAGAGAGAAGGATGTATGTTCCTGACACCCGAGTGTATCAGAAGTAAATAAATGGGTGTGTTGAAGGGAACTGATGATTTTGGAAATATGATTTACGCCATCGGTTACACAGTTCTTTCACAGACTACTTATGGATGGAGATAATACAGTATATCTTTCTTCTGACGAGTTTTAATGCTACTAATGAAGCAAGTTAAATTTTACTGCTTTATTAACGAAGCGAGCCATGTGTGAGAAGGTCACAACTGCAAAAGCTTAATGGAGAGACAAACTCACAAAACGAGGACAGTGCTCTCCCATGTGGTTCTATGCAGGCACTTCATACAATTAATGACCGGCTTGCTCTACACTCGTGGCATGCAAACAATAGCCGAGTAAAGAATTAGGGCTGATTCACCATCTGGCATCTGAATTAAGATACATCAGAGGAAAGAAGTGCGGAAGTCCTGAAATAACATTTCACAGCATAGAGTAAAAGAAAGCTAAACTGAGTAATTTGATTCTCAGTCTTTGGTGAATCGAATGATGGATTTAACTTGGAGGATCATTTTAGTGGGAGGGCAGAGAGGAGAAGTAAGTTCTAGAAACTGTGTCATACCATCATTCTATCTTGTTGACTCGTAGGATATTTCTAGATCTCGTTGGCGTATAAGCTGTTGCAATATAGGGGTATTACTTTTATTTAAGAGCTAAGAAATCAAGTGATACTTTTGATAAATGTATGTGTCATTAATATCCGTACGATTGCGGTCATGAATTTAGTCTCTTTTATGTCCCCCATGCCTTTGCTGGCAGGACCTAGTGTTTACAGTGCACTATGTCTTCTGGTATGGGCTAGAGCAATTTTGTTTTGTTACTTTCATAGGTCTGTCTCTGTCTTATCCTTGGCTTTGACAATATGAAAGTGACTGAAGTATGAGCGCTACTAGTAATGCCATTCCGTATGCAGCCAGTCCCTGCTATGAATGGTGTGAAAACGTTGCTCCTAGGGTGAGTTGGTGCATGCATTTCAGTGGGCTTGGCAGACTGATATGTAATAGCAAGTTCTGGCTCGGTGAGGAAAGCAACGGGAAACTACCTCACACCTCATTTCCCTAGTACGCCTCTTCAGTGATGCCTAGGCCATCTATGATAGCTGATGGCAGAGCTGTTGAGGATCCAACCAGCCTTAGGGCTGAAGACTGAACATATGTCCCCCGTAAGTCCAACCCCTCGTCCACGTCGTGGGGGACGGGCAACGGTACGAAGTAGGGGTTAGCCTGTAAGGGTGAAGTACAGCGGGGACCTTGTGTGCCCCAGGACCGCTACGGTTGCTGTGAAGGCCTTACAGGAACCCTGAAAAGTAACGGCTAACGGGGCTCTTGTAAAGTCCTTAACGGCAACTAGGCGGAAAAGGAAACCTTTGGTACGGCAAATTTGGCGGGGGAGGCAACCCTTCCTCTTGGGGTAAAATAAAGAGGAAAACCACTGCCTTGTGGTGAAGAGGGATCTTCAAAGGCTAAGGGAGACTACCCCAACAGAAAACAGCAGGCTTGGAGGCGTAGGTGGCAGCCCCACCACCAAGCTCGGGTGCTGTGGGCCAATAACTCGCACAACCTTAAATTACCTTATTACGGAAACATACGTCTAGCGAGTTGCCTACGCGGTACACATAGTGTAATACAGCTTGCATTGTTGAGATGGTGAGTTTGAACCCCACTGTCGACTGCCCTGAAGGTGTTTTTCCATGGTTTCCCATGTTCACACCAAGCAAGTGCCGGAGGTGTACCTTCATTAAGACCGCGGCCGCTACCTTCACAATCCCAGCCCCTACCCGTAACAACTGTAACGATTAGTGCAACGTTAAACCACGAGCAAAAGAAAATGTGTCCTATACTTGAAGATGATGAACTTCTACTTCTGCGAGCTATTTCTCTGAGGAAATATTGCCACCGTGGTCTATGGGTTAGTATAGTCTAGTATATTCTAGCTGATTGCTCAGGGTTCTGGCTCTACACGAATTTAAGATTGGTTTGAGGGGCTGTAACAGAATGCATTCAGCCGTAGGTAATCCGGTGGATTAATATCTCACTCTTCCTTTGTAGTGTACGATGGAGGAACTACAGTATACGTGTATGTTGAGTCCTTAAATCTACTTGGACCCGCAACTGCTCCAGAAACAGCTTTCACAGAAAACCTTGGAGTCCTTGAAAAGGAGTATTTGGAAAATGCGCATTGATGGAAATTCCCTGTTACTTTCCTCACTGATTCAGTAGGTATCACTGAAATATATACTACAGCCGACCCTAAAAATACACTCTCACATCGCCGGGCTGAGTGGCTCAGACGGTTGAGGCGCTGGCCTTCTGATCCCAAAATGACAGGTTCGATCATGGCTCAGTCCGGTGGTATTTGAAGGTGCTCAAATACGTCAGCCTCGTGTCGGTAGATTTATTGGCACGTAAAAAACTCCTGCGGGACAAAATTCCGGCAACTCGGCGTCTCCGAAAAGCGTCAAAAGTAGTTGGCGGGACGTAAAAACAATATTATTATCTTTATTATTATTATTATTATTATTATTATTATTATTATTATTATTATTATTATTATTATTATTATTATTATTATTATTATTATTATTATTGCACTTTCACATCATTCATCAAGGAGACTAGCTGCGTAAGGATTGGTGTATAACATTGATCATAACTTTGAACTTTCATGGTATCAAAGCCAAAGGTTAGACTCCAAACCTGTTATATCCCAAATCAGATGGTAGTGTAATACAAACATTATATCTCAGTGGAGATGTATATGGAACCGACCGCGCGTTGTAGAGGTAGCGTGCAGGCCTCTTACCCGGAGGCCCCGGGTTCGATTCCCGCGCAAATCAGGTATTTTTACCTGGATCTGAGGGCTGGTTTGAGGTCCACTCAGCCTACGTGATTACAATTGAGTAGCTATCTGACGGAGAGATGACGGCTCCGGTCTAGAAAGCCAAGAATAACGCCGAGAGGATATATCATGCTGATCACACGACACTTCATAATCTGCAGACCTTGGGGCTGAGTAGCGGTCGCTTGGTAGTCCATGGCCTTTCGAGGCTGTTGCGCAATGGGGTTGGTGTGGAGATGGACATGGGTGTGAATTTAATAATGTTATTTCGTTACCGTCTGTGCGACAAAACATAAACGAAACACTACTGCAATTTGGAAGCCCGAGTGTAATCATTTTACGTCAATTACGACCAATACCGGTAAAATTGTACAGCTGTGTACGAATAGTATGTCAGATGTTTTTAAAGTTGCTTTTCATCGCAATCGACACAAATAGGTCTTTGCCGAGCTCGATAGCTGCAGTCGCTTAAGTGCGGCCAGTATCCAGTATTCGGGATATTGGGTTCGAACCCCACTGTCGGCAGTCCTGAAGATGGTTTTCCGTGGTTTCTTATTTTCACACCTGGGGTATTACTTTTCTTTAAGAGCTAAGAAATCAAGTCACTTCCTTCCTATTCCTAGACCTTTCCTATCACATCGTCGCAATAAGACCTATCTGTGTCGGTGCGACGTAAAACAAACAGAAAAAATAGGTCTTATGGCGACGATGGGATAGGAAAGGGCTAGAAGTGTGAAAGAAGCGACCGTGGCCTTAATTGAGGTACAGCCCCAGCATTTGCCTTGAGTGAAAATGGGAAACCATGGAAATCAACTTCAGGGCTGCCGACAGTGGGGTTCGAAGCCACTAGCTCCCGAATGCAAGCTCACAGCTGTGCGCTCCTAAACGCACGGCCAACTCGTCGGTGTATTATAATTAAGCATATCCCAAAAGCTTTACGATTGCCAAAACAAATTATAGTAAAATGAAAGTTGGGATGTCTGAGGATGTCGCGGGTCTCCGACACAGTGTAAGCGAGCTTAGTTGACATTGGTTTCCCATGGGATGACTGTACATCTTTTCTGGCAATTCAGGGCAATCTCAGGGATTCTCGGTAGCAGGATAATAACATTATCTAACTACTGTGGAGCCTTATTGCCGGTATTTCAGAAAAATATTTCTTCATGAATGTCAAGTCACATTTTAATCTTACAGGCTTCAACTTCGAAAAGCAGATATCGTCCGACTAGCTATTCAAACATGAAGCAGTTCAATTTGTCTGCGATCTGTTAAAATAAACTCTATTTGGACGTTCTGAGAGACCAAGTAATCCGCAAGACCTGCATAGATCTCCATTGAAGATAAATTGAACCAACAACAACTTAACGGTCTGGTGTATGGTACGGCAATAACGAAACAAGTATGTAAGGGGACGAGTAAGGTGCTTGAGATTGGCATGCATAATTTGAAATGCGAGACCGACAATTTATTCTTGCTATTAGCTCTGTATGCCAATGGATATAGAAGCTGATAACTTGTGCTACAGTAGGCTCTTTCGGTCGATGTAACTCACCGTTCATCTGGTAGTCGTACGCTTGTTCGGCACCTACTTCCGACCGTAGGCAGGAAGTTCTTTACATTTTACCCTTTATCCTCTGATATGGCTTTGAGTGAGGAATAATATCCCTCTAAAGCCGTGATGGGCAGCTCATTGAGACCTGAAATTATTTCTGCCCTGGGGACCGGGATTGTCCGATTGTCTGCAGGTTGCGAACTGAGTCTGGGTGAGATAAGAGTAAGCATGGGCTATGCAGGGAATCTAGAGGAAGGTTGACGTGCCTCCAAATTAGCACGCATATTTCGCTGTTCAAGTAAAAATTGAAATCAATAAATAAAGTTGTGCGTAACAATAAAGGTTTTTTTTTACCGTTCGAGCAGCTAAACGTTTTACCAGTCTTCGTAGTGTAAGAAATACTTTTCACGGCGGCCGGACATAGAACTAACCAATGTGTCCCAGATAGTGCCGAGGTTACAGATAACAGAAGCCTTTACCTTCCATTCCTCCAAGGGTCGTCGTGGCCTGTGCGGAAATAGCTTTGCTTAATGCCACTAACAACAGCTGGGACAGAATCCGCTATCGACTATTACTAACGACTAACCAACAACATCACTGAAGACGTCAAAGTAAACAATAAAACAAAACAAAGCTATCTCCGTACAGGTCATAAAGACTCTCGGAGAAGGCTTCCACTATCCGTGATCAGTGGTCAGTTTTATGTCCTGTCGCCTTCACACCCAGGAATTAATCTGTTTTTTTTTTTTTTTTTTTTTGGTTTAGACTGAACGAACCTCAGGGTCATTTGACTCTCCAGAAGTGAAATCTACTTTCTAAATTTTTCGACATCGAAGGACGGGATCGAACCGACGTCCTTTTGGATAAACTGCACACCTTTGCCTCCTCTGCTTTGCAGCCCCTAAAGAAGACAGCGACCCTTCACAATTATCATTCGAGTGCGGCCGGTATCCAGTATTCGGGAGATAGTAGGTTCGAACCCCACTGTCGGCAGCCTTGAAAATGGTTTTCCGTGGTTTCCCATTTTCACACCAGGAAAATGCTGGGGCTGTACCTTAATTAAGGCCACGGCCGCTTCCCTCCCACTCCTAGCCCTTTCCCGTCCCATCGTCGCCATAATACCTCTCTGTGTCGGTGCGACGTAAAGCAATTAGCAAAAAAAAAAAAAAATTATCATTCGTATGCTCACACTATTGATACATGTACACTTATTTAAAGACATACAAACGCCGGGCCGAGTGGTTCAGACGGTCGAGGCGCTGGTCTTCTGACCCCAACTTGGCAGGTTCGATCCTGACTCATTCTACTGATATTTGAAGGTGCCCAAATACCTCAGCCACTTGTCGGTAGATTTACTGGCACGTAAAAGAAATCCTGCGGGACAAAATTCTGGCATCTCTGCGTCTCCGAATACCATCAACAGTAGTTAGTGGGATGTACAACCCATAACATTATTATTATTATTATTATTATTATTATTATTATTATTATTATTAAGAGCTTTTTTTCTGTTTGAATATTTGTTTTACGGTCCAGAATACTAGATGTGGTAGGGTTCTTTCAGAAAAAAATATCCGTGCCAGTCTAGTTGATCCTAAAAGAATAACTAAATGTTACTGCCTCCTTTACATGCAAAACATGTTGTATGCAACAAGACATACTGCAGGAAAACTTAACGTTTCATGAAGATCTTACTCCGATTGGAATACATATTAGAAAATATGTTTATTGAACGTGAACGTAAAGTTTTGTTGTAGTTTGTCTCGCTGACCTCGGCATATACCGGAATGGTTGTCATGTGTAGTACTTATTTACTCTGTCAGACTAATATTGTGCTGTTCAGTGGCAAGTCTTATCCTTGTCGCGTCTGTCATAATAAATACTTGAATGGTAGCAAAATTCGCACGGGTATATTAAGGAGTAAAGGAAGTGGCCGAGTGAGCCTCGACTCGGTGACCAAAATATAATATGTCATCATGAGTGCAATTATTATTATTATCATCATCATCATCATTATTATTATCATCATCATCATCATCCCATGTTGGCATGTTCGACCCTTGCTCAGTCCGGTGGTATTTGAAGTTTCTCAAATACTCCAGAACTCCGGTGGAACACAGTTCCGACCCTTCGACGTCTTCTAAAACCGTAAAAGCAGTTTGTGGCACATACAGTAGGATCTTTTTTTTTTTTTTTTTTTTTTTTTGCTATTGGCTTTCCGTCGCACCGACACAGATAGGTCTTACGGAGACGATGAGACAGGAAAGGGCTAGGACTGGGACTGGGAAGGAAGCGTCCGTGGCCTTAATTAAGATACAGCCCCAGCATTTGCCTGGTGTGAAAATGGGAAACCACGGAAAACCATCTTCAGGGCTGCCGACAGTGGGGTTCGAACCCACTATCTCCCGAATACTGGATACTGGCCGCACTTAAGCGACTGCAGCTATCGAGCTTTGTAGTAAGATCATTAAGATCATTAATATTATTACTATTTTCCTGGAAGAAGTGCTGGAAAAGTTTGGAGGAAACCGTACTTCAGGATAGTCAGTGTTGGAATTTCTTCGGATTTCCTAACGGAACTTTCCCTAGCCATTCTCGGAACCTGCTCGGCGACTTATGTTAGGTGTCCCATCAGTTTCTTCTGCTGATAACAAATATGCAGCCTTTTACCAGACTTTTTTGCAATCAACTTATTCATTAGTGGAAAAAGCTTCAGTTCTTTTACACTTTGTTAATTTTGTTCTTGTTAAGTTTTTGCACTATTTTTGAAATGTAGAGGATAACATTTGTATTGCTTTTACGCCCCACTAACTACATTTACGTTTTTCGGAGACGCTCAAGTGTCAGAATTTTGTTTCCCAGTCGTCTTACGTGCCAGTAAAACTACTTTCAAATACCACTTGACGGAGTCGGGAATGAACCTGCAACTTGAGCTCAGAAGACTATCACATCTACCGTGTGAGCCACGCGGCCGTAATTGAAATGTGAAGACTCGTTTTCACATACTAGCCTTAGATGCTGAAATTCTCTTTACCTGGAAGACATTTAAACTAAACAGTACGGTGTAAGTTTTTAATGAATGGGATGCATATGTATCGGCAACAGAATTCATTCATTGGGTCATATCATGAAATCATCTTTCATACCGTTGTCTGTCCGAACAGAAGTTTCACCTAACCCCACCCCACTGTTGCCTGCCGCCCCCTACACGAGTGGGCGCCTGTTCCTCAGATTGCCTCCCTGCCGCTGAACGTCTAAAATCAGCTCGCGGGTATTTTTGGTCCCGTGCCCCCCCACTACCGCAGTTCCCCACCACCGAGCGCAACCACCCGAGGTCGGCAGCTCGCCGTAACACTGTGCCTGCATTCGCATTTCGCACTCGACCGACGTCTCTTAGTTATCGAAATTGGCTCGGGGATGATATTATTATGACTTAAACTTCTGCTGACTGAAGCCGTGGCAGGCATAGATATTTCTTAACGAAGCTATTTATTTATTTATTTATCTAATCAATTTTTCTGAACGGACTAGTCTCTCACCGTAGTGAAGAGGACAGAGGAATTGTTTCACGTGTTTCCTATTGACTTTGTCTTCGTGTGTTGTGTGACCGCTTGTGAAGTATCAAAATGCAGCGTCAACAGCAACAAATTGCCCAACAGCAACAACAACAACAACAACAAATTGTACAACAGCAATACACTCAACAGCAACAAGTAACGCAACAGCGAGTGAGCCGGGTGGAACAACATGTGACTCGACAGGTTACCAGTCAACAACAAGGTTAGTAGTGTGTTTAGTTAAAGCACATGCTAGCATCGTATTAAGCTAAGTGTCTAGCTGCTATTAGTGAAACGAACGCGTGTGTGCTGCTGCTACTGCTTAAAGTGGAAAACTGTGATGGACTTTACAAAGCCCAACGATTTGTGTAAAATATGTGTCTTCTAATATGAATCCTTCTAAAATTCCTTACTGAACGCTCCTTACTTAATTATTGGGTATAACGCTTAATGGAATTTGCTTTGTGATTGACACTAAATGACGACTTCAGCTTACGGGGAATACATCTGTTGCTCTCAAGTGTGAAATCGGTAGGCAGCTGACAAACGTTTACAAGGAACAGACTTTGAGAATGAAAATCATGCATGAAAACTTAACTACATCTTCTCGAAATCTGTACATCGCTTTATTAATCAATGTTCACTTTTATATGAATGCCATCAATATTTAAGTAATAATCATTTTGACGTAATGTAAAACTCTTCAGAAATACGTGTTTAATTAGCTGCATGTGCATGACAGTCTACAGTCATCTACATATAACTCTTCTCTACTGTAAGTTCTCGTTTTGTTGTGTCGGTGATATCGAAATGTGACTAACATTGATAAATCGTGCAAATCAAGGAAAACTACGTTATTCGAAATATGTCCCGTGTACTCCAATTTCTGCGGTGATATTATTTTTCCCATTGTCATTGAACAGAAGGGGTTGTTCGTGATTTCTCGATACTCCAGGAGCGATAGTTTCTTCACCTGTGTGCGCGAATCCCCACCCCGTCAAAGAGTAACCGTGTAATGTGCATCTGCAGCATCCTGCTTTATACAGATGTGTAGCAGAGATCGGCATTAGATGAGTAGTGAGCTGGAAATGATGTGATCAGAACCGTGTCAGCAGGTCAGCAGGATTCCATCGTCTTGCCCCGCCCGCCCTCCTGAGCCGACCGTTACGTTAACGCATGTGAAACTTCTTAGAGCCCATGCGTGGAACTGCACTGGTCGACCACTCCATAAAAGAAGGAAACCATTAACCGGCTTTACGGTAACAGCTATCTCGCTATATCCTCCTGATAATAGTTGAAATGTTATAACATCACGTTTGTAATAGAACAATGTTCTTTCTCTTGGTGGGAAGGAATCATTTCTATCACTTTATCCCTTCTTCAAAGTTCTTCGGAAGTAAAAAAAAAAAGTTATATTAGGTTATATCATATGAATCTGTGACCAGGAAATTGTTTTTCTCTCTTGTTCACGCGCCTTCCAACAGTTTTTTATTTTGATTTGTATTTAATTCTGCTGTGAGGACGATGTAGAAATCTCAGTAAGCAATTACAGTTATAACAATAATGTTATTGATTTTTCGTCCCACTAACTATTTTTACGGGTTTCGGAGACGCCGAGGTGCTAGAATTTAGTCCCGCGGGAGTTTTTTTACGTGTCAGTAAATCTACCGACATAAGGCTGCGTATTTGAGTACCTTCAAATACCATCGGACTGAGCCAGGATCGAACCTCCTAAGTTGGGGTTAGAAGGCCAGCGCCTCAACCGCCTGAGCCACTCAGCCCGGAATAATGATATAATTAAATTTAGCAGCATATGACAGATGTTATTCGTTGTGTTCCACGCCTTCTCTCTTCATAGAAAGAAAGCAGCTAAGCCAGAGGATAAAAGATTTGATTAAAACGATAGGGTGTGCTTTTGCGGCTAGGTGTTGTATGTTATTGGGAGTGGTGCCGAATCATTAAAGTACATTTGCGCAGAAATACGGTATTGGTCGGAATAAGAGAGTACTGATGTCACCACTTGTTCTTTGGAAGTGTAGCGAGGTGGTGGAGGTAGAGGAGGGGCATAAGGGGGCGGGGGTTGCTGTAACCTGAGAGACTGTGACGTACAGTGTTTATCCTGGTCCACGTTTAGCATCTAATGTTGATCTTACAGATGACAGATAATATTAAACATTCATTCAGCTGTAGAAAATTGATGCCAGTCTGCTTCGTCTCATTCCATAAGACCGATTATTACAGCGTGGCAAAGAAGTCCACTGCAGATTTCGTAAAACGTTTTCCTATGAGCTTATTTCCATACTTCCCCTGCAACCATAAGTGTATGAAATTACGTTTAGAGACGATCATGAGATGTACATCCTGAACAGAAAATCCTGCAGAGGATTTAGTAATTTCTGTATTAAAATTGAAAGATGCTACGACTGCCATGCCCTTAAATGCCTTTCATCCAGATAGAGGTATATCTAAAAGTGTGTGCGTGACAAAAGTTGAGAACATTTCAGTCTCAAATTAGCAACTAATCGTAGTAAATATTTGATTTTCTCATTCGTGTGATGCTGGGTTTTGGTTTCCTGATTGAATAAGTTCAATGTTATGAATCCGATGAATTTATACGATGAACCTATTTAGTCAGTTCTGTCCACTTGTCTCACAAGAACCCTTCAGTTCATTGATGGCTGAACATACAGACCTTAAATTGTCCTTATTTTTAAAGATGTTAACGTTGCTATGGATCAACTGAAACATGAAGCGAGATTTGATCTGTTCCAGTAATTCAGATTCTCGTTGATTCAATGGAGGGCAACATAAAATTAACATGAGGATGATTGCCTTAAACCACGAATTCGGGAGGTGTCATTTACTGTACCACCGCAAGCACTTTGAATTCTAAGAACATTCCTGTAAAGTTCCTCTGGATGGCACTGCAAAATACTGTACTTTGATAGTGTGAAGCACAGAACACCTATATATGGTGTGAAGTATAGGCAGATACTGGAGCTTTGATTGCTTTGTTGTTATAAGCTGTCGGGCCAACAAATAAAACAGAAGAAGTGTCCTAAACTTACCCTTTTACGTATTTTGTGCTTAATTACATTATACTGTGCAGTTTGTCGCGGAAAAGTACCCACTCTGTAAGAATATGTGAATTTTGTACGATGTTCCTTATCAAAACGAACAGAGTATGTAAATAGTTTTGTGGGGAAAAAAAGAAATTCCGTGCAACCGGTTTATTCAAGGAACATTTTATTTCTTAGAAATTTGGACCCATGAGAAATAAATATAAATCTGAGTCGTGAGTCATTAAATTTATCAGTGATGGCACATACAGTAATTTACTCCTCGTGTAGCCTGCTAATTATCTCTGTACGTCAGCTATGATAATTGCGAACGTCGACAGGTGTTTCAGCTAAATGGAGCATGAAGTGGTATACTGCTTGTATAAGCGTCCAAGTTTACTTTCCATAATATACGTTTATTCTGTATGAAGTTTGGATTCCTTGCCAAAGTCAGTTTTGCGGACTGTGCTCTGAAGTCGAGCACAAAGATTATATTTAAACTAAAATTTAGTGATTTCAAGTAGTCTAATCGTATTTGATCCTTCGCTAAATGATCAGCGTAGTGGCCACCGGTCATAGGACCCCGAGCTCGATTCCCGGCCGGGTCGGGAATTTTATTCCTAAATAGTTAACTCCCTTGGCTTGGGGACTGCAAGATTTTTGTTGTCCCCAACATTCCTGCAACTCAAAAAACACACACAACATAATCCTTTACCACATTAGCATACAGTTTGCTATACACAGCAGATGCCGCTCACCTACATCGGAGGGTCTCCCTTACAAGGACTGCACCAGTCTAGGAATATTCCTACATTATTATTATTATTATTATTATTATTATTATTATTATTATTATTATTATTATTATTATTATTTATTATTATTTATTATTATTATGTCCGACTCGTTGGCTGAATGGTCAGCACACTGGCCTTCGGTTCAGAGGGTCCCGGGTTCGATTCCCGGCGGGTCGGGGATTTTAACCTTCATTGGTTAATTCCAATGGCCCGGGGCTGGGTGTTTGTGCCGTCCCCAACATCCCTGTAACTCACACACCACACATAACACTATCCTCCACCACAATAACACGCAGTTAAATACACGTGGCAGATGCCGCCCGCTCTCATCGGAGGGTCTGCCTTACAAGGGCTCACTTGGCTAGAAATAGCTACACGAAATTATTATAATATTATTATTGTTAATATCATCGTAATTGATTATTGTTTCAATGATTACTTGAATCCGTCTCTGTGATGTAGTGGTTAGCGTGATTAGCTGCCATCCCCGGAGGCCCGGGTTCGTTTCCCGGCTCTGCCACGAAGTTTGAAAAGTGGTACGATGGCTGGAACGGGGTCTACCCAGCCTCGGGAAGTCAAGTGAGTAGAGGGGGGTTCGATTCCCACCTCAGCCATCCTCGAAGTCGTTTTCCGTGGTTTCCCACTTCTCCTCCGGGCAAATGCCGAGATGGTACGTAACTTAAGGCCACGGCCGCTTCCTTCTATCTTCCTTGCCTGTCCATTTCAATCTTCCCATCCCTCCACAAGACCCCTGTTCAGCATAGCAGATGAGGCCGCCTGGGCGTGTTACCGGTCATCCTCCCCTGTTGTATCCCCCGACCCAAAGTCTCGCGCTCCAGGACACTGCCCTTGAGGCGGTAGAGGTGGCATCCCTCGCTGAGTCCGAGGGAAAAACCGACCCTGGAGGGTAAACAGATTAAGAAAGAAAGAAAGAAAGAAAGAAAGGGAAAAAAGAAAGAAAAAAGATTACTTTAATACGTTGGTCAAGTAATAATTTCTTGGTTTCATTGAATAAGAAATTTTGGTTCGACCTTTTCCTATCAAGCACCTAGTTTCGCATGTATTTAGTTATTATTTTTTTCAACAGTGACTTCTTAACGGCAAAATACAACTAAGCTCTACTTTTCAACATCTCTTCTCTTTAATTTGCGATCTACCTCTTCCAAAAGAAATTAAGTTATTCCCAAGTTTGAGCGATGCGGTATTTAGCCTACGTTTCAGCACAGAACATTCTCGTTACTTACGGCCTTTTCGCATGCACCATTTGCGGATTTCCACTAAATTGAATAACCCGTAAAGAAGAAGAAAAATTCGCCGTAAAATTATTACTGTAGTTTGATCTCTGGGGTGAGTTATGTGGCATCAGGTTAATAATAATAATAATAATTAATAACTTCGTTTGGCTATTTCTAGCCGGGTGCAGCCCTTGTAAGGCAGACCCTCCGATGAGGATGGGTGGCATCTGCCATGTGTAGGTAACTGCGTGTTATTGTGATGGAGGATAGTGTTATGGGTGGTGTATGAGTTGCAGGGATGTTGGGGAGAGCACAAACACCCAGTCCCCGAGGAGCCAAGAGAATTAACCATTTAAGGTTAAAATCTCCCACCCGGCCTGGAATCGAGCCCGGGGCCCTCTGAACCGAAGAGCACTGCGCTGACCATTCAGCCAAGGAGCCGGACTGGCATCAGGAATAGTGTAGTCATTTGGTCCCTACGTTATCAACAATATCATTTTTTAGTGAAATTAATGACAGATGTAACTTGATCAAAGGGCAGTATTCAAGCTTTTACTCTCTTGGCAGATTTTTTTTTGGGGGGGGGGGGCTACTTAACTATTTAGTCGTATGTGGCGTTCCTCAGACTTCGACTACAATGTAAATATGGGGCTGTCTAGCCGAGGCGGAGGTTTACTTAGCTCATATTATAGGACGTGGGTTACATTCCCCGTTAGTGATTTGCGAAACTTTGAAATGATATTTCCGCTTGTGGAGAGTCACATGTCGCTGGGGTTAATCAGACTGCAATAGGAATAAGTACCAGGTTAATTTCTGCGGGCACCGGGTGAGTTGGCCGTGCGGATGGGGCCGCGCAGTTGTGAGCTTGAATCCGGGAGGTAATGGGTTCGAACCGCACTGTCGGCAGCCCTGAAGATGGTTTTCTGTGGTTTCCCATTTTCACACCAGGCAAGTGGTGGGGCTGTACCTTAATTAAGGCCACGGCCGCTTCCTTCCCACTCCTAGACCTTTCTTATCCCTTCGTCTCCATAAGACTTATCCGTGTCGGTGCGACGTAAAGCCAATTGTAAAAAAAAAAAAATAATCTGCGATCAAAAGCGTTCGAATATACAGCTAATTATTGTATCCTACTTTATGCCGAGATTAGGATGCAATCGTTGCAGTAGGGAAGTGGTAACGATCAGCCGTGAGATCCCTTGACGTTCCTTTTTGAAATGGGAAGATTTCTATTACCAATTCTGCTACTTCCTTGATCAACGTAACTTGCCTTCCTGGTACAAGCCTATTCACAGAGTGACAGCTAATGGTGGATGGCGCTTGAGTTGCCTGAGAGTGCAGTATCTTGTATGTTTGTACTAAAGTCTGGTAGTCAGAAGAATTATTTTTCAGTCATTGCATTTACGACAAGATATACTTGCTTCCAAGTTTCAGAGAAGAATAAACAATATTCTAGCTTAGAGTTACACCTAATAAATTTCCAAGTAGATAAGGCTGATATTTTCTTCATGTAACACGTAGGTTGCGTACTGAAAATATTATGTTGGTGTCTACAGCACACAGTTTAACGTGGGGTGCTGAGAAGGAGAAAGTATCTAGCGCACACCTACCGTAGTGCCCTGCATTAGGTCACGGTCTTCAGCTTAACTTTTCCTTTCCCCTGTCAGAGAAAATTTACGATAGTTTATAATGGAAGAGATTTTAAGTACTAATGGCGCATATTCTCCCAGGATGACAGTACTGTATAGTAAGTAAAAATAATTTGAAGTGTAGCAAAGCTACTGCAGTGTGTATTTAGTTGTGATCATTAGTATTTCGTAAGCATAAACTGAATCCTCAGACGAAATTATCCTTATATCGCTCGTGCTTTTGGGCCAACTATAAGCGTGAAAGCTGGATGGACTTGGGAGATCTTATTCAAAATCTGAGATAACAGACATGAACGTAACGAGAATAATGGCTGGTTGGAAGTGATAGGAGCGTTGGCAGGAGCGTACGCGCAGTAAATATATAAAGACTAAGCTAGGAATGCAGACATCGGGAGAAAATGAGTAAAATGTCTTCAGTGGTAGCGAACTAAAGATGATAGGTTACGTAGGAGCATAATGGACTCGGCCATGGAGGGTAAGAGAGGCAGAGGGAGATTAAGAAGACGACTGTTGGTCCGGGTATTGTCCAGCTCGTTGGCTGAATGGTCACTATAGTGGCCTTCGGTTGAGGGGACACCAGGTTCGATTCCCTGACACGACGGAGATTTTGACTGCGTATGGTTAATTCCTATATATTAGTACTTTTGATCTGGGTTTTAAATGATTTCTCAGTAAGTCCGAGAATTGAAACGGGGTTCACTCAGCATCGTGAAGTCTTCTGGGGAGAACGAGTGAGTTGGCTATGCGGTTCGAGGAGTAGGTGTTAGCTTGCATTCGGGAGATGCAGGGTTCGAACCCCACTCTCGGCGGCCCTGACAATGGTCTTCCTTAGTGTTTCATTTTCACACCAGGCACCTGCTGGGGGTGTACCTGAATTAAAGCCACGACCCCACTCCTAGTCCTGTCCCTCCGATCGTCACCATAAGACTTATCTGAACGGTGTGACGGAAAACCAATAGAAAAATCAACCGGGCAGCTCTTTGATATGAGAAGCAGCGAATCTGATTGTAAAACTCAACCGATGCGGCCGAGGAGTCGTTTCGTTGACCGCGTAACACTCCAGTATCCCTTAGGCATTCAAGTCTGACAGGTTTATGGCCCGTAATGGGTTGTATTGTCAACAAGTTTGCCATTTTGGCCTATAGTTCATTCAGAGGCTTGCTGAAAGTCACGACAGTCTATAGTGAATTAAACGCCATACGATATATTTTAAATGTAATTTGCTTCACCATGATAAACATTTTAAGAATGTAATTCAGCTCTAAAGCATACAACCTAACGTAAACGCCACAATGCTTTCCCTCTGTTTACGTTCTCCGTTGTCACCACAATGAGGGTGGAGTGTTTGCTAGTTATTTTATTTTTAACGAATTGCAGTGTTATGATATACCGCATTATCATTATTTAGAATCCATGTCTTCTTTCGAATGGTCATGCTGCATGTAGATTATCGAAGCATGTGCACTGGGGCAAGTTATAGGAGAGATGCCCACGGACATTCTGGAAGGTATCATTTCAATACTTCCCCAGCATGTGAGAAAATTCGAAACAAGTTCTCCAGTCACTTATGATTAGGACAGTGAGGTACGGAGGTCAACATTTACACTACAATTTTCCAGCTACCAATCCATCACACGATCTCTCAATAGAGCATGATGTAGATCTCGCTGGAGCTTTCTGACTGATTATATAAAGTTGAATGCACGGTTTTTGTGACACTTTCGATATGAATGTTTTCTCAAAATGTTACAGAAATTAATTTGGGAAACTATTGGAGATACGTATGGTGTACAAGCACGGACATCTCGTGACTATTGCATGCTAGCAACTGTACTCCTGTCAGTTGGTTTTTAATACGCTCTAAATATTTTAATTCCGATGTGAAATTTACGACTAGTTCCTGCTACATTTTATCTTCATCCCTGATGCTTGCTCGCTGTGTCCCGTGGCTAAGGAGTGCATTGGTGACAAGGTCGGCCGGTAGCCAGCAAGAAGCTGTATAACACACATACCCTTATAAGTCCACCGCTTTCTCCATGCTTGTTGGCTGCCATGCTTACTTGCCAACCTCACTGTTTCGTCACAAGAATCAAACTAATACCGCCGAAAGCCGTAAAAGATTTTTTGTGGAGAGCAGTGGCAATACGACATCTGAGTTTAGTTCACTAATACCGGGCTAAGTGGCTCAGACGGTTGAGGCGCTGGCCTTCAGACCCCAGCCTGGCCGGTTCAATCCTGGCTCAGTCCGATGGTATTTGAAAGTGTCAAAAACGTCAGCCTCGTGTCGGTAGATTTACTGGCACGTAAAGGAACTCCTGCGGGACAACATTCCGGCACCTCGGCATCTCCGAAAACCGTCAAGAATTAGTTAATGGCACATAAAACACAATAACATTATTATTAGTTCACTGACATCCTTTTTTATTCTCCTTCATGCATCACCTCATCTCAGACGTATAGCTTGCCAGAGAGAGGGCGTCAGTCTCTAAATGGTGAAAGGTTTTAATTATTAATAATATATTTCTCAAAGAAGGAGCGTAATGTATGGTCCCTTCCAGTGAGTGAAGATTGGAATAAGGTAAAGTTCACTAACTGAACTATCGAGCGAGTTAAGCGTGCGGTTAGGGTCGTGTAGCTGTGAGCTTGCATTCGGGAGATGGTGGGTTCAAGCCCCACTTTCGGCAGCCCTGAAGATGGTTTTCCGTGGTTTCCCATTTTTACACCAGGCTGTACAATTTTTAAGGCCACTACCTTCCCAATCCTAGCCCTTTCCCATCCTTGTGTCGCCAAAAGCCTTCGGTGAGTTAGAGTGACGATAAACCACAAACTAAATGAACTGGAGAATTACAGTGATCCTAAGTTACCATGATTTGTTTTTATGTCCATTATTATTACGGTACTAATCTCATTACAGCCATAATATTTTAGTCATACACCGCAGAGTTGGAATTTTCATAGCACTTTATGCCATATGAATAAAATCCTCCATATAGCATATTTGCTAGACTCCTGTGAAGTGATCGGGTGAATCGACTTTTCCCATTGGTTCATTATGTTATAAAGTTATGACTCGTAGATTAAAGATTTACATAGTCTCTGTCTGTGGAATAATATACTGGAGCAAGTAATATACTGGCATCCGGTGAGCATCATACAGAGGCAAAAATAACCAATAACGTCTTACATTTCTATTATTTAAGTATTAATCGATAAAGAGACATTCACTCGTAGTCTGTGACATCAGCCTTCTGATAACCTGTGTTATTGCACTGTGGTACAGGTGTGCGTACCGTATTTACAATTTGGAAGGCCATGATGCTCCTACATGTGCACAGATCTCTGGAGTTGAAATAGGAAACCGCGGAAAACCATTCTCAGGATGGCTGATGATGGGATTGGAACCCACCTATCTTCAGCATCCATGGAAAGGTTTAATTATGCTCAGCATTAAAACGCACTGAGCTGAATTTTAACTCGTTTTGTAATTTGGGATTGCAGCATGGAAATTCCTCGTTACCATAAAGTATTTATTTATTTATTTATTTATTTATTTATTTATTTATTTATTTATTTATTTATTTATTTATTTATTTATTTATTTATTTATTTATTGTGGGTCCAGTAATGTGTCTAGGACAAAATGTAGCATTCAAGTTACTTGAGGCAAAGAAAGAAATTCCGGTTGTTTTTATTTTCCGAGAACGGCCCCAATTAACATCAATACGCCAGACTACCGATGTGAATTTATGATGTTAATTGTGAGCAGGATCATTACTTGTAAAAGCATGAGTCGAGCATATCGTCTCGCAGTATTAATATTCTTCTGCATTATCGAAGTCATCAGGTACAAAATCATGTATTAAACATCCAAGCTAGAAGTTTTTCATAACGTTTTAAACCACGGAACCTACTTGTAAAGTATTACGTGAAATTCAAAATACTGGTGCAGGAATTTCCGGTTCAAAATCTAAGGCGTACTTGCATTGGTTGGAGACGGTTCGTCACTAAAATTATGATCTTCCTTAGCAGTCGACAATAAATATGCACCCAAAATGAAATAATGACGTAACCACTTAAAAAATCGACAGGGGGCTTGATTAAAACAGCCCGCACGGATCCTAGCTTATTGAACTTATTGAAGTAATCTTACCAATATTCCACACAAACACAAGAGAGTGGTGATGCCTCGTAAAGTTTCGAACGAATAATTTTGTATGACGTGAAATATGCTGCGAACTGATATTTTTGATGTCTTTATTTAGAAAAAATGCTATAAAACGTACCCAAGTGTATAAAAATGAAAAGATTATTTCTTACCTAAAATTTGATAATCTGCCACTGAAACACTCATCATTTTTCTATCGTCTGATATCACGAAGTTTGCTTTACGTTCGTTCCATTAATGAGTTATATCGACCGTTTGCTTTCAGTTGAGTTTTATATAAATTCTTGAATAATCGTATTACGAGAAGTTTCATGTTTACTTAAAGTTTTCTTCTATTAAACATTTTATGCAACTGTTGGTTTATATTAATATTACGGACATATTTTATTCAGTTATAAAATCTCTGTGCAGTAAGTGAGAGAGTATTGCCATATTGACGTTTATTATACCCTCTCCCCCACATACGCGCCCACCCTCCCTCGCGCGCGAGAGCGCACACACACTGAGAGAGATTCATGGATAACCTTAATCCAATATTAGGACTGGACATATTATCCCTGTTGAGACCAGTCTTCCTCGGAAACACATAACCCTTCGACCTGCAGAGCCCTGCATTTTTACTGCAGGAACCTTAAAGTTGCAGGTCGTCTAAGAACTAGAAGAACAAATCACTTGCATGTAGACACTAAACTATCATTTAGGTTAAATCTTATTATAACGCTATTGTAATATATGGTAGTACATTAAAAAATGTGTAACATATTTCTACCACATAGGGCGTGCGATAGGTTCGATTTCCGTAGATGTTACAGAGGTATCTAAATGAAAGAGCAATAAGATAAACCACCACAGTTATTTTAGCCTACTTGCTCGTTGAGAACCACAGTTATTTTACCCTACTTGCTCGTTGAGAACCACAGTTATTTTACCCTACTTGCTCGTTGAGAACCACAGTTATTTTACCCTACCTGCTCGTTGAGAACCACAGTAAGTCTTCGCAGCTCGTTAGTTTCATATAAATAAATAAATAAATAAATAAATAAATAAATAAATAAATTAGCCGTATGAATCCCCTAAGGGCTATGGCCTCCTGCAATGCAGGGACAGTGCTCAGTTTAGCTCATCAGGTGAGCAGGTCCTGAAGAGCATTAGTTTCATATAATGTCCTCTGCAAATTATGTACCCCATCTGAAAATATGTCATTCTTGCTATGAAACTGGCATGTTGAAAAACCCTTTTCCAGAGCAAAATTTCGGCAAATATTTTATATATTTTCACTTGGAAGATATATAATTACCGGCATATATGTATATAATTACCGTTATGTATATGCCACTTTCTTGAATTTCATAGACAACCTATGAGCTAATTGACAATATAGATTGTATACGCATTTTTTGAGTGTTTACTCCCTTCTTCGTTTTCTTTTATCTCTTGTTAAACATACAAAAAGAAATGTTAGGTTGCATGTTTGTTATGACATCTTATGTCAACTTTTGAACGTATTTTTTTGCACAACCCATTATTAAAGGGATTGCAACTTCAGCTATAAATCATGTCATTAATGTAGGAAGGAAGGATAATATGATGGATGGTGCAAAAATTAATTCTAAAATATCTTCATTAATATTAGTCCTATCGAAAAACTGTATGTAACGTCAAAGAACTCATGCGAGACTAAATTCTAGAACCTCGGCTTCTCCGAAAACCGTAAAAGTAGTTAGTGGGACGCAAAGCCAATAACATTATTAGCGGAAAGCTGCTGAAGGGGAGATATATGGAGAGAGAGCATTACAACTTTAGATTTAACCATTTTTTTTTATTATTTGGCTGATCAAGATTGTTTTAGAATTTATGATCGGATTTTAAAATGGGCGTCAGTAATGACTTGCTTCTCAGTGAACGATTAACGTTGTTTTCAAGCCATAGCAATACCGTCAGCGACGGGTACGGCAATTAGTCTTCTCGCAAACGCACTCGTTAGATAGAAATAAAAATAAGGGCGTTTGTCCAAGTAACTTCACAAGAAGCTGAGAGGAAGGATACAAGACATGCATATTTTTGCTGTTTGTAGGCTGTATCTTGCTTAATGCCACGGTCACTTCCTTCCCAGGCGCAGCCCTTTCCTATCCCGTTGTTGTCGAAAACTTACTGTATCTGAGTTAGAGCGAAGTTAAAACAATAGCAACAAAAAAAAATCTAAAAATTTGAACTCTCCTGCACTTGGATTGCAGTAATTAAAGTGTTCAAATGTGTTAACCCAACCCCATAACATTTGCTCACATGAAAGTACGGTATAAAGACAGCGAAACAAATCAAATGAGCTAACCCACTTTTTTCATGAGTCTAGTACAATAACGGCTTTTATACGCTTTCGTGAAAAAGGACATGCACATGGCGAGTCTGGCCATGTTATCGGTGAACAGTATGCTGCCCACTCCTATCAGCTATGATTACACATAGATAGTGAGCCCATTGCCGGTTAGGAAACGCCTTCAGCTTTTACAGCGAAACGGAACCATTGCTCTGCTTTAAGTATTAAGGTTGTATCGTTCATCGACTCTAACGATTGAAGCACAGCATTATGAAATATATATATTTTTTACAATTTGTTTTACGTCGCACCGACACAGGTAGGTCTTATGGCGACGATGGGATAGGAAAGGGCTAGGAGTGGGAAGGAAGCGGTCGTGGCCTTAATTAAGGTACAGCCCCAGCATTTGCCTGGTGAGGAAATGGGAAACCACGGAAAACCATCTTCAGGGCTGCCGACAGTGGGGTACGAACCCATTAAAACATTTGTTGCTCTGTATGAGGTAACGAAGCTTGTGCATACCATTAACCTACGAGGCGTCCTGAAAGAGGTATTGGTTTTTCATCCTTCCGGTTTATCAGTCTTATGTTTCTGTACAACCATGGGAATGTGCTATGTGGCACCGAACCCGAAGATCGTTGCCAGGAAGAAGATTTAGGTTTTTATGATAGGAAAATAACTTAATCTACGATAGACAGCCTACTCCTAGATACTCTGCTTTGCGTGTATTTTGACCTCCTAAGCCACTGAAATCTAGAGGACCGAGTAGTGTGGCTCTGGAGCCAAGCTCTGCATTCGGTAGGCTAGTGGGTTGAACCCTGCCGTCGGTTGTCGTGCGAATGGTTTTCTGTGGTTTCCCATTCTCACTTCCGGGCAAATGCAGAGACAGTTCTTATTCATAGGCCACAGATGATCCCTTCTCACACTTCAGCTCACCTCAAATTACCCCCACACATCTCCTGGCAACAGAAAGGGCGTCGCTATCTATGTGGCCCGCCTTATCCCTTGGAATTAAAATTTAAAAAACAAAAATCAGGGTATTCTTTACATGACATTTCCGGTAAGCGACAGAGCACAAGTCTTCTCCGAAAATTCAAAGATGACAACATTGTCTTCTCTAGCCTGTTTTTGTAAAGAAAGTCGCAGTTGTGGAAATTCCTCTCATTGCTAAATTCTCAACCTCGTGCAAGAGTTCCTGTTGATTTAGGTTACGTATTGGATCTAAATTAAATGCGACCTCCGCGCTGGCAGTAGTCATACCAGAGTGACGTCATTATATTGACGTAGTATTCTTCTTAATTCTCAATCCTAAGATTGGTTGGCAGCAATTCGTCTTCTCCACTCTTCTCTGTAATCCGCTAATCTCTTCATTTCCACATATGAGCCTGTTCCTACGTCATCTCTGATCTGTCTTGCATATTGCAGTCTGGGTCTTCCTCTTCCTCTTTTACCTTGAATCTTTCCTTCTATGACATTAACTATAAATCCATTGTGCCTATAGAGATGGCCAATTAACTGGTCTCTTCTTTTTCTTATTGTTGCTAAAAAGGTTCTTTTTTCACTTATTCGTCGAAGAACTTCTTCATTGGTGAGTTTTTCTGTCCATGAGATCTTTTCCATCCTCCTCCAGCACCACATCTCAAATGCTTCCAAACGTTTCTTATCACGTGCACTAATAGTCCACGTTTCTGAACCATACAAGGCCACACTCCAGACATAGCACTTAATAAAACTCTTCTTGGTCTCCACATTTAAATTCCTTGATGTAAGTAGTATCCTTTTCTTGTAAAAAGCAATTTTTGCTTGGGAAATTCTGCTCTTTATGTCAACTGAACTTTTTCCATCTGGAGTGATTTTACTTCCTAAGTAGGTAAAAGCATTTACTTGCCTTAGTGGTATATCACTAATTCTGATGTCGACTGCAATATGCTGGCGGTTGCATACCATAATTTCGGTCTTTTTTGTATTAATTTTCATGTTATACTTATCTCTCAATATCGTATTCATTCTTATTAATGCACTTTGTAGTTTCTCTTCGTTCTCCTCTATGACAGCTATGTCATCAGCAAATCGTATCATTTTGATTTCTACTCCATTTATCTTTATCCCTTCCATTTCCTCTTTGCATTCTTCAATTCCTTTCTCAATATACAGGTTGAACAGCACTGGTGACAAATTACATCCCTGTCGTACTCCTTTCTTTATATAAGCTTCCCGTACTTCACCATTTATGTTTATGATGCCTCTTTGGTTGTTATAGAGTTCGTATACTATTCGTCTATCTCTAAAATCTAAACCAACACTAGTCATAATCTTCATTAACATATTCCAGTTCACATTATCAAAAGCTTTTTCTAAATCCACGAATCCACGTAGTATTAGGGAAGACGTATTTTTTTATCTCCCCTGCCAACGACGTCTTTGCGTTTGGAAGTTTAATGGACGAGAAGAAAGAAAGAAAGAAAGAAAACAGGTCTCCATGATCTGTTGAAAATGAGGGACGGAAGTATTAGTTGGACTCAAGTCATGTTATCAGCTGAGGAGAAATATTTTGAGTACGAAACAAAACACAAAACAACATAAATTGTGAGAAATAAGGAGAAATGTTGGAAGTCAAAAGTATCTTTCCGACATCCTTAAAATGTGGCTTCATAAATTAGATTTATTTGGTATCTCTAATACATAAATAACGTTTGTGGAATATTTGGCTGTAAGCTTATACGTACTATTAGAATAAATCTACTTGGTGGACATTGGCGCCATTATTAATGCACCACAACTAAGCCAAGTTATCAATGTTACAGCATCTAGGGCCAACGTTTGACCTTCTGACAAGTGAGTAGCATAGTTAACTCTGTGGTTATCGTTGCAGGATCGAATCTAGGCGCTGTCATTTGGTGTTTAGGAGTACTTAGACGCGAAAGACTCATATCAGGAGTTGGTTGGTAGATTCGAGCCAGGATCAATTCGATCGTATTTTAAGGTGTTCAGATACGCCAATCTCGTGTTGATGGATTTACCGGCACGTAAAAGAACGTCTGTGGAAAAAGTTCCGGCACCTCTATGTCTTCAAAAACCCTAGAAGTAGTTGATGGAACATAAAACCAATAGCATTATTACTGAACCTTGTTTCAGAATACAAATCATCATCATCATCATCAGGGCTAGTATTTATAAATATGTGAAACAAATGGCTAAACATGTACGTACACTCATGTTCATAAAAAACAGAACACTTGAAAGACTAGAGATAGGAAGTTCATATTCACAGGACATGTCCATTAGTATGTTCTGCAGAAACGATTAGCATTTCAGTCACCTAGTTTCAGCATGTGTCCTGTTGCCTAGTAGGCACTGGGTCCTCCATTGGCACTGATAACTTGTTCCATGCTTGATGGCATCGACGCTTATAAGGCGCGAATGGCGTCCTGGTGTATAGCCATCCATGCTGCATTCACCTGGTTCCACAGTTCATCTCTGGTGGTTGGCATTGGATCACAGCACCGCACCCGTCGTTTCACCATATCCCATACATTTTCAATTGGCGACAAGTCCGGTGATCGGGCGGGCCAGGGCAACAGTCTGACATCCTGTGACAACAAGAAGGCGCGTGTTCGTGCAGCAATATGTGGTCGCGCATTGTCCTGCTGAAATATGGCGTCTGGGGTGTCGTGTAGAAAGGGTATGGCTACGGGTCGCAGGATATCATTCACGTAGGTCAAAGTGGTCACAGTGCCCCGGACAAGCGCCAACTGTGATTTGTGGTTGTACCCAATAGCACCCCACACCATAAGGCCTTGAGTTGGCGCTGTATGTCTTGTGCGAATGTAGTCAATGTGATCCCTCTCCCCCTGTCTGTGACGAACCCAAATGCGGCCAACGTTTTCAAACAAATAGAACCTGGATTCGTCCGAAAACATTATCTGCTGCCATTCCTGTCCCCAGTGACATCGTTCCATACACCATTGCAGTCTAGCATGTTTATGCACATTAGTCAAAGGTAGCTGGAGAAGTGGACGACGCGCCGGTAACCCAGAACGTAGTAAACGGCGACAGACGGTCACTCCTGATAGTGTACGATGTGTTACACTGTTCCACTGTTGCGCCAGAGCCGAGAAGGACGCAGATCTGTCCTGCAATGCCATTCGGATGAGGTGTCGATCTTCTCGGGGGTGGTCTGGGTGGTGCGACTAGACCCATCTTGTCGTGTTCTACGCCCTTCTGTGAGCTATTTTGTACACATCCGTTACACTGCCGACACACTTCGTTCCACACGGCCAGCAGTTTTCTGGATGGATGCATCACATTCTCTCATGCCAATAATGCGCCCTCTTTCAAACTCACTCATTTGACGGTACGGCTTTTGCATACGTCTGCGAGGCATCCTGCACGTCTGCTCAAGTCACACTGATCCATTACCTTCGGTTTATAGCGACAACGAGAGCCGCAGGCACATTTTACCAGTCGGTGGTGGTGCGCCGAGAAATCGATATGGACCTTGAACCTGACGGCCGACATGGTTCCAATGCTAATCATTTCTTCAGAACAAACCACTGCACTTGTCCTGTGAATATGAACTTCCTAGCTCTAGTATTTCAAGGTATTCTGGTTTTTATGAACATGAGTGATATCGGCTGAACATTTTCAAAATATGTAGAAAAATATGGACAAATTTTAAACAATGTAAGGAATGCGTGTATTGCATCAAATGTTCATAGTTATAAAAATAGTACAGTCTAAGGTTCTTTGCTTAAACATGAACGCCACAAAATAAAAATGTAAATAATAGTCACAGAACAAATGCTGATGATGATGCTTGTTGTTTAAAGGGGCCTAACATCGAAGGTCATCGGCCCCTCACACACAAAAAAAAAAAGTTTTCATTTAGGCTACAGCGGGTTGAGTGATAAGAAAGAAGAGTATGTACATAGAGCAGAAATTGGTTTTCACATTTAATAGAAATAGCAGAATCCAGCTTTGGAATAATAGAAAAATAAATTGTAAATGCTTTTCTGGCAAGAATATTTCGAAGCCATATAATATGAAACATTTCTAAAATAAAATATTAAATTATGTCAAAATATGTGAGTTTTCCTCAAATACGTAAAAATACGTAGTAGGCTATACCCGGAAATATGCACTGTATATGAAAAATAAAATACCATGTTTGGTTTCTCCAAATACCCTAATTCGTGAACATATGAGTATTTTTTATCTGAAGCTAATGAAAAACAAATATTTACATAGAAATCCCAGCCTTGATAATCATCATCATGATGATGATCATTGAGCTTTAGTTAACTTGTTCTAGGGTGACCAGTTTCCTTCTTCTCCGTTACAAGCCAGCAATATGGTAATCCATCCGACTACTGTCAGTCAATATTGCTTAGTTTCGAGAATATCGCATTTGGTATTTTGACTGGGCTACTCTGCTAGGAGATGCCTAGCGAGTTGGATTTTACCTTAAAGCAAAAATAACCACCACTTTCACATCATTGTTGACTTCAACCAAGTACCAGAATCCAGCTTTGAAATACTGATGCTAGTAAAATAAATTTTAAATGATTTCCTTACCAGAATAACTTCGAAACCATAAACTATGGAACATTTCAAAAACAAAATATTAAATTATGTAAAAAATATGAGTTTTCCTGAAATATGGAAAAAGAATTACTATACCCGGAAATAATGAGCGTTAAAGGAATAATAATAATAATAATAATAATAATAATAATAATAATAATAATAATAATAATAATAATAATAATAATGACCTGTAAAAATGTTGCCTAGGAAGGGGCATTTTAATTTTCCAGTTATTTACTTATACGAGTGTCACACACACACACACACACACACACACACACACACACACACACACACCCACAATCTAGGTACCAGTAGCGAGCGCTTAAGGAATTGCGCCGCCGAGATATATCAGTCGTACCTTGAACTCTGACTCATTATTTGTTTATACCATTATTTCGCGACACATGCTGGGTCGAGTATGGAACGCGGTTTTGCAGAATTTCTGTTTGATGTTCCGATGTTCTATTTAACTCAACAATAGAAGATGAGAGGATAACTGGTAACAGGTACGCATGCTCGCGCAGGAGGAAGTGTCCCGCCTACCTGCTCCCCTCTTCCCCCTGCCCTTCCTTCGCGTTCCTAACGTGCTCGTGACATCATACTAGCACAGCGCCGAGCAACGTAACAATGAACTACTTATATGGTCATCTTGTGAGCTCCACGGGAATATATACTATTACACTTTTTAAGGCATTATGTGTTTGGTCGACTATTGTTTCAAGTGAGCAAGGACACTGTTCCCTCCAGCTATGTTGCCATAATAGTGATAGTAGATCGCAATTGGATTTGAATTCGTACACTACCTGACCTGAGCAGTTTGGTCATCAAATAATATTTTGCTATAATAACTTCTTTTTGGGGACTAGAAACAATGCAGTTAGCTGTCTTCTGGATGTGCATAAATGGTATCTGGTTGTATTACAGTTGTGTAGTGCCTTTAAAGTAATATTAGAATTAATCAGCATAAGTTCATATACGGCGCACACAGAGATGATCTACCTATGCTCCGAATTTTAAAGTGAACTTTTATCTTTGCATATAAAGAAACGCAAACATCTGTAAACATTTTAAAAATATATAAGTTGTGAATTTCTTGACAATTTCCTCGTAAAATATCACGTTTATGAGAATATTTCTGAAGATTGCGTCAAAGAATGACGACATAAAACAGCACACAGTTTGCTGAAGGCTATGTCTACAAATTGTACCCCGAATATAAATTAAAATTATGTATTAAAACATCTTAAATTGAATAGGACAAAATACGAATGTATATTTAGTTTGTACACCTAAGTGCATAGAGCTGATGCCGAATACCTTAATGTAAATTAGCAGTAGGTTAACAACAGCTTCATATACTGTATTTACTGTCGGCTGACAGGAAGGTATTCCATTACAAAGTTGAAAATTAACAAGTTTGATTTTTTAGGTGACTGTTGATCTTAAGTCAGGAACCACGGAACCTTCAGCATTAGACTACATGGAATCCGAACCATTGGGGCATGGCTTTCCATTTCCTTATCGTGGTTGTACTGAACAAGTATCATAACTTACTGGATGTTATGCTATTGTGTACGAGTGCGAGGAATTGTAATTAGTATGGGAGCAGCATTGGGAAATGTGCTCAGAGATAGGAAAAGAATACATACTTCTAAATCTTCCTGGCGTAAATATGAAATAAAT
Source organism: Anabrus simplex (assembly GCF_040414725.1). Taxonomy (NCBI): domain Eukaryota; kingdom Metazoa; phylum Arthropoda; class Insecta; order Orthoptera; family Tettigoniidae; genus Anabrus; species Anabrus simplex. The sequence continues at coordinate 170,486,550 of NC_090266.1, read as the reverse complement.
AACGGGAGAAAAATACACCTTCGATAAACGCTACATCATGTTTCGAAACGTGGATCTTATTTATAAAGTCATGTATGCGGGAGAAAGTACCGTGTGCTACGCCGGTGTGTGTTGGTTCCCCTGTATTCAAAGTGCATAAATCCACCTCTCCTTTCAACTTCTCCATTTCCTTTCCTCTGGGGCAAGGCATTTCAGAGCCTCATATGGAGTGATGGGCATTGGAATGAAATGGCGTATGGCTATTAGTGCCGGGAGTGTCCGAGGACATGTTCGGCTCGCCAGATGCAGGTCTTTTGATTTGACTCCGGTAGGCGACCTGCGCGTCGTGATGAGGATGAAATGATGATGAAGACGACGCATACACCCAGCCCCCGTGCCAGAGAAATTAACCAATGATGGTTAAAATTCCCGACCCTGCCGGGAATCGAACCCAGGACCAAAGGCCAGCACGCTAACCACTTACCCATGGAGCCGGACATGGGCATTAAAATCACCTAATAATAGAAAAGGAGCTGATCCATAGGGTCAAGGGGAAAGAAAATGAGGCCATAGGGTCAAGGGGAAAGAAAATGAGGGCTAAAAGGTTTTCCTCGGGGAGTGGGCTCAGGAGAGGAATCGGTATGAGTCACTGCAGGTGTGTCAGCGGAGGGAAGATGGAGATCAGGGAAGTGTTGCAGAGGAGGGGGGGGGGGGGGGCAGAGGAAACGGAAACGTAGAGTAGAGGGTAGGAAGAGGGAAGTGGAATAGGGTAGTAAGATGGAGAGAAAAAAGGAGGAAGTAGGTTCTCCAGGCGTCACGGAAGTTAAGGGAGACAGGAGAGGATCTATTGAGGAAAAGGGGGGGGGGGGTTATGTCTCTGGCCATGGGTGACTCAATTGTTAGGCATGTGATGAAGGTGAACGAGGTTAGAATGTTATGCAGGAATTAGGTTAAGGCAACTGTTGAGGAAAATAGAAGGGAAGGAGGAGGGTAATAAGAAGGTGGCAATTTTCCACGTTGGTACCAATAACGTAAAGCAAGCAGGAATAGATACTATCATAGTTGAGGATGTGTGGGATATTGTTACGGCAGCACGGAAGAAGTTTAAGGAAGCAGAGATTGTTATCAATTGAATACTGTGTAGGAGGGATACTGACTGATTGCGGATTTAAATGGAATGGATATGTGGGAAACTGGGAGTGAGATTTGTAGATCCTAATGGGTGGGTAGGTGATAGGCATCTACGTTCAGATGACCTTCACTTGAACTGCAATGGTACATATAACTTAGGGGTTTGTTTAGGAGAGTTATTGGGAAGTAGGCTACATTCAGGAAAACGGGGTTGACTAGGGAGAGGTCATGACAGCATAAGAAGCATGAAGTCAATCAAGGATGACATAAACTTGTTTGCGTTAAACTGTAGAGGTATTGTAAAGAAAGGAATATAATTAAGTCATTTAATAATATATTTACCAGGTATTGTAATAGGAATTGAATCGTGGTTGAGAAGAGATATTACGGATACGGAATTTTCCTCAAGGAACTGGAGTGTTTATCGTAGACAGGTTAGGAGCGATAGAACAGCGAGTATTTATACTGGTGAAAGAAGAATTTGTAAGCTACGAAAAAGTTAAGGATGAGAAACGTGAAATTCTAAGTGTAAGATTTACCTCTAACAATAATAGGCAACTTGATATTTTTGGGGTGTACAGACCTTGTGCAAGGCTGGCGCTGATGCTGATGCGGAATTATTTGATAAGATAACCAACTATGTGGGGAACAACTCAGAAAGAAACGTTATTGTAGCGGGTGATCTGAACTTACCAAAACTAGGGAAGGAAATGCGAACGACAGAAAGCATTATCAACAAATGGTGAATAAGTTAATATGGGAAAGACAGCTGAATCAAAAAGTGTTTGAACCAAATAGAGGGGAAAATATTCTAGACGTAGTGCTGATGAAACCAGATGAGCTCTATAGAGAAACAGAAATGATCGATGGTACAAGAGATCATGAAACTGTCTTTGTCATATTTAAAATTGAATGTAACAGAAAGGAATGTCGTAAAAGTAGGACTATTAGGCAATACCATATGGTTGAAAAGAGAAGCATGGAGACAATTTAAAAAAGCAATTATGGTCAATGGAAAATGGTAAATAAAAATGTAAACAGCCTAAGTGATGGGTTTAAAGCAATTGTTGAGGAGTGTGAAAAGAGGTATGTACCTATAAAAGTGGTAAGGAATGATAAGGACCCACTATATTACAAAAGGTTATTAAAGAGATTTAGAAGGAGGTGTAGATTAGAAAGAAATAGAGTTATGAATGGTTGCGGGAGTAAGGAGCTTACTAGGAAATTGAATTTAGCGAAAAAGTCAGCTTAAGATAACATGATGGCAAACATAATAGGCAGCCATATTAATTTTAGGGAGCAATGGATGGATATGTATAGATACTTTAATTCCACGAAGGATATTGCGGGGATCATAAATGAACAAGGGGAGTATATATGTGAGGACTTATAGGAGGCAGACGTATTCAGTCAGCAATATGTAAATGTAGTTGGATATAAGAATAATGTCCACTTAGAGTAGACGACTAATACTGGCGAATTACTGAAATTTACCTATTATAATAAAGATTTACAAAAGGTACAAAAGTTGAAATCTAGAAGAGCAACCGGAATTGATAAGATTTCTGGAGATATATTAAAGGCTATGGGTTGGGATATATTGCCATACCTGAAATACTGTATTTCATTACTCTTTGAACGAAGGAGGGCTACCAAATGAAAGGAGAGTAGCCCCTGTGTACAAGGCAAAGATGACAAACATAAAGCGGATAATTGCAGGCCAGTCAGCTTGACATGCGTTGTTTGTAAGCGCACGGAAGGCATTCTTTCCGATTTTATTAGACACATTTGCGAAATTACTAACTGGTTTGACAGAAGGTTGTTCGGGTTTAGGAAAATCTATTCCAGTGATGTTCAACTTGTAATATTCGAGCAAGATATAGCAAATATTTTAGATTCAGGAGATCAAATGGATTGTATCGCTGTTGACCCTTCAAAGGCTTTTGATAGGGTAGATCATGGGAGATTACTGAGAAAAATGAGGTCTATTGGACTACACAAAAGAATGGGCGGCTAAATTTCTAGAAAGTAGAAGTCAGAGAATTAGAGTATGTACTGTATGTTGGGTATTCAGCCCGAAGGCTGGTTTGATCCTCCACAGTTCCACCAACAGCTGTCATAGATAGCCTAGGCGTCACTGAAGAGGCATACTAGGGAAATGAGGAGTGAGGTAGTTTCCCGTTGCTTTCCTCACCGAGCCAGAAGTTGCTATTACATATCAGTCTGCCAAGTGCACCGAAATGCATGCACCAACCGATCCTATGAGTGACATTTTCACACCATTCATAACAGGGACTGGCTACATAAGAAATGGTATTACTAGCATCACACGTACCTCGGTCACTTTCATATTGTCAAAGCCAATGATGAGACTGAGACAGGTCAATGAAAGTAACAAATTTGTTCTAGCCCATGCCAGAAGACATAGTGCACTGTAAACACTACATCTTGCCAGCAAAGGCATAGAATTAGAGTAGGTGAAGTTATTATCTGATCCTGTAATGATTAGGAGGGGTGGTTCCACAGGTTAGTATTATTGGGTATTTATTTTTTCGTATATAAATAATACGGGTAAAAGACTGGAATCACAGATAAGGCTATTTGCGGATGAGGTTATACTGTATAGAGAGTAAGTAAGTTGCAGGTTTGTGAGCGACTGCAGGGGAGTCTAGACAGTGTTATGAGATGGACAGCGGAAAATGTTATGATAGTAAACAGGATGAAAGGTCAGGTTGTAAGTTTCACCAAGAGGACAAGTCCTCTCAATTTTAATTTCTGTGTTGACGGGGTGATAGTACCTCATGGGGATCACTGTAAGTACCTATGTGTTAATATAAGGTATGATCTTAATTGTGGTAACCACATTAACGAGGTTGTTCCACATGGTTATGGGGTCATTAGGGTTTGTAGGAAGTATGTAAAGGAGACTCGTTGGTTTCTGTTAAGACCCCATTTAGAGTATGTTTCCAGTATATGGGGCCCACATCAAGACTACTGGATACGAGAACTGGAGAAAATCCAAAGGAAAGCAGCACGATTTGCTCTGGGTTACTTCGGACAATGGAAGAGTAGTGTTACGAAAATTTTGCGAAGTTGGGTTTGGGAGTGAGGAGACGAGATGCTCGATTAAGTGGTATGGCCCGAGCTATCAGTTTAGAGATGGCGCGGAATGACATTAGTAGTCGAATAAGCTTGAGCGGAGCTTTAAAACATAGGAAAGATCATAATATGAAGATAAAGTTCGAATTCAAGAGAGCAAACTGACGTAAATTTTCATTTATAGGACGAGGAGTAAGGGTTGGAATAATTTATCAAGGGAAATGTTCGGTAAATTTCCAAGTTATTTGAAAACATTTAAGAAAACGCTAGGTAAACAATTGACAGGGAATATGCTACCTGGGAGGCAGCCCTAAATGCAGGTTATTGATTGATTGATTGATTGATTGATTGATTGATTGATTGGTTGATTGATTGTTTGATTGATTGATTGATTGATTGATTGATTGATTGATTGATTGATTGATTGATTGATTGATTGATTGATTGATGATGACTTCTCGAGGATATCCGTGATTTAGTTTTCCGAGGCTACCCAAGTCAACTCTACGCAGATGGTGGTATAGTAACTTTCTCAAGAACACGGTCATGTCCTTGTCCTTCCTATCCTCTGTAATTCACAAGTGCATGCCCAAATACAGACAACGCAATAATACAGGTCATAGAAACATTCACACACTCTGTAAGTACAAGGGGCTATTTACTACGATACTCCTAGTTTCTGAACATACCACAAAAGCATCAGCAGCATTCTTTATAACTGGAAGTATTACTGGTCGATAGTCCCGGATAGAAATTATGGCCGTGAAGTAGAGTTTTTGTGAACAAAGGAAATACAAGCTTATAGTGTTGCGTGACCCTTGATATCATGATGATTGCCACGGGACTTCCAGTTTTGCGTGGAATGTGAACAACAGGGACGTAAATTTTCAGTTCAAAGATCCTATATATAGAACAGGATTCGAACCGCAGCCACCTAGGTGGGAGTTCAGTGGGTCACTGACTATGTCACTCGGTTATCACATCCTGCAGAGATTTTCGTGCAATTTCGTCGTCGTCATCGCCATACATCGTTTCCATAGTTCACTTACTTGTGACAGTGCAGGAGTATTCCCAAATGACAATTTTATCGCAATATTCGTCATCTCCCTTTCTCAAGTCATACCATTCTCTGTTATATTTTTACTTTTTTTTCTAGTGGTTTAACGTCGCACTAACATATAGATGGTTTTTGGTGACGTAAGGGTGGGAAAGGGCTAGAATTGGAAAAGTAGCGGCCGTGGCCTTAATTAGGGTACTGTACCAGCATTTGGCTTGGTGTTAAAAATGGGAAACCATGGAAAATCGTCTTCAGATATGTCGAAGGTGGAGTTCGAACCCACCGTCTCCCGAATGCAAGCTTACAACTACGTAACCCAAATCGTGAGGCCAACTCGTTCGGTAGTTTGGTTTTGAATTCACCTTGTAGCTATCTCTACTATTATTAAACATCGAGTAAAATAAACTGCAAGGAAAGAGCACGATCGGCATGATAAGTAATCTGTTTATCGCAGCTCTTATCCGAACGAATCCATAGGCGTGGAGGTGTGGGGTTTGTGTATCCCCTCCTCCCTCAAAGGTAACGCAATGACTGTAACCTAATCTCATCAGCCAGCTAGCATGTGATTAGTGAGCTTTTGATGAGCTGTTTAGCGCGGTGTTACTGTTAAGGCATCAGGTTTATTCATGAAAATTAAAGGTCTGAAATATGGATGTGGATATAGCGCAAAGAGTTAGTGTTGCCAGTCTTATCAAGAAGTTTACTCAGTTGCAAAATGAAGCAGGCAAAAGAGCAACCCGTGGTAAGTAGAATACAGCTGTCATTTGAGTACAGGTACAACAACAACAACCACAACAACAACAATAATAATAATAATAATAATAATAATAATAATAATAATAATAATAATAATAATAATAATGTAGGGATATAAACTGTATGATGATGTATGATGATAATTGAAAGTGTGACCTAATTATTTTTTAATTGATAAAGTTGTCCTCATCGGTTTCTTGTGAGATTATTTCGTAAAACAAATTTTTCTTAAAACTATGTGTCTTCAGGTTGACTGTCCGCCTCCATAGCATAATGATTAGTGTTATTAGCTGCCGTCCTCTAGGGCCCGGGTTCGATTCCCGGTACCGTACTGCTAGAAATTTAAGAATGGCAGGAGGGCTGGAATGTGGTTGAAATGGTACATGCAGCTCACCTCGATTGGATGTGTACCTGTAAAGAGATGCACCACCTCGGGATGAGGACACGAGGTTACTTTTTTTTTCCCCCAAGTTGACTTCACTGGGAGACTCAGGATATATTATGTTTTAGCGGGGGTAACTGATATTAAAGTATGCTTGCTTTCCTAAGCAGGTGGAAACAGTGGTAGGAGCTTATTTATAATGAAGAGAAGATTGTTTTATGTGAAGATAATTTTACGATGGGAGTTAGCACAGATTTCTCTAACTGTATGAGATAAACAAAACTCTCTTCGTGTCTTCCAGGTTAAGTCTCCTAGAGAAAGTTTCTAAATGATACAGGAATAACAAGTTGTGAGAAGGTAACATGAAGGCCACTTATCTTCAAAACAGTGTGAATGTGTAGAAATTCTTTGAAATGTTATGACTAAGAACACAGCCCACTTTTAACTCTTATGAACTGATAATATGACAGAGAAAATATATTATTGGTGTTGATTCATGTCAGTGCTTTGGGACATAATGACCAACAATCCCGCTCACTCAGTATCTTGAGATCTGCCTGATTTTGCTGTCTGCACTGGTGTGTAAATGTATTAATAATGGAGCGCGGGATTGGGACTTGGATACAATACCAGCATTCACCTTGACTTGTAATGGAAAATATTTATAAACATTTTGAGAGTGGGAATTTAATCTTTTTCCCTTATTAAGAGTATTCTTAAGTCCACCCTGCTCCATATCCTCAAGCTAGTCTTGAATTCGTTTCCCGCGCAAAAATTTGAACCCAAACCAACCGAACGGAAAAAAAAGTTCCTGTTGTGGAACTACCACAATTCTGTATTCCTTTCGATGTACTGTTTTACAACAGAACGTATCAGTTTTGAGTTAATTATGGCTGTTAACTCCGTTGCTCACAGCGGTAACCTATAGCAGCCCATGAAAAAAGGTATTCTCGATTGTGCGAAAAAATTGTTCACTGGGTGGCTTCGAAACTCATCATGATTCTGGTTCGAACCATAAACCTTCTTTTCCAAAGCTTGCTTGGTGTGTTCAACTATAGAATACCGATTTTTTAAAACCAGTAAATCTATTGACGTGGTTGGTATTCTGACCCACAAATTTAAAGAAATTTCACGATAAGGAAAGAAGAATGAAAAAGGAATTCATTAAAGAAAAAAGCAAGAAAACATGACAATTAAGAAATGAATAGTAATTTCGTAGAAATTAACACAAAATTTACAGAAAAGAACTTCAAATATTTCATAACATGGTGTTTTTGTGGTTTTCCTTTTTCACGCTAGGCAAATGCTGGGCCTGTACCTTAATTAAGGCCACGGCCGCTACCTTACCATTCCTATTCCTTTCGCACCCTTGCGTCGCCGAAAACCTTCGATGTTTTAGTGCGACGTTAAACCACTAACAAAAATGAATTGCATGCAGCGTAACATATTTACAACGCAGCCACTCAGAAAATAATATACTAACAATTTACTAAACATAACTTGTGGTATTCCATTACGAGTGTTGAAGCATAATAATTAAATACCAATTCACAGATAACTTAAATATTAAAACCAGTGCTTTGACACTACGGTTTACAGTAGACTGAGCTGTACAGTGAGAAGAGCTCTTGTTTTCTCATCTACCTTTCCTTGGTTCAGCAGACTTTCCTCCGAATGGAAAGGAAGTTAATCTTTTATACATTATACTAGCAAGATACCCGTGCTTCGCTACGGTAATATACTGAAATTTATAATTGAATGCTTATCGTTTTATATACAACCCGCCGATATTCGTGATCTGACTCGTTTACTGAGAGATTACGGCAACGTTCCTCCCATTTTTCAATCATTCTTTCCAGCAATCGATTTCGTATTTCCCGGGCTGGGTCCAGGTATTCCACCCGGTCAGTTGGGTTCCTAAATCTTAGCCATGCTTTCCTATAAGCATTTTTAATGTGGATCAAATCCTTGAGGAGATCCGGCGCGGTGTCCTCTTAGGTGCCTTGGCGGTACTAAACCGGCGGCCGGACTGCAATCGTAGTCATTACCCGTCCAGGAACCGTTCCCAGCACGGTCCGCACATGTTGACGACGGTCCAGGATATTATTATTATTATTATTATTATTATTATTATTATTATTATTATTATTATTATTATTATTATTATTATTATTATTATTGATGTTCTGGACCCCACAGCAATATGCAAGACCGCTACTTGGCGGTAAAATACATCTGCTGCCATTGTCATTGCTAACAATGTGACCAGCACCATTGTTGCGCGTAGGCAAGTGTGCGGAATTTCTTGCGATACGAATGACATACCTCCGTGTATTATTGACCTTATTATAGAGGTGAACAATTTGACGGCCAATCTCATTCCTATCGTTTATTTCAAATGTGTTTAAATTTTTATTTATATGCCAGGAGAATCTTCTCTAATCTAAGAACGTTCTCCGAAGGAAAATATGGCTGTTGAAAAAGAACCCAGAAAAGATTAAAAATGATCGGTTTATGATCAGAATAAGTACATCGCAAGTCTACAGCCTGTTTCCCATCATTCGACAGGATCAGTGATGGAATGAATAAAGCCAAATCTAGCGGCGACAATAGGAATTGTGCCGGCTGTCGAAGCTCCCCTCTGGGGCAATGATCGATGAGTGACTAATGAAATGAAATATTGGACAGTGTTGCTGGAATTAATGATGACAGGGAAAGCCGGAGTATCCGGAGAAAAACCTGTGTCGCCTCCATTTTGTCCAGCACGAATGTCACATGGAGTGACCGGGATTTGAAACACGGAACCCAGCTGTGAGAGGCCGGCGCGCTGCCGACTGAGCAACGGAGGCTCCTTATAAGTACATTACGAACAGTAAAATCAATTGGTCTCACCTCCTTTTACACCCCACCCACCCCACCGCCGTTAAGTTTATTTAACCCCACCCTCCAAAAAATTAAAAGAAGGCGTGTTTCTTTATGTTTAAAGGAGATTCCAAATACCAATGTTCACGTTTATTACCTTCAGTTTTGAGATATAAGTATCCCCTTAAAAATAATTCACGTTTTTAACTTCCTTCCACACTCCCCCCACCCCTCCCTCACAAAGTGATATTAAAGCAAAAAATACTTGTTCCTTTAATAGTAAAGGATCTTCTAAATACCAGTTATCACCACTCTAACCTCTTCAGTTTTTGATTTATGTGTCCTCATGAAAGGAATTCAACTCCTTTTCACTCCCGCCCCCCCCCCAAGATTGTTTCCCCCCCCAAAACCCGCTTTTCTTTGTTTTTAAAGGAGATCAAAATACCAATTTTCACGTCTGTAACAACTTTAGTTTTTATTAGATGTATGTATTCTCATACAATTAAGTCAATTAATTTTTTCTATCCTTTAACACTCCAAATCCCCTTCATTGGATTTTCCGAGAATACGTGTTTGTTTACTTTTAAAGCAGATTCCAAAAATAAAATTTCACGTGTGTAACATCTTCATTTTTGAGATATCAGTAGCCTAATTAAAAGAATTCAACACCATTTTCAGTCACTTTTACGCCCCCACCCCCACTACCCAAGCTGTATTTCCGAAAACTAAAAATACACTTTCCTTTATTTTTAATAGGATAAAAAAACGACCATTTTTCACTTCTGTACATGTTAAGTTTTTTGAGATATACTGTAGAAATTCTCATTTTAAAATTTCACCTCATTTTAGTTCCCCTTAAGTGGAGTTTCCAAAGACAAATCACCTATGTTTCTTTACACTTACAGGAGATTCCAAATACCCACTATTTACGTCTGTAACATTTTACGCTTCTCAGATATTCTGTAGATATAGTCTTTCAAAAAATTCACCCCAATTTGCCACTCCTGTTTAACCGCCATTAATTGAATTTTCCAAAAGCAAAAATATACGTGTTTCTATATTTTTAAAGGAGATCCCATATACAAATTTTCAGTTCTGTAATATCTTCAGTTTCTGGGATATATGTATCCTCATTAAAGGCATTCACCCATTATTCACCCTTTTACACCCCTCCTATTGGGATTTAGAGAAAACAAAGAAATACGTGTTCCTTTATTTTTAAGGGAGATTCTAAACACCAATTTTTACATCTGTAAACGTTTAATATTTTAAGATGTAGACACACTCATTTTAAAAATTCACCCCCTTTTCACCCCCCATTATTTGGATTTTCCAAAAACGAAAAAATACCTGTTTCTTTATTTTTAAAGTAGATCCCAAATACCAATTTCCAGGTCTGTAATATCTTCAGGTTCTGAAATATAAGTAGCCTCATTAAAGGCATTCAACCTATTTTTCACCATTTTCACCCTTCCTATTAGGATTTTCCGAAAACGAAAAAGTACGTGTTTCTTTATTTTTAAAGGAGATTTCTAAATACCAAATTTTACTTCCTATAAACTTTAAAAGTTTTGAGATATAGATAAAAATTTCATCCCCCTTTTCACCCCCCATTATTTGGATTTTCCCAAAACGAAAAAATACCTGTTTCTTTGTTTTTAAAGTAGATCCCAAATACCAATTTTCAGGTCTGTAATATATTCAGTTTCTAAGATATAAGTATTCTCTTTAAAGGCATTCAACCCATTTTTCACCCCTTTTCACCCCTCCTATTGGGATTTTCCGAAAACAAAAAAATACGTTTTCCTTTATTTTTAATGAAGATTCTAAATACCAATTTTCACATCTCTAAACTTTAAAACGTTTGAGATATAGATGCACTTATTTTAAAAATTCACCCCCCTTTTCACCCTCGCATTAATTGGATTTTCCAAAAACAAAAAAATATGTGTTTCTTTATTTTTGAAGGCGATCAAAAGTACCAATTTTGAGGTCTGTAATATCTTCAGTTTCTGAGTTATATGTATTCTCTTTAAAGGCATTCAACACATTTTTCACCCCTTTTCACCCCTCCTATTGGGATTTTCCGAAAACAAAAAATACGTGTTCCTTTATTTTTAATGAAGATTCTAAATACTAATTTTTACATCTCTAAACTTTAAAACTTTTGAGATATAGATGCACTCATTTTAAAAATTCACCCCCCTTTCACCCTCGCATTAATTGGATTTTCCGAAAACAAAAAAATATGTGTTTATTTTTCACAGCGATCAAAAGTAACAATTTTGAGGTCTGTAGTATCTTCAGTTTCTGAGATATAAGTAGCGTATCCTGATTAAAGGCATTCAACCACTTTTTCACCCTTTTTCACCCCTCCTATTGGGATTGTCTGAAAACAAAAAAATACGTGTCTCTTTATTTTTAAAGAAGTTTCTAAATACCAATTTTCACATCTGTAAACTTTTAAAGTTTTGAGATATAGACACACTCATTTTAAAATGTCACCCCCCTTTTCACCACCTTAGCGACGGAATATCCAAAAATCCTCTCTTAGCGAGCACCTACATCTTAATATGAATATATGCCCAAAATTTCATTTCTTTATGTCCAGTAGTTTTGGCTCGGCGATGATGAATCAGTCAGTCAGTCAGTCAGTCAGTCAGGACAAGCTACTTTATATATATAGATTACCCTCCTCTGGGTTACATACGATATTTGAAATGGATTGTTTGTCGTAGCTTTAACTTGAGAGGCTACTGGGCACAAAGTAATTAATTTGGTGATATTGTTTTCTCACTTCTTCACGTTTCATCACCCGATAGTACAATAATAACCGCATGGTTGCTAAATGCGCGAACACTATACGTAAACCATGGAGAATAAATACAAACAAACTAGAAGTAAAATAAGAAAAATGGTATGAAGATGATGTCGACGACGACGATAATAATAATAATAATAATAATAATAATAATAATAATAATAATAATAATAATAAATTTTCACAGAAAAATTGTCAATCGTATAATAAATCAAGCTTGTAGATTTTTATTGAAAAATTGTCCACAGGTATGGGATCTCCAGTTTTACGGGGAATCGGAACCACAGGAACGTGACTATTGTCGGGGATTTGAACCGCTGTTGTCTTGGTGAGAAATAAAAGGCGAAGTCACTCAGCTCTCATGCTTCCCTCAGTGTCGGACATTGTGGGAGCTAATTATTAGAGGCGTTGATATTGCGTGATAACTAGCGGCCAGTAAATAGTCTGATCTCACATTTGGGATACAGTATAAATTAAATATACAGCCTTCATATTCATCAGTATCCTATTATATCTTACTTTTACTTGTGATACTATCTAACTGTCGCAGTGGTTAGGGTTTTGCCCTTGTCTCCCGTGCGTAAGCTTAAAAGATCGAAGTCTAGCATAGTCGGTTGGCTATCAAGGATGTTTAAATGCGAAAGACCCTGGTTAGTCGATTTAATAGCCCCTTTTGTGACAAAATGAGGGCATCTCGAAGTCTTTCATGATCAATAACTGATATACCTACTGTAGGAACATTAAATCACTATTATTATTATTATTATTATTATTATTATTATTATTATTATTATTATTATTATTATTATTATTATTATTATTATTATTATTATCTGTAATCAAACATTCACTTCGGGTGGCATTTAAGGTAATTTTTATATCGGCAATTTATTTTCGTTCGTAAATCGATGACGCTGCACGTCTTTTGTCAAGACATGTTGAAGACCAGTTAAAGTTCCGTGCATATCATGATAATTAAGGAGAAAATTTGATCTCTTTTCAATTCCTTAATCTGTAATCAACTCTTCTGCTGACTAGAACGTTGAAATGTACAGCCCTTCATGTGCAAGACTAATTTGTGAAATCCGATCAAGGACCTTAACTGAAAGATTCGATTGCCGGCGTTGTAATTGAGTGAGAGAAAGGAGTATTGAGTGGCCCTTCACTGTGGCGTCCTCCTTTTTAGACTCTTATTTGTCCAGCTATCCTCACTCTCTTTAGGTCATTGCTCCACGAATGAATCCGGTCAGAATAACACAGCTGGTGGTGTAGAGACGTAGGTCTCGTTGTAAAAATGCCGGTAACCTCTCGAGCAGCATCTTTCCCCTCTCAAACAGCTTTCCAAGTTCACTACAAAGAGAGACATTTTATTCTGCTAAGATTCCTGTTATAGACGATAGAGCCTATCAGAAATCAGTTTGAAAGCATTTGTGCATGAACTAAGTGCCACCACTATCATTTAGGCTACATCCAGCTATCTGCTATTTGTTTTACGTCGCACCGACGAGTCTCTTGACGGCGATGGGATAGGGCAGGGCTAGGACTAGGGAGAAAGCGACCGTTGCCTTAATCAAGGTACAGCTCCAGCATTTGCCTGGTGTGAAAATGAGAAACCATGGAAAACCATTTTCAAGGCTGAAGACAGTAGAGTGAACCCTCCATCTCCCAAATGCAATCCCAGAGCTACATGACCCAAACCCCGTTGCCAACTTGCTCGGTTTACCAACTGGCACAATGGTATCTTCTGGTGCCACATTTCCTTCGTTAATACCGAGTCTAACAATCTTCTCTTAAATCTCGTTTTGCCATTTTTAACTCCTAGACCAATTCTTAATTGGGCATTTCTTAAATTCCTCTTTTGTCTTTTCCACTCATTCAGTTTTTCTCTCAGTATAATGACAAACTACGACAAAAATATCTCATGGTTCAGCGATTGCTACTATTCTATTGAAGATCATTAGGTAGAAGCAATGTTGTACTGGAATGTGCTAAGTACCATTATTTATTTGAATTCCACTCAGCATATCTTTATAACTGCAGTATCTCTTGCACATCATGCAGTTAAAGAATGTGCTACAGCAGCAGCAATCTATGCGGCATAAATTGCGACAGAGCCGGTCCTGGTAATTCTCCTCGTGGTTATCAGTGTCATCTTGTGCTGGAAGACACGATAAAAAGTTTTCGTGAGGAGATCTGTATGTTTCCACATTCAAGAATTTTTGAATTGACATTATTGTCACTGCAAGGATTAAATAATAATAATAATAATAATAATAATAATAATAATAATAATAATAATAATAATAATAATAATAATAATAATAATAATAATTGGGATTTTTGAACGGAATGTCGCATTCCCGCAGCATACATGAGCTGAATCGAAAATAATAGCGTCACACACAGTAAAACAAGTACGTATTTTGTTCAGTGGTGTAGCTAGTTTTTTGGAGGCCCCGGTGCAGAAGGTCCAAAAGGGGCTTCTAGCTACACATTGCCAAACGTGAATCAGGAGTTTAAAATCGAATTTATATATACATTGTGTTATAAATCCGATGTAACCGTACATAGACAATTATGCACACGTAGCACTGAAAACCAAACCAAACCCCATGGCGCAACAGCGCCGAAGGGCCATGGCCTACCAAGCGACCGCTGCTCAGATTACGAGGTGTCGTGTGGTCAGCACAATGAATCGTCTCGGCCGCTGTTCTTGGCTTCCTAGACCGGGGCCGCCATGTCACCGTCAGATAGCTCCTCCATTGTAATCACGTAGGCTGAGTGGACCTCGGACCAGCCCTCAGATCCAGGTAGAAATCCCTGCACTGGCCGGGAATCGAACCCGGTGCCTCCGGGTAAGAGGCAGGCACGCTACCTCTATACTACGTAGCATTTGGTTTTACAAATTTGTTCGAAGAGGAACTCCACCTTTATTGGGGTCCAAATTCGAGAGAACGGAGAGAAGAAGAATAAAGTGAGATAACGATAGTTTATTCATTTAAATAATGACAGAAAGAAAGAAAGAAGGAAAGAAAAATGGGGAATCTTAATTTTTCGTTGTATTTCTTAAATTATAGTAGGGTCCGATTATTTTCATAGAGCCGAGAGGTGGGATATAAAGTTTAGTTTTCGCCGAGACTTTACCAGGGACGTAAACACGTCTCTGAGATATTAAAATATTGCTTCTGATGGAGCGGCAAATATGGCAGGTTTTTTTATTCAGGGTTGCAAGCAAAACTCAGGGAAACTGAGCCAGGAGTTATGCATATTCACTATTTGGCGCATTATTTAAACTTATCGGACGAATTGGCCGTGCGATTAGGGGCGCACAGTTGTGAGCTTGCATCCGGGAGATAGTGGGTTCGAACCCCACTGTCGGCAGCCCTGAAGATGGTTTTCCGTGGGTTCCCATTTTCACACCAGGCAAATGCTGGGGCTGTACCTTAATTAAGCCCACGGCCACTTCCATCCCATTCCCAGGGCTTTCCTATCCCATCGTCGCCATAAGACCTATCTGTGTCGGTGCGACGTAAAGCCACTAGCAAAACAAAATTGTTTGTACTAATTGATTGTTGAAAACAGCGGCTAATAAGACAATAGTGTATGTTTCCCATGAAGTATTGCTCATTCAACAACACCTAAAACTGCATTTTCACGAAGGTTAAATTTCGATATTTTCTGGTCTATCCCCCTCCCCTGTTTGGACAGCGAGTTAAAATATCCCCATTGATTTTCAAAACCTAGCCTCCCTGACTACCCAGCTGATTTTGTTTAACCTGTGTGAAAGTAATGGTAACAGATGACAGTGTGTCCTTGGGTCCTCAGTCCATAGACTGGTTTGGTGCAGCTCTACATGCCACTCTATAGTGTGCTAACCTTTCCATTTCTACGTAACTACTACATCCTACATTACTCTTATCTGTTTATCATATTCATACCTTGGTGTACCCTACCGTTTTTACCACCTACACTTCCCTCAAAAACTAACTGAACAAGTCCCGGGTGTCTTAAGATGTGTCTTATCATTCTGTCTCTTCTTCTGGACAAATTTCGCCAAATTATTTTTCTCTCACCAATTCGATTCACTATCTCTTCATTCGTGATTCGATCTACCCATCTCACCTTCAGCATTCTTCTGTAACACCACATTTCAAAAGCTTCTATTCTCTTTCTTTTTGAGCTACTTATCGTCCATGTTTCCACCTCCATACAATGCCACGCTCTAGACGAGAGTCTTCTCAAATATCTTTCTAATTCCTATATCAATGTTCAGACTGAGCAAATTTCTTCAAGTCTTCCTTGCTTGCGCAGGTCTGCATTTTATGTTCTCCTTATTCTGCCATCATTATTTATTTTACTACCCAAGTAACAATATGCATCTACTTACTTTAAGACTTCATTTCCTAACGTAATGTTTCCTGCATCGCCTAACTTCATTCTACTGCACTGCATTATTTTTGTTTTGAATTTATTTTCATTTTGTTTTCCTTCTCTGACTCTGTCCATACCATTCAGCAGTTTCTCCAGATCATCTGCAGACTCAGATAAAACAACAAGATCATCAGCAACTTTTGATTTCTTCTCCTTCGATTGTGATGCCTTTTCCAAATCCCACTTTGATTGTCTTTACCGCCTGTTCTACGTAAACATTGAAACTGCAGCCTTGCCTCACTCCTTTCTGGATTGCTGCTTCTTTTTCATAGTCTTCGATTCTTATCACTGCACACTGATTTTTGTACAGATTGTAGATAATTCTGATCCCGGTTACCTTCAGAATCTCAAATAGCTTGGTCCAGTCAGCATTATCAAATGCCTCTTCTAGATCTTCGAATGCCATGTACGTAAGCTTGTCTCTCTTAATTCGATTCTCTAAGATCAGACGTAAAGTCAGGATTGCTTCACTTGTTCCAGACAACCGAAATTCCTGAGTGGGGAGAATATGATTCAGTTTAACTTGAAAGATGAAGAACGGACGAAACGTAGATTGTTTGGTCCAAAATTAGTTTATAAAATTTTACGAACCATTCATTGTTCAAAAATTCCTCTTTAGAAGCTCTGGAGATGTATTTGGCTCCGGAAAAGGCTAATTTTACCGGCAATTATGGTCGAAAGCTTCAAATATGTATTTTCTGATAAGCCTACTACCAAAATGTGAAACGTGACGCGTAGACGATATTTAATTTATCATACTAAAGACTTTATACAAGCTTTGACTTAAATGCCTGAAAGCAGCATTCAGCGCCCCTAGCGACGGCAGAGTGACAAAACTGGATTAACTGCGGTCTACTATGGGTTGTGATTGTAATTAGAGTCGCTCTTATCAGAAATTATTCGAAGCTTCATTATATGAAATTGCCTCAGCATGACTGGGGAAATCGATTTAAATCTTATTTTCGTTTACCAGAAATCTTGAAGGTGTACACATACTTTACATACGCACATGTTTACAATTATTCTGGACTGTATTTACTAACATTTCATGCACTTATTTGTTTCTTCTGCCGGTCCGTGGTGTAGAGTGGCGTGCCTGCCCCTCACCCGGAGTCGCCGGGTTCGATTTCCGGCCAGATAGGTGATTCCTTTAACCTCGACCTGAGGTTTGGTTTGAGCGTAGGAGATTACAACTGAGGAGTTATCTGACGGTGAGATGGTGACCCCGATCTAGAAAATCAAGAATAACGACCGGGAATAATTGACCATGCGTCACCTCGTAAACTGCTGGCCTTCGAGCTGAGCAGTGGTCGTTTGGTAGGCCAGAGCATATCAGGGCTGTTAAGAAATGGGGTTTGGAGTTTGTTAGTTTATTTGTTTCTTCTCTTTGCTCTTTCAGATGTAAACAGTAGGTACATGTATGTTGATGGAGGGGGATGTATTCACTGTTGCGTGTCTCTGTGGTGGTTTGTTGTGTGAAATGTTGTATATGTAAATGAACACGTGTATTAAGACGAACACACAACATCTAGTCCCTGAGCTAGTGGAATCACCCAGTCAAATTTAACATCTGGATCAGGCCGGGAATCAAACACAGGGCCCTCTGAATTGAAGGCTACTAAGCTGCCCATTCAGCCTAGTAGTCGGACCTTACAACTTATCAGGGAAAGGCAAAAATCTAACGTAGTCAGGTGTTTTTCTTTTATGAAAATGATTTAAAAGTTGGTATTACGGAGAAGAGGTAGTACCGAACCCCACCAACAGGAAGAGGATAACGTGGGTGTTATTCTACTGCGGAATACAAGTCACCAATCATCTTCCAAAATATTTAAAATACTACACACCCCCCCCCCCCCCGCAGGTCTAGGCCCCCCTCTAAAAACTGTCATATGGGCGCCCATGCAACTTATTCCTTTTCGATGAAAAACAGCTCAATCCAGAAAAAAAAAGGCAAGTAGTGTGTTGATTTTACCACTGCAAAAATGAATACGGTATTTTACACCCATCCCATTATTTTGTGATTATAATCTGAAATTACAGTGAACGAAATGTATTTCTAATGCCTTCAGATCCCTTTCTGATATACCAATGAGTACTTTACAATGAAACATTTTGTAATTAACTTCCGTAAATTACCATTATAGAAAGCCCTCAGAAATTTACATCACACTACATCCGCATGGGAGCACCATTGGTATTCCAGTTTTATTACTGTGCTTTAACTTAGCACCGTCCGACTCGTTGGCTGAACGGTCAGCGTACTGGCCTACGGTTCAGAGGGTCCCGGGTTCGATTCCCGGCCGGGTCGGGGATTTTAACCTTAATTGGTTAATTTCTACGGCACGAGGGCTCATCACGACGCGCAGGTCCTGGGATATCCTGGCACTAAAAGCCATACGACATTTCAACTTAGCACCAGTCCTAATAATACTGTCCTGTATTGTTCTAGTAGTAGGTCTTTGATTATACATCAAAGCATACATGTCGCGATCATTACTTATGCTTTATTGAACAGTTCATTTCATTGGAGGATGGCGCTATCTCGACTTCTTTTTTTTTTTTTTCGTTAAGACGTGAGAGCTCGTAGTGACATCTGGTGTTAAATTTCGTAATATAGGAGGATCGAGACGGCGGTGAAACAAACTATTTTCAGAAGTGTGTTGTTTATGTTCCCCACGTGGGTATCTTGCCTCTAAGTTCGAATATGAATTTCATCGGCGAGAGAATGCAAAGAGAGATTCTAGAAATAGGCAAAATGTTTGCATTGACTCTCTTAAGAAAAAAAGAGGCTGCATATTTATCTGTTTCTTTGATTTATGAATTTTGTTTACGTTCCCTGCGTGAATGTATTACTTAAAGCCACTGATACGAATACGTACTATTATACCTTTCAGTATACGACGAAATTGCAATTCCGGAATTGAGGTTAAGGTGGATATTTTTGCGAGCTGCTTGGTTTTTCGTCACCGTTTTTCAGCTGATGTAGTTGTGTAAGTACATCTGTTCTCTTGGAAATGTGTACGTGCTTTAAAAGGTGATGCCGTGTGGTGAGGATTTGAGCATATTGCGATAAAACATAGTAATGAAATCCTATCACTATGTCTTATCTGTTATAAAGGACTCTTCTTTATTTCCCATTGCCCATTCTCATTGTATGTTGTATGTTGGGTATTCAGCCCGAAGGCTGGTTTGATCCTCCACAGTTCCGCCAACAGCTGTCATAAATAGCTTAGGCATCACTGAAGAGGCATACTAGGGAAATGAGGAATGAGGTAGTTTCCTGTTGCTTTCCTCACTGAGCCAGAAGTTGCTATTACATATCAGTCTGCCAAGCCCACTGAAATACATGCACATGCAAATACATAACATTTTCACACCATTCATAACAGGGACTGGCTGCATAAGGAATGGTATTACTAGCATCACACATATCTCGGTCACTTTCATATTGTGATGATATACTAACAATTTGTTGGTTGTTTTGATCCACCTTTTCAATACAAATTACAGTTTGTGTTGCTATGTTGTACACAAACTGTAATTTGTATTGAAAAGGAGGATCATAACAACCAACAAATTGTTAGTATATCATAGCATAGTTCAATACGGGTCTAATAATGAGATTAGTTACATGTTACACTTTCATATTGTCGACTGAGACAGGTCGATGAAAGTAACAAATTTATTCTAGCCCATACCAGAAGACATAGTGCACTGTAAACACTACATCTTGCCAGCAAAGGCATGCCCATTCTCATTAACAGCATTATATATTTCTCTCACTGTCTTTCTGTTCCATTTTCTTAGTAGTTCTTCATAAGCTACGATAAGAGTGTACTTTTGGGAACTACACAGACAACTGAGCTGTGTACTTTTTCATGAACACTTTGGACAATGCCAGTATTTCATTTTGGCATGATTTGCCTGAAGTCCTTTTTTCCCCCCACCACATTTTCTAATCTTCCTGTCATCGTGTCCGATGTCATGTGTATGTGTTAGATTTAGATCTGACGATTGGGGAAGATAGCTTGAGGGTTATTCAACTTTGCATCCTTCATACTCTTCTCAAATACAGTACTCAGTAGCATTGTAGAAAACCCTTGTTTTAACACTTTATTCGCTGCCAAATCCCTTGTAAGCTCCCCTGCAATCTTTATCATGCATTTCGTGTCCCTGAATGTCATGCCTGTCAGTCTTTTGATCTTCATTGGGATCCCTACTTCTCATGCCTACCATTATGTTTCTCCCTTTTGGTAAATAATTTGGTACCGTACTAAGATTGATGATAATCACACAATTGAGAAAAATGAGATAACCATGTCACAACATGTAACAGATTTGCTGAGCACACATCATTAGCAGAAATGTAGGTCTAGATCATTTTCTCTGCAAATTAAATGCAGAATCATTTAATGCTGTTTCAAAAAAATATCTCTTGCATAAGTTTTATAAACTTCACTTAGTATTTTAAATAAAGTGTTGAAATAATTTTTCCCATGCTTCTGTCAAGGGTTTGTATGGAAGGGACTAGTAGTAGACAGATAGAATAAGCCTATTATAAAATTTCCAATCTGTGCCTGAAATTCTCTTAGTTTCTTGAGTCCTTCTTACTTGTTCTATCATATTCCACTCTAGTAGCCTACTGCATCACAACAAACAGTAACTCTTCCCTCCCCCTTTTTGATCAGGAGCACTCGCTTCTTGTAATCTCTGTAGGTCTACTCCAGCGTGTTTCATTTTATGAAAGATTTTCAGCCCAGACTACCAATCAGTTACTGAATGCTCCTGTACAAATATCATTATATGGCATATATTGTTAATGTCACAGTTAATTCGAATCTTGATAATTATTTTATATGTGCCTGCTTAGATGACAGACTAAACTAGTACAACTTGCAAACTTTCATTCACAGCAGCTGTCTTCATAATCGTAGTCCAATTGATTTTTTCGGATGACTGATTTTAGGTTATATAATGAACCATTCAATTCTGTATCTGTATCGGGGTAGTGAACTCGTATGTTGCTGGGAATGGTGCAGATGCTGTGTAGTTTTGATTCATCTTATTGTGGGCAAAATAGCTATAGACATATTGTTGCTTTGGGCTTTGACAGCTAGCGTATTTGTATCTATAAGTAGTTTTGAATTTCTTCCTGGTGTTTAGAGATCACTGTATTAGTTCATCACTCTCACCTAGTATTGACCAGGTAAAGGTCTGCAGATATTTCTAAGTCTTGTAGCATATTGTTAATGTAGTTCTGAATTTTGTTTATTGCCTACTTGGTCAGTTTCTCTGTTATTCTGTTTTTTTTTTTTTTTTAGGTGTCTAGAATTTAAGAAATATTCAGGATAATTTATTAGTAATATTTAAAGCTGACTGATGTTATGCGGGACAGTGGTTGATAAAACACATATCACTCAGAATGAGCTATAATTATAGTACATGCACCTTTTAGTGATACATAGACACCCTAGTGCTGAATCGGTCAACCTCGGTTATCTTCGATATTTGTATTGGCAACCTTTGAAACACAAACTATGAATCGCTTATGCGTCGCTGTGCGACGTCTGGCGTACACTGTACATACTAGTACTGTTGTTGTTTACACATTAAAGTCAAACTGTAGAATTCATGCTAGGAACAAGATTGGCATCGAGAAATATTATATAATAATGTGTGTGTGACACAGTTGTTGGCTTAAGATAATAAAGGTTTAGAAAATTCATATCGATCGATCATATTATCGATTCAATTCAGATTTAATTTCCGTTCAGTTGGCAGTATTACCGGAACCAGGAGAGCTCCCTCCTTACTCCTCACCCCTGTACAAAAGTCAATCACTAAAAAGTGTGCGAATAAAAGTTATGAGGAGGGAGAGGATAAGAATTTATTTGACTGATAAGTAATTATTAGCATTTGAAAGAACTTGACATTCATATCACCGAGAATGCCTTAAAAAGCTATTTCATTTTGGTATATCTAAAAATAATGCTCTATAATTCAAGCCCATGTTCTGTTCTATCTCATCGTAGGACTTACTGTCCTGTACTTGGAGGTAGAAAATTAAAAGTAATTTGTCTAGTTTGCAATGTATTAGGTAGTTTTGTTTTTAAAATTGGTGCATACCATCCAAATAGTAGGCCTGTAATATACAAGAATTTTGATCGAAAACATTAGAAGGGTCCAACCTTAATGTGCTCATTGTAGATTATTGGTTTTGAGACTGCATTTAAAATCTGCAAGAAAGCTAAAATTGATTGGGAACTAAATAAACTGAACCCCAAGAGTGTGACATTTAAAAAAAAATCCATGATTTGTTTAGGCCTTGCCTGTGACTAAAACATGTTGTGAAGAAGATTCAATAAAAATTGTGACTGGTAACAGATTTAATTTATTATAAAGTGTGACGTTTCTTCAGAAAGATTTTAAACAAAATGTCGGTAGGTGTTCTGCAGTAACAGTCAGATTGAAAATTATTGCATCATAATTTGTGTATTCTCTTGGATGTTCTTTTCTGTCTCATTGTTCTGTCCTGTACTTGGAGTAGAAAATGACACAGATTTCAATCCCTGTTTTCATGCTATGTCCCTGGACAAGTCCAAAACTGAAAAGTGATGTTATCATCGGGTAGGTATTGTTTATGTTAAATATTAAATGTCAGTTTTGGAGAGACTGAAGTAGTAAGAGAACTATCTTTATAAAAGTTATTTTGAGTTTAGGGTAACTCATTATAATGATTATTTCTCAGGAGGGAAAGAGATTAATAAGTCTGTTAAGCCCTCAATCCAGAAGCTGGTTGAATACGGATCAGAACCATTCGAAGTTTATAACCTATGGTTGAATCTGTAAATAGCACCACCAAAGGTTATGCGGGTACGGGAACTCTGCAAAAATGGATTGAGCTGCCGTGATGAGACTATTATTGAATAATTTACAGTGAATTGAATAGAGGATATATTCTTCGCCCTTCCTTTTTAACGTCCTGTAATAATGTGGCATCTCTTCTAAGAAGAGATGAAGAACATCCTGTTTGTCCAAGTTAGGTACTGATATATAATTATTTCTTAAATTGTTAAACTCTACCAACACAACTACTGCTTACTCAGGTAGCATGCAGGTATTGGAGTATAACTTAGTATTATGACTTCCTCAGCCATATTGCTTGTTTACTTTGACCTGATCCTTTGCCTCTCATATCTGACAGTTCATCAGTTGACCTCACAAGATCAATTGAATCCCATTCCTGTCCTCAGACCAAAATTAAAATCCTTGGAAATTGCTGAATATTGAACGTGTAAGAGACAGATTCAGTGCAAGATTTTGAGAATAACTTTTGTAAGATTAGAATATTAAGCATTACGTTCTTCAGGTACTCTTAGTGTTGGTTTTATTTGAAACCTGAACTTTGTGATTTTGGAAGGATTTCTTACCCTTTGACTTTGTTTATGCTTCATGTTTGTGGGTTACTGTAGTCACGTCCTAGTTTGTGAACCATGGGCAACGGCTGAGTGGCCTAGTAAGTGGTCCTGAGAGTTGGGATACCAGTTGCTATGGAATGAGAGTGGGCATCTCGGACATATTCTGAGTCATGGCCCTCCTTGTGCTCAGACGGCTAGGACTATACGATTCACCGGTGGTCCATAACCTGTTAGAGGAGAGATCCTCACTTGGACTATGTGCAAGTAGGGTAGCATCCTGCTTCATGAATTTACCAAGCTTAGAACATTTTAAGGAAGCCTCGGACCTATGGGAGTAATGGAGCCCCACTCCCATTTGACAGGCGAGGGACTCCTTGGAAACAACTTGGCGAATGAAATGGAATTCGATGGGGAGCTATCAATATTAATGGGGCCTATGGAAGAAAGAAAGTAGAACTGGCTGAGTCAGCAAAGAGGATTCATCTGGATGTGCTAGGGGTAAGTGATATTCGGGTAAGGGGAGATAACGAGGAAGAGATAGGAGATTATAAAGTGTACTTGACGGGTGTTAGAAAGGGAAGGGCAGAGTCTGGGGTAGGGCTGTTTATCAGGAATACCATTGCATGCAACATAGTTTCTGTTAGGCATGTAAATGAGCAAATGATGTGGGTAGATTTGTCAGTTGGAGGAATTAGGACAAGAATTGTGTCCGTGTATTCATCATGTGAGGGTGCAGATGAGGATGAAGTTGACAAGTTTTATGAAGCATTGAGTGACATCGTGGTCAGGGTCAACAGCAAGGATAGAATAGTGTTAATGGGCGATTTCAATGCGAGAGTTGGGAATAGAACTGAAGGATACGAAAGGGTGATTGGTAAATGTGGGAAAGATATGGAAGCTAATGGGAATGGAAAGCGTTTGCTGGACTTCTGTGCTAGTATGGGTTTAGCTGTTACTAATACATTCTTCAAGCATAAGGCTATTCACCACTACACATGGGAGGCTAGGGGTACTAGATCCATAATAGACTATATCTTAACATACTTTGAATTCAGGAAATCTGTTAGGAATGTACGAGTTTTTCGCAGATTTTTCGATGATACAGACCACTATCTGATCTGTAGTGAACTAAGTATCTCTAGGCCTAGGGTAGAGAAAGTGAAATCTGTCTGCAAACGAATAAGGGTAGAAAATATCCAGGACGAGGAAATTAGACAGAAGTACATGAATATGATTAGTGAGAAGTTTCGAACAGTAAGCAGGTTCAGGATATAGAAAGTGAATGGGTGGCACACAGGGATGCTGTAGTAGAAACAGCAAGGGAATGTCTAGGAACGACTGTGTGTAAAGACGGGAAAAAGCGAACATCTTGGTGGAATGATGAAGTGAGAGCAGCTTGTAAACGTAAAAAGAAGGCTTATCAGAAATGGCTCCAAACAAGGGCCGATACAGATAGAGAATTGTACGTAGATGAAAGAAACAGAGCGAAACAAATAGTTGTTGAATCCAAAAAGAAGTAATGGGATGATTTTGGTAATAACCTGGAACAGCTAGGTCAAGCAGCAGGGAAACCTTTCTGGACGGTAATAAAGAGTCTTAGGAAGGGAGGGAAAAAGGAAATGAACAGTGTTTTGAGTAATTCAGGTGAACTCATAATAGATCCCAGAGAATCACTGGAGAGGTGGAGGGAATATTTTGAACATCTTCTCATTGTAAAAGGAAATCATCCTGGTGGTGTTGCAAACAACCAAGCTCATGGGGAGGAGGAAAATGATGTTGGTGAAATTATGCTTGAGGAAGTGGAAAGGATGGTAAATAAACTCCATTGTCATAAGACAGCAGGAATAGATGAAATTAGACCTGAAATAGTGAAGTATAGTGGGAAGGCAGGGATGAAATGGCTTCATAGAGTTGTAAAATTAGCGTGGAGTGTTGGTAAGGTACCTTCAGATTGGACAAAAGCAGTAATTGTACCTATCTATAAGCAAGGGAACAGGAATGATTGCAACAACTATCGAGGTATCTCATTGATTAGTATACCAGGCAAAGTATTCACTGGCATCTTGGAAGGGAGGGTGCGACCTGTCGTTGAGAGGAAGTTGGATGAAAACCAGTGTGGTTTCAGACCACAGAGAGGCTGTCAGGATCAGATTTTCAGTATGAGCCAGGTAAGTTTAATTGAAAAATGCTACGAGAGGAATACGCAGTTGTGTTTTTGTTTCGTAGATCTAGAGAAAGCATATGACAGGGTACCGAGGGAAAAGATGTTCACTGTACTGGGGGACTATGGAATTAAAGGTAGATTATTAAAATCAATCAAAGGCATTTATGTTGACAATTAGGCTTCAGTGAGAATTGATGCTAGAATGAGTTCTTGGTTCAGGGTAATTACAGGGGTTAGACAAGGCTGTAATCTTCTACCTTTGCTGTTCGTAGTTTACATGGATCATCTGCTGAAAGGTATAAAATGGCAGGGAGGGATTCAGTTAGGTGGAAATGTAGTAAGCAGTTTGGCCTATGCTGACGACTTGGTCTTAATGGCAGACTGTGCCGAAAGCCTGCAGTCTAATATCTTGGAACTTGAAAATAGGTGCAATGAGTATGGTATGAAAATTAGCCTCTCGAAGGCTAAATTGATGCCAGTAGGTAAGAAATTCAACCGAATTGAATGTCAGATTGGTGATACAAAGCTAGAACAGGTCAATAATTTCAAGTATTTAGGTTTTGTGTTCTCCCAGGATGGTAATATAGTAAGTGAGATTGAATCAAGGTGTAGTAAAGTGAATGCAGTGAGCTCGCAGTTGCGATCAGCAGTATTCTGTAAGAAGGAAGTCAGCTCCCAGACGAAACTATCTTTACATCGGTCTGTTTCCAGACCAACTTTGCTTTACGGGAGCGAAAGTTGGGTGGACTCAGGATATCTTATTCATAAGTTAGAAGTAACAGGCATGAAAGTAGCAAGAATGATTGCTGGTACAAACAGATGGGATCAATAGCAGGAGGGTACTCGGAATGAGGAGATAAAGGCTAATTTAGGAATGAACTCGATGGATGAAGCTGTACGCATAAACCGGCTTCGGTAGTGGGGTCATGTGAGGCGAATGGAGGAGGATAGGTTACCTAGGAGACTAATGGACTCTGCTATGGAGGGTAAGAGAAGTAGAGGGAGACCAAGACGACGATGGTTAGACTCGGTTTCTAACGATTTAAAGATAAGAGGTATAGAACTAAATGAGGCCACAACATTAGTTGCAGATCGACGATTGAGGCGACGTTTAGTAAATTCACAGAGGCTTGCAGACTGAACGCTGAAAGGCATAACAGTCTATAATGATAATGTATGTATGCCTTTGTTTTAAAAGGAGAAATTCCGAAAACATGGTAGCAGTTAACATACATAGTTCATGACATCGTTGTAGAGCAAAAGCCGTCCAAATTACTAGCCTAAATACGACCAGCCCAATGGTAATTGTGATTGATTTTTTCGGATGACCGATTCTAGGTTATAACGACCCATTCAGTTCCGTATCCGGGCAGTGAACTCAAATGTTACTGGGAATGGCACAGATCCTGATCTCTGTTTCCATGCTTTGTCGCTGGACAAGTCATAAACTGAAATGTGATGTCATCATCGAAATGACAGGAGGGGTTGAATTCCGTGTGCACGGATGGTGAAGTTCATCTCCAGATTTCGTATTGTGTGCTGCTCTACTTTACATACAAGAACAATTACATTTGTATCGGAAGGCATGTAGTGTGACGAGCTTGTCGTGTTGTACCCGCCCATGAATTTCGCTGTTGCCTTCTTCTCTATGGCCTTATTGGTACCTCTTGCCTTACGTCCAGCAAGAAAGTGTAAGATGAAAAACAATCGAATTCTCTCATCGGGAACTTAGACTTTCCATTATGTTTAGGGATCAGTCGCGATCCCCCAGCTTTAAATAAGCTGGTCTTCCCTTCCCTGTTGGTTTTATGAGAGGTAGTTTTATGATGTTTTTTTACGTTAATGAAAGTTACGCTTTAAGCAGTTTCACCAGTGGAAATTTCTGCTATATTTGTAAGACATACTAATTGCGGGCGGGGAGCCGCAGAAATTGAATACTGTAGGTTACTTGTCCTGAAAGTAGGATAGAAATGATCTGGGAACAATGAAACTTATAATGAGTATTCTCGCACCTGTCTTCTTAAACATCACTATAAGGAAAACCGTCAGTTGCTTCGCTTTCTTGTAATTTCGGGACTTGTTTTGCCTCTGCTCGGTTGATCTGTTTATAGTTCTTAAAGAAAGCTTTGCTAGTTGCTTTACGTCGCACCGACACGCAGAGGTCTTATGGCGACGATGGGACAGGAAAGGGCTAGGAGTGGGAAGGAAGTGGCCGTGGCCTTAATTAAGGTACAGCCCCAGCATTTGCCTGGTGTGAAAATGGGAAACCACGGAAGACCATTTACAGGGCTGCCGACAGTGGGGTTCGAACCTACTATTTCCCGAATACTGGATACTGGCCGCACTTAAGCGACTGCAGCTATCAAGCTCGGTTAAAAGAAAGCTAGTTTATCGTTCATAGTAATTGGAGTGAGATATACTCTACGAGGACTTCCGCCTGTTGGGCATTTCTTAGTCAGAATAGTGCATCTAATTTAATTAATCATTTTTTAAAAATTTTGAACTACTTGAGCCATAACGCAGTAATGTGATTGCGGCACACATTGTAAAATGAGTGAATAGTTTGAAGGATGAAGTTCAGCTTAATGCTGCAGTTAATAAGAGCCTGAGAAATGGAGTGGAAATGAGTTGGCAGCTCAATGATAGCGACAATTTTGTAGGTCAGCTGTCAAACCCAGTTTCCAAAGTGTCCAGCTCCTGGGGTCGGGTAGTGCTACTGGGAATACCATGTGGCAGGATGGGTAATCATAATCAACATGAACTGTTTCATGCCCATGCTTGAATGTATTACAGTACGTACAGATGTTCGAGATTTATGAAATGTTATATTCCATTAGAAGGTGCCGTTTACCCACATTTGTAGCCGTGCAATTCAATCTTTTTTTTACAAGTTGCTTTACGTCGCCCCGACACAGATAGGTTTTATGGCGACGATAGGATAGGAAAGAGCTAGGAATGGGAAGGAAGCGGCCGTGGCCTTGATTAAAGTTTGCCTGGTGTGAAAATGAGAAACCACGAAATACCATCTTCAGGTCTGCCGACAGTGGGGTTCGAACCCAGTATCTCCCGAATGCAAGCTCACAGCTGCCCGCCCCTAACCGCATGGCCAACTTGCTCGGCCAATCTCATCTACAATAGGATCGAAGAACTGTATAATTCGAGATCCTAGATTCGATTATGGTGCGGGGCAGCTAATCTGTGTGTAGTTTCCTAGATTTCCCCAGATTCACTCCAGGTAAATGCTGGGATAGAACCTAAGTTATGTTTTCGATGGTCTAGAGCTCTGGTTCCCAAACTGGGGGGCGCCCGCCCCCTGGGGGAGGGCGTGAGATATTTACAAGAGGGCACACACAACTTACTCAGAAGAAAAAAGAAACATGTTACCTGATAAATAGAGAAATTCATATACATACGGCATTGAAACTTGTAAGTTTTTTTCGTAAAGTTGGCAGCGACTGCCAGTAGATCTTTTCCCAGTGGGCTCGTGTAGAGATTGTTTCGGTATACTTTCGTCCATTATCCCAACATGTCTCTTCCAGTTTTGTCTCTGAAGCACAAGTTCGCTTCTTCAAGGCAAATGGTTGCTTTTAAAACATTTTAAGGAAAATTGATGTGAGTGGAAGTAATTCTTATAGTTACATTTATTTAAACTTCTCTTCAGATATGGATTTGATATAGACTTTGTTCACGTAAGATTATTTTTATACTTCATTTTATATTTTTGTTTCAGCCACCCACCTTAGGTTTTGTTAAAATGAATTCCTGTACTTTGTGAATTTTGATTTCCTCTCATTTATTTTACATTGTAAAATATACACGTTTCTGAGAAAGAAATTTGTAATAGCGGCTGGTAGTGACGGAGGTGGCGGTCCTTGGTGGCGGGGGTGGTGGGGGGATGGGGATTTGCAGAACTACAAGAAATGAGGTGTGGGGCGCTGGGTGGAAAGATTTGGGAACTACTGGTGTAGGAGCTAGCATAATTGCTTTCCGTCAAGTTGGACAGAGTTCGACTTCCATCTCTTTGGCTACTTTAACACTTCATTGAGAGTGTGCAATAGCACACACACAGACTCGTGAGCATACCTGAGAAGAAGAAAGGATTCGAATCCTATTCTCAACCATCCTAGGAATTTATTTTCCATTTTTCTAGGTGAATGCCGGGATTGCGTGTTTCATGTAAGCCACGGTCTTTTCATTCCCAGTCTTAGGTCGAGCGAATTACTAATACATATTCCTATACAGACACCACTGCCTACATGTTATCAATCACAAAGACATCAGATGGACTAAATACAGAAGAAAAGACTAGATAAACGATTGATTGAGAATCTGTCACCTGGGTGACAGCCCTAAAAGCGCATCATTGATTGATTGATTGATTGATTGATTGATTGATTGATTGATTGGCTGTTAATCTCGATGTCCATATCCTTTACATGGAACTCCAGCAAGCATAATTTCTTATACCAAGCACTGATCCTCTGACTTGCACGCAACCGCCTATATTATTACAGATTATCTCTTGATATAGGCCCTACTTCTTTCTTCCACTATACGGTGCTGATGACCAGTGATGTTTACAACCCCGTAAATTAAATAGAAACAATACCAACAGGGTGTCGTAAGTTTCGTATCCTGGTCGGTATACGTTTACTTGAAGCTAGACCTTCACGCTCAGGGGCAACTCACGTGGAGATTGTGGCTGACATGCCTAACTTAAGGCATCCAATACCTTCCGCTTCGGTTTTGCTGGATACATTTATTCTTCCATTTTGTTCCTGTGTTGTGGGCGAGAATCAGTTGGATATACTTGCATGCCCGCCATTTCCTTGCCAACTTCTTTCTCGAACTGCATCATTCGAGCGTATTTACCGGAGATACAGCTATGCTCAGAATCCTATCACTGCCCTAAGTAGTATCGATAAAGTGGATGAGGTCGGTGAGTAGTGAACATTGATGCTAATTAAAGGTTTTATCATGCCCTCTACTGATCTCAATAGTTAGTAGGCCTAACGTTCTTCACGATCTGTAGTTAGTTTCCGCGCCTTCTTTCCAGACTAATAAATTGTTGCCTGGAACTCCACGATGTTTGGAATAATTCTAGTTGAAGGGAAGATATCTACAGGTTCTTAGACATTGTTGTGCCACGCAAAAGATAAATTCCTTTTAATGAAGGAAACCGAGATATTTAAGATATATATTGTTGAGAAGGCCTACTGCGAATAATAATGTTGCAGAGAATCTATCAGCCGGGCTGAGTGGCTCAGACGGTTGAGGCGCTAGCTATCTGACCCCAGTTTGGCAA
Source organism: Anabrus simplex (assembly GCF_040414725.1). Classification (NCBI taxonomy): domain Eukaryota; kingdom Metazoa; phylum Arthropoda; class Insecta; order Orthoptera; family Tettigoniidae; genus Anabrus; species Anabrus simplex. The sequence goes on along the minus strand of NC_090266.1, from coordinate 170,455,145 downwards.
TTTCGATCCTGGCTCTGTTCGGTGGTATTTTAAGGTGCTCAAATACGTCAGCATCGTATCGGTAGACTTACTGGCACGTAAAAGAACTCCCGAGGGACAAAATTCTGACACCTCGACGTCTCCGAAAACCGTCAAAAGTAGTTAGTGGGACATAAAAGGAATATTATTCGAATCGTACAGAAGGTAGACATTAATGATCCGAATTATAACTGTCAGTGAGAAATACAAGAACAGAGTAGAACTGCATTTCATGTTCTTGAAAGGTAAAACAATAATCGGAAAAAAGTCTATTATGAAAGTTTCCATTTACGTGTATATATTTGACTACTTATATTTCTCTCGAAATCATGTCATGATACTTTGAATTATTTTATTTGTGTGAATTTGCACCGGCATACAACTTGTGTATAGATACATTCTCGAGATCAACTGTATGCTCACGTTAGATGCACATTTTTTCGACCAGTTCTGGTTGCGATGTGTTAAATAAGCATGAAATGAAATACGAAATTTACTGTTTAACTTTCGAGTATGAGAATTGTTGCCTACTGTTACGTTCTCCTCAATTAACACGTCTTGGAAAAAGTTCAAGTAATTAACGCTTCCTGTGTTAATGGCTTGTTGTTGGGGTTCAGACAATAGTGCCCTTGAAGGAGGAAGAACTTTGTTAAATTAATTTACGCTTTATATGGTACTGAATTTAGTGTATCTATGTTTCACCTGAATCTCGACTTGTAATGAAGCGTTCTCGATGTTCTCGATGAAATATTGGCAAGATAAACACACTATTTTCATATGACATTTTCTATGGTCACCATAATAGTCAGTGAAGTCACATTCATTTCTTAGAAGTCCTATGTCCTAAAAGTATTTATTGAAAATACATTACGATAGCCACTTTTGTTAACATTTCTTTCGTAATTATGTGAGTAAACTAGACGATTTAAAACAAATCATAATATAGTTACGGCTAATGACAAACCATCGTATTTATTCTTATTATGCATCATAATATATATCATAATTATATTTCGTTACTGACATTTCTATATGTTCATATATTATGTAAGTTTCGATTTATGCCTGTGATTCAGGTACCTTGCGTCTTAGCAGATGTGGTGAGCGGATGACTTCACATCGTGCCCGTGGGGCCGCAAAGCGGGGGGAATGGTGTGTTAAACTTAGAAATCCCATGCTCCTAAAATGGGTTCCTGTAATGCGATCCAAAGTCGTACTAAAATAGTTCAGCCCGCTGCCACAACGCGCGCCGGGTGTTGCAAGGCCCTCACCGTCCCACTCTGGTATACTAGACCCCTACTCGTAATTCTCCTGTCAGGGACAGTAATGATTTCTGTGGAATTTTGCTCTCTAGAAATAAATACGTGGGAGAAGTGGGAATGTTGACACAGTATTGAAGTACAAAAAATCCAAAGGAAATATTTATATACCGGTTAGGGTTATTTCTTAATTATATCTTGCCATTCAGTAGTCACCATTCCTTGTAATAATATTCGGGGAAGTAGAGCTAGAGAGATGTGCGTGAGCCGTTTCACGCACTTGCATTGAATACTTGATTTTCCTCATCCTAAAATGCTGAAAGTACTGTCTTCTGTTTAACATTAGTTACATGTTACTCCTATGCACATTATAAAATAGTTCGAATCCCGCCGTCGGCAACCCTGAAGATGGATGTCCGTGGTTTCGCATTTTCACACCAAGCTGTACGTTAATTAAGCCACGGCCGGTTCCTTCCCAATCCTACCCCTTTCCCGTCCGAAAACGTGCAACGTTAAACGTTAAACCACTGGCAAACAAATAAATTAAAAAAATCCACTGGCATGCTTCAAATGGTAGAGTACAAGACTTGAGGATCTAGAGTTCCCAAAACCAATATTTGAATCACGGTGATTTCAGCGTTTTTTAAAAAATGCGATTTCCGCAGATATGTTAACTGTACTCTCACCGAGCTCGATAGCTGCAGTCGCTTAAGTGCGGCCAGTATCCAGTATTCGGGAGATAGTGGGTTCGAACCCCACTGTCGGCAGCCCTGAAGATGGTTTTCCGTGGTTTCCCATGTTCACACCAGGCAAATGCTGGGGCTGTACCTTAATTAAGGCCACGGCCGCTTCCTTCCCAGTCCTAGCCCTTTCCTGTCCCATCGACCTATCTGTGTCGGTGCGACATAAAGCCAATAGCAAAAACAAAAAAAACCCCCTACTCTCTCCAGGAAAATGCGGGATATGACGCATTATTAAGTTCTAAGGTATGTATCCTAAAACCAAAGCCCATTGCACTACAGACCTTAAAGGGCCTTGGCCTATCGAGCGTCGCTGCTCAGCCCCGAAGGCCTGCAGATTACGAGGTGTCGTGTGGTCAGCAAGACGAATCTTCTTGGCTTTCTAGACCGGGGCTAGCACGTAGGCTGAGTGGATCTCGAACCAGCCCTCAGGTCCAGGTAAAAATCCCTGTCCTGGCCGGGAATCGAACCCGGGGCCTCCGGGTAAGAGGCAGACACGCTACCCCTACACCACGGAGCCGGCATATATCCTAATTGAGTCCTAACATAATTACAGTCATACCCATTAATAAAACAAACACCACCAGACACCAAGGGAAATCCAACAACAGTCGCACACTAAAGGTTCAAGGATTATTTTTCATTAAATAATACAGTGTACCATCAAGACCAACTCCAATACTCCGACGGTAATATATATATATTAAAAAAAAACATTGCGGCCGCATTGCCCAGACTGTTGTCCGACTCGTTGGCTGAACGGTCAGCGTACTGGCCTTCGGTTCAGAGGGACCCGGGTTCGATTCCCGGCCGGGTCGGGGATTTTAACCTTAATTGGTTAATTCCAATGGCCCGGGGGCTGGGTGTATGTGTTGTCTTCATCATCATTTCATTCTCATCACGACGCGCAGGTCGCCTACGGGAGTCAAATAGAAAGACCTGCACCTGGCGAGCCAAACCCGTCCTGGGATATCCCGGCACTAAAAGCCATACGACATTTCATTTTTCACCCAGACGGTTGCTATTGCCTAACACGAAATTATTACGTCCATATTATGCCAATGGTGGTAATTTATCACGTTCAATGTTACATCAAACGTGCAATCACTGTTGGATGTATGATCAAAGCCAACAACTGCTCATCACATATAATCTACTGGAATCACATTTACAGTACTACAAGAAATGGACAGCCTCACAGTAAGAGAGAACCAGTTGATTATTTAGAAATTTCACAGTCAGATAATAACATTCTCTCTTCGATTTCACATCATTTTATCCTTCCAGCCCTCTCTACATTCATCGTATTGTCATCGAGTAGCAAGCTCTCTTTCTTAAAATTTATGAATGAAGTTACTCCTTAAGAGAGAGAGAGAGATACAATTTCATCATAATTGGCAGGACTACTCTTCATATTTTCCAGCTTGCTCCATCTGTCACGTATAGATTTTGTTTCTTTTACACTCCAAGATCCAGCCAGATTATTCCCTTAGCAAGCACAGATTCTGGTAAAATACATGTACATATAAATCACTTGATACTTGGAAGCACATAGACACTGATGGAACATCACCATAACCATTTATCATCCCTTTTAACGAAAATTACATAGTCTTCCTTCACAATAATTGTGAATGGATTTACCTGCCTACCCTTCATTTCACTTATGAAAGAGTCATAATTTGCAATAGTATCCTGTTCACACCATTCATTAAAATTATCCTCATCTCTCTGTAATATATATTGCTCGCGTTCTTCAGGATCTTCCCTTTCTTTGCTAAGCCTCACTATTAGGTATGATGGTAGAGAAAATTGTGGGGTAAGTATCATTACTTATTTTTGGAATTTTTCAAGGAACACGAATAGGTTCACCATTTAGAATTGGGAAAACGTCTTCCCTAATCACACATTTGTTTTCAGGATGATGTATGTTCACTACAGTTTTATCATTGACTCCGAAATAGTCACGATGTATATTCCTAACTCATTTTTCTCTTAATGTTGTTTCCTTTGGAAACTTAAAAATAGTGGTATGTGTGGCATTGCAGTAGTTAGACTTACAATCCGATGCACAGCACGAGCGACCTATTTCAAAACAAAGACCTTCTCACATTAAAACTTCTTCCGCGTGGTTGCTGGAACCACCTATGCACATTTTGGTTCTTGGGGTTAAGGCCGGATGCCCTTCCTGATGCCACGTGCTTTTTTAGTTGAAAATCTCACCCCACTATCGACCGGGATTCGAGCTTCAGGCCTTCCGGGTGGGAAGCCATCAGCTAAGCCACTGAGCTAATCACGCCCTCCCTTCCATATTCTCGCATTACTACGTATAATTAAATATCCTAAATGCTCACTGACTCTTATACAAAGAAACTAATATTCATCGTCAACTTTCGTGAAATTACACTGGCTGCATTCGGAAAGAACGAACTAAACAAACCCACGTTTACAAACATACTTGGGCACGGGGGATGAAAAGCAGGATTTTTAGTTTGAGAATCCTGACTTCTTTAATGCTGATGAAATCGATGAAAGAGAAATGTTGATATCTTCAGGGGAACTTTATTTCGAATATTTTTAAAATTGTCGCTTACAGCTGAGTGAAAGTCTTGTTTCACGCTGAGGGCGAACTTCGTTTAGGCCTATCAATTGTATGACACTTTTTTTCGTGTTCTGTATGAATGTCTGTGGGGCTTCTAATATGAAACATGCTTCGGTACTTACTCATACTATTCACGCGCATTTCTGAAGTAAGTGAAAACTTTACCGTATTCTAGTGAGAGCGCTCAGACGCCTGCGCAGGGATTTCAGACAAGTGTCGCATTCAACGTTAATTGCAATTCCGCTGGGCAAAAATTAAGACCACCCTCCTATTGAGTGATCAGAAACGAATGAAGGAAAATTGGAAAACAACTGTCCTGTATGTGATCGAACTAACGAACATAACATTCAGATTTACTATTTAGATATTCGAGAAATAACAAATTGATGATTGCATCTTCATCGACGTCTACATTTCGTGAAAACATATTGCTCAATATTTTGTGTAGAAATGCTTGACCTTCATCTACACTAATATCCCAACGTAACTCGCCAATGCTGATGATCATAGATGAACCTCTACTATTGATAATTTCCTCTTACTGACATTTATTCGTTCGTTTTTCCTTTGTTGTAACAAGAGGCTTAAGTTGAGTGATGTTCGAGTACTTTCAGTGAAGTGCAAATTGTAGTAATGTTGCCATAAATTGAAAGTAGCCCATTTCTGAAGCAGGTTCATTGGACATACGTAAAATTGTAAAGTGTATGTTATACCATACTACCTCCCTGTTTTCTTCTTCTTCTTTTTCTACAGCTTTTCCCACGCACTGTGATGGTTGGTAGACTAGTGTAATGTGTTTTGTGTGGATGAAATTCGCAGTCCCTGAGTCAATGGAATTAACCATACATGATTAAAATCCCCAACCTGGCTGGGAGTCGAACCCGAGACCGTCTGAAACGAAGGCCTTGACGCTGACCGTTCAACCAAGGAACCAGACTACTGCCCCTCTGTCTACACATAGATGACCTTTCACAGTGCCATTATTCCTGATCCATTTCATGAATTTTGGAGCCATTGTACCATAGTAAACATCATAAATTCTGCAAGCTATACAGTTTCCTCCAGTTAAGCTAACTTTATTCCCCATTTTGAGCTCTCTCTCTCTCTCTCTCTCTCTCTCTCTCTCTCTCTCTCTCTCTCTCTTGGTGAATGCATGGCATTGCGATCACTAGATTGAATTCATAATCCTTGTCTATGTCTTGTTAATTGGAATTGTAACTAAACTTCTAGCACAAGATTTCTTATTTTCAATCCAATCCTCTTTTCTTACCCTTATTTATTGATAGCCCATTATTTTTCCTTAAATTGTATTCAGCCACTTTCTGCTCTGATTGACAGGTTTTCCTTTCCTGTCACAGCATAAATCTTTAGTTCCTGTAGTATCTTTTTTTTAATTCATTTTTTTTTGCTTTACGTCGCACCGACACCGATATGTCTTATGGCGACGATGGGATAGGAAAGGCCTAAGAGTGGGAAGGAAGCGGCCGTGGCCTTAATTAAGGTACAGCCCCAGCATTTGCCTGGTGTGAAAATGGGAAACCACGGAAAACCATCTTCAGGGCTGCCGACAGTGGGGTTCGAACCCACGATCTCCCGATTTCTGGATACTGGCCACACTTAAGCGACTACACCCTGTAGTATCATAGGCGACCAGATTAGTTTCAATTAGCCTGAGAGGTGATTTAATCTATTCAGTATTTATCAAATGAAACTGTGTGTGCATGCTGATGTTGAAAAAGTTACATCATGTATCTAACACCACTTTTTTTTTTCCTTTTTGCAGTGCAAGGAATGATCATGCAGTCTCAGCCAGGGTGAGTCCTAATTATAGTTATCTTGCTTGTAACTCTTCTCCTATTTGGTCATGATCTTTCCGACTATGATGTTAAGTTGTACAATTATTCAATGTGTCCTTTACACCAGTATAAAATGCAGTGTGTCGATATGTTCAGATATGAGATCATTTATACCAGTGCATAAGAAGACATTTGGAGGTCTTTAGAAAGCTGTGAAATATTGCTGTAGTATGATCAGAAATTAAGTTGGCTCAAATTATGTTTTGAAAGCATTGCTCTTGATGACCTTCAGTACTGCATTATTCAGTAAACACAGAGATTTGCTATTACCCTTGAAGTAGACAGTGTTTATTTATTGATTGGTTCATAGTCATATGTAAGAACTAAGTAGTGTACCTTTTGTTGACAGGTCAATTGAGAAATTGTATCATTGTTAAGAAAATTACTCAGCAGAGAGCTTCCCAATCAGATCAGATATTTCTTCACCTTTCAGCTGTCATGATCAATGCTAACATCAATATAATAATATCCAGAATGAGATCTAAGGAGAGGATAGTGCCAGTTATAAGTTGATGTACAACATTGACAGACTGTAAACATTGACATTGAAATGTGTAACTGGTGATGGTGCATTTAAAAGGACTTTTTTAACGTTAGCACAAGTCTGTCTATGTTGGGTTAATTTGCGTGCACTTCTTCACAAAACATATATGTAGCTCATGTGCTAGGCATGTGACATTTACCCTTTTAGAGTTAAGTGCCTTGAATTAATTACCTGCTCATACTATATACAGATAGTCGCAAAAGTATCCGTCCACTCACTGGTGTGATAAACACTTTGGTAAAAGGGCATCCGAATGCCTTCACAAAGCCCTCGAAGATAGTATCTAGCAAATTAACATTAAGTGACTAATACTAAAGATAAATTAAAATTTACCTATGACAGCAATGACATTTACAGTAAGATACAAAAGTTAAAAACTAGAAAAGCAGCTGGAATTGATAAGGTTTCGGGAGATATACTAAAGACAATGGGTTGGGATAGAGTACCATATCTGAAGTACTTATTTGATTATTGTTTGTATGAAGGAGCTATATCAAATGAATGGAGAGTTGCTATAGTAGCCCCTGTGTATAAAGGAAAGCTTCACAGACATAAAGCTGAAAATTACAGGCCAGTCAGTTTGACATGCATTGCATGTAAGCTTTGGGAAAGCATTCTTTCTGATTATACTAGATGTGCTTGCAAAATTAATAACTGGTTTGATAGAAGGCAGTTTGGGTTTAGGAAGGGATATTCCACTGAAGCTCACCTTGTAGGATTCCAGCAAGATATAGCAGATATCCTGGATTCAGTAGGTCAAATGGACTGTATTGCAATTGACTTATCTAAGGCATTTGATAGGGTAGATCATGGGAGACTACTGGCAAAAATGAGTGCAATTGAACTTGACAAAAGAGTGACTGAATGGGTGGCTATGTTTCTAGAAAATAGAACTCAGAGAATTAGAGTACTGGTAGGCAAGGCTTTATTTGTCCCTGTAATAATTAAGAGGGGAATTCCTCCAGACAGTATTATTGGACCTTTATATTTTCTTATATATATCAATGATATGTGTAAGGAAGTGGAATCAGAGATAAGGCATTTTGCAGACGATGTTATTCTGTACAGAGTAATAAATAAGTTACAAGATTGTGAGCAACTGCAAAATGACCTTGATAATGTTGTGAGATGGACAGTAGGCATGATGATAAACGGGGTTAAAAGTCAGGTTGTGAGTTTCACAAATAGGAAATTTCCCCTCAGTTTTAATTACTGCATTGATGGGGTGAAAGTTCCTTTTGGGGATCATTGTAAGTACCTAGGAAAGATCTTCATTGGGGTAATCACATAAATATGATTGTAAATAAAGGGCACATATCTCTGCACATGGTTATGGAGGTATTTAGGGATTGTAGTAAGGATGTAAAGAAGAGGGCATATAAGTCTCTGTTAAGACCCCAACTAGAGTATGGTTCCAGTGTATGGGACCCTCACCAGGATTACTTGATTCAAGAACTGGAAAAAATCCAAAGAAAAGCAGCTCGATTTGTTCTGGGTGATTTCCGACAAAAGAGTAACGTTACAAAAATGATGCAAAGTTTGGGCTGGGAGGACTTGGGAGAAAGGAGACGAGCTGCTTAACTAAGTGGTATGTTCCGAGATGGCGTGGAATTACATGAGTAGACGAATAAGTTTTAGTGGTGTCTTTAAAAGTAGGAAAGATCACAATATGAAGATAAAGTTGGAATTCAAGAGGACAAATTGGGGCAAATATTCGTTTATAGGAATCATTTAAGAAAAGACTAGGAAAACAACAGATAGGGAATCTGCCACCTGGGCGACTACCCTAAATGCAGATCAGTAGTGATTGATTGATTGATTGATTGATTGATTGATTGATTGATTGATTGATTGATTGATTGATTGATTGATTGAAGGCGGAATATAATGGTATTATAATATCCTACGTGTACCTCTGTTTCTGTTAATAATCCTATAATGTACGAACGTAGCGTAATAAACGGCAACGCGGAAGTATTCGTCCGCTATGTCTTCTGTGATGTCTAACATCATAACATGAGGAAATACACGAGTCAGGGTCTGTATAGAGATCAGTGGTCAGGGTTCTTGCGAACAATACGTGCTGATGGCGCAATACGTCATCACCTTCAGAGCTAGAATGGGTAAGACAAGGAAAACACTCGTCGGACGGGAGCGAATTGTTAACTCCATACAGAAGGATATTCGCAACAATACATTGTTGAGAAGACGGGAATACCACGATCAACAGTAGAAGGTATTATTCACAGGTTCAAAACCACTTCAACTGTAATAAATAAACCGCAATCAGGACGCCCTAGGCAGCTCACACAACGCGAAGACAGATGCGGCCTACGCACCGTGTCCCAACATTCACATGTTTCTGGTCCTGTACTGTGAGCACTTGTAGAATCGTGAAGTGGGGCGAACATCATTACCGATACTGTACGACGAGTGTTTCACAGAGCTGGTATGAAAGGCTTTCTTTATAAGCAAAAAGAAACCCTGCATAAGTAAGGTAAACAAATGGAAAGAGGTTGGAGTTTCAAAAACCAAGCCACATACATTCTGGAAACGAGTGTTATTCGTGCATAAATGTATATTCGGCTTGTTTGATACATCCGCAAAGCGTCGTGTGTGGAGAAAGAAGAACGAGGAAATCCATATTAAAATCCTTCAGTCTACAGTTAATCATACGGGGTGTATGTCGGAGGCCGGTGTAAGCACTTCTGCATAATACCTGCAACCATGGATAGGATGGTGTATTTGGACATTTTAAAGCAGCATCTGATTCCCAGTGTCGAAAAATGAATGCAGTTTAGGGGCGCGCAGCTGTGAGCTCGCATCCGGTAGATAGTGGGTTCGAGCCCCACTGAACAAGAAGGAGGGAGTAAACAATGTGTTGAGTGTCGTTTCTTTATGTAGTTTACTGAGATTGTGTTGAGTTGTGATATTATGGAAGTACAGACTTTTTATTTCATGAATGGGTTGTAAAGCAATGGTTGCTTTACAGTACACCTTATGTGCTGCAAACACCACTCTAGTCGCCAGATTTAAACCCCATAGAGCATTTAATGGCGGAACTGAAACAGAGATGGCAGCAAAATAGGAAAAACTAAGAAATGATGAAAACCAAACTTTCTTGAAGAATAGCAGAAGATAGGCTCAGAAATCACGACAAAACTGGTTCAGTTCATGCCGAAAAGGCTTCGAACTGTCATTGCTGCCAGTGGAAATTTGGCTGGATACTGATGAGATTTGTTCTGCGAGTCAAGTGCGTGTGAAGTACAAGTGGACGAATACTTTAGCTACACTCCTTGATGGAACAGACAGCTACAGAAATCACTGTTTTTAAACATGTTGTGTTATTTTATTTTTGGAATATTGTCACGTTCTCATTCTCGAATAAAAGGTAACTATTACAACATGGATTTCCTTGCTGTATTTCCCACCGGGCGAGTTGGCCGTGCGGTTTAGGGGCACGCAGCTGTGAGCTCGCATACGGCAGATAGTGGGTTCGAGCCCCACTGTCGGCAGCCCTGAATATGGTTTTCTGTGGTTTCCCATTTTCACACCAGGCAAATGCTGGGGCTGTACCTTAATTAAGGCCACGGTCGCTTCCTTCCCATTCGTAGGCCTTTCCTGCTCCGTCGTTGCCATAAGACCTATCTGTGTCGGGACGACGTAAAGCAAATGGCTATATTTCCACTACTGACCGATATTTCCGCTCACGCCAGTGACTGGACGGATTCACTTGCGACTATCGACATGGTGCTGCGTCACTTAAAAATAAAAGCGCTTTATTATGTTGTGTGCCCTCAGGCCACAGAAGATACTTAGGACTGTTAAATACTGTTAAATAGTTTGGATATCGTCGAATAATTGGTCTTTTCTAATACTTCGGTGGTCAGTAAAAGTATTTCACCTGGTCTATCAAATTCTGATGTTTCAATCACAACGTTGGCACGTAGAGCTCTACAGCGTCAGTGATCTTATCCATAGAACCCGTATCTTCATCCCGAGAGTGTTGCATCTTATTTTATTTCATGTTTCTTCGCAGCACTATGGTACATAATTCTTACGTTAAGTCGACTCGTCTGGTATTTCGTGTTTTCCAAACATCTACGCAATTTTGCATTAGAGACTTTACATTCTGACTGAACTGTGAGGACTTCGTGGATGTCGAAGCAGCAGAAATTGGCAAGCGATGAACTGCAGCTTTCTTTGATGCACTCTCAGTTGCACGCACATGCTTCTGGTGATCAATATCCTGCGTCGCACTAAACAGTCTTTCATTCGATACTTTGGTTTCGCACAACTTCCGATATAGTATGCTTCCATCAGCAGAAACCATCAAACTCGGCTACTATATAAATTAACTGACACATGTGATTTAATTTGAGGCGTTTTCAAAGTGGTAGCCTACTGGAATGTATCGGTGTACTGCACGTTATGAACGCTATGAATACTTTTAATGGAAAATTCTCCCCTCCCCCTTTCTCTCAATTTTTACAGCTGTAGGCGCCAGAGAAATGCTGGCGACTTAAGGTAATATTTTACACATTCCATTCTCCAAATATCTTGTTTCCAGGAAAACCGAGTGTAGGCTTATATTAGGGCATCCATCTGACCTTCATTGTTGGGAAAAAAGTCACCGCCAGTTATTAGCAAAATTAAATTATGCTGAAATGTTTTATTTTAATATTTCTATAAACTACTACTTAAGGTTTTCAGACGTAATGTCCTATAATAATATGGTAACATGGCAAAATGACCTGAAGAGGGACGGTTCTCCAAACTATGACCTAATTATTCACTATAATCAAAGAAGATACCCTTAAAACTAAAAAACAGCACAAAGTGCGAAAAAAATCAAAATAGAAAGGATATATTTGTGATTGGAGTGCCTTAAACCGAGTTTACAGTATACGCACTGCTGAGGAATTGAGTTAGAGATACCTGGATAATAACGTGTAGCATCCATCCTCTTTTGTCCTAATGTCGGTGGTAGTGCGCCGGTACCATCGCCCTCTAGTATACCTCTCAGCCTTCCCACTTCGCTCGGCTTGCGTTCTTCTTTGGCCGCTGTGACGCTAGAGGCGTGGACGAGACCCGCGCTCAAGGCACGTTAGGAAGAACAAGAAAGAGGGAGAAAACAATGTGTCGAGTGTCGTTTCTTTATGTAGTTTACTGAGATTGTGTTGAGTTGTGATATTACGGAAGTACAGACTATTTATTTCATCATAAGAAGGTATGTAATGGTAGTCATTTTTTTTATGACAGTGGAAATCCACAGCCTGTTTCCAGTCATTCGACTGGGTCAGGATGGAATAAATGAAGCCCCCATCTAGCGGCGAGGATAGGAAACGTGCCGGCTGCCGAAGTCTGTCGCACTCCTCTGGGGCAATGATAAATGACTGATAGATGAAATGAAATGTTAATGGAGAGTGTTGCTGGAATGAAATATGACAGGGAAAACCGGAGTACCCGGAGAAAAACCTGTCCTGCCTCTGCTATGTCCAGCCCAAATCTCACATGGAGTAACCGGGATTTGAACCACGGTATCCAGCGGTGAGAGGCCGGCGCGCTGCCGCCTGAGCCACGGAGGCTTCAGTAATTCCTTAAAAGAAGTAATTACAAGGCATGCTTAAATCTCGCGCACCGTTCGAGTTTCTCATACCCTTTTAATATAATTTCTTACTTCACTGAAGGCTATCGTAACATATTTGTTTTAATTAGTTTTGCTTACGATCTTGCCATAGGCTACATTAACTTGGCATATTAATGTCCTATTGCAGGTTTCTATCTATCAATAGCAATGGTGTATTGCTGCGTGCCTTGCTGCACAAGCCGGAGTAGTAAAGTGAAAGGAGTATCATTTCACGAATTTCCCAACCGAACTGACCGCAGAGAACAATGGCTTAAAACTATATCAAGAGCAGACTTCAGGCCCAATTTCAATTCTAGATCTTCTGTGGTATGTAGCCTTCATTTTCGTGAGTCTGACTATCGACCTGGATTGAAAATTAAGAAACTGCAGGATGCTGCTGTTCCCTCTGTTTTCCCTTCTTATCCGTCTTACAAAGTCCAACAAATCAAAGCAGAACGTAGACCTATTATAAAACATTGTCATTGCCAAAGGTAACAAACGGAAATATGAATCAACTGAGCCAAGCTGTGACGAAGGTAATACTTCAGGTGTTTCCCTGCACGAGTGTCCCGCAAATCATGACTTTCATCGTTCTGTTGATGTCCAGTGCGACATTTTAGACGAGAAGCTACTCAAAATAGAAACAAATAAATTGCGAATAAAACTGTGGAGAGCGCGGGCTAAACTTTCACGTCTTGAAAACGAACTGAATAAAACTAATCCGGAGTTGGAGATTTATAACAATAATTATCATAAAGCCTTGTCACGAATAATTAAAACAGCCGAGCATGATCCCTCAAATGCCAAGTCTTCATTCCTTCTTGAGCAAATAGCGAATTTTGAGAAATGCTCTCCGAGATGGACAGAATCCACGGTAAAACACAGTATAGTTTGGGAATGCATATCGCCCAAAGGTTATAGGTATGCTAGGAAAAATATACTAAAGTTGCCTTCCAAGAGCACATTTGTCCAGGTATTTGGGTGATACTTCATGCGACACAGGAGTTACGAACCTTGTGAAAGAGAGATTAACCTTAGAATTCGAACGTTTGAATGAGGCTGAAAGAATATGTTCCTTGATAGTGGATGAAATGGCAATAAAACAACAATTGCAATATGACAAAAAGCTAGATACTTTCTTTGGTCACAAAACCACATCTGTCCCAGATAATACTATATCCGAAATTAAGAACGTCAAGAATGTGAGGGAATCTGAAATTCTCGCCAATAATTTGCTTTGTTTTATGATAGCGGGGTTATGCACTAAGTACAGACTTCCAGCCGCATACTTCTTTACCAAACAAATTTCAGGCAAGGGACTGTATAATTTGACACTGTCTGTTATCAGAGAGATTGAGACTTGTGGATTTCTTGTAATACATCTAGTTTCCGATAATCATAAGACCGACCCTTATTTCTTGCAATTGACCAATGCCACATTTTAAAGAACGTAAGAAACACATTTTTAGAGAAGACCATGTTTGACGGAGAAGACACAATAAGTGGCTCTCACGTGAAGAATTTATATGAATTGCAAGCAAGTCAAGTGGTAAAACCTGTTCTCTTTCTGACTCGAAAACATGTAAGCCCAAACAACACACAAAAAAAAAAAAAAAAAAAAATGAATGTGAAACGAGCGAAGGACACATTTTCTACACCAGTAATAACAGCTCTGGAATATCTCCAAAAACGTTCTGGACATCCAAAAGCCCACTTGTTCTAAGATTGCACAGCGACTATATACTTGACGAAAATGATTCAGAAATGGTTCAATATCCATGATGTTAGCAGTCACAACAACGCTAAGTTTTGCCCTGACAAGGTCCATTTTTTCAACACAGATGATGACAGGCTTCACTGGTTGGAGAGTGAGTTTCTGGTATATCTTAAGGATGTGAAGGAAGCATGCCATGAGCAAGCAGCGAGTTTTCTCAGCAATGAAACTTACGAGGCTATTCGGCTAACTACGTGTTCTACAGTTCTCTGTATCCGATACTTATTGTCGTCTGGCTTTCATTTTGTGCTAACTAGAGTATTTAACAGCGATTCCCTAGAAGTGTTCTTTAGCATTTTGAGGAGAACTTCAGGCAACAATGACATGCTGGATTCAAGGGTTGTAGTACTTGCCTCAACAAAATTTTGAAGATAGGAATTCCTTTGAAACGGCGAAATCAGCATACTCGTGAGATGAATGTTATTAGCTGTGTCAAGTCATCTCAGTCAGTCCCATCGGAAGTGATCCCTAACATTCCAGGAACAGTGACAGAAATCCTGCAAAATCTTCACAAGCCGCATTGTACGTATACTCACTTTTACAAAATTTATTTACTGTTGGTTATTAAATAACAGTATTCTAAATAATAACCATACTGTTATCATGCCGTAGCCTAATTCAACAAGAAAAATGCAGTTCTCCACTAATGGACATTATTTTTAAGCAAGATCGGTGTAATGTCTTCTTCTATCCATCAGAACGGTTGGTGTGGATTATAAACGTTGTTACTGATTTCGTGTGTGAAGCTGCAAAATTTGTCAATACAGGAGCTTGTACGACTTTAACTACCGTAGTTCTGCCTGTTTTGAAGAGTTTGGAGGTTTTAAAGTGCGACTCAAACGACAGTTCTAATCATGCTGAGAAATTACGTCAGGAAATCCGCAAAACTCTTATCCCGAGTATCTTAAAAAATATTGGAGATGAAGTGACTGAGCGTTTTGAGAGGGTGAAATACTTAAACAGTAAGCCGATCAACAGGAAAATCATCAGAATGTAGGCCTAACAGCTGTGGGGAACTGCGTGCCGCTCGTTCTGACTGGCTACGCTTGCAGCGCTCCGGTGGAGAAAGTGAGTAACTTCTTGATGTTCGCATGTATTCTTAAAGTGGGGAGGCTTATGTATACTAGAGGGCGATGCCGGTACGCACTGGAAGTGTTGGGGAGTAATGGTGATCCATGATCGCTGGACAGTCTCCAATAATTCACGGAGATTGGTCGGACACATCGCTCTTGACAGCCTTTCACATATGCTCAATATGATTGAGGTCGGGCGATTTTGAGGGCCAGGAAAACATCCTCATGATCATTGAGTGTGAAAAGAACCAGTCGGTTCCAATTCGGGAGTTGTAAGCCGTTCCATTGTCTTGCTATATATACAGGTCTCATGCAGGGAGCTGCAGGTGAACAAATGAGTTGACACGTTCTAACAGCAGATTCCCATGTCGTTCACCGGTGAGGGACATTGGCAAATGTACTTGGAATCCTATTTTATTCCACATGAGCTGTCCAACAACAACCACCACCTCCACCACCACTATCGGCCGGAACTGAACATTGCTGGGAAGAGGGATCTGTTGCCTCGTGTGATTGGCAGTGAGCTCATATTCTGCCATCAGCGTGTACCAACTGGTACATCGAATCATCTGCCCCGGTAACTTTTCTTATCCTTCGTTTCTTTGCCGTGAGCCGAGGTACCCTAATGGGACGGTGGCTTCTGTGCCCCATTACAAGGAGACGGTTCTGGAGAATGGTATGGCTTCTCACGCTTCATAATTGAATTCCCAAGTCATGTGCTGCACTGCGACCCTTTTATGCCCTGTTAACACCCGAACTAGCCAACAATGACAACCACGTTAGTCGACCCTGACGAGGGGCGGTTTTTCCCGAATCCACAAATTCAGGGTTCACTCTAGACACGGTGGTCGTTAAAAAATCCCAGTGTCTGCATGACTTCGGAGATGGAATGGCCCATACAACTGAGACCGACAATCAGGCCGCGATCAAACGCGTTGAGATCTTGAGTCCTACCCATTTTGTGCTTAACCGTTTCACTCCCGCTCCCGAGTTAACTTGGAAATCTGTGTCTTCCGCTGTCCCAGCCACGAGTTAACTCGTATTTAAAATTTCGCGCCCTCTCGTAGACCCATATTTAGTCGTATGGTCTGGTTCTCTTGTTCTTGCCTTATTCCGTAGTCGCGCTAGATGGCTGCATGCACTAGTAAGCAGAGTTTGACGGAAGATGATATTGTAGATTTTTAGGTAATGATGATGAGTGTGACTATTACGAGGTTAGTGAAGATGATATCTTAGTGAATGATTCTGTGGAAAATGGTAGTTTTTTTATTTCGTGTGGCTATTTCTAGCCGAGTGCAGCCCTTGTAAGGCAGACCCTCCGATGAGGGTGGGCGGCGTCTGCCATGTGTAGGTGACTGCGTGTTATAGTGGTGGAGGATAGTGTTATGTGCGTTGTGTGAGTTGCAGGAATGTTGGAGACAGCACAAACACCCAGCCCCCGAGCCATTGGAATTAACCAATGAAGGTTAAAATCCCCGACCCGACTGGGAATCGAACCCGGGACCCTCTGAACCGAAGGCCAGTACGCTGACAATTCGGCCAACGAGACGGGCGAAAATGGTAGTAGGAGTGATTTATCTGGAGGAGGAGGAGGAAGCGGAAAATCAGCATGCACCTATGGTGTACACCCCTGCATGGAAATTTATCGCACAGTCCTGAAATTTCGATGAGAATGTGAGGAGAGAATGTTTTAATTTCATGTTTGTCCTAAACCTTTGTAAATAGTTGTAAATATAAAATAAATATTAGCCTATTTCAGCTAGTGTCAAAATATCCAGAATAACCTGGGATGGGACATCCATATGCAGGGTTAATAACCTGGGAGTGAGAAGGTGAAATGTTGCCTACAAGGCCAATACGAGATCTAACGACATCACAGTCACTTGCCACGCCGTACTCCTACAGTCGTCGGGCCGACCACAGTGCCATTTCGTCAAAATAGTTGCCCTCTCGTATTCAGTTGCTCTTCAATGTATATTGGTGCACTGCAGCAGGCCATTCAGCAAGAAGATGACATGTCATCAGCATTAGGACGCTGCTCATATACTTCATCGAGTAAGAATTCTCTGTCAAAGATTTTGGGGAATAATGATTGATTATGATTGTGCATTGTGGTGTTGGAAACACTGTGATAATGATCTAGGTAAATTTGATACATTTTATTGGAACCAATATGAATAGTCCCATATGAAGTTCTTTAAATACTGATTTGTATTGGGCTTAGCAAATGTCTATAGAGAGTGATTGATGTGTAGGGATTGGAGTTATATCGCAGGTCTGACATGTTCATGACTTTCCATCGACTACAATAGGAGCTTCGATTGAATTTCAGAAAACTCTCCCGAGTATTAGTAAAAGATGCTAGTATGATCTAACAGACATGCCAATTAAATTAATTTCACTAATATTAGTCCTCTTTTTAGATATTTGCTGGCGTAAGTCTAGCAACCACGTAGTTCCGAATTCGAATTCCCAGTTAGCATTTCAACTCGACCAGTATGCAAGAAGTCCAGATTTTAGAACGATCCAGTACATTTCGGAGAAAGTGGACTATATGTTCATGGTACATGTCGTTGCAGAGTAACTAAAATAGGCCAAAAATGCAGTAAGTTAAAATGTCGAAGTTCATCTTTTACTCGTACCTCGCATAGTGTTTGTCGGTGATACCAGATTGCACTAATTGAGGTTTTTGAGATGTTCCATAGCATATTCAGTTCTATCTTTCATTTCATTGTTGACCGAGCTCGATAGCTGCAGTCGCGTAAGTGCGGCCAGTATCCTGTATTCGGGAGATAGTGAGTTCGAACCCCACTGTCGGCAGCCCTGAAGATGGTTTTCCGTAGTTTCTCATTTTCACACCAGGCAAATGCAGGGGCTGTACCTTAATTAAGGCCACGGTCGCTTCCTTCCCACTCCTAGCCCTTTCCTATCCCATCGTCGCCATAAGACCTATCTGTGTCTGTGCGACGTAAAGCAACTTGTAAAAAAAAACATTAATCATTGATTATAGCACTGGATTCGTTTTGAAGACCCCTTGGACCGACACCAAACGCGCGGCTTCTAGCGGCGAATATAAGAAACGAAGATAGCCTTTGTCTTTTAATAATAATAATGTTATTTGCTTTACGTCCCACTAACTACTTTTACGGTCTTCGGAGACGCCGAGGTGCCGGAATTTAGTCCCGCAGGAGTTCTTTTACGTGCCAGTAAATCTACCGACACGAGGCTGTCGTATTTGAGCACCTTCAAATACCACCGGACTGAGCCAGGATCGAACCTGCCAAATTGGGGTTAGAAGGCCAGCGCCTTAACCGTCTGAGCCACTCAGCCCGGCCCTTTGTCTTTTAAGTGTAATGAGACGGACACAAATATCCCCGAGCAAGAGGAATAAACCATACGCATTTAAAATCCCGGGTCCGACCGGTTATCCAATCCAGGGCTCTCCTGGCGTGGACCTCAGTTATAAGCCAACAAATTCAAAATGATCAATCACGCTGTCGTGATGTGCACGTGACTGGCTGCGTTGCCTAGGTGGCTCGATGATCGCCTCGTACATTCTAGGTTGCGGGCGGCGCAGTCGATTGTCATTTGAGAGAGAGACCTGTTTCAGTATATTTATTAGTATATTTACTGGTAACTGTAGCTTACATCTTGCACCTCTAAGTATGGTAAACTCCATGCAGAAACATGTCCAATGTATTTCCTCTCATTGTGAGTATTCGATCATCGAATCTTGGAGGAGGATTGTGATTACTATTTAGAGCACATAGTAATTTTTTGTGTCCATTTATTATGCTTTGGGTCTTTCGTGGGTTGATGAGTAAGGCATTGTTTCTGGCATACGTTGTGAGTCGTTGTAGGTCTGTATTCATATGCTGGATCGCTTCGCATATACTATCTACACTGGTATGGTAATATACCTGTAGGTCGTCAGCATGCAGATGGTATTTACAGTGGACAAGTGGGGACGAAATATCATTGATATGCAGGCTGAATAATAAAGGACCCAGCACGGATCCTTAAAATTAAAATTACTTCTTGAGTAATATCTAGATAGTGTTATCAACATAATGTGACGATTAATGACATCTTCATGTGTCGTTCTCGAGTGCGGAGGAGGTCTCTAATTCCAATAATCCTGGTACTGAACGGAGACGCCCTAAACAGTTACGGAGCCCTGAACAAATCCTAAGTGTCACACCTACTAATGCATATTTTGCCGAAAACACTTTTTACAACTCCCAGAATATACAGTATTGAAGAAATGCATACCAGTAATAAAAATCACACCCATTCAAATACCACATTCACGCAGGTTATCGAACTTTAAACACGGTAAAGAACTCCTATGGGACAACACTCCGACATCCTGGTTTCTCTTAAAATCGTGACAATTGAAGAGACGTTAAACAAAGAGCATTATTATTTATTTATTCCTATGTTACAACGTGTCCGAAGATTCGTCCTACAGCACGATGGGGTGTGCATAAAGCGAGCAAGTTGTCAGGTCGTTTCTTAATTAAACAAGACCTATCTGTGTCGGTGCGACGTACAGCAAATTGCATCATCATCATGCATCTTAGGTAAACGGTATTTAAATACTTCCTGTATTAATCCAATCCTACTGTAAAACGTTTTTTCGGGGTCAATAAATAGCAGTTAATGGAGTGTGCGGAACAACATTGCACTCGAAATAAAGGGAGATGAAAAATCTATCACGACATGAACACAACTCATCATGTATCTGCTGCTTTTCAACGCCTCATACACTTCTCCCAGCCGAGTTAGTGAAGAATGAATCGCAGTGGTTGCAGATTACATCCTGTTAATGCCCTTTGTGTAGAGCCGTGTGCTTGTGCTATTGTGTTATACATAGGTTTCATTCACACTTGACATCTTAAGTGCGCATTCAACTTTTCTATTTTTACATAACAGATAAGAGACCTTTAACAGTGAACAACCAAAGACGTTCGTTTAATAAATAGTGCTAGTGTATCGGCATAAACTGACTGACTTAAAAACAAAAGTCATCTCTTAGTGATGGGTGATTCTCTCGGTGAACTACAAAGTGCACGGCAGTAAAAACCAGAGTGTTAACAGGGAACAGAGAAGGAGGCACTGGATAACTCCATTAGACAGTTCGTCTAAGAAACCCATATTTCGTTACAGACTGTCGTGCGGTTTCGAAGATCGCCTGAACTGAGTCGTAGACTTCCCGCACAACCGCACTTGGTGCCAAAGCAAGGTAACCTTGTACCGGATGACTGGACATTGGGACTCGTCAGTTAAACGATTTGTTCCACTCCATGGCTGAGTGGTCATCGTCTTAATCTTCGGTCCTAGGGGTCCGGGGTTGCGTTACCAGCCGGGTCAAGGAATTTTAATCTGAAACTGTTAATTTTTTTTTTCAGTTTGCTTTATGTCGCACCGACATAAACATGTCTTACGGCGACGATGGGTTAGGAAAGGGCTAGGAGTGGGAAGAAAGTGGCTGTGGCCACAGCCCCAGCAAACTGTCTTGCCTCGGGGACTGGGTGTTAGTGTTGTCCCCAAACCCCAACATTCCTACAACTCTCACACCACATACAACGCTGTCCTCCACCACAACTCAAATGCACTTTCCTATGCAGGACAGACATTGCGCACCCTCACTCGTCTTGTATAATATACCCAGCTTGTAATATCGCTGCATGTTTAGTGGTTGCAAATTGTCGACAGAAGTAGTTGGTGCACTTCCAAAGGAGCCGGAAAAGGGGGACATTATATTAGAACAGTGTGGGTAAAATTTTGTGTAGAAAGACGACGAAAATATGATAAAACGTGATCATTAAATAGTGTACCAGAATATTTTGAGATTGGACGGAACCCAGTTGGATGCTTAATTGCAGATGATTGATGGAATGATCAAGAAACAAGACCATAATGAGAATGGCAGTCCCGACTGCCATAAAGAAGAAGTAACAGAACAGGGAACGGTAGAACGGTATTTAGCAACTGATGATTCATTCAATTCTCTAGAATACACGTTCGAGTTCGTGAATGTATATCATCATCATCATCATCTGTTTACCCTCCAGGTTCGGCTTTTCCCTCGGACTCAGCGAGGGATCTCACCTCTACCGCCTCAAGGGCAGTGTCCTGGAGCTTCAGACTCTTGGTCGGGGATACAACTGGGGAGTATGACCAGTACCTCGCCCAGGCGGCCTCACCTGCTATGGTGAACAGGGGCCTTGTAGGGGGATGGGAAGATTGGAAGGGATAGGCAAGGATGAGGGAAGGAAGCGGCCGTGGCCTTAAGTTAGGTACCATCCCGGCATTCGCCTGGAGGTGAAGTGGGAAACCACGGAAAACCACTTCGAGGATGGCTGAGGTGGGAATCGAACCCACCTCTACTCAGTTGACCTCCCGAGGCTGAGTGGACCCCGTTCCAGCCCTCGTACCACTTTTCAAATTTCGTGGCAGAGCCGGGAATCGAACCCGGACCTCCGGGGGTGGCAGCTAATCACGCTAACCACTACACCACAGAGGCGGCGTGAATGTATATAATAGTTTAAAAAAATGAGTACATGGTATTATTGTATGTTCTTCGCATTTAATATTTTATCAGACTTAATTTTAATTATTATCAAAATATAACGTCCGCCTCTGTGGTGTAGTGGTTAGTGTGATTAGCTGCCACCCCCGGAGGCCCGGGTTCGATTCCCGGCTCTGCCACGAAATTTGAAACGTGGTACGAGGGCTGGAACGGGGTCCACTCAGCCTCGGGAGGTCAACTGAGTAGAGGTGGGTTCGATTCCCACCTCAGCCATCCTGGAAGTGGTTTTCCGTGGTTTCCCACTTCTCCTCCAGGCGAATGCCGGGATGGTACCTAACTTAAGGCCACGGCCGCTTCCTTCCCTCTTCCTTGCCTATCCCTTCCACTCTTCCCATCCCTCCACAAGGCCCCTGTTCAGCATAGCAGGTGAGGCCGCCTGGGCGAGGTACTGGTCATACTCCCCAGTTGTATCCCCCGACCAAGAGTCTGAAGCTCCAGGACACTGCCCTTGCGGCGGTAGAGGTGGGATCCCTCGCTAAGTCCGAGGGAAAACCGACCCTGGAGGGTAAACAGATAATGATGATGATGATCAAAATATAACTCACCTCCCATTTAAATACAAGCCCTGTGGATACCCACTACAAACGTATCTATATATTCAATTGTTTCTGAGAAAAGTGTGCCTGCAAGGAACTTATACAATACTATGTGCTCTTTTTTTTAGCGACTGTACAATTTCATTATTTGTGCCTGCAGTCTGGCCGGCGTGTGATCGAGTGTGGAGCCTTTGAATCGACATTCGCTGCACTAGCTACAAGATGCTCACTCGCGTGGAATTTTACTCGCTGGTGCGTAACTAGTAAACTCGCACAGTGTAATTTAGTCTTTACGGTGATCTGGTGACATGGTGAGTCATATTGCAAAATATTGTGCAGGATGATCACGACTCCGTATATATCTCAGCACTTTGCGTGGATCCCAAGATATTTTCTCTCAGTACCGATTGTAGGAGGGGCTGCCTGGCCGAGGCGGTAAAGGCGTGCTCGGTTCACCCGGAAGGACGTCGGTTCGAATCGCCGCCAGGAAGTCGTAAAATTTAAGAAACGAGTTTTCCCCTTCGGGAGGTGCATATGGCCCTGAGGTTCACTCAGCCTACATTAGAAATGAGTACCAGGTTAATTCCTGGGAGCAAAGGCTGCCGGGCGTAGAGCTAATTACTCTACCCCATCAAGTGCCGAGGTTAAGGATAGTGGAAGCCTTTACCTTCCACCCCTCCAAGGGCCTTCATTGCCTGTACGGAGATTGCTTTGCTTTGCTTTGCTTTTTTTTACCGATTGTAGGAGGCTGTTGTACTTAGTTCTGCTCAGTATGATCAGTAATGAAACTTAAGAATTAGGACGTAATTTTACGTTCGTCTGGTCTATCACAGCAAATCAGATTATGGTAAGCTGAAAATATCCATGGTATATGTATCTCAATCATTCTCATTATCACGCTGGTCTAATTGTGTTTATTTATATAAAAACCAACCTTCCTAACAGGTGGGATTTTTCATAGAGCTGTAAGGCTAGCCAAAACTATAATAGTCGCTGTTAAGCCGAAGCTTACCCTACTCTGTGCTGTAGTTGGAATGAAGCTACTAGCTTGGAAATGGTGTAAATGTATTTCAATCAAAGGTTGAAGATGATTTTAAAATTCATTACAATCACGATATCTACAGTCACATAAAATTAAAGAACGTTCTTTACATTGTTTTCAGTCCGACTTTACTGTGCGGGATAAAGTTCATGCAATTTTCTCGTTAACGACCGATGACTCAAACGTTAAGCAATACCACCCGCCGATAATAATCGGATGTATATGGCTGTCGACCGATAGCAAATGCCTCTTAACCAAAGTAAATGACAAACCTCCGTGTGGACTTCAAAAGCGTGTCAGTCGTTAAGGAGGAAATTGCGAGATCTATACAAGTGAAAAATATATTAGCCGTTCTGAGGTGTTATGGAATTAGGGATGGGCCGATGACCTTCGATGTTAGGCCCCTTAAAACAACAAGCAAGCAGGAATTAGGGATAGACTATTACAGGTAACCAAAGGCGTCTACAACACGTTGACAATCAGCAGTGATGGGAAAAGTACAAAATTACTGTTACCTGAGAAATATTTTACTCATTTGCAATTTTTCAACAAGTAATCAGTAAAATTACAATTCATTTACTTCACAGTTACTTCACATCTGCAGGGAATTACTTTTTTTTTTCACGTGAAGCTGTAATGATAACAATAACAAAGTTTGCTAGGAATAACATATCACTTCATTTTGTGTTTTAAGCGTAGAGACTTTACTGTAAGTGCTATCATCACTAAATGAGACTAAACATGTTGTCTTGGAAACTTTCAAAATGATTGTTCCCATACAAAGGTTGCAGTTCACACTCACGTTCTCCTATTTTGAGGGTCAAGTAATTCAGAATATTTAAAGAGGTACATGGAAATTCCTTAACCCCTTCGCCATCATATGTTTCTTCCGGTCCCATACTCGACCTCGTGCAAACTCATAATACACGATTATTTACATCTGAAACAGTAACCGCAACACGCTGCAAGTAAATAAACGTAGCCACAGTACCGGGCGGGCGTGGCACTACGCGGACTTAAGTCCTTGGGCATGAATAGATGTGTGCCCTTTTCTTATTATTTCGGGGGCCCTCTCAAAGCCCGCACCCTCTGCGTTACGGTCAACTCAAGCTACACCGCTTCCGACATGCTGTTATTTCTAATAAGAGAAAGGAACAGCAGTGAGGACTGGAAAGGATTGATACTTGGGTCATAGGAAGTATCGACCTGTCCCCATGCCCAGCTTGAAACCAGGCAGATATAGTTATGGAATCAGGTAGAAAAAATGGTGGAAATAGAAAGATGTCTACATGTAAAACCTGGCAACGGGTGAACGCGGTATCCTGGACTTTATACCCTTGGCTTGCTTGATCAGACAGTATATGGGCGTGACACCTTGCGAGTGGTGGGGCTCCGAAGTTTCCAAACTCTCGATGCGATGTAATTCGATTACTAGAATGTAACGATTACAATTTTATCTCAAGAAATACATTACGAGTAAACATTACCTTTTGTGAAAAGTAACGATTACAGGTAACAATAACATTACTAAAAAGTACTCGTTACAATAATTCGATTACTTTTACTCAGTTACTACGCAACTTTGACAAACCAGACTGCTGTGAGAATTGATGGTAGGATGCGTTCTTGGTTGAGAATAGTTGTTTAGACAAGTATGTAAACTTTCACCTTTGTTCTTTATAATATACATGGATTATTTACCGAAAGGTATAAAATGGCAGGAAGGGATCTGGTTGGGTGGAAATGTAACAACAACCAGGTTTTCCTATGCCGACGACCTGGTCCTAATGACGGACTGTGGTAAAAACCTGCAATTTAATCAAGAAGCTTCAAAAGAGGTGGAACGAGTGTTAGGGCCTATATGAAAATTAGCATATTCAAGACTAAAATGGTGGCAGTTGAGAAGAAATCTTAGAGGAATGAATGTTAGGTCGCGAGAACAAAACTGGAACAGTTGAATCATTCTCTAAGAAAGAAGTCGCTCTCGGACGAAACTATATTTACATAGGTCTTCCTTTACAGGAGTGAAAGCTGGGTGGACTTAGTGTACTTAATTCATGAGTTGGAGGTAATAAATAATAATGTTGTTGTCTCATTTCCCACTAACTATTCTTTACGGTTTTCGGAGTTGTCGAGATGCTGACATTTTGTCCGACATGAGTTCTTTTACCTGCGATCTATGGACAGCGTGCATGCCTCTTATCCGGAGGCTTCGGGTTCGATTCACTGTCAGGTCCACTCAGCTTACGTGATTACAATTGGGGAGCTATCTGACGTAAGAGCGACTCCGGTTTAGAAAGTCAGGAATAACGGCCGAGGGGATTCGTCGCGCTGACCACGTGGCATCGCGTAATCTGCAGACCTCCGGGCTGAACAGCGGTCACTTGTTAGGCCAAAGCCAATCAAGGCTGTTGTGCCATAGTTTTTTTTGAGGGGGGGGGGGGATTAGGAGTTCTTTAACTTGTCAGTAAATCTACCGATAGGAGGCTGGCATATTTGAGCATCTTCATATATCATCAGACTGAGTGGAATCGAACCCATCAACTAGAATTCAGAAGACCTGCTCTTCACTTTCTCAACCCGGCTAATTTAGAAGTAGCAGATATGCGCAACTCGTAATTACGACCTGTACAGAAGAAATACCTCGCATTATGAAGAATCCGCTGCCAGCGATGCGGTAGCCACAGTATCTCTGTAGCAGCATCTGTTCTGTGGATGGTGCTAATGGAGCAGTCATATCACCTGCAGCACTTCGGGAACAGCGGTTTCTTCATCTTTAGTATCAAATCAAACTCACAGGGGCTTAAGTCCGTATGGGGGATGATAGAGAACTTCTGACCCCGATCAAGTGTATAATCCAGCCACCTGCAAAAAGATGGGAGACGTTTGCAGAAAGTGCTGTCATTTCTTGTACAACGTTGGTCGCAAATGATCCAAAAATGAACAGTAATACTGTGCATTCACAGTCTGTCTTTGGGGTACGATATGTGTTGACATAACGCCATCACAGCAATACACCAGGATCACCTTTACCTTCACATTGTTGGGGTTCTGATGCAATTTTGACTTTCATTGGGTCTAACTGTTTGACCGGTCTCTCACAGATGACTCTATCCTTCTCAGCACAGTGCATGTGTGGAGCGTTGGGTGGACGAGTCCATGCGCTGCGAAATAAGTTGGGTAACATCCTAATGTGCGAAGGTCGATCAAATATAAACGGGATTTTTTCCTGAACATCAAAAGTTGGTAGGACTGGCCCCATGCTTCTGCTTTGGTTAGGCGAGACCGTTAGGAGTGGGGAGAGCGTGCTGTTAGATATTTCCCACAGTTTCGTCAGTAACGCTCACGATGTCGGAGCAACAGGTGCACCCCTCCACTGCGCAACGCATAATTATAAAATTTCTTGCTCGTGCAGGAGTTACAGCGGCGGATATTTACCAGAGATTGACTGTACAGTTCGGTGATCAAACATTGTCAAGGACACGCGTGTTTGCCTGGCATAAAAAGTTCAAGGAAGGACGAGAACGTGTGGAAAATCAGCAACACGATCGCTGTCCTCGGACCAGCATTACAGACGAAAACATTCGTGCGGTTAAAGACATTATTGATGACGGGCGACAGTATCAGAAATTGCAGAACAAGTCGGAATCAGTTATGTGAGCTGTCAAGCAATCATCACAAATGACCTACAGTTCCATAAAGTGTGTTCCAGATGGGTCCCTCGCCTTTTGACCGAAAATCTGCAGTTTGAGACATTTGGAGGTCTGTCAGAGGCTTACAGCAAGGTTTGTGGAAGAAGGTGATGCATTTTTGAGTCGGATCGTCACCTGCGACGAAACATGGGTCCACCACTACACTCCCGAATCCAAACAAGCCGGTAAGGAGTGTCAGAGGAAAGGGGAGGCAGCACCAATGAAAGCCAAGACTCGACTGTGAGCTGGGAAGGTCCTTGCAACCGTTTTTTCGATCGGCGAGGCATTTTGCTGATTTATTTTTTTCATGAGCGACGCATAATCATTGTTGCTTACTATTGCGAGCTGTTGAACAAGGTGAGGGTTTCATATCGCCGCAAAAGACGAGACCAATCGATTCGACAGGTCATCCTCCTCCACGACAATGCGCGGCCCCATACTGCAGCTCTGTCTCCAAGCTACAGGAAACGCACCGGACTACACTTATCATCCTTTGTACAGCCCAGACTTATCGCCCTGTGATTTCCATTTGTTTGGACCGCTGAAAGAAGCTCTAGGAGGGCAACGGTTTGATGAAGGCGAGTGTTGAAGACTTCGTGCGCAACTGGCTGGTGACATGACCCTGTTCTTTTTACAATGAGGGCATCAAAAAGCTTTCCATACGTTGGGACAAATGCATTTCCAAAGCGGGAAACTATGTGGAAAAATAATTTGTAATTGCCTTGAGTTTTTCAATAAATGAATTTAAATAAAATCTCGTTTATATTTAATCCCCATCATATATACAAACTTGAAACACTGGCTCTGTTTCCTGGTGTACACAGCAATGTTGCCACTAATAAAGAAACAGCTCTCTTACTTTTATAATAATAATAATAATAATAATAATAATAATAATAATAATAATAATAATAATAATAATAATAATAATAATAATAATATATCATATTATATATATTATTATTATTATTTTACTTTCCACTAACTAGTTCTGCAGTTTTCATTGAATCCAAAATGCTGGAATTTTGTCTTATGGGAAATCTTTTACATGTCAGTAATACCAGCATAAGACTGACATAGTTGAGCACTTTCAAATACCACTGGATTGACCCAGTATGCAAACTGCCAATTTGGGCTCAGAAAGCCAGCATTGTACTGTCTGTGCTACTCAGCCTGACTTAATTACTTTTAATTGCTTGGACTTGACATTTTGACCCAGACCAATATGTCCTTGAAACTTGGATATAAATGACATTGAGCATTATCAGGTAAAATGGCAACAAGTGAACATGTGAACCCAGCCAATCACCATTTACCAGTACACTTGGCTAGCTCATGGATTCAACAGATTTCCACAGATGTACCAGTGATAGTCATTCTACCAGAAAATTAATCAAACAGAACTGTTCAAAATACTTTTTCCTACATTTTTTTCTTTCTAAATTAACTTTATGGGAATATGTGCAGAAACTACTTCAGAGATCCCCTCCTACCTACCTCCCCTCTCCTCATCCTCTTCGTAGGAATTGGTTGCATTGTTTTCCTTCTATTGCACATTCTGTTTAAATATCAACTCTTTTTGTTTTGACCTGATACTTGCATGAAATACAGACAAAAGTTGAAGCTGTAGCTGGAATTTACCATTGTACTCCTCATTCAAGGTAAAAATGAAGTATTAGCTGAAAAGGTGAAATACAAACAGATAAACGATATATATTTCTTATCACATAATTTTATTTGGTCACATAAAAATAATTTAAAAGTGAACTACATGAGATTGAAAGTGAACTATAAAACAAATGATATTTATGATGATTTTGTTGTTCTTGTTGGTATTGATGGTAGTGGGGGGGGGGGGGGGAGGGTGGAAGT
This sequence comes from Anabrus simplex, assembly GCF_040414725.1. Classification (NCBI taxonomy): domain Eukaryota; kingdom Metazoa; phylum Arthropoda; class Insecta; order Orthoptera; family Tettigoniidae; genus Anabrus; species Anabrus simplex. Next base: position 170,425,913 of record NC_090266.1, on the reverse strand, counting down.
GTATGTTTTGCTGGTTTTGTGACTCATCTCCACTCATCTTCCACCCATGGAGACTTCTGGTGAGATTTTTAATAAGAATCACCATGTAGTGACAGGAAGGGCATTGGCCTTTGAAGACCCAGCCAATCTCAAACAGAGTATGGATATTTTGGATGGAAACATGGTGGTGCAGAAAGAAAGAAATAGCGAAATGTGCTCTCTATGAGTTTAATGCTACAATTTAGCATCTAATTTAGGCCTATGCAATTTTTATGTTGGAAGGAAAGTAAATATATTAATCTCTCCTAAAATATCATAATTCAATCATAATTATCATTAAACGTTAAAGTAAGAAAGAAATTGTTGAGAACTACAATTGTCATATTGATGTTCCCTCCATAAATACTAAACATTTTAACTTCTTAATTGTTGCCATTATCATTATATGATAACAAGAAATATGAATGGATTGTGTTGTACACCTCAGTCTTTGTTTCAAATACTATTTATATTTTGAACCATTCAAGAGGGATAATTTCTCTGGGTACTCCAGTTTTCCCTGTCATCTTTCATTCCAGCAACACTCTCCATTCTCATTTCATACCATCTATCAGTCATTAATATACATCACTTTGGGAGTGGCGACCCCATCGTAATAATAGCCTATATATGATTCATTCATTACGTCCCTGACCCGGTCAATGACTGGAAAACAGTTTGTATGTTTTTTTTTCATATTCAAGAGGGATAACAATTAAAATTTGCTGTTCACCTTTAGTGGCCCAGCAAACATAGTGTTCATTTTTGTGTATGTTATTCTTGACCAGTTGTACTTTGAATATGCAAAATTTTTCTTTAGGGAAATCACTTCCTAGGAAAGGGGTTTATTCCTTAGAGACCACCATACACTAGGTTAGCTTAACCAGTAAACAAATATTTTACAGGTAGAGATGTGGTTTAGAAAAGCTGATTGTACTGTTACTCTTAAAAATACAAACCATTGCTTGGTAACTTGAGACAGTAGTTACTGTATATAGTATGTTTTTCCTAAGTAATCTTCAAATTGTAGATTAATATATCAAACAGCCATGCTGAGAACTATGTTCTGAGTTTTGTTAACCTGTCATCTCATTAACTTATGGCAATGATCTGAAATGAATTGTATTTGACACACTGTGCTTTTATGTTAATAATATAATAAATTATCCATAACTTTGAACTAATGTTCAGCTCAGAAGTTAATAAGTATGGTAAAATATATAAATGTCATTGCTCTTGGAGGTGACAGTTTCGATCAATCACCTTCATTTACAGTGACAGCGATAATGATTATTGAGCCAAAAATCAAGGTCATCAGTGAAAATGTACAAATATATTTAAGTTTATATTAAGGGAAAACTTCTCCAATTCAGAAAACTTTTTTGATACCTTGTGATTCCACATTTTGTTTGGTCAATACTCCATAGTTTCCTTTATATTCATTAACTTCTTAATTGTTTATATTCATCCATGTTCTGTCTTTTAATGTTAATTTTATAAGTGATTTTTGCAGAATGTAAGTTATTACAATTTTTTATTTTCTTTCAGATTTGGCAGCAGGCCAGGTGATGTTTCTCCCCCAGTATTCGAACAGATCTTTCGTAATGCACGCTTTGCACAGGGTGGAAATGCTCTCTTTGAGGGCAAAGTTCGGGGGAATCCCAAGCCTGTTGTATCCTGGACCAGAAAGGGAGCACCTTTACTTGGTAAGTATGCTTTCCTTGGTAGTAGTTCAGAATTGCTCATCATATTTTCTAGATTAGGATTGTGAAAACATACTACCATATGCATTGATTTCCACTGTAACACAATATCATTAATCAGCAATCAGTAGGACTCCAAGGCCAGATTTGATTTAAAGAAATCTGTCTAAAGCCAGGTGACATATTATGTTTAATTTAATTCATGAATAATTTATTATTGATTGATAAAAACACACTAATTTATAAAATTGTGGTAACATTTATGGATTAAGATACTGTAGTTGTTGGGAAATTTTCCATTTCTCACCACAAGATAGCTGACTTTCTTTGAAAGCTGCAGTGTGATTATTATTTGAGCCTTACTAACTGTATGGTACTTACACAGTAAAGTGTCTGGTTCTGTGGCTAATTGTTTAGCTTGCTGGCCCTTGGCTAAAGGGGTCTTGGGTTCAGTTGCCAGCTGGATTGGGGATTGTAAACTTTATTGGTTATTTCCTCTGGCTTGGGAACTGGGTGTCTGTGCCATCTTTAACATTAGATTTCATGCTAGATAGTGTCTCATCCTCACAGACGTGCAGATTGCCCATGGGCGTCAATTTGAAAGACCTGCACCAGGGCCTGTCTGGAGGCCACATGTCATTTAATTAAATTAATATTATAACATTTCTAAAATATTGGCAACTATTGATTTGAAATCCATTTTTAATTCATAGATTGCAGTGCAGATTTTATACAATATCTTAGTATGTGGAGGTCTGTTTCTGGTCTTAGATTTTGCATGCTTCAGTGAAGAATATGTAGTTTTGTATTAGTAGTTGGTCTTAGATTTTGCATGCTTCGGTGAAGAATATGTAGTTTTGTATAAGTAGTTGATTGGAGAAATAGTTTCAATGCCCAGTTTTGCACAAAAAGAGAGAAAAAAGAAAAGAAAGGAAGACAGAAGTTTACTCTGAATGAGTGAGTTAGTGGATTTCCCTCTGTTATTTTTGAGGCAGTTGTCATCTTGGTAGGTGATTTCATATACAGTACCTCATGATGTATAATAAGGTGGCTACAGTGATTTCATTCTGTCCTAAGAGGCTAACAAAATGCTTATTGATTCTCTTGTTTATTTTTACACTACAGTGTACAGTTTTATCAAACTCGTTTCCATACATTAGGCTACTCTGTAGAAATTTTAACAATGTTAAAATTAATTCCCACTTTGAGTATTCTGTGTAAAGAGATACAAACCATTGTTGATAGGCAAATAAAATAAATAGTGGACTAGTATCCATATCATAAAATTACTATACTTTCATGTTAATAAAAGTTTTGTTGATTATGTCTTTCAGCCTCCGAATAAAACTGTTTTGAAAAGAGACATTCTATTAAATTAATTTGCAACTTTATTTTTATTGAATATCTCTAGTCTTTTTGTTCTAATTGATTCTCGGTGCCAATGGATTTTTATTGTCATAAGATAAATAACCTTCTTGATGTTAAGTTTCGTTAGTATTTTGACTGATGCCATTTACTTTTTTTGGTTAACATTATTATTAAATGTTTCTCAAAATTTTGTGTAATATTTATCATGTATTTCTTTAAGATTGTTTGCATTTGGAGAGAATGAATCAGCGTAGTTTGTTTTGCTTATTTAGTATAATAAGTAACAGTTTGAATGTTCACTATTCACCGTCAGCTTTCTTTAACTTACTATTAGACTGGTTAGTCATTTGTTACTATTGCTTGTAGCAGTTGTACTAGTATTGCACTGTGTCCACTCTTAAAAGAGATATTAACATCTGAGAAATTGTTTTTGCATTTCCCTGTATATGGATGCTTCCTATTTTTGTGGAATCCTTGGAGTGCTTACACTGTTACTAGGAGTCTGTTGCTGTACAATTTCTTCCTAAATTGCCATAAGAAAGGGAGATATCTTACTGGAAATTCATTAGTTACTAGCAGACTTACACCATATTGACTTATTTCTATTTTCTTGAAACCTAACAGGGTGTTATGAAGCAGTAACGTCTACCAAGCTTAGCTTACAGGGAATGATCACGATTGCTGAGAGCTTGTAATAAATCTCTATAACTAAATGGAGTTATCAGAATACAGACGCAAGCTATAAAGGAGAAAGTTTTCAACAACATTAATATTTACGATGGTTACTACAAGACGACGTAAACTTGTAAAATGTTGCACATGTTGTTTCAGTAGTAAAATTAATGTTTATAAAAGTAATACTCTGACTCTTAGAGGCTGGACTGAATCAAATCATGGGCCGGATCCAGTCCTTGGTCAGCCATTGATGCTTTGGACTTGTAGCTTAAATTTTGTAGATAGGCACTTAAACATTTCTAAGTAGCATGTTGGTCTTTACCTCTCAGATGTACAATTTTTCTAAGAGTTGAAACAGTCATGCAAATAGTTTATAATGATGATACTTTATAACATAATTTCGGGTGCTATACGAATATTCTCTTTCATTTTTGAAATTGTCCTCATAATTCATATTTAATGTTATGTCACTATAGAGAGTATGAAATACATACATAATATACAAATTTAACCATCTCCTTAATTTCGTGGTAACAGTAATTCCTGGCTCTGCTAAAACATTCATATCAAACTTTGTGATCTTACTGTCAATGGGGATGAACAGTATTCCACAGAATTGATAAATTTGAGAAATCATCAAGAAAATGTCACCACCATGCTAAAGAAATGTAATCTACTAATAGGAGGTCCAGGATTGTGGAGTGACCTAAATATTTTTCTCAATTTCTTTGTAGAATCAAACAAGTACCGGATGTCATATGATGAACAGACTGGAAAGGTGTCTCTGCTCATAAATACTATTGGCCCTGGCGATGAGGGTGAATATACTTGCACAGCTCGTAATCAGTATGGAGAAGCAATATGTTCAGTTTATATTCAACCTGAAGGTAAGTTTAAGTTTATTTTTATTTACTGTATGTTAGTTGATTTAATAATTTATATTTTAGATTATGTTACAATTTCTATTCATGTTATACTTGTTGGTAATAAAACTATAGAGGGTAACATGCTCCCCCCCATACATACCCCGATAAACTTGCACAGTCAGCTGATGTGACTGCTCCACTCTCTCTACTACTCAACATATATCACTCGACAAAACAGCACCAACTTAACTACTAAACACCAACAAATAAACGACGACAATTACCTGCTCGTGGTAAGCCTGCTTTTATGTACCTGGTGATGATGTTCTAGTATCTTCGGGGTGCAGCCAATACGAACGTTCTAGTTTTGCCTTCCAGAAAATCCGTGGAGACGCTTGATGAAAAGCACAATACAAGAAGAGGCCGCCACATGCCCTCAGACTGGCTTGGAACTCTCCAGCCTGACTCACTCATTCCTTCTAGGAAATACCAAGTGCTGACAGTCACTTGAACACGTAACAGTATAATGGGTAGATGTTACGATAGAAGAGCTCTGGACTCTAGAGACAAGTGTGACTTTAAGACCTTTCAAAATATGATATTAATTGGTGTTATGCAGAAGGCAAACTATGCTCTGCATATGGTACATGTTCTGATAAACTCTTCTAAAAAGCACATCTTGGAAGCGACATGTACTGACTTTCAACATCCTCTTCCCCAACTGTAAATATGCCAGTTTGTGATATTTGAAGCCATATCTTTTCAGTTTCGATTCAGTTAATTTATAACTGTTAGGTTCTTCTGTCTGCCAAAACTAACTTTGAATAAATACATTTATAAATTACCTGAAAAAGAGAACATATGGTAACAGAATTATACCTGAAAAAGAAACAACTTAATTAAAATAGAGTAACATGTTTTGTCCTTGAAAGATCATCAGATTGTATCAAATCATGCTCAGATATATTTAGAAATGTATAAACATTTATTTTTCATTTCTTTTTAAATCCGTAAAAACTTGAAATTTGGAATTTATTTTAATGAAGTCCTCACTTCTCTCCACTCTAGCATAAGTTGGTGTAATATCGATACTCAGTTGTTGGCATGAGTCCAGCTGACTGGTTAGTCCGTTGACTCTCTTCTACACCACGCCCCCTGCCACGGTTAGGTCATTGACATGTTGAACTGTACTTGTAGGTGTTTTTTCCCTCTTTTTATTATTATTATTATTATTATTATTATTATTATTATTATTATTATTATTATTATTATTATTATTATTATTATTATTATTATTATTAAAGGCAGCCCATTAAATGCTCATTAAGTACCCCTACATAGTTTACAAAACAAATTTAACATAATAATATTAACAATAAGTGAGAGAACACTAAAAAACGACAACAGACAGCAACACCTAAAAGTACGGTTCAGCGCGTCATTGACCCAGTCAGGGCGGGTGGCACGGCAGAGAGTTAACGGACTAAACGGCCAGCTGGACTCATGCCAATGACAGAGTACCAGTATTATACCAACTTATGATAGAGTGGAGAGAAGTGAGGACTTAATTAAGATAAGTTCGAAATTTGAAGTTTTTAGGGATTAAAAAGAATTTTAACATAATTGCTTATATATTTCTAAATATTCTTGAGTGTGATTTGACAGAATCTGATAATGTTCTTTGAAGAACGAAACATATCATTCTATTTTAATGAAGTTGTTTCTTGTTCAGGTATAATTCTGTTAACACATGTTTTCATTTACAGGAAGTTTATAAGTGTAGTCCGGCTCCATGGCTAAATGGTTAGCATGCTGGCCTTTAGTCACAGGGGTCCCGGGTTCGATTCCCGGCAGGGTCGGGAATTTTAACCATAATTGGTTAATTTCATTGGCACGGGGCTGGGTGTATTTGTCATCTCCGTCATCATTTCATTCTCATCGCGACGCGCAGGTCGTCTACAGGCGTCAAATCGAAAGACCTGCATCTGGTGAGCCGAACTTGTCCTCGGACACTCCCGGCACTAAAAGCCATACGCCATTTCCATTTTTTAAATTATTGTATTTAGTCAAAATTAATTTTGGCAGACTGAAGAACCTAACAGTTATAAAATGTGCCAATTTTCAAAATAATTTGTATGTATGAAATCATAGGTCATCGGAAATTATGTTCTCTGCAAAGGACAAGGTCTAACCATGTTTCATTTGTGGCTGATTGCTATTCAGTGCTGTCCCACTAAAGCAGCTAGCTGGTCTAGCAATCTGTTTACTTGAAGTTAAAATTGTCATCAAAGTTTTAAATACTGATAACTTTCTTCATTTCAAAAATGTTTTGATGCTACTATAACTACCTCCTTTGAACACACTCAAAGCACAAAACTTCTGTCTCTTCAAAGTAGCAAGTCAGTTCGTAAGAACCAGTTTGGACAATGCTCTAAATGTTTCAGAATGAGCTCATATGCTCATTGGGTTGTAGGTTGACTAGTACAGCAAGTTAGGGATCAGCGAAAATGATGTATTTGACTCAAGGGTGACTCATCATTTTATTTACTAAAGGTTTAATATTCAGTCCAGTTTATAGAAGAAATATAGTATTTTTTTGGATTAATTGGGTGACTATTACAAGCCAACGGGAAGAATTTATAACTATATAAAATTAAAAAAAAACAAAAGCAATTATATGTATATTCCAAGATGACATTACTTCACAAATTATGAGTGACCATGGAGATCCTGAATTCTAAATGGAAGCCAAATTATTAGAAAGGTACATTCCTACTCTATAGAATAAAACAACTCACAACAATATTGTGAAGTGCACAAGACAGAATCTCTAAAATGTCGTGACCTATGCGTAATTGAGATGGTCATTTAGGAAGCCGACCGAGTCCTTTATGATATTTACTACCGAGCTCGATAGTGGCAGTTGCTTATGTGTGGCCAGAATCCAGTATTTGGGAGATAGTCGGTTTGAACCCCACTGTCGGCAGCTCTGAAGATGGTTTTCCGTGGTTTCCCATTTTCACACCTGGCAAATACTGGGGCTGTACCTTAATTAAGGCCGCGGCTGCTTCCTTCCTACTCCTAGCCCTTTCCTGTCCCATCATCGCCATAAGACCTATCAGTGTCAGTGCGACGTAAAGCAACTTTTAAAAAAACGAAAAAAAAAAGAAAAAAAGAAAAGGTATTTACTATAATGTTCTCTAACGTAGGGTGAAGAATACCCAACCCCTTCTTGAGACTCCATGTGTTCTTGGTTACACTGTCTTTGCAACAAGCTCGCTGGCTTGTTCAATATCTATCTCAAAGTGGACTTAGATCTACCACCATGGCTCGATTCAACTGACCATGGATTGCAACGATGTGTGCTCTTCTTACAGATCCAGTAGAAAAGAGGGAGAGTGACTTCTTTATGGACTTGCCAACCTGATTCTTGCATAGCAGAGGCCAAAAACAATATTGCCTTCCCTGGGTTGAATCACAAAAACATATGATGATCAATATAATGTGATTATTTTTGAAGCGATCATTGTTTGGCCAGTTCTGTTTGACTTGACCCATTTTAATTTTGATATAGCATGTGCAGCAGCAATTATAAAGTGAATGAAAGAAATTCATATTTATATTATAACAAAGAAATGAATTTAATATACGAAGGTAATCCCAAAAATGAGGTCTCCTAATTTTTTATAAATACATAGACCTGTTTATTTCTACAAGGGTTTATATCATTTTACAGCTTGAACATTTAGCTATTTTTGTACATGATAACCATTTTGGTCAATGCATTTTCGTAGACGCTGTGACAGTTTTTGTATACCCATGTCATACCAGCTCGCCGCCATGCTGTTCAGGAAGTTGTGAGCCTCATCTTTCACCTCGTCGTCTGTGCTGAATCGCTTTCCAGTCAAATGTTTTTTCAACTTAGGGAACGAGTGATAGTCACTGGGCACCAAGTCGGGACTATAGGGTGGGTGGGTGGGTGATGACGTTGCGCTGAAACTGTTGCAGGAGAGCAACGGTTTGCCAGGAGACGTGCGGGCGAGCGTTGTCATGGAGAATGTTTACGCCCTTGCTCAACATTCCTCTTCTCCGGTTCTGAATTGCCCGTCTGAGTTTTTTCAGGGTCTCACAGTACCAGTCAGCATTAATTGTGGTCCCAACTGTCATAAAGTCGACCTCCAATACCCCTTTTTGATCCCAAAACACAGTTGTCGTGATTTTATCGGCAGACTGTGTTTGCTTGAATATCCGTGGCTTTGGCGAAGAGGGATGCCGCCACTGGCGTGATTGTTGCTTGTTCTCAGGTGTAAAGTGGAATGCCCAGGTTTTGTCACCCGTGACAATTGAGTCCAAAAAGTTGTCCTGTTCGGCTGCAAAGCATTGAAGAAATGCGCGGGAAGAATCAACTCGTTGCCGCGTGGCACCCATGTTACACACACCTTCTGGTATTTCAACTTTTCCGTTAAAATTCTGTGAGTGATGCTTCGGGAAACCTCAGGAACCAAAGTGCAGAGATCATCCAGGGTGATCTGCCGATCTTCACATATGATTTGCTCAACCTTCATGACTGTCTCGATGGAAATTGACGGTCTCTCGCTCCTTTGTTCATCATGAATTTCTGTCCGACCTGCTGCAAACTCTCTACACTACTTACGAACATTTTTGACGTCCATGCACGACTCACCATACACTTCCGTCACTTTGCGATACATTTCAATCGGTTCAGTACCTTTTATGTTAAAAAACCGAATAACTTCGCACACTTCGCACACTTCGCACACTTCGCACTTGGCGGTAACATCCAATGGGAGCTCCATTCTCAACGGCTGCCAAGCCAGGACTGAGTGCCTCAGCGCGGCGTGTGCATGTTTATATGCGAGCGCGAGAAACACTCTTCACAATATTGTGACCAACAGCCACATGAACAGAGTTCTGTATTTATAAAAAAATAGAGACCTTAATTTTGGGATTACCCTCATATTTAAGGTAAATATAAGCTTTGATATCATAGTTATGCAAGGATTAATTATATTTTAAATCAGTTATGTGGACTGAAATTGAGCCTACCATCCTTTTGAGATGTTAGGTGTCAGTATTTATCATTATGTTTTTCTTTTTGGTGACAGGTCAAGCTCAGCCTGTTCAAACTCTACAGGGAGGCTATCAGAAGGAATATGCTCAGACCTACGAATCGTCTGAGCAGAAAGTGTCTGGAACAACGCAGTCAACATTCCAGCGCTATCAAAAACAGACTTCAGGAAAGATGATGTACTCTAATGGACATATTGTTGAAGAGGTAATGTAAACATCTTAATTTGGACATCCTATTAATAGCATGTGTCCCCTGAGATAGTTATAATGTTTGTACTTGAGCATCATTACAGTCATGGCACTTTGTTTGTTTAATACATTTCGGGTATTATTTCTTAATTTATACCATTCTTTAATTAGTCGTGAAGGTTTAGGATGTTATGATTGGATATTTCATATTAAGATATGAAGCATGCTTTACTATAGAAATTTATTGACTGTATAGTGTAGATGGTGAGATGTTGACTTTCTATGCTCAAGTTGTGCATTTGAATCTTGAAGGTGTTTGTTGGCACTTAAGAGTGTGTGAATATATTTACTAGCACATTAAGGATTCTTTTTCCTGGGTAAAAATTCTGACACTCTGTGTCTCTTAAAATCACTGAAGTATCTCGAAATTGTCTGCAAATTATCACTAAATTTCTGTGTATCAGCTGGTTTATTCAGGATCTACAACTTAAATAATACAGACGTATTAAACTGAGTGAAACAAAATTTGTGTATCATTGTAAAATAGAGATGGATGAAGAGATGTTGCCAAGTTCCTGACTGCTGGAAAATGTATGTTTTTTAGAATGAGTGCTGCATGTATAAAAGAAACTTGTTAGACCCTAAATCACTTTTAATATATTAAAATGAAAAATAACTTGTTTGCCTAATGGGAGCAGGGAATATGGCCATAACTGTGGAATTATGACATTTTAATGATTTTTATTCTGGGTGAAATATTTCCAGACATTATTCACAAGACATAAATTTATGAAGTTAAATGATATGTCCAGTTTCGTTGGGTTGTCATGGTTAGCTACAGATAATTGACGAATTACCCTGTGCCGGATAAGTAGTTACACAGTGAATCCTGCATTTAGTGCACCCATTTTAGCCTTTCTCATCTTTATTGTATGTGTCTCATTCTCCCAATAAATAAACAGCTTCATTACCTATCCTTGTTAAGTACTTGACTTGAGTTTCAAAATGTGTTTGTCAATTTGAATCACGCACCCGGAAGTAACAAAGTAACCTCATTTTCTCTAAAGTAAAAATTTTCTTCGCCAATCCCATTGCACTATCGTTCTTAACATAACACAAAGAGTATCCCTTACTTTTTTGTTTGTCAGTATAGTTCTGATGCACCCTGTATAGCTCATCCAAATCATCATAAAAAGTTTCATTTTTGGGCATGTGATGCCTCTCTTCCTATTTTTCTGTGGAGCATTTACTGTTTCTGTTGGTCTGTTTTTGATACTTCTAAAATAATCATACTGTCATATGGATTTTTAAAAAATCTTAATTTGGCCAACTATGGACTGCATGGAAACTAAAGCTGCTTCTTCTCTTCCCAGAACCTCTTCATCCTTTCACTTTTGATCTCTCCCTGCTCTTCGGATATTATCATTTTGGGCCTACAGTTTGGTGGTTTCTCTTTGAACGACTTGATGTTGTCAATTCGGTTTCTGAATTCCTTTCCACTGTTGATCACATCTGCTGTAAATCCAATTTCCTCATCATCCCTCTTGACCTCTTCCACCCACTTCGTGGTAGTCTTCAATCCTACGATGTACTTACAGATGTTCTTTGTCAATGGGTTCTCGTCCATTCTCATCAGATGTCCAAAGAATTTCAACCCTTGTTTACACATTGAGACAGTTATACTTTTAGTGTATATATATAAAAGTCCTCCTTCTTTCTTGTCCTCCATATCACATCTGTGTGTCTCAGTGGTTCTAGAATTTTTCTCAAGATTTTTCTTTCTCTTTTCTTGATTTCCTGAAGTTCCCCTTTCTTATTCAGTGTTAAGCACCCTGAGCCATACAGACCCTGTGGTTTTACTACTGTGCTATAGTGTCTGATTTTAGTCTTGTAAGATATTGCTTGTTTTACCTGTTCTGAGTTAGTCTGTAGGCTAGTTACAGTTTTCTAGCTCTTGCTTTATTTGTCTCTTTATTCAGCCCATTTGGTTGTATCCATTCCCCCCTAGATATTTGAATTTGGATTATTCTGATGCATTTTAAATTCTTAATTACATTTTTATTATTTTATTTACAGGATTTCAAAGTGGACACTTTTGAATACAGACTGTTGCGTGAAGTTGAATTTCGTGAATCAATTACTCGACGCTACATTGGTGAATCGGATGCAGAAATGATAACTGTTGTCGACCGTTCCTTAGGACCAGTTGCACCACCACAGATTCAACAGAAACCTCGGAATTCTAAGTTGACTGAGGGATCTGAGGCTACATTCCAAGCAAAGATTACAGCTAATCCTAAGCCTAGAGTAAGTAGCCAATTTTTAATAACATAAAATTACTTTTTGACTATACTGTAGCTTTAAAAAATGCTCTTTGTTGTAAGAATGAGTGAAAATGTAATTTGGTCACAGATTTTCTCATTATTTATGTTGTTAATTTTTCTTTTATAGTTGACGTGGTTCAAGAATGGTCAAAGAATTGTTAATTCAGAGAAATACCAGAGCTCTTTCTCAAACCAGCAGGCTTCACTGAAAGTCCAGCATCTCAATGCAGATGATTCTGGGCACTATACTCTTCTTGCAGAAAATCCACAAGGTAAGTGATTTTTCAATTTACAATTTACCCTATTTTACCACATAATCACCGCACTTTTTATACCGACATTTTCGAAAAAATAGTATGGTGCCACCATTATGCAAATAATTTAATACACATATTTGTGAAAATGAAAATGAAAACCTACAACCTGTTTTCCAGTCATTGACTGGGTCAGGGATGTAATGAATGAAACATATATAGGCTGTTATTACAACGGGGTCGCCACTCCCAAGGTGATTTTTATTAATGAGTGATAAATGTTATGAAATGATAATGGAGAGTGTTGCTGGAATGAAAGATGACAGGGAAAACCGGAGTACCCGGAGAAAAACCTGTCCCGCCTCCGCTTTGTCCAGCACAAATCTCACATGGAGTGACCGGGATTTGAACCACTGTATCCAGCAGTGAGAGGCCGACGCGCTGCCGTCTGAGCCACGGAGGCTACACATATTTGTATTACTGAAAAAATAAATTTATAACTAAATTGTATTTTATACAAGTTATATATTGCTGGATGGCAGTACAACTGCCTAAGTCAGTTATCTTTGATATTTTCTAAGCATTTCTATCTTAGAAAATGATCTCTTTAATGCTCTGACATGGCTGCATAACATGGAGATGTTCATGTAATTTTGGGCATTTTATGTGGTGATAGTGGTTTATCATTAAAAATAATATGTTCTGCCTCCATTTAACATGAAATTTGTTGCTTTTTGCAACAAAAATATGTATACCCATCGGTTGACCTTTTTGTTTTAATAAAAACAGTGTCATAATTTTTAACACATTGCGGACCGGGTGCCATTCGCCCCATGCACAGCCCTGTTCCCGGCCACTTTCTAACTACCTCTAAGCTGGAGTGCATGCATACAAATAAACTGTCAGAACTTCAATAGCTTTTGAAGGACTATTGTGTATTTTTCTATTGGCCTTCCTGAATAATTGTTGAAATGCAGGGTATTTCTTGAAATCTATTTCGGCTCATAGTTTTCGGAAATATTGGTCTTTTTATTAGGGGATCAGTTGGCCAGTAATCTTTCAGACATGATTTCTTCACCTGACGTATCAATATACACAGAGGATTAATATTTTAATTTCCCTGCTAGTGACATTAGTCCACTTTAGTGTTTTAGGGGATAAGTTATGAGAATGTGATTTCTGCTCATAGTGTAAGTTTGTCTTTTCAGCTACATACTGAAAAAATTCCTCACCAAACATAAGTCCTGCTACTTGTCCTATGTTTCCAGATTCATTAGGCCATACCTTTATACCAGGAGCACCTTCAAAATCCTCTAACCTAGGTTCACTGTTGTCCATAACCCAGTTGTCATAAAACACTGCATTATTTACAATATTTAGAATATTTACACCCGTAACACAAATATAACTTACGACTCGTTCTGCGCTACGTGAGTTCCACACCTTGCCTCATCATCACTTGAAACATTTCCGTTAGAAGATATTTCATCGTCGAACTCTAAATACTCAGCATCACTTAATATTCGGAGCCTGTATCAGCACATAATTCGCGAATAATTTCATCTTTGTGTAAACACGTGCGATCGCTAGGCGCTGCCATCTTGCATGGCTCTTCGAACTTTGTAAACATGTTGTCAAGAAATGCAAAGAAAATCTACGATATGAAGAATACTCGAAAACAAATGCGACAATCGATTGTGTAGAACCATACGTAACAGAGTTCTATCACCCTTGACCTCCAAATAGTTCCCGTGTATCTCAAAAGATAGCACTAAAGTTCAGTCTGCTGGGTCTGATGCTAACACGAGATAACTCGGGACCGGTCCGCAACGCTCGGCTAGGCAAACACGAGATTTCTCGGGACCGGTCCGCAATGTGTTAAAATTAGGAAAATAACCTCTGCAAGTTGTGTTTAACATTTACATACCAAATTAATGTAGAATATCAACCCAGTCTAATGCAAAAAAAAAAAAAAAAGCTCATAAATAAGCATAATGATTGGAGAGAAAAACATGTCTGAAAACATAAAAAATCCTTAGATTAGAGTGATTGGTACAGATTTCAAAGTCCAGACCAAACTGTGTTAATGTCCTCCTGGTTTCTGCAGTCACAAGTGTTTTCCTTGCGTAGGTAGGAAAAGCTAAAACGGCTATATCCAGCCAAATTTTTCAATTGCAGTTTCCACATCTGTCTGTAATACCAATATAATGGTCCGTTATTGGACATTATAAATTTTCCAGCTAACTCATTCTTGGTTACCTGCGTTTCACCCTCGTGTGCTAAGTTAGGCTCATCAGTTGGGACTTAGCACACCTGATCTGATGGCCAGGCAGGCATCAATTTTTGGAAATGAGACATAGCTCTCATAGTGCATTGGCACTGCTGGTGGCTTCAAGTAGCCTATGCAGTGGCCTCCACGGTATGCACTAGCCTTGTGCCTTGGGAGGTGTGCTAAGTCCCAACTGATGAGCCTAACTTAACACACGAGGGCGAAACGCAGGCAACCAAGAATGAGTTAGCTGGAAAATTTATAATGTCCAATAACGGACCATTATATTGGTATTATAAATTTACTCATTCAGGACAAATATTTTAGGTTCCCTATGGGAATCAACATATGTATTACATCTGTCTGTACCTTAAAATCTGACCAAGGTTAATCCCATTCGTCAAATCAGATGGTATTTTCCCTGTGTTGCACACCTTCCCTACTAAAGGAAATAGCTCTGTCAAGTATACTTATTCGGTTGTAGCGAATAAATCTTTGGGTATATCATTAATTTTGGACACTTTCTGATTTCAATATTATATCTTCTATCTTTTTTAAAATTTAATCTGTTTACCTTCCAGGATATGTCCGTCCCCCACCCCTCCCTACTCGCCCCAGACTCGGTGAGGGATTCCATGTCTACTGCCTCAAGGGCAGACATTAGATGTTCTGTTTAAACCTTATTAATTATTTTTATTATCCAACATTTATTTTCTTGTAAAACAAAATTACAATTATTATATGATCTCTGTGTTACTGCGGTGACTGACAATTAAAGAAGGGTAGTTAAGGGGTATAATCATTGTTGGCTGTGCAGTCCTCCAGAAGAGGTTTTGGTTTGAGAGCTTAACATCAGGGGAAGCATTTTTAGAAAGGTTAAGAAACTGTTTCTGACACGCAGTATGATGTGGGCTTCATAAGAGCTAAATGTCAGTTTTCATTTAGTTGCTTCCTTTCTGAACCTAGGAATACCACAGATTTCTCCTGTCTGCGGTACACTGCAGTATACACCATTGTTCCTCAAATATGTAGGCGTGAGTCTGTAATGTTATATACCAGTAGACAAACTGAATTTAATGAAAGGCATACATCATAAACCATCACTTTATTAACTGGATTACTTTATATTTTAATACTTCAGATCTTTGATGCTCATATTGTTTTCAGGTTGTGTTGTGTCATCTGCATATCTGGCTGTTGAGCCAACTCAGGATGGTTACCTTGAAAGTCAAAGGTAGGTGTCTTAAGATATAATTCATTCAACCTATGCATGTAACACAATTTGCTTGTTATCCCTAATAGTTGAAATGTGTTGTCATTTATATTTTGTTTTGCGGATTAACTCTTTGCTATTGAATGTACCTTATGTGATTAATTTGTATGGTGAGTTCATGTTGAGAGGGTATGTAATGTATATGGTATCGATGAAATAATTTTTGTAAATAATGTTACTAATCCTAAAATTAAAAAACCTTGAAGCTAATGGAAATTAATGCTATGAACATATATTGCTTACCTCTTCTGTGTGTCCACCTTCATAGAATGTTGCAGGCTACATATTTTAGATATTTTGCATGTTATTTTGTAGGCTTAATTTATGAATTTTGCTGGTTGTATTTTTCTTGTTTTAAATATTTAAACCTCACTCTCTCACAGCCTCCACATAATTAAGTTCACTGTGATGAACTTTGTTTTTCCACTATAACTCACCCTGCTACTTTCATTTATCTGTGAGTAGTTATTTGTGAAATGTCCTACAAGAAAATTTCTTCCTTCAGGGAACAATCTCTGAAGTCAACCCGTGTGGAAAGTTCTGCTGTGGTCGATTCCAGTGACAGTGGCAAGACACTTGCTCCTAATTTTGTGCGTGTATGCTCAGACCGTGAAGTAACTGAGGGTAAGATGACCCGGTTCGACTGTCGAGTTACTGGGCGCCCTTATCCCGAAGTGGCTTGGTTTATCAATGGTCGGCAAGTATCGGACGATTCTACTCACAAAATCTTGGTCAATGAATCAGGCAATCATGCTCTCATGATTACCAATGTTAGCCGCTCTGATGCTGGAGTCGTCAGCTGTGTAGCCTGCAACAAGTCCGGAGAAACATCCTTTCAGGTAAGGGACTATGTACAATGTTTTATAATATTGGTAACAATACTCATTCATTAAGGACTTGATATATTTTACTTCTCTTCCCTCAGCAGTGACAAAGTTAAAAAGAGGGTTTTCTGGACAGTTACTTAAATTTTTTCAAATCCCTGAGAAAGCATAGTCAGAATGTTGTTTCTCTTTTTGGAATATGTAAACCACTGCTGTCATATGTATAAGATACATGTAGGTAATTTCTAAATTTGTACCTACCTGAACTGTGTGCTGAACTGAATGGATTAGGAACTTATGTCAAGTTGCCTGCCCAATCCCTTGTTTATAATATTCTTTTATTATTTTAGCAAAAACTTGAAACACGTGTTTTAATTTCTATTCCCTCGGCATTGTATGAAGATATGGATATTGTCCTTGTCCTTTTGTGTTTTAATAATTGTCCTTGTATCTTCCTTCTCTTGCTCCCTGTTCCCATGTTGACCTGTCATTGTGTTTGTGTTTCTTTTCTTGTTCCTATCTCTCTATATATGACTTGATTTGATACTTGTTTGTACCTTTCTAATACTAACCTACCAGACATTTTTCCTTAACTATTAGGGATATGTTAATATTCTCATGACTTTTAGATCAAGCAGGGATCCTCCATGTCCCCTATGAAAACAAAAGCAACTAAGCTTATGGTTTATGAGACTGTTTGTATCCTGATTATAGCCACAGTTCCTCCTGTTGTGTGTGGGATCCAAACCATACATACATGAATTTGCTTTTTAAAACATCACACATGCATTTACTGGTATTCAAAGTAGAGCTGTGCAACGAGCAAGTCTGAGCTCATTCCATCTCCATTTCGCTTGTTTGGTCATAGAACGAACCTTCTCTTAGAGCGAACAGAGACGGACTCATTAATGACCGAGTCAGGACAGACTCAAACCAGACTCATTGCTGTTCAGTCAAAATGAGCGATATTTGAATAGTGAGTTGTGTGTGTCAACTTAAACTCGAAAACAAGCTTAGTGTAGCAGACAACTTGATATTCGGTGGCTGTGCAAGAAAGATGTGGTGGGGTGTACTAATACACGTGGCAATATTGTACCATTGAGTCAGTGACTTGAACTTCTAAGTTTCCGAGCTGCTTGATCTGTCCGATTTGTTTCTGCTCATTGTGATCAGACAGCACAGACAGTTCGGTAGACTGATTTGTTTAGTGAAGTTGAGCGCCTTTTCGAGTTTGGTCTTTCTAAACATTAATTGAACAGTTTGCTCGAGCAGGAAGCTCCGAACGAGTCTAGATTGAGCGGAACCCATTTCTTGTAAATGAGTTTGAGCGAGTGTATGCATCATGCATCATTTTGCACACCTCTAATTCAAACCATGGCAGCCTTGGAGAGAAGTCAGTGTCACTATCTCTCAGCTATTAAACTATCCAGTCTGTCTGGCTCCTTGGCTGAATAGTCAGCATACTGACCTTTGGTTCATAGGTCCTTGGGTTTTGATTCCCAGCCAGGTCATGCAGTTTAGTCATGTTTGGTTAATTCCTCTAGCTTGGGGACTGTGTTTGTCTTAATATACATCTTCACCTACTTAGAACAATCCAGACTACAAACCACCACAGAAACTCAAAGTAGGAAATCCATCCCTCCACATAGAGTTAGCATCAGGAAGGGCATCCGGACGTAAAAATGTGGGCATCTACATTAATGCTGATCCAAGATAATTGGGAAATGGCCAGGAATTAATAATAATAATAATAATAATAATAATAATAATAATAATAATAATAATAATAATAATAATAATAAAATATTATAATTCCATAATTTGTTTTCTTCCCACATTCATGTGCAAACAATCTCAGTTTATTTTTCTTCATTTTGTGACTCAGATTTTCCATGTCATCATTTCATACTATGTCTCCCCAATATTCCCAATATAATTCTCAGAGATTAATTGAAATGAGTAATCTATTAATCAATAAGATCAAACTTAAATTAACCACAAATCTCATCCCAGACAGATCTAAAAAAAAAAAAAAAAATTGGTCACGTTTACATATAATAACCCAGCCATTTATCAGGTTGCGAATACCCTAAAAAAACATAACATTAATGTAGTGTTCAGGACAGCGAATACTAATCAGAACATATTCTTTAATCACAACACAATCAATCATAATAGTAGCTGTTATTCAGGATCCGGCATATACAGACTAACTTGCACACAGTGTGGAGTCTCATGTATCGGCCAAACAGGCTGGAGTTTTTATACTAGATACATGCTGCTGTCAGTTCTTGATGGATACAGTACTTTTGCTTCCATCTCTTGGCACAGGCCAGAGCAAAGTGTAGCTTCCACTGAAGTCCCAGTCTCATCCATGGCTGTGACAATATGGAAGCTGCTGAGGTATGGGTCGTGCTGAAGTTGTGCTACAATAGCACTGTCTAGCCCAGTGAGGAAAGCAATGGCAAACTACCTCACTCCTCGTCTTGCCTAGTACGCCTCATTTTGGTACTACCATTGTTTTTTGTGGTTTTCCTATAACTGCATAGCCTTTGGTAGTGCTATATGAGGATCCAACCAGCCTCTGGGCTGATGACCTAACAGACAGACAGACATGGAACATTACAATGCCAATAAGCATAATAAATATTCGGCAATGGGCTGTCACATGAGGGAAACAGGACATCATTTCACATCCATAGAAAATGACCTTACTATTATCAGAAGAATAGGTAAAGGTAAACTAATGAATGAATTAGAAAATTTATACATCTTTTTAGATCAGATCTATAATAAAAATAAAAATCTCAATGATGTTACTGATGTTAAAAATCGTCTATATCAGTCAACACCTAGATAGATTATTGTGCATTCTGAACTTGAAACATAATAAATTCTTAAACATTTTAAAATCTTCTTACTTAAAAGCTCTCACTACTTCGCCAAACACTACGCCCTCCCAAGCCGCCCCTAAAAACTCCCTCCAGCCGATAGCGCACACTTTCAAAGCTCCGCCTACCCCCTCTTCCCCTCTTCCCCTCCACGTTCTTCACCCCTACATTTACACCGGTACAATACTAGAAGTAGAAGCGCCAGTCAGGCAGGCACAACCAGAGCAGCCAGACACGATCAGCACAATTGAAGGTGTAGAACGTTGAATTTGACTACAAGTTAACCAATCGTACAGCACAGATTCAAATAATGTCTTCACGATTAGTGGTCTATAACAGTTTGACATTTTCACATCGTGATTGAGTTCACATTAGACTCTGGAACCAACTAGTAAATAATTTTTTCCAGAAAGAACAAGTCATCAGACAAATGACTACTAACATTTTCAAGCAGCTCATGTGTAAAAAAGTTGGAGATCCATTTTAGTCATAGACATTCTAAATTTCAGAAGAGATAAGAAAAGAGTGACCAAATTCTAAACTTTAGAAAATTTCTTTTACCATCAAATTTTTTTCATGATGATGATGATGATGCTTGTTGTTTAAAGGGGCCCTAACATCTAGGTCATTGGCCCCCAAAGTTTTTTTTTTTTTTTTCATTAGCAATCATTTGTATCAACCAAAAGTTTAGATGTTTTTATTGCGTCAGTTTTAAGGTATTATACAAATACGAAATAATAAGAATTTTTAATCTTTGTTCAGGATCCTGATCAATGATTTTAAGGTTTGAGTCAAGGCTGATGATGCCCCTGAAGGAGGGCAAAACATGTACCGAAAAACACTTTATAATATTATGTAAATCTTAACTACAAGAACTTGTATTGTATTGTATTGTATTGTATTGTATTGAAAAGGTGGTCTTAATAAACATTTTTGTAATACTCTTGATAAACATACCACTTAGTCGAGCAGTTCGTCCCCTTTCTCGCAAGCCTTCCCAGCTAAAA
Source organism: Anabrus simplex (assembly GCF_040414725.1). NCBI lineage: Eukaryota > Metazoa > Arthropoda > Insecta > Orthoptera > Tettigoniidae > Anabrus > Anabrus simplex. Next base: position 170,405,161 of record NC_090266.1, on the reverse strand, counting down.
ATTTGCAACATTTTCTTGACGCTACTCTTTTGTGGGAAATCTGTGGATTTTTTCCATTTCTTGAATCAATTAATCCTGGTGAGGGTCCCATACACAGGAACCATACTTTAGTTGGGGTCTTACCAGAGATTTATATACCCTCTCCTTTACATGCTTACTACAACCACTAAATACCCTCATAATCATGTGGAGAGGTCTGTACCCTTTATTTACAATCCCATTTATCCCATTCGATTATGAAGCTCTTTCCTCATATTAACACCTATGTACTTACAATGATCCCCATAAAGAACTTTTACCCCATCAACACAGTAATTTGTTTGCAGTGAAAGATTTTGTTTTTACTTTCATAAATTTTTAGTGTTGTTCTTGTGACATGGTGCTGCGTAAGTCATGTTTTATCAACTTTTAGTTGGAAAAAGATCATTCAGCTGAAGCTTCTGTTACTGGTAGAGAGACAAAGAAAGTGAAAGTGGTACAAACATGTGGAATACTTGATGAAGCATGATTTTTAGTTAGTAAGAGGTGTGTCAATTTTCTAGCTGATGAATTGTTTTCTATCTCATTTTTAAATGCAGACTTGAAGCACCATAACCAAAACGCAAAGTCTTCTGTTAAATTGTCAGTATATTGCAATAAGGAGTGATGTACTTTGTTCTGGAATTTGTAATCTCATGCAGATGAGAGAAACTGGAAAGTTAAGTTACAATGAACTGGTCACTCACACATTGCATGATATCCACTATCATGTTAAACACATTTATTTGATAACATTTAATGTAACTTTATACAGCTTTTCAGTCTGTCAAAAACACTAACTATAACACATTAACACTATAACATACCTGTAGAAAAAAATACACACACTAATAAACCTTTAACCCCATGAATACGTAGAATCCAGGGGTCACTTGGACACCATTATTTTTATTTATTGATCTTTTAGAAACTGCAGATTTACTGGAATATAGGTTATCAGTAGTACTGTTTTCAGCCATTATTTTGGAAAAGAAGGAATCTACAGTACGTTTACTTATTTTGAAACTGTGTTTTCGTTTGCTCTATCTCTTTTTTGTTTTTGCGCACCACTCTAACGCTCACGGCTTAATTTCAATGACTTCATTTTGAAAATAAAACGTTATTAAACACAAGAAGATGGTAGCTTTATTAACATTAGCGACACATTCACACAACACCAGAATTGAATGTCAAGTGAAGAAATAAGTACAGCAACAGGGCAACAATGATGGTTGTGTTTAAAATGTACATGCAAGATTAGAATGTGGTTACCAAGTTGTGTTTCCTCTTAAAACAATAATCACCACCATGCAAGATTGCCAGGAGTGATCTCTCTGAGTAAGCCAACACCACTTATAACAATCGTATAGTGCAATACCTTCATGTCTGCAACAATGCAATTAGTAAACTTTACATTATTAAGGAGAACTGAAGATGAGCATCTATCATCTCTATAAATTGATTGGTTGTATTGTTACAGAATTTTTATCACGATAGAAATGTACGAATACAAGGTAATGATGAGAACTCTCTTTTGTGCAGGCCTCCCGCACTGTGGGGTCTGCAGGGCCGTCAGTTATACCCCCGCTTATACGAACAACACTTTAAATCTACACTGCAGTTTGTTCTGCAGACAGCTATTTCAATATCAGTTACCTAATATGTTTAACTTGTGTGTTGACCATTGTAGTGACATCATTCAACACACTTTTCTGGAGAGTGAAGGATTCATGTTCAGAAGGCAGTCATATTCTCATCTCTTTTGCCTAGGAAACACAATAAATTTGATGATGATTGTCAAGGGACCTGACATTAAGACCATCGGTTCCTAGTGAAATGTTTCACTGTGTTCTGCCGTTAATAATACCAGTATAAATGTCTGTTATTGGACATTAATAAATTTTCCAGCTAACTCATTCCTGGTTGCCAGCGTTTCGCCCCAGTGTGCTAAGTTGGGCTCATCAGTTGGTAAATAGCACACCCACCAAGACACATGGCTAGTGCATTTACTCATTCGGGACAAATATTTCAGTTTCCCTATGGGAATCAATATCTATATCATTCTACCATTAATGTCGTCAATCGACTTCACTGTCTCTGTCTCTCCTACCATAAAGCTTTCTGTTTTTATTTTAAAATCATAATAATGATATTTAAAACATCATTTAGCCAGGGACCTTTAACTTAACATATTGATTAATAAATGAGAGAACACTTTTTTTCAACTGTCCTCAGGATTTTATGGATCGATGATTGCACATTTCCTTGCTAAATTAATAGTTTTGTTCATCCAAGTAAATCACACCTTTTTCAACTGTCCTCAGGATTTTATGGATAGATGATTGCACATTTCCTTGCTATATTAATTGTTCCGTTCATCCAAATAAATGAGTAATTTTGTCAACAAGATTCAATATTTATATCAAGAAGAAGATATTGTGATATTTTTATTGTACTTTCTTCATATTTTGTTGTGTAAATTTTTAAATACTTGTTTCCTTTTCTTTCTATATTAATTAGGTGTCATATTTTAATTTCACTTAAAAAAATTGAGTTACCTCTACAATGATTCCATTTCCTTGTTTCAGTGTAATTTAACTGTGATTGAAAAGGAACAGGTTGTTGCACCGAAGTTTGTGGAACGTTTTACTACAGTGCATGTGAAGGAGGGAGAACCAGTAGTTCTTAGCGCACGAGCTGTTGGTACTCCAATCCCACGAATCACTTGGCAGAAGGTATGTATTACATTTATTTTTTAGTTGTCCTGATAGGTTCAGCTTAATACTGACTAAACTGAACAAAACTAAAGATGATTTTCTGGGGCTGTTACATTGCTTGCATATGCCCAGAATACACAAACATGCTAATCTCATGTAAAACGTCAGTGCAAATACATTGTTAAACTATGTTAGACTGAATTCCTTCCCCATTTCTTGTAGAACAATATTCTGCATAATAAATTCGGTCAACATGATGAGAAAGAGTGGCAACTACGGAAGTCTTCATTGACATCATTTCCTGCTTTCATTTTAGAGCTTCCTCTCTTGAAGGTGTATCAGTTGATGTGTGTGAGGCTGTGGAGAAGAGTTTCTGTGACTAATGTAAAGTTGATTTTGAAACTTTTGTTAGTGCAATGGAATTGATTTCTTACAAGCAACATTACCGGTAATTTCATTGCCAAATGGTTCAGAAGTAACCCTTGCCATCGGAGGCAGTTCGGGAAAAATTGCAGAGTAACAGAAAAGGCCTTGAATTTCTGAACTTCGCAGGGTAAATTGCACCTTTAGGGAGAAAGCTGTTTTCCTTGGTTTCAAGAAAGTTCACTTTTGCTTGCTGGTTAGCAGTGAATATGTGAATAATCCAGTAAACCTGTTTGTGCTTGTATTTTGTATTCCACTCAGAAATTAGAAATTTATCCTGTGTTGAGTTGTACGTTGAAGGGTATTGATATTTCTCATGTGATAGCCTACTTATGGATTAGGAACATAATCGTGAGAACTTTGGTAGTAGCGTTCTACATATTTGTTTTGTGATCGTCTAGTTATGGTTAAGAAAAATGTGTAATTGGTTACTAATGAAGACAAAATTCAAATTCTTCAGCATGTGGATGGATATAATAATAATAATAATAATACGGTGTGAATTATGTTTATATTTATTCTGGTCTTGCCAATAAATATTCATGTGATCAAGCAATTTAAATTCGTGTGTTCCTACTGAAGTGAAAGTAAGCCTATAGTGCAGCAATAATAGGATCTTTGACAACTCATTTGTTTTGTTACTGCAGTGTTTTAGTACTATATAGGTAAGTAATGAAGTGTTGCTATCTTCCGATAAAATGTTATGCAAGGTGGTATACCATTCATCTAAAAATAGTAACTGCTAGTTTGACAGCTAGCATGTAATTATTTATGTCACGAGGGACGAATCAGTCCGAGCAAATGCTGTGTATTACTGACATGTTGTCATGTTGAAGATGGCGGCCGAAGTTGTTCTTTCGCACATGGGCGAGTGTAACCTCCGAGTAATTAATGATCGAAGAGTGTGACCAGAAAAACGTTTAATAACACACTGGTATGAAACATAAGGCTTCAGCCAACAGTTTAATAATAACAACAACAACAACAACAACAGTGATGATAATAATGATAATAATTTTACATCCCACTAATTACTGGTATGGTTTTCAGAGACACGAAGGTGCCCGAATTTTGTCCCGTAGGAATTCTTTCACATGCAATTTTCTAACACTAGGCTGACATAGTAGTCTGAGGCAGGGTCGAACCCATCAACTTGAGCTCAGAAGGACAGTCCTCTGCCGCCTGAGCTACTCAGCCCAGCAACTAACAGTTTAAAATTACACATTTGTTTTAGAAAGAAAGTGACCTGCAATAATATGATGTTATTATTCTCGGCTCCTGTGCAAAAGTTTTTCATATTTGTTTTCTCATGTTTTTCACACCTCTTAATACTCTATTGTTACTTTTATAGGCCCCAGATTGATTGGTTTTTCATGTTTGTTAGCTTGTGTTTTTCACACCTTTTAATATCCTCCTCTTATCTCCAGAAATGATAGATGCAGTTTTAATTGTACATACACAATGTAAAATGCATGCATGTCAAAAAAAGAGTGTAAAATTTTAAATTGGATGTTCAATAGTACGTTTCCTCATTTAACATGTTCTTTTTCCTTATCCCCTGCAGAAACATCTCAATGAAATTTTACTGTACATAGTTTTCATTGGTTTTCCTAGTAAAACAATGTTTAACTTTTGTGTTTGCTTACCTTTTTTGAGGAAGAATTATTTTCAAACATAAGTCATTTTGGGGCAAGTTGAAGTACTGCAAGCAGCCGATCCCATTTGATCAATGATGAATGTGGCTTCATTTTCACGGGGAAAATGTGTGAGCGTTTTAAGACCTCTTAAGACAGAATGTTGAGAAATGCCACACTTGTACAAGCAACCATGTCAGTTTTCTCATGGTCATCTTTTTTCTCCCTCAAATATTTTGGAGCATTTTATCATACAGAGCTCATTTCAGAAATAACTTTTGCTCACAGGAAATGTAGCTTGTTTCTTGCCAATTCTGGAACAAGTACATCACAGTACTTTTTGATGGTTAATTGGCCTCTGAATAGTGTTGGTGGAACTTACGTAAACATATTCATCAGTTTTTCTTTTCTTTTTAAACATATTCCTGAAAAGAAAATGTTTTTTCTGCAAAGTGTACATCATCACTGTTGCTGTATGCCCTACTAGTTCAGCTACAGGTCCTTGATTTGCTGCCGGTCGCTTAAATGCGGCCAGTATCCAGTAATCGGGAGATAGCGGGTTCGAGCCCCACTGTCGGCAGCCCTGAAGATGGTTTTCCGTGGTTTCCCATTTTCACACCAGGCAAATGCCAGGGCTGTACCTTAATTAAGGCCACGGCCGCTTCCTTCCACATCCTAGGCCTTTCCTCTCCCATCGTCGCCATAAGACATATCTGTATCGGTGCGACGTAAAAAACAAAATAGCAAAAAAAAAAAAGATTTGCTGCCAGAAAGGAGTAAGGAACTTTCACACCTATGAATTTGTACAGAGTTTCAAGTAAAATGAAAAAGAAAACTTCTGCTCTCCCTTGGAGCCGTGAGGGATCGGGCTCAAATAAGAAAACTCCTGTGATTTAATTAAAGTAATTTCAGTAGTAGCTGCAAACCCTCTTGCACTTATCAGCAGATACAATATTTTGTTTCCTACTTTGGATTACTTTTTTTTTTCTTTCTTTCTTTCATGCAGAAAATGTTATGATGTATTTTCATTTCTTTTTCAATTACAGATAATCATTTTCATGATATAAAACTTCCAAGTTTTTCAGTCTGTCAAACCTAATGCAATAATAAATTTAGAAAATACCTGGAAAATAAAATTTTGAATTAACACCAGATATACCTGAAAAATATGTCATTTAATTATCATCATTATCATATCATCATCATCATCAGTGTCCCACTCCAGTCACCTGGGTGTGGTTATCATTTAAATATAAACAGGCATATTCTGTTATTAATGAAATTTTTTCTTTTTCTGGTATTTTGTACTTTATTAATCTTAGATTATTTTCAATAGACAGAAACATTTAGAGTTATTTATTAACAAAGTGGAAGCAGAAAAGAAATAGTTTGAAGGAAAAGAAAAACCAAAGAAACAAACACAAAACATTTTTCACAATATCAGAATCACAATACATTTTACATATTCATTGCTATATATGTGCACATTTAGCATTCTGTAATGAAGCTGATGTAAGACAACAACTTCTTCAAAATATTTTGTTTTCTTGTTTTTATAGGATGGTGTACCTATTACGCCTGGTCCTAACATTAATATAAATACTGACAGTGGAGCCTCGACGCTCGACATCCCACGAGCCAAGGCGTCGGACGCGGCCTGGTATCAGTGCACCGCTCAGAACGTTGCAGGCTCCACTGCCACGCGGGCAAGACTTTTTGTGGAAACGCCCAAAGGGTCTGCCCCACAGCCTAGACGTCTCAACCTACCTCGACCGACCAAAGTTATTGAACCAGAGTAAGTTAGAAAATTTAATTAGCTTTAGTCTTTTTGTTCTGAATAACCAGTTTCCTGAGTTTAAAAAATACAATGAAAGAAATATATATTTTTTACCTTATTGTGAAAGGCATTTAAATGGGAAATACAAACAATTTAGTTGTTCATTAATATACAGTAACAGATGGAAAGAGGAAACATGATTAGTTGGGACACACATCATCAAGACTACATTACATCATACCAGAAGTTTCTTTAATCCTGGAGAGTATTAGTATCATTTCATACTGGTAAAAAGCTAGAAGGTGTTAAAGGGAAAAGGAATATGGGATCATCAAATTATGAAAATAACATTTGAAAACACATGATGAAATATGCTAATAAGGACAGTATAGAAATACTCATATAAAAATGTTGCCCTCTTCCTCTGCTTCATCTGCTTGCTCTATAATGCATAGTATCTATCTTGCTGATCATGTTGAGTGCATTTGAAGTACCTTCCTGACCATCACCTGCTTCAGCAGGTCCCTTTGTCTATTCAATCAATCACTACTGATCTGCATTTAGGCCTGTCACCCAGGTGGCAGATTCCCTACCTGTTGTTTTCCTAGCCTTTTCTTAAATGCAAAAATATTGGAAATTTATTGAACATCTCCCTTGGTATGTTATTCCAATCCCTAACTCTTCTTCCTATAAACAAATATTTGCCCCAATTTGTCCTCTTGAATTCCAGCTTTATCTTCATATTGTGATCTTTCCTACTTTTAAAGACACCACTCAAACTTGTTCATCTACTGATGTCATTCCACGCCATCTCTCCACTGACAACTCGGAACATACAACTTAAATTTTCAAATATCACATATATTTATTAAACAAATCCACCCATTTCAATACAATACAATACAATATTTCTTATATTAGGACTTATACCTTACTATTAACATCCTAATTAGGACATGTTTCGCCCCACATATTGGGCATCATCAGCCAATATCTCACACCTCAAAATCTGTTCTAATCAGGATCCTGACTATGTGTTAAAGGTCTGTATACTTCCTAGATTATAAAAGGTTTTGATTAAAAGGGCCATTTTTTGTGTTTTAATTTGACTCTTTAAAAATCGCTTATTTGATTATAAAAACTTCTAAGATAACGGCTTAATATAGTATAGGTAATTATTAGAAACTCATTAAAAAGTTCTTCAATTGAAAAATGTTGACAGTCTTGTCAGGTTCTTATACTTGGGCTGATTTTCCATTAGTTAAAACTCCATTCATGTTTGAACATTTATATAAAAAACCTAAATAAGTTACACATTGTGATCAAGTGGAGAATCTGGTTAAAAACTTCATGATTTTGTTTACTATCATTTTCCTAGACCAACATTATAATAAAAACCGGAGTCAAAATGATATAATAGACGTCACAAACAAAAAGCCCCTTTATGAACTAATACCCAAATTATTACAAACATTGAAAATAAAAGAAAATAGCTTTAAAATAATTTTTAAACTGCCTTCCTTAACAACTCCTTCAAAATCAACAAATACAACTCTCTCCATATCTTTCCCTACCAACTCCCCCTCACAGACAGCACACAAACATAATGCACCACCCACCCCTCCTTCCCCTACGCACCCCCTGCTGCAGCCTTCACATCGCTACAACACGAGGAGCACAAGCGCAGTGACAGTTAGTCGATCCGGCACCACCAACAAAACAAGTCAGCCTCTTAAGAGACGAGGAGACATCTCAATAAACTACATTCTGCAAACCAGGAGCAACAATTTTCCATCATCCAACATTAAGTTTGAGAGGTCCCCATTATATCAGCATATACAACAAGTGGCAGCAAACTCATCTTTAACAAAAACGAACAAACCATCACTTTGACAACGTTCATCCATCACACCAACAAACAGATTCAAAGATTGATGGCGGAATTGACAATTCAGTAATAATAATAATAACGTTAAAAACTTTGACTTCCAGTATTCAAACTTTCACGATTAGGGATATACCCTCAATAGAGGGCTGTTAAAAATGTCACTTAAACATCAGTAAGTAGCAAAATAAATACTGTTAAATGGATTTTTAAGAAGACAACTGTTCTATATCATGATAGTAAATAACATCATGAAGTTTTTAACCAGATTCTCTATTTGATCACAATGTGTAACTTATTTAAGTTTTTTATATAAATGTTCAAACATGAATGAAGTTTTAACTAGTGGCCAATGAGACCAAGTATAAGAACCTGACAAGATTATCAACATTTTTCAATTGAAGAACTTTTTAATGAGTTTCTAATAATTAATTGCCTATACTATGTTAAGTAGTTATCTTAGGAGTTTTTTAAAATCAAATAAGCAATTTTAAATAGTCAACTAAAAACACTAAAAATGGACCTTTTAATCACAACCTTTTATAATCTTGGAAGTATGCAGACCTTTAACACATAGTCAGGATCCTGATTAGAACTGATTTTGAAGTGTGAGATATTGGCTGATGATGCCCAATATGTGGGGCGAAACATGTCCCAATTAGGATGTTAATACAGTAATAAACCGGGCGAGTTGGCCGTGCACGTAGAGGCGCGCGGCTGTGAGCTTGCATCCGGGAGATAGTAGGTTCGAATCCCACTATCGGCAGCCCTGAAAATGGTTTTCCATGGTTTCCCCATTTTCACACCAGGCAAATGCTGGGGCTGTACCTTAATTAAGGCCACAGCCGCTTCCTTCCAACTCCTAGGCCTTCCCTATCCCATCATCATCATCATCATCATCATCAGTGTCCCACTCCAGTCGCCCGGGTGTGGTTAACAAGCCTCCTCTAGTCCTTTCTGTCCTTCACTATTTCCTGCTCCATTACTTCCGCCACATCCAATCCAGCTTCTCTAATGTCCTTCCAAATCTGATCCATCCACGTTCTTCTCGGTCTTCCAACTGGTCTCTTTGCCTTAATTTCTCTTTCCAATTCCTTTCTTGCTGCCCGTCCCTTTCCCATTCTTTTTATATGTCCGAACCATCTCAATCTTGCTTTCTGTATCTTCTGTACTAACAGTTCTATATTTAGTTCTTCTGAGATCTATTTTCTAGAAATATACCCACACATTCAGTCAGTCTTTTTTCTAGTCCAGTTGCACTCATTTTTGCCAGTAGTCTCCCATGATCTACCCTATCCAATGCCTTAGATAGCTCAATCGCGATACAGTCCATTTGACCTCCTGAATCCAGGATATCTGGTAGATCTTGCTGGAATCCTACAAGTTGAGCAAACCCAAACTGCCTTCTATCAAACCTGTTGTTAATTTTGCAAACATGTCTTAATATAATCAGAAAGAATGCTTTCCCAAAGCTTACATGCAATGCACGTCAAACTGACTGGCCTGTAATTTTCAGCTTTATGTCTATCACCCTTTCCTTTATACACAGGGGCTACTATAGCAACTCTCCATTCATTTGGTATAGCTCCTTTATGCACACAATAATTAAATAAGTAATTCAGATATGGTTCTATATCCCAACCCATTGTCTTTAGTATATCCCTAGAAATTTTATCAGTTGCAGCCGCTTTTCTAGTTTTCAACTTTTGTATCTTACTGTAAATGTCATTGTTGTCATAGGTAAATTTTAATACAGTGGAACCTCGATTCTCCATTTTTGGAGGGACCAGGGAAAAAAAAAGTACAACACGGGAAAAACGGAAAATCCGGGAAAGAATGAACCACCAACATTTTGGCTAAACATCACAAAGATAAAATGTGTTTAATTGTAATCTTACAGACACTCCCAAACCAAAGCAAACTACAGCTCGAATGGGCCTTCCGCCTACCAAGCGACCGCTGCTCGGTCTGAAGGTCTGCAGATTACAAGGTGACACATGGTGAGTGTGGCGAATCCTCTCGGTCGTTATTCCTGGCTCTCTAAACCGGGGTCTCCACCTCACCATTCGATAGCTCCTAAATTAAAGGTAATCATAGAATGAGTCAACCAGGAACCAGCTCTCATATCCATGTAAGAATGCCTGACCTGGCCAGGAATCGAACCCGGGCCCTCCGGGTGAGAGGCAGGCATATTAGACCGCGGGGCTGGCTTCAAACATTAATTACCGGTACACGACTTGAAAATCTTGAAATATTATATTCAGTTTTACCGGGGAAACTTCGTCAATTTCCTGTGAAAACTTCTTTCATTTCAGCAACCTTGATCAAACCCTTCGAACAGTCTAATACCGGTAACGCCTAGCCAAACAACAAGCAACTACGAGTAGTTTTTTAATTCTCTAATCTAATAAAATAAAGCACATTGGATACAAAAGCGCCCAACATGATGGCGTAATCCCTTTTTTTTAATCTTCCATTGTGATTTGGTCACCGGTATACTGTTCGTAGTCAGTTTATGGAAATCTTGTACCACGTAAATTAGGCCTACGTCGACTTTTAAAGGTTATGTTGAACTTGAGAATATGGTTTCGAAAGTAAGTATCGATTATCAAAAGTTCTCATATGCATTATACTAATTATGCCCGTCACTAATCACAAATAAATTGGGAAGAGAAAAAATATCATCAAAACTTTAGAAATTATGGTTATTCGTGACCTTGAGCTCAGCTGGAAAGCATGCTCGCTGTACAAGTCTTTATGAGTGCAAAAGGTTACAAACTTTTTATTTGTAATGTGCGCAAATAAAATGACTGCAGTTTTATAACATTTTAACACAAAACGTGAAATTCCCAGTCATATATTAGGACGAAAACAGTAATAGGCAATCCCAAAACCTCCCACACAGTGCCCTGAGGGAAGTGCCGAAAACCTGTTCTGCGTTACAATAGAAAAAAGTAAAAACAAAAATAAAAGTCTAACCCTAGACTTGATGTAGACGTTTTGCAAGTACAAACATTTGACAAAACTCGTTCTCTCTGTAAGTAGAGCTGTCGAAATGCGCTCTCCTTCCTGTTGTGACCACTCTCTTCTTTATGATTTCTGAGGTTTCTCTAAACAGTACCACCCAAATGCGATACTAAGATGGTCCCTTATGCAAGTTCACCGCCGATCCCTTTTCCAGTACAGTGCTTCCTCTAATTATCATAATGATAGGACGTTAACACCAAGATCTGTACATATGCTGTAGCCGTCCTTTCGTGAGGTATAATTTAATGATAGGACGTTAACACCAAGATCTGTACATATGCTGTAGGCATCCTTTCTTGAGGTACAATTTCTTGAAAAACGCGTGATCGACGATTTAACGTTGATGGGATTGAAATATCTGGATGTTTGATCAGGGAAATCGTTTTTTCGAGGAACAGATAATGCGGGATTTTAACAACGTAATTTAATCAGGATGCTCGCGGGACCACATAATTTGAACGAATAATACGGGAAAACTTAGTTTCCAGGAACGTATAATCGAGTTTCTACTGTACTTCTTCAGTATTAGTCACCTCCTCTATCTGGACATTATCCTTGTAACCAACAATCTTATATATAGATAAGAAAGGTGGGAATCCTTTCTTATCTGTATATGTGTAATCTGTCAATACGGACATGAAAGTCATAAATCACGAAACCAACAATCTTTACATACTGTTGACTGGATACTTCTGCCTTTTGAAGATCCTCCTCGCATACACACTCCATTTGTTCATTAATGATTCCTGGAATGTCATTCTTGGAACCTGTTTCTGCCTTAATGTACCTATACATACTCTTCCATTTTTCACTAAAATTTGTATGACCACCCATTATGCTTGCCGTCATGTTATTCTTAGCTGATTTCTTTGCTAGATTCAATTTCCTAGTAAGTTCCTTCGATTTCTCCTTACTTCCACAGCCATTTCTAACTCTATTTCTTTCCAACCTGCACCTCCTTCTTAGTCTCTTTAGTTCTGTTATAATATAGTGGATCTTTACCATTCCTTACCACCTTTGAAGGTACAAACCTATTTTCACATTCCTCAATAATTGTTTTAAACCCATCCCAGAGTCTGTTTACATTTGTATTTACCGTTTTCCACCGATCATAGTTACTTTTTAAAAACTCCCTGATGCCTGTTTTATCAGCCATATGGTACTGCCTAATAGCCCTACTTTTAAGACTTTCCTTTCTTTCGCATTTATTTTTAAGTACAACAAAAATAGCTTTGTGGTCACTAATACCATCTATTACTTCGGTTTCTCTATAGAGCTCATCTGGTTTTACCAGCACCATATCCAGAATATTCTTCCCTCTAGTTGATTCCATCACTTTCTGAATCAGTTGCCCTTTCCATGTTAATTTTTTTGGCATTTGTTGTTCATGCTTTGTGTCATTTTCATTACCTTCCCAGTTGACATTTGGTAAATTGAAATCACCTGCTGCTATCATGTTCCTTTCGATATTGCTTCCCACATAGCTGATTATCTTATAAAATAATTCTGGATCAGCATCAGCGCTACCCTTTCCCAGTCTGTACACTCCAAAGACATCAAGACATCAAGTTGCCTATTTACCTTGCATTTGAAACTATTCTGTATTGTGATTTAATGTTTTAAGTAATAATATTAATTGGTACAGATCCCTTTTAAATCTATTATTTTGCTGATGTACCTATGCTGCTTGTGAAAGGAAGAAAGGAAGGAAGGAAGGAAGGAAGGAAGGAAGGAAGGAAGGAAGGAAGGAAGGAAGGAATGAATGATCAGCAAGTCCTTGTTACATGAATATAATCAATGTCTCAGCTTTCTTATTCTGTTTTGTATGCTTTGTAGCCATTAGTCACATCTTGCCAACTTCCTAACAATTGCTTTTCTATTTTCAGGCCCGAACCTGGTCCAGAGGTGATATATCTACGCCATGTGGAACGCGCTAAGCCACATGCTCCCCACCCTGAAGAGGATCGAATTTATCCTCCTCCGCAGTTTATTATACCGCTTAGCAATGTACAGCAAGTTGAAGGTGGGAGAGTTCATTTTGAAGCCAGGATAGAGCCTGTTGGTGACCCTACCATGAGAGTTGACTGGTTCGTTAATGGCAGGCCACTTGAAGCAAGTAAGTTGATTTTGATTTCTGTGGACGTTATCGTTTCTGGAAAGAGAAAAAAAAAAGACTAAGTTCTTTTATTCAGTGTAATTTTGAAGAAAGAAAAACGTTTTTGTATTTGTGTAGCTTTGTTACATGTTTATATTGAAAACCATACTTACTACAGTACAGTAAGTTATAAAATTATGAAGCTACTCGTTGTGTAATAATCTCTGTTGGTACAGTCCAGGAGTATTTCAAAATACAGTATACTGGCATCTGGTTTACAATACAAATTTGCAAGAGTAAATATAAATTTCTCTGGTGCAACTGATAATAATTTTATGGAAATTCACAACCTTTTCTTCATAAATGGATAGATAATTGGTTGGGAGATGGTGCGCAGTGTTAGCTTTCCTATGAAAAATATATATTTTTTTTCAAAGACACTCGTGAGCCTTCCACAGCTAGCCTTACAACTCGCAGTCTTTAACTCTTTCGCTATTTCTATAGCTTTGAACAGACACATTTCGCTTTTGACCATACATCCGAACTGTCACTTTAGACACATATCCGCATATCCTTTTTTTACTTTCTGGAAGCTTCTCTTTTTGTCCTCAAAATGCTCAGCAGTTACTGTTTGTCTCTTCAAGGTGAGCTTTATTTTTCCTCCAATCTTGTACCACAACTCTCATCCACATCGTAATTTCTTCCCACTGTGCAATTACCAATTTGCTCTGCCTTTTCAATAACGTGAAGCTTTTCTTTGGCCGTGAACGACTAATAATGACAGCTCACACCAGCCATCCTAAACACATGCTACTACTTAAACTGTCACCATGCAAATGATGCAATATCTACATGGCACGTTTCTTGCCTGTGGCAGGGACAGAATTGCCAACTTCCATATTTCTATATGTCAGGAGCACTGTAGCAACCTTGCTACAAAAAATACTCACACCACTACTTTTCATTGCCAAATTTTGAAAAGAAATTACAGGTATTATTTGTGTATTACTACACATACTATTTTATGTTCCTTTAACTACTCTTGGTTTCTTGGTCCCTTCCAACCACTATAATTGTTTCTCAGATTTGGAATTTAACATTCGCATACCTTCCATACTGCTGCTAACTGTACTAAGACTAAGGAGCAGTTAAATTTCAACTTGTAGATATCAACCTCTCAGGATCAAATGTATCTGACCAAAGATATGTGGGTTTGCTGACTGAGAGAGAATAGCGCACAATCAATTTTTCTAAAAGAAGACGTGGACAGTTACAGAAAACAATTGCACTGAATCGATATACAAACACATGCCTGTTGCAGAACCAACAGGCTACACATTATGATGTAAGCCATGCATATGATGTTGCACTATGGAGACAGAGTATTTAATGATGCATGTTGCGATTTCATATTGGAGTTTTTTTATATTTTTTTAAATTTGCTCTATCTATATTTATGCCGTCAGATTACAAATGATATCAAAATTGTACCCCTCGCACCAAAGAAGAGACGTGTCACAACAACCTGCCTTAGGTTATATTATTTAAAATATTTGTATGTGTTCTTGTGTATATTTTATTTTATGAAGAACCAGTGAAAAAAAAAACTGGTAGAGATATTTCTGGCATATCTTGTTCTTTACCAGTTGCTCTATTAGTGACTTGTGTGAAAATTGTCAAATAATTTCATGCCAGTTTCATTGATATACAAGTAAATACATGATAATCCTCCACACTACTGGCAGGATTCTAACTTTTATTATGTTACTGATTTATATTGTTCTATTTTCTAGGTTCACGTGCTACAACTACCTTCCGTTTTGGATTCATAGCATTGGATCTTATCAGTATTATTATGGAGGACAGTGGCGAATACGTTTGTCGTGTCACAAGCAGCTCTGGGTGTGTGGAATCACAGGCATTGCTCAGTGTCACAGGTAATTAGTTGCTATTCAAACACTTGTTTTAATTAAGGAGGAGATCTTCACCTTTTCATATCCAAGTCAATGTTCTGGTTTTGTTCCAATAAATTATCTTGAATATTGCCCAGTTTGCTTACACATTTTTATTGTGTTTATGAATTGTAGTTATAAGAGAAGCAGGGCAGTAATATTTCAAGATCACAATTGCTATTGTTCGTAAAGTCAGAACATTTTGAGCATTGAAAACGGCTAATGCACCATTCTCATTAAAATGAATTAAATAGTAAATTTAATATTGGTACTTAACACTTATGCAGTAATTTAAAGTTTCAGTTTTTCAGGTGGTGTGATTTTATTCATACAGTAATTTACTTTAATATGAGCAAAACTTTACTTAACAGCGAATTAGTATTAGTCTGTTACTGTGCAAGATTGAAATGTATCCATTTCATATCTCTTGAAGGAATTATGATTTAGATTTTGTAATTGTGTGTAAGAGATTGAGGATTTGGTAGGAGAGTTTCCTAGGATTACTGCTCCTTATATCATTCATCATCTATCATCAGAATTTCTGTGAAATTTTGTTTGGATCTTGTTTTTATTTCAAGTGAATTTCATTGTTTGTACAGTAGAAGTCCGCTATAGCGAGAATTCATAACAGCGAAAAATTTACTAGCTCTAGGGAACTGTTGTTATAACCGATTTTTTGTAAAAGTCGGGAAAACACCTATACACTTTAAAATCGATATGAAACGGCAATCAGTATGTTCAAAACTTGCGTTTTCACAGATGATACCTACACTACGGCTTACTTGTTTGTTATTTTTCGAAATCTGATACTACGTGAAAGTGTATGTTTAATTTCATCCAAGTCGACCTTGAATGCAATACGACCCCCACTTTTTCCTTCAAAAAATGTAAATCAGGCTTAAAAAAGTACTTTGTAAAATCATATGAATGCCTGTCTCGTACAGTACGCATTTTTAGACTATCTTTGTCTTTACGCCAACACCGAACACTGGCTTTATTTATGCCGTATTTTTTTGCGGCTGCATAATTATTCTTTATTTCCGCGGGTGTAACAACCATTAACTTAAAATCTGTTGAAAATTTGCCGGCAATATCTATTCCACACGTCTCTACAATACGACGGTCCATCAGGAAAATATTATTGCTGTCTATAAAATTAACTTTTACTCAGCGTCAGCTACAAACGGCTGCTACACGCACGTCTTGCTTGCTGTGTTTGGCCAACTTCGGCAGCTAGCGATGTATAGGCCTAATCGCGGGCGTTGAAGATCAACGAACGAGTTTACTGCACCGTGGTATGGTTATTCCGCCCTTGCATTTTTCGAACACATACCTCACAATTTCATCTTCGACTTCTTTGAAGTGTCCTTGTTGCGGGCCACTGAATGCATTTTTTGTATAGTGCGCATTTTTAGCTATCTTTGTCTTTACGCTAATGCTGAATATTGGCTTTACTTAGGCCTATGCAGTATTTTCTTGCGGCTGCACAATTATTCTACATTTCTGAGTGTTTAATAAACATTAACTGAAAATTGGCATCATAATATCGACTAGAACCCGTTGAAAATTTGCCGGTAATACCCATTCCACGTATCTTTACTATACGACGATCCATCACGAAAATATCCCTGCTGTCTATAAAACTTAATTTTACTAAGCGTCAGGTACAGTAGACGCATTATAACTCTGCCACTGAGCCGTGGCCTTACTAAGAATTCGAAAGCTCGCATGTTTTGATGCCATTCTGCATCATTGAGAAACGTTTTTGTAGAGGCTAATAGAATGTCATTCTCTTTTCACTATTTCCCGAGATCCAGTAGCGTTACACAGAGGCACTGTACAACCGGTTCCCGCGGTTTGCGATATATAATAAAGAGGCGGTCATTTATTGTCAGCGTGTTTTGTGTGCGCGCGCGGTGGGGGGGTGAAAGGAAGCAGCATGGTTACCGCGGTAGTTGCCAGTGGTGTGTATTACTGTTAGGCCACGAATGCAAGACGACCCTTGATTTTTCACATGAGATTCTGAGAAATAAACGTTGTCTTGGATTTGGAGAAATACGGTATCACTCCAGAGGCTTCTGTGGCAAACATTTCAGTTTTATTCTTCAGACGGCATCAGCTAACCTAAACGTATATGTATCATGAAAACATTTCAAACGCATGTAGAGAAATGATAACCTCCTCGCTAAAAATTTACATGGGAATAACCTTTCCTAAATTTAGCTAGACGCGAGAAAATATAAACTATCCTCTGAAATCAGTGATTTACTCTGCCATATCTTGAGGTGTATCACATTCTTACTTAATTTCAGTAAATAACATTAAAATTAAGAGATCATTTACTTCAGCCTTTATTTTTAATGAGTTAGCAACTGCTATCGGCCATGTTATTTACACACTTATTACGAAAACGTGTTATTCTCTTTCATTTCGAATTTTCTATAGAGAACAGCAGTCGACGGGTATTACTAATGGCCTTAGAATGTCAACGAGAGTGCTCGCAAATGCACATAGAGAGAAAACTATAGGCCTACCATCAAATTTTCTGGCAAACGTTTCAGTTGTTTTTTTCAAATAGTGTCACCTATCCTAACTTAACCGCGCTATACATATGATAATAACATACTTTCAGCGCTGGTAGAGAAATGATAACCTTCTCGCTAAAAATTTACATGATAATAGCCTTTCCGTAATTTAACCAGAAGCGAGAAAATAAACTAACCTCTGAAATCAATGATGCACTCTGCCATAGCTTGAGGTGTATCCCATTCCTACTTAAAAGCAGTATTCAGCATTAAAAGTAAGAGGTTGATTATTCAGCCTTTATTTTTAATGAGTTAACAACTATTATTGGACACGTTATTTTCTCACTTATTACGAAAACATGTTCTCTTTCACTGCAAATTTTCCGTAACGGAACAGCAGTCGACAGGTATTACTAATCGACTCCGACATCGCCTTTGAATGTCGACGAGAGAGCTCGCTAGTGGACATAGCGAGGAAACGATACTGAAGGTGATCGATCGTACGCAACGTAATCACTGGGGTGCATAAATATCGATGACGGAAAAACTCTCGCACGCTTAATCACTCGTAATAACGGATGCGTCAGTCATAGGGCTCTCGCTGTAACTGAAGGATAATACATAGTTTAATATAGGACTTTTGAAGGGACAGACAAAACTTGTCGTTATAAAGGGGTTCTCATTATATACTGTACTCGCTATAGCAGACTTCTACTCTACTTGATAGATTATAAAGCTACTGTGACATGTCTTATGATGACACCTGATGTAAAGTGATGTTTATTATCAAACGGGTCAAGGTATGATATTTTCCTTTCATATTTCCAATTGAAGACTAAATTTGTTTAATCATCTCGTCATATATGATCATGAAGTTCCAAGTTAGTTGAATGATGAGCTTTCATCCTAGCTTTTGGCAGTTTTCTTGGCTTAGAAGTTTACCCTTTATAAACAATAGCAATTCTTTATTATATGTTTTCTTTATACTTAATAATAGTTTTCCATAATTAATTCATTGTCTATCTTTACATATTTATTGCCTGGTTGTTTAAAACTGGTAAATGAGTTGTTCCAAATTGCTACTAGGTCGGGCTGCTGTTGAGCAGTCAAGTCAGTACCCAGATAGCCTTCAGTATATTCAACAACTTGAAGACTATTCTCGTTATCAACGAACGGAAAGTGTGGAAGAAAGTAGTTCTCAGCGCCCTAATTTCATCCGCCCACTCCAAGAATTGGGAGAGCTGCAGGAAGGGCGTAATGCCCACTTCGAAGCCCAGCTCACCCCAGTCAGCGACCCTACTATGAGAGTGGAGTGGTACAAGGATGGAAAGACCATCACAGCAAGTAAGTAATTTTCAGCATTTGTTTATCATATTTCCTAGTTGGTGTGGCAATCTACAGTGTACTCCACGCTTAAGTGAACCAAAAGAAATTGCATACTTGGCAGCGAAACATGTTGAGGACTTTGTACGTTACTTGCTTCTCTATGTAATTTTTTTTTTTTTTTTTTTTTTTTTTTTTTTTTTTTTTTTTTTTTTTTTTTTGCTACGGGCTTTACGTCGCACCGACACAGATAGGTCTTATGGCGACGATGGGATAGGAAATGCCTAGGAGTTGGAAGGAAGCGGCCGTGGCCTTAATTAAGGTACAGCCCCAGCATTTGCCTGGTGTGAAAATGGGAAACCACGGAAAACCATCTTCAGGGCTGCCGATAGTGGGATTCGAACCTACTATCTTCCGGATGCAAGCTCACAGATGTATATTTTTACTCTGTTCACTTTCTGGTTACTGAAGTCTGAACTTGAAATCTTGAAGTTTACAATAGTAAAGTAAAATAAACTCTTGTCCTCATCCTGAGATGGTACAGCTCTTTTTTCAGATATACCCTCAATGGAGGTGAGTTGCATGTACGACTTTAACCACATACCAGCCCTCCTGCCATACTTAAATTTCTGGCAGTACCGGGAATGGAACTTGGGTCCCCGAGGGCGGCAGCTAATAACACTAACCGTTACGCTATGGAGGCGGACTTTATAATAATAATAATAATAATAATAATAATAATAATAATAATAATAATAATAATGGGGAAATTGGATCACATTCTCTTATTTGGATAGTTTTATTGTAATGAAAACTCTCTGAACATTCCATTCAGGTGTAGACTAGGTGAGTAAAAATCCACTTCTGGAAAGCTGTGATTCTGTTTGCCCATGGCTCCAACCTTAAGTCCCGCAACTTCGAGGTTCTTGAGGTGAAACTTTTTAAGACAGTAGGAGATGAACAGATTGTATCTATTCTTACTCCAGTTTTTCCTCTAATACTTTTTTAAAATATTTATTTATCTACCTAAAATTACATGTGATTGCAAGGATCCAGAATACTGCAGCAAATTTATACATTTCTATAGCAGTTGTGAACACAGACAATAAAATGTAAATATCAAGAAGAAACATTTGTGATGAGTGGCAAATTGAGAGAGTGAATGTGAGGATGAATGTAAATGATGTTTCAATATCCTGATTGATCCCTTTGATGCTTTGAGAGTAATGATGTTGACGTGTTGCAGAAGTTGACAAAGAAAGATGTACTCATGCTCCTAGCTCCAACCATAAGCTCCACAAATTCAAGGTCCTTGAGGTGAAATTTATTAAGATAGTAGGGGATGCACACATTATATCCCATAAGCCCCACAGCTTCAAGGTTCTTGTGGTGAAATCTATTAAGATAGTATGGGATGCACATGTATCTATTCTTTCCCTGTTTGTCAACTTCTACTGGCTGTGTTACATTTGTCTCAAATCTGACTGTTGGACTGATAATGTACCTGCTTCTTGTTTTTTCATTGAAGGCGGTGATGTCTGTCTGACGAGTGTTGCCAGTAGTAGAGATGCCGTGAATGTTTTAATACAGTGTATACAGATTTAACAGACATTTGCTATTTGTTTTGAGATGCTCTGTGTTAGTAATTTACTTGTTGCATTTTTCAGCCTGTCTACATTTCCAGGGTCACTGTACTCTGATTGCCAATCAAAGTTTATTGGGAAAAGCCCAGGAATAAGAAGAATTTTCTTTAATTGGTGTATGAAACTTGTTCACTTCTAATGAATAATGTTTGTATTCATAGTCATTTTACTCCTTTTAAGGTTCTCGCATTACCACCATCTTCAACTTCGGCTATGTCTCCTTAAATATTCTGCACCTACGGGCTGAAGATGCTGGAACTTACACCGTGCGAGCTGTGAACCATTTGGGTGAAGCTATTAGCTCTTCCACACTGCGAGTCCTTGGTAAGTGAATTATTTGTATGGTATGGTATGGTATGAGAATAATTTTAATATTAGTTGATAGAAATAACTAGTTCATGGTAATAAATTCTGTTTTCTTTATTCATTAGCTAGGACAAGTGTTACTGGAGATTTGGGTATTCCTGAGCAGCAGCGCTATATTGAGAAGGTTGAGGAGCTTGAAGCTTATCAGCAACAGCAACATTATAAATATGTTCAGGAAGTGCCTGAGAGCACCGCACCTCCTGAATTCAAATCTCCTATCAAGGACCAACTTAATATTCGAGAAGGTGGATTTGCTCACTTTGAAGCACGTCTAGAGCCTATTGGAGATTCTACTCTGAGAGTGGAATGGCTTAAAGATGGCCGTCCAGTTGAAGCAAGTAAGTAAACTGTACAGCTTTATTAGGCAACTACTTGTGTTGATGAGAGTCCATTCTTTAATTTTGTCCAGCATAAACTGAGCTTGTTGATATTACAATTGGAAAATGTGAATTTACAGATCTTTTCAACATTATATTTCTGAGGGTTACTCTTCTTCTTATAAGGCATTGTCAGAAATTATCGATTTCCTACTTCATCCTTTCATAAATGTTTGTTAGCTGATCATTTTTACCTCTGTTACTAAGGGAATTCCCTAACAGAGAGAGTTGCCTATGTGGTAAGGGTCATGCAGCTGCTAGCTTGCATTCAGGAGATGGTGGGTTCAAATCCCACTATCGGCAGTCCTGAAGATGGTTTTCCATAGTTTCCCATTTTCATGTTGGGGAATTACTGGATCTGCACTTTAGTTAAGACCATGCCCACTTCCTCCTCAGTCCTAGCCTTTTCCTATCCCATCGTTGCCAAAAACCTGAAAGTATTGGGATTGATGTAAACCGCTAGCAAAAGAGGAAATATTTCTTTTCTCTCTTGAGGACTAGTGTAGTACTTTAATCTTCAGCTAGATATAAACTCCTGTTTTATGGAGAAAGAGTTTAATAGGACTTTCTGTATTGTTTTGATTTTGAGTTGCATGTTTAAGAACATTTTTTCAAAATTTGATTTTTCAGTAATTTTATCTCCCTGATTCTTTTTTACTGATTTCATTTTAATTTTGTGTACAGGTTCTCGTATTACTACTTTCTTCAACTTCGGCTATGTTGCATTGACGATAAAATATGTAACGACTCATGATATTGGCACGTATACTTGTCGTGCCTTCAACAACCTAGGACAAGCTACGACATCAGCAAACCTTACTGTTGTCAGCAAGAAAGATATCATCTTGGACAGTCAGCATCCCGGAGGATTAGAAAGAATTCAGTATCTTGAGGACTCAAGGTGCAGTAACTGAAAGATTTAGCTTGGCATGCCGATACTTTTTAACTCGGATTTTCTTTGTTGTTTTGATACTAAGAGTTATTTAGTGGCTCTCAATACAGACAAATTTGCACTTTTAAATCCTAACATATCATATCAACAAATAAGAAACCCTTGCACATTTTCTGTTAATAATGAAACAGTCATTTGCTAGTCATAGAGTTGTGCTAACCAAAGGTATTTGCATGCCAATGTAAAATTTGTGTCCATGTCAGAATCAAGCGAGAAACTTGGGAAATGGTTCAAAAGGTTTAATTGATAATGGCAATTACCTCTGGTTCATTTCACATGATAAAACCGTTCATATTTATATGAGACAGAATATGATTGGGTGGTGATTTCCAGTCACTAAGTTATTGAGGAGGTATACAATATTACAATATATGTTTCCATTAATGATGGCCATCTGTAAAATTTATGGCATGATTCTTAAGGAGGCTAACATATTTTATCTTTGTTTTTTGCAGCCGTTATGGACGTAGTATTCATGAAGAAACTACTGTTACTCAGAAACCAAGATTCCTAGGACCCATGAAGGGAACAAACAAAATTGTAGAAGGCCAAAGGGCCCATTTTGAAGTGCGTGTGGAACCTCAGAATGATATGACAATGACGGTAAGCTTCATAGCAAAGTCTTAGATGCGTGAGTTTTAAGCTCTTACTGCTTCAGCAGTAATATTGACATTCCCTTAGGCTGATGCTAAAATCCCATTGTGTAAAATTGAATCAAGACAGTTTTCCTGCTCTTCTTTGGCTTTATATTTTCCACTTAATGTAATAAACTTGAGTAATTATGCAAATACAAGTAAAGTGTAAACTTATGCCCTACTTATGCCCTACCTTCCAGTTGACTGTATTAATTCAGCCTTTTGGTAAATGAGGGTGTCAGATGTAGTTACTAAATTAAATAAAAGTTAATAATAATAATAAAAAATGATGTTATTGCTTTTACATCCCACTAACTACTTTTGTGGTTTTGGAGACATTGAGGTGCCAGAATTTTGTCGCTGCAGGAGTTCTTTTATGTGCCATTAAATCTACCCACATGAGGGTAACATATTTGAGGTCCTGGACTGAGCCAGGATTGAACCTGCTAAGTTAGGCTCAGAAGGGCAGCACTGTACTGTCTGAGCCACTCAGCCTGACTACTGCCACCACCACCACCACCACCACCACCACCACCACCACCACCACCACCACTACTACTACTACTACTACTACTACTACTACTACTCTTTTTTCGTCTTCTTTACAGATTGAATGGTATTTCAATGGCCGTGTGATCATGAGTGCCAACAGGATTCAGACTTACCATGACTTTGGTTATGTAGCTCTTGATATTGAAAGTGTACGTTCAGATGATGCTGGTAACTACACAGTTGTTGCCCGAAATTCATTGGGAGAAGCTCAAATGTCAGCTACAATGGAAGTTGAAAGTAAGTGCTATTTATGTTAGCATTAGTGACAAATTGGAATGAATTGGGCAGTATAATTTCACCATGGGGCATGTCCCTTTTTTAAATTTTTCTTTGAGGAAATGTAGGATACTTATTTGTAAATGGTTACGACTAAAATATACTGCAACTAGGTTTTGTTAAAATTAAAAAATATATTATTAATGCTCCCTTACTGAGCTTAACAGTGATTATGTTATTGAATAGGAGATGAAGAATGTGTTCATAACTTTGACTATCTATGAGATGTTAAGTTTAGACAGTTAACAAAACACTCAACACCATGAATATCTGCAATACTGGAGGACCAATAGACATCTAGTTTGTTTGAGTTTGCTATAGAATGTCAGCACATTTGAATCAAAGCTGAAAGCGTAGACATGCATTTAATTCCATTTATCAGAATAACATATGACAACAACCCATCACCCTTTGATGGAACTGTCTAGTAGCTTTAAGTGCAGATTGTTTAATAAAAGGTTTATGAAAAGTGAAGACACTATATATTCCTGTTTTATCTGTTTTACCACCAGCAAGTGGTAGTAAATGTCATGCCTGTGGGTAGTATTATGTTGTTATGGTCTAATGATTTGAATTTCTTATCTCCAGCTCGTTCCAGCATCGATACATCAAGTATGCATCGTAGTACAATGGAAAAAACTCATCATTTGGAAAGCTCTAAGTTTGTTGAGCCACAATACCACATTGAAGAGATATCAAAATCCAAGCCCATATTTGTTCAACCATTGTCAGATCCAAAACCCATCAATGAAGGAAAGAACATTCATTTGGAATGTCGACTGGAGCCTATGGGCGATCCAACCATGCGAGTTGAATGGTTCTTCAATGGCAAATCTATAACAGTTGGTAAGTTATTTTGTTAAACACTTTCTACAGAGGAACTTCTTTGTATGGAATATTGTATTTCCTCGCGTATTAGACCCCGTTTTCTCCCGCTTTTATAACCACAAAAATTGAGTGGGGTGGGGGTGGGTCCAATATGCTATAGCCTCCCATTTTCTTCAGAGACTTCTGGGTATAAAGAACTATAAATTGTACATGTATGTATTCTACACTATTCTGTAACAAATTTCTGATTGTATTCTGCGTCTTACTGGCTACCTTCTTTGGAAGGCAGTATTTATAAATTTAAAAAATAAAGAAAACAACAAATGGTGAACACACCACTTTTAGGCCTACATATACTGTAAATATAATAAGTTTTATTTACTCTTATATCACGTAATTCGTTTCACCTCATTTCTTCAATTTTTTGACTTCCTGGTGGGAAATTGAACCACGTCCTTCCAGGTGAACCAAGCACGCCTTGACCGCCTTGGCTAGGCAGCCCCTCACCAAAGGCAAGTGACTGTTCTAACCATTATTCCAATAGCTGGGCCTGGTGTCATGGGCGAATATATACTGGAACATATAACTCTCCAGATCTTAGCCTGACATATAAACAGTTATCATCTTAACATCGTTATCTCATTTTGTACCAATTTTTACGTATGCTTCAGCAGCCTGGAACTTGATTGAGAGAAACAAGAGCAGGATTCAAGTGGTAGAAAGGAAGTTCCTAAAGAGCATGCAAGGTAAGACCAGACGAGACAAAATACATAATGAGATATGGAAAATCAGAGGTGTACGTAAATAGCAAAGGAAAAAAGACTGAGCTAAGCTAAGGTGACTCGAACACATGATGTGAAGCCAGAACGAGAGGATTCTGAAGGTAGGTTTTGAGAAATGATCACTGCAAAGAGAAGTAGAGGACTACCTTGAACAAGATGGGAGTACTCCCTAGTGGAAGGTATCAAAGCAGGAGACCTGAACAACAGCACAGTGATCGAAGAAGAGTGGTTGAAATACAGGTTAAAGTGGAGGGCTTTGGTATATTACCCTACCCAATGTGTGTCTGGAAATTGGATTGATGATTAAGAAGACATCATCATTGTCATACTGTAGTCATCATCATCATCAACATCATCATCATCATCATCATGTCGACATCCCTTACCCTTATGCAGTATGTCAGAGCAAATTTGTTTCCTGTCCAAATATTTCTCAAATTTTGTTTTTGCTGCATATATGTGGTTTTTATTCTTCTTTGTCACTGACCAGTTTACAGCAGCATAATTTCTTTAGCCTTCATTGGCTCATTTTTATCCATAAATTTCATAACTTGTGAAAGATTGTGGGTTCAGGCTTGTTTCAGGTTTATGACATACAAGGGTGCTGGCATGCTACGAACATATGCCAGTAGATGTAATTGCACTATAATGAGCTGAACCTATTTACGCTCTGGTATTTTTGAAGACCAGCCATTAAGCAGTTTTTTTGCTGTTAATAATAATAATAATAATAATAATAATAATAATAATAATAATAATAATAATAATAATAATAATAATAATATTATATTATATTAGATATATTAGATAATATATTAGATATCTATATCTAAATTATTATTATTATTATTATTATTATTATTATTATTATTATTATTATTATTATTTCACATTTGGGTCACTACTTTTGTAGTTTTGCAGAGATGCCTGCTTGTTGTTGTTGCTGTTATTCTTATTAATTGTTTTGATGCAATTTCAGGATCCCGTTTCCGTACGTACTATGACTTTGGTTATGTTGCTTTGGATATTGTCCATGCAACATCCTTGGATTCTGGAGAATATACTGTGAGAGCTACAAATCACTTGGGTTCTGCTCATACTTCAGCATGTGTTAGGGTATGTAACTAATTTTTTTTTTCTGTGCAGAGATGCTAATCGGTTAATTTATACCTTGAAGTTTTTGTAAATAGAGTCTGACACAGATCTCTCCTAGATTTTTGAATGATTTGAGTATTTGGGATGTTGAATATGAATATGATTTCCCCCTCTCTATAAACATTTTTTTCCAATGAATATTTCCTCTGCACTGGCCCTTTGAAGAAGTAACCTGTTCTTAGACAGTATTTACCTTGGTGCACCTTGCAGTTTTAGTTGTGTTATTATTTTTTCTTTTCCTCTTCTTTATGTTAAGGCAAGTTGAATCTATAGTGGAAAAATATAGAGCAGAAGCTTCTCTGTTAATTTGTATATAATACAAACTTAGTGATTCATAGTAATATTTTTTTTTTTTCCCTTTATAGGTTATTAGTCGATCAGATATTCTAACTGAAAGTCAAAATGAATCTGCACTGGAGCAGATTCAATTCTTGGAGGATTCTTCTCGTCATCGCAGAACAGTCACTGATGATGTAATGATAATGCAAGCACCACAGTTTACACGGCCTTTACATAACATAGAAACTGTTGAAGGCACTAATATTCATCTTGAGTGTCGTCTTCAGCCAGTTGGGGATCCTACAATGAGAGTGGATTGGTTTGTCAATGGACGACCAGTAAAAACAGGTCTGAATTTTTTTGGATTATTGCTGTTGATGGATTTGATAAAGCATACAGATGTGAATTATGATCTATAATACATTGATGATTATCTATAATGCTTAGATGAGAAATCTAGCAGGAGCAAAATATATATGTGTTGGAAACAGATGAAAAGCAGCGACTTAGCATGTAAGACTGTGTGGATAGAGGATAGAGTACACATAAAAGAAGAAAATGGGCCCAAAATGTTTGAAGAGCGGCAGTTAATTCGAAATCATGTAATTCGAAAACCGATTTTTTGCATCCCAACGACGGTTTTACTGTAATAGTTTACCCATATCACACAAAACTATCTACACCATTTAGCCAGGCTATCCGGGGCATAGGCATTTGTATACCTTCTATCCTTCTATAAAACCTGTGACTACTACTACTACTACTACTACTACTACTACTACTACTACTACTACCACTACCACCACCACCACTACTACTACTACTACTACTACTACTACTACTACTACTACTACAATGGTCTGAGTGAAGAGGGCAGGGGTTTTTAGTTGGTGGAAATCCAACTCCCACACAGAGTGGTGCCTTTAAAAGATTTTCCCCTGCCATAACAAAACAAAAACTACTACTACTTGAGGAAGGAGTTTACTGCTCAGAGTTATCCCACCCAATTGGTTGACCACCAGATCTCCTGGCCCATGAATTCTGTCCCCAGACTCCCTAAGAAACCTAACCCTGTACCCCTCATAACCACATATCATCCTGGTCTACACAAAATAAATACATTTTAAAACAAGCATACTATCTTCTCTCATCCTCACCCTACACTTGGGATATTCTTCCAAAAAGCCTCCTAGTAACTTTCCAGTGCCTGCCTAACCTCAAACACATTCTCACTCACTATGAACCATACCGACCTCCACCCCCTTCTGGCTCTTTCCCCTGTGAACACAGCCGCTGTAAGACCTGCCACTTCCATACACCAAGCACCACTTTTACCAGTAGCATCACCAACAAGTCTCACCACATACGTCGTCGTCATTATCTAACAGCTTCAGTGCAGACTGCCCAGCTTTCAACATTGGCTTAGCTAGCAACGTACTAGCTAAACATACCGTATTTCCCGGCATAATCGTCACCACCGTGTAATCGTCGCATCCTTTATTTTCAATACAAAAATCGGACTTTAAACATTTAATCGCATAATCGTCGCACGTCCAAATTTTGTTCACCAATCTGGTTAAAACGTAAATAAAACTGCAATGTAAGTTGCACATGAATGCGCAATTTAAATACATGTATGGTTTATGGGCAATTTGGCAACACAGTCACATTTGCGAGATGTTGCACAACGTATAAATAAATAATACCGGTATATGTACGACACATGGCTTACCGGGAGGCTATCGGCAGTTTGACAACGTGGTCGCGAGACAGTGTACAATTTATTCACCACCTACATATTATGAGTTCTCATTTGAAATACGTAAGGCTGTAAGTTATCGCTTATCAGCAACGTCGCCAGGAAATACCAGTACTGACACACACTTGTCTTCTAGTAGACAAGAGGTCTGATAGAATTCTGCGTTATTACAACCACCCGCCCCCCCGGCACAACAGTCGCGAAGGACCTTGGCCTAGCAAGCGACCGCTGCTCAGCCCGAAGGCAGCAGATTACGAGGTGTCGTGTGGTCAGCACAACGAATCCTCACGGCCGTTATTCTTGGCTCTCTAGACCGGGGCCGCCATCTCACCGTCAGATAGCTCCTCAATTGTAATCATGTAGGTTGGGTGGACCTCGAACCAGCCCTCAGATACAGGTAAAATTCCCTGACCCGGCCGTGAATTGAACCCGGGGCCTCCGTGTAAGAGACAGGCACGCTACCCCTACACCATGGGGCCGGCTCCTGCGTTATTGCGCACGAAGTGAAATCCAAGACGATAACGCAGATTTCCACGGAATTATTCAGCTCACGGTCAGCCGAATTGTTTATGATGTCTCAGTTGTCATCGCTAGACTCTTATCGTACTACTACGTCATAAGTGTCCGGGCATGGGATGAAAAATTTACCCAAGCAGTAAAGATAATTATTATCCAATGGTATTAAAGTTTTATTTTATAAACTCGTCAGTAATGTAATGTAAAATCATCAATAACTGGGAAGAAATATTAACCTAATTACCGTATGTTTAAAAGAAATTGAAAAAACTAATGTTTTTTACTGATGTCTCAGAACTCGGTCAACTACAGTAGATCTACACCGCGCTAGCTAGAGCGATGTGTGAAGACGTCCGTGCTCCGGTTTGCGAGCTTTGCGCAAGCGCACTAGTGCGTCGCAACCAACGAGCTCAACTGATAACAAATTGCTGCATGCTTCCTTGCTGCCTAACAGTATTGACTGCTCTGGAATGGACAGATCACAGATGCATTTATTTGTTTGTGACTGACGTGATTACTGTAGACATGTGTGCGTGAGAATTTAAGTTTTTAATTTGTATTTGGGGTGTTTGTAGAAATAATTTTTTTTAATAGTGAACAATTATTACGGAAAGTCATTTATATTGCAAAACATTAACGTGTGAAACATTTATAAGCGATTATGTTTAAATATAGAAACTATTCTGCGGGTTTCAAGCTAAGTATAATTGCCTTCGCTGAACAGCACGGGAACAGAGCTGCAGAAAGAAAATTTTCAGTGAGTGAAAAGTTGGTGCGTGACTGGCGGAAATGAAAAAACAAGCTAAAAAGCACAAACCCTTCTAGACGCGCATTTAGAGGTCCGAAAACAGGGAAGTTTCCTATAATTGATGAAGAAGTGTTTATGTACATCAATGAAATACGTAGCAATGGTTGCAGTGTATCTTATGAAATGTTACAAATTAAGGGACGGGAGGTAGCACGCAAACACAACATAACTCAGTTTAAGGTGAGTCGTGGGTGGATTAAGGGGTTCATGCGACGACACAATCCGTCAGTGCGAAGGAGAACAACACTAAGCCAAAAGTTGCCTGCTGATTACACGGACAAGGTTGTAAATTTTCACTGATTTGTCATACGTTTGCGCAAGGAAACTTCGTACTTGCTTTCTCAAATTGGTAATGCCGATCAGACTCCAATCTTTTTTTGATATGACTCGCAACAACACTATTGCGCTAAAAGGATCACGGAGTGTATTAATGAAAACCAGCGGTAGTGAGAAGTTGCGATGCGTGGCAATGCTAGCCATTACAGCTGACGGAAGAAATTTGCCGCCTTACATAATTTTCAAGAGGAAAATGATGCCTAAGAATATACAGTTTCCCTGTGGAATTCATGTACGAGTGCAGCCAAAGGATTGGATGGACGTAGAACTCATGCTGGACTGAGTTAAAACTGTGTGGGATAGAAGACCCGGTGCACTACTACTGGTTGTTTTAGATAGTTTCCGAGGTCACCTCGTGAACAAAGTGAAGCAACTTCTCAGTAAAAATAAGACACGACAGATAGTCATTCCTGGTGGCCTAACATCACTTTGCAGCCACTAGACGTATGTATTAATAAACCCTTTAAAGACCACTTACGTCGATTTTTACAACGAGTGGATGATGAGCGGCGATCAGCAATTGACGCCCGCTGGAAATATCAGGCGTCCACCCTTGGACTTGTTATGCTCGTGGGTGATGAAGAGTTGGGATCTTATACCACCTGAACTAGTCTCCAAGAGTTTCAAAAGGACTGGGATTTCGAATGCACTAGACGGATCCGAAGATGACGCAGTGTGGCAGAGAGACGATGAATCTGATACTGGTATTAACAGTGGCGAGGACGGCGCATCAGATACCGAAACCT
This sequence comes from Anabrus simplex, assembly GCF_040414725.1. Taxonomy (NCBI): domain Eukaryota; kingdom Metazoa; phylum Arthropoda; class Insecta; order Orthoptera; family Tettigoniidae; genus Anabrus; species Anabrus simplex. The sequence continues at coordinate 170,373,775 of NC_090266.1, read as the reverse complement.
GCGATAGTGACACAGAAGATTTGGAATAAATTGTGTACCAGTAAGTCCGTATTTCACAACAAAGCAATAATTTTTTTGCAAGTGTAATATTTTAACTTTAATACTCAAATTAATGACAATTAACTTAATACGTTCATTTTTATTTTCAGGTTGGAAAAACGTTCGCTGAATTGTTGCGAATAATTATGAATTTTGTTTTAGACTATTTTAATTCTTTTGATGTATAAACGCGAGTATTACATGCATCTTATATTTGTATCAAATACAATTTAGTTATACATTTTTTGAGTAATACAAATACTGGTACTAAAAATTCTTCGTATAATGGTTGCACCCTACAATTTTTTTGAAAATTTTGGTATAAAAAGTGCGACGATTATGCCGGGAAATACGGTATATGTGGCCACTGCAGTACCTGTGAAACTCCCAACATAGATCTTCCTGTCGCCGACTTCCCAAACACTTACTTCACACCTGCTTGCTCTTAGAGATTACAAAGTGGGACATCAAGTGGTGGCCTTAACATTGAACAAACACTCATTGTTTTTTCATTCTCTTATCTGTTTATCCTCCCAATCCCCTCTCCTCACACAGGGTCTACTTCCCAACAATGGCCACTGTCGTTCAATCGTCTACCGACGAATGCTGCAGACAGAAATTTTGGACCCATGTTTTTTTTCTGTGTGTACTCTATCTTCATGGTCTTACATGCTAATTACATGTAATATAAGATTTCATCAACAACAGTCACCCATCTCATCCACACTTTTAGATGCTTTTTATTGTGCAAATCATTAATTGTCAAGTAGAACATACAATAAGACTTTTTAACCCTGTATAAAGTAGTATCTATATAATATTATTGGATAAGGTAAATCAGGATTCTGATCAATGACCAAAAGGTATGAGATAAAGGCTGATGATGCCCATGTAATGGGCGAAACATGTCCCTAAAAGTTAATATGACAAGATATAAATCTTAACGTAAGAACTTTACTTTGTATTGAATAGGTTGTTATCAATAAACATTCATCATAATTTGTGACTTAACTTACATGCTAAGCTGCTGCTCCCCATCTGTTTCCTATAATAGAGCCACCTGGCAAAGGTTTAGAATAAAGTGCAAATTTATTACTAGACATGTTTGTACTATGATGGAAACAAAATTTTACGTTGTACAGGAACCATTACAACAGAGTCACATTGTACCACAGTCAGTTATATAGATAACACAACTGAAACTAATCAATAATATTCAAAATAATACCAGACCACAGGGTCAAAAAAATAGAGCCACTTGACACAAATATTTTGTACTTGATCTAAGTCTTATGAAATTTACAGGAACAGTCATTTTTGCATAGGAGTGCATTAGTACTTCGTGGTGTAACCCTTATTTTTGAGGATTTCCCTGCACCTCTTACCCATAGAGTCGACTAAACGCCTGCATTCGTCGCTGCTGATCGCACACAAGGCTCTCTGGATTTCTTCCCAAAGTTTATCTAAAGACGTAGTTTTTGAGCGGTCAATTCTCTTGTCTATGATCTCCCATAAGTTCTCGATGGATGATGCGTCAGGGGATTGAGGTGGCCACTCTAATACTTCGATATGGTGATATTGAAAAAACTGCCTTATGATCCTTGCAGTATGCTTTGGATAGTTATCGTGCTGAAATTTCCATTTCAGCGGCATTTCCTCTTCAGCATAAGGCAGCATCACATTTGCTAAGATGTCGTTGTACATTTCTGCGTTCATTATGCCGTTGATACGGTGTATTGGACCAAGGCCATACCATGAAAAACATCCGCATACCGTAACACTTCCGCCACCGTATTTCACAGTTTTTAAAGTGTACTTGGGATTAAATTCCTGGTTTGGTGGGCGGCGCAGATAGACTTTTCCGTCTGAGGAAAACCTATTATACTTGGATTCATCAGACCAAAGGATGTTCCTCCATCAAATATTGGGTTTGTGTTCATTTCTCCGGGCGAAGGCCAACCTTTTCCGAACATTAGCTTTTGAAACATGTGGCTCCTGTCTCGCAATGCGCCCATTCAATTTTGCGGATCTCAGTCGTCTTTGAATCGTTGAAGTTGATGGTTGAACATCATTTTTGTCACTAAACAAAATGGCTTTCAGTCGTGGTGGTGACAAAAATGGGTTTCTTTACTTCCCTAGTGATGAGTCTGTCTACGCGAGGAGTAGTTACACGAGGTCGCCCCCTGTTCCCCACCTGCGGCTTTTGCGGCTTTGTTTGTTTTGCCAGTCAAATGGCGTTCTGGACTCATTTTCGCGAAACGTGTAAATCTTTGGCTATTTGATTCATGGATATCCCACTTTTGAACATCCGGAACATTACTATACGACCATCATCACTTGCATGCTCTGCTCTGCCCATCTAGAAGAATGTAAACAAAACCAAACGTCAGTTTACATACAAAATAATATTGAGTGGAGGTTTGTTGACAAATAATATTACTAGCCCCCAAAACAACTGCAAAAAATCAATTTGAACGGGACTTCTGTAAAACGGCTCTATTATTTTGACCCATAAGATTCTTACCTTTATGCCTCTTTTCGAACGTCTAGCTCAAACGCTTCCTTTCGCACGACTACAGACAGCAGCGACGTCTTCCCTGATATTGTCTAAAAGGGACTGACAACACAGCACTCGTGGAGATTTTGCGAACTAATAGATATCCTAGTTCTTAATCCCGTCAATAGAGGTGGCTCTATTATTTTGACCGCCACTGTATATGTATAATAATTATAATTGTTGTTGTTGTTGTTGTTGTTGTTGTTTACAGTTTTAGTTAGTTGTTTTGGAATAGTGAATTAATGATCACTTGGTTTCCTTTCAGGTCATCGATTCCGTCCAGCTTATGACTTTGATTATGTCGCTTTGGATTTACTTAGTGTTTATCCTGTAGACTCAGGTGTTTATACTTGTCAAGCACGAAATCAGTTGGGAGAGGCTGTAACTTCATGTTCTGTTAAAATCATTGGTAAGCGCTTTCTTGCTTTGATTTGTATTTTATGAATTGAGCATCCAAAAGATACATACTGTTTACTAAAATTATTATATGAAGTTATTTTTTATTATAGAATACAAGGATATACAGTACTTGTAGTGTTCTGCATATATTTTTGTCTCGAAAGATTGCTTTCGAAGTGCTGGGTTCTTTTAAAAAAATCTTTTAAATTTAATTTTAATGTCAATGTTACTATGGTGCTCTAAATATACAATTAAGGCTTTAAATCTCAAAATGATTATTTTTCTAGAATTTTCTAGGTTTTTTGTGTGTCTAGAATCAAAGACGTAATCTTTAATAAAGACTGTAGTTTGTTTTACATCAGGGTTCTAAACCATTTTTCTTTTGTTTATTGGCCTGATGTATTCTTTATTTCCCTTTATTTTTACCTTTCACTATTAAGTATAGCTGATAAAGAAGGCCTTCTACCATCAAATATGTATATATTTTAAGAAAGTATGACTAAGTTCTTAGGGAATGTAAGTGAAATTCAAATTGTAGTAAATTACTGTATAAGATTATGAAAAATTGAATTGCACTCACTGTATGCCAATCTTTTTAAAATTACAGCAAAGAAAGATTTGATTTTTGAGAGTCAGCATCCATCTGGACTTGAAAAGATTCAGTATTTAGAAGATTCATCAAGATACAAGAAATCAGAATATATAGATGAATTAGTAAACATTAAACCCCGATTTGTCACAAAACCCAAGAATCTAGAAAATATGAGAGAAGGCCAACATGCGCACTTTGAGTGCAAATTAGAGCCAGTTACTGATTCCAATCTAAAAGTGGAGTGGTATAAGAATGGTCGACCTATAACTGTTGGTGAGTAATAATTTTTTAAACCTATCTCTACTGTACGTTACTCTTCTGCAGATATCCTCCTGGGAACTGTAATATTATATATCTGTTGAAGAGATACTACAGTATACTGTTTAGACTTTCAAATCGTGCTGTTTTTTACTATTTACAACTTCACATAATACTGTAATGGAAACAATTGAAAATATATATTTACCAACATTTTTCTTTGTCTTTTAGGAAGATATGTTCATATCGCATATAGGATACTTTTTTTTTAGCCACCCTTGCCTTTCTATCCATCTCAACCATTCACTGTTTGGTTCTGCTGGAGCATGTTCTGCACTGCTTGTTTTTCACATGTATGAAAGATTCATTTGAAAATACAGGGTATTGCTGTATTTTTCCACAACTGTAATGTAACAGATAGCACTATTAATTGCCATTCTTGGAGGCCCTGGTTCGAATCCTGGTACTGCCAGAAATGTAAAATAGGTAGGATGGCAGGTATATTGAGGAGAGTGGAGCCAATTTTTGCATCCAGGAGATGAGTGGGTTCAAATCCCACCATCTGCTGTCCTAAGAATGATTTTCTGTGGTTTCCCATTTTCACATCCAGGTAAATGCCAGGACAATTCCTATTCATAGGCCTCAGCCAATTCCTTCCACCTCCTTACCCAGTTTCATTCAGCATCATTCATTTCATCTTCATTACCTGCTCGATTGAGGTTGGCGAAAGGAAGTGCATCTGGCTGTAATAATATACCATATAATTTCATCTCACCTCATCCCCAACCCTGTATCACAGAATAGGACTACATATATATACAGATATACATGCAGGAGGGCACGTATATGGTGAAAAAGACACATACAGCTCACCTTCTCTGGGGGTTTACCTGAAAAGGCTGCACTACCTCTGGACAAGGATAGAATTTGCATTTATATTGTGTATTTACCTTTGTTAGTAACTTCATGTTTCTTATTCCTCTTTTCCTTCATACTGATAATGTTCCTTATCTCCTAATATTTTTAATAACTTTTTTATTTCTTGGAAAAATAAGATGGGTGGTATCCGATAAAAGAGTAGCATTACGAAAATCTTGCGAAGTTTGGGCTGGGAAGACTTGAGAGAATTGTCACTATGTTTTACAATATTTAAAATTCTTCCACCGTTTTGATACTCTTTTTGCCTTTTGGCAAATTTATTTGTCAACAGTACATGTTTCGTTCCTTATTTAAGAACATCCTCAGCTGTTATTGTAGCTTAGGTGAATTACTGAGATTTTTAAACACATGTTCCGAGCTATCAGTGGCATGGAATAACATTAATAGACGAATAATTTCGAGTTTTGGTTTTTAAAGTAGTATAGATCATAGTATGAAGATAAAGTTGGAATTCAAGAGGACAAATTGGGGCAAAAATTTGTTTATAGGAAGAGAAATTAGGGATTGGACTAATTTATCAAGGGAGATGTTCAGTAAATTTCCAAATTCTTTGCAATTTTGTAAGGAAAGACTAGATAAACAACAGATAGGGAATTTGCCACCTGGGTGACTGCCCTAAATGCAGATCGTTGGTGATTAATTGATGATGTAACTAAATGAAACTTGCTCAGAAAATTTGGCAGGAATATTGTTATCTGTAAAGAAAATTGATATCAGCTTGTTCTTTGTTTAATGGCAGTGACTTGAGAGTAGTGCTTTCTTTGTGGTTGTTTTGGAATCTATAGATAGATTTTTCAATACAGAATTCTTTCTTCATTGTAGGTCATCGTTTCCGTCCAATTCATGATTTTGGTTATGTGGCCTTGGACATTATTGACTTGATAGCGGAAGATTCTGGAACCTATACATGCCGTGCTGTCAATTTAGTTGGGTCTGATGAAACAACATGTACACTGATATGCAGAAGTAAGTTAACAGATTTTTAATCTTTTAGACCTATTATTGTAGTATTGACTTATTTCAATAATATCAACAATTTTCATTAATATTTGCTAATGCAAGTTATCTTATTTAAAAGACAATAAATATATTTCAGCCTTTTTGTTCAAAAACTAAAATGTCAAAATCAGCATTTTGTTATGTTCCCTCTTGTTTGATTGTTAAATGCATTATGTTAAAAAAAAATTTCCTGGGAGATTTTCTAACTAGAGAACATATTCCTCAGGGATACAAATGTTTACAGAACTCCATGCTGAGTTCTGTAATCATCATTGCTGATAATGATAAAAGGATTGATATCACATTTTTCATGTGTAACATATCTTAATTTTTTCCAGTGTTATCTTGTAATGATATTTTCTTTCGAATTTGTTTCTTCAAGGTACTGCTCAGATTCTGACAAACACACAGAATGAGATGGGCCTTGAACAAATACAGTACTTGGAGGATCGCTCACGTTATCAGCGTTCTGAATTCATTGAAGAGACCACTAAACAGGCACCTATTTTCACCACATCCTTGAAGCACATTGATATCAAGGAAGGACAGCGTGCTCACTTTGAGTGTCGACTTATTCCTGTTTCTGATCCCACTATGAAAGTGGAGTGGTTCCACAACAATGTTCCTGTTAAGTCAGGTAACAGAAAACTTTAACTTACGGAAAATTAATGAAACAGTGGATCTATTGATTTTATTAATTGAATGCCATCTTACTCTTGCATACACATACACCCACAATGTGTCATTAGGAATTACACTTAAATTAATAAGTGTTCTTTTTTTCTTCCTTTCTAGGATCCCGCTTCACAGAGACCAACAATTTTGGTTTTGTTGCACTTGATATTTTGTATTGTTACCCTGAAGACTCTGGCACTTACACTTGCCGTGCAAGGAATGCTCTCGGAGAGGCTGTTACCTCAGCAACTCTCAGTTGTCACTGTAAGTAATTTATTTTGTAAAAAGAATATAAATACACAGTGCTTTATCATTTTTGCTGTGTATTTCTATATACACACATTATTGCCTTTTCTAGTATTACTATATTGATGCAAGTGAAGACAGTATTTTTTTCCCCTTATGATTGTTAACTCAAGGTCAACACAGTGAAGCAATATATAAGTTCTTCTTTCATGATGTTTATTATAACTACGGGAACAGTATGCTGGTTGCTTAATATTTTTCAGGTATTTTTGTGCATTGAGAAAAGTTTGGTCGTTTTAGGATCTACCTACCATATTTATTCGATTATAAGCCGATACTGATTGTAAGCCGACCCCTGGGAAACTAATTAAATTTTTTTAGTGAAGCACACAAAGCGTAAGGGAGACATTATCGGCCATTTAATTATTAGATACATTGTCATCGTATGATTCAGATCCATCATCACTTATTTCTTTGTCACTGTCTTCCTACAGATCATCATCTTCTGGGACGTCAAGTGCGTACCAAGATCAAACTCTTTTTTCGACACATGACTGACGATTTTTCATTTAATGTTTGGAAATAATAGTAGAATTTCAAAAGCTTCAGTTAATAGAGTTGTTGGCAGAGTTTCTGCAGTGATAACATCCAAGACAAGATTAATAAGTACCATATTTCCTTCAGTAGAAAGACAACCACGTCTTCTATGAAGTATGCTGTTTTGCTGGTGTTTTAGGCGCAATAGATAGTACACTTGCAAAAATCTGGATCACCTGGAGGCAGTAGAGCTGAAATATGCTCCAGTTGGAAGAGAGACTTTTTTATTGATGTTCAAGTGATTTCTTTTTCCTAGTGGTTTAACGTCGTACTAATGTATCAAAGGTTTTCTGCAATGCAAGAACAGGAAAGGGCTAGGATTGAGGAGGTAGCAGCCGTTGCCTTAATTCAGGTACAGCATTTGCCTGGTGTGAAGATGGGCAACGATAGAAAAGCATCTTCAGGGCTGCCGATGGTGGGATTCGAACCCACCATCTCGCTAATTCAAGCTCACAGCTATGTGACCCTAACCGCTTGGCCAACTCACTTGGTTTCAAGTGATTAATGATCCTAACCTCCAAGTCAGGGAGTAGTTCTGGCCAGGTTCTGTAAACAACTGTATAATATTTAATAATTCCCATATCCAAGCACTGTTTGAAGTGGGAACAAGTTACAAAGGGATCCTGAACAGCGTGGAAAGGATGATACAGGTCTGGGAAGAACGTTTACCCTTCTTAGCTGGGGATTATGATTGAAATGTTGGGACAAACTATTTATGCTGATTTTGCACGTCGTGTTTTACAGCTGTATTTAAAGTCAAACAAAATCTCATTTGATCATGCTTAAAATCTGCTTAGTTCTGCCACTGCCTTCTAGATTCATACTGTTCGTGTTAACATGATAGCTAACATTTCTTAGGAAACGTTTGAAGAAGCGCAAGAATCTTAAAATATTTTTAACTGCTTAGCCACGTCAACCGCTCATGTGCATCATGGCATACTGTCCGTAGTTGCATGAACTGCTTTCAAGCATCAAGCTGTTTCAAATTTGTACTGTTCGTTGCATGAGCCACTAATAAGCATAAAACCTCTTCTGAACCATTTATTACCATCTATTGAGTGTGGGTTATACATCTTGCTGATCATGGAATTCAAGTGGGGAAGAGAGAAATTACCTTCAGGATCTTTGCCTTTCCTACCTATGGCTTCTAGTAGGCAGTGATATCAGCATACATTTTGAAGGAAATTTATATTGCACACATATTGTTCAGTTCAAAAGACAGTGATGCTGATAGTGACAGTCATTTCAGTGATCCGAGTGGTGCCAATGATGCAGAAGATGGTGTGGGTGACAGTAACATTATAGACATTTAAACAGATTGGCAGAATTTGGAATAGCACGAAAGGTTCTTATTTACTGCTGATTCTGGTTTGCATGTGCACTTTGAGGATAACTCTGAACCTGTAGATATTTCTGAGGGTCTGGATGTAGCGCTACGCGAAGTCCAATACAGAATGCAGAAGAAGAAAAATAAATTTTCAAGCATTTATTTTCTGATGAACTAGCAGAACTGTTAGTGGGGAGAAGTGAGTGTATGTGTGTGTTTGACACTTTTTAAATGTTTCATGTTAACGTTCCCTAATTAGGGAAACAGGAAGAAACAAAATTTGAGGCTGCTGAAATGTGGTTTTTGAGAAGAATTACAAAAACGGGTTGGATGGATAAAAAAAAAAAAAAAAGACTTTGTTTTAAGAACGTAAAAGAGGATCGGTGTTTATTAAATACAATAAAGAAGGGGAAAACGAAGTTCCTTGGTCACGTACTGAGACATGACTCTTCTCTAAACCTTCATTGAAGGTAAAGTGCTGGGAAAGAGACCATGGGGACGACCAAGGATGTCATACATCAAGAACTCCGTCGGTGAACTGGCATGTGGTTCATATAGCAACATGAAGAGGATAGCAGAAGATCATCAGATGTGGCTGCAGCAACGAGGCATTGCCTTTAGTAGATGATGATGATGTTAACTTTACCCTAGTGAAAAATATGTTCACACACTTGAGAAGGGAAAAATTACTAAAATAAATTACTCAACAGGTGGAAAATAAATACTCAGTTGTGTTAAATTTTTAACACAGTATTAACTAACAACTTGATAGTATGTATGTCTGTATACAATATAACAGCTTATGATGAAACCGGGCCTGAATCTACACAATGGTGAAAACTTCCTTATGCCCACTTCTAGCTTTATTTTTCGGAACTTTTACCTCTTGCATCGATAAAGGGTGTCATCTACTTGACTGGCCATGTTAATAATACTGATTGTAAGCTGAGAAGCCTTTTTTGAACTAAGGAAAAAAGTAAAGGTAGGGTTTACTTACAACAGGAAAATACAGTATACTTGTATAATGTTCTATTGTTACCTGAGTTCATACATGCAGGACATCTGTAAAATAACAAGTGAAATATTCTTTATACTAATGGTATACCTGACACCAACCTTTTGAAATGTTGATCCTCTACACTGTCAGTCACGGACTGTGAAAACCACCTTGAAAATTGCACCTGCTGGGGGTTGAGGTTTCAGTTTATGATGTTGGGTTTATTAATATGGTGTAAGGTGTAATAATTTTTTGAAGAATCCAGTGAGATTAGTTTATAGAGAAAATTTCATTAGTGACTTTCACAGTAAATGAACCTGGCTAGCATTAAATTCTCGTGATCTTCTCTTTTGCACGTGCTATGCGTATAGCTTTTTTAAAAAATATCGACCGATATACCCCTGGATTCAAATTTCTTGGCCTATGTTTTGATCGTTTGTTTCAAGAAAGGGCAAAATTTAGGAATGTTGTAATAAATTCTCTTCAAGACTGATGGGCAGAATGGTGTTTAACTTTGCACAAAGGATGTACTATTAGTGTGTCAGTTTCCTTCCATTTCATAGTCAGTTGCAAACTGTTGCAGACAGACAGAGTGGAGAAGAAAGGTCATTTCTGCACTATGTGTGCATAGTAATAAGGTTGCTACTTTTATGAAGAAAGGAAAAAAAAAAAGAGGAACATTTGTAACACAAAGAAACAATGAACAAGTAATTAAAATATTACTAACACTATAGAAAAGGTTTTTGGTTTGGGTCACATAGCTATCAGCTTGCATTTGGGATATACCAGGTTTGAACTCCACTGTTGGCAGCCCTGAAGATGGTTTTCCATGGTTTCCTATTTTCACACCAGGCAAATGCTGGGGCTGTACCTTAATTAAGGCCATGGTCGCTTCTTTCCCATTCCTAGCCCTTTCTTATCCCACTGTCGCCATACGACCTGTGTCAGTGCGATGTAAAACATATTATTTAAAAAAAAGAGAGAAGGTGTAAACAACAAATACATGTTAGTGACCACAGTTAATGTTATCTTGTACCTTATTTAGTGTTAAGAATTTCATTATGGTCCATATTGAATCGAAATTTACAATGTTGAATAAGGATGAAGGGTTTCCACCTGTTCAATACATTGACATAGTGACTTAATTAAAATATCATATTTTTGTTATTATCATTATGGTACCGGTTTTGGCATCTCCCATGCCATCATCAGCCAATAAAAAATTTTGCAAGGTATTATAAGTGATTACATGAAATATTTATGCAGTATAGAAATATATACAGAGCATGCTATCTAGAGTTCTGAAATTATACAATTATATATATACATTAAAATATGTGTGATTAAAATACAAAGACCGCTTAAGGTTTTAAGATGTTAGACACGCCATAACACAAAACACTTTCTTGTGTGTCAAAAATATTTTTTAAAAACTAAAATATAAGTACTCTTATGCTCTTCAAGGCTATTCACTTATATTTTAGTTGTAAAAGATCTTTTTGGGACACAAGAAAGTGTTGTGTTTTATGACGTGTCTAACATCTTAAAAGATTAAGCGGTCTTTGTATTTTAATCACACATATTTTAATGTATATATATATATATGTATAATTGTATAATTTCAGAACACTAGATAGCATGCTCTGTATATGTTTCTATACTGCATAAATATTTCATGTAATCACTTATAATACCTTGCAAAATTTTTCATTGGCTGATGATGGCATGGGAGATGCCAAAACCTGTACCATAATGATAATAATAAAAATGTGATATTTTAATTAAGTCACTATGTCAATGTATTGAACAGGTGGAAACCCTTTATCCTTATTCAACATTGTAAATCTTGTACCATGACATTGATGGGGAGGAGTGTTGTTTTTCTTTCTTTTTTTCCCCTGCATTATGTTCCAACCATCATTAATGAAGGGTTGTTGTGTCATCTAACATGGAAACAAATCAGATGACGACAGTTCGATATGGATTCGAAACACTTCTTTCCATTTGCAATTGATATTGATTAACTTGGGCTTGATTTAAAATACAGTAGAAGTCCGTTATAGCGAGAATTCGTAACAGCGAAAAATTTACTCGCTATAACGGATTGTCGTTATATCCGATTTTTGTATAAAAGTCGGAAAACCCTTCATGCACATAAAAATCTGTATGAAACGGCAATCATTTTGTTCAAAACTTGTGTTTCCGCAGATGATATCGACACTACGGCTTACTTGTGTGTTATTTTTTGTAATCCGATACTACGTGAAAGTGTATGTTTAATTTCATTTTGAAAAAAATATAGTACCGTATTTCTCCGAATCCAAGATGAACCCCACTTTTCCCTTCAAAAAATTTAAATCATGCTCAAAAAGAAGTTTGTAAAATCATATGGATGCCTTGTTGTACATTAGGCCTACGCATTTTTAGACTATTTTTAGACGCCGTACATTGATTTTCGTCACGCCGTATTTCTTTCTTTTTTCTTGTGGCTGCACAATTATTCTTTATTTTCAGGGGTTTAAGGACCATTAACTTAACATTGGCATCATAATACCGAAAAGAACTCGTTGAAAATTTTCCGGCAATACCTATTCCATGCGTCTCTACAATACAACGATCCATCAGGAAATTATTCTTGCTGTCTATAAAACTGTTACTTTTACGCAGCGTCAGATATAACCGGCTACCGCTACACGCACGTCTCGCTTGTCGGGTTCGGCCAAATTCAGCGGCTAGTGATGTATAAGCCTAATCGCGAACGTTGAAAATCAACTAACGAGTTTATTGCGTCACGGTATGGCCCTTGCGTTTTTCGTGCACATACCTCACAATTTCATCTTCGACTTCTTTAAAGCGCCCTTCTTGTGGACCACTGAATGCATTTTTTGTACAGTACCGGTACTCATTTTTTTTTTAGCTCTTTGTCTTCACGCTAACGCCAAATACTGGCTTTAGTTAGGCCTATGCCGTATGTTCTTGCGCCTGCACAATTATTTTACATTTTCGAGTGTTTAATAAACATCAACTTAAAATTGGCATCATAATATCGACTAGAACCCGTTGAAAATTTGCCGGCAATACCTTTTCCACGTATCTTTACAATACGACTATCCATCACGAAAATATTCCTGCTGTCTATAAACCTTAATTTTACTAAGCGTCAAGTACAATAGACACGTTATGACTCTGACACTGAGTAGCCATGGCTTTTCTAAGAATTCGAAGGGTCGCATGGTTTGATGCCATTCTGCAGATTTGAGAAACACACAGGCACTGCACAACCGGTTGTCACGGCTAGCGATGTGTAGCAAAGAGGCGGTCGTTTATTGTCAACGAGTTCTGTGCGCGTGTGAAAAGAAGCAGCGTGGTTACCGCGGTAGTTGCCAGTGGTATCAACCCTTGATTTTTCGCATGAGATTCTGAGGAAAAAAGTCTTGGATTCGGAAAAATACGGTATCACTCCAGAGATTTCTGTGGCAAACACCTCAGCTTTCTTCTTCAAACAGTGTCACCTAACCTAACCGTACATGTAGCCTATCATGAAAACATATTTGAAACGCATGTAGAGAAATAACCTCCACTCGAAAAATTTACATGTAAATAGCCATAACTAGACGCGAGAAGATATGAAATATCCTCTGAAATCAGTGATGTACTCTGCCATATCTTGAGGTGTATCACATTCTTACTTAATTTCCGTACATTACATCAAAATGAAGATATCGTTTACTTCAGTCTTTATTTTTAATGAGTTAACAACTGCTATCGGCCACGTAATTTACGCATTTAGTACAAAAACGTGTTATCCTGTTTCATTTCGAATTTTCTTTAGAGAACAGCAGTCGATGGGTGTTATTAATCAACTCCAACATCGCCTTTGAATGTCAACGAGAGAGATCGCAAATGTACAAAGTGAGAAAACTATACCGTACCGAAGATGATCGATCGCATTTTGTTGCAAATGTTTCAGTTTTCTTATTCAAACAGCATCACGTATCCTAACTTAACCGTACTATACGTATGATGAAAACACACTTCAAGCGCCAGTAGAGAAACTATAACTTTCTCGCTATAAATTTTCATAATAGCCTTTCCGTAAATTAACCAGACGCGACAAAATATAAACTAACCTCTGAAATCAATTAGAAGCACTCTGCCATATCTCGAGGTTTATCCCATTCTTACTTAATTGCAGTATTTAGCCTCAAAATTAAGCGGTAGTTTAGTCAGCCTTAATTTTTTAACAAGTTAACAACCGTTATCGGGCACATTATTTACGCATTTATTACGAAAATATGTTCTCTTTCATTTCAAATTTTCTTTACGGAACAGCTGTCGGCGGGTATTACAAATCGACTCCGACATCGCCTTCGAATGTAGACGAGATAAATCGGTAGTGCACATAGCGAGGAAACGATGCCGAAGGTAATCTATCGCATGCAATATCATCGCTGGGGTGTATAAATGTTGGTAACGGAAAAAATCGCGCGCGCTTAATTGCTCGTAATAACGGATGCGCCAGTGATAGGGTTCTCGCTGTAACCGAAGAACGATACACAGTTTAATATGTGAATTTGAAGGGCCAGAGTAAAGTCGTCGCTATAACGGAGTTCTCGTTATATGCCGTACTCGCTATAACGGACTTCTACTGTAGAATTTCATGCTTGCATAACTTTTTATGGAAGCTTGATATTGCAATCTCAACAGTTTATATGATTCTTTAGTTTTTATGAAGGAACAATTTAATCTAAGACATTTGTTCTCTTTTACTCATTAGATTAAAAAAAATATTTTGAATAAGGTGAAACATGCTAATTGTTGTCAAAAAGTAGTAGGTGGTTGTATTTTTTACTTTGTGAATGTTTAACTAAAAATAAATATTCTCTGCTTTCACCAACTTTATCAATATCCACTGAACTGTACAGAAAATATTTTACATTATGTTACAGCCCGAAAGTCTATTTACTTGGAATCTCAGCATGAGGAAGCTCTATCTCAGCTTAGTTACCTTGAGGATTCTTCTCGTTACCAGCGTCAGACTGTTCAAGAGGAGACAGTCTCTCAGGCTCCAGTTTTCACTCAACCAATGAGAGATATCCGAGTTGCAGAAAACCAAGCAGCTCATTTTGAAGCTCGACTTATACCAGTGGGTGATTCTAAACTCCGTGTGGAATGGCTGAGGAATGGTGTGCCTATCCAAGCATGTAAGTTTGAATTCCTTTATAATTATTTGACACAATAGACATACAACAGTTGAGGAAGAACTGAATTAAAATTGATAATCAGGTTGGTAATGCCTTATATCAGAGTGAAGATATCATGGGGCAGTGGGGTATACCATAGGAGAAGAAATTACTTCAGACCTTTAATGTATCAGTGTTTGTTATGGTATCAGAAAGAGTGTGCTGTTCAGTAGGAATGAAATCTGAATTATGTGGAACAAATAAATCAATCCTTAGATAACTCACTAAGAGAAGAAGATCCCACTTTTAAGGATTAAACACTATGTAAAACTGCAGAAAGTACTTGAGAATAAGCAAACAACAGGTAATGGTAGGTAGAAAATGTAAATGTATTCACAGTTATGCTCCGTTGTAAACAACATTATCAAATATGAGCTCATGTTGTATAACAAACGCAAGATTATAGACAAATGATGGTCTTTTGGGATATCGAGCCTTTCAACTACCGTGCAGTAGCCCTGCCATTACATCTTTCATCTTTCATTTAAAATATTGTAAATAATCTCACCTCAGGCCCCAGCTCTGTACGTGACAGTCTGTACAAAGGGACTATAATGGACAGTTCTTCTTGTTTTGTTACCTGTCATTTTATTGGAGGAGCTGGCAGCAGGAAAAGATATACTTTAAAATATTGTCATCTTGGAATATACTGTATCTGGATCCTTGAATCCTGAATATCTGGCTTGATCTAAGATTAAAGGATCAGAGAGTATGTTGCAATGGTCTCTTTGCTTGACTCCCTACCATAGTGCCTCGGGTTCAAGTCCTGATGACTTCAGGTGGGATTTTCACTAGGGTCATTTGATCAAGATCTGAACTGAGCCTGGGTACTCTGCCTACTGCATATTAGTGTAGCAGGTGACATTAAAGAAACAAAAATCTAAGATTAGGTGATCATAGCACTGTCTGTTTAGCATGTAATGTTGAGACATATTACTTATATATTTTAGAATGTTATTGCTGAAGTACATTTATCTCCTTTGTCTTGCCATTTATTCGTGTGCTGTATTAGACATTTATCAGTATTTCTCAAAACCTGATATTAGGTGGAAACTGTGAGTTTTGTGGATACTCCGTTATGTGATTTCATCCAAACATTGCTGTCCCATTTATTGCAATCCTTTTTGTGGTTTGAAACATGTACTGTTACTTCTTTTCAAATACATTATTCCTTGTTTCTTGTCTGTTTCATTTTATATTAATTAAATATTAGTTGGAGATATTTTCTTTGCTATATTTTGGTAAATAATTCAAGATCCATAATGTTTAGTTTGGTTCATTAAATGTTGCTTCGCTTTTTGACAATTTGTCTTAATGTCATTTCAGCTAATCGTGTTACCACAATGCATGACTTCGGATATGTTGCACTCAACATGAAATATGTATATCCAGAAGATTCTGGTACCTACACATGTCGTGCAATCAATGACCTTGGACAAGCAGTAACATCAGCTACCTTGGTTGTGCACTGTAAGTTGATTTGATAAATTAATTTAAATTTATAAATAGGACATTTTAAATTGTTCAGTTAGAGTGAAGTTGATGACTTTCAATTACATGTTTTGAAGGTCAGCTTTAAGTTGTCTTTTGCTTCAATAAAGTGTAGGCTTTGTCTATTCTTATTTGATATCTTTTAAAAGTCTTACTTTTTATCTTTTCAAAATCATCTCTGGGAGGAAAAAAACATATTGTTACAGAAAATGTCTTCCTGTTATAGCTAAAGCTTCCCTTTTGTTGGAAAGTCAGCATGAAGGAGCATTGCAGAAACTACAATTGTTAGAGGACTCCTCTCGGTATCAACGCCGTGAAGAAGAAGAAATTATTGTGACTCAGGCACCAAAGTTTACTGCTCAGCTTAATGGGCCTGTGAACTTAATGGAAAGTCAAAGTGCTCACTATGAATGCCGCATCGAGCCGTACCCTGATCCAAATATGAAAGTTGAATGGTTTCACAATGGGCAGCCATTACAGACAGGTAAAATTAAAGATTCAAAATACTCTGACCATTAATATGGAATAAACCTCTTATGATAGTGGCATCACTATATGGAGAGTACATGATATAGTAGCAAAAATTTCTGAAATCATAATATTAACTTTATATGAAGAAATTAAGTTACAATTTATGAACTTCATCATATACATCCATATTGATACAGTTCTTAAAGAAATTAAGTTCCACAACAATAAATTAACCTAATTATAGGGTATGTGCTCTCATAAGAAACAGAAGGGTGCTTGTATTGTTTGGCAGCTATTGGCTAAAATGGCGTTGGCATTGGCTAAAATGTTAAAGTGGAGTGCTCTGAGGTCCCATCACTTACAATATCCATCCTGATGGTAGAGTTTCCTCTTGACACCTCATCACTAAACTTATACATATATGATGAATGAACAGTAGGGATCCATTCACTTTACTTGTTTGCATTACTAAAGATACCTTATTTTCAATAAATAAAGAGTGTTGACCTGAATACTTAATTCTCTTGAAAATGTAAACAGTTTAAAATATATTCATGTAGATAATCTCCCTGTTACATAAAACTATGGGCATTTCAGGTACACATACACCTTCAACATATTTTGATAATTGATAAGAAATTGAAAATTTTATACTAAAAATTGATTTTCAATAGCAGAAATATAATTTATTATGTTGTCTGATTTTTTGACTGTTAGAGCTGAAAGAAAGAACATTTGTGACCCGTTGCAATGGAAATTTTTCAGCAGAGCTGAACAAAGTGTCTGTGTTGTAAAAATTTAAAAATTGTATTTCTATGTTTTGGCTTGTTGCACTTCCTTATGGGCCTTCTTAACAAACTAAGTTACGCAGCGGTTTGAGTCTCTGCTTCTCGATGTCATGAAAACTTTGCACAATTGGTAAGAAAATTAGTGAAAGCTGTAATTATGTTTTTATCAAAATACACATTTCTTAGTAGCAACAGTCAATAATTAATATCTTTTGAAGTCTTGCACATAGAAGCATGAACTCCTTTTTTTAAATGCTCAGTATCGTATGCCAATTTTAGAACCACAAAAATCTCAAAAATGAAAAATCTGACTTTAGGTCCCTTTCCTTGCAGTGGGTCACATTTAATTTTAAATTCTGTGATATTAGTATGATTTGAGTACTGATATTCACTCTTGAAAAACAACAGAGTTATTCACTGCGCACATCACTTTTATTCTCATTTTCTTCACTGTTACATGCATTCTCAGCAGGTCTGACTTTAGGGATATCTTCAGGTCAGTTATCCCTTCCTATGCAATTAGAATCCTTTTCAGCAAAATACACTCTCACTGTTTAAAGCTTCTAAATAATTAAACATGTCAGAAACATTCAGCCCTGAACATGGTCCAATGATTGAAAGAAAACCACTGATGTGTGCACACATAGGAAGGCAATGACAAAATTATATATACCGGTAATATGGTTCACAGAGAAAAAGCAAACACACAAAATAGCAGTGAAGCAAAATAAACTGAATCTATAACAAAATCAAACTAAGGCATATGTAAGCTAACTGAAATCAATACAGCTATGACAACTCCCAATTTGTGACAACATGAACATTCACAGTCAACACATTTCATTTGTCAAAAATGAAATTATTTCATAGGACTGGTGGTTCAATTTATTGGGTAAAATTCAAACTAAGGCTTTAAATTACCATTACAATGCCTTGTTGCAAATAATAGAAGTGGGTAAACACGATGGAGGCAAAATATCTGTTCTGTGAGTGTTCTTGCCATAATCATCGGTATGCTGAGTAATCATAGGATGTTTAAGTTGTTCAGGGCATGGGCAGCTGCCCTCAGAAACTGTAACCTGTCACAATGGTCAGATATAGCAGCAATTAAGGACACAACTATGGTACTTTCCTTTTAGTAAAATTCTCTCTTTTGTTTTGTGTAACATTTCTGTAAAACTAATCAAGCATCATTCATTATGTTTACTGGTTTACAGAGTAGTGGAATTTTGTGGAAGTGGTGTGGACCAATGCCTTGCATTCTAGAATGGTGAACACATTTCAATAAATACACATACAATACAGAACATGTGTAATAGGCTCATTAACTCTGCTTTCACAATAGAAGTTAAGGAAATAGATAGAAAGCAGAAACTTGCCAGTCATGAATACAGTCAATCTATATATATATAAAATAGCTTGTCCTGACTGACTGACTGACTGACTGACTGATTCATCATCGCCGAGCCAAAACTACTGGACATAATGAAATGAAATTTTGGGGATACATTCATATTAAGATGTAGGTGCTCGCTAAGAGAGGATTTTTGGATATTCCATCGCTAAGGGGGTGAAAAGGGGGGTGAAATTTTAAAATGAGTGAATCTATATCTCAAAACTTTAAAAGTTTACAAATGTAAAAATTGGTATTTAGAATCTTCTTTAAAAATAAGGAAATACGTATTTTTTTGTTTTCAGAAAATCCCAATAGGAGGGGTGAAAAGGGGTGAAAAAAGGGTTGAATGCCTTTAATCAGGATACCGGTACTTATATCTCAGAAACTGAAGGTATTACAGACCTGAAAATTGGTACTTTTGATCTCTTTTAAAAATAAAGAAACACGTATTTTTTTGTTTTTGGAAAATCCATTTAATGGGAGGGTGAAAAAAGGGTGAATTTTTAAAATGAGTGAATCTATATCTCCAGACTTTTAAAGTTTGCAGATGTAAAAATTGGTATTTAGAATCTTCATTAAACATAAAGAAACATGTATTTTTTGTTTTCGGAAAATCGCAATAGGAGGGGTGAAAAGGGGTGGTAAAGGGGTTGAATGCCTTTCATGAGGCTACTTATATTTCAGAAACTGAAGATATTACAGACCTGAAAATTGGTATTTGGGATCTACTTTAAATGTAAAGAAACACGTATTTTTTTGTTTTTGGAAAATCCAAATATTGAGGGGTGAAAAGGGGGGTGAATTTTTAAAAATGAATGTGTCTACATCTTAAAACTTTAAAATTTACAGATGTAAAAATTGGTAGTTAGAATCTCCTCTAAAAATAAAGGAACACATATTTTGTTTTGTTTCCTGTAAATCCCAATAGGAGGGGTGTAAAAGGGTGAAAAATGGGTTGAATGCCTTTAATGAGGATACATATATCTCAGAAACGGAAGATATTACAGAACTGAAAATTTGTATATGGGATCTTCTTTAAAAATAAAGAAACACGTATTTTTTTAGTTTTTGGAAAATCCTATTAATGGCGGTTAAACAGAAGTGACAAATTGGGGTGAATTTTTTGAAAGATTATCTTGGAAACGTAAATTGTTACAGACGTAAAAAGTGGGTGTTTGGAATCTCCTGTAAATGTAAAGAAACATAGGTGATTTGTTTTTGGAAACTCCACTTAAGGGGAACCCAAAAGGGGTGAAATTTTAAAATGCGAATTTTTACAGTATATTTAAAAAAACTTAACATGTTACAGAAGTGAAAAATGGTATTTTTATCTCTATTGAACATAAAGAAACGTGTATTTTTAATTTTCGGAAATACCACTTGGGTGGAGGGGGGGTGAAAGTGACTGAAAATGGTGTTGAATTCTTTTAATTAGGCTACTGATATCTTAAAAATGAAGATGTTACAGACGTGAAATTTGATATTTGCAATCTGCTTTAAAAGTAAAGAAACCCCTATTCTCGGAAAATCCAATGAAGCGGGGGGAGGGGGGTGAAAGAATTGAAAAATTAATTGACTTTAATTGTATGAGAATATATACATCTAATAAAAACTAAAGTTGTTACAGACGTGAAAATTCGTATTTTGATCTCCTTTAAAAACAAAGAAAAACGCGTTTTGGGGGGAAACCATCTTGGGGGGCGGGAGTGTAAAGGAGTAGAATTCCTTTCATGAGGACACATAAATCAAAAAGTGAAGAAGTTAGAGTCGTGATAATTGGTATTTAGAAGATCCTTCACTATTAAAGAAACAAGTATTTTTTGCGGGAAAATTCACTTTGGGGGGGGGGGGGAGTAGTTTGAAATGAAGTGACAAAAGTAAATTATATTTATGGGGATACTTATATCTCAAAACTGAAGGTAATAGACGTGAACATTGGTGTTTGTAATCTCCCTTAAACATAAAGAAACACGCCTTCTTTTAATTTTTTTTTGGGGGGGGGGGGTTGGCAGTAAAAACTAACGGCGGTGGTGTGTAAAAGGAGGTGAGACCAATTGATTTTACTGTTCTTAATGTACTTATAAGTATCCTCCGTTGCTCAGGCGGCAGCGCGCCGGCCTCTCACAGCTGGGTTCCGTGGTTCAAATCCCGGTCACTCCATGTGACATTCGTGCTGGATGAAACGGAGGCGGGACAGGTTTTTCTCCGGATACTCCGGTTTTCCCTGTCATCATTCATCCCAGCAACACATAATAGTAATAATAATAATAAGAAGAATAACATTAATAATAATAATAATAATAATAATAATAATAATAATGTTCCGGACCGTCGTCAAATGTGCGGACCACGCTAGAAACGGCTCCTGGACGGGTAATGACTAAGAATGCAGTCCGGCCGCGGGTTCAGTGCCGCCAAGGCACCCAATATGACACCACGCCGGATCTCCTGAAGGATTTTATACGGATTAAAAATGATTATAGGAAAATACGGTATGGCAAAGATTTACGGACCCAACTGACCGGGAAGAATACCTGAGCCTAGCCCGGGAAGTACGAAATCGATTGCTGGAAAGGAAGATTGAAAAATGGGAGGAAACGTGCCGTAATCTAATAGAAAACGAGTCAGATCGGGAATTTTGGTGGATTCTCGCTGAAAACGTGTCAGATCGCGAATTTCGGTGGATTATATATGTAAAACAATAAGCATTCAATTATAAATTTCAGTATAATACTGTAGCGAAGCACGGGTACCTTGCTAGTAATACATATAGTGGAGAAGTAGTATCACATGGTCCAAATTTTAAAAATTGATCTTCAGGGATGTGCGTGTCTTTGACTTGTGTTCATATTTCAGCTGTTTCCTTAACTTGTTTTACACCATATCACACATATTAAAAATAAGAAATAGTATAATAAAATGTTGTGATTTTGGAAGGTGAGTTGCATGTTTTTTATCCTTGCTTATTAGAGGCAAATTAATTCTACATATGGAAGAAATTCAGGCTGATAATTAAAAGACTGCACATTTGTTACCTGTGCCTATGTCAACTGGCTGGCCTGGGTCTGCAACATTTAGGTCACTCACTGAGCATGCAGAAGGTTGTTCTGTGACATTTACTCTGTGTTGTAGAAAATTATTAATTTCATATTTATGGAACCTGTTAGATTTTATGTATTTAATCCTAGTATTTTATACATCACAATTGTGAGTTTCTGAGTGAGGAATAAAGTAACAGGTTATATTGATACAAATATAGAGAACACTAATATTTACAGAATTGTAAATTCTTTTAAGGTTTATGAACATCAAGTGATCTCATGTTTTTGCAGGACATCGTTTCCGAACCACCTATGATTTTGGATTTGCTGCCCTTGATATATTGACTGTATACGGAGAGGACTCTGGAGAATACATGTGTAGGGCAACCAACAAGCTTGGACAGGCGACTTCATCCATCAAAGTTAATGTCAAATGTATGTAATTTACATCTTCCTAAATATTGTAATCTTGTGATATCAAAATTGAAAACTTTAGAACCTGTGATGAAAGAAAAGAACATTTGAAAAATATTTTGTGTGTTTTACAGCTCGTTCTTCAATCATTTTGGATACACAACATGAAGGAGCCTTGCAGAAAATCCAGTATTTAGAGGATGACTCTCGATACAAACGTTCAACTGTTGAAGATACTGTTATTTCAGAGAAACCACAATTTGGCCGTCCACTACGTAACCTGGACCTGATTGAAGGACAGAGTGCCCATTTGGAGGCAACATTAACTCCTGTAAATGATCCAACTATGAAAGTTGAGTGGTACTGTAATGGACGACCTATACCTCAAGGTATGTTCATCTGTCATAAGTATTTAATCCTAGTATTTTATACATCACAATAATTGTCAGTTTCTGAGTGAGGAATAAAGTAACAGGCTATATTGATAAATATATAGAGAACACTAATATTTACAGAATTTACAAGGTGGGAAATGTTTTATGTTGTACTCAAGGCAGCCTACATGTCATCAAATCAATGTCTGTTTACAGTAGCTGCCTAATTCGAAGAAGGTCTCGTTCCCGGAAACATGAGATACAGTTTTGCATGTTATTTAAATTGTTTAATTCGAAATACAGATAATTCGTAATTCGAAGTACAATGTCGGCCCCATTACTGAAATCCAGACTTTTAATTCGAAACTGCCTTTACATTTTAAAACAATAGTATGTCATAGAGTAATTTCAACTCGAAATTCATCCGCGTCATACTAGAACGCATGTTCCAGAATGTGGAGGGGTAGCTTTCCGCACTTACACTCACTTCGGTGGGTCTACAGCGTGCTTCATGGTTGCTAAGTTAAATGAAATCGGAATTCTTTTGTATTCAACCTTTTAAGGAACGTCGAAATATCACGCAACAGCCAGTGTGCGGAAAAACAGAACACTGGTGATGCCGACAGTTGACGAAAAAACGTGACTCATATAATAAAATTCATAGGCACCGAACAGTATTGTCATTGCCGATGAAACTGCATTGCTTTATTTTAATTGCGAGCCCAAACGGTCTTATGGTTTTAAAGGAGAAAGTGCCAGCCAGGGAATCGTACAAGGGTGGGGGATGGGGGTCATAGTAGTGCGTTGCAATGCACATGGAAGCGAGAATCTTTATCCCCTCGTCATAGTAAAGTTCGATAAGCCACAATGTTTTGAGGGCGTTGGGCACTTTCCATGGCAGTACAAAGCATCTAAAAATGCATAAAGTACAGAAATCCAAAAAATAATGCATTTGCACAGGGGAACCAGCATAAACTATCCTCGTCTTTGATCTTTTTTTCTTCTTTCGTTGCGTGAGGTTATGTTTGTCAGTGATTTATCCAAGTGCATTATTTGAACATTGTAAATGCACCTTGTTGGATACATTTCAGAAATAGATTTTTCCCATGGCATTTGAAAGGTTTAAACTGTGAATCGAGGTGATTGCATGTATTAATGGGTCTTAGGATACTTTGTGACGCGGCAGGTGTTCACATTTCTCAAGCACGAGATGAGTGCCATGGCGGGAAATCGTACAAGGATAGAGTCATAGGAAAGTTCGATTTTAAGGGCATCGGGTACTTTCTGTGTAAATACAAGGCATCTAAAATGCATACAGTATAGTAATCCAATGAATAAAGCACTTTCACATGGGAGCCAGCATAGATTTCTCCTTGTCTTTGAATCGTGCTTTTTTCTTTCTTTCTTTCTTTCTTTCTTTCTTTCTTTCTTTCTTTCTTTCTTTCTTTCTTTCTTTCTTGATTTCGTTGCGTGAGGTTATGTTTGCCAGTGAGATATCCAAGTGCATTATTTGAATACTGTAAATGCACCTTATTGGATACATTTTGGAAATAGTTCTTTTTTCATGGCATTTGAAAGGTATAAACTGTGAATCAAGGTTAACTGCATGCAGTAACGGGCCTTAGAATATTCTGTAACGTGGCAAGGGTTGGTACTTCTGAATTGCGAATTAGCGGTTAATTCGAAATCACGTAATTCGAAGTCCGATTTTTGAGTCCCGACGACTTCGAATTAACGAGGTTTTACTGTATTTGAAAGCCAAGTTAACTATTATTTTCTCAAATAAACTTTCAACATATCATACTCTCTGCAATACATATAGTACTTACTGAAGAGATGTTAAGTACAGAACAAAAATGACCAGCTGGACACCAGTGGTATCTGAACCTATAACCTTCCAGTTTTGCATTGGATGCTCTACCATTGAGCTATGGTAGCGTGGGTCATATTTGTTCTGCTGGAAAGGATCTGAACTACAGGTCAAGCACTACTGCCAGCACAACTGTAGAGTGCACCCGTTGTGGGCCAGTTCACTGAATATTTAATTTTCATGACCACATTGTTCTCTAGATTATTATTTATTTACTGTCAAACAGAGCGTATAATTACTTTGTTTTGTTTTTTTCACTTGATACCTATTTTCTCAATGCTGAAAATAGCTTAAAATAAAACAGCAGTTACAGTATGAATTGTTCGGAATTCATTTTTACATATTAACATTTTAAAATACAATAGGAGAAATGAGAAAGAATGGAATTGGGGGTATGGAGGCAACTTTTTTTTTTTTTTTTTTTGCTAGTTGTTTTACGTTGCACCGACACAGATAGGTCTTACGGCGACGATGGGACAGGAAAGGGCTAGGAGTGGGAAGGAAGCGGCCGTGGCCTTAATTAAGGTACAGCCTCAGCATTTGCCTGGTGTGAAAATGGGAAACCACGGAAAACCATTTTCAGGGCTGCCGACAGTGGGGTTCGAACCTACTATCTCCCGAATACTACTTTTTCTTTTAACCTTCTGTTTAACTTAAATGTTAGTGACAATAAAAGTGCGCATGCATGTATATACTGCTGTTGCCTCCTTCATCACTACTAAAATCCTTTCAGCAGAAATAGAGTTTCTATTAATACAAACATTAGAGTCTTATCATCATCATTTTTCTAGAAATTGCTGTTTATTTCCTGGGCAATACACCTCAAAATTGAGTATTTAAAATTCTGTACCTCACTTTCATATTTCTTCATTTTCAGGCAGTGAATTACATATTATGATTATATGTATGATTACACTGGTATTTAAATTTCTATTATATTCTTGAATTGCCAGTAGTGAAAAGACTTCCCTCTTGATTGCAGGTCATCGTTTCAAAACAACATATGACTTTGGCTTTGTTGCACTTGACATTCTGTATGCATATGGAGAAGATTCTGGTACTTACATGTGCAAAGCAAGAAATGCTGTTGGGGAGGCTGTAACCACATGCTCTGTGAAAGTCGAAGGTAATTAACTTGCTACCATTGAGTCAAATTGAATGTTAACATTTAGGAAAAATTGTTACTACAGAAGTGTTTCCCTAATTTTAACAACAAATTAGAAGTAACTTTGGTGAAGAGAAGCACTGAGAAGGGAAAATAGAAATAAAAGAAAACTGACACAATTATGATTTTTTGTGTAATGATCTTAGAACAAATGTTACATAACTCACATGCTGCTTATTATTTCATTGTGGATTGCAAAGGACAATATATTGATGTGGAAATCAGTTCCTTATTTTCCATTGTTACTATAGTAACAGAAATGTTTTACCTTAAGCACTCTGACTATGATCACATTTTTTTAGGAAAGTCTGTATTTCAAACTCTGTTGATTCACCTGGAGTGACAATTGGGGTTGAAATTGGTCCCGTTGTATAAGTGATTTGACATCATATTAAATGGTATCGAATAGGTGGACCTTCATTTTAATTTCTTATTAATGTGAATGTTTGTCAGTACGGATCACAATGAAGTTTATGTCGCACGATGTTCACTTGCATACAACTTACAGTATATTTCCAGATTTTGAATTTGTATTTTTTAATATTAAGGCATTGTTGTGAGAAAGTTTTGATACTTTATAGAAAAATCAGTGTGAAGGTAATTAAAACCCAACCAAATGCCTTATAGAAAAATCAGTGTGAAGGTAATTAATACCCAACCAAATGCCTTATCCAAACCTAGACGCTAGTGACCTTATCAATGCCCTCAGATAAGCCAGGAGCCAGTGATCAGGCAGCCATCCTAAACTGCAGTTTACATGTAGTGGAGTGGTCTGTTCCTTTCTGCTCCTCTTCTATCCAACAACACGTGAGGTACCCATCCAACATGCCCAATGTTTCTTTTGCTATTTGCTTTACGTCGCACCGACACAGATAGGTCTTATGGCGACGATGGGATAGGAAAGGCCATGGAATGGGAAGGAAGCGGCCGTGGCCTTAATTAAGGTACAGCCCCAGCATTTGCCTGGTGTGAAAATGAGAAACCACGCAAAACCATCTTCAGGGCTGCTGACAGTGGGGTTCGAACCCACTATCTCCCGGATGCAAGCTCACAGCCACGCACCCCGAACTGCATGGCCAACTCACTCGGTCCAATGTTTCTTAACTTAGGAAATCATTTGAGATCTGGTGTTTCAACATGTCTACACCATTGGCATTAAATTAGTTAAGGAAATAAATGCAGTCAGACAGATTTCTTTTAGGAATGTGATCACCGTACAAAATTATGCACTTTGCTAGTGATTATTTCTACAGGTCAGATGTGGCCCTCGAGTGTTTAAATAATAAATAGGCCTAATTTTATTAAAGTAATTAATATTGATGGGTTACTTAGTTCAAAAATCACATATTTTTGTTGGATTTCAGCTAAGGGTGGCCTATATCTGGATACTCTGGATGAGCAGAGGTTAAAGAAGATCCGCGATTTGGAAAGTTATGAACGTCCGCAGAAACAAGAAGTTGAACCAGAGGCACAGAGACCTGTTTTCATTACACCTCTGAATAGGTGGGTATAGTTTGTTTGTATCCACTAATAGGCTCTCAGTATTCCAACAAGGAGCTAATTGTATAGTTCTTCTGGGCGCCATTCATAATTAAGCCAGGGAGAAGACAAATCCTAAATACTTTTGTAGTATTTGACCTGCATGAAATAGGTTTAATTCAGCCATTACAGTGTATGATTTGCCTTAATTCTTCATTGTTCAGAAGTGAATAATAGTGAGACGGTCTGAAACTTTTGTAATTCAGTTATTATTAAGAAATATTCTCCATTATATTCTTGTAGCCAAGTACTTTTGCTTATAATGTTTGATATTTGTAAGAAGACTGTGAAAATATATTTCTTTGCTGTAGATTTATGCAGTTTTTAAAGATTGCTTGGTGTATTTCAGTTTGGAGAATCTCAAAGAAGGTGACCATGCACACCTTGAATGCCGTGTGGAGCCAATTAATGACCCCAACTTGAAAATAGAGTGGTTTGTAAATGGTGTGGCCATAAAAACAGGCCATCGTTTCAGAACTACTCATGATTTTGGTTATGTGGCTCTTGATGTCCTTTATGCATACCCAGAAGATTCAGGAACTTACATGTGCAAGGCAACGAATTTAGTGGGAGAAGCTGGAAATACATGTACCATCAGTGTTGGAGGTAATTGTTTGCTACTTACGTGTTTAATATTATAGCATAATTCAAGAATTTTGTCAGCTTGTCAGTTGTGGTGTCGAACCCATATGGATAGGTATGAAAGTTAAACATATTGTTTGTGGTGACATTTGACTAGTTTTGAGAAACTGTCTCACTGGATAAAGTGATGTTCTTTACCTTCTCTTTTCATTCTGCGAAATCATGCTGAAGGTGTACCTCTTCATAGTATGTTGTGTTGGGTAGCAGTACCATGAGCTGCCATCCTTAAGGCCGGTCTCCACTGATTAAGATTTAACAACAATATATTAAATGTAAAAAGTGTTAAATGTTGACTGGTGACACCATCTTCATGTTAAATGTTAATTACTGTTTCATTTAATATTTGTGTCCACACTTAATAAACATGTTAAACTTGACTTCGTTTGTTTATATACAGGTAACTCATCATATCAATTTGTGGTAATACATTTAGGCAGTGTCTAGTATTTTCAAACTAGGACACTGGACTCAGATGAAGAGGATTTGGCCTTTGTTATTGCCTCTTTTGCTTCTAGTTATGATTTAGAAATGCAGTTTTATTAAGCACATTTCCTCCCCTCATCCTGCTCATTGCTTCAAAAGCAAACCACTTTGAAGTATAAACTCCGTCCGCTCCCGCCCCCGACTTCCGACTTTTCTGAACCTTTTGCAATTCTCGATTGTACTGGGAGCGGAGGGATGCTAGTTATTTTTCGATGCACTTGCGGGAACAACTATAGAAAATTTCGAGTTCCTGGAAACTGTCGTCTTTCTTCTTTTTATCTCTGGATTCCTTTGATGAGACATTCCACAAACAAGGCCTTTCTATTATATCATTAATTAAGTCCAGAGTAATCTCCCCTGCTCCACTCCATTTCGTACTATAAATTTTAGTATAGTGCAGAGAGAACGACACACGTGCACGTACTGTATTTGTAGCTTATAACAAAGAGAATGAGTGTTGCGGAGTATTATAACTATAATACTACTTCATGAGAAGCACGTCGTTTGCAACGGTTAGGCACGGAATTTGCTGAAGCTGTGCCGACATCTCACGAACAACAAATTGACTTGGAGCAGAAAACTCGCCAACATGTTAAAAGTGTTAACCTCAACATTCTGAGTTAACAAGCAAAGTCAATTGGAAGACACAATGGCAATATACATGTCAATTGTAACATGTTAAATTTTAACATGTTGGTGTTAAATATTAATCAGTGGAGACCGGTCTTTAGAGGGCCTGGTTCGATTCCCAGTATTGCCAAAATTTAAAAATGGGAGGAAGCCTGGCATGTGTATACGAAGGGTTCATGGAGCTCGCCTCCAGTGGGGATGTGCCTGACAAGAGCTGCTCCACTTTGAGGAATATGAGGATACGAGTTTATTTTCTTTTAATGTTGACCATCATTTGAATTCTTCGTAACCTCAAAAGAAATGGTTTGTTTAATTGATATCTAGTTATGTAGCCATCTGAAGTGTGGAGGTATGCTGTTTTAATTTGCTTTTCAACTATTAACAAATTTTGATCAAAGTCACCACGGAGTCATATAAAATCCAAGTTATCACAAAACAGATTATCGGTCAACTTCTCCCCAATGACCACCGGAGTTATTATCAATAATTCCCTATCCCTTATGGGCAGCAGTTAACAAAGACCACAACTTTTATTACTAGAGATCAGTAGTCATACTCTACAAGAAAAACCAGTATCTTATTTTCATTGGTTTCAGAATTATTGAAGTTTGAAATCTCAGATTGGTCAACTTCACCCCATTTGACGGTATACACCACATATTTCATACTTTGTGGTTGAATACAGGGTTAATCTAGCCTGTAACAGTCCAGAATACTATATTTGTAGATTTTATTAGATCTGGCAAATTTTTTATAAATTCTTTTTTGTTTTGTCATCTTCTCATAAACTGTTCCAAAATAGGACACATCATCAATTTGTTTGACTTGTATTTTGTATTTAACTTAAAACAAGCATGTATTTCAGTTTAATTTTTTTGGGCACAACCCGTTTTTAAGAGCCATAAAATTCTATATCAAAGACGATCAGTTACACTACTATCTATGTAACTTCATTAAGACACAACATTGAAACATCCCTCAATATGAACTGAGATAAACATTTTCTTAGAAGTGTTTAAATTTCAATAATGTTTAAGAATATTTGCTAATTTTTTTTTAACTTCTAGCTCGTCGCAGCATCTATCTGGAATCTCAGCATCCTGAAGGTTTGCAAAAAATACAGGAACTGGAATCTCAAGGCCGTCCTGGGCGGTTGGAAGTCGAAGAACCCATTCCAACTCCTCCTCGCTTTGTTACCGAGCTTAGAGTAAGTACCGATCATTAATGCAGGCTGTCAATTTTAAATTTCATGAATAGTTTGAATTGTCAGATTTTCACTTAAAAAAAGAAAGGAATATATTTTCAGTCTTATTCTCTGCCAAACTCATTGAATATAGATCGTGAACACTATTTAACATTTCTAATTGCTGATCTGTTAGGAAGACAAGAGTACTTGGGTGACATCATTGAGTGCTTTAAGTGATGATTGAGTTATGAATTTTTAAACAATTCCTTTTAGTTTTTGGTAATTTCTGTTTAATTTGGTTGATCATAACTTAACTTTCATGTGTTCCATCCATTAAAACTGAATCAGTATGTTTCACTTTATAATATATTCTCAAACTAGCTAGTGAAAGTTGTATTTTGAACCACGTGTATTGTTCATCTAATCTATGAATTGGTACTTGTGTGTGTCTCTCATTTTGGAAAGACTGAATCTTAAAATCAGGTTTCTTCAAATGTATACATTTCAGATATATAAAAGAGAAAATACATTTACAAGAAGAGATGTACGGTACATATTAAGGATTAAAAATAATATCAGTTGTTTTTGTTGGATATAGTCAATGTCATATGTTATTCATCTCTGTTTTGCAGGGAACAACTGAATTAATTGAAGGACAGACTGCTCATTTTGAAGCTCAGGTTGAACCTCTGCACGATCCCAATCTTCGTATTGAGTTCTACCATAATGGAAAGCCTTTACCATCTGCCTCTCGGTTCCACATCACCTTTGACTTTGGCTATCTAGCTTTAGATATTGGACATGTTGTACCAGAGGATGCTGGTGAATACACAGCCAAAGCAATTAATAACCTTGGACAGTGCACCTCATCAATCAGTGTCCGAGTTCAAGGTAGCTACCTGATCTTGAATTTTAATACTTGATATATATGCGTTCATTGGATTGTAAATATCATTAAGACTGGTTATGAATTAATTTCTAAGTTTACATTAGTCAAAGATCCTTCATTCATGTAATCTTTCAATGAAAACATACATTTTATTGAAGTAGTTGTATGTAAGTGTCATACATACTTTAACATCACTGTTTGTTTCTGTAGCTAAGAGCAGTATAATATTGGACTCTCAGCGACCAGAAGCAGCAGAGAAGATCCGGCAGTTAGAGGATCAGGCACCATTTCAGCGTCCTGAAATTCCTGAACCAACAAGACAACGCCCAGTCTTTACTCAGCCTCTTCAGAATATTGATGCTATTGCTGAGGGTCAAACTGCACACTTTGAGTGCCGCCTTATTCCTGTTGGAGATCCAACACTAAAAGTGGAATGGTTTAGAAATGAGAAACCTCTTGAAACAAGTAAGCACTATATTACTCTCCACAAAGTTTGTATGATTCCAGATTATATAATTTCCTTTTTAGTAAACTCTCTTCCATGTAGTGTTCTTGTTCCTTTAATACCTTCAATTTAAAAAATCATCTGGTTTATTTTGTAATCGTCCTGAGTGATACAGGTCTTAGTGATTGGTAGACAGCTTGTAGGAGCCTCACATTTGGTGATGAGCTGAATATTGTAACATATATTCTTTGTTACTTATCCTTTCTTGGAACTTAACTAAAGGGAACTTCATAGATGGCCAATTTTCTTAATTCAGGATGCCTAATTTCTCTGAGTGAGTAACATTATTTTATATCAAATATCACAATAGACTTATGATACACATTAAAGTGCAATTTAGCATACATCTGTAAAGAATGAAGCACACATTTCTGGATGACTGAATTAGACATTTAAAAAATTATTTTAAAAATCTGAGTGTAAAATTTCATTCACTCAAGCTGTATCTTCAGTTTCTATTTTATTGCTACATTGAAAAATATGTTGTAATTCTAAATAGCACTTCATTTTCTGAAATTTAACATCAGTCAACTAGTACAATAGAAGCCCAGTATAACGTGGTTGTTGGGGGGCCATGCTTGTAGTGATGTGTGTGTATTTGTGTCCTGTGTCTGGTTTACATTTCAGTGTTGCAATCATTTTGTGAGGAAAGCATTTTACAAAACCTAATTTTGGAAATTTATTTTCAGGTTCTCGTATTACTAAAACTCATGATTTTGGTTACGTTGCTCTTGATATGACCCATGTCCGTGGAGATGATGATGGTGTTTACATGTGCCGTGCATCGAATGCACTAGGAGAGGCAGTCACCACTGCATCTATGAAAGTCAGAAGTAAGTTTTTAATCCACTTCCCATTACTAAGACGTGATTTCTAATCATTTCTTTCTGTCCTAATATGTTGTTTCTTTTTAAAAAAAATTTAAATTTCTTTTTTAGATTTCACATGCAACAATTAAGCAAAAAGCACAAAGCACAAAGCACAACCGCTTGTTTTGTCTTGAGCATAACACACACATATATATGATTCATTCTGTAATTTTGTATCTTTTTCTCTTTGTAGCTAAGGCAAGCATTCAACTGGAGACTCAACATCCTGAGGGAATGAGGAAGATACAGCAACTGGAGGAAGGGCGTGCACCAGCTAGGCCAGATTTACCTGAGCGAGAATTTGAGAAACCGATCTTCACACAAGTACTCACTGGTCCATCAGAATTGTGGGAGGGACAGAGTGCTCATTTTGAGTGTAGAGTAGTACCAGTTGGTGACCCAAGCCTTCGATTTGAATGGTTCGTTAATGGTATGGAGCTTAAAATGGGTGAGTGTTATCCTTAGTTCATTTCATTTTTCTAAAAGTTGCTGCTTCTGCAGTATTGTAAACTTAAAGCAGTAATGTTTGGCAAAATGTGAAATTACTCCCTTAAACTATCATCATCATCATCATTATTGAACAGTTCCAGTTTCCTGGGTACTGTTAATGAGCCTCTTCCACTTCTTCCTGTCCATATACAACTTGTCATGGAGAACATCATCCACTGCCTATCCTCTGGTAACTAGATCAACCTTGATCATGTCCATCCATCAGGTTTTAGGTCTTCCTGCAGGTCTTTTTCC
This sequence comes from Anabrus simplex, assembly GCF_040414725.1. Lineage (NCBI taxonomy): Eukaryota > Metazoa > Arthropoda > Insecta > Orthoptera > Tettigoniidae > Anabrus > Anabrus simplex. Next base: position 170,340,410 of record NC_090266.1, on the reverse strand, counting down.
CACCACCTGTCTTTCCAAATTTATTCTGGCTGTTGTTGTAGGCTCCATCCTCATCACATGCCCATACCACCGTAGTCTGGATGTGCCGCCGATTCGGTCTAATAGGGGTGTCTTTGTTCCGGCTTCTTTCCTCACCTCTTCATTTCTTAACTTGTCCATCTTGGTCTTCTGGATGATGGATCTAAGAAATTTCATCTCTAATGCTTGCAGTCTTGATGAATCTTTTGTTGTGAGGGTGCACGCTTCAAAACCATCGGTCAATATTGGTATGAAATAGCTGTTAAATGTTATCAGTTTGGCTGGTTTTGGAATAATGTCGTCCCATAAAAGTGTTCTTACTTGTTGGTAGAATTCTGATCCCTTTTGCACTCTGTAATTTCCTTTCCAAATTATCACTGGAGATTACACTTCCAAGGTAAGGAAAATTATCCACACACTCTAGCTGGTGGTCTCCTAGTGTTACACTTGCTGGACACCCTTCTCTGTTGACTGCCATCACCACTGTCTTGGTCTCGCTGATGTTGAGGTTTTATTCCTGGAACTAGGATTTCCAAACGTTGAGTCTGGTGTGTACTTCCTCTTCTGTTTCACCCCAAATCATGATATCATCAGCAAAGGCCACTGCATTCAGTTCATCTAAATTTTCCTTGACGTTCTTCATTATATTGTCCATAACAGTGATGAACAGTAGTGGGGACAGTGCACTTCCTTGCTGAACTCCACTCTTAGTCTCAAACCATGATGATCGATCTTCCCCACTTTGTACACAGCTAGTACAATCTTTGTACAACATCATAATTTTCCTTACCAGTCCTTCAGGCACATTTCTTTTCCTCAGACACTCCCAGATCTTATATCTTATAACACTTTTGTATGCCTTTTCTATATCCAGCAATACACTGACCAGGTTCTTGCCTTTCTCAAAATACTTTTCCATCAGCATGCAGGTGCTGAAAATTAGATCCATTGTTGATCTGTTACTTCTGAATCCATATTATTCCTCCTCTAATTGTGGTTCAGTGATGGTTCTCAATCTCCTTTCTATGATCTTCTCTAGAATTTTTAGCCCATGAGACAGCAGGGTTATTCCTCCATAGTTGGTGGGTTTCTGTCTGCTGCCTTTGTTAAACAGGGGAATTATAACACCCTTGGTCTAATCTGCAGGTATTTTGTTGTCTGTCCATACGGCATTTAGTACTCTGTGCAGCCATTATATACCCTGGATGCCTGCTGCCTTTATCATGTCCACATTCACGTCATCTGCACCTGAAGATTTTCCTTTAGGCATAGATTTTAAGGCTGTCTCTGTTTCTGTCCAGGTGATGGGAGGTTCTTCATTGTAGGCTTGGATTTCCGGTTCTGTATTTTGTTTTTTGAACTGGTCTATTCAGCAGGTGGTAGACATGGTCCTTCAGGGCTTCTCTCACGTCACTTTCTGTCCTAACCAGATTTCCGTTTTCATCTTCAAGTGCCTTTATGGTATTCATTAGTTTCCTTTTACCTGTGATAACACTGTACAGTACTTTCTTATTGCCTCTGCTGTTCTCCTCTAGTTTCTGAGTGAATATATTCCATGCCTTGGTCTTTTCTTCTGTAACTGTTCTTTTAACGTCTAGTTTCTTGTTTTGGTATAATTGTTTGAGGTTTCTGATCTTTGCCTCGTCTCTAGTAAGAACCGGTTTATTTTTCTCCCGATCCCCTTCTTTCCACAAGAGATTTCTTTCCCTGATTGCTGCTCTCACTCTTTCATTCCACCAAGGTGTTTCCTTCTCCCTTATTTTCATTCTTGTCTTTCCACAAACTTCAGTTTCTTCCTTAACCAATGTGTCCCTTATTCTGCTCCATTCTGCCTCTCCATTTTTCCTTTCATCTCTTGGTAACAGGGTTTTTATCCAGTTTTTTGCCTATTCAAGATAAATTTCATGTTTCCTGCATGGTATATTTTCCATTACTGCTGTTAGAAGAATCAAAACGATTTCAAAGTAATGGCAACACTGCACCAAGAAGTCGATCGCATCAACCAAAGAGAACAAGCAGAATGACAAGAAGCAGTACTGGGGGGGGGGGGGGGGTGATAGTGGGAGAGGTTTTCCGTGGTAGGTACCAAAACAAAAAAAGAACATATTACCATTCGATAGTTTTAGACAAACAACTGTATTGGAACAGTAAAATTATGGCAGAATACACACTGATTAACATAGGAGCAAAATAGGTCCGAAACAAACCCTGGACATAAATCACCAAACCATTTTCTTTTGTATTTCCCTTAAGACGAAAGTTAACAATTCACGAATAAGAAAGAGGTAAAAAGGAACTACTACGCAGGACTTTGTTACAGTTTTCAAATACACTAATGTTCCATACACGATCATCTCAGATGATATTCTTTTTAGAGAAATAATTATAAAACTTTTGAAAGAGCAACTTTCTTTTTATGATGATAATAATAATAATTGGAATAGTATGTTTTTGCACACTACACACAGAAGGACAATAGGTCCAAGAGAGATCCTGGACATGAATCAGCAAAGCGATACCCCAGCTTCCCTTAACAGGAAGAAAGTAATAGGAAACTACCGCACAGGATTGTTTACAATTTTACAAAAGCATTTCATACATCATGATCTCAGGATAATATTCGCTGTAGATTTCACCTATACAAAGGAACTACTACACAGGATTTAGTTACAAAAAAAAAAAGAAAAAAAAAAGGAATTCATACATAATCATCTCAGATGATTTTCTTCCTAGGGAAATAGACATAAAACTTTTGAAAAATCAACTGTCCTTTTTCTACGATGATTATAATATTTGGCCACAATTACAAATCAAAGACCTCCAGGGCGTTTTTACAAAAACCTAATGATCCTAGTGAAAGAGAAAGGGGAGGGAAAGGAGGAGGATCAAAACAACAAGGACATGAAAGGAAGAGATAAAAAACAAAGGAATTCTGAGTGCGCGATACTGGAGAAAGCTCATCCACCAGTTAGTGTCCAAATTTCAAAGCTTGAGAAAATTCTGTTGGCGATGTCCACCCTCAGTCCACATCAATTAATTTGCAGAACGTAATTAAAAGGTAATTTTGATAAGTAGAAAGTAGTAAGAATTTACGCGAGGAACCAAGGCCTTTGAAAATCAAGAGTGTATTAACACCCAACACGCCTGAATGGCTAAATTAAAGTTTTCCCACAATTTGCATGTGAAGTGTTTTAGCTCACCCAAGTCCGACGATGTAAAGTTTACCAGCTGGACGGGAATGGAAACCGCATCGCACGGTAAGCCGAGCGAGGTCAGTGGCCCCTACACACACACACGCGCGCACTCTCTCTCTCTCTCTCTCTCTCTCTCTCTCTCTCTCTCTCTCTCTCTCCACGTAGATGCCAGTCTGCCTAAGACGGACGAGGCAGTCCAATATATACACACCCGGAAGCGAAGACCAGTCTATTCTAGAAGGTTTAAGTGACGTGGCAGATGACATAGGTGGTGTTAAGCAGACACAGGACGACTGTCAGTATGTTGAGAGTTGCAGGAGCGGAAAGGCGGGTGAGCACAAAGTAAGGTTAATCCAATTAGAGGTATAGATGACAAAACCAGATAATAATAATACCGAGCTCGATAGCTGCAGTCGCTTAAGTGCGGCCAGTATCCAGTATTTGGGAGATAGTAGGTTCGAACCCCACTGTCGGCAGCCCTGAAAATGGTTTTCCGTGGTTTCCCATTTTCACACCAGACAAATGCTGGGGCTGTACCTTAATTAAGGCCACGGCCGCTTCCTTCCCACTCCCAGCCCTTCCCTGTCTCATCGTCGCCATAAGACCTATCTGTGTCAGCGCGACGTAAAGCAACTAGAAAAAAAAAACATAACAATAATAATAATAATAATAATAATAATAATAATAATAATAACAATAATAATAATAATAATAATAATAATAATGAGCATATAGTCCAGTAGAAACGTAGATATTGCAGAGTATATGAAGACGTAGATGCGATGATATTTCCAGAAGCTTGTAGAAACGTAGATCGATGGGTTATGGCAGGAGCACGTTACAGTCCCAATCTGTGCATTTATATCTCCTATAATGATTACTCTCTCTTTACTAATAACTTTTTCCAGATCATCAAGAAACTGGTTCTTATCCTCTTGACAACATCCAGTTTGAGGTGCATACACCTGTACCAAAGTTAGTTTTTCTTTCCCTAAATGCACAGTCACCTTTATTATTCTCTCACTAACGTGCTGAATGTCAGCGACTCCTTCTAGATCTTTACTCTTGATGAAGCCAACACCATTCCTCATTTCTTTGTCATTTCCATGCCAATACAGTGTATACTGTTTTCTTAATTTCTTCATTCCTCTCCCTCTCCATTTAGTTTCACTCAGCCCCAGTATCATTAATTTCCTCTTAACATTTTCCTGTGAGACCGAGTAAGTTGATGGCCCCAATCCGTGTTAGTCTCCTCCAGGATTTTTACATTTTTGCAGGATCCTGTCTATCATCAGGCCATAAACCATCATCCCAGACATGAGTCTGCTCATGCTGGCGTCTTAATTTAGTTAATAAATGCGTTCCGAGGCTCTTATGTGTTTTGAAAGCAACTATATATAAGCTCTTTTACTGGCTTCTTAGGCCTAACATAATTGAGGTTTTTCTTTTGGGGTTTGCTCCCTTAGCCTTTGAGGATCCCTCCTCATACCACAAGGCAGTGGCTTCCATCTGTACTACCCCCAGAGGAATGGGTTGCCTCCTCCGCCAGCTCCACCGTACCGAATCATATTCTCCGCTTTTGCTGCCGTTGAGGTCTTCACTCATTACCCTGAGCTGGGACCCTTTACTAGATGTCACACACCGGATCAGCGTGCTCTGGGACTCACATAGGCAGGGGCGCCACTCCCTGGGCAGGGCTGCCTCTAAGAGGGTTCCTACCTGTTACCTACTAATAAGCAGTATAATATTAAAGTAAGGACGTCTCATCCCCCTGACTATAATTAATGGAGTAATACAAAAACCTCATGCGTATTTTATTTATAAGAATACAAATCACTGCAGAAACAGTTTTAAAATTTAGCACTAAATCCATATCAGACCTGGTTCATTGCTTGAAGTATGGCTATGGTTATTTACGTAGAAACAGACTTATCATGAGACATGCTGCTAGGGAAAGTGTGAATTTCAGATTTCCCTCTCCTTAATTTCTTGTAGGGTGATAGGTTATGTGTATAAAAGTCTGGTATAACTGTTGTAGTAGATATTTTTGCTATTTGATAATATAATATAAAGAAGAAGAAGAACCTCGATAATTCAAAAATGGTTAATTCAAAATCCTGCCTAATTCGAAGAAGCTCTAGTTCCCAGAAATATGAGATACAGTTTTGCATGTTATTAAAATTGTTTAATTCAAAATACGGATAATTCGTAATTCGAACTACAATCGGCCCAATTACCGAAATTCAGACTTTTAATTCAAAACTGCCTTTACATTTTAAAACAATAGTATGTTACAGAGTAATTTCAGCTCGAAATTTATCTGCGTTATAATAGAACACGTGTTCCGGAACGTGGAGGGGTAGCTCTCCTCACTTGCACTCACTTCGGTGGGTCTACAGTGCGCTTCATGCTTGCTAAGTTGAATGAAATCGGAATTCTTTTGTATTCAACCTTTTAAGGAACGATGTAATATCACGCAACAGGCAGTGTGCGGAAAAACAGAGTTCGCGAACACTGGCGATGCCGACAGTTGACGAAAAACGTGGCTCATATAATAAATTCGTAGGCACCGAACAATATGCCATTGCCGATGAAACTGCATTGCTTTATTTTAATGCGAGCCCAAATGGTCTTATGGTTTTAAAGGAGAAAGTTCCAGCTGGGGAATTGTACAAGAGTGGGGGATGGGGGTCATTGTAGTGCATTGCAATGCACATGGAAACGAGAAATTTTATCCCCTCGTCATAGGAAAGTTCGATAAGCCACAATGTTTTAAGGGCGTCGGGCACTTTCCATGCCAGTACAAAGCATCTAAAAATGCAAACAGTACAGAAATCCAAAAAATAATGCATTTGCACAGGGGAACCAGCATAATTTATCCTCGTCTTTGAATTGTGTGAATTTTTTTCTTTCGTTGCGTGAGGTTATGTTTTTCAGTGATTTATCCAATCCTTTAGTTTTACCTGTTCACATTCAACCTGAATGATACTTCCTCTTTGCATATGCAATTCTACGATCTATTCCTAATAAATAATCTGAACATTGTAAATGCACCTTGTTGGATACATTTCGGAAATAGTGTTTTCCATGGCATTTGAAAGGTTTAAACTGTGAATCAAGGTGATTGCATGTATTAATGGGTCTTAGAATACTTTGTGATGTGGCAAGTGTTTATATGTCTGAAGTACGAGAGAAATGCCATGGCAGGAAATTGTACAAGGATAGAGTCATAGGAAACTTTGATTTTAAGGGCATCGGGTACTTTCTGTGTAAATACAAGGCATCTGGAATGCATACAGTATAGTAATCCAATGAATAAAGCACTTGCACATGGGAGCCAGCATAGATTTTTCCTCGTCTTTGAATCGTGCTTTTTTCCTTTCTTTCTTTCTTTCTTTCTTTCTTTCTTTCTTTCTTTCTTTCTTTCGTTGCGTGAGGTTATGTTTGCCAGTGAGATATTCAAGTGCATTACTTGAATACTGTAAATGCACCTTCTTGGATACATTTTGGAAACAGTTCTTTTTTTTCATGGCATTTGAAAGGTATAAACTGTGAATCAAGGTTAACTGCATGCAGTAACGGGCCTTAGAATATTTTGTAATGTGGCAAGGGTTGGTACTTCTGAATTGCAAATTGGCGGTTAATTCGAAATCACGTAATTCGAGTCCGATTTTTGAGTCCCAACGACTTTGAATTAACAACGTTTTACTGTAAATGGCCAGTTAGCATGAATCTAAGATTTTGATATAAAAATACATTTGTTGTTTTTTTCTCCCCATTTTGAACCATTCTTACTGCTTGATAACTGAGAATCTTAGCTTTTGATTAATATTGAATTATGGTCTTTTGTTGTATTCAGTAATTTTAAGGATAACATTGACATTTTTTAAAGTTGTTTACTCCTTTAATGAATAAACATGATCATTTTAATTTTTTAAAAATCTGCCTGTAAGAGGTGATTTGTCATTCCAGTTTCTTACTATAAAAATAAATTGATGTATTATTGAAATAATCAGCTGTAGAGGCATAATAGTTTCTCATTTTCTTGTAAACAAGAAGAATATGTGAAATGACAGCGGAGATATTTAAAAAAAAGAACAAGAACACGGTGCTACAGCGCTGATGGGCTTGGGCCTACCAAACAGCCACTGTTTAACTGCTCTGTTCAATAACCTGCAGATTATGAGGTGATGTTTGGTCAGCACAATGAATCTTCTCTGCCATTATACTCGGATAATTACAAGTACTTAAAAAAAAATCCTTCAGTGTATTACTTGGTAAATCAGTGAATTTTGTTAACTTGTTAGAACAAATTGATTTTGTTGCTGTTCTGCTTCCATGAATTGTATACTATGATAATATGGAATTGAAAAACTAACTGCCTTATTACAATTTTAATTTGATCATGTACAGATATTGTTGAAACTGTTCTTTATTTACATTGCTTTCTACTTTTGTTTCCAGGTTCTCGTTTCCATGTCACTCATGATTTTGGTTTTGTTACTCTGGACATTAACTCTGTAATTACGGAAGATTCTGGAGTCTATATGTGTAAAGCAATCAACCAGGCTGGGGAAGCTGTTTCCTCTATATCATTGAAAGTTAAATGTAAGTAAAGAGATGATATTTTTATTCAAAGAATAAATATCTGTACAATTAGAAATTGAACATTTTATTTGGAAAATTTAAATGAAACTTTTGTAATTTATTTATAAGAATGCGAGGAATGTATTTTATTGTACAAGTTCTAGACTTTTATCGAACTGATAATATTATTGCTTAACATGTGATAAATATTTTAGCTCGGTCATCTATCCTGGGTGAACCAATGCAACCAGATGCATGGCAGAAGATTCAGCTGAAGGAAGCTGAGATGAACCGTGTTCCAGAGATGTTTGTTGACACAACTCCTCAGCAGGCACCTGTTTTCACAACTCACTTGGTTAATCATGATAAATTGGTTGAAGGACAACATGTATTACTGGAGGCTCAAGTGGAACCTCGTGCTGATCCCAACTTACGAGTTGAATGGTTCAAGAATGGTGTTACGCTCACAACTGGTAAGCTATTTTGTATGGAAACAGTTCCAGATATTTTCTGTTATTGTATCTCAATAGTTCATTTTGTAGTACACTGTGCGGAATGGGAGATGTATGACTCAAATTAAAACTAAGGAATGAAATATATTGAACTGACTGACTGATAGGACTGGACTGGACTGGCCGGAAAATCTATTTGGAGTTGGATAAGAGTGGGTACATTGATCATTTTAGCGTGCCTTATATATAAAAGATGTATTGTGACTGGAATATTTGAGTTGTGCAAATTACCTCATATCTAGAATTTTGCCATGCCATGTTACCAGAAAAGTGGTTAAATTGATGTTTGAATTCATGATCCATTTTTGCTGGGAACAAATTTTTCTTATAGTAAATCATTTTTCTTGTCCTAAGTGTCGTGATATGATGAGTTTATTATGTTCAGAAGTGAATGTTTAAAATTCCTGTGTTCTAGGCACTCGTATTCGCAGCACTTTTGATTTTGGATTGGTCACACTGAACATTAATGGCCTTCGTGCTGATGATTCTGCAATTTATACTTGCAAAGCTACCAATTTACATGGAGAAGCAGTTTCAACATGTTCACTCAAAGTTGAAGGTAGGTTGAGGAGAGTCTTCCTTTGTGCATGAATTATATATGTATTTCTAATCATTTATCTAACTATTTATACTCATTTTTAGATCGTCACTGGCTTTTGGGAAGTTCACTGCGTCCTGAGGCTCTGCCTATCATTGAAGCTTTGGAAGAACCAAAGAGCACTCAGAGAGAGACTTCTGAACCTGTCTATGAGTCTCCAGTGTTCATTACTCACCTGAATAATGTTGAGTGCATAGAGGGAGATTCTGTGCACTTCGAATGCTTAGTGGAACCATCAAAAGACCCCACACTGAATATTGGTTAGTATGAAAGAAATTATGTCTTATGTACAAATTTCATATGAAGACTTTTAATAATCTTTTCTCATTTGTGATTTTAGAGTGGTTTGTGAATGGCAAACCTCTTCCGATCGGAGCCCGATTTAAGTCAACGTACGACTTCGGTTATGTGGCTCTTGACATTAGTCATGCATATGCTGAGGACTCTGGTGTATATATGTGCAAAGCGACCAACTCAAAGGGTCATGCACAGACATCAGGAACTCTCAAATGTACCAGTAAGTTTAAAATAAGATAAATAAATTAAAATTTAATCCAGTAATAGTCTGAAAGAGAGTAACACAAAGAATTTGTAGCCAACTTAAGAAATATGCTAGATGGCAGCTATTGTAGTATAAAAATAAAAAGGACTGAAAGAGACCAAACTATTTTCTTACTATAGCTTACTGCCTTCATTACTTGATATTGTTAGCTATTTTGAAGTATGTATGCTGTCTCCTTAAATGATATCTTTATGCTGGATATACCTACATACATACTTGCTTTTGGTGTGAGGTATTCATATTATGGTTGAGTAAATTAAACATATGTTTTCAGGTAAGCAGAGCATATACCTGGATACTCAGCATCCTCAAGGAAAAGCTGGATTTGACAAGGTTAAAGAAGCTGATGAAGCATATGCTTCCAAACTACAGAGACAAGAATCTGGCCCAGAAGCTCAGTTCCCAAAACCTGTGTTTATTGTCCCACTGAAACCAGAATTTAATCTAGGAGAGACTGAACCTCTGCATTTAGAATGCCAAGTGGAACCAAAAGAAGATCCTAATTTGAAAGTTGAATGGTACTTCAATGGCAAAGCTCTTGAACATGGTAAGATCATGATTTTTTTAGTTCTTTAAAAATCTTTATTTAAGTTATCTGCAAGACAATTTTGGATTATCACTTATTGCAGCTGGACAAAGAAAGTAGTCTACATAATTTCACTTATGAGATTATTTGGGCGGGTACTTTTTGGTTTAGCAGGTTAGATGTGTTTCAAATGTCCATGAAAACTTTAAAAAAGTACATCTTTTTCCCATGTAATTATGACACTTCTGCTTGTATCTAGTATGTATATTTCTTTTATTGTAACATTTTTCAGAGCAGGTTTTGCTGATATATTCAATTTCCTTTCATTTTAATTGCAAAGAAAAACATATTTAAAAGTACAGATTTTTTCCATAAGTTTTAATTCTACCTCATGCCATTAATGCTTCCCATTTAACATTTGTCATTGGATAAGGGCAAGCAAGCAAGTAAGCACACAGGCTTTCAGTTTTTGTAATTCTGTAATTCTGTATCTTGTGACATGAGACATAGCACCTATGTATGGTTTATCTTGAAATGTGAACCACAGGGCTGAGGGACTTCTGTTTTGTAAATCTCACATATATTGACTGGAATACAAACCCTGGTCATTTTGGTGAAAATGCTAGCATTGATATTACAGAGTTTTCTCTCTTGCTGTTTCATTTTTCTGACGTCCGGTTCCATGGCTAAATGGTTAGCATGCTGGCCTTTGGTCACAGGTGTCCCGGGTTCGATTCCCGGCAGGGCTGGGAATTTCAACCATCATTGGTTAATTTCTCTGGTATGGGGGTGGGTGTATGTGTCGTCTTCATCATAATTTCATCTTCATTGCAATGCGCAGGTTGCCTGCGGGTGTCAAATCAAAAGACCTGCATCTGGCGAGCCGAACATGTCCTCGGACACTCCCGGCACTAAAAGCCATACGCCATTTCATTTCTTTTTTCTGATCAGCCCGAAGACACGTGCATTATTATTGTAAAGAATAATGAATTTGGTAGATTTTCTTGGATGAAAACATTCTGAACATTCTCTGAATTTACTTTTGAGTTTCTCTTAAGGAAGATAAAACAATATTTCACATTATTTCTTTTTTCTTTTTATGAGTCCATACTTCACTGTATTAACATGATATTCTTTAATACTATCCAATCATTTGTTCATGATTCTAATTACATATATTTAAAGTAGTTAATCTTTTTATCTACTGTGATAAGTCTTAAAACATTCCATATACTCATTTATTTACAGGATCACGGTTCAAGATGACATGTGACTTCGGGTTTGTGACTTTAGATCTAACAGATGTATATGAGAGAGATCAAGGCATCTACACTTGCAAAGCTTACAATTTACAGGGTGAGGCATTCACCTCTACGACAATTTACTGCACTGGTAAGTTGAAAAATTAGATACAGAATTATTCCCCAGTCAGTAGTTACTCTGATAGAGACAGTCTTTATCCCAACTTTGAGCAATCACAATTCACAATGTTAGAGAGATAGGGACCTATATGGTGGTATGATTTTGTCTATAATTGTTGTTTATGATGAGCTGTTGTTGTTGTTGCATATCAACAATTTTCTCTTATTCTTCTTTCTAATATTTGAATTATTCTGTAAATATGGGATATACAATTTATGTGCAAAAAAAACACTGCCATTGAATAACCGTGCACCCTGAAGAAAGGGAAATTTGTTAAAAAGTTTTTTAAGTGTATGTTGTTTTGTTAAATACTTATACCTATAATATCCTCTTTTTTTCTAACGTTTTACTTCAAAAATAGGGGAGGGTATAATACGTGAAAATTTTACATAACATAGGTCAGGTTGTAATGGTTTAAAAGCAGAAAAAGGAACATTTAGCATCTTAAATCAATGCACAAAACAGTTATTTAAATCTATATTTATGCAAACAGTTTTGTGATCAGCTCCCTCCTGTATTACCACAGCTGACTGGTCACATGACTAACCGTGCCCCAGCCACACAATGCAGCGCGGAGTTCAAGGCTGCGTGGTGTTAGAATATCCAAAGTCTTGCAACAAAGTGGTAGAATTCGATCACTTTGTTGGTATAATGATGGCATAGTGATGCTTTTCTCCGCAAACTTGGTCTGTTCCGATGCATAGAATGTTCTGACCAACCTCTACTGTCATACAATAAAAATTTCACAACTAGCTTTAAAATCCTCCCCAGTAATAACAAAACTTCATGCAATTTCACATGATTTAAACAGCATCATTTTATGATTTACAGTGTTGCTGTTGTCTTGCTTCTATAACCCACTGCAAAACTTTTATGTCCACATTTTTGTACTTTCCTTTCTTCACATCGTGGAAGGAATTATATACAGTGGAACCTTGGATTGCGAGCATAATTCGTTCCGGGAACATGCTTGTAATCCAAAGTGCTCGTATATCAAAGCAAGTTTTCCCATAAGAAACAATTGAAACGTGGATGATTCGTCCACAACACAAAAATATGTATTCGCATACCATTTATGAAATGAAATATAACTTAAAACAAATTAAACTGCACTTTTCCTTACAATAGAATCATTGTAGGTGTGAGGGAGGTGAGAGATGACACGAGAAGAGTTACTGTGTAGCACGAATTTTACTAACGGAATCACTGCTATCTCTTGGCTCACTGGAATTGTTTTCTTTTTGTGCAACTTTAACGAGGAACATGTCCAATGACTGTTGCTTTTGCCTCTTTTTGAGGATTTCATGAAAATGTAACATTGCATTGTCATTGACCTGATTCATTGCTCGTACTGCTACAGCCTTATTCTGGTGATGGTTTTCTACAAAATATTGCACCGTTTCCCACGTTTTGCACTTCTTCCGAATCTCAGTTGAAGTGAGAGATTCCACTGACTTTTCGTCCTCCTCTTCCCCGTGCAAGATCTCCTCCATAACCTCCTCCTGTTGTTCGCGATGCAGGTCTATCAGTTCATTGGTAGATAGTTCCTGGCTATGTTCTTCCAACAGCTCTCGAATGTCCACGTCATTCACCTCCAACCCCATAGTCTTCCCTAAGGACACAATTTCATCGACAATCGGCGACTCATTTTCACCAATAATTCCCTCAAAGTCACGTCCAAGAACACAGTCAGGTCACAGCTTTCCACAAGCGGAAGTGAGAGTTCTCTTGGTGACTCCATCCCAGACTTTATCGATGATCTTCAGGCAGTTCACGATGGGGAAATGCTTTCTCCCAAACTCTCGGATGGTAAGGTTTGTTCCTTCAGTCACTTCGAAGCGTCACTTTGGTGTATAGCTTCTTGAAGTTCGAAATTACTTGCTGATTCATAGGCTGGAGTGGTGGAGTAGTGTTGGGAGGAAGGAACTTAACCTTAACGAACTTGAATTCCTCCAGTAAGTCTTCCTCAAGGCCTGGAGGATGAGCAGGAGCATTGCCCATAACCAGCAAGACTTTGAGCGGCAGATTATTTTCTGAAAAGTATTTCTTCACTACAGGATCAAAGACCTCGTTCATCTATTTAACAAACGAACAGGGGAGGGGAAAACGTAGGCACACGTGATGCTCGTATTGCAGAACCTCACTCGCTTATCAAGTTACAGTTTATTTAAAATTTTTGCTCGTCTTGCAAGACCAAGTTACTCGCATTCCGAGGTTTCACTGTACTTTCTTTCTCCCAGTAATTTATCTCTCTGTTTATGCCAGTAACAAATCATGCACATCTACACTTCGTATTTATGACCCGCCGCTCTCACTCCACTTTCTGCTGTATATTTTAACACATTCAACTGAAGGGATGTCGTAAAAATTCTTCTCTTGCTCATTTTCACTCCTACTTGTGTACTTAGTGCTTCCTAATTACACACTATGTGCATATTACATGTTATAAATCTCATGTTTGGTCCGTATTGAAAATTTATTGTTTGAAAACAATAAAGGCGATCTTTAATCCACTTATTCAATACATTAATTTCAATTTATAGTGGTTACATAAACATACCATCAGTTAAATGGGACATGTTTCGCCTCAATTCAGGGCATCTTCAGCCTAAAAACAATCTTCAAGAGTACACCTTATATTAATATAGAAGCTAAAAGTTTAGCCAGTTACTAAAATTCAGTATATAAAAATGTGAGAAATGATATATTATACAAACATGTTGATGGAACATTGTCAATGATTAAACCATAAAAATATTTTGTCAGAGACTAAAACTTATTCTGTTACAAAATTTCTAATTAAAACGGTTCATTAAAAAATTTTTTTTTAGTGGAAAAACAGTGTGACAATGATATAATGCCAGTGACATGAGGGCGTGAAAAACAAGCACTATAATGAATGTCATAAAATCAACATCTTCATGTCCGCTGATGAAATCATGAGCATAATATGAAACTGAAGCATCAGTTGTATTATTGCAGAAGGGGCCTTTAGCACCAGTAGGCAATAAAATTGACTGAGACCATGTCAGGAATTGTCAGTAGATATTGGAAAATGTTCTATGTTAGTTGAAAGCTGTTATTTGCTATCTACTGTTGCGTTGGTAGCCGCCCTTCTGTTGGCTCTGAGTCTCGTGTTATAACTGTCCTGACAAGGTCTCAGTCAATTTTATTGCCTACTGGTGCTCAAGGCTTCTTCTGCAATAAGTGAACTGATGCTTCAGTTTCACATTATCCTCATGATTTTGTCAGCGGCCTTGAAGATGTTTTTATGACATTCTTTATAGTGCTTGTTTTTCACGCCCCCATGTCGTTGGCGTTATATCATTGTCACACTGTTTCTCCACTAAAAAAATTTTTTTAATGAACCGTTTTAATTAGAAATTTTGTAACAGAATAAGTTTTAGTCTCTGACAAAATATTTTTATGGTTTAATCATTGACATTGTTCCATCAACATGTTTGTATAATGTATCATTTCTCACATTTTTATATACTGAATTTTAGTAACTGGCTAAACTTTTAGCTTCGATATTAATATAAGGTGTACTCTTGAAGATTGTTTTTAGGCTGAAGATGCCCTGAATTGAGGCGAAACATGTCCCATTTAACTGATAGTATGTTTATGTAACCACTATAAATTGAAATTAATGTATTGAATAATTGGATTAAAGATCGTCTTTATTGTTTTTGAACACTGTGCAGCCGCACAGGACTTGGAGCTTGGAAGCTGGAAAGGCATTGGGAAATCTAGGGTAAAGGGGGAGAGTAGCCAAGGCCAGTGCACAAGTGGTGCAGAAGTGTGGGTTTTACCATTAACCGAAATGTTGCACTTGCTGCTTGGTCTCTTGAAATATTTTTTGCAATATTTTTCTCTGGGAGATTTTGTGCAGTGCTAGTTTTCCTATGAAAACTGAAGTATATTTCAAAAATTAAGTTTGCAAAAGGAAACCATATAATTTCATCAATTCATTGATTGCAAATGTTAAAATCATTGAAGCTCCTTAGGACTGCTAATTTCATGTTTGAAAAGGTTAAATGATCTTGAATATTTTAAAAACTGAAGTTAATTCACTCAGAAACGTGTGAGCCCTCTGTGGTTAGCCTTGCAATCCTTAATTTTTAACTTTCCTGCTATTGCTATAGCTTTCAGTTAACACATTTCACCAGTAACTGCACATCCAAACTCTCTGTTATTAGTCACATATTTGCATATCTTCAATCACTCAGTCGCTGCTGATCTGCATTTAGGGCAGTCACCCAGGTGGTGGAGTCCCTATCTGTTGTTTTCCTAGTCTTTTATTAAATGGTTGCAAAGAATTTGAATATCTCCCTTGGTAAATTATTCCAATCCCTAACTCCCCTTCTTATAAACGAATATTTGCCCCTGTTTGTCCCCTTGACTTCCATTATTATCTTCATATTGTGATCTTCCCTACTTTTAAAAACACCGCTCAAACTTATTCGTCTACTAATGTCATTCCGCGCCATCTTTCCACTGACAGCTCGGAACATACCACTTATTATTTACTTCAAACTTTTATTTGAAAATGACCACCTTTTCAATGCATCATATTTTTTGTTCCACGGTAAACTTTACATTGTTATTGATTTCATTAATGGGACATGTTTCACCCATATTTTGGGCATCATCAGTTCAATTCATTCTTGTCTGGTGCATCCATGTTGCGGGGGTGGATATCCTCCACATCAGTAGGCCGGTGTGAAGGAGAGCTAAGTTCAGGCACGGACCCAGTCTCACGGATTATAACGTGGAACCCGTGCCCAGGGTTACGGGTGAAGACCTCAACAGCATCTTAGGCAGAGAAGGAGACCTACGGAATGGTGAAGATGGTGAATGAGGCAACCCATCCTCTCTGGGGAAAATTAGAAGAGGAAACCACTGCCTTGTGAAGAAGAGGGATCTTCAAAGGCTGAGGGAGTAAACCCCGAAAGAAAATCCTCAGATTCGTTAGGCATAGCACGGGCCTGTTCCACGAACGAACTTTGCAACTTTTCAACTTTGCACTTTTCACTTTTCAATTCTTGCAAATGAAGTCTTTCTCTTCCACCATGATCTAGGTTGTACTTTTCAATTTCTTCGCAAAGTGAAAAGTCTTTGTGAATGAGTGATCTGATCGAGTTTATTCCATGAGCAAACTGTATAGGCCTAATACTCTATGATTTTAGTGCTTTACTTTTCGCTACGAACTTGACGGTATAATTGTGGTCAAGTTTAAATTTTTATCACGGGAAAGAAAGGTTAGTATTACAAGAAGCTGGCTGTGCTGGAAGTTGTCAAGGAGAAACGTGACATCCTTTTTGACATCTTTAAAGATAACTTCTCAAATGATGACACACAACAATGTTAAGAAGAGTTAAGAACACATCCACACACAGAAGGAAATTCACCCTTCATTAGAAATCCTGTCGCTATATTATGTGGATTATCAGGCCAATGTACTGTTAGGAAATATTACATTTACTGTAACATCTACGACTTTGGTAACAGTTCTGCAAATAATTGATTTTGATGTCCCATGCATTGGTGTACACTGTGCAGCAGGGCACCATTTACTAACCAATGTATAGGCTATAAGCATATAAGAATTTGTTCTCTTTTGGAAAGGAATTGACTTCTTTTTGTTGCATGTTTCAATAAATGACCGATCATTTCAAGAATATAGTCAACCTCTGTTGGGGTAATACGAAATCACTCGCGAAAGTCCGTCGAAGTGAGGTTATGAAAATTAATCTCGTCTTTGTACGTTCTCTTATTGGATTCTTCATCACTATCCTCACTTGATGCGAACAGAAGCTCATGTCGTAATGTGTTTATATCACTAGACAAAATTCTATGCCGAGAAACTAGTATACACACTTGTTAATTAACAGATGAAAAGGGAATCATCTTTTTGCAAGATTTATGAAAACTTTTCACTTCATTTCTTTACACTTTGCATTTCTGTACCAATGTAGGAACATAACAGGCTTGAATAGTAAAAAGATTCCAAACTTTTCACTTTGCAAGCTAAATCTGAAAAGTGATGGTGGAACAAAATCTGAACTGAAAAGTGCAAAGTGAAAAGTTGCAAAGTTCGTTTGTGGAACAGGCCCCAGGTCAGCAGATGAGTAAATTTGTACTTGCTTCAACTATAATACAAGCCTCGGTTGGAAGTTTAAAAATGGAAATGTAATTGACAAGTCTCTGGCTACAGTTGCACACTATGATGGTAATGCTGATGTTTGTGTAAGTGTTAGATCAGAGAACAAAACCCAATTTGGAACAATAAATATTTTAACAATGAATGGGCCGCTGAAGAAGAGAACAATCGAGGTTCTTGAAACATGTTCGACATTTAGTGAGATAATTAACAACTTTTAATAGTATTGGCAAGGTGGTGTTATTTAATTAACAGCGATTCTCAATGGTGCTTAGATTTAAGTCAATATGGACCATAACAAATTTCTGGAACTCCTCAGCTGAGGAGTTAATGAAGTTAATGAAGATGCAGTAGAAATGCAATTACAAATCAATATTTTTGGTACTCCAATATTCACCATAATGGCTTCACTACTACTGCATAGTGCCATGCATGCCAGCCAGATAGCTGCTGTATATCGAGCATGATTGGTGCTGCCATTTCTTACGAGATTCTGAAACTCTTTCTAAAGAGGACCGAGTAGTCGTATCAGGTTTCCAGGTAATAGCAATTTCTGCAGTGATTTTTAAGAGGAGGGTCTTTGAAGTCCCATAAGCAAACAAAGAGTTATCTTAACTTTATAAAAAGACACCAAAATAAAAATTAGTATGTCTACCTCTTAGTCCCGTTTCTTGATATGGGGATGAGGTGAGATAACTTTATATATCATATTTTATGGCTAGGTGCCTTCCTGATACCAACCTCAGTTGAGGAGTTAATGTAGATGAAATGAATGATGTGAATGAAATTGGCTAAGGTGGTGGAAGGAATCAGCTGTGGCGTCTGAGTAAGAACTGTCCCGGCATTTGCCTGGAAGTAAAAAATGAGAAACCACAGAAAACTATTCTCAGGACAACTGATGATATGTTTCGAACTCACGCGTCCCTCGAATGTAGAGGATTGGTTCCATAGCCATAGTGTGTTCTTGCGCGGCCACTCCGCTTGTTACCAGGTTAAAAATGTGACAGCATAGAAATCCAAGCCCTAATATGTATGTAAGTTTTGTATTTCCTTTCTTGATATTAAGTCTCATAATTCCTTTGTTAGATTTCTGTGATCTGTTTCTTTTTTCCAAACATACCTTTGATTAGTCTGCCTGTCCACTACAATCTCAAATGTCCAGCTGCCTTTATCACTTTACCCTCTGCTTGATAGCGTCAAAACCTTCTACTGATAATAGCAGAAGTTTATAATAGTGCAAATTGGTTGCAGGTAAAGCAAACCTAATTGAGCATACTCAGCATCCTAAAGGAGCAGAAGGCTTAGAGAAAATTCAGGATCTTGAGGAGTCATTGAGAAGGCAGGAAGGTGCACCAGCTGAAGGAGATGAAGGACAGCCACCAGTATTTACATCACAGGTATGTAGATGTATAAAACTGCATGTATAGGCCTAATTTCCGAAGTTGGGGCAGTAGTCTAGAGACAAGCTTGGAACTACAGTAGGAGGTGACCATGTGATCAGTGAATACATATACAGTAAAACCTCATTAATTCAAAGTCATTGGAATGCAAAAATCGGACTTCGAACTACGTGATTTTGAACGAACCGCCATCTTGTAATTCAGAAATGCCAACCCTTGCCGCGTCCAAAAATATTCTAACACCTATTACTGCATGCAGTTAAACTTGATTCACAGTTTAAACTTTTCAAATGCCATGGAAAAAGCTATTTCCATAATGTATCCAACAAGGTGTATTTACATTATTCAAATAATGCACTTGGATAACTCACTGACAAACATAACCTCACGCAATGAAAAAAAAGAAAGCATGATTCAAAGAAGAGGAGAAATCTATGCTGGCTCCCCTGTGTAAGTGCTTTATTCATTGGATTAATGTACTGTACACATTTTAGATGCCCTGTGCTTGCACGGAAAGTACCCGATGCCCTTAAAACATTGAGGCTTATCGAACTTTTTTATGACGAGGGGAGAAAGTCTCTCGCTTCCGTCTGCATCGTAATTCAGATGTAGTTGCCGCATCATAACGTATTCTAAGGCCCAGTAATGCATGCAATCACCTTGATTCACAGTTTAAGCCTTTCAAATGCCATGGAAATAATTATTTCCGATAATTATTTCCGAAATGTATCCAACAAGGTGCATTTATATTATTCAAATAATGCACTTGGATAAATCACTGGCAAACATAACCTCAGGCAACAAAAGAAAAAAATAACCACATGATTCAAAGAAGACAAATTTGCTGATTCCCCTATGCAAATGCTTTATTTGTTGGATTTCTGTACGTTTGCATTTTTTAGATGCCTTGTACTTGCACGGAAAGCGTTCAACGCCCTTAAAACATCATGGCTTATCAAACTTTCCTATGACGAGAGGAGAAAGTCTTTCACTTCCGTGTGCATTGCAACACTATACAATGACCCTCACGCTTGTACGATTTCCCGGCTGGCACTTCTCTCCGTTAAAACCATAAGTCTGTTTGGTCTCAGCATTAAAAAAACAATGCATTTTCATCGGCATCGACAGTATTGTTCGGTGCGTACGAATTGATGATGTGAGCTACCCTTTTTCTCCAACTGTCGGCATTGCCAGTGTTCATGGATTTTGCTTCTCCGCATACTGCCTACTACGTGATACTGTGGCATTCCTTAAAATGCTGAATACAAAAGAATCAAGATTTCACTCGAATTTAGCAAATATGAAGCACACTGTAGACACACCAAAGTGAGCGAAAGTGGGGAAAACTACCCCTGCATGTTCCGGAAGACGTGTTCTGTCATGATGCAGATAAATTTTGAATTTAAATTACTCTGTAAAATTCTATTTTTTTTTACAGTATAAACGCAGTTTTGAATTAAAAGTCTGAATTTTGGTAATGGGACCGACATTGTTTTTCGAATTACGAATTATCCATATTTCGAATTAAACAATTTAAATAACATGCAAAACCATACCTCATGTGTCCAGGAATGAGAGCTTCTTCGAATTAGGTGCGATTTTGTATTAACCGATTATGAATTATCGAGGTTGTACTGTAACTGCATTAAAAATGTACCTAAATTGATGATTTATGTAGTACTACTAAAATTGATGAATTTTGTCTTATTCTAATATCTGTGTTGACAAAATATCCAATTGTAGGGGTGGAACTGGTATTTTGAAGACCAGCTACACAAATCCACTTGTGAAACAAAAACAATGAAGTAAAACTGAGATTTACGGATGGACTAAGAAATCATATTTATATCATTTTGATGTTACCTGAAGATAATAGACGATACAGTATATTCATCAAAAAGTAATAGGAGGTTAATTTTTACTTAAATATTACCATAAGTAAAATATTTCATCTAATGTAAGTGATGTACTGACAAATATGGATAACTCAAGAAAGAACAAACGGAATCAAGCAAGCTGACAAGCAAGTGACTGGAGAAATTCAGTACATGGGGATGTAGTGTTACTAATATTGACAATAATATCACTTTTACTATATCAATAAGCATACCCAACTTGGTAATATTCAACTGTTTTTCGAATTGAGATATCAGCATCACAATTGTCTTTCAAAAATAACTCTGTAGTAGGTCACATTCCTCAAAGTTAGAAGTAGAATATTTTTTGTAACTTCTTCAATTATTTGTGTCACATACCTCATATGATGAAATGTCAGATTGCTTTCTTGAAATCCCCAGTATTTTATAACACCAGATGCAAAGTATTTCTACCAATACAGTAAATTAAGATGGAAAAGAATAAAATTAAATAAAGATCATTAATGAAGCCTACGTTTGAATTACAAACTATTATGACTTTCCAGGCAATGATTCTAATGACTGTTGCTTCAAATATGCAATCGCCTAAAGCATTCTTTCATACTGGTGTAAGTCAACACAAATAGAATGGTGATTGTACTCTTCTTTATTGTTGAAAAATCTCTCTCCAATGTTTATAGTTTATTAAGATAATGCCTGATGAAACTAACGTTGTTACAAGTTAATGCCTATGTAATGACTCCAGAATGATCCAGAATTTATCCACCTTTTGCTTGATAAACGATTATCTCACTCCTGTCGTTTTCTTTGTGAAATTATTCCATATGCGTACACACCAATTACACTTGGTTCACAGTTCCTTGTACATTCAGTTCCAGAACCTCAAGAACTTAAGTGAAGGAGAGATCGCTCACTTTGAAGCATCACTGACCCCAGTTGGTGACCAGACAATGGTTGTAGAATGGTTTTACAATGGAGAGGTGCTGAAAGCAAGTAAGTTATGGCTTATCTTATACTGAATAATAATAATAATAATAATAATAATAATAATAATAATAATAATAATAATAATAATAATAATAATAGTATCATTTTAGCAAAAAAGATAATTATTTGGTTTATCAGATATTGATTTTATTTAATTTTGATTTAATTTAAGGTCATCGTACAAGAACAGTACATGCCTTTGGTATGGTTGTACTAGAAATCCTAGGAACAAAGATTGAAGATTCTGGAACATACACCTGCAGAGCCACAAACAAGTGGGGTCGTGCTGAGATTAGTGTGGAACTGGAATGTGTCGACAAATCTAAAGGACAAAAACCACAATTTACTACCCAAATTCAGGTTAGCACAACTCTTTTTGGTTGTTTATACTTATCTTGATTAGAAAGTATGGAACACAGCAGCTTTTAATATTTTTTTTGTGATATACCATATTTACTCACGTAATTCCTGCCATTACATAATTTATGCACCATTGTTCTTTTTCTTTTTTCCTAGTTCAAGGTGGGGAAAATATTTTTTAAGAGCACTTGACATACCCATTTTCTCGAGCATTTACTATGCAGTTCCGTGAGTGTAGCGGAATGTAGGTGGCAAGTAACTGACTTAATTCGCCGCCCAGTGAAACCTTCTGCGAAGACTTTCTCACAGAAACCGGAAACTCATAACAAAGAGGCCATACCCTTAGTTTAGACAGAGAGGGTTCACTTGAGCATGACAAGGAGTATGCCTCATTTTCACTCCTGCTTGTATACTGGATGCTTCCTAATTACGTACTACACGTAGCCGCGCAGGACACGGAGCTAGGAAGCCAGAATGGTATTGGGAAATCTAGGGTAGGGGAGAGAGTAGCCAAGCCATTGCACTGGTGGAAATTCCTACCAGACCCTGGACAGCAAGCTGGAACATATTGCATGTTCGGGAAAAGAAAGATGTCTGATCACTCTGGCATTAAACCAATAAGTTACTGCAGTTAGCAGTGGTAGGAAGCATGGGTTATACCATTAACTGAAATGTTGCACTTGCTTTCTGGTCACTTGAAAGTTTTTGCAATTTTTTTTCAGTTCCTTTTTTCTTGGTAATAATAATAATAATAAATGAACAGAGTGTTATAGGTGAGTAAATGTGGTATGGTATATATAATACAGAGTTATTTTTATTTCTGATATGTGGTACAAAAAGCAAAGTTATGTCATTGGTACAACAGTTTTTCTCTGTTCATTAACTGAATTTCTATGTAATTAAAATAACTTTCTTACAGAGTCTTGAAGGTCTCAAAGATGGTGAATCAGCTCATTTTGAATGTACACTCATCCCTGTTGGCGATCCACATTTGAAAGTGGAATGGTTCCACAATGGACAACCTCTAAGACATTCCTCACGTATCAAAACAGTGTCAGACTTTGGTTTTGTTGTCATGGACATTTCGTATGTTCAGAGCCATGATTCTGGAGAATATGTGTGCCGAGCAAGCAACCGGTAAGGGCATTTTCTTTTTTTTTTTTTTTCAACAGTTTCCATATTCAAGTTTGAAAGTGGCTTGTATGCAGAGCAAAAACTGTAACCCTTGATCGAATGAAAAACAATCCTCTTATGCATGCTAGATGAAGACAAACAAGTGTTTTAGTCAAACTTGCCTGCACTTCAGGTCATGTTTTGTGATCATCTCTTTGTTTTCCTCTACTCTTTCTAGTACTGTTTCTGTACCTTGCCGTTTTTTTCTTTCCATTCTTTCATAATTTGTATGATCTGAAAGTTAGTGTTGACTAACCTGTAAGTGAAATTTACTTTTTTTTAAGCAAGTTGACATGTTTGCTAAATTTTGCTTAATAAATTTCATTTCATCAAAACAATGTGTTCATTTTTTTCTTCCGAAAATAGGTATGGAGAGGATACTACTAAGGCTTTCATCAGATGTCAAGGTAAAGGAGGTGTGTATCTAGATTCCTTGCAACCAGATTCATTGGCTCGAATTCGAGAGCTAGAAGTGGGACAGGGAGGACCGCAGCAGACACCTACAACTCCTGTACTAGAACCTCCAGTCTTTACTAAGCATATCACAGACATCACCCAGCTTGTTGAAGGACAGAGTGCTCATTTTGAAGCCAGGCTTACTCCTGTTAATGATCCTAATTTGACGGTTAGTATGTGTAATGTAATATTCATCGATTTTTTTATCTGTATTGCTAATATATGGAGGTTATTTGGAGTAATCATGCTATTAAAACACATTCTTTTCTGTTGAAGGTGGAATGGTTTTACAATGGAAAGAAGCTTCCTCACGGTCATCGTTATCGCACCTTCCACGACTTTGGAATTGTAATACTTGATATCTTATATTGCTATGAAGAAAATTCAGGTGTATATGAATGCCGTGCTGTCAATAAAGTTGGACAGGATACTACAAAAGCAACTCTGAAATGTGTTTCGAAAGCCAACCTTATATTGGATTCCCAGCTTCCAAGGGTAAGGAGAATTTATAAATATATTTTGAGTGTCTTGTGAATGTATATTTCGTGTAAATTTAATTAATTTTGATGTGTTCAACACTACTTGATATTAGAGCTGATGTCATCCATTTCAGTCTCACAGTATGTCTCTGATTCCATTTATGCTGGCTTTAAAAAAGACTATACTGCAGTATATGAATTGAATCAAGTAATGCTTGTATGTAAGTCATGATTCGTCTTCTTTCAGGGAATGGAAGGTGGTCTAGAAAAGATACAGACCTTGGAAGACTCCTTGATTCGTACTCGAGATGAGAGAACCTCAGAAACAAAGGGACAGGCTCCTGTCTTTACTGTGCCTCTTTCTAATATTGACAGCTTAAGGGAAGGGGAGAATGCTCATTTTGAAGCTCGTCTTACACCCACAGATGATCCAAAGTTGACGGTCAGTTTTACTTGAGTTGTACAATACAATAGTTCTAACATTTTGCTTTATCAATGTCGCAGTTTGAATTATCCAACCCCATCAGATGGTTTGCCTTACAAGGGCTGCACCAGGCTATCAATAGCCCTACAACATTATTATTATAGTGAAATGCCAGTATAACAAAGTCATGGAGGTTCAATAATTATTTTTGTTATAGTGAAATTTTATTAAACCAAACATAGATTAAATTTGCCAGGGAAAATGTGTCCCATAAGAAGGAATACGTGGGTTAGGTTGTGCTGTTTATCGATATAGGTATCTGTACTATAACTTGAATAAGATCAGTACCGTAATGTTAATTATGCATATTCGACAACTGAATATTATTATTGCAGCATACATACATACATACATACATACATACATACATACATACATACATCATTATAGACTGTTATGCCTTTCAGCGTTCAGTCTGCAAGTCTTTAAGATTTTACAAAATATCGCCACAATCCGTATTTGCAACTAGTGCTGTGGACTCATTTAGTTCTATACCTCTTATCTTTAAATCATTAGAAACTGAGTCTAACCATTGTCGTCTTGGTCTCCCTCTACTCCTCTTACCCTTCATAACAGAGTCCATTATTCTCCTAGGTAAACTATCCTCCTCCATTTTCCTCACATGGCCCCACCATCGAAGCCAGTTTATGTGTACAGCTTCACCCATTGAGTTCATTCCTAACTTAGCCTTTATCTCCTCATTCCAAGTACCCTCTTGCCATTGTTCTCAGCACCGAGCTCGATAGCTGCAGTCGCTTAAGTGCGGCCAGTATCTAGTAATCGGGAGATAGGGGGTTTGAACCCCACTGTCGGCAGCCCTGAAGATGGTTTTCCGTGGTTTCCCATTTTCACACCGGGTAAATGCTGGGGCTGTACCTTAATTAAGGCCACGGCCGCTTCCTTCCCATTCCTAGGCCTTTCCTATCCCATCGTCGCCATAAGACATATCTGTGTCGGTGCGACGTGAAACAAATAGCAAAAATAATAATATTGTTCTCACCTGTTTGTACCAGCAGTCATTCTCGCTACTTTCATATGTTACTTCTAACTTATAAATAAGATATCCTGAGTCCACCCAGCTTTCTCTCGCGTAAAGCAAAGTTGGTCTGAAAACAGACCGATGTAAAGATAGTTTCATCCGGGAGCTGACTTCCTTCTTACAGACTACTGTTGATTGCAACTGCAAGCTCATTGCATTAGCTTTACTACACCCTGATTCAATTTCATTATATTACCATCCTGGGAGAACACACATCCCAAATACTTGAAATTATCTACCTGTTCCAGCTTTGTATCACCAATCTGACATTCAGTTCTGTTGAATTTCATTCCTACTGACATCAATTTAGTCTTCGAAAGGCTAATTTACACACCATACTCATTGCACATATTTTCAAGTTGCAGGATATTAGACTGCAGGCTTTCGGCACAATCTGCCAGTAAGACCAAGTCGTCAGCATAGGCCAGACTGCTTACGACATTTCCACCTAATGGAATCCCTCCCTGCCACTTTATACCTTTCAGCAGATGATCCATGTAAACTACGAACAACAAGCTTTAAATAGCAAAGAATATGTTGAACAGGGTTATATAGGTTAAGTGTTACATTTACAGCCATCTTGTGTAATAGATTTATCATATGGTGGTGTAGAGTTCAGGAAACATTACAATAGTGAGTTCTGAATTGATAACTCTAAAATATTAGCTGAGATTAATGATAAATATTATTTTAAGTGATTTTAACACTTTTGACGTACTCTGTGGCATAAAGTAGTCTGTAATTTTCTTCTGTGTTGATTGCTGGCACACGTTGCTTCACGAATATAAGGCAAACATTGTGTGTGATGCGACATGAATAAACAAAATAGTAAGGTAGAGATTCAAAATCGTAACGTCATTGGTTTGTTGTAAACTTCGCGCTCCTACCCAATCAGTAGCATGACTTCTTGCATTGGAAGATGTGCAAAGCTTATCAGTTACTTTCAAATCGATATCCTGCGTGACCAATCATGTACATATATGGAAAATGGCTGTCATATCATCTGAATAATAAAATAATGTAATATGAAAAATATGTTATAAAACAGGATGAATTACAATTATGTTTTGAAAAAAATAAAGTTAAATATAGGCAAATGTGTAAAATTGAAATTCGTTAAAATGAAATGTTTTAACTAACATTAAATTGGGAAAAAAAGAAAGGGCCTAAAAATAATTTAACAATTGGAAACATTTCATTATACTGGCGTTCATTACAGCAACATTGTACTGTATTATTATTATTATTATTATTATTATTATTATTATTATTATTATTATTATTATTATTATTATTATTATTATGATTATTATTATTATTATTATTATTATTATTATTATTATTATTAACTTAATGAAGTGCTTATTGTTATCACAATTCATAATTTTATTTTTTTTAGGTGGAATGGTTTTGGAATGGTAAGCCGTTGAAGACTGGCTCTCGATTCCGGACGTTCTGTGATTTCGGCTTTGTAATTCTTGAAATCTCGCCTGTTTATCCGGAAGATTCTGGTGAATATTCCTGCCGTGCCTTTAATGACTATGGTGAAGCTGTTACAACTGCAGCAATGAAAGTGCAAGGTATATATTAAATGGACTTTGCTAGCTACATAAAATGTTAAATCAATCAATCAACCAATCAATCAATCAGTCACTCAATCAGTCAATCAATCAGTCAATCCTGATCTGCATTTAGGGCAGTCACCCAGGTGGCAGATTCCCTATCTGTTGTTTTCCTAGCCTTTTCTTAAATGATTTCAAAGAAATTGGAAATTTATTGAACATCTCCCTTGGTAAGTTATTCCAATCCTTAACTATCCATCCTATAAACAAATATTTGCCCCAATTTGTCCTCTTGAATTCCAGCTTTATCTTCATATTGTGATCTTTCCTGCTTTTAAAGACACCACTCAAACTTATTCATCTACTGATGATTATAAAATAATGTAATATGAAAAATATGTTATATAACGGGATGAATTTCAATTATATTTTGAAAAAATAATGTTAAATATAGGTAAGAGGGTAAAATTGAAATTCGTTAAAATGAAATGTTTTAACTGACATTGAATTGGGTAAATGTTGATTAAAATCTATTGCATAAAATAGTTAAAACTTGATTTGCTAATTAGTAGTCAGTTGTATTTTACCTGAATATATCTTTAGGATGTCAGATTTGTTGCTAATCAAGATCTTTGATGCTGATATTACATGTTTAAAATATAATTGCACTTGACCATGCCAGGAACTACTGCTTGTTTATGTCCTATGCTTTGTCATCTGCCTCTGTCACCAGGTACAGTAGTGCATTAAATCCATGACTGCTCAGCTAGTCTGTCTGTCAGTTCCTGATGATACAATGGTTCTTTTTGCTCTAATATTGCTAATCCCTGCAAGATCAACACACATTCCATTCTGAATTTGCCCTATTGTTTTTTACATTTGTAGTACTAATTCTTCTCTAAAATCCTTCTTGCTTTGTCGGTAATCTGAGACTTATGTGGTGATTGTACCTAGTCTGTTGCTCGCCTCACTGTCCTGTATCCACTTAGTGCAATTGTATTTTGAATAAGTAATAATTGTCTTTATCATAAGGAGGCTGCTGAATTAAGACATTATAACTTCACACTGTAGTATATGATGATGATATTTTTATGTTTGCATTAAGCGCTGGGGAGGATACTGTTATATCCTGACAAGTTAATCTGAAACCCTGGCAGATAGATGTGTTCCTACATCCTCTCGCACTGATAGTACCGTAATTGCTATATGCGCAGTGGATGTGGTGGTGCCAGTCTTGTACTTCTGGGAGAGGGTGTGCTTACGAGGGTAGCTAATAGGACAATATTCGTTAGTACTTCCTCCTTCTACAGTACAGAATGTACAAACTGGCAGTTTTCTTCACTCAGGACATAGACCTGGGGGAGGACTGCTCCTTTCACAAAGGATACATCAGACACAGACTGTGTCTTTTGTGGCCCTTGTGAAGAAACAGACAGGCCCTAGCAGTTGATCTGGTGATAGTCCAGTGCTATCACTCCCTCGAATAACTAACCCGGAGGCCCCAGATTCGATTCCTGGCCGGGTCATGGATTTTTACCTGGATCTGAGGGCTGGTTCGAGGTCCATTCAGCCTATGTGATTACAATTGAGGAGCTATCTGATGGTGTGATGACAGCCCCGGTCTAGGGAACCAAGAATAACAGCTGAAAGTATTAGTTGTGCTGCCCACACAACACTTCATAATCTGCAGGCCTTCAGGCTGAGCAGCAGTCCCTTCGTAGGCCATGGCCCTTCGAGGTTGTTGCACCATGGGGTTAGGGTTTGTGTTCTCAGACAGTATGTTCCTCTTGAATATTGTGGGAATGTTCTCTGACAGTCTGTACTAGTGTGTGCAGTTGTAATTACTTTTGGAATTTTGGGTGAAACGTAAGTCCCATGACTAAAAGCAATGTACCATCACAGCATCCTTCTGTAAATAAGTACTATCTGCGCACTTTTTAGCGACAGATTTACACCCTAGTGCTGAATCGATCGACTTCGGTTATCTTCGAGATTCGTGTTGGCAACTTTTGAAACACAAACTAAGAATCGCTTATCATCGCTGTGCGACATCTGGCGTACACTTTAAGTACTCGTACTGTTGTTGTTTACACAGCAAAGCCAAACTATAGAATTTATGCTAGGAACAAGGTTCGAATCGGGAAATATTATATAGTATTATATATTGTGTGTGTGTGTGACACAGTTGTTGGCGTTAAGATGATAAAGGTTTAGAAAATTCATATCGATCGATCATATTATCGATTCAATTCAGATTTAATTTCCATTCAGTTGGCAGTATTTACCGGAACCGGCAGTGCTTCCTTCTTACTCCTCGCCGAGTACAAAAATCTATCACTAAAAAGTGCGCATACAGTATGGCATTGACCACATGCTAGTAATCAGTGCTATACTCATATATAAATACTATGGAATTGCATTAGTTGCTCCCCACTCGGATCCGTGCAAGTTGATAAATCAGTCATCTGGTTCAAAAGTAAGACATCTGAAAAAAGCTAGTTGTGAGGTATATGAGATTGAAAGTTTGTGTGTCTTTATAAAATTGGACATCTTGGTAGCTTCTTATTCTTTTTATGTTTTGGAGCCATTGTAGAAAAATGACACATAACATATTGTTCCTGTTCAAAACGATTTTAATTCGAAGAGGTGCAGTTGTTAAAAGTTCAAAACGACAGTTTTGGACATTTCTATAGTAATTTTTTTGATTTAGTTCATTTTTGATTAGCGATACGACTTCCTGCAGTACTCAACCAGAGAGAGCTTGAAAAATAGAAGAGAATGATATAAATAACTCAGAATCGACTGTTTTGAGTTGTACAATTTACGAACTTCATCGTATAGATCCGTATTGATACAGTTAAAACTAAGAAACAATGTTAGGTTTTGGTCCACCCAATCAATACACATCACTTCACAAATTAAAAAATATTTAATTAATAACATATTAAATATTAGGGACATGTTTCATCTCTGTTTGATACATCATCAACCGTAAAATCACATGGGTAGATTACAAAAACTCATTGTTCAGAAATTGAAACAAACGGAAGAATCCGATGCCTTTTTAGGGATTATTTGAGAAATGCAAAATTATATATATATGCATTATGTACACAAAGTTTTTGCAAGAAGTGAGGTCACTTTGTGTAAATAATGTATATATATTTAATTATCTTTTGCATTTCTCAAATAATCCCTAAAGGGGCATTGGGTTCTTCTGTTTGTTTCAATTTCTGAACAATGAGTTTTTGTAATCTTCCACATAATTTTATGGCTGATGATGTCTCAAATAGAGACGAAACATGTACCTAATATTTAATATGTTTTTAAATTAAATAGTTTTTCACTTGTAAAGTGATGTGTATTGTTTGGGTGGACCAAAACTAACATTGTTAGTTTATTATTATTATTATTTTTTTTTTGAGTGTCGTACTTTCGAACCAGACTATTGAAATAAGCAGTGCATGCTGTAATATTCCAGTTATGTGAATCATGAAATTGTTTAGAGTTGTATGTATTTGTGTACATGTGTTTTTTTTGCCCCCTCTGAGTTTAGGAGTTGGAAGTTCAGTAATATAAGGTGGAGAAGTACTGCGGAGAAATTAGAAATGACTCAGATTTTCTTCACTTCTGTTTTGCAGGCAAGAGAAGTATAATTTTGGAATCTCAACTTCCTAAGGGAATGGAACGTACAATTGAGAAGATAGCTGAGCTTGAAGGTCTGGGAGCTATACCGGGACAGCCTACACCTGAAGAGGACTCTGGGAAACCTCCTGAATTTATTACTACCCCTGCTGACCTGACATTGGCAGAAAACTCCTTGGCTCACTTCGAATGTCGTTTAATTCCTGTAAACGATTCAAGTATGCGCGTTGAATGGTTCCACAATGGTAAACCTTTATCAGCTGGTTCTCGTATTAAGACAATTAATGACTTTGGATTTGTCATTTTGGAAGTAGCTGGAGTCTACCAACGTGATTCTGGTTTATATACATGCAAGGTAGATTAAAATCAAATTTAATAATTTGTAAACGTTTAAAAAATAAAATGATAATTTAGTGCTTATTAGATTCTTTGAGAATTTTTATGTTTAGTATTAAAAATATTGTAAACTGTGAGATATGCTTAATTCCTTAAATTGTCCTTCATTGTAAGTTATGTTACCTTCTAGGCAACTAACCGTCATGGAGAAGCTACTGTTTCATGCAAACTTCAAGTGCGTGGACGACAAGGTATTATCTTGGAGCCTCAATTGCCATCTAATTTCCGAACTGGCACTGAAAGTATTCAGAAACTAGAAGAAGCTCTTTACAAGAGGGAAGAAATCTTAGCCGAGGAGGAGAAACCAAATCCACCAAGATTTACTGTTGAACTGAAGGTAAAAGCTAAACCAGGAATTATTTTCTGTTTGACCATGTGTTGGACAGGTTTATTTATGTTCGGGAATTTTTAGTGTATCTTAAATTTGTTGGAGCCTACTGTTGCTGTACCATTTGTCTTCATGTGCAGGACATTCTGGATGTGCCGGAGGGAGGTCCAATTCGCTTTGAATGCCGAGTGGAGCCTATAAATGATTCTAGCATGCGTATTGATTGGTTCCATAATGGACGCCCCTTTGCTACTGGCTCTCGTGTTCATATGCTAAATGACTTTGGTTACATTGTTTTGAACATGGACTACACGTATGCTCGAGACTCTGGTGAATACATTTGTCGAGCAACCAATAAATGGGGTTCCGCAACAACTAAGGCTGTCCTCAGCTGCAAAGGTAGACATTCATATCAATAATTTTTTATTTTATTGACATACTAACCCTATAGAATGTTTTACCTTTGTTTATGAATTTATGATTGACAGAACTTCAACATTTCTGAACCTCCAATCATCATATTTTGCAGTAGAAAATTATTGTTATAGTAGAAGAGTTATAATACCTGTTGTACAGATATCATCGGTATGTGGACATTGGCCTATGTCTCACTATCCACTTCAGTAATGAATAGGATATTCAAAAACTTATTATCCTGTATATATCTTCTCTTAAGTAGCAAATTCTAGTGAGAATAGTATTAATGGAATGGTAGAACAATGTTTTTCATTGGGCATGAGGGTCTTGGGACATAATGGTAAACAGTCCTGTGGGGTCTATTTGACAACCTGGATGGCTGTGCATCTATGGTAGAAAGTCAAGGATTGGGAAGAAAACAATCATACTGGTATTTACATGGAGGTGAAGTGGGAAGCCAGAGAAACAACTTCTAGGATGGCCAGGAGTAGGATGTTCATTCTGTCCTTTTCTCAGTTATATTTGAGGGTGAGTGCAGATCATTCCAGTTCCTCAAACCAGGTTTGAATTCATGGTAGACTTGATTTTGAACTGGACCAACTGACAGGGAGGCTTCTATGCTATCCCTGGACCATGGCATTGGCCTGATAGGGTTTTCATCTTTATATCTTAGCAGGTCCTTAATTCATCCACTGGGGCTTGTAGATGGAATACTGAAGGGCATGATACTGTTCGGAGCTTACTTAGTTGCTAGACTGAGGAAAGTGACCATTGGAAATGCAGCGTCAGCCAGTCTGACTGAAGTTTAGCGGTATCTGTCTTCCTAAAAATGTTGTGTCATAACGTTCAGAGTGCATAAAACACTAATTCGAAAACAGGAACCAAGTCATTGATGTTTGCACTTAAAGGACAATTATCAAGGACTAGCATGGTACCCGTGCTTCGCTACGGTATTATACT
The DNA here is from genome assembly GCF_040414725.1 of Anabrus simplex. Lineage (NCBI taxonomy): Eukaryota > Metazoa > Arthropoda > Insecta > Orthoptera > Tettigoniidae > Anabrus > Anabrus simplex. The sequence continues at coordinate 170,307,265 of NC_090266.1, read as the reverse complement.
GAAATTTATAACTGCATGCTTATTGTTTTAGATATATAATCCGCCGAAATTCGCGATCTGACACGTTTTCAGCGAGAATCCACCAAAATTCCCGATCTGACTCGTTTTCTATTAGATTACGGCACGTTTCCTCCCATTTTTCAATCTTCCTTTCCAGCAATCGATTTCGTACTTCCCGGGCTAGGCTCAGGTATTCTTCCCGGTCAGTTGGGTCCGTAAATCTTTGCCATACCGTATATTCCTATAATCATTTTTAATCTGTATAAAATCCTTCAGGAGATCGGGCGTGGTGTCTTATTGGGAGCCTTGGCGGCACTGAACCCGCGGCCGGCTGCATTCTTAGTCATTACCCGTCCAGGAGCCGTTTCCAACGCGGTCCGCACATTTGACGACGGTCCGGAACATTATTATTATTATTATTAATAATAATAATGTTATTCTTCTTCTTCTTCTTCTTCTTCTTCTTCTTCTTATTATTATTACTATTATGTGTTGCTGGGATGAATGATGACAGGGAAAAGCGGAGTATCCAGAGAAAAACCTGTTCCGCTTCCGTTTTGTCCAGCACGAATGTCACATGGAGTGACCGGGATTTGAACCACGGAACCCAGCTGTGAGAGGCCGGCGCGCTGCCGCCTGAGCAACGGAGGATCCTTATAAGTACATTAAGAACAGTAAAATCAATTGGTCTCACCTCCTTTTACACCCCACCGCCGTTAGATTTTATTGCCAACCCTCCCCCCCACCCCCAAAAAATTAAAAGAAGGCGTGTTTCTTTATGTTTAAGGGAGATTCCAAACACCATTGTTCACGTCTATTACCTTCAGTTTTGAGATATAAGTATCCCCATAAATATAATTTACTTTTGTCACTTCATTTCAAACTACTCGCCCCCCTCCCCCCCAAGTGAATTTTCCCGCAAAAAATACTTGTTTCTTTAATAGTGAAGGATCTTCTAAATACCAATTATCACGACTCTAACTTCTTCACTTTTTGATTTATGTGTCCTCATGAAAGGAATTCAACTCCTTTACACTCCCCCCCCAAGATGGTTTCCCCCCCAAAACGCGTTTTTCTTTGTTTTTAAGGGAGATCCAAATACGAATTTTAACGTCTGTAACAACTTTAGTTTTTATTAGATGTATATATTCTCATACAATTAAAGTCAATTAATTTTTCAATTCTTTCACCCCCCTCCCCCCCGCTTCATTGGATTTTCCGAGAATACGTCTTTCTTTACTTTTAAAGCAGATTGCAAATATCAAATTTCACGTCTGTAACATCTTCATTTTTAAGATATCAGTAGCCTAAATAAAAGAATTCAACACCATTTTCAGTCACTTTCACCCCCCCCCCCCTCCACCCGAGTGGTATTTCAGAAAATTAAAAATACACGTTTCTTTATGTTTAATAGAGATAAAAATACCATTTTTCACTTCTGTAACATGTTAAGTTTTTTAGATATACTGTAAAAATTCTCATTTTAAAATTTCACCCCTTTTGGGTTCCCCTTAAGTGGAGTTTCCAAAAACAAATCACCTATGTTTCTTTACATTTACAGGAGATTCCAAACACCCACTTTTTACGTCTGTAACATTTTACGTTTCCAAGATAATCTTTCAAAAAATTCACCCCAATTTGTCACTTCTGTTTAACCGCCATTAATAGGATTTTCCAAAAACTAAAAAAATAAGTGTTTCTTTATTTTTAAAGGAGATCCCATATACAAATTTTCAGTTCTATAATATCTTCCGTTTCTGAGATATATGTATCCTCATTAAAGGCATTCAACCCATTTTTCACCCTTTTACACCCCTCCTATTGGGATTTACAGGAAACAAAAAAATATGTGTCCCTTTATTTTTAGAGGAGATTCTAACTATCAAATTTTACATCTGTAAATTTTAAAGTTTTAAGATGTAGACACATTCATTTTAAAAAATTCACCCCCCTTTTCACAACTCAATATTTGGATTTTCCAAAAACGAAAAAATACGTGTTTCTTTACATTTAAAGTAGATCCCAAATACCAATTTTCAGGTCTGTAATATCTTGCAGGTTCTGAAATATAAGTAGCCTCATTAAAGGCATTCAACCCATTATTCACCGTTTTACACCCTTCCTATTGGGATTTTCCGAAAACAAAACAATACGTGTTTCTTTATTTTTAAAGGAGATTCTAAATAACAATTTTTACATCTATAAACTGTAACAGTTTTGAGATATAGATACACACATTTTAAAAAATCACCCTCTTTTAACTCCCCCATTAATTGTATTTTCCAAAAACGAAAAAATACGTGTTTCTTTACATTTAAAGTAGATCCCAAATACCAATTTTCAGGTCTGTAATATCTTCAGTTTCTGAAATATAAGTAGCCTCATCAAAGGCATTCAACCCCTTTTTCACCCCTTTTCACCCCTCCTATTGCGATTTTCCGAAAACAAAAAATACGTGTTTCTTTATGTTTAATGAAGATTCTAAATACCAATTTTTACATCTGCAAACTTTAAAAGTTTGGAGATATAGATTCACTCATTTTAAAAATTCACCCCCTTTTCACCCTCCCATTAATTGGATTTTCCAAAAACAAAAAAATACGTGTTTCTTTGTTTTTAAAAGAGATCAAAAGTACCAATTTTTAGGTCTGTAATATCTTCAGTTTCTGAGATATAAGTACTGGTATCCTGATTAAGGGCATTCAACCCGTTTTCCCCCATTTTCACCCCTTTTAACCCCTCCTATTGGGAATTTCTGAAAACAAAAAAATACATGTTTCCTTATTTTTAAAGAAGATTCTAAATACCAATTTTTACATCTGTAAACTTTTAAACTTTCGAGATATAGACACACTCATTTTAAAATTTCACCCCTCTTTTCACCCCCTTAGCGAAGGAATATCCAAAAATCCTCTCTTAGCGAGCACCTACATCTTAATATGAATATATCCCCAAAATTTCATTTCTTTACGTCCAGTAGTTTTGGCTCTGCGATGATGAATCAGTCAGTCAGTCAGGACAAGTTATTTTATATATATACTAGCAAGATACCCGTGCTTCGCTACGGTATTATACTGAAATTTATAATTGAATGCTTATTGTCTTAGATATATAATCCGCTGAAATTCTCGATCTGACTCGTTTTCTGCGAAAATCCACCAAAATTCCCAATCTGACCCGTTTTCTATTAGATTACGGCACGTTTCCTCCCATTTTTCAATCTTCCTTTCCAGCAATCGATTTCGTACTTCCCGGGCTAGGCTCAGGTAGGCCTATTCCTCCCGGTCAGTTGGGTCCGTAAATCTCTGCCATCTTTTCCTATAACTTTTTTAATATGGATAAAATCCTTCAGGAGATCTGGCGTGGTGTCATATTGGGTGCCTTGGCGGCACTGAACCCGCGGCCGGACTGCATTCTTAGTCATTACCCGTCCAGGAGCCGTTTCCAGCGCGGTCCGCACATTTGACGACGGTCCGGAACATTATTATTATTATGATTATTATTATTATTATTATTATTACTATTATGTATTGCTGGAATGGCTGATGGCAGGGAAAACCGGAGTATCCGGAGAAAAACCTGTCCCGCCTCCGTTTTGTCCAGCACGAATGTCGAATGGAGTTACCGGGATTTGAACCACGGAACCCAGCTGTGAGAGGCCGGCGCGCTGCCGCCTGAGCAACGGAGGCTCCTTATTAAAACATTAAGAACAGTAAAATCAATTGGTCTCACCTCCTTCTACACCCCACCGCCGTTAAGTTTATTTACCGCCACCCTCCCCCCAAAAAAAATTTTAAAAGAAGGCTTGTTTCTTTATGTTTAAGGGAGATTCTAAACACCAATGTTCACGTCTATTACCTTCAGTTTTGAGATATAAGTATCCCCATAAAAATAATTTACTTTTTTCACTTCATTTCACACTACCCTTCCCCCCTAAGTGAATTTTCCCGCAAAAAATAGTTGTTTCTTTAATAGTAAAGGATCTTATAAATACCAATTATCACGACTCTAACTTCTTCAGTTTTTGATTTATGTGTCCTCATGAAAGGAATTCAACTCCTTTACACTCCCGCCCTCCGAGATGGTTTCCCCCCAAAACGCGCTTTTCTTTGTTTTTAAAGGAGATCCAAATACGAATTTTCACGTCTGTAACAACTTTAGTTTTTATTAGATGTATGTATTCTCATTCAATTAATTCAATTCATTTTTCAATTCTTTCACCCCCCCCCCCTTTCATTGGATTTTCCAAGAATACGTGTTTCTTTATTTTTAAAGCAGATTGCAAATATCAAATTTCACGTCTGTAACATCTTCATTTTTGAGATATCAGTAGCCTAATTAAAAGAATTCAACACCATTTTCAGTTACTTTTACCCCCCCCCCTCCACCCAAGTTGTATTTCCGAAAGCTAAAAATACACGTTCCTTTATGTTTAATAGAGATAAAAAATACCATTTTTCACTTCTGTAACATGTTAAGTTTTTTGAGATAAACTGTAAAAATTCTCATTTTAAAATTTCACCCCTTTTGAGTTCTCCTTAAGTGGAGTTTCCAAACACAAATCACCTATGTTTCTTTAGATTTACAGGAGATTACAAACACCCACTTTTTACGTCTGTAACATTTTACGTTTCCAAGATATTCTGTAGATATAGTCTTTCAAAAATTCACCCCAATTTGTCATTCCTGTTTAACCGCCATTAATTGGATTTTCCAAAAACTAAAAAATACGTGTTTCTTTATTTTTAAAGGAGATCCCATATACAAATTTTCAGTTCTGTAATATCTTTCGTTTCTGAGATATATGTATCCTCATTAAAGGCATTCAACCCATTTTTCACCCTTTTACACCCCTCCTATTGGGATTTACAGGAAACAAAAAATACGTTTTCCTTTATTTTTAGAGGAGATTCTAACTACCAATTTTTACATCTGTAAATTTTAAAGTTTAGGATGTATACACACTCATTTTAAAAAATTTACCCTCCCCCCTTTTACCCCCCCCCCCAATATTTGGATTTTCCAAAAACGAAAAAATACGTGTGTTTATTTATTTTTAAAGGAGATTCTAAATACCAATTTTAACATATATAACCTTTAAACATTTTGAGATAGATACACTCATTTTAAAATATTACTCCCTTTTCACCCCCCCCCCTAAATTGAATTTTCCAGAAACAAAAAAATACGTGTTTCTTTATTTTTAACGGAGATCCCAAACACCAATTTTCAGGTCTGTAATATCTTCAGTTTCTGATATATAAGTAGCCTCATTAAAGGCATTCAACCACTTTTTAGCCCCTTTTCACTCCTCCTATTGCGATTTTCCGAAAACAAAAAAATACGTGTTCCTTTATTTTTAATGAAGGTTCTAAATACCAATTTTTACATCTGCAAACTTTAAAAGTTTGGAGATATAGATTCACTCATTTTAAAAATTCACCCCCTTTTCACCCTCCCATTAATTGGATTTTCCAAAAACAAAAAATTACGTGTTTCTTTATTTTTAAAAGAGATCAAAAGTACCAATTTTCAGGTCTGTAATATCTTCAGTTTCTGAGATATAGGTACCGGTATTCTGATTAAAGGCATTCAACCCCTTTTTCACCGTTTTTCACCCCTCCTATTGGGATTTTCTGAAAACAAAAAAATACGTGTTTCCTTATTTTTAAAGAAGATTCTAAATACCAATTTTTACATCTGTAAACTTTTAAAGTTTTGAGATATAGAGCAACTCATTTTAAAATTTCACCCCCGTTTTCACCCCCTTAGCGAAGGAATATCCAAAAATCCTCTCTTAGCGAGCACCTACGTCTTAATATGAATATATTTCCAAAATTTCATCTCTTTATGTCCAGTAGTTTTGGCTCGGCGATGATGAATCAGTCAGTCAGTCAGTCAGTCAGTCAGTCAGTCAGTCAGTCAGTCAGTCAGTCAGTCAGTCAGTCAGTCAGTCAGTCAGGACAAGTTATCTATATATATAAAATAACTTGTCCTGACTGACTGACTGACTGACTGACTGACTGATTCATCATCGCCGAGCCAAAACTACTGGACATAAAGAAATGAAATTTTGGGGATATATTCATATTAAGATGTAGGTGCTCGCTAAGAGAGGATTTTTGGATATTCCGTCGCTAAGGGGGTGAAAAGGGGGGTGAAATTTAAAAAAAAGTGTATCTATATCTCAAAACTTTAAAAGTTTACAGATGTAAAAATTGGTATTTAGAATCTTCTTTTAAAATAAGGATACACGTATTCTTTTGTTTTCTGAAAACCCCAATAGGAGGGGTGAAAAAGGGTGAAAATGGGGAAAAATGGGTTGAATGCCTTCAATCAGGATACCGGTACTTATATCTCAGAAACTGAAGATATTACAGACCTGAAAATTGGTACTTTTGATCTCTTTTAAAAATAAAGAAACACGTATTTTTTTGTTTTTGCAAAAGCCATTTAATGGGAGGGTGTAAAGGGGGTGAATTTTTAAAATGAGTGAATCTATATCTCCAAACTTTTAAAGTTTGCAGATGTAAAAACTGGTATTTAGAATCTTCATTAAAAATAAAGAAACCCGTATTTTTTGTTTTCGGAAAATCGCAATAGGAGGAGGGAAAAGGGGTGGAAAAAGTGATGAATGCCTTTAATGAGGCTACTTATATCTCAGAAACTGAAGATATTACAGACCTGAAAATCTGTGTTTGGGATCTCCTTTAAAAATAAAGAATCACGTATTTTTTTGTTTCTGGAAAATCCAATTAAGGGAGGGGGGAAAAGGGGGTAATATTTTAAAATGAGTGTATCTATATCTCAAAACTTTTAAAGGTTATAGATGTGAAAATTGGTATTTAGAATCTCCTTTAAAAATAAAGAAGCACGTATATTTTGTTTTCGGAAAATCCTAATAGGAGGGTGGAAAAGGTTGAAGAAGGGGTGGAATGCCTTTCATGAGTCTACTTATATTTCAGAACATGAAGATATTACAGACCTGAAAATTGGTGTTTGGGATCTCCTTTAAAAAAGAAACACGTATTTTTTTGTTTTTGGATAATCCAATTAATTGGGGGGGGGAGGGGGTGATTTTTAAAAATTTGTGTATCTCTATCTCAAAACATTTAAAGTTTATAGATGTAAAAATTGGTATTTAGAATCTCCTTTAAAAATAAAGAAACACGTATTCTTTTGTTTTCGGAAAATCCCAATAAGAAGGGTGTAAAAGGGTGAATAATGGGTTGAATGCCTTTAACGAGGCTACTTATATTTCAGAACCTGAAGATATTACAGACCTTAAAATTGGTATTTGGAATCTACTTTAAAAGTAAAGAAACACGTATTTTTCGTTTTTGGAAAATCCAAATATTGGGGGGGGGGGTGAATAGGGGGGGTGAATTTTTTAAAATGAGTGTGTCTACATCTTAAAACTTTAAAATTTACAGATGTAAAAATTGGTAGTTGGAATCTCTTCTAAAAATAAAGGAACACGTATTTTTTTGTTTCCTGTAAATCCCAATAGGAGGGGTGTAAAAGGGTGAAAAATGGGTTGAATGCCTTTAATGAGGATACATATATGTCAGAAACGAAAGATATTACAGAACTGAAAATTTGTATATGGGATCTCCTTTAAAAATAAAGAAACACGTATTTTTTAGTTTTTGGAAAATCCAATTAATGGCGGTTAAACAGGAATGACAAATTGGGGTGAATTTTTTGAAAGACTATATCTACAGAATATCTTGGAAACGTAAAATGTTACAGTGGTAAAAAGTGGGTGTTTGGAATCCCCTGTAAATGTAAAGAAACATAGGTGATTTGTTTTTGGAAACTCCACTTAAGGGGAACTCAAAAGGGGTGAAATTTTAAAATGAGAATTTTTACAGTATATCTAAAAAAACTTAACATGTTACAGAAGTGAAAAATGGTATTTTTTATCTCTATTAAACATAAAGAAACATGTATTTTTAGTTTTCGGAAATATCACTTTGGCGGAGGGGGGGGGGGGCGGTAAAAGTGACTGAAAATGGTGTTGAATTCTTTTAATTAGGCTACTGATATATCAAAAATGAAGATGTTACAGACGTGAAATTTGATATTTTCAATCTGCTATAAAAGTAAAGAAACACATATTCTCTTAAAATCCAATGATTCGGCGGGGGGGGGGGGGGGGAAGAATTGAAAAATTAATTCGCTTAATTGTATGAGAATACATACATCTAATAAAAACTAAAGTTGTTACAGACGTGAAAATTCGTATTTGGATCTCCTTTAAAAACAAAGAAAAACGCGTTTCGGGCGGGAAACCATCTTGGAGGGCGGGAGTGTAAAGGAGTCGAATTCCTTTCATGAGGATACATAAATAAAAAACTGAAGAAGTTAGAGTCGTGATAATTGGTATTTAGAAGATCCTTTACTATTAAAGAAACAAGTATTTTTTGCGGGAAAGTTCACTTAGGTGGGGGGGGGGGGAGTAGTGTGAAATGAAATGAAAAAAGTAAATTACTTTTATGGGGATACTTATATCTCAAAACTGAAGGTAATAGACGTGAACATTGGTGTTTGGAATCTTACTTAAACATAAAGAAACAAGCCTTCTTTTAATTTTTTTGGGGGGGTGGGGGCGGTAAATAAACTTAACGGCGGTGGGGTGTAGAAGGAGGTGAGACCAATTGATTTTACTGTTATTAATGTACTTATAAGGATCCTCCGTTGCTCAGGCGGCAGCGCGCCGGCCTCTCACAGCTGGGTTCCGTGGTTCAAATCCCGGTCACTCCATGTGACATTCGTGCTGGACAAAACGGAGGCGGGACAGGTTTTTCTCCGGATACTCCGGTTTTCCCTGTCATCAGCCATTCCAGCAACACATAATAGTAATAATAATAATAATAATAATAATGATAATAATAATGTTCCGGACCGTCGTCAAATGTGCGGACCGCGCTGGTAACATCTCCTGGATGGGTAATGACTAAGAATGCAGTTCGGCCGCGGGTTCAGTGCCGCCACGGCACCCAATATGACACCACGCCGGATCTCCTGAAGGATTTTATCCATATTAAAAATGATTAAAGGGAAAGATGGCAAAGATTTACGGACCCAGCTGACCAGGAGGAATACCTGAGCCTAGCCCGGGAAGTACGAAATCGATTGCTGGAAAGGAAGATTGAAAAATGGGAGGAAACGTGCGGTAAAATAATTGAAAACGAGTCAGATCGGGAATTTTGGTGGTTTCTCGCAGAAAACGAGTCAGATCGCGAATTCCGGCGGATTATATATCTAAAACAATAAGCATTCAATTATAAATTTAGTATAATACCGTAGCGAAGCACGGGTATCTTGCTAGTTTTATATATATATAGATAGATGATCGCCTAAATGGTACAACATTTGAAGGTCTGTACCAAGTAGCTGAGCCCATAGATGATGATGATGATGATGATGATGATGATTATAATTCATTTAATTATGCTGGTTTAAAAATCAGACAGGATGACTTAGGTAATGATGCTGTTTTTTACCTTCTCTAACCTCCTGGTTACACTGCTTCTGCTTAATAATGTTCCTTATTATTTGCCTAGCTTCACTACGAATTGTTTTCCGCTTAGCGAATGGTAGACACAATGAAGGAAGAAAATGTATCCACTGAGTAACCCTCAAAGAAAGGTCTGTGGAAAAACTCACAAAATTGATTGATGATAATGACTTAATAAGAATGCAGATATGAACTGATTGACACAAGGAAAGGCACTTAGACAATGTCTGAAGAGTGGGCCAATATTTTCTGCTACCTAGTATTAAGGTGGTTGCTATGGTAAGGGCAGTTAGTCTGTGTGGAGGAAAGAGAATTCACCCTGCTCTTTGTATCACCCTGTGCTAGCAAACATATGAGCTCCAAACAGTAGATCCATAGTGTACAATATTTTCTTATTCCTTTTGTTGTCCTCTTTCAACATATTTTTTTCATTTTTTCATCCACTTAGTCTTTTCCTTCAATACTTTAGTTCCCTAATTTTTAATGTTATCTTTCCTCGGTTTAGTCTGTTCCCGAATTAAAATCACTGTCTGAAAGTTCAATTCTTTGTGCTGGGAATGCCACTATCATGTGTGATGTAGTAAAGGAGTTCAGTTCTGAAAATACCAAAATACACACACTGTTCACTTTTTTTATTGTCAGTGTCATAGCCGCCAATTCTTGAGCTGTTACATGTATGGAGGACTATTCATAAAGATACCTCCATGCTACCTACAGTTTTTACATCTGTTCTGTAATTGAATGTGATGTGCATTTATTTTTATTTTATCAATTCAGATACATGTTATAGAGCTGGGAATTATAAAGGTGTGATGTACTGCAAAAACAACTTTTAAATATTTTAAAACTATTCTACCTACTGTATGTTAAAGGTTTCTTGTAAAACAGTGTTATTAGCTAGGAGCTGTTTTTTATATACTTGGACTGAAAATAATTGATTATGTCATATGTGAAGACATTATGCTGATTGTTATTATTATTTGATTTCAGCAAAGCATGATATTGTTTTGGAATCTCAACTGCCTCAAGGAATGAGTGGAGAAAAGCTCAAGGAATTGGAGCGTGGCCCTGTAAGCAAAGCCTTACCTGAGGATGCTCCTCTTTCCCCACCAAAATTTATTACTCAGGTGAGATAAAATATAAAATTATGCAAATCATATATGGTGAAACCTCGTTAGTACATTTCTGCAGGGGACGACGAAAAAATCGTATTAAGCAGGAAAAGTACTATCAAATATCCCATTAAAAACTATCCAACAGGGAGATGGTATCACTATACACATTAGTATATTTTACATTGTGTAGTGTTTCAGGAGATAAAGGAGAGCACTAAAATGTGTGAAAAAGTCGAGAGAACAAATATCAATAATTCTCTACTGGAGCCTGTTAAAGTAACAAGAGACTATTAAAAGATGTGAAAAACATGGAAGAACAGATAAGACATTCTTTTTCCCTTGGGCTCATAGAAGTAGCTACATTACCTACATATTATAGCAGATCACTTTCTTCCTAAAACAATTGTATAATGAATTGTTAGTTGTAGCCTTAGGTTTCTGACTAGTGAGTAATTAAACACTGTTTTCTGGTCACTTTGTTAGAGCATGAATTTCTCGCAAGGTTATACTCGTCATACACGATTAAGCGCCTTCGGCCGCCATCCTGAACACGAAACTTTGGCAGTACTCGGCATTGGTTCAGACAGACTAGCCGGTGAATAATAAGAACGTGCCAACTGTCAAACTAGCAGTTTGTATTTTTGTATGAATGGTACACAACTTTACCATTGCCTGCTTCTTTTCATATCTTTTTAATGGGATAGGCCTACAGTGTATGGACGCCTTGTTACTTAACGGCACCCACAAATGATCTGTCGAAGATCTGCTATTGCTGCACCATAGACTCATTTTAACTTCAGTCGTACCACACTGATTTAAATCATCTTATCACAAGAACAGTCATTGGCATTACCTTCAATTTATTGTATTGAGTGATAAAAAGTGAAGTGATTATTTGTCGTGTGACAGCGTACTTACGGACTAATAGGATAATCGTGAGAAGTTCAGTAGTGCGGTACATACGGTATCTGTCTTGTGATAGCTTAGCTGTGGATAAGAAAATGGTTGTGAAACCACTCGCTAATGAAGAAAAAATTTAAATCCTTCAGGAAGTAGAGAGGAATCCACATCTTAAGCGCGTAGAGTTGGCGCAAACTTTGAAAGTAGCACCTTCTACTTTGAACAATATTGTGGGCAACCGAGACAAAATTGAAAAAGCGTATAAGCAAAATAGAAACGGAAAAAGAAAACGAGTGCGCGAAGGAAAGTTTCCGAAGTTGGAAAAAATGATTTTGAATAAATGAATTTCTAACTTGTGATTGGAATGCGAAATAGGCTACTAGCACAATCAAGGGCACTGGGTTATTCAACAATCTCACTGACAACAAAGACCTTTCCACAGACCAAAGAACATAGAACAAAAATTAAACCACTTTTCCCTTTGATAAAATCAAATGATCATAGATATGTCTTTTGGTCATGACCGTCCACCAACGGCTGCACGGTTGCTAGAGTTACACTTCCGTTACACATTTTGTGCCGGTAACTTCCATGATGCATAATTTTGGATGACTCCCAGTCGTAAGCCATGTATGTCAGCAGGACAGCTTTGAAAAAAAAAAAAAAAAAAAAAGCGTGGAAACTGAATTTAGCACTCCTAGCCGCAGTGGAACCTATTACTGTGCTTTAACTTAGCACTGTCCTGTCTTTTTCTAGTGTAAAGTCTTTGCTGCTAATCAGTGACGCAAAACTCAACTTTACCTAAGCTAACAGCTTGCCCCTCGAAGGCGCAATATACTCGGTGTTCGAGAATTCAAGGTAATTTCCTCTTATCGCACAACATTCTCTGACCGACCCGTGGCAAGGGCTCTTATCTGTGTTGGAAATCACATTCCGTACACAAGTGATAACAAAGAACATTTTCAGGTCTGGGGAATATATGATCGTACTAAGCGGTAAAGGCGAAAAGTCGTACATTTTATCTCTCACTTACAGCACTCAAATATTCTGAATAGTGCACTATTATTATTGTGTTCTTAATCACTATGAAAACTGAAAGAAGAAAGTAATTTCAGCCTATTTGTTATGTGAGGTATTTTTTATACAGATTTAATACGATGGGCGTCAGGGCTTCAAATTTACGACATGCTAAGCAGGAAAACGCGTTAATGAGGGAACATAGTAACGAGGTTTCACTGTAGAGGGTTGAAAAACTTTAGTTATCAGATTCATTTTAACACTATCAGGTCCTAGCCCATATTTTGTATTTATCCCCAGAATCCAAATGATTTGAGTGATTTTCAGAAAAAATTACTGCTTTTTACCTACTCACTTGATTTTAACATGTGATACACAGTTTGAAAAATGCAGTCTTCTACCTTTATCTCTCACTTACAGCACTCAAATATTCTGAATAGTGCACTATTATTATTGTGTTCTTAATCACTATGAAAACTGAAAGAAGAAAGTAATTTCAGCCTATTTGTTTCTCTATTAATGTGAAATACAGATTTTGAAAGTGATACCAGCTACACATTAACTAATTTATGCTACCTACTAACAAATTCTCAAGCTATCATATTGTTTCTTCGTGTGGTGAATTGTATCCCTTATTAAAATTTTCATTTCAAAGCCTATGCATAAACTTTGAAAAGTTTTACTGTATTAAAAATGCTAGGATTTAGGCTGACTCAAATTTATTTATGATACATAACATTCAGCACATCAGCAGTAACCTCCCAGTTCATCTGTTTTGCTATCAGAGTTGTCAGTACCACCTTCAGTATTAACTATTTTATCTATTTTGCCTTCTCTTAGCATTTTTGTGCTTACAATCATAGATGATAAACTAAGTTATATTCTCCATAAAATTTTTGATTCAAGAAAAATACAACCAATTATGGGCTTGGAAAATTTAGAAAAAACAGAAGCCCGTAGAATCTATGGGCATGGATGCAAGAGTGTTAAATGCTTGTAGAACTGCAAGTGTTATTTTCTATTGGCTCACCATCTCTTCCTTCCCTTTCTTTTAGTATGTGATTGTGTTCAGAATAAATTTCGGGACTGTCATGGGTCCAATTACGGACCAACTACATTTTCATGTGCCATGCGATTTTCAGTTTTAAAGTTCATTTTATCAGCACTTCTTATAAATTGTAACAGTTTCTCAATGGTGAATGATTTCTCATTCTTACAGATCACAGATTGTAACAGTTTCTCAATGGTGAATGATTTCTCATTCTTACAGATCACATCTGTTGGAATTGGTGAGGGTGAACCAGTACATTTTGAGTGCCGAGTAGAGCCAAAGACAGATCCCAAGCTGAGGGTCGAGTGGTATCGTAACGGCAAGCTGTTACCTTCTGGTCACCGTTTCCGCACTGTGTATGATATGGGCTTTGTTTCCCTTGATATACTGTACACTTACCCTGAAGATTCTGGGGAGTATGTCTGCAAAGCTGTTAACGACCTTGGTGAAGATACCACCAAGGCTACTGTTTCATGCAAGAGTAAGTTCAGTATAAATAATTAGTTATGTAATGAAACAGGTGCAATCCTCTTAGTGCTAGGCAGTAATGCAAAGGTGTATTCTAGAAGTACCAGGTAGTTTTTGTGAAGAATGCAGGCTTTAAGGGGAAGAAAAGTTGAAAGTCCTCTGTTTTTTAGAGTTATCAAACTGGAACTTTGCCAGAAATTTGAAGAATGTAATCTTCTAACCTAATGTAACTTTTTACTACAATATAAGAGGTATTCTTGCTTTTGAGAAATTTACTTAAGAAATTTACTGGGAAATTTGTTATTCAAAATTATGGAATAAAAAAATTTCAAGTTTGACTAATTTTGAGACAACACAACCAAAAGAAAAATAAAAGTGAGTACTGGAAGTTGGAAACACATTATATAAGAAGCACTTGATACATTTAACTCTTTAGAAAATTTATTAATAGCAGTGCTAAAATTAAGAAAAGGCGTGAAGCATATTGACAAGAACACAGTGGCAAGCGCACATAAATTAACTCATTTGTACACTGCTGTTTCAGAGTTCACATGACACTGTCTCTGATATCTGATAGATAAATGTCACCATCACTTGACTCATTACCGAGCTTATCTTGGATTTTATTAACGTCTAATGACCACATGCTACTCTTGGATGTCATGTCATTTGCTGTGGTGCTTGAAAATAAATTGCCAAATGAACAGTAGTGTACACTCGCAATATATAGTAAAACCTCGTCAAGACGTTTCTGCAGGGGACAACAAAAATGAACGTGTTAAGCGAGAAAATGTATTACTGAATATACAAATAAAAACTATCCAGCAGGGATATGGAAACACTAGAAACGATTTTTTCCGATATGAAGGTATTTTACGTTGTGTATCCACGGGTACAGTGGAAACTATATCTACCATTTCTCAAGATGAGAAGGAAGTATTAAAAGATGTGAAAAACACAAGAGAACAAAACTGAAAACCTTTTCTTTGGGGACTTATGAAATAACAAATGCACTGAACGATGTGAAAAACACCAAACAACAAGTATGAAAACATATGCACGGGAGACAATAAAATTATCATATATATTATTATAGTAGTATAGATCCCTTTTGTGGTGCTCACAAGTAACCGATCTTGACAAATGAGCATTCAAGAGAAAGAGAATAGACATTAACAGTAACCAATTGCACTCTCATTTCATAAATATCGATAATTACATAAAAAAAATTAGTTAAAAAATTGTACGAAGTGTGCAAATACTGTTGCTGTAGGAAAATATGCACCATCATTGCTGTCCACTTCACATTTTGGCCACTGGGACGCCTGTTTTATGTCGTTTTAATATGCTGTTTAAGAAAAGAATGATAGCAAAACCAAAGATTACTTCCAGTACATTCGTCTGTATAATAATGCACTTGCATTTGCTTCCGTTCAAGTGGATACTATAAATGTTAAAAGATCAAAAATTCCATTAAGTGGTAAGTAAGACTGTCTAATATTGTACTGATTTGTGTATTCCTTTGTTCACAAATAGTTCACCAGGGGCTACTCCACCACATACTTTATGAACATGTGAGATTTTTCGCATGGGTCCCCAAGTCCAAGTGGTATTGCAGATCACACTCTTTCTAAAACAAATGTTAGTAGAAGGCTTTTATTTTGGAGCAGCAGGTTATAAAACATTATTTTTTGGTCACACTCTTAGACAATGAATTGGAGGTTATACTCGGCCACCTAATCCAGATATAGGCTACGGTATCACACAAAAAACTTCACTGTACCACTCAACACAAAATAAATTTTTAACTTCTGAATGGAATGAAAAATACAAGTACAATTAGGCTCACCTTTTCCGTAAACACGCAACTGTGGCGACGGCTCTTACCCAAGTTGTAAATCACGCTTCTTTCACAAGGGATAACAAATAATATTTTCAGGGCTAGGAAAAATGTGATTCTACTCTTAGTGAACGGTAATAACGAAAATTTGTGATGCGATAGGTTATTTTTGTATGTTCCTAATCCAGATATAGGCTTCTGCATCACGTGACAAATATTCGTTATACTTCACTGTACCATTCAACACAAAATAAATTTCTAACTTCTGAATGGAATGCAAAATACAAGCACAAATAGACTCACTGTGCTATTCAGCAATCTTGCTGCTAACCGGCAAGCAAAATTGAACATTCCTGAGGCTAACAGCTTGCTCCCCAAACGTGCAGCTTATCCTGTGAAGTTCAGGAATTTAAGGCCTTTTTCTGTAAGCACGCAACTGTGGCGATGGCTCTTACCCGAGTTGGAAATCATGTTTGTTTCACAAGGGATGAAAAATAACATTTTCAGGGCTAGGAAAACTGTGATTGTACTAAGCGGAAATAGCGAAAATTCGTGACGCAGTAAGTGAAGTATTTTTATATAGATTTAATACGATGAGAAAATGGACTTTGAATTTACGACGTGCTAAGTGGTAAAGCATGTTAATGAGGAACGCACTTACAAGGTTTCACTGTACAGTGGAACCTTGATTCTCCGTTTTTGGAGGGACCCTGAATAAAAAACGTACAACACGGGAAAACGGAAAATCCGGGAACAAATGAACCATCAACAATTTGGCTAAACATAAAAAAAGTGAAATATGTATACTTATAATCTTACAAACACCCCTAAACCAAACCAAACCAAACTACAGCCCCAATGGGCCTTCCACCTATCGAGCGACCACTGCTCGGTCCGAAGGCCTGCAGATTACGAGGTGATGCATGGTCAGTGTGGCGAATCCTCTCTGCCGTTATTCCTGGCTCTCTAGACCGGGATCACCATCTCACCATTTAATAGCTCCTCAATTAAAGGTAATCGTAGAATGAGTAAAGCTGGAACCAGCCCTCATATCCAGGTAAAAATACCTGACCTGGCCGGGAATCGAGCCCAGGCCCTCCGGGTGAGAGGCAGGCAAGTTAGACCGCGAGGCTGGCTTTACAACATTAATTACCGGTACGTGACTTAAAATTCTCGAAACTTTACATTCAGTTTTACCGGGGAAACTTCGTCAGTTTCCTCTGAAAACCTTTAAGTTCAGCAACTTTGATCACTCAAACTCTTCAAAAATCTAATACCCGTAACGCCAAGCCAAACAACAATCAACCACAAGTAGTTTTAAATTCTCTAGTCTAATAAAATAAAGCACATTAGATACAAAAGCGCCCAACATGATGGCGAAATCCCTTTTTTAAATCTTCCATTGTAATTTGGTCACTGGTATACTTTTCTTAGTCAGTTTATGGAAATCTTGTACCACGTAAATTAGGCCTACATCGACTTTTAAAGGTTATGTTAAACTCGAGAATATGGTTTCGAATGTAAGTATCGATCCTCAAGTTCTCGAATGCATTATATTCAATTGGGAACATGCATAATTTTCAAGAATATTTTTTTTGAAAAGTACACCAATGAAATAGTACGTAAATGTATTACATTGTGGTATGTTGCCTTGTTTTCTACCATTAAAAATATATTTAATAGTGCCTTTCCGCAAGGCGAGTGAAACGGCCTCTGACGTCAGCGGCGCACTGTGACGTCACGATCCAGTACCGCATGGAGCTCTACCAGCCGTTGTGCATCAGCCGTTGCTAAAAGCCGATTGTTTATTATTCATGATCGCGAATAACTTCAAAATGACAGAAGAAAGGTTCAAAACAGCACAATCAGACAATCTATCATGTGTAAATGTCATCATTCTTGAAAAATAGTGACTTTTGTGGCCGCAGAAATTCGCGGATAACAAGCAAGTTTGTAAGTGGCGTCTTTTATATACGTGCAATGTACTGTAACCCATAGTATTAGGATAACAACGAACGTGGATAGATATCACATCACTTTCAACATTTCCTTCTAGACTGATTCCCATATTAAAGAATAACATTACATTTTCGGGCTGTCAGCATTAGTAAGGTAAGAAATCGGATTTCAGCACTAACATAAACATATAGGTTGCATTATAGTACTAGTCCGCTTCTGTGGTGTAGTGGTTAATGTGTGCCACTCCCAGAGGCCCGGTTTCGATTCCCGGCTCTGCCATGAAAGTTGAAAACAAATAGTACGAGGGCTGAAACGGGGTCTACTCAGCCTCGGGAGGTCAACTGAGTAGAAGGGTTTCGAATCCCACCTCAGCCATCCTTGAAGTGGTTTTTCGTTATTTTCCTACTTCTCCTCCAGGCACCTAAGGCCACGGCCGTTTCCTTCCCTCTTCCTTGTCTATCCCTTCCGATCCTCCCATCCTACAACAAGGCCCCTGTTGAGCATAACAGGTGAGGCCGCCTGGGCGAGGTAATGGCCCTCCTCACCAGTTGCATCACCATACTCAAAGTCTCACGTTCCAGGACACTGCCCTTGAAGTGGTAGAGGTGAAATCCCTCGCTGAGTCCGAGAGAAAACCAACCCTGAAGGATAAACTGATTAAGAAAGAAAGAAAGAAAGAAGGAAAGAAAGAAAGAAAGATCATAGTACTATAGGGCTATAATCTATCATTCCCAAAAAAATATATATTTATGGTTAGGACAACTGGCCTACCCTCTTCCGGGGCCCATGAAAGAGAATTAAATATCTTTGTGGAGGGAAAAAGTTAAACATGATAAAGATAAATATGACTTCATCTAGTTTTCACAAGTCGGGCTGAGTGGTTCAGACTGTTGAGGTGCTGGCCTTCTGACCCCAACTTGGCAGGTTCGATCCTGGTTCAGTCCGGTGGTAGTTGAAGGTGCTCAAATACGTCAGCCTCATGTCGGTAGATTTACTGGCACGTAAAATAACTCCTGCAGGACTAAATTCCTGCACATCGGCGTCTCCGAAAATCGTAGAAGTAGTTAGCGGGGCGTGAAGCCAATAACATTAATTACATTTGGCTTTTAACAAGCTGAGCACATCAGGAAAAAAAGTGTCCTGGTGACATTTTAGTCGCTCAATACAGGAATGTCTTTGGGTGCTGTGACTTTTACTTTTTTTTTTTTTTTGCTGTTTGCTTTACGTCACACCGTCACATATAGGTCTTATGGCGACGATGGGACAGGAAAGGCCTAGTAATGGGAACAAAGCGGCCGTGGACTTAGGTACAGCCTCAGCATTTGCCTGGTGTGAGAATGGGAAACCACGGAAAACCATCTTCAGGGCTGCCGGCAGTGGGGTTCAAAACCTGGGTAATCTGCCAATCCCCAAAAATTTGTGGAAATTATTTCTTTTTCTTTTTAATTGCCACGTGTGTTTGTCAGCACTTAAGTTTGTCCGAAGTAATGCATTCTTACATAATGACAGAAAATTGTGAGTGCCCGGCATTGACTATACTCAACAACAGTAAGTCGTTCACAAAACATCAAAGTAGTGAAAAGTGTAACCTCAATATTTATGAGAGTATCATCCAGTTGATACTGAAATCATGCAGCTAAGTGTCACTATGGATATGGGTTCCTAATTCTTTGATTAATATATGGCATAACTCTCGCCCACTTAAGTCAGATCCTCTATTTTACTATAATCATGAAGAGTGTCACACTATCCCTTTCCTAATAGCATTTTTCCTGGTAAACTAAACTTGCCAGTATAGCACTAAGCAACTCGTTAGGTTTTTTAATCGTAGCATGCCTTATAAACCGAAAAACAGTACTGTCATGATGTCATAACCATTGAAAAGTGTTCAAGCAACCATGTGCTGACAACTTTCTTTGGTTTTCAATATACAGTAGAACCTCAATTATACATTCCCGGAAACTATGTTTTCCCGTATTATTCGTTCAAATTACGTGGTCCCGCGAGCATTCTAATTAAATCAGGTTGTAAAAATCCCACGCTATCCGTTCCTCGAAGAAACGATTTCCCGGATCAACCGTGGTCCCTTGTGCAAGTTCAACCGTCCATAAATTTCAATCCCATCAATGCTAAATCCTCGATCGCACGGTTTTTTTTTTTTCAAGAAAATGTATCTCACTGAAGGACGGCTACGGCATACTTACAGATGCAGTAATTTGACGATGTACTGTACCGTACTGGAAAAGTGATCGGGTGTGAATTCATTACTGGTCACGTACGACCATTTACGAATCTTGGCTGCGTGGTTTCGAACCTACATACAGAGTCAGTTGAATATAAATAACAGTGTTCCTCACAGCAATAAATGTTGTTGAAAAGTATGTGGAAGGAAAGAAGGTAAAACATTAAAAAAACTAACAGATTATTTCCAAAGGTATTAACAGAGGTATGTTTCTTGTTTCACTACTGTATGTACTGTATTCTGTCTTATAAAAATTTACTTTAATAAGGGTCATAATTAAAGAAATGCCATAAAATACGAGTTTGTTAGTATATTTTTAAATACTGTAAAAAATACTGTATTCAGTATAAGCCCGTAGATACAAATGATTCAATTATGCGTTATATATGCTCAAAAACTGTATTCTGTATATCTCAAAATTTTGATAACTCGAAATATGATTTAGCTCCTAGGTGATTCGAGATATAGAGGTTCCACTGTATATATTGTGTGCGTGCTTACTAGTGGAGACTGTATAAATAACAATTTGAAGTGTTTTTATTTAATTATATAGTTTTACTGTAAATAACAATTTGAAGAGTTTTTACTTAATTGTATAGTTTTACTGTAAAGTACTTCATTTATAATTTCCAGAGTTGCCTACAATCATTCTGCAAAATCAAGTTCCAAAAGGAATGAAAAAGACTGAAGCCTTGATGCAAATGGAAGCCACGATAAAGAAGTACACCTCTGAAATTCATTTGACTATTGATGATCTTTATGATCCTGATAAGAAACAACCACCAAGGTACATTACATTTATATTATTGCTATATCTTTCTGAAATGTGTGTAGTAATTCTAGGCACTTGAGGTCATGCTTAATAATTTCACTTAATTAAGTAGATAATATCACTATGTTCTCTAGTCTGTTGAGTTTTAACCATGGTGAGAATTGGTGAATTTCAACATTACTGTATGTACAGTTGATCAATGAAAAATTGACGCATGAACAATTTTAAAGTCCTTTATTGGGTATTATTGTCCTCGGGTGAGGAACTTAGGACATCAAGGTCAACAACCTCATGTACTCAGTAAGTGTGAAGATATATCTGATTACCTGTGGAACTGTACTAATATGTGTTTGTAATCGGGGAGAGCATTGGGATGGAGGCGGACAATGCACAAGTTTCAAAAGGAATGAAAAAGACTGAAGCCTTGATGCAAATGGAAGCCACGATAAAGAAACCTCTGAAATTCATTTGACTATTATCACAGAGTTATAAGATTTTTCAATCATGAAAGGTACTGTACACATTACAATTTTATTATCACTAACCTAAACTACACATAAGGGATACTTCTGCTAAAAACAAAAACAAACGGACAATACGTTTCACCGATAAACAAGTAACAATATTGTCCTGCTCTTGCAGAGGCCTTCCAGGTTTTTAAGACAACTTTGAAGTCCTGTCCACTACATTTCACAATAGAGTCGAACAACTAGCAAGTCTAAAGCTGAATAATGTACAATTTATTAAACCATTGCATTTAAATATAAATTCAAACCACCACAATTGCAGATACGGAAGTGTATTCAGAAAAATCACTGTTACATGACCAATGCTTAATGGAAACTTATTTTCTTCCAAAGTGATTTTAAGTACTTTTTAACTGCTTATTAGGTCTAATTTTGTTAAAATGGCATTTTTATTTTGAAGTTGGATGAATTATTATTGCATTAAAATGAATATTCAAATAATTAGGATTTATTTTTATTTTTAATATGTAAATATGTAGTAAAATGGCAGGGATTTCATTATCCTGAAAAATTAATAATTTTGGCATTCAGTGGTATGTCATTGTAATTATGGTTATTTAGAAGCATGCTTGCATTTGAGTTTTCTATTTCACACAGCTTGTACTCACAAGCATAGCTGAATTACACAGTCCTCCAGCACGTTGAACCCCTTCTGTCCTACAGGGCCTCTCTCAGCGCTGTGTTGTCCCTACAACAGGTCACAACTTAACTCATATGCCATGCTGAACTCTGTGCAGCCTTCTGACTCCCTACTGGCTGACACACTCCTGAATGACTTGTGACTGACTTGCGCTCAGTTATGAGTGACCCAGACCGAATTTCGTTCACTCAGTTTCGCTCTTTATATAGGCCAGCGGAAGATTCTCGCAGTTTCCACTGTCAGATCATTCTACATTCCTTTTCCGTTGTTAACTTCTGGCATCTTCTAAGGAGCTTCCTTATTGCAAACCTCAATATTTCACCGGGGCTATTGTTTTACTTACTGTTGTCTCCATCCATGTTGTCACCTCTTGCTGGTATTGTGGTCTTCTGCTGGCTCCCACACTCTTGGCGTTCACTGTCACAATATTGTAATTAAATCCTTTGAAGTTTTGAGACCATGTTTATTAAATTTCTTATTGTCAGTAAATAATACAGTCTAGATTAGTGTCATGTGCATTACTTATTTATGAACTTTTATTTCAGATTTGTCACACAAATTCAGGATCAAACTTCATTGGTTGAGATGCAGTCAACTAAATTTGAATGCCAGTTGGCTCCTGTTGGAGACCCAAATATGAAGGTGGAGTGGTTCTTGAATGGGAAACCTCTTCCTCATAGTACGTTCTTATTTCTTTCTTTCCAAGGGTGTAATTAAAATAGAATACTTTACAAGCAAATATGACCTTTTCAGTGAAATATAGATATTAATGCACCATTCTTATATATTCTTTCAGAAAACAGATTTACACCAATTTATGACTTTGGTTATGTGGCTATGAACTTTGGTTGGGTCTATCCTGAAGATAGTGGAGAGTATTTGTGTAGAGCTACAAATCTGTATGGTATGGATGAAACACGAGCTGTCATTAAAACTGCTGGCAAACCTGGCATTATATATGAATCACAACTCCCTAAGGGCATGAAGAGTATTGAAAGAATCAGAGAAATGGAAGCAGCATGGCAGATGTGAGTTCTTGAATATAATTGTTTCTTGAGTAACATACAATAGAGTATGTATGTGTTTTGGTAAAGGTTCATGCATATTATTTGAAATTCTTCTCAGAGTTCAAGATTCCCTGTTGAAATTATTGAAATAGACTATAAAATCTAAAGATGAGTGGTTGACAAAGTTTTCTGGCACCCAGTAATTATCTCTTGTATGATTCTTTGAGAAAATATGCAGTTTGTGTGCTTCCCATTTACTAGTTATTTATTATTATTATTATTATTTTTTTTTTTTTTTTGTAGGCTGAGTTACAAACCGTTTAGGGATGTTGCTTAAGTAAGATATCCTATTTCAAATTAAATGCCAGTCCAATATATAGCCTTTATTCTAAGGATATGACAAAAATGAAAATAGATTTTAATGTTTGGAACAAGGAATCTAATACATTGTCAACAATTTCTCTGATATGTTATTTGAAGGAATGATAATGAGGTTGTGTACGTACGTCTGAGACGGATAGTACTGTTTATGGCATTGAGGCAGAATTTATATATGATATAAACTTTGAATGCTCTATTGTGTAATCTTTTGTGTTGTAGAGTACCTGAAGAAGCTGAAGAAGAATCAAAACCAAAGACACCTCCTCAGTTTGTCACTAAGCCTGAACCATTTACAGCTGTTGAAGGAGAAAGTGCTCGTTTCTGCTGTCGTGTTACAGGTTACCCAAGACCGCGTGTTATGTGGGTTGTGAATGGACATACTGTTGTGAATGTAAGTATTTTCAAAGAAATAAATAAAAACTGATTTTCTGAATATAGGCTATGATTATGTACATTAAAGTACAGTAGAAACTAGTTTTCTAATAGAGATATCATTTAACTCTTGACCCATTTAAATATTGGGTTTAACACCACATATCATGCCATTTTTCATAATTGTATATATTTTTTCTGGACAGAATTTCTTATTAATCAAGTATACTCATATTGTGTAATTTTGACAGTTGTCCGGTAATCAGCATAGCAATGAAATCCTTGACATTATTAAGACTTTCTTCTCTACAAAATTATGACATAACTCTCTTCTCTTTGTGGTTGTTGTTTTGTAGTCTCTGACTAGGTTCTTCTGGAGAATTATTGCAACAGATCCATGACATAAACGTACTATGTTTAGTTTTTATGGTACCTGGTTATTTTTAAATGAATCTTGGTAACTTAATAATAAATTCTCATCGCTTATTCCCCTCCCCACCTAAACTCAATGCATGTGCCCAGCCTTCATGGAACATGTTCATTCATAATGTGGCCTGAATCTCTTTATTACAAATACCTTCCTGCCATTGATGTCATTACCTGCCAATTACAAGTTATCTTTATTTTTTTTCTGATTTTTGACTTTGTATTGCTACACATAGTTAGGATTCTGCATAATTACTCTTTATTGCAGCTTGTAGCAGCTTTATGTTATTTATAACTAGAGACCTATTCGAGATTCGCAATGGAGCAATTTTGAATTAATGGTGATAGGCCTTATAGGATTTCCTTGTAGACGACATTATTATGCGCACACTTTTTAGTGATAGATTTTTGTACTGGGTTGAGGAGTAAGGAGGGAGCACTGCCGGTTCCGGTAATACTGCCAACTGAATGGAAATGAAATCTGAATTGAATCAATAATATGATCGATCGATATGAATTTTCTAAACCCTTATTATCTTCAGCCAACAACTGTGTCACACACACATTATATAACATTTCTCGATGCGAATCTTGTTCTTAGCATAAATTCTATAGTTTGGCGTTGCTGTGTAAACAACAAGAGTATGAGTACGTAAAGTGTACGCCAGATGTTGCACAGTGATACATAAGCGATTCTTAGTTTGTGTTTCAAATGTTGCCAATATGAATCTCGAAGAAAACCGAGGTCGACTGATTCAGCACTAGGGTGTCCATCTATCACTAAAAGGTGCGTGTACTATACTTGTTTTCCAGCTGATGTATTATTGTACATAGCTCAGTGCTACATTTTTCAAGGAGCTTCCAGCTGTCTTCTTTAGCTTGCACCTTTCTTCCCATACAATATGTAAACCATTCCTGAGCTTTCTATAAAGATGATAACTCGTAAACCATTCATGCAGATTGTTTACTGTAAAGGATACCATATAATCTCGAATACCACCCGCCACCGAATAAGACCCGCACCCTTATTTTAAAAGAACAAAATTTTAAAAAAAGTTATGCCAAAATTATTTACGATTATTTACAATTCCATGCCGTCAAAATCCACAAACACAGCAGCTGAACTTCCGGGTGCTGAATACGACCAGTTGGTGTCCGTGTGTGATTATCAGCCGCCATCCATTCTGTATAGAGCTGTTTCAAGGCTGTTTCAAATGGACGGTTCACACAGACATGCAGCAGCTGTAGCATAGACGTCATCCCGCCCGGAATGACTGCTAGGTCGGTTTTCCCATCCTTGATATGTTTCTTCACAGCGTCTGTTGTGTGGCTGCGGTAACTGTCGAGAACAAGCAAGCTCTTTTGTCCCAATAATGCACCAGGGCGACGTTGCCAGACACACTTTACCCAGTCTTTCACAAGTGAGCTGTCCATCCAGCCGGAGTTCCGAGATCTGACGATAACACCAGCGGGTAGTTTTTTAGGAAGCGTCTTTCGCTTGAGAACAATGTACGGCGGCAATTTGGTTCCATCGGCGAGAATAAACAACATTACCGTACACCGTTGTTTTTCATTACCACCTGTTCTGATGGTAACACTTTTCGCACCCTTAACATTCACAGTCCTGTCCACTGGCATTTCAAAGTTCTACGATCACTACTACATGTTAATAGCACATTTTTCTTCTTTCTCCAATCGCGAATACACAACTCGTCAATGTCGTATTTCCTACTGGGGGTACGATTTCCAATAATTTCGGCTTCCCAAACTACTTTCAGTTTCTCACTCGCAGGAAAAGATCGCAAACGGTTTGTGGAATTCATGTTAATACTCTGAGAACGTGCGTGAGACTGACACCAAGCGCGGAAGTTGCGTATACTGAGAGCGGAGAGAGCAGTTGCCAAGCCGCGCCAGCGGTGATTCCCGATTTATGCGCATTCGAAAGAAGAATTTCCCAAAATTTTTAATAAGACCCGCACTCAATTTTGGAAGTGATATTTTCGAAAAAACAGTGTGGGTGGTACTCGAGATTATACGGTACTTTCAATTTTTTTAAATGAAGATTATGTAATTAATCTCAAAATATGGTAGCTAATTTTAAAGTTGCATTTTTTTTACTGCAAACTGTAACATGAGAACTTGTACTGAGGGCTACTTTTTACAGATAGGTATGTACCGTTATCAACTTTCTTGTAGAGCTGTTTATGCTCAACACTTCTTCCATGCATATTTGGGATCTGTCTTTGATTGTTTACACAGTGTAAATCAAGAAAATGGTTGGATGGCCGTTTTTTCTTTGACTTCCTTCACTAAACTCAACTGCTTGTCTCCCTTCAGTCATAGATTTATTTTTCATACATTTGAACCTTTTTCAAAAAAATGCTCTATACTACGACGGAGACAACATCAAAATCTGTTCGGTGATTTTCAAGATTAACTTGCACAAACTCAGACAAACACATGTTGGAGATTTTAATATATTTTATACAGAGATATCAAAACTTAAAATAATTTGTTATAAAGTGGTCATGACAATTTTTTATATAAGGAAATGGGAATACACTACAGTGATATTTTAATTACCATTGTAGGGTACTCGTTACAAGTTGACATATGATGGTATGTGGCACTTGGATATTCCAAAAACTCGTCAGTATGATCATGGAAAGGTGGAAGTGGTTGCTCGAAATTCTGCTGGAGAAGCTGTTGCTGTCACTGATCTGACAGTAAAACCAAGGCATGACGACTACAGGAATGTACTCAAGAATTCGCCAAGGCGTAAGTCCTTAGAGTTTAAGACTGCACTTAATAATGCTTCATGGTTCCAGGGAATACATATATTATTATTTTATGGTGATACTTCCAATGCTATATTGTTTAGTAATAATGATAGATGACAATTGAGATGTTCAGGAGACTCATGGATTCCATACTGACTTTTTTGGATGCAATATCTACAGTTTGGAAAGTTCCCAAAAGTGGAAATGATTTTTTCATTGATTCTAAACGATGTAGTATTTGGTATGCCATAATAACTAACGTTTTTATGTCATTGTTCTTTTTTTAAATTATATATCTATTTAGCATTTCAGATGAAGTGAATATTTCATGTTTACAATATTAATACTAAACATGTTACATAAACAAAGCTATACTGAAATCATGCATCTAAAAACCACATTAAGTGACATAAATGCAAATCTAATCACATGAACTCACATTTACTACTTAAACCAGTTTTACACTGCTGTTCTGTATTACACATTGATTTAAAAGTGCATTCCATTAATTATGTCTTAAATAATTCTACATAAATATCCTAAATAAATATAATAATGTTGCTTGTTTGAGAGTCTGAGATTGATAAAAATTCATTACTGAATGGTATTTCAGTAATGGAAAATTAAAAAAAAAAAAAAAAAAAATGTGGCCATAGCTTATAGAAGCTATAAGTTACTGACGAGCTAAAAAGAATTGAAATAATATTTCTTAAGTGATTCTGAATAATTCTTCCTTTGTTAAAATTTTAAATTAGATTCGTGTTTAATATTGATATTCAGTTTAAATAGTGTAAAATCAAGTGTGTGATGTATTCTTAATATCATGTGATCTGTAATATAGAACATCACTGCTTACATCATATTTGCAGGGAAATGTGTAGTGTGATGTGATTCAAACTAGTGGTATTGTGTGTGCTTACTGTTTTAATGGAGTGCACTAGTGTACTGTACTAACATGCACAAAACACAGCTTGCACAAACACAGACAACCCCTTCCTTTTTCCCATCTACCTGCTTCGCTTTTCTGGTACTTGGTGGAGGTTGAACGCCTTTGCACTGCAGATGAGGAATCTTCTAACAGGTCAAAGTGACGTCTTCTTTGTATGTCTTCATGCTACCAAGCAGGGATTAAGCAGGTATGGATGATTTTGGTATTTTTTAATGATGTGGTGTTCTTAATTTTTGTTCTCCAAAAATCCTTCCTTTACTTCCAACATATGTCTTCTCTCTCTGTCTGTTCGTGGAAAATTGTGTTTAAATGTGAAACTTGTAAATGTCAGTCATTGCAAATTCTTTTGTAAGGTGTAATGGTGTTCAGTTTGTATAAAATAGAGGTTGTTTAAAACAGGGAGTACCATTTCAGCATATTAGAAATAACTTTTGAAAATCATGAAAATGTGACATACTCCAGACTGAGTGTAAGGTTATTACGTGCACATTGCTGAAAGACATGATTGTTGCGTAGAGAAAAATATCTTCTCAGTCATTATGGCACAGGACTAAGAGATGGGAAACCTAGGAGTTGAGTTATATTCTTCATGAATGCTTATATTTAAAAAAAAAATGCAATTTTTCTTGGCCTTTTTATTTCCGAGAAAAGTTGTGATAATTGTTGATGATAAAAATAAAATTCAAATCAGCTCACTTTCAAAAGTATATTAATAGTCGCTTTGAGATCGTGGAAGATAAACTAAACTTTCTTATTTAGCATTAATTTCTTTATTATTATTATTATTATTATTATTATTATTATTATTATTATTATTATTATTATTATCACTGGACACCATTAATTCACGCTTTCCTGCAAAATAATTTAGCAACCTCGGGTTCAGCTTTAAAGTTATAAGTGTTAAAAACAGAACTGATTCCTTGATTTAACTTTGTTGTTTTACCTTTCCAGACAGAACTGTAGCCACAGAGTAACAGTTAACTCTTTGCTGAATGTCTTTTGGGTAGCATGGTGATGATAATAATAATTCTTTTCTGCATGAAACTAACTTTTTAAAAACCTGTATTTTAAAAAGCAGTTAGTTCTCTGTTGAGAAAGTGTTTCTGTACCGTATTTAATTTTTTAATATCTTAAAATAATAAAAGAACTTATGTTTCCTTTTAGGTTCATAGTACAGTATTCCTTTTCATTTCATTATTTTAAACTCCCATCATTCTACTCCTATGATTTCCATCGGAATTTGGTAATTCCTTCTGCATAATGCATACTTTGTCAAGCAGTCCAAGCTATTAAGAATTTCTTTTTATTGGTATTAATTCTATCACTATTACCATATTTATTTTCTCTGCATTGTGATGTAAATATATTTGAGCTTTAAATTATCTTTATATATTTTAGTTTTCTACTAAAATCTTCTTTAAAATGGGACATGCATGCTTTATAAACAATGTCTCTTTTTTGTAAACTAATATTTCTCTGCAACTTGAAAGTCCAGGTTCTGTAAAACCATATAATTTGGAAACTATTTTAATACTTGATTGTGGGTGCAGCTTGGTACGACTATGATCTCACTCAATATCAGAGAGATCGATATGAAACTGAACTGGAGCGAGTATTTGAAGAGCGCAATACATCTGTTCAACAAGTTGGAATTGGTGAGCACTTGAAGCAGAAGGTTGTCAAGGAGCCTGAGGCAGAGTGGCAGCAAGCAGTTAAGAAGAAGAAGGGTGAAGATTATTACACCAAGCTCAAGGAGGTTAGTGCATTCAGAAATCAAACTGGGACTAGTCATCATTGACTTAAAACAGTTGGAACATGTGTCGAATAAATGTTTATATGACAAATTACATACATACATACATACATACATACATACATACATACATACATACATACATACATACATTACATACATTACATACATACATACATACATACAAGAATTAAATAAAAACTTTTCCACCTGATCGATACTTTTATTATTTAACCTTAGGTTAAATTATGTCATTAAAAAACTGCAGTACATGTTTCAATTGCTTGGCAATCATCATCAGCTGCTTATCTTATAGCTTAGGGAAAAGAATATAAAGATATTTGATAATTAAAATTTTTGGTAAAGAACACTTAATGGTGAGGGACGGGGATGTTAAAATTAGTTTTACAAATTAAAAAGCTATTTCTAAACTAAAAACTTTCTAAACTTCCTTCTATGGCACTACATTCGTTCTTCATTAGTTTCAGCTGTGTTTCACTCAATGCATAGTTCACTTGTCTTGATTATGTGTTGTCCATTTTTCTAGATCATTCTTATTGTCCGCTAGAAGAATTTATGCTAACTATGGTCGAATTTGTTCAGTATTTCACTTAGACGGATAGTTTGAAGTACGACCTGTAATCGGCAGGAAAGAAAGATTTTTGTTCAAGATTCTGTTATCCAAATTAATTGTACGTATTTGAAAAGAATTGTAACGGCTGAAACTTACCCCTATTTAATTGTTCGTTGTGTAAATTTATTCTAAATCTTCAAAAGATTGGCACATTTGGTGTGACCTGAAACCGGCAGAAGAACGTGTTGGTTGTTGTGCATTGAGTGTAACACAGCGGTTTACTTTTCATACCATGACTGTTTAGTGCTGAAGAATTAATTTTTCTCCTCTCTTGTGGCCTACTTCTTTTTCTACTTTCAATGGGTACATCTCATTCATCCCATAGTAAGTTATTGTTTCAGTTAGTGTAAAATATTGTGACTATCATTCTTCATTTCATTTGTCGATAATTAGTATGTGTGATGATTTACATAATGAAGGAAATTTGAAATAAATAATTTAAGTAGCTATTTCCCTGTCTAGTTTATTTATTACAGTTACTTGTAAAATTATTTTAATGCATCCGGGAGATAGTAGGTTCGAATCCCACTATCGGCAGCCCTGAAAATGGTTTTCCGTGGTTTTCCATTTTCACACCAGGCAAATGCTGGGGCTGTACCTTAATTAAGGCCACGGCCGCTTCCTTCCAACTCCTAGGCCTTTCCTATCCCATCGTCGCCATAAGACCTATCTGTGTCGGTGCGACGTAAAGCCCATAGCAAAAAAAAAAAAAATTATTTTAAATACTTCTGTTGTCATAATTTGCTCATTCAATTTGCAGCTGGAAGAAGAACAAGTGACAAAGGAGACACGACTTCGTGAATCATCACACCAATTTGCTATTCCAGGAGAGAAAGTAGTGCACAAGAGCTTAGCAAGAGGAATGGCTCAGAGTTATGAAGATAAAATGTGAGTGTGTATTTTTATTTAAATTTTATTTTATTTCTCTTTCCTTATCAAACTTTGTTGCCCTTTAAAGTATACACTCTATTATATAATTCATTAGCCTGATTTGCCTATGCTGAAACCTCTTTAATGACTTACCATATAAGGATATATCATATTGACTCACCTGCAGGATACCCCTTTTTCTCAGTTTTCACTTCCAAAATTAGGGGTGGGTCCTATAGGTACAAACTTAATAAGATTCCATTACTATGGGAAGGGGGGTTAAAAATAATATGCAATTAAAATGAACAAAGTTATCAACAGTGATTTACCACTAACATTCTGTGCAGTAATAAGTTTCATGAAGACTGAAGACATTATCATAATGTGGTGGATAAGTATGGCCAGTAGAACAAGGAGAGCATGTAGTTTCGATACAAAGTGGCTACCTGTAACATGAAATTTTTTTTTTCATATTGTTGTATGTTCATTCTTCACAACAATATCCAGGACTATGAAATGGAAAATAATAACAATAATAAAAATTAGGCCTACCTTTTTGTTATTGGAATCAGGCTATCATCATTGCTGTCTTCACTGCTGGCATCACTGCTCAAGTCTGGGTTTTCATTTTCTTTGTGTACTTTCCATAGAAGATCATCTTCAGAGTCATCTGATGCACATTCCATTCCATTCCATTCCATTCCATTCCATTCCATTCCATTCCATTCCATTATTTTTAAAATTCTTTTCAACGATTTCATGAGTGATCAATCGCCAAGCACGCACGATTCAGTCGCAAATACATTGAAGCGAAGGCCGCTTGAATTTTCCAGCTTTTGTTGTCTTGTGTATCTTGTCCACCATCCGGTTGGTGTAAAACCTTCTTATGTGGTCCTTGAAAAGGTGTGTTTTTAGAGATGTCTAATGGCTACAAAGCTGATGTAGGTGGTGGTGATGGTTTTGTTTTAAGAGGAAGTACAATAGAGTAACCATCCTCGCTCCTTCTCGGATAATCACTGGATAGGTTTTTTTAAGGTCAAAAGAGTGGTTTCGGAAGCAGTCAGTACAAGCATCGATTTTTTATTAAGAAGAATTACTGGACGCTGTTCCCTTACAGTTCTTAGCCATTCTTTCACCGATCTGCCTCCATTCACCCTTTGTCCTATACACGGATGTGAATTCTTTTTGGAAAGTCTCTTATAGGCAGATTTTCTCGTTTGAAAGTACAGTATGGTGGGAGTTTCATCCCACCTTCAGTAACAGCTGGGACAGCTGTGTATTGTAGCTTCTCAGCTCCCGATGTTTTCACTAAAACACTCGATGCACCTGCTGTGGGTATCTTTGTTCTTGTTGGCATCCCAAGTGAACTGATGTTTGATTGGCATTGCTAGTTTGTGATAGAAGAAATTTATGTTCTTTTCCAAGTCTTACCATGAAACCATGAAATTCTATCAGTTTATCTGTGTAATCCAGCTGGAAGCCGTTGACATATTGAAGTTTTCCTCTTCAGACTTAAATTTTTGTGATGCATAATCATGCTGCCTAGCCTCTGCTCACCTTAAATAATAATTCTGAGATCCCTTGCTTTTTTTTTTTTTTTTTTTTTGCACAATATCTTATGCTTTGAATTGTAGCATTTCATGAACCACAGTGTGACTACTGTTTCTTGTTTCCACAATCCACTCTTAACACTTTTGCATCAACTTCTTTGCATATTCCTTCCCCGTGTTCACGAACTTCAGTTGGTCCTTCTTATTATGCCAATACCGAATCATTTTAGTCTGTACATTGAATTCAAGGGACACTGCTCTTATGCCATTTTCCAATGCAAACTTGAGAACACTTAATTTAAAAGAGGTTATAAAACTTTTTAAAAAATAATTTGTTTTACGTCGCACCGACACAGACAAGTCTAATGGTGAAGATGGGATAGGCCTAGGAGTGGGAAGCAAGCAGCCGTGGCTTTAATTAAGGTACAGCCCCTGGTGTGAAAATGGGAAACCACAGAAAACCATGTTCAGGTCTGCCGACAGTGGGGCTCAAACTCACTATTTCTCGGATGTAAGCTCACAGCTGCACGCCCCTAACCGCACGGCCAACTCGCCCGGTAAGGTGTCGTAAAAATTCTGCGATTACCAGTATTTATCTAAGTTTTCGCTATACGCATGCTGGAGTCAGGAAGGGATGGGTTTTACTGTTATCGCTGCACCGTGTGCTTTTAGACATTGTTGGTGGATTTAGCACAATGGTGGTGAGGAATTCATCAGTTTCCGAGCATAGCTCATAAGCAATTGACCATAGAGCATATGTTCATAGAATTTTGTTGTTGTTTTGGGATGTACTACCCACCCCCAAACCCCGATTACTTTCCGCATGTTCAGAAACGCCTTGTATGCGAGTGTCCAAGATTTATAAGTTAGTTTATTTTCCTGTAATTCAAATGTATACCTGTGTCATATCCTGCTTATGTATGGAATACAGGCAACATATTGAGCTTAATTCATTTCCTGCTCAGAATCAGAGCTCAACAATAAATATTCATACAGGCTAAGGGCAATTTTACTTAGGTGCTTTGCTTTGCTCCAGTAGTGTTGTTTTTATCTTTGTACTGCTTTGAATACAGACCACATTATAGAGTTTGAAGATACTGAGGTACTTCCAGGACTTCGAACTATCATGCCATACTCCATTGTGAAGCCATTGACAGTTACAAACCTCCTGTTAATTTCTACAAGAAAGGAGAGGAACTCTTCTTCAATAATATTTGACACCAGGTTTTCTATAATATTCTCTGCCACACCATTGATATTTCAGCCTACTGGAAAATTTTTGCAGATTCTCACTCTTAGTCGACACTGAAGAACATGGCCTCTGACCTGTCATAACTCTGTTCATAATGCCTACATGATGATGTTTCATACTAGACATTTCCATACACTATAACAATTCTTGTCTCACCAGGCAAGTTGGCCCTGCGGTTCAGGGCACACAGCTGTGAGCTTGCATCCAGGAGAGGGTGGGTTCAAACCCCACTGTCAGCAGACCTGAAGATGGTTTTCCATTTTCATACCAAGCAAATGCTGAGGCTGTACCTTCCCACTCATAGGCCTTTCCCATCTCATCATCACCATAAGATCTATCTGTGTCGGTGTGATGTAAAAAACAAATTGTAAAAAATAAAATAAAAGATCTTACCTTTTCTAGTTTTCTCTCAGACTATTGCTACTGTCACCCACCATTCATTCAGAGTGACTGGGTTGTTCACTCTGTAGATGCTAACCATACTTGTTGGGGAAACATCAGTTAACATTAAAAGTTCCACTGTAGAGGCTGCTCACCTGACTGTGGGAGCCTACATCATTAATTAACTTGTCCTGCAGCTCAGGAATTTTTCCACTTTTAGAACATCAAAATACTTTTGTTGATTTGTTAATGTTTTGTAATGCCTAGTGTATTGCCCATTAAATTTTTAGTGAACTTGTATCCTGATGCTTGAAATCTATGTTTTTCTGCAAACAATGACTTTGAGCTTTAAACGAGCACTGTAACATGAATATATCTTGATATTGGGAGCAACTGTAGTTTACGAAGTTTGGAGTACATTTTAAACACGATTCTCATGAGTGACGAGTTTTAAAATGTAGAGAACAGAACCTATGTGGTACCCACTGTTATGCTAATTTACTGCAAAAGGAATTATAGAAATATAAAGGGGTAGAGGTCATTCACTTTAGGATTTTCAGTATGTTAAAGATTGTCTGGGTGAAGCATTGTCTGAATTGGGCAGGCAGTTATCTGTTGAAAGTACTGAAGAATCTCTGCTCATCCATGCTGGAGGAGGAGGGAAATACTTGTAGGAAATGGACAGACATTCCCATGAAGATAATGGAAAGTGTTGTGGTTATATGCTACCAATGTACAGATGCAAAACAATGCAGATCATCCCTTCTCGTGGTAATTAACAACACTACACTAGCAGCGACAAAGCACTTTTATCACAGTATGTCTGATGAATTCATGTGTAGGCACTGTGGGAAGGTCAAAACAGTACCGTAGTGCATGATATGAACTGCTGCCAATCAGCAAGGTCTAGTTGAACTTGGAATGTA
Organism: Anabrus simplex; assembly: GCF_040414725.1. Lineage (NCBI taxonomy): Eukaryota > Metazoa > Arthropoda > Insecta > Orthoptera > Tettigoniidae > Anabrus > Anabrus simplex. Next base: position 170,271,927 of record NC_090266.1, on the reverse strand, counting down.
ACATAGAGCTGAAGATAAGATGATGCATATGTGCATAAGCAAATTTGCTGCTGAAATTTTTTTAGATTCATTATGTAATTTTTACTTGTGATAGTGTGTGTTGCAAAACTCCAGATTTTATAACATTTATATAATTTACATGAATAACCCACTGTGTGGCTCAGCTGTACTCAGTGTGCAGTAAGGTTATATATTCTCTGTGTTATCAACTCTTTCTACCAGCCAGTGTATAGTTGGTTATCATTTCTCCATGTTATCAGCTCTTTCTACCAACTAGTGTATGCTTATTTGGCTTTTTACAATATTTCTCAATTTATACTCTTCATTGTAATTCACCATGGTATTTATTTATTTATTTATTTATTTATTTTTATTATTATTTTTTTTTTTTCTAGTTGCTTTACGTCGCTCCGACACACATAGGTCTTATGGCGACGATGGGACAGGGAAGGGCTAGGAGTGGGAAGGAAGCGTCCGTGGCCTTAATTAAGGCACAGCCCCAGCATTTGCCTGGAGTGAAAATGGGAAACCACGGAAAACAATCTTCAGGGCTGCCGACAATGGGGTTCGAACCCACTATCTCCCGAATACTGGATACTGGCCGCACTTAAGCGACTGCAGCTATCGAGCTCGGTAACCATGGTATTTAAGAATGTTTGAAGAGTCTATAATATAATAAGGCTGGGACATCTTATTGAAGTCAGTATAAAGCCCTTTAAGTACTTGGCAAATCCAGGAATTAAAGCCGTATTCTCATTGGCCATTAACCTATTACTGCGACCATTAAAGACTAGTGGGGTGAAGTCAGATTCCAATCTTGTACGTTACATTTATGTTCAAGAAGTACTCCTTTTTTATGTTCTTAATTAAGGTACAGCCCCAATATTTGCCTGGTGTGGAAATGGGAAACCACGGAAAACCATCTTTAGGGCTGCCAACTGTGGCGTTCAAACCCACTATCTTGCGAATGCAGCTCACAACTACATGATTCAAACTGTGTAGCCAACTCACTTTGTCCCATTGATTTAAAAAAAATGTCATACCGAGTATAGTACAAAGAAAACACAACTATCATCATCGCCATGTCATCCCATCTACCACGAAAAGAAAAGTAAACTTACACAGTCAGGAAGTGGGAAGTAAGAAAATATAAATTGCATCCTAGGAGTGCTGTGTCAAGTTGTCTTCTCATAGACTATTAAGCAGTATTAGAAAATTAAGGTTATATTTGTAGATTTGTCTTATCCTGAAGTGATCCTGATAAATCCTTTTCTTTCAGTATTTGTGGTACGTATGTTCTGTATCTTTCTGTATCTTTCATGGTTCACTTCAATCTAACATTTCATTCAATTGTTGTGTTGTATATGGTTAATTTTATTATTATTCCTTTCAAGGAAATTGTTAAAAGTATTAAAATTATTCTGTTTATATGTTTTAGTGATTCCAGAGAAGAAATTACATCGGGTGCTCCACCTCCACCTCGAGTTCATACTACAGAAAGGGTAATTGATTCACAGACTGTCAAAGGGCCTGTAATACCTGAACCTGCTGAGTCAGCTATCCATGGACGTGAAGTCCATGTGGCTAAGCAGAAACAGACACAGAAAGAGGTAGGCTTTAATATTACTAATTACTGGTATTTACATATGTGGCAGGTGTTCTTACATTTATCTGTAATAATTTTAGGACTAGGATTGACAATTAGAGTACAAATCCAGTATTTTTCTGAAGTGGGTGTGGGGAAAAAAAAAATCAGAAAGTTATAATGACCGAGAATCAAATCATTCAAATCTGGCTTCTGAGTTGTCTCGAAAATTGGAGTGGAGGTAGAAAGGTTAATGAAAAGTTCTGTGTAGATAATGTGTTCAGATCATAATTTCAGGACTCAGTAAAAATAAAATTGTGCATCTGGGAGATAGTGGGTTCAAATCCTACTGTCGGCAGCCCTGACGATGGATTTCCATAGTTTCCCATTTTCACACCAGGAAAATGCTGGGGCTGTACCTTAATTAAGGCTACATACAGCTGCTTCCTTCTTGTTCCTAGGCCTTTCCTACCCGATCATCGCCATAAGACCTATGTGTGTTGGTGCGACGTAAAGCAAAATTGAAAAGAAAAAAAAGTTGCAGATTTTATTGAAAAACAAGTCTTAAATTGATTTCTCACTTCATTGAAACATGTTTAATTTTTTAAAATAAATTTGGGGCTATTACCTCAACAAGTCACTAGTGTTGCTTATAAATCAGTCAAGTGATACATACACCAATATCACAAAAGATCTACTATTTTATTATACTAATTTAAAACAAACTATTTTTTGCCTCCTAACAGAAGGTGGACCTGGCTTTGTGTCAAACACTCAGTACCTTGGATAACAGTAGATTTATTTAATAATGTTGCTTTTCTACCATCAAGTTTGTCTCTCTCAGCTCTGTTTGGGAATTCCAAAACGTTTGGGAAACAATTTCTCCCATTTAAAAAAATTAAACTTGTTTGAAGAAAACCTTGATAAGGTAGTAGTCTTCATGTAAACATCATTTGCCAACTTCTTTTTTGATACCATATAGTTTAGTTTTATCTGTCATTGTAATTGAAAGGTATAGTGTTTGTAGATGTGACAGATTAGTAAAAAGTAAATGTATAATTTTTATGAGTTAGTAAAGTATTTCTCAGCATCCATTGTGTTGTCTTTAATCTGTTTTGTGCCTGCTTGTCTCTTATTTGGTTATCTTATGGATTTCCTGATACATATTAAAATCATTTTCTGTTATGTTAAAAAAATTTCTATGGAATTTATTTATGTCCAGGTTCAAGGAGATTTGGAAATAACCCGTAAGATAACGGCTACTGAGACAACAGAAGTTGAACATAAAGCGAAGACTCAGGAACGCGTGGTGCAGGGCCAAGTGGTATGTATTAAGTTGTTGCTGATGTATTTCCTGAACCTTTAGGACATGTAATACTACACTAGTAAAATATTTAGTTATTAGTCTGAAATACCTTGTTTGCTACTTGAACAAATTCTGGTCATTCTAACCAAATCAGCTCCTCTGGACACAAAAATAACAGTAAACATTTGTAACAAGAGATGTTTCTCTCTGTATAGCAAAGAAGTTAGCTTCTAACAAAAATAGACTAAATTATGCTTTTGTTAAAACATAATTCTTATCGTAGCATTAATATAACAGAAGTGTTCATAAAAAGTCTCTGTCATGAATATAATTATCCATGAAATGAAAGAGAGAAAGTAATAATTTTATGGAAATTATTACATAGACTTTGAAAGGCTGATACTGGAAAGCTAACCCCCATGTTGTTATGAGTTTGTAGTATTTGCAACTAAACAAAATTGATTTCATTCAGTGAATAATTCCTCATTATACACCACTTCACTAAATGCCTTCCAGATCACTAGTTTCTTGCACAAATTTCTTTATGAGAACTAATTTTAGGTATAAAGGACAAAACAATAATTTATTTGTGTTTACTAATGAGGCTTACTTTACGTTGTCCTGGGATATAAGTGTCTGTATTGTGAGATTTAATATTTCTGCTGTTCTAAAAACAAAGAAACCAGCCATAATTGATAAATCCTCCCTATATTTGTAGTAATATTGCAATTACTTTCAAATCAGTTCAAACCTGCCTAAAGCATTTCTTGTATTGAATAGAATTTAATAATTATGAGAAAAATTGATGTGTGTCTTTCATATATATGGGACGTATAACTGGTATATATGGTATGATGCTTCCATTGTGCAGACGTACATTGGACGAGTTAATGAGCAATCTCCGTTTTTCATCTGTTTAGTAATCTAGTTTTGTACATCTTGCACATGTGGAATTTTGCTTTGCAGAGAAACCAAAGAATTGTTCATGTTCCTTTCTGAACAGTGAAATTCTATGTTAAGAGTCAGTAGCTTCTAATTTGAAGCTTGGGTCCATTTGCCCCAACTTGTTGATAGTAAGATTGAGATACTTCACCAAATCATGAAGTCTGGACTCATTAACTAGGAGGGGTTCCTTAGTTTCTGGGTTATGTTTTTTACCAAATTATTTGTTCTGTTTACTGGTAGAGTAATTTCTTCTTAAAGACAGACTAGAGATGGGGAGATCAGGTTCATATGGTACAGGTTTTATAATGGATGGAACATTTGAGAGCTGAATTCTGCATTTTGTTCTCTTTGAATAGTCTTATATATTTTTTTAGACAGACATGAAATGGCTGTTGGATTTGAGTTCATGCCAGGGAAGAGGTATTCTCTGTCTTCGATTTTAGTAACAAGGTATACAGCAGACCGTGTGAGTTGGCTGTGCGGTTTGGGTCGGGAAGCTGTGAGTGTGCATTTGGGAGATGGTGGGTTTGAATTCCACTGTTGGTAGCCTGAAGATGGTTCTTGGAGGTTTCCCATTTTCACACCAGGCAAATGCTGGGAGGGGTGGGGGGGTGTAGTTAAGGCCACAGCCTCTACTATTCCATTCTATCACTTCTCCATCCTAGCGTCTCTGAAAACTTTTGATGAGTTAATGCAACATTGAAACCACTTGCAAAAAGAAAGCATCAGCAGATATTAGAAGCCCATACATTATCATATTTCCCTCACAATATCCAAAATGGCTGTAGTGTGCTTGTCTTGCTCTTACTGTTAGCCTATAGATATTTAACATAACACTACATATACATCTTTTTGGTGACCCTGGGATTGGAGATAGATAATTTTTCATGTTATAGGGTCAAAATTCAAATTTTCCCCCTATTGTTTGGAGTATGAAAGGTTATATCTGAAAAATACAATGAACAAGTATCCTCTTCAAATAACTAGACTATAAACAGGTCTGAGTATTTCATATTATTCGCAGGAGAGCATAAAATTCCAAAATTTTATTACCCTAATTATTCAGTGTATGTCTTTTATATTTACTTAAACAGAGATATGATTCTGTACATCTCCTCTCAGTGTTTTTCCTTCTGATTTTTTGAAAAATTATTTTTCAGAAACCTGCGAAACCTCCTGTTTTTACCAAGAAGATTCAACCATGCCGTGCATTCGAACAGGACCAAGCACGGTTTGAGGTTGAATTTGATGGGGATCCACTTCCAACTATAAAGTGGTTCCGTGAAGATTTTCCGATCCAGAGTTCGTCTGATCTACAAATCCATACATTTAGCACAAAGTCTGTTTTAATTTTGAGACAAGTATTCATGGAAGATTCTGGTGTATTTTCGGTAATTGCTGAAAATCGTGGTGGAAAAGCTAAATGCAGTGCTAACCTGGTTGTTGAAGAACGTCGGCGTCAAGGAAGAGGAGGATTGATTCCACCAAGTTTCCTCACTACAATACAGAATACAACTGTTGCAGCCGGGCAGTTAGCTAGATTTGATGCTCGTGTTACTGGAACAAAACCACTGGATGTCTATTGGCTGAAGGTAGGCTTATAGTGTTTTGTTTCTCTTAAATTTTGTAGCAGATAATGTGAATTTTCACTGTCTTTGGTCAGTTATGTTTTCATTTCTTTCTTGATTTCATTTCTTTTCTTATTGGTAAAACAGATTCATCAAATTACAGTGATATTCTTCCATCCTTTATCTCTTCAGTTGATTAGTAAAAGGCAATTCTTTGATGTCTCTATGTTTAAAAGTCTGCATTATTTCTTTTGGCAGCAAAGAAATCCGTCTTCTGGTTGTTATAGTAACATGCAGAGAGACAGAGATCTCAATCTAGAGTGCTATTCTATTTATCACTTCCACCACATTCATTGGGGGTTAAGAATCCTAAACATTATTTTACTGGGCGAGTTGGCCATGTGGTTATGGGCGCGCAGCTGTGAGCTTGCATCCGGGAGATAGTGGGTTCAAGCCCCACTGTCGGCAGCCCTGAAGATGTTTTTCTGTGGTTTCCCATTTTCACACCAGGCGAATACTGGGGCTGTATCTTAATTAAGGCCACGGCCACCTCCTTCCCACTCCTAGCCCTTTCTTATCTCATCGTTGCCATAAGACCTATCTGTGTCGGTGTGACGTAAAGCAACTAGCAAAAAAAAATTTTTTTTTCATCACTTGTGCTTGTATCCCCCTTTCACATGTATTGTTCCTTTTTACAGTTACTTATTACACAGCTAACATGAATATTGTAACTGCAATTCATGAATGTAATTTACATCTCTTTGCCATTATGGACTCCCAACAGTAAATCAATTTTTTAAAATGAAACACACTTAATTTTGTAAGGGATGTTATGAAATCATGTATCAAACTCTTAATGATTTATAATGTTTATTGCATCAGATACCTCTTCAGTATGCACTCATTACCGAGCTCGATAGCTGCAGTCGCTTAAGTGCGGCCAGTATCCAGTATTCGGGAGATAGTAGGTTCGATCCCCACTGTCGGCAGCCCTGAAAATGGTTTTCCGTGGTTTCCCATTTTCACACCAGGCAAATGCTGGGGCTGTACCTTAAGTAAGGCCACGGCCGCTTCCTTCCCACTCCTAGCCCTTCCTTGTCCTATCGTCGCCATAAGACCTATCTGTGTCGGTGCGACGTAAAGCAAGTAGCAAAAAAAACCAGTATGCACTCACAGATGGAGTAAAGTGGATTACATCACAGAATAATATCCACTCAAATATTTTTATAGATTTTTAGGAAGAAAGTATATATAGTCTTTTCTTCCACTTGTAACCATTGCATCACTAAACAAGAAATTATGAGAAAATCCTCACATTGTCATCATGGACCAGTAGATTTGTACATAGAAAATGTACCTTTTGTGTATAATTGTATCCCATAGAAACTGCTACTGAAAGTATGTTCAATGCTAAAGATGAAAACACGTAAATTAAGCAAAGTGAATTCTCTTCTTATCCAGAAATTCAGTAAATTTCTTGGAAATTTTTTGGAAACAAAAGTGTCAGAGAGTATTTTTTATTAGAAAATAGGCAGACTTCTCTGGTGTGAGCCAAATCAATAACTTACATTGCTATTGGCTCTTAAAACATATATGAAATAATTTTCATATCCCTTAAATTCTGTTAACTTTAAACTACTGTAAAACCTCATTAAAACACTCTTCAAGGGATTGTGTATTAACCACGACTGTGTGTATTAACCACGACTGTGTATTAAGCAAAAGGCAACCAACTGTACTTACAACAGCTATACAAAGTATTGTTAAGTTCTGGCACTGATGAAGCTATTCAACTAAATTCTTCTCCAAATCCTCGTGTTCCCCATGATTTAACCTCTGCTGGTTCCTCGCAGCAACCCATCTTCCGATGGAGAAGGGTGTTCTCATCATGCTTCCTTAAGATATATAATTTATCCGACAAAGAAATTGCTTTCCGTTCGACTCATTTCAATCATGCGTATGCTTCCATATTTGAAGGACAACAAGATACCTACAAGCAAAATTTTCCAGAATGAAGGAGTGTAGGTGTGAAAGGGGAGCAGTAACAAAACAGTAGTGTTGGTATTATTCCGTGCAAAGATTCTGTACAAAGGCAAAGGCTTAAAGAGCACAGGTAACAGGACCAATACTTTGCAAAACCAACAAGAAGGTTTGGAATATTTTACAGATTATTGACTGTAGTGAGAACAAATAACAGAAATTTAACCTTTCTTCCAAGCATTACTGAAAATGAATTGGGAATATTCTACAAATGAAGCATGATATGTGGGATTCGAGTGCAGTACTGTAGAAGTCCATTATAGGGAGAATTCGTGACAGTAAAAATTTAATTCGCTTTAACAGATTGTCGTTATATCTGATTTTTCGTAAAAGTCTGAAAAAATAGGAATAACCCAACAAAAGCAAAACATTAAAATTGGTATGAAACGGCATTCGGATTGTTCAAAATGTATTTTTCACGGAGGATTTTTTATGCTGTGTTAGTTATTTTCTAATTCTGATACTATTTGAATACCCATGTTCAATTTCTTTCTTAAAAATTGTGATAGTATCACTCCAGAAGCTTCTGCAGCAAATGTTTCAGTTGTCTTAATCATACAGTGTCACTTGACCTAACTTAACCATGCGTGTATCATGAAAACATATTTCAAGCCCCAGTAGAGAAATGATAACATTTTTGCTATAAATTGATGTGGGAACAGCCTTTATGAAATTTAACAATGCACAAGAATATATAACCTAACGTCTAAAACCAATGATGAACACTGCCGTAACTTGAGAGGTATTACATTCTTATTTAATTTCAATACCTATTTTTTAAAATTAAGCAAGAATTTATTTCAGCCTTTATTTGTAACGAGGTAACAACTGCTAACGGCCACATTATTTGAGCATATATTGTGAAAATATGTTCTTTCATTTCGTTTCGAACTTGAATGTTTGTTTATATCATTCATTCATTCATTCATTTAGCTTCCATAGACCGTACAATTACAAATGTTGAAATATACCAACAGTATAGAAGTTGTCGAGTGATTTTTTAATACTAACAATAATAGGCCTATATGCACAATAATGAACAAAGAGTGTATGTTTATACTAGTCAGAGTCATGAGTCGCCAGGTATTACTAACGGACTTTGACAACGCCTTCAAATGTCAGCGAGAGAGCTTACTAGTGCACATAGCAAGTAAATGATATGGAAGATGCTCAGTCTTATTCAACATAACATACCCATATTATACACCAGTAGAAAGCTGAAAGGCACTTCTACATAATTATAGAGAAAGTACAAAAGTATGTTAATCGTATTAAATTGTGAAAAATTTTTTGAATTAAAGAAAACATTCATTTTGCACACAGCATGCAATTTTCAGAATATAAGTTATTTCAATCAATCAATCAATCAATCAATCAATCAATCAATCAATCAATCAATCAATCAATCAATCAATCAATCAATCAGTCAATACTGATCTGCATTTAGGGCAGTCGCCCAGGTGGCACATTCCCTATCTGTTGTTTTCCTAGCCTTTTCTTAAATGATTTCAATGACATTGGAAATTTATTGAACATCTCCCTTGGTATGTTATTCCAATCCCTAACTCCCCTTCCTACCGAGCTCGATAGCTGCAGTCGCTTAAGTGCGGCCAGTATCCAGTATTCGGGAGATAGTAGGTTTGAACCCCACTGTCGGCAGCCCTGAAAATGGTTTTTCCGTGGTTTACCATTTTCACACCAGACAAATGCTGGGGCTGTACCTTAATTAAGGCCACGGCCGCTTCCTTCCCACTTCCAGCCCTTCCCTGTCCCATCGTCGCCATAAGACCTATCTGTGTCGGTGCGACGTAAAGCAACTAGCAAAAAAAAAAAACTCCCCTTCCTATAAATGAATATTTGCCCCAATTTGTCCTCTTGTATTCCAACTTGATCTTCATATTGTGATCTTTCCTTCATATTGTGATCTTTCCTTTCCTATTTTTAAAATATGATTTATGTAAGCTTAAAAGTTTTGCTTTCTTCATGCAACATTTTTCAGCATTTCCTGTTAGATCTTCCAAAATAACATATTTATCTAGCCTGACACTTTAGACATTTTCGTATACAAATTGTGGTCATTGTCTTCACGTTAATTCCATTCTGAAAATTCTGTGGCATCTGAGTCATCACCATCTGTCTAATTCCTTTCCATTCATTCCCTCACAATTATAATTTTCATTGATGGTACTGTCACAGAAATATTCAAACATCAAGCACTCCAATTCAGAGTCATCAATAAAATTAGCAGCCATGTTGCTTCTCAGTCTTCAGACGTGATGTGATTATTTTCCGCGCACCTTTCGGTGATATTACTTTGTATGGGGGTGAGGAGTAAGGAGGGAGCTCTCCCAGTTCCGGTTATACTGCCAGCTGAATGGGAATGAAATCTGAATTGAATCGATAACATGATCGATCAGTATGAATTTTCTGAACATTTATTATCTTACGCTAACAACTGTGTCACACATACATTATTTAACATTATACAACATTTCTCGATGCGAATCTTGTTCCTGGCATGAATTCTATAGTTTGGCTTTGCTTTGTAAATAACAACAGTACTAGTACGTAAAATATACGCCAGATGTCGCACAGCGATGCAGAAGCGGTTCATAATGTGTGTTTCAAAGGTTGCCAATACGAATCTTGAAGATAACCGAGGTCGACCGATTCAGCACTAGGGTATGCATGTATCACTAAAAGGTGCGCGTACTATACAGTAGATTCTCTGTAGTGTGACACTTCGGCAGTCCGACACGTCCAGTAGTCCAACACAATGCGTTCCGGTCATGTAATGTTTTCATTGTCGGAGAAAGTTCTAAACACCTCAAAAAAAAAAAAAAAAGACATTTTCCAGGATGGTCCAATTGATGTAGAAGATGGACTTGGAAATTAATCATGGTTATAAATTGCTGTTCATCAAATGAAATATCTGTTTCATTGAATATGTCATTATAAATTCAGTATTTTTTTCTTTTAATATGTACTGTTAGCAATATACGGTATTGTTTAAGTTTTTTCAATAAATTAAATGCTTTCATGGAAATAGCTCTGGGTTTTTCATTTTTTTTTTCTCATTGAACATCCAGTAATCTGACAGATCCCTATAATCCGACAAGGCCCAGTCCCATATGTGTTGCCAACTAATGTAATTCTACTATACTTCACTTCTGTACCCACATAGCCGTTTGCAAGCCGTCATTTGTTTCTTGAGGATTTTCAAAACACAAGACAAAACACTTTGGTGTCGTTTGATGACTAACTACATAAAAGTTTGAATTTGGGGAAAGTCTCTTTTTGAGATGGTCGTACTTGACAAAATACTGCTCCATCTTCCAGGAAGATGGTTCGCATTTATGGGGTTAATTCATTTTTATTAATTTATATGTAATTATTTGCTATTAAATGTGCTCTAATTTATTTCAAAATATAACATTTGTACCTCTAAACAGTTGCTCCTCCTCAACTCAGTCGTCATGTTGTTCTCTATTTTCAGCTTTCCATACTTTCATACCTCTCCTTCACGTGCTCAGCAGCTTACATTTTCTTTATAAGCATAGTTAATCATCCTCTGCCAGATGTGATGAATGTTATTCAACAGTTAAATTCCTCATTTCAGACAGTTCAGTAGTTAATATTGTGGTGGGTTGTCAGGGTCCTTAAAACTAAAATGACTACACAGAGAGGTAGCATGTTTTATCATCAACAAATTTTTTGACTTTTTATATTTTTTTAATAACTGTTAGATTCTTTAGTCTGCGGAAACTAATTTTCAGTAATAAATTTATGAACTACCTGAAAAAGAAAACATACGGTAACAGTATGATACTTGAAAAAGAAACAAATAAAATAGAATTATATGTTTCATTCTTAAAGGAATATCATTAGATTCTAAATGTTTATACTTTTCTAAATATTTGAGTGTGATTTGATAGCATCTTGCTCGTTATGTAGGCCTATGGGGGATTCTAGGGAGAGTATCTTGTAGTTCCTGCTTCCAGATCATTCTGGGCATCTTTCCATGGTTGGCCGCTTCTAGCATCTTCCGTGAATCTTCTTTATCGGAAGCCTCAGCAGTTTGCTGGGGCTATTGTTATACTTGCTGCTGATCCCAATCACATTGTCGCTGCTGCAACAGCATTGTAGCCTTCCATCCCCACATTCCCGGCCTTCATTGTCACGATATTTACTGTAGCAGATTGAAGAAGAGATATAATAATGAATCAGGATGTAAAGGATAGATCTATAGGTCATTTCTATTGATGTCTATGTTCATTTTTACGTGACTATTTGTTGGTAAAGATTGTGTATAAAGTAGGACATGAATCAAACTTTAGTAGTAATGATAATTTTTCGTTTTAGTATCAGCTCAACAGTGATTTCTTATTTTCCCTTCTTTTTTCTTTTTTATAGAATGGTAAGAAGATCATGCCTGATATTCGTCACAAAACATTGGAAGAAGACAATACATACACATTGCTAATAATTGAGTCCTTCATAGAAGATTCTGGAAAATATGAGTGTGTTGCAATCAACAGTACTGGAGAGGCTAGATGTGAAGCTGAATGTTTTGTGCAAGCTCCATCTACATCACCAAGTCAAGCTAAACCATCAACGCCAGGCACCGAACAGGCACCTGCTATTGTGCAACCACTTAAGGGACAGTCCATTCGAGAGGGACAGTCTGTTGCCTTTAGGTGCAAAATATCAGGAAAACCAGGTAATTTTTTTTTTCATTTTCCCCTTCTGTACAGTCATTGTAGTAGGTAAACCTATAAATATTGAAAGAAATTGGTAGAAATTGCAATTATTCACTTTTTACATGCCAATCCAGTGCTGAGGATCATATGAAAATGAATTATTCAGTAATCTTTTGGCACTAGAAGGTCAGTTAATTTTCCTTCATTTCTATTAGAACCAAGTTAAAAAATTACCTTATAATAGCTTAGTAGCAACCTTTCCATTTCTGGCTATTTATCCTAAATAATGTGTATACAGATACAGTTTTGTAAAATTGTTTTCTTATGTGCACATTTTTCTTTCTGTCATCTCTTGGGTTGTAGGGTTGGGCAGACCAGAACAGTCAGTTGTTTCGGAACATTAGGAGCTTGAGGTGAAGTGTTTCAGTTCAGTGTGCCGGCACACGGGACACGGGACTGTAACTGCGCATTAGAGAGAACTTTGTGAGGCAACATGGCATGCTCTGCTTCAGCAGGAATGTGCTGCTGTACCGGACATGCTGTGTGTAGTTATGGCCAGCGTAAAGCTGCACGGAACGTGAAGGAACAGTCGGAACACTGAAATTTGCGCCCAATAATAACGTTTAAAGGCTGCTTTTAGGTGAAGATTTTTCTGTCAATATGAAATTCACATAACACGGGTTACAATGGCAGTACAGGTGTTTAAAAGTAACTAATCCAAGAATATTTTCACCAGTTGATTGTATCAGCCTATATTGTGAGTAATTAGGGTCAGGATAAAACTTCATGACACGTGAAAAAGCATTGCTAGTGATAAATATCATTGTGGATTTGTATTGAAGATACTATATATGTAGTATTTATGTAGTACATTTTAATGTATTGAATAGGTGATATTATAAACTAATTAGCTTCCTACGTGAAAAAACAGTTGGCACCCAGAAAATCATGTCTAAATGTTGTTTTTAGGATAAGAATGTTTTCATTCATTCTGAAATACACCTGTCACAATTACACTGGCAGTAGATGTGTTTACAAATGTCACAATGTTATTTTCACCAATTAAAAATATACTCGCATGGTTGAAGAAACATTCGTCAGTACTCTATTTACGTACACAATATACAAGCGGAACACGAAAATAAAAAAAATAACCCATATAAGCAAAACATGAATATAAAAATTAAACACTATATACAAGCAGAACAGGAGATTAAAAATAAAACTAGGCCTATACAAGCAGAACACAGAAATAAAAATGTCTCGTCATTGTGCCGATTGAAAATCCCTTTGCATACAAAATAGAACATAAATTGCATGTCATTCTGTCCTGTTTTATTCTAGTAAAAACGTCGTAAACAGGACTCCGGTGCGACATTATTCAAAATTTACCATCTTTCGTATGGTATATATTACTAGGCTTCAATGAAAACGCTCTTACAAAACAGTATGCATCAATCAATCCAATCAATCAATCAATCAATCACACTGATCTGCATTTCGGGCAGCCGCCCAGGTGGCAGATTCCCTATCTCTTGTTTTCCTAGCCTTTTCTTAAATAATCACAACGAAATTGGAAATTTATTGAACATCTCCCTTGGTAAGTTATTCCAATCCCTAACTTCCCTACCTATATACGGATATTTGCCCCAATTTGTCCTCTTGAATTCCAACTTTATCTTCATATTGTGATCCTTCCTACTTTTAAAGATATCACTCAAACATATTCGTCTACTGATGTCATTCCGCGCCATCTCTCCGACAGCTCGGAACCTACCACTTACACAGCAATTATAATAAGAAGTATATCTTGTCCACCTGTTCAATACAAATCACCTTTTTGGTGTTTACACTTTTATACAATTAATTTCTCTAAGGGACATGTTTCGCTCTTATAAAGAGCATCTTCAGCCTAACTCTTAATCTTAAAATGATGTTCTTGAACAGTCGTTAACATATTAAACAGTCCATAGTCAATATTAAAATTACAGTAGTCTAAAAACCAAATTACATCACATCTTAAAAATAACATTAAAGCTCTTCTTAAAGACGTAATAACATGAACAATTAAAATTATCCCAATGTCAGTTTAAAACTTTGTGTCTGAAACTATTATTGAATGTTCGTCTTAAGAACAGTAGTAAATATCTTTCTATAAAACGGCGCCAAGGTGAGCACCAATCTTACTGAAAAACGAAAATAAAATGCAACTTATGTGACGTGGTGTGTTAAAATAGAGTGCCCACAAGTTGAAATGTGAAAACACAATAATCCATATTGCTATAAACATAACAGGCAGGATGCAGAATAAGCAGGAGTCAAATGTGGGCTCTAGTTGAAAATACTGATCAACTTTTACAAATGTAGGTAGTAGGTTATGTTGCGCAAATTTGCGAGGTTTAGAACATCATGCTTATACAGAAAGTGGGATCTGTAAAGAAAAAAGGGGGAAATTTAATATTATAAATGTGTCTGAATTTTGTAACTGACCAACATTTAAATTTTAACTAACTTCTTATTATTAAGATGATATGTATGTCCTGCTGATTTGGAGTTGCTAACTTGTCTGCCTAGTATTGTATTTGTGTGATAGAGGTGGTGGGGAACCTAGAGTGGGAGAGGAGATGGGCGGATCTTTGTGTTCTATGGCCGGTATAGGAGGGGCTCTTTTACGAGTGATGGGAGCTTGTTTAACGTTTGGAGGAGGGGTAGAAGGTAATGGAGAACACACACATTTATATTAAATTTCCCCCTTTTTTCTTTACAGATCCCACTTTCAGTAAGATTGGTGTTCACCTTGGTGTCGTTTTATAGAGAGACATTTACTACTGTTCTTAAGACGAAGATTCAATAATAGTTTCAGACACAAAGTTTTAATTTGACATTAGGATAATTTTAATTGTTCATGTTATCACGTCTTTAAGAAGAGCTTTAATGTTGTTTTTTAGATGTAATGTAATTTGGTTTTTAGACTACTGTAATTTAAATATTGACTATGGACTGTTCAATATGTTTACAACTGTTCAAGAACATCATTAAGATTTAGGCTGAAGATGCTTTTTATAAGAGCGAAACATGTCCCTTAGAAAAATTAATTGTATAAAAGTGTAAACAGCAAAAAGGTGATTTGTATTGAATAGGTCGACAAGAAATACTTCTTATTATAATTGTTGTGTATAACATCATTCAATACGGAGTAACCATGAGGATAATGACCTGTAACATACCACTTAGTCGAGCAGCTCGTCTCCTTTCTCCCAAGTCTTCCCAGCCCAAACTTTGCAACATTTTTGTCACGCTACTCTTTTGTCAGAAATCACCCAGAACAAATCGAGCTGTTTTCTTTGGATTTTTTCCATTTCTTGAATCAAGTAATCCTGGTGAGGGTCCCATACACTGGAACCATACTCTAGTTGGGGTCTTACCAGAGACTTATATGCCCTCTCCTTTACATCCTTACTACAATCCCTAAATATCCTCATAACCATGTGCAGAGATTTGTATCCTTTATTAACAATCATATTGATGTGGTTACCTAGGTACTTACAATGATCCCCAAAAGGAACATTCACCCCATCGACGCAGTAATTAAAACTGCGAGGACCTTTCCTATTTGTGAAACTCACAACCTGACCTTTAACCCCGTTTATCATCATACCATTGCCTACTGTCCATCTCACAACATTATCGATGTCATTTTGCAGTTGCTCACAATCTTGTAACCTATTTATTACTCTGTACAGAATAACATCATCTGCAAACAGCCTTATCTCTGATTCCACTTCTTTACACATATCATTGATATATATAAGAAAACATGAAGGTCCAATAATACTGCCTTGAGGAATTCCCTTCTTAATTATTACAGGGTCAGATAAATCTTCGCCTACTCTAATTCTCTGAGTTCTATTTTCTTGAAATATAGCCACCCATTCAGTCACTCATTCTTTCTAGTCCAATAGCACTCATTTTTGCCAGTAGTCTCCCAAGATCTACTCTATCAAATGCCTTAGATAGGTCAATCGCATTACAGTCCATTTGACCTGAATCCAGGATATCTGCTATATCCTGCTGGAATCCTATATGTTGAGCTTCAGTGGAATAGTACTGCTGTATATCCCAACCCATTACCGTTAGTATACCCCCAGAAATCTTATCAATTCCAGCCGCTTTTCTAGTTTTCAACTTTTGTATCATACTGTAAATGTCATTTGTTATCATAGGTAAATTTTAATACTTCTTTAGTATTAGTCACCTCTATCTGGACATTATCCTTGTAACCAACAATCTTTACATACTGCTGACTGAATACTTCTGCCTTTTGAAGATCCTCGCATACACACTCCCCTTGTTCATTAATGATTCCTGGAATGTCCTTCTTGGAACCTGTTTCTGCCTTAAAGTACCTATACATACCCTTCCATTTTTCAGTAAAATTTGTATGACCACCAATTATGCTTGCCATCATGTTATCCTTAGGTGACTTCTTTGCTAGATTCAATTTCTTACTAAGTTCCTTCAATTTCTCCTTAATTCCACAGCCATTTCTATCTCTATTTCTTTCCAACCTGCACCTCCTTCTGAGTCTCTTTACTTCTCTATTATAATATAGTGGATCTTTACCATTCCTTACCACCTTTAAAGGTACAAACCTATTTTCACATTCCTCAACAATTGCTTTAAACCCATTCCACCGGGCAAGTTGGCCATGCGGTTAGGAGCGCGCAGCTGTGAGCTCGCATCCGGGAGATAGTGGGTTCGTACCCCACTGTCGGCAGCGCTGAAGATGGTTTTCCGTGGTTTCCCATTTTCACTCCAGGCAAATGCTGGGGCTGTACCTTAGTTAAAGCCATGGTCGCTTCCTTCCCATTCCTAGGCCTTTCCTGTCCCATCGTCGCCATAAGACCTATCTGTGTCGGTGCGACGTTAAACAAAATACCAAAAAAAAACCCATCCCAGAGTCTGTTTACATTTTTACTTATCGTTTTCCACCGATCATAGTTACTTTTTAAAAAATCCCTCATGCCTGTTTTATCAGCCATATGGTACTGCCTAATATTCCTAATGTTAATACCTTCCTTTCTTTCACATTTATTTTTAACTGTGACAAAATTAGCTTCTTGATCACTAATACCATCTGTTACTTCGGTTTCTCTATAGAGCTCATCTGGTTTTACCAGCACCACATCCAAAATATTCTTCCCTCTAGTTGGTTCCGTCACTTTCTGAATCAGCTGCCCTTCTCATATTAACTTATTTGCCATTTGTTGTTCATGCTTCCTGCCGTTCGCATTACCTTCCCAATTGACATTTGGTAAATTGAGATCACCTGCTACTATCACATTCCTTTCCATATCGTTTCCAACACAGCTGATTATCTTATCAAATAATTCTGAATCAACGTCAGCGGTACCCTTTCCCGGTCTGTACACTCCTAAGACATCAAGTTGCCTATTATCTTTAGAGATGAGCCTTACACCTAGAATTTCATTTTTGTCATCTTTAACTTTTTCGTAGCTTACAAATTCTTCTTTCACCAGAATGAATACTGCTCCTCCTACCATTCCTATCCTATCTCTACGATACACATTCCAGTTCCATGAGGATATTTCTGCATCCATTATATAATTTCTCAGCCATGATTCAACTCTGCCTGTACTGAAGGCCAGTTGCCGGTGCAACGGAACTCACAGAACAAAGAGGATATGACGGAACATGGAACACTCCAGCACATGGCGGCACACTGCCGGTATCGACAGTCGGCTTGTAGGTGAAGGGCAGTGCATAGTGACGCTTGACAGCAAGTCACTGTCTTGGTCTCGCTTGAGAATGTTTCGGAACAACTGACGCTCCGTGTTCCGGAACAGCGGAACATAACTTTGCACTGGCACAGTGTGCCGAAACTGGCACATAGTGTCCAACCCTATTGGGTTGGTCTCCCACTAGTTCCCCTACCCTCCATTGCTGTGTCCATTATTCTCTTTGGTTACCTATCCTGGTCTATTCACCTCAAGTGGCCCACACCGCTGAAGCTACTTTACACACACAGTTTTAACCTTTGTGTTCACTCCTAACTTTGCCTTTATTTCCTAATTTGAAATGCCTTCCTGCCATTGTTCCCACTTGCTTGTAGCAGGTACATTGCGTAAAATAAAGTAAATATAGGATTTTAAACCTCAACCATGTTCCTTAAACAAATCAATTTTTGTTGCTTGTTTGGAGTAAACTGAAGTATGGAAGTGGATGTACCTTACTTGAAATCTCTTTTCTTTTCAGCCCCACAGATTCAGTGGCTCAAGGGAGACACTCCTATCAAGCCGTCCAAGTATTTCCAAATGCAGAAAGAAGGTGTTGATGTTTACACACTGCGCATTTCTGAGGCATTCCCCGAGGATGAAGGAGTATATAAGTGCATAGCTACAAACCCTGCTGGATCTGTCACATCATCAGCTACATTAAAAGTGCTGGGTAAGATAATTTGAAACTGGTTACAATGGAATACTGATTGTGAAGATTATGAAATACAAATTGCATATATGGATTATTTTGTGACTGCTACTGCAGTTGTGTGTAGATAAGAAGGTTAGTTACATTCCCCGCTAAGACTTCGGATTAAACTTTGGTTTGGGATCAAGTGACCGGCTCATAATAAAATAAAAAAACACACACAGTTGTTGGGGTGCAAAAACCAGATTACTGTACAGTTTGCATTTTTAGATGCCTTGTATTTGCACAGAAAGTGCCCAATGCCCTTAAAACATCGTGGCGCATCAAACTTTCGTATGACTAGGGGAGGAAATCTCTCGCTTCCGTCTGCACTGCAACACAGCACATTGACCCCGCCCTTCTACGATTTCCCACCATGGCACTTCGCTCCTTTAAAACCGCAAGTCCGTTTCGGCTCGGAATTAAGAAATAATGCAGTTTCATTGGCAATGAAAATATTGTTTGGTGTGTATGAATTGATTATATGAGCCACGCTTTCTCGCCAACTGTCGACATCACCAGTGTTCGCGGATTCTGCTTCTCCACACACTGCCTGCTACATGATATTGTGGCATTCCTTGAAACACTGAAGCCACGTGTTTGAACATTGATACTCCAGTCCCATTATTAACGCCAGCTCATTCTCATTGCCCTTAATTACCTCGCCATCAACGGGGATATTTTTCACTCGAGCATGCCGATCAATTCCACTTCCAAATCAGAGTATTTAGCTTCTCGAATGTGCATTTGCTTTGCAGTATTTACACCCCGCATTTCTTGAGTTTCTATGCTCTCAGAATTTAAAAAAGGTGTTGGAAGCGTGGACACAAGAATTCCTAATTTTTTTGGGTATTTCAATTTTTTTAATTCCTTTGTCGATTTCCCTTATAATTTTATCATCTTGCTTAGTGTCTTGGAAGAATACTGACACTTAGTTGTCTTGTATCATAAAAACGAACACGTGTACCCCCAAACTAAAATACCGTAACTAACAATAACCTAAAATACAGTATTATTAAGATATAACTATGAAATACATAACTGTACATTAAAACTTAAATAAAATGAGTAACTGCAGGAATACGAAAGAACTACTGTTCCACTCAAACTTGACAACTATGAAGCACACTGTAGACGCACCGATGTGAGTGAAAGTGCAGAAAACTGTCCCTGCACGTTCTGGAAGACACGTTCTATCGTGACATGGAGAAATTTTTTATTTCTCTGCAAAATACTATTTTTCAAAATGTAAAGGCAATCCTGAGCTAAAGTGGGACGTAAAAGAAATAACATTATTAATTAATCCTGAGCTAAAAGTCTGAATTTCGGTAATGGGACCGACATTGATGTTCAAATTATGAATTATCTGTATTTTGAATTAAACAATTTATATAACAAGCAAAACCATACCACACATTTCCGGTAATGAGGGCTTCGTCGAATTAGGTGGGATTTTGAATTAACTGAGTTTGAATTTTCAAGGTTCTACCATACATACCTCCTTCATTATAACTAGTTCCACACCTTCTTCACATCCTATTTCCAGATTTCCCCTGGGCTGGATGGTGTATGAGGGGTATGTTATCTCTGCATGTCTCTCTACCATTCTTCTTTGTAGAGTTTGTCTGCATTTCTGCAATGCTGTGCAATGCTCTCTAGAATTGAGGTTTTCCATCACTTTCTGGGCCTGCCTCTAGTTCTCTTTCCTTCTGTCTTTTCACTGAAGATTCTTTGAGGTAGTCGCTCTCCTAGCATTCTCGTCAAGTGACCAAACGATCTCAGTTTGGTTACATATATCTTATTTTGAATTCTTTGTATTCCTATAGCATTCCTGACTTCTGCATTCCGAACTGTGCCTTTT
Source organism: Anabrus simplex (assembly GCF_040414725.1). Lineage (NCBI taxonomy): Eukaryota > Metazoa > Arthropoda > Insecta > Orthoptera > Tettigoniidae > Anabrus > Anabrus simplex. The sequence goes on along the minus strand of NC_090266.1, from coordinate 170,251,436 downwards.
GCGGTTATGCTAATCATGCTTCTGTTTCTGTGAAACCTCATTTTTGCAGAGGAAGGTGGAGAAGTGCCATAAATGTCCCAACCCAGCAGGAGCTGGAAAGGAGGAGGATGATGATAATGAATAATTAAAATTCTGATAGAATATTAAATGCGATGAAGATAGAATATCATGCACTCATTATTTTTTGCAAGTGATTATACACTATAGTTCGTTAGAGGCTAGAGGATATTGTCATTGATTGTTGAAGTTAAAGAAATTTATTGAGGGAGCAGGGAAAAAGTAGATAGCGATGCTGTCACTGCAGTTTCTTTCAGAGAAGAGAGGAAATTTTATCTCCACTCTTATGATAACTTTTTAAATCGCCTTCATTAACAAAGCAAGTATAATATTTCAGGTTATGATGACAGTTAATCTCATGGTCTGTTTTGTTTTGTAACAATCTCTGTTCCTCATCTACAGGGTGGCCCAAAAGGCGCATCTTAGGAATAACAACTTTGCTTGTTCAATATGATTGCCTCCAATGTCAAAACACAACTGTAGGCATTCCTTCATGTTCCACAGAATGTTTTTTTTTTACCATGATTGGCGTTTAGAGCATGGTACTCAGCAGCTATTCTTTCACGCAAATGGTTTCTATCCCTGACCTTCACACTGTAAACTTATTTTAAGTTAACCCCATACAGCAATAAACTATGATATCATGAGAAAAGTCTCCATATGCTCTTCAATAGACTGTTTTTTATTACAACAAATATAATTAATTATTATGCACAATATAGTTGTTTTTCGTATGATGGAGAATTTTGGGCCACCTTGTACTTATTACCATGACATTTTTTTATTGTCATCTCTCTCTCTCATGTATGATTCCAATTCTTTCCCTTTCTGTGATGTATACATATTAAAGTGACTGTGTAATCTGATTTATGTGCAGTTCCTGATACCCAAGAAGTTACTCCAACTCTGGCTCCAATGCGTGATGTGATTGTACCAGAAGGAAGTCCTGCTCAGTTTCGAACTCAGGTGACTGGCAAGCCTCAACCAGCAATTGAGTGGTTGAGGGAAGGAGCTCTTATTCCTCAGTCTGCTGACTTCCAGGTAATTATCTTCCCTTAGATAGAGTATTTTTGTACCTTATAATTAGATACAGGCACAATATGAAGAACATTTTGTCAAAATATGAAAGTGTAAACATTCAGAATATGAAATACATAAATGCTAAAATATCTTTGTCTCTAAACTGTTTTGAGCAGCTGTAGATCGTTATTTACAAAATAAGCCATTATAGATTACTTATTGTTTGTATTTAATACTACGAAAGTTACCAAATTTAATTTAATAAAGGACAATAATGTTATAGTCTCTCAACACCACAAAACCCTTACACAGATAGAACAAACTGAAACACTGGACTTAACACTAGTTACAATACGCTGCAAATAACTTTTCAACATTTTATGGCAAATTTTCTGACAGTTAGTATTGGTTTGTGCTATGAAGTAGACGGCACAAGTCCTCTTGGATGCTTGGAGGTGGTGAAGAGATAAAGTCAGTGTTGCCAGACTGCTGTTGGAATGAGTGACTTGGGTTTCCAGATGTGTTTCATGGAAAATTCTCTTAATACAATCTCTGAAAAGCCTGATTCTTTGCTTATGGAAATATTAATGGAGGGAGAAAAAACTGTGCAAAATATGAAAAAATAGTAAGATTTCTGTTTTTTGAAACAAAAAATTGTAAATCTTTCAAAGTATGACATACCTAATAAGGTGAAGATTTTCATGAAAAATTAAAATTTTAGCAAAATACTATGAATTATGAACATCTTTTTTGCTTAAAGTGTATTCTGCACACTGCAAATATTCAAAATCCTTGTTCTTATAGCCCTAGTAGCCAGGAAACATGAAATTTCATATATTGCCTGTATCTACTTATAACTAATCTTAAATTCTGTCAAACATTGAAGAAAAAATACATTATGAATCATCTTCCGGCACAGGTTGGATATTAAAACTAGCTGAAAGTACAACCAGTATATCACAAAAATTAATTAGATTCAGTGATTCGAGCACTGTTAGAGTGATATAGAATATTTACAGTGTTTTCACATTCGCACTTGGTATGTGGCATGACCTCCATGGGTACTTAGAGAAGACCGTCATAGCGATGAATGATATTCTGAGCACACAATCAATATTGTTCCTTTCACGTTTCACCTGTTTATGTAATTAGTCGCTGGTATTGGAGACCTAATGATATGTCATTAGATCTGTTCATGTACCTTCTAGGAATCTTCCCAATTACGGAAATTATATTGCTGTAGATACTTACTGAAGCATTCAATTCACTGAAACAGGGCAATATGCCATTTCTACTTTCTAATTGATTCTTTGTCATCAAACATTACTACTGCATTAATAGGTGTCAGGTCAGAGGCCCACACCACAATCAATTGATTGGGGGACAGTTTGCATTGTGTTGACACTTGTGATACAATATCAATGATCTTGCAATACATTTGCAAATCTCTGCTATCCAGAGCTAAGATATGACAGCCTTTTGCTGTCAACACTGATGCACTGGTGACAACTGACACTCAGTGTGCTGCATCATGTTTTGATATGACCAGCTGGTCTCTCATACAGCATTTATATGAAAATATGAGTTTGTTGGATATTGTGCCAGTTTGTCGTGCCATTTTGAACACTGATAAAAACTTGCTCTGGTGCGCGGCTGTTAGCTTGCATCCGGGAGATATAGGGTTCGAATCACTTTGTCAGCAGCCCTGAAGATGGTTTTCTGTGGTTTCCCATTTTCACACCAGGCAAATGCTGGGGCTGAATCTTAATTAAGGCCATGGCCGCTTCCTTCCAACTCCTAGGCCTGTCCTATCCCATTGTCGCCATAAGACCTATCTGTGTCGGTACGAGGTAAAGCCACTAGGAAAAAAAAACTTGCTCTATTCTGTTCATTGCAAGCACTAATTGAACTCTTCTTTTTTACTTCATTGCCTTGTTATTCCTTGTGAGGTCAGTATAATGATCTCACTCTGTTAAAATGATGATATCGTCGCCATAAGACCTATCTGTGTCGGTGCGACGTAAAACAACTAGCGAAAAGAAAAAAAAAGATGATAAACTGGTATAAATCATTTGAAGAGTGCCCTTCTTAGTGATTATTTTTCTCTGTTTCTGTGAAAATACTCTGTTTTCAGTTCGACCCCATATGCTGAGATAAAATAATTTATTAACTGATCATAAAAGCCGTAAAGTCCTTTTAAGTTAAGGGAGTATTGAACAATACTTAAATTATTGCCTAATCCCATCCTTATATTCATATACAGGGTGTCCAAAAAGTAACTGTGCAGTAGAAATTTGAAGTGGTACTTAAAGCAGTGCAGTCTTCTCTACAGGAGATATTGGAAATGTCCTCCTGCGGCTGGCATACGTGTCTGCACATGTTACTGCATATTTTTAAACACTTTCTGATGGGTGCAGTTGGAAGCAACCCTCTTGAATCTCACACTCATTGTGTTGGGGCATGAAACGTTCCAGAATTTTATTGTGGTAACGTTCTTTGTTGATGACATCATGGAAGAAATTTGGCTCATGAACACACTGCCAACTTAAGGCCCACCATATCCTGATCTTCAGATCGTGTAGTGTTTTTTTTTCTTCCACTCATGAGGGTGGTCTGTGCTCCAGACACGAGTGTTATGACTGTTGATGTGTCCGGACACAAGAAACCACCATGTCATTCCTAAATTTCTTCTACATTGCACAATTACTTTTCGGGCATCCTGTACTAACAGGGGACTGGATAAAAGAAACACCTGACTACTAGGATGTATTTCTCACAATATATGCCATATATACATTGTTTGAATGAGTTAAGTCAGTTTCTCTCTGTTACTACTATGTAGTCAGATCTATCATACTTATTAGGAGGTGAGATAGTCGTGGCTCTGCTTTAACTAGAAGTTGGATGCTTGGCAGGAAGTATGGAAGCCTCTGTATGTATAAGGACATTCATGAAGTTGTAATCAATTTTTACAACAAATGAAAATCCACAGCCTGTTTCCAGTCATTCGACTGGGTCAGGAATGGAATGAATGAAGCCCCCATCTAGTGGCGAGGATAGGAATTGTGCCGGTTGCCAAAGCCTGTCGCACTCCTCTGGGGCAATGATTAATGAATGACAGATGAAATGAAATGAAATGATATTGGAGAGTGTTGCTGGAATGAAATATGACAGGGAAAACCAGAGTACCCAGAGAAAAACCTATCCTGCCTCTGCTTTGTCCAGCACAAATCTGACATGGAGTGACCAGGATTTGAACCACGGAACCCAGCAGTGAGAGGCCGGCGCGCTGCCGCCTGAGCCGCGGAGGCTCCTTTCACAACAAAATCCATAACTTAATGTTATTATTTCAATCTAATATCATCAATACGGACCAAAAATTATATTTATTACATTACATGTAATCTCCTTCACTGAGCGAAGTTTCTGGCAAATCGGGTTGTTACACTTGGCGGGTCCCCCTTGTCAGTTGTGCAGTGATCAGGCTACAGGAATAACAAATTTAACCTGTTTGGTATCAAATTATGCAACTTTATACTAGGTGTAGTAAAAGTTTGGTATATCAAGGAGACAAAAACTAATTTTATACCAAGGATTGAAGTTTTATTGCAGCATCCCTCTGATCTTATTTAATATTATTCCCACCAAACAGAACCAGATAAAAAACATTCATATGAAATTTTCCTTGGACTCATGTTGTAGACATCAAGAGGGTGAAGGGGTGTGTTTGGAAATTATTAATAAAGTCTTCTGTTTTGCCTTCTGAGATGTTATTTTATGTAACATCTCTGGCTTCATTGACCAGAATAAAAATATTTCTTGAAACTAACCCATGAGAAAGAAATATTTTCCTAATTTTAATAGGTATTGGGCAATGTAAGTGTTTTCTGTTTGTTCATGGTAGGAAAGGATTAATAATTGTAATCTTCTTTAAGAACTAAAAACAATGAAGATAGCCATCTGTGAATGCAGCTGGATGATATAACTGTGGGTAGATGTGTCAAAGCCTCAACCATCTTCAACCCCTTACGTGTCAGGAATCTACCAGTATGAAATTTCCCATTTATATACACTTTAATATTTTAAGCATGCACTCTAATCCAGTTTCTACTAAATCTCCTACTCATACGTATGTTTTTTGTTAAAAATTGGGCACTTTTCTTGTCGCAATCCTGTTCCTATTTTTAAACATCCATTAGCAACTAGAGGTTGCTTAACATTTTGTCCTTCAATCAAACACTAATACCGTATTTACTCGTGTATTAAACCCCCTCGCGTATTCGAGACGAAGAAAATGAAAAAAATAAATCTTGCATATAAGACCCCCCAACGTAATTCGTCAGAGAAGAACAACGATTCCGCTTCGAAGCGGGTACAGGTTTTATTGCAGCTCTGATGACATCGCACAAATTTGTGAATAGTTTCGTCCGTACGACCTACGCAAAGAAAACGCGTCGAATCCATGTGGTACATCTGTGTTTCGTAGTTAAGAAATGTCCGCCTCCGTAGCGTAGGTCTACTGCAGCTCTGATGACGTCGCACAAACAGGTGAATAGGCCTAGCTTCGTGTCCGACCCGCGCATTTCAAGCATGCATCAGTCATGCTATATGTCTGTGTTTTGTAGTTAATAATGTCCTCCTGCGTAATGGTTAACACAATTAGTTGCTGTTCTCGGGAGTCTGACTTCGATTCCCGGTACCATACTGCCAGAGATTTGCGAATGGCAGGAAGGTTGATATGCGGTAAAAGCGGTAAATGTAACTCCCCTCCACTGGGGGTGTGTCTAAAAAGAGCTGTACCACCTTGGGGTGGGGACACGAGTTTATTTTAGTTGAGAAATATTCGCGGTTGTTGCTATTTATACAGCAGGCGAGATCATTAACAAAGTGGTCGTTTAATATCTCGTAACTCAGGCCAGTGTAGGTGTATATTTGGGGAGAAGTAAGTTTAAAACGTGATAAAAGCTATAAAATTAAAACGATTGTTTTACTCGCCAACGTACCTAACAATTAATAATAATAATTTATGTCCCCACGTACTTTAAACGATTTTCGGAGACGCCAAACAAAACATACTAGGGTATGCGTTAATAAAAAACGAGACAACAAACGTACAAAATTAAACATTATAATAATAAAATGCATTACCGCCACACCTGTAGATATCCATAAATGTGGTATATTTTCCTGTTATTTATTTTTATTCTTTCTGTTCAGGAACTTTTGGCACTATCAGGGCGATAATATACCTAACCTAAACAATGTGTTCTGTCTTATATCATGGACAGCTGTTAACGTAAATCCTGATGTGATAAATGTAGAGAACAAGCATGAAATGCACTTAAAAATAAGGGTCCGTGTTTCAACCGCTGCAGTTATCAAAAGAATGTTTCCAGTTACTATGTATTACATTCAGAAGTACAACTCGTAACATACGCTAGTTATCAGCTGATGGTTTGGCATGCCTACTACAGCACGGCTTTATTCGTAAGGAATGGCTTCTGCTACATATACACCAACTGGGAATATCAGAGACCATCTCCAGAAACCATTTGGGAATAGATTCACACTGTTTTGACTCCATAGTCGGGAACAAAATTATTTTTAAAAGGTTCAAAAAGACGAGACCTCGTATGCTCTGATTGCAGTGCATGGCTCAAAGAGAATGAAGCATGGCTGACGCGACTGACGAGATGGCAGTGAAAATGATGTCACTTGAATTGCCGACACGCCGGTAGCAGGGCAGGGAAGTTTTTTTTTTTTTTGTTATTGGCTTTACGTCGCACCGACACAGATAGGTCTTATGGCGACGATGGGATAGGAAAGGCTTAGGAGTTGGAAGGAAGCGGCCGTGGCCTTAATTAAGGTACAGCCCCAGCATTTGCCTGGTGTGAAAATGGGAAACCACGGAAAACCATTTTCAGGGCTGCCGATAGTGGGATTCGAACCTACTATCTCCCGGATGCAAGCTCACAGCCGCGCGCCTCTACGCGCACGGCCAACTCGCCCGGTGGGCAGGGAAGTTGGCGGCGCATGGCGATAATTCAAATGAAAGCAGTGATCAGGTTTACTGTGTGGTAGGCCTACTGCTGAACTGACAGAGACAAATGATTGGCCATTAAGTTCTTTTGTATCAATATTTAATTATATGATAACACAATACTCTTATCCCCTTTTTTTCGACGGAGTTGAGTATGAAGTGAGACGAATCTTCGTAGCGAGTTTTTATAGCCGTATGCCCTTCCTGACTTCAACCTCACCAGAGGAATTAATGAGATATAACGAATGACGTGATATGAGTAACTAAAACGGACTTTTATATGTACCGTAGGTCTAAAAGTCGTGTTCACCATATTGTCTTTTTACGTTTAGAAATACTGCCTTCCAACGAAAGTAGCCAGTATAACTTAAATACATTTAAGTTTGTTAAATAATAGTATAGAATGTTTACACGTACAATTTATAGCTCTTTATAGCCTAGAAGTCATGTGTTCGCTGCACAAAATTTTGAGGTTATCACATATTGGAGCCCCCTTTACTATTTTTGGCTGTAAAAGTGGGAGAAAAAGGGGTCTAATACGCAAGTAAATATGGTACATTTAACACTAATAATTTAAGACCAGTGTTATTCTCCTTCTCCTTCTCCTCCATCACTTTCTCCCGCCCTGATGGGGTCGCACATACAAATTGTTTTCATTAATTTAATCATTATGGTTTGATTTAGGTCTGTATTGACTTAATCTAATACACCACTGAAAATCATTGGTAAAGATCTATGTCCGTCTTGTCAGTGCTTTAAAAAGTTATTTTATCTATATTAATAAAATGCTGTACATGTTTCGACATCCTTGCTTGTTCTCTTCATCAGCGACCAAGCAATTTGCTGACTTGATACCTAATCTCCTCACAATATCTTTGAGACAAGTTGCAATTAAAGTACAAGAAATGTCATCTACATGAAATGTTTAAAATTACATAATACCATACCATGGTACAATACTATTGTAAAGGTGGAACATTTGATGTTAGGATTTCACAAGTTAATTTTCAGAAACATGCAAGCCAGTTATTACTCCTTATTCCTGTGTAGCTATACCGGATTGCATATCAACAACAGCCCTGTTTTATGGCCAGGTATCCTTCCTAACGTGAACCCCATGTGGAGGGATGTATTCACTGTTGTGTATTTCTGTGGTGTTTGGTAGTGTAGTGTGTTGAGTAATTCTACCATACTGTATATTCTGCACATATTTGCATTTTTTAGTAGGACAAACACAAACACCCAGTCCCCAAGTCAGAGAAAGTGCCTAGATGCGATGAAAATCCCCGACCTGGATGGGAATCGAACCTGATCATTGAGCCAAGGAGCCACACCAGTAATACTTTAAGACCAGTGACGTAATAATAATTTGAATTTTTTGCTCGTTCGAATTCTTTGAATATTTTCTCTGGAACCATTGGTAATTTGTCCTCTACTTTTCCTCCCTGTTGAATCTGCTTATTCCACTTTTGTGAAGTTCTAATTACTTGCATTGGTTGAGATATTTGTGCTTAATGGTTTCCAACTACAATTTCTTCCCTTTTCACTTTTTCAACATTCAGCAATTTCCTATTATCCCTTCAGACCTGGAACCAAATGGAACCTCCTGTTGGAAGGCACATACTTTAATACAGATGACTGGGATCTGTTTGTACCCATCTCATTTTACTCCTTTTCAAATATGACTCCTATTAATCCTCCAAAATATCTCCATCACTCCGCATAACTTGATTGTGTTTAGTATGTATCACTATAAACTAATTCTTCTCAAATCCATTAATAATAATATCTTTATTGCTGCCAAATAGCCATACAGAGGTGTTAATACAAATTAGATGGTGGAAACCATGTAGCCGGGCTGAGTGGCTCAGACAGTTAAGGCGCTGACCTTCTAGCCCCAACTTGGCAGGTTCGATCCTCGCTCAGTCCGGTGGTATTTGAAGGTGCTCAAATACGACAGCCCCTTGTCGGTAGATTTACTGGCACGTAAAAGAACTCCTGCGGGACTAAATTCCGGCACCTCGGCGTCTCCGAAGACCTTAAAAGTAGTTAGTGGGACGTAAAGCAAATAACATTATTGTTATTATTAGGAAACCATGTACTGCCAGTCTTGTGAACACGTGCCTCATGAAGCTGGATGTTGTCCATGTCCAGTTTATAATGGCCCCAGTTCCAAACAATTCTGAAGGAATGTCTTCTCTTTTTTTGTTGACTGTTGCTAGGAGATTTTATGATTCTCTGGTATTGGGTAGGGTCAGGTGTGTTCTGAAGTCTTCAATGAGGAAAGATTCTCACGCCAGAAGGTAGAAGAATCTTGATCTTGTTGTTTTGGATACTCCGATCGCTCTTTTTATGTATAGAGCTTTTACTCTTTCTAAAGAAGATAGGTTCTTTTCTGTGAGGTACGGGCATATGATTTCTAACCCATATGTTAGTATAGGCATGATTTTTTATCTAAATAGTGCCATCGCTGTCTCTAGGCTGAGTGTTCTGATGTAGTTAATTTCGTGCATCGCCCGTACTGGCTGTCTTTCCTTCTCTGTTACATGCTTTGTAAAGCATTTGGCACTTGTTTGCAGAGTAATGCCAAGGTACATGAAGTCGTTTACTATGGCTGCTTTCTTCCTCTTTATGAAGATTTCTGCCATTGCTGGGATCCTTCCTCCTTGCCTAAATACCGTCATTTTTGTTTTTGATGTATTAATTTCAAACTTGTGTTTGTAGCACCATTCCTCCATATCTTTTATCGTGTTTTGTAGTTTTGTGATGTCATTTGATCCGATCACTATATCATCGGCGTAGGCATACGATATTACGTCTTCCTTATGGGTTATTCTCATTATTTCTTCTGCTGCCAGGATGAATAGTAACAGGCTAATTGAGTCACCCTGTAATATTCCGTTTGTTTGAAGTATCGGTTCTGAGAGTGATATATTGTCAGAGATTCTTATTTTGTTCCACTGTAGTATCGTTTTAATGGTTTCAGTCCACACATTGTTTCTGTTTAGGGTTTCTTCCAGCTTCTGAGTCACAAGTTCCCAATTTATGAGGTCGAATGCTTTTGTGAAGTCTATAAACACTACGTAAAATGTTTCTCATTTTCCAAGGGCTTCCCATATGTTACTGAGTAGTAATTGTATGGCGTTAATAGCTGATCTTCCTTTCCTGAATCCGAATTGATTTTCTGGTAGATACATATCTATTTCTTCTCTGACTCTCGCCACGATTGTTTTTTGTGAATATCTTGAACGGTATGTTCCCCAGAGCGATGCCTCTGTATGTGTTTGTGTCACATGGGTTGCCATTGCCTTTATAGAGTACTTTAATAGTTGAATGTCTCCATCTCTCCGGTATTGAGGCCATCTCAGAGCATTTATTGTATAAATTTGTCCATGTAGGCAGTAGGAGAGGAGTAGTGTCTTTTATGTACTCACTGTATATGTTGTCTGGTCCTGCGGCTTTGTATTTCTTTGTGCTTGAGATGATGTTTTGGTCTTCATTTGTTGTCAGTGGAGTCCATTCTGTTGGTGCTACTGTATTAATACTTCGATTATTTTCTGGGATGTTTGTTATTCCTTCTTTGTTGAGTATATTGCTAAAGTGTGTCATCCAATCTTCCATGTTTATATAATGTGTCTGCGCTTGCTTCCTGGGACGTAGAGCGATATATGGGTCTTTCTTTGCCTCTTCTACAATTCTTTTACCTTCTTCCTCCCTTTCCTTTTCCTTTTACCGCGTGAGCGTTTTATAGAGACTTCTTTTTCTGTTGTATACCTGATAGAGTGCACGGTTCTTCTTGTTTGTTTTCCGTACTTCTTTTCTTAGCAGGTAGCATTCCTGGTCAAACCATTGTTTCGCCTTTCGGTCCTTTCTTGCGGTTGCGGCTTGTATTAGCAATTCCTCAAGTGTTTGTGCTGCTTCTTCTAGTCTTGATTCTTCAGTTAGCATTTCAATTTTTATTATCTGATCGTCTCGACCTTCTATTTTTTCGATGTCAATTTTTCTTGATAATAGGCATTTTGTTTGTTTTTTGGTGCTCAACAATCTCCATGAATTTTTATTCGCATGGGGATATGTTTTCTTATTGGTGTGTTATTTGTTGACCAGATAGGAATTATTTCTCCTTTTATTTGTCCTTTTATGAGTGCAGCATCTGTCACGCTTGTTCCATTGTGAGATATGTAGGTTGGTATGTTGCTGTTATTTAATAGGATAAGGCCATCTTCTTCTAATTTTTTCATTACTAAGTTTCTTTTTTTTTTTTTTTTGTTAATAAAATATTCCTGCAAATCTTGTATTATATGGTTAATCATATCCAAACGAGAAATCAGAAGACCTTAATCAGTAACTTTCTTAGTTTATAATTTTATCATGTTGCATCTTCCAGACATAGTTGCATTTATGGTATTGGTTCCCTGATACTCATCCATTAATCAGTCACCACTGGTCTGCATTAAGGACAGTCAGCCAGGTGACAGATGTATTATCAGTTGTATACCTAGTTTTTTTATTAGATAATTTCAAAGAATTTGGAAATTTATCGAACATCTCCCTTGGTAAATTATTCCAATCCCTAACTCCTCTTCCTATTAATGAATACTTTTCTCAGTTGTCCTGTTGAATTCCAAGTTTATCTTCATATTATGATCTTTCCTCTTTTTAAAAACATCACTCATACTTATTCGTCTATTATGTCGCTCCACACCGTCCTTCCACTGACAGCTCGGAGCATACCACGTAGTTGAGTAGCTCGTCTGCTCTTTCTACCAGGTCTTCCCAGTAGAAACTTTGCAACATTTTCCTATCGCTACTCTTTTATCAGAAATCACCCAGAACAAAGTGAGCTGCTTTTCCTTGGATTTTTTCCAGTTCCCGTATCAAGTAATCCCCGTGAGGGTCCCATATACTGGAAACATGCTCTAATTGTGGACTACAAGAGACTTATGTGCTCCCTCCTTTACATCCTTACTACATCCCCTAAATACCCTTGTAACCATATGAAGAGATCTGTAACCTATTAAAAATCCTGTTTATGTGATTACCTCAATGAAGATCTTTCCTTATATTAACACCTAGGTACTTACAGTGATCCCTAGGAGGAACTTTCACCCCACCAACACAGTAATTAAAACTGAGAAGACTTTTCCTCTTTGTGAAACTCGCATACCATTGCTTGCTGTCCATCTCACAACATTGTTGAAGTCGTTTTTGCAGCTGGTCACAATCTTCTAACTTATTTATTACTCTATACAGTAAAACATCATCCACAAAAGAGGCATATATCTGATTCCGGTTCTTTACTGATGTAATTTACATATAAAAAATCCGGGTGAGTTGGCCGTGCGCATAGAGGCGCGCGGCTGTGAGCTTGCATCCGGGAGATAGGGGGTTCGAATCCCATTGTTGCAGCCCTGAAGATGGTTTTCCGTGGTTTCCCATTTTCACACCAGGCAAATGCTGGGGCTGTACCTTAATTAAGACCACAGCCACTTCCTTCCAACTCCTAGACTATTCCTATCCCATCGTCGCCATAAGACCTATCTGTGTCGGTGCGACGTAAAGCAACTAGCAAGAAGTACATATAAAAAACATAAAGGTTCAATAATACTGCCCTGAGCAAGTCCTCTCTTAATGAATACGGAATTAGATAATGCTTCATCTACCATAATTCTCTGTGTTCTGTTTTCTCGAAATATGGCCATCCATTTAGTCATTCTTTTGTCTAGTCCAGTTGCACACATTTTTGTCAGTAGTCTCCTGTGATCTACTGTGTCGAAAGCTTTAGATAGGTTGATAGTGATATAGTTCATTTGACCTCCTGAATCTGAAATGTCTGCTATATCTTGCTGGAATACTACAAGTTCGCTTCAGTGGAATAACTTTTCCTAAACCCCTATTGCCTTCTATCAAACCAGTTAGTAATGTAGCAAACATGTCTAATAGAATCAGAAAGAGTGCTTTCCTAAAGCTTACATGCAACACTTCAAGCTAACTGGCCTGTAATTATCTGCCTTATGTTTATGACCCTTTCTTTCATACACAGGGGCTATTACAGCAACTCTCCATTCTTTTGGTATAGCTCCTTCATGCAAAGAGTAATCAAATATGTACTTCACATATGGTCATCATCATTTCATCATTTCCCAACTCCAGTTTCCTGGGTGTGGTGTACAATCGCTCGCCATCTCTATCTGTCTTCATACATCTTCTGATCCAGTACATCCTCCCATTTGTATCCTCTCCCCTCCACATCTGATCTTACAGTCTCTATCCAATGTTTTCTTGGTCTTCCCTGTGGTCTTCTTCCTACGAGATTAAGGTCGAAATATTTTCTGGCAGGTCTTTCCCTGTTCATTCTCATTATGTGCCCATACCACTGAAGTCTGCGTTTCTTTATGACACTGATAATAGGAACCTCAATACCAGCTACTTTTCTATTCACTTCATTTCTGATCTTGTCCTTTCTGGTTGTTTGGTTCATGATTCTAATGAATCTCATTTCACTTGCTTGGATTCTACTGAAGTCTTTGTTTAGTAGGGTACATGTCTCTAAACCGTACGTGATGATTGGTACGAAGTAAGTGTGGTTCATGATTGTTTTCGCTTTCTGTGGTATTTTGCAGTCCCAGAGGAGATTTCTGACTTGACTGTAGAAGTTTGATGCTTTCTGTGTCCTGCTGAGTATTTCCTGCCTAACAGTGTTGTCGTTCGATATTGAGCTTCCGAGGTACTTGAAGTGGGAGGCTGTTGGACACCTCTCTTTGTTTCAAACCATTTTGATCGTCCGTTGCCTATCTGAACACAGCTGTAGCACTTCTGGTATAGCATTTTGACTTTGTCAGTTAAGTACTTTGGTACCTTTAGGTCTTCCAGACATTCCCATATCTTGTTTCGAGGAACACTATCATATGCTTTTTCAATGTCCACAAATGCAATCACAAGATTTCTTCCGTATTCCCAGTACTTTTCTGTCAGCATCTTTACTGCAAAGGTTCCACTATCTTCCTAAGTCTTGTTTCTATGATCTTTTCCAGCAGCTTCAGTGAGTGTGACAACAGCGTGATGCCTCTGTAATTTCCACATTTCCGTCGGTTGCCCTTTTTGAACAGTGGGATGATGACTCCTTTACTCCAATCTTCTGGAATTTTGTTACTTTCCCAAATCACAGATAACACTCTATATAGCTAATTCAAGCCTGGTATTCCAGCTGCCTTTATCATGTCTGAGCTGAGATCATTAAAGCCTAGGGACTTCCCATTTCGCATGCTCTTTAGTGCTGTTTCTACCTCAAGCCATGTTAATGGGTATTTGTTGTTTTTGGCTTCATCTACACTACAATCATTGGTGGTGGTGTTGCCCCCATCTCCATTTAACAGCATGTTGAAGTACTTCTTCATTTCATCCCTGATCCCTTCCTCTGTTTGTACTAAGCTACCATCATCTGTTTCCAGTGCAAGGATGTCTGGCTCCATGGCTAAATGGTTAGCATGCTGGCCTTTGGCCACAGGGGTCCCGGGTTCGATTCCCGGCAGGGTCGAGAATTTTAATCATCATTGGTTAATTTCGCCGGCACGGGTACTGGGTGTATGTGTAGTCTTCATCCTCATTACGACGTGCAGGTCGCCTATGGACGTCAAATCAAAAGACCCGCACCTGGCAAGCCGAACATGTCCTCGGACACTCCTGGCACTAAAAGCCATACGCCATTTCATATTCAGTGCAAGGATGTTTATATTTTCATTTCTTTTACTGTTTACTATTTTGTATAGTAGTTTCCTACTTCCTTGACAGTCTTCCTCTATCCTTGTAGTAAAGTCATCCCAGCACTTTTCCTTTTCTTCCTGGATCAGCCTTTTTACAGCCAGTTTCTTTTTCCGGTATTCCTGTGCTAGATGTTCAATTTCACATATGGTACTATACCCAAACCCATTGCCTTTAGTATTATATCTCCAGAAATCTTTTAACGTGCGAGTTGGCCGTGCGGTGAGGGGCGCGCAGCTGTGAGTTTGCATCCGGGAGATACTGGGTTTGAACCCCACTGTTGGCAGCCCTGATGATGGTTTTCTGTGGTTTCCCATTCTCATACCAGGCAAATGCTAGGGCTGTACCTTAATTAAGGCCATGGTCGCTTCCTTCCCATTCCTAGGCCTTTCCTATCCTGTCGTCACCATAAGACCTATCTGAGTTGGTGCGACGTAAAGTAAAAAAATTTTTTTAAATCAATTCTTGCTGCTTTTATATTTTCCAACTTTTATATCTTATTGTAACATCCTGATGCATTAATCATGCTCCAGATGTCATTACTCAGCACATCGATACCTCAGGAGTTTACCTATATAAATGCTATAAATGAGACTAGTACTTTGGTTGAAGCAGTGTTTTGCTCTTGCCTGTGCCAAGAGACACATGAAAAAAATTACTACTTTTGTCAAGAATGGCAACAGGCGGACTAGTGTATGACAACAAGCATTATTCACTGAATGATAGGCCTTGTTTAGTGACCGTCAGACTATG
Organism: Anabrus simplex; assembly: GCF_040414725.1. NCBI lineage: Eukaryota > Metazoa > Arthropoda > Insecta > Orthoptera > Tettigoniidae > Anabrus > Anabrus simplex. Next base: position 170,235,805 of record NC_090266.1, on the reverse strand, counting down.
ATGCTTCATCTCCTCATTCTTGCAGTCTGTATAAGGGACTTGTGAACTGCACTTATTTGAGTGAGCTCCATTTTTAATTAAGAAATATACCGCCCCTTAGAGGGAAAGTCCTGAAGATGGTTTTCTGTGGTTTCCCATTTTCATACTGGGCAAATGTTGGGGCTGTACCTCAATAGGATCACAGTCACTTCTTTCCCACTCCTAGGCTTTCCTACTTCATCGACGCCACGAGATCTATTTGTGTCGATGCGATGTAAAGCAACTTGCAAAAAAAAAGTTCAATATGTTTCAGCTATATTTTGCAAAACCTTACAAGTTAGTGAGCATACGGGCTAAGTATCTCAGAGCGCTGGCCTTCTGACATCCAAGTTGGCAGGTTCGATCCTGGCTCAGTCCGGTGGTATTTGAAGGTGCTCAGATATGCCTGCCTCGTCTCGGTAAATGTACAGGCACATAAAAGAACTCATGTGTGGAAAATTCTGGCACCTTGGCATCTCTGAAAACCATAATAGTAGTTAGTTGGACAGAAAACTAATAATAATAATAATAATAATAATAATAATAATAATAATAATAATAATAATAATAATAATAATGTTGTTGTTGTTGTTGTTGTTGTTGTTATTATTATTATTATTATTATTATTATTATTATTATTATTATTATTATTATTATTATTATTATTATTATTATTATTATTATTATTATTATTATTATTATTATTATTATTATTATTATTATTATTATTATTATTATTATTATTATTATTATTATTATTATTATTATTATTATTATTATTATTATTATTATTATTATTATTATTATTATTATTATTATTATTATTATTATTATTATTATTATTATTATTATTATTATTATTATTATTATTATTATTATTATTATTATTATTATTATTATTATTATTATTATTATTATTATTATTATTATTATTATTATTATTATTATTATTATTATTATTATTATTATTATTATTATTATTATTATTATTATTATTATTATTATTATTATTATTATTATTATTATTATTATTATTATTATTATTATTATTATTATTATTATTATTATTATTATTATTATTATTATTATTATTATTATTATTATTATTATTATTATTTGAGTATAGGGCACACATTTTGAAGTTAATGTTAGAAGGCAACAGGTTTTATGTGAATGCAGAAAGTGAGATTAAACCCTCTTTGACTCATTTGAGACACATCAAGGGACTTTTGTTGTAAAAATACACTGACCAGCATGAAAAATGCAACATTTAAAAAAAAAATTGTGATTTAATACCACAACTTAGTAATTTTGGTACCTAGGTTACTTTTTCGAAACAATTTAATTGTACTATTCAAGAAAGACAGTAGTTACACATAAGTGATGTTTACACCTCTAGCTGTTTATGGGTAATCATAAACTTTCTATCCATTGAAACACTTCACTGACACTCTTTTCTATTGTTACATTTTCTCTTCATTTACTGCACTTAACTGCAACTTTTACCCACATTTGGAAGTGTATAAACCCACATCTTGCTTTAATTAGGTCTTCAAATATTTCAAGTGTGCTCCTCAGTAATGTTGCAGTCCTGTCCTCTGGAATCTGTTCACATTCCTCTTGGGGAGCATCCCGCAGGCCCTGCAAGGTGTCAGAATAATGCTGGCTGAACTTTCTTCCAAATTCAGATCTAGTCTTCATGCTGGCTGTTCCATTATATGAATCCCATCTTCGTCCAAGTATTGTTCCACATGGCGAGCTTTGTCATATATTAGTATAAAACCATCAATAATAAATGTTCAACATGCTCCTCAGGGATTTCATCCACATACCAACATGCTGTATGGGTCCTGTGCTCCATGAAGACCAGGTCTGTCCTCATTGTCACACTTATGCCCACCCACACCATCACAGAACTTTCACGAAAAACTGATTCACATTGACACTGTTACTTTCTCGATAGTACCAAGCTCGATAGCTGCAGTCGCTTAAGTGTGGCCAGTATCCATTATTATGGAGATAGTGGGTTCGAACTTCACTGTCGGCAGCCCTGAAGATGGTTTTCCGTGGTTTTCCATTTTCACACCAGGCAAATGCTGGGGCTGTACATTAATTAAGGCCATGGCCGCTTCCTTCCCATTCCTAGCCCTTTCCTGTCCCATTGTTGCCATAGGACCTATCTGTGTCGGTGCGACGTAAAGCAACTTGCAAAAAAAAGAAAAAACTTTTTGATAATTATTTCAGTGAAGGAGTGTCCTGTCTCAGATAATTGGAAGAAATATAGGGGATTCCTCCCCGCCTGAAATGTAATTTTTAACAGTATAATATGTGCAGCAGGAATGTTTTTCCTATTTTCTTCTTCTACACTCTTTCTCTGCCAACTGTTGCTAGGAGGCAAAATGGAAACCCATCTGTGCACAACACTTGCTTCCATTGATGTATTGGCTAGTCACTATGTTCTGTTGCATAACACAGGCAAGCAATTTGATGTTGTCGGGTGAGTTTGGGGATCACAGCAGGTCTTCTGGAATGGAGACTGGCTTCTTCCAACTTTCTTCTTACAGATCTCTTGTTAACGTTCAACGTTCATCCCTTAGACTTGCTGAAGTCAATTTAGCCTGGTAGAATAATATCCAGTTTCCCTGTACCTTGCTGGCTCTGCGATGTAGTTGTAGCGTGTCTGCCTATTACCTGGAGGACCCAAGTTTGATTCCCATACAGGTCCGGAAATTTTATCTAGATCTGAGGGCTGGTTCGAGGTCCACTCAGCCTACATAATTATGGTGAGACAGCAGCCCTGCTGTAGAAAGCGAAGAATAACGGCCAAGAGGATTTGTCTGCTGACCACATGATGCCTCATAATCTGCTACCTTCGGGCTGAGCAGTGGTTGCTTGGTAGGCTACAGTCCTTTGGGGCTGGTACACCATGGGGTTTGATGTTTTTCCCCATTCTGAAAATCATGGAAGCCATGCCTAATGGCATGTTTTCTGTTGAGAGTTGCTTTTAAGACTGGCAGCTATACTTCGAAATACAGTTCATTGAAAGAAAAATGCCCTTAAATGGGTGAAGAGCTGAGCTAGGCATGGAAACTTTATTGCACAATATCTTGTGGAAACACTTTCCAGGCTGAGGGAGAGGTAAGAAATGAAGATCACAGGGACAGGGTCAAAAACCACCTTCACTTCATTACTCTATCACGAAATCATAACAGACAACTGTCCCCATCAAGAAAGATATAATGAATTTGTCTTTTTACAAGTTGCTTTACGTCACACTGACTTAGATAGGCCTTATGGCGACAGTGGGAAAAAAACTGGGCTAGGAAGGGGAAGGAACGGCCATGGCCTTAAGTAAGGTACAGCCCCAGCATTTGCCTGGTGTGAAAAATGGGAAGACATGGAAAACTATCTTCAGGGCTCCCAACAGTGGGGTTTCGAACCCACTATCTTCCGAATACAAGCTCATAACTGCGCGTCCTTAACCGCATGGTCAACTCGCTCAGCAATGATATAATAATGTGCTCAAGGTAGGTAAAATAGACAGTTACACATATGATTATTTTTTCGGTGTTTACAATGTCTTGCATTTTGCATGCCGGTCAGTGTAGATTATCATTTTGCGACTTTTGGTCAACTGTATCTCAATATTAATTCGCTTTCTATTCATGAGCCTCCTGTGTTCATCTACTCCACATTTCACTTACTGTTATATTTTTTTTATATCAATCACTAAAGATGTGGCTAGCCTTTTATTTTCCCTGAGAATTCATCTTATCCTGATCTTGCACCTGCCTGTGTTCATTATGCTTAGTATACTTCTGATTCACATGGACACTGTTACTTTGCAATAATTATTTCAGTGAAGGAGTGTCTTGTCTCAAATAATTGGAAGAAATATAGAGGATTCTCACCCCCCAGGTAAAACGTAATTTTTGACAGGATAATATTGTATCATTATTTTATTCAATTTTAAAATATCTAAGAATGGAAAATTGAAACAAACCTTCAAATCACTTTGAAATTAGTGGATTTAAATCCAAGGTAACCATGATTTCTTTTACCCCACCCCGCACACCCCTCAGTTTGAAGTACAGCTGTTTAGTATCAGTGAAGATGTAGCAATGTTCCAATAAAATCATTATAACTTTCTTATTGTTGAAGATATACCCCTGAAAATTTTACTGATCAAAGAAAAGGGGTTGATTTATATCTTTACTAAGTCACATACTACAGTATGTTACATTAACACTACAACATATCAAATACATTTGTATTACAATTATCAAAATAAAAAGTCAAAAGTCAAAATTGAGAGAAAGAAACCCAATTAAAAATAATAAAGAAACAACAAGGAATATTATTATCTGCAGCTACATGCTGTTGATTTACTCTTTGGAAAGTTCCAATATCTTAGGCACTATAGTTTCTAACTTTAAAAATATTATATTTTCCCTTACACTATATTTAGGATGGCTAGGTGGAAAGATGATAGGTACTATTGTCAGTAAGGTGGAAACATTTCAGAATTAATTGAAATATGTTCCAAGAAAACAAAATGGTTTCCCATTTTCTCACCAAGCAAATGCTGGGGCTGTACATTAATTAAGGCCACGGCCGCTTCCTTCCCACTCCCTGGCCTTTCCTATCCCATCGTCGCCATAAGACCTATCTGTGTCGGTGCGACGTAAAGCATGTAGCAAAAAAAAAAAAAAAAAAGATTTGTAGGTGATTTCATTATTTTTTTAACATTTGCTTGTTTAGGAAAGTTGGTATGACTCAAAACCAAGGAAGTTGTCTTGAATTAGTCTGCCAGTATGAAAGTGTATTTGGCCCTTGTAATACCCATTTCCAATAATACTGCCACAGTACGTTCTCTTCCTCAGTGAACGTAAAATGTTCTCAAAACATGTACAGTCTGTAATGTTGAAATAATAATTAATTAAGAAATCTAAATTATTGACAGGGCTGATTTGAAGTATAACAGTGATTTTCATTAGTGAATAGATTGAAGTCAATACGGACCAAAACAAAATAAACTACAATGGTTAAGTTAATAAATTAAGATCAAACCAGCATTCAGGCAGAGCAGTCAACATACACAATGTACAACAGTTAGAAAAACTGCCCTGGATCTGCATCAGTAAGAGGGGCATGTTTATGACCCGGTGTTTCATGATACAGCGGAGAAGGTTTGAACTCAGTGTTACAACTCAGACTTCATTAAATCCTGTATTATGCATATAGGCATTGTTGTGTTTACTATTTATACCACACCCTTCACTGTCTTCATTTGCATCATTCTCCAAATCAGTAAAACTGTCAGTTTAATTATTGAATGTACCATGAGATTTATAGTACTGTGCAATGTCATTGCTGCTCTAACTTCTGGTGTCAGAAATAACATTACCAACATCATTACTACATGTCCCTGATTTTGCTACAGACTCAGTGTAGTCATCACTGGCACAGACCCGATTAATGTACTTGTCTAAATTGTCATCATTCTCAAACAAATCCCATGCAGCTGAGGCCATTTTCCTACTCACAACCTTGCACAGTGGATAGAAAAATTGGGCGCTTAGAAAAAACTTATCTCTGTAAATAAAACAGTGTAACACGATAGTTGTAGTATATATAGAAACTATAGGGTTTGTGAATTCTGAATAATCTGATATGTGTTGCTACCTGTCAGAAAATTGAGAACTACAAGCATGTACAAAACTGCTGGCATTAGGAGTCCTATTGCATTCCTGGCAATTTACACTAGCACGCTGAGGAACATCTTTGTGCTATCCAAATTGAATGCAGGGTTTAATTACATACATCATTATAGACTGTTATGCCTTTCAGTGTCCATTCTGCAAGGCTGTGCAAATTGACTAAACACCTCCATAATCCTCTCTAGCTGTATGGCCTCATTTAGTTCCGTACCTCTTGTCTTTAAATCATCAGAAACTAAGTCTAACCATTGTTGTCTTGGTTTCCCCCTACTTCTCTAACCCTACATGTCTGGGTATTATTCTCCTAGGTATCCTCCTCCATTCACCTCACATGAGCCCACCACTGAAGGAGGTTTATGCGTACCACTTCATCCATCAATTTTATTCCTAACTTATAATTATTAATTTTAAATAATAGAAGGTGGTGAAATTCACTAGACCATTCTTCTAGGACCACAGCGGTAGATGTTTTGAATGATTATTTTGTTACAGGTTTGAACTTCAGAATTTATTGATTCCTTTCTCTCTCAGAAGTATTTGCACACTAATTGGTATTCATGAGATGGTTTTCACCAAAAATTACCATATAAATACAATTCAGGCTGCCAGTTTTTAGAAATATTTTATTTCTTACACATCTTTCCTGGTCTGTGATTTTCATATGGAGGATCCCAATGTTTTACTACTTTCATGTCGCTGTTAAAATGACCAGTGTCACCTTAATTTTGAATGGAACTGTTTCAAGTTCCGTTGATTTTCTGTCTAACATTTTATCGGATAGCAGTGTTTATTGGACTGACTACTCTAGGCAGAGCCTGTTAGATGCTTATTTAAGTGATCAATTAAAAAAAAAAGACAGTTTGATCCATGGTATAAAATTCTCTTTCACTCCTCTACTTCCATAACAGGATATGAATATTTCTGAGAATCCTGATCAGTTTTGCGTCTGGAAAGAACTGATACCATAATTGGGACAGCCTCCCCAGACAAAAATGTTAACTGGTAGAACTGCAATTACTTATAAGAGATATGGCAGTTTATGTCATTTCAAATCAGTGTGTTTTATTTCATTAAGTTACCATATTGCAGAATATAAATAGTAATGAATGTTAGACTACAAAGTAAAAAAAAATCAACTTTCTCATATGAAAGCCACAGATAGGTGTTTCAGACAAAGTCATGTTAGTTGAGGAGCAAATGGGTGGAAATGTGTGTTTGAATCTATAGTCGAAATAATGTGAACTGTTTGTTAAGGTTTTTGGATCTCAAAGCAGTAGTTATGATTTATAACGAAAGCTGTATAGATGTGTAGTTTTAATTATCCTTTCACTAGAAATGTCAGAACAATACCAAAAACTTTCATTATATCGTATTGAATCAAAGTTGCATTATTTAGTTTACAAAATTATTTTTTAAAACTAAATTATGTGAAATATGCTTCTTTTCCCTTCCTAAACCATGAGGTATCATCTAGTAAATTTTATGTAAATTCTGGGTGCCAGTCAGTGAACCTCTATAACCTATTGATCTGAGTGATATGTCTATACGTGGAATTTAAGGGATGATCTGTTTTTTGTGATTGGGAGGGTTGTAGTTTTTCTCTAAAATTTGCAGAGCTTTACATATGTAAGAAATAATATAATATTAGAGACTTTAATGTCCAGTACAGTGGTATTCATTATTTGCATTCATTGTTTATGTTAGTATCAGTCATGATGTATAGAAAAAAAATATCAGTATTAACATACAGAGCACTATGATTTGTAGGGCCAGTATCCAGTAATCGTGAGATAGTGGGTTCGAGCCCCACTCTCGGCAGCCCTGAAGATGGTTTTCTGTGGTTTCCCATTTTCACACCAGGCAAATGCCGGGCTGTACCTTAATTAAGGTCACGGCCGCTTCCTTCCACTTCCTCTTTCCTATCCCATCGTCGCCGTAAGACATATCTGTGTCGGTGCGACGTAAAGCAACTTGTAAAAAAAAAAAAAAAAAAAAAAATCTATACTTAAAATGGAGTGGAGATTAGAATTTGATGCGCACCCCCCAAGTTTTCAGCTCTACACCAAATGTACGTTCTGCAACGAAGAGGATTCCAATTACCGTTACTTGTTCCTTGCCCTCCTCCTTTGTGGAGTTGATCAGGAGATTATCTTTCAGAAGAAACTTAATAACATATAGCACAAAAGTAATAACTAATGAACTTCTTTCATACGTGACCTGTGTTTGCAAAGTAAGTTCATTTATTCTCTTGCCTTGCATCAAATTCATGAGATTTAGATGAATAGTGCAAAGCTTTTTAAGTTATTACATGCCAATCTTCAAGAGTGTGACTATTTCATTAGTCTTTTTGCTTGGCAAAATGTGGTGAGGGGTGTGCACACTGGTACTGTGGCCTATCACTTAATTCCCAACTCGAGTGTCCCTAGTTCGATTTGGGTGGTATGTGCCAGTCTGTGGCTACAGAAACCCCACCGTCAACAGCCTGGAATATGGTTTATTATGGTCTCCCATTTTCACACTAGTTACAATAAATGACAGGGATACCTCCCCTTTCCTACCCAAGCGTTGCTGAAAACGTACCTGTGTTAGTGTGACATTTATTAGGTAGCAGGGGAATAGAGTGCTTGCATTGAAATGTCTCTCTTTTTAAGAAAAAAAATGTGATTTATAAATTTATAAGAGTTTTTAAAAATGAAAATGAAAAAATTATTTGAAGAGAGAGCATAATTTTTTTTTTTTAAGTTCTGTTCTTTGGTTCTTTTTCCTTGTTCCATGTCCTTGTAATATTTTGTGTAAAGTTATGTAGGGAGAAACGTAGTATAAAACATGAAATCTATAAAATAAATAAATTGGTACCGGTATCTGGAAATATTATTATATATCTCTTCTTTGCAGATGATTCAAGAAGGAAATAATGTTGTTCTTCTTATTACAACCACTTACGAGGAGGATTCAGGCATCTTTACTTGTAGGGCTACCAATTCTGCAGGCCAGGTGGAAACCTCTGCCAAGCTGATTGTCAAAAGTAAGGATTAAACTGGACTATGATTATTTTTTATTTTTTTTTATTTTTCTTTTAATCAGACAGTTTCTGTCAGTGTTATCGTAGTGAATTATAGTTACACACCATTCTTTGTTCTATGGACAAAAATGCATTTGAAACTTAACCCTTCATGTTATAACATTTAGTTATTTGTGAACTTCTTGTGAGTTCATTATTTGTTATATTTATTTGTTATTCTAATGAATCATTTAATCAAAATTAGCCTATAATCTGACTGAAAGAGGAGTTCAGTTTCAAGTGTCTTTAAATCCAAGGAAAGGGACATGTTACATGTGTGACACATTAAACATTATTATGAGGAGAAGAGGAAGTAATTTAATGTTAGGCCTTCTCAATATTGTTGGATTACCTCTCTCATTTTGAGAAAGGTGAAAAAGTGTCATTAAAATATGTCTATAAATGGTTTAAGTAATATCTTCCAAATATTAATGGTAGTCATCATTCTTTTCTGACAGTGTTATTTTCAAAGATGACTCTCAAGCAGTTGCTGAAAGCTTTGATGCATTTGTTATAACAGGGCTTTTGACTTCTAAAATTAGTAGAAAAATAGTGATATGTGATATAAGTTTTGAAACTGACAAAACAAGTAAATAACTATGTATTTTATGCAAAAACTAATATATGATCTGTGTCTAAGAAGTGCATTATTAAGTGGATACAAATGTCAATATCTTATGTTAACCAGAGTATTCTAGTCATTGGTATGGGATTTTAGGGATAAGTTCTTTGTCATATATTCACAGTATATTATTTATTTTACATTAACATGGCAATATTTTACGTGGGCTCTTGTAAGGATTTTTATTCTTATAAGGATATTATTTATTTAGTAATAAAAATTCTTACGACAGTTTCAGAATAAGTGTATAAGTAATTTATTGAAGTTTAAAGAGTCTGTGGCCTTTGCTGGTTGGGGGAATAGATAAAATATGGTGTATGGTGTATATGGCTTACTACAATATAGACTTGAGAACCCAAGATGATTTCATTTTATGTTCCAAGTATGGTGTTAGTAGAGGAATATTTATTTATAATATACTTATTCCCCCCCAGTGGCTTATCTGTAAACTGTGTTGTTAATTTATTATAAATGAACTGCAATGTTATAAAATTGCTGTTGATTAGCTGAATATAATGCTTTTGTAAACAGTGGAAAGTCTAAAATAAAAACCAAAATAATATGCTCAAACTGAGAGCCTCAAAAATATCTCTCCCCAAAATCATTTGCTGACATTATCCAAACCTTGATGTTTTCTAGTTCAATCCTTGAAGATAATTACTACATAAAATCCTTGTCTCAGAGTTTGAAGAGTAAGAGTTGTATCCTTCTTTTCCCTTAAGAGAACTACCTTTTGAGTGCCAACCCGTTTTCATTTCCCCTCCTTTGGCCTTGGTTCCGTGCGCATGCTATATCTGATGTCACAGCACTCCAAGCAGGCTATTTTCATCCCAATCCAGCCCGTGCGTGGTTTTACATTACCTGTTTCTAAATTTGGAGCCCAGCTTTAGAGGCAAGTCTCTTCCCTACTTACCTTCACTCAGCGGAACCCAGTCAACATCTTGCTATGCAGCTTCTGCATAACCCTTGGCATCTTCAAGGAGACATTATTTTATAGTGAAATAATTCAGCCCACTTGATGATTGACTCATACCATTTATTTCTATACCTACTGAAATTCAGAGTGATTCTAGAATTCTGTATTATTAAACAAAAAAAAAGAGAGGAGAAAAAAAGTCATATCCTTTATAAGCTCCATTATGAAGACTGAGAAAGGCATAGGAATGCAAACTAATTTATAGTTCACATTCTTATGTTGACCTTCATTTATTGAAATGGGGTTTATATAAATTCAATTAGTATGCATTTTGTTACACAATAAGTTTAGATGTCTTGAGGAGTAATGTATAGCAGTACTGAGAAGATCTGAAAGCATAAGTCTTTGAAAATTACCCTTCAGTGTTTTATTCACGAGTAGGAATTTATTGAAGTACTGGTGGATTTCAGCTATTTTTGTCTACCATGTATTGCAGTTTGAGTGTAATAAAATCATTTTGTGCTTTAAATGCCTCTTTTATGGTCCAGTTAAAATGGAACATGTGTTTGAAATAAAACTGTGAGTCATTCTCAGTCTGCTACTGCATTAGGTGTAAACTACTATGGGTAGTATATTTTTTGTTGGCAGAAGGTAGAAGAGCTATGAGTCATAAAGCTGAAGTCACTACACTCCCTTACCCCTCCCCATCCTCCTTGGTTGAGTGAGTCATTAAGTTATAAGCAGTTCCATGAGTTCTGTTTGTCAGAGATGTACTTTTGGAATGTGGCTCAGATTGGTGTGTCATAGCTGAGTTGGCTGTTCTTCGGTGGCAGTTTGCCATTTTCCATAGAAATCTGTCTCACATTATCAAATTAGCTCTGTAAAATACTTGCTTCATTGGTCATAATATATTCTTCGGCTACAGCTGGGATGTATTCAAATATAACTGTGGGCTCTCAACAGCTGGATAATCACAAATGACTTACGTATGAGAAGTTACTGCACAGGTGTGCATGATTGGCCATGATTCAGATTTCCATTAATTCCATTTACAGTCAAGCATCATACTTCGCACAATACAAATATACAATATTCAGTTATGAAAAGGGGAATTGGAAGTTTTATCACCTTCTGGATGGACTTTTGAGTTTTCTGGGAATAGGCTTGGCTCTTTAGGAAATGGAATGGCATATTATCAGATGAGACCAGGGAATTCTGGCATCCAGTATTATATTGTGATGTCATTGAGGTTTCTAGGTCATTATTCGTTGGTGTACACAACTTAAAAAACATACAGAGACTTGTACTTTGGGTTTTGAATTTCTGAAGTTAGCCGAGGGTACAAGATGGGGTGTCATTCATATTATTTGCTATACTTCTTGTGACATGTTTAAAACAAAATTTTGTAAATAATAGCCACTGATATTACATTTTACTATGAAAGTAAATAAAAAAGAACAACTTGATATTATGGCACTTGAAGACATTAATAAACCCAAAGTACCCATCGGGGTTTCTCTATGAAATTTGATACAATGACAAATATTTTATTCCTGTATTAATAGATACAAAAGGAAAATAAGATCAGTTTCTAAAACCCTTTAGCTCCTAATACATAAAGCATGCTTTGCTCTTAAAATTATTAAAAACTGCAGTTTCCAAATACCAGTTTAACTAACTTTCCTTCAGTCCACCATTTTTGCATGCAGTACGGACTAGGTTAAAAAAAATCCAGATACCAGACATGTCATCCAAAATTCCTTCCTCTATTTACATTCAATGTCAGCCATAGATAAACCACTCTTCAGTTTTTTTGTCTTGAATTTATTGAAATCACACGCAGTTTTGTGAATTAAAATTTTTTTTTTTTTGCATATTCACTCAACTTTTTTCACCAGTATATGGGATTTCTGTCACTTTTAAAATAACTGAATATTCCATATGCTGCTGTCAGTTCTCCTGTTTAAGGTCTATTGACGTATAACTTTTAAGTATGGATAATGACACAGTTTACAGTTTTTTACCACTGGTTTTCATTTAAATGCTTTCACCAATTGGAACATTTATCTTCTGGAGCACAACACAGAGAATTAATAGAGATACCTATTTTTCTTTAGCCATCTGAATTTTAATTATGAGATTTCCGAGATTCTTCACAAATGTTAAGATACATTTTTATATTTTTTGAAGTAGATTGTTTTACTGGGTTACCTTCCACCAGTTTTTTTTTTTTTTTTGTAAGATTTTGTGTGCGTTTCTTATTTGATGTATCTACTAATTTTATTTTACTACAGCAGTAGATGAAGAGAAAACTGATGACTGGTATTTTCACTTAGCATGAAAGTATTTGATCGAACTCTTGAGAAAATTTTGAATATAAACTGTTGTATGTCATCAAATATATTCATAAAACTACTATAAAAACAAGTCACTTCCACATTCACATAAAAAAGAAAACTGTCATTTCTTGCAAACTTCTCATGGCTGTATGATTATATGAAACTTGTTTTTCACAGTATTTATGGCACAAAATTTGTATATTGATCACTTAAGCTCTATTCCCTTTGATTTCTTACACAGCACTATCACACACATCACACTGTATTCACCATGTGAACTAGACTGACAAACTCCAACTTCCACCCCACATGCACCATTTCATGTAAATAACTGAGTACAAATATCCTCGAGACTCATTTCTGGTCTCTGTTTGGGATCCCTCCTCCCCTCCCTACTTTCTGTGCCCAGTCCTGACGCATAGGAAGGTGTGGTTTCTGTGACATCACACTTCCCCTCCCCTCCCCTTCCCCATACTCACCACTCTCACTGTAACTACTACTTCCCCTCTCCCTTCATCTTTCTGCCTTCTTTCAGTTCTTTGGAGCTTATTTCTTTGAAAGAGAGAAATACTGCTATACTTAGACAGAGGAATTCCTTGGATTTTGCAGTCATTAAATTTCATTTTTCTGTCATTATAATTGTTAGAAAATTAATTGTTTTCTGTTTATCCAAAGTACTAAGCATGTCCCCTCATATTTCATTACACCATCATTATGGACAATAACTTCATAATAATGATCATCATCACATAATACTACTTACATATGGATGTGTTTTATTAGACTTTTCTGCTTATTGAAATATGTTAATGCATACAAGCTAAAAAATACCTTTCTCAGGATTTTTACCTAATACTTTTACTTGCTGTGATACCATTCATATTTCTCTGGCACATCTGACTGATGTGCATTGTATGGAATGATGAGGAACATTTCTTTCTGGTTGTTATGTATGGTTAAAATACATTTGCATGTCAGGGAAGTCTCCCTTTAAATTAGTAATTTGGGAAAGGTAACTATCATATTAATCAAAATGATTAAACCCTTCATTTATCATACACATTCAAGAGGTTGGAGGGCTTAGCATTGCTTATCACTTTCTTACTGTGGCTAGTCCTTAATACAAGGGAAACATGATGAAGTAATTGTCATGGACCATATGGCTCAATAATTATCAAGACATGCACCAAGTCACTAACATATGATATATAGAGACCCAATCATAAAGAATCAAGTAAAAGTACATGAAACTGTTGTTGGAGATGAGGAGATAACATAAGGAAACCATCTCAGTCTTGCTAGATGAAATCCTAAAATGTTCTTAAATCACAGTAAAAATAGCTTCCAGAGCAGTTCCCTGCTTAGAAAGCTAGTGGGGTCTGTCAGTAGGAGGGAACTCCAAGTCCTTGTTGAAGTATTTCTGGCAAGTCCCACCCACTAACATGTTGAGTGAGACAGCAAGCATGATGCATTATGTTGTTTATACACATGCTGCCAGCACAGTCTTGGATCATTTCACATTATGTGAAGCTACACTCATTGGATGAAATTCCTTGTGACCTTGAGTCCAAGGGCCTTAAACATTGACATTATATTTTTAATATTTTAGGATGAAGAGATGTAGTATTTATATGATACATTACTCTATGTCTAGAAAATAGTTAACTAAAAGGAAGATGTGAAGAAGGGAAAATGTAAAGTACGATAGTTTATTACATACCATAGATCTTTTAATTTTGGTGTAAACTTCGTTATTTAACAGTATTTTGAGGGAAATGAAGTAAAATGTCGTACTGTAATATCGGTGTTGTGGTTATCTTATCTGACTGCTCGTTGGGTGGTCCTCATTTGATTCCCAGCACTGCCTTAGGATTTTCCTTCTGTCTCAAGTGTCTACAGTGTAACTGACTCACTCTCATTAAGAGCATTAAGGAGCTGTCTAAAACAAGAGCCCAAAATTTTGTCACAGCTGACATTAATGGTAGTGAAATTTACTATTAATTCATATTCAGTAATGTCCTGAGGAATGCAACAATCATTTAGTAAATCACTGCTACTCTGATAGCTTTTCTTCAACTCAAAATATATTTTTTTTAATTTTATAGGTGCATGATCATAGTTTTGGAACATTACCTTGGTGATCCTGACGTAAAGTTAGTGCCATGAATTAGATGATGAGTCCTTATAATCTCCCTGCTTATTGATGGTCCACCTTCCTTCAATTTCAGAGATTAATTTCTGTTAATGCATTTGAACACATCAAAGTTATTCGTTGATCATTGCCATTGTTGACTGGACAATAACTGTCGGTTTATCCAGAGAGTTTGGAGTATTAAATACGAATGAAACAAATATTGTACATTTAAAAGAACAGTCTCTACTCATCAAAGTATCAACATTTCAGCAGCCTCAGTCCATCTTCCCAGCAATTTAAGAACTTCATCTGTGTAGGTCTGAAGGCCAAGAAGTTGTTTTTGATATTGTTGAAATAACCTAATACATTTCTATTTAGAGAATTTTTTGTAACCAAGACGTATGATAGTTGGGTGGCACAATGTCCAGTAAGTAGGTTGGTGTGGTGAAATATTTTGGACAGTCTTGTGTACCTTTGTGCTAGTGGCCAAAGACACTGATGCCTCACATTGTCTTGATGGAATACGAAACAGTTTCTATTTTGTAGTTCAAGGGTTGAAAGTCACGATCACTAGATGACCATTCAGCAAAAGAAATTAAATTTTCAACATTCATCTCAAGCCACTGCTAGGTTGTTCAAGTTTTATGAACAGGTGCTGAATCCTGCCAGTAGCTTCATTTATGGTTATGTGAGTGTTGAAATCCTTGATCAGTGTCTCCAGGATTATATGTAAATGTAGTCTGGCTTTCTACCCCTTCTTCACTGGAATGGAGCTAACTGGTGCTTCATATTTCACTGTATTTTACTGTGGCTAAAATTGGATGTCGTGAACTTCCAGCATACTCTAGTTTTTTCCTTTTCTTTCTTAACACATGACTCGTGTATTGAAAATATTAATTTTCACAGACCATTATTGATGGTTTTCGCACATTACATCCGTGCAGCTACTGCTTTCACCAGTTTGGCAGTCCGTACAGAGTGTGGTTGTCCCTTCGTAGGATGATCATTCACAGTTTAATTAGCAAAGAATCACTGTGATTTGTGATGCACACACCTCTTGGAAATCTTGAGGTTCTAGAAAGTCTTTCAAATCTAACCTACTAACATTTTTTTCTTTATGCTGTGCTGTAACAGCCATGTAATTTTCACAGTTTTCTCAGTGTACCAAAGAAACTAAATGCTGATAAACTACTCAACTAGCATTGACTCCCTTGTTTCATCCCACCAGGTTCTGCACATACACACAGCCCCATGAATATTATAAACTGTTATGTCTTTCATTATTCAATCTGCCAGCCTCTCAGCCTCTGTGAATGACCAGATACCTTGTTGTTAGCATTGCAGCTGCTTCTACACTTCCCACCTTACAATCATTAAATTCAGAGTCTCAACAGCCCTCCCTTTACTTTTCTTATGCTCTACTGCTATGACTGTTAGTTTTCCAGGTAATGTTCCATCTTCCATTCACCCGACATGACACCACCGCTCAAGCCAATTCTTGTTTATGAGACACTATCAAACATATTCATTCTTCTCTTAGCCTACACCTCTTAATTATGGATACTTTCCCAGCAAAGTTCTCATTGATTTTAGGTCTGGTATTGTCAGTTTGTGAATATATTTTGTGTCCTCACAACATTCACTGTCATAGAGCAGGGATGCAAACTTAAGTATCCTGTGTCTAAAATCTTACAAATGTTAATTTATGGGCACATTTGATATCGTTGTATGAAACTGAACATTTTGTGATTAAAACAAACTGAAAAGGGCAAGGGTTATTAGTGAGTATTTCTATAAGGATGCTTTATGAAGCACAATAAGCAAACTCATGGCGCAACAGTCCATTGAAGGCCTTGGCCTGCCAAGACAACTGCTATCCAGCCAGATGTCCTGCAGATACTGGAGTACCATATGGTCAATGTGACGACATTCTCAGCCATATTGCTTGACTTTCACGGGTGTTTTATTAAGTAGTGGAAGTATTTGAAATATGTATTAACACTTGGTGCTTGTATTTCCTGAATCATAGCTCTGAAAATTTATTTCATTTCATATTTAAATTGAGAAAGTGTTGTGAAATACTATATTATTTGATTTTAGATTACTTATATTCATGCATATCCATTCTTAAGTCCATATTTGAGCATATTCTGCCTTGAGATATATAATGCCACACCAAAGTCGATAGAGGAACTTTAGTGCTATATAAAACTTTGTCCTGATTTAGTTGGGCCTATGTGGCAGTCATTGGTCTAGGTACATAATTAATTATTATTCCTTGTAGATGCGTTTTGAGAGAACGAAGGTATTGATGATAAGAGCATCAAAACTCAGAGGACATTAAAGCTCTGTAATTTTGTTTCTAGTTTCTCATCATATGACCAAAGTTCAAATTACAATCAGTTTGTGTGAAATTTAGACAACACACCTTGCAATAGATTGGAATCAACAGAAATCTTATTCTTGTGGCTTAAAATTAGGAGATTCGAAGTCATGTGTTCAACTGCAAGCTCGCCTCTATGACATCTTATTTGTTGAACTGTATTATGGAGGAAATTACTTGTATTCTATGTTTCCACAGGAAAGACTAGAACAGTATGTGAATTAAGTTTGTATAAAATAAAAGAGCTTCAGTATGGAAACCTCATCAGATGCTGATATTCTGAACAAGTTTATGTGAGACAGAAAAGTATCCATGTAGCATCTTGTTTTCAACTAACTATTGGTTTCATCTCCATGAGCCCACCTATTCTTTAAAAAAAAAAAAAAACATAATCTGAGAATTGTGAGCTAGTTCATGAAGTATGTCTACCCCTCAGTCCTGTTTCCTGATATGGGGTCGGAGGTGAGGCGAGATGAAATTTTGTGGCATGTTTTTATGGCCAAATGCACTTCCTGATGCCAACCTCAGTCAAGGAGCTAATGAAGATGAAATGAATGATAGTGAATAAAAGTGGGTAAGGTGATGGAAGGAATAGGCTGTGCCGTATGATTAGGAACTCTCCTGGTATTTTCCTGGAAGTGAAAATGGAGAACCACGGAAAGCCATTCTCAGGACAGCCAATGAAATGAAATGAAATGTTGTATGGCTTTTAGTGCCGGGATATCCCAGGACGGGTTTGGCTCGCCAGGTGCAGGTCTTTCTATTTGACACCCGTAGGTGACCTGCGCGTCGTGATGAGGATGAAATGATGATGAAGACAATACATACACCCAGCCCCCGTGCCACTGGAATTAACCAATTAAGGTTAAAATCCCCGACCCGGTCGGAAATCAAACCCGGGACCCTCCGAACCGAAGGCGAGTACACTGTCCGTTCAGCCAATGAGTCGGACAGGACAGCCAATAATGGGGTTCGAACCCACTTGTCTCCCGAATGCAGAGCTTGGCTTCCTAGCAGTAATACGTTAACACGCACACACGCACAGCCACTCCAGTTTATGGAGTGCATTTCTAGAATGAAAAAGGTTAATTTTGGTGAATCTTTATCAGTCCATTTTTGAAAAGAACTTTTCATTTCCTGTAATTGTTGTAATGATGTTGCTGCCCCTCTCTTTCTTTATTATGAGTTCATTGAAGGAAGTGTCCCTCACCAGGATTACTTAATTCGAGAACTGGAGGAGATCAAAAGGAAAGCAGCACGACAGTGGCGTATCCTGGAATCTCCACTGAGGCATGCAACTAGTAACCATGCAGTTAACACAATGTATTAAGTAAATTTCAATTCTACTCACCCTAATTACATGTAGGTGAACTCGAGCCAAACAGTTTTACTGTAAGTTTCTGGATTAAACGTGCGTACACAATTCTTGTTTTCTCTTTTTAAATTTACGAGGGTCCGCCTCTGTGGTGTAGTAGTTAATGTAATTAGCTGCCACCCCCGGAGGCCCGGGTTCGCTTCCCGGCTCTGCCACGAAATTTGAAAAGTGGTACGAGGGCTGGATCGGGGTCCACTCGGCCTCGGGAGGTCAACTGAGTAGAGGTGGGTTCGATTCCCACCTCAGCCATCCTCGAAGTGGTTTTCCGTGGTTTCCCACTTCTCCTCCAGGCAAATGCCGGGATGGTACCTAACTTCAGGCCACGGCCTCTTCCTTCCCTCTTCCTTGTCTATCCCTTCCAATCTTCCCATCCCCCGCAAGGCCCCTGTTCAGCATAGCAGATGAGGCGGCCTGGGCGAGGTACTGGTCATCCTCCCCAGTTGTATCCCCCGACCCAGAGTCTGAAGCTCCAGGACACTGCCCTTGAGGCGGTAGAGGAGGGATCCCTCGCTGAGTCCGAGGGAAAAGCCAACCCTGGAGGGTAAGCAGATTAAGAAGAAGAAGAAATTTACGAGGGAAGGTAGAGGTCTCGCGGCTTTAACTATTTGCATCTTTTCATCAAACGAACGGCCAGTAAATGGCTTTTCAAACTGATTTACAATTATATCCGTTTTAGACTCATCCATCGTTAATACTACATTGCGCAAAATATAATAAAACTCCGAAAACGACGAATAGCACAGGAACAGCACACACAGAATGAACTCACTAATCAGCAAAACACACAATGAATTAACTCACTAGTTAGCCACAACTCAAGCACTGGAGATAAGTCACCCCAGTGGCATTGGTCAGTTTCGTCACGTTGGTTTCTCGCTAGGGGGTAATCTGTGTGTCCCGTTCGCTGTAAACATGTCGACTTTCTCCAAGTTGCTAACAGATGGCAGAGGGTAGCACGGGTATGGGGTGACAAATTCTGACCAAGTTTCAATTGCAGCGACATCGTTCGGAGGGTTTCAGAACTACGTCTGCCACTGAATGAAATTTTAAGATTGAATGCCTTACGTCGTTAACTCCTCCATTTGCTGTCTCTTTCTTCCGAGAGTGGAGTAGACGGCGAGACTACACCAGCACCACACGTAATCAAGCAACGGAACTAGTACAGTTGCGCGGACCTTTTGAACTTCTGAGAGATGAAATCGTTAATATTTGACCTGAAACAACCTAAAATCGTAAATCAGACAGTTCTTTGTGTTATCATAACGCATG
The DNA here is from genome assembly GCF_040414725.1 of Anabrus simplex. Lineage (NCBI taxonomy): Eukaryota > Metazoa > Arthropoda > Insecta > Orthoptera > Tettigoniidae > Anabrus > Anabrus simplex. The sequence continues at coordinate 170,215,967 of NC_090266.1, read as the reverse complement.
CAATGAATGCCTTGCATTCAAGGAGAATACGCCCCTGCAGCACGATTTGTTCTGGGTGATTTGCGACTAAAGAGTAGTTTTGTGAAAATGTTGCAAACTTTGGGCTGGGAACACTTGGGAGTAAGCAGATAAGCTGCTTGAGTAAGTGAGATGTTTCGAGCTGTTGGTGGAGAGATTGCATGGAATGACATTTGTAGATGAATGAGCTTGAGTGGAATTTTTAAAAGGAGGAGATATCATAATATGAAGATAGTGTTGGAATTCAGGAGGACAAATTGAGGTGAATATTTGTTTATAGGAAGAGGAATTAGGGATTGGAATAACTAAGGGAATTGATTGAAAGACTTCCAACCTCTTGAAATCATTTAAGAAAAGACTACGTAAACAACTGATAGGGAATCTGCCACCTGGGCGACAGGCCTAAATGCGGTGATTGATGATGGTTGAAAAAGATTTCTTCAAACAAGATACAGTCTATTAGTATTTTATAATGTAAAATATGAATATGAATCCCGTGGAATTCCCTGATCTTAACTCCCACTTGACTTTAATATCTGTGATACTGTAAAACTACAAAAGTAGAAGTACATTAGGAAAATCTTATACTGCCAAGAATTAAAATATAACAGTCAACATGGGTTATTGGTGCTGGATCCACATTGGGTATGAACCATTTCTTAGTTAATGTTGGTGAGTATTTAGCAATTTAATTCTTCATGCATTGCATTTTGTATGAAAATGGTTTCATTGTTCTGTAGTTGATGAGAATCCTGACCTGAATTGGACATCCATGGGTGGAATAAATAATAATAGCCATTGTGCCATGTGGTAGTTATTTCTGCATCTGATTTCACTGTATTTTTCAAATGTGCTGCTTTTATATAGGCTACACGTTCCATTGCCCAAATATAAGAGAAATGAAATGGTGTATGGCTTTTAGTGCCGTGACTGTCCTAGGACAAGTTCGGCTCGCCAGATGCAGGTCTTTTGATTTAACTCCCGTAGGCGACCTGCGCGTCGTGATGAGGGTGGAATGATGATGAAGACGACACATGCACCCAGCCCCCGTGCCAGCGGAATTAACCAATTGTGGTTAAAATTCCCGAACCTGCCGGGAATCGAACCCAGGACCTCTGTGGCCAAAGGCCAGCACGCTAACCATTTAGCCATGGAGCCGGACATTATAAGAGAGAAAGGATGCAATGGTGTTTTGGTAATCATAAATTGTGCATTCATTTAAAATATCTACCTTGCTTTGAATGCATAATGAAAATTAATTATATTGCTTATACGATTTTCACTGTTTAATACATTTATTATAGTCTGGTTATAGCATTTCCTGTACTGTCCACCTTGGTAGCATTGCAGTTTTGCGTTATTTGTTGCCATCTGTGGAGATTCAGGTTCAGTTCCTGGTATTGCCAGAGATTTAAGAATGGCAGGAGTGCTGGTATGGGGTAAAAAGTTACATGCAGTTCACTTCTATTGGATATGTGCCTGAAAAGAGCTACACTACATTGAGGAATGTGAGAACCCAAGTTTAGTGTACCCCTCTACTTGCTGTACAAGAATATGTCAGTTCAGGCATTCTGTTTAAATTTTGCTGCCCTTATTCCTATGAAAAATTAATGAATACTAATTCTAACTCAGCTCTCAGTATGTTAAAGAACACTCGTAGAGAAATGCCACATTGTGGCTTGAACTCTCTTATTAGGCTTATACCAAAAAATTGTTGTGTTGAAAACTTGCAGTCTTATGTCTTGTGAAGACAAGCTGTGAATACAGTGTAAAAGTCAGCATTTTGAAAGCTAAAGTGATGTTGGTGTGGAATAATCCCTTGAAGATAGAACATTGGGTAGAGGAAACAACATTGGAATAGATGAATACTTTTTTAAGTTCTGGGGTCGCGCATATTCCTGGGATGACCAGTAAGGAGAGAAATCAAATGAAGGTGAGTTCGCAGGTGCAGTCAGCTTTAACTCCTCGTGCAGTGTGCTGGACGTGAAAACAGAAGAAAGTAAGGATAACTGTACTGTGTCTTCAGGTACCTGCCATGGTTATGCACTGATTTCAAATCTATGTCCAATGCTTACGAAGAATGGATTGGTAAAATTAGGGACTTATGCTTGTGGACGTTGTTATTGCTACAGATTATATATTTAAAGTATATAATCTACTTGTACATGTATACATTAAACCATAAACTATGAGGATTAGAAATTTCCTCATGATACATTGCTGAAAACTGCAACAGTAAGTTAACAGTGAATACAATACAGAATGGATCATTTGCCATTGTCCTATAGGTATATTTATCATCAATCACTTTTATCAAATTATGAAGTGAACGCCATTCTCTCACAGAGGACTAGTTTATTAATTTGTTAAATCACTAAAATAATGTCAAGCATTACTTTGGATCACAAATTTTAACATTGTCTGAGGAATTGTGTTAACTCTGTTACCATCATTAATTCAATTCAGGTGAATTTGAAGATGCACACAATTTAATAATAATAATAATAATAATAATAATAATAATAATAATAATAATAATAATAATAATAATAATAATAATCCAGGCCACTACCTACGCAGTGGTACCTTCTTCTTTCATATCAATCTATGCAAAAAAGTAAATCATCTGGTATTAGTCCAATGAGCTCAATTTTCTCAAGTAAGAAATAGCATCAAAAATATTCAATGAAAGTGCTATATACTTGAGCAAGCATCTTCAAATCTATACTAATATAGGGTATAGTTTTTCTTTTATATAAGTCAGGGTATTTTCTCTCTGTGCAAACATTTCTGAGTTTGCATTTTGTGAAATGTTTTCTTGCTCATCTGTTTTCAGTGACTGTTATCGACCATTGACATTTCATCTTCCTTGATTTTTAGCTTTGCTTTTCAGCCTGCTCCTCACTAGAACAACCAAGTCATGCAATGCTAAATGAGAGGAACTAAAAAACTTTGAGTATCATATTAAAATATATTTTTAACTTTTACCATAGCATAGTTTTAGTAACACCTTTATAGTTTGTAACTCTCTCATTCCTAAAATGGTTTTTGATAAATATTCTTGATCCATTCCAAACTTAATAAAACACCTAAAACCTACTTACTCATTCTTGGTCCATTAATATTTTGCTTTTACAATTTAGTATCAAGTAACTAAGAATCTGTCTACAAAGATATTGGAAACAATTGTCATTTTTGTTTAAAATTTTGAAAATTTGATTCTTTACGTCAAATGAGATATTATAGTATTTTTGGCTTCAATAGAAATGGGATTATTTTTAAAATATCTTAAAACAGAACTTTCTCTAATATTCCGTTGGTCTTTCATAGAGTGTTTGGATTAGACTCTGCTGTCCTATCCACAAAGATAACATATTTTTTTATTGCCTGACTGTTGATCTTGCAACATACATTTACTTTCTGATTATTTGATTGTACTTAGATCCAATCATGGGTAGTTTGTATGTACACAATATACTGTGATGATTGTTTAGACTAATATTATATTTTAAAATATTTTAAACCAAGTCTCATTCTAGCTGTGAGCTACATTGATTGGTCACAGCTGTGTGCGGCTCAAGAATCCTAATGAAATAATGTAATTAATTGTGGTGGGAAAGCAAATACCTATGTTTTTCAAGTCTTAACATTTTACGTTTTAAAATGAGGTAGATGTTATGATATCTAATGTTCAATAGCCCCTGTGAGAGTTATCAATTGGACTCAGTATGGCTACTGAACTTAAGTAATTAAATAATTTGTTTTAACCTGGTTTTCCCCTTAATTCAAAATGTGTTCTTTCATTGTACTTGTTATTACTCTAATAACAACATTCGAATTTTAGTCATTTTTTAAAAGTTAGTCAGTGTGACAGTGTTAAGTCTGCTTGCACTGATGGTGATTGATTACTTTGAAGAGATCAGTATTATAAAAAATTGCTTAAAGCAGCTGTTGGTAACATGCTTCTGGTGGCATTTCAACTGTGTTATGAAAGACTCTTTAAGACCTCACATGTGGATGGAATAGATCTTGACGACATTAATTAGGATTCTAATGGGTGGATGTTTCTCATCTTTGCACCAATTACTATTAATGTACTGTTATAAGGTACATGTACTTGGGGGTGAAATCAGATATGTAGGGACCAATGACCTAGATGTTAGACCCCTTTGTCCATAAAATTTCCAGATAACAATAGTCCACCTTGTTGTGGATTCTTAGAAAAAATATGTTACAGTCAGCAGCTGAGATTGATCGAGACAGCTATAAAGGTATGGAAATGGATTTTTCCTGAATTTTCCTCTTTTCTTGAAATGAAGCTGTGTGTTATATTGTCTGTAGATCCACACTGAAATGCCATTTAAATAGAGAGAACTGTGATTTTGGATTATCATCTCGTTATGAAATTAATGAAGATTCTTCATCTGAAAATGATTCCTTACCAACTTAGTGCTTGATATTACTTTTTGGAGTTTGTACCAGACAGAATTTATATAAACAGGAAATAACTTTACCTTTCATGGAAATTTGGTATCATTCTTTTTTACTTAAAGCAAGAATGTCAAACGTGTTCACTTTGTGAGGCGAAAATATGCTCGATATGTTAATTGTATTTAAGTAATTTTGTTAGCAATTATTCTTTTGTGAGTTCATGGTGTCAAGGTGTACTATGGATAGGTAACTCTCTTTTTAATACAAAATAGGCATTTTATAATGATATCAATCTGTCCGACTCATTGGCTGAATGGTCAGCGCTGAGGCCTTCGGTTTAGAGGGTCTCGGGTTCAATTCTCGGCTGGGTCAGGGACCTTAATCGTGTCTAATTCTTCTGGCTCGGGGACTGGGTGTTTGTGTTTGTCCCAACACTTTTCTCTTCATATTCAGACGCTCTGCACTACCAACCACCACAGAAACACACAATAGTAATTACATCCCTCCATATAGGGTTGGTGTCGGGAAGGGCATCCAGGTGTAAAATATGGCCAAATCCACATGTGTGACACAGTTCACACCCGCGACCCCACATATGTGGGAAAAGCAGTAGAAGGAGTAGAATAAGATATCGATCTCCAGATGTATATATTTTCATTTTGTTACTTTTGTCTCTAAGAATCAGTTATTCAGTTTTCTTTTTATGTAACTTAAAGCTAAAATAATATTTTCATTATCATTCATTTTTCAGTTTTCTTTTAATTTTGACTGTTGTCAACAAAAAGATAGGGATTTAGAAAATTATTATTACCTCATCATATTAATTCAGATGACCTTCATAGAAGCAGATTAGATCAGATGTAGGATGCAATAGTTACGTAGAAATGAAAAGGTTTGTACAGGATAGGGTCTCATGGAGGGCTGCATCAAACCAGTCTATGGACTGATGACTCATACACATACACACGACCTTCATAGCCAAGCTTGCTTAAATATATTCCACTATAGAACTGGATAGCCGGAGGTGAAGTTGAATCTCGAGCCACAACTTCTACAACTATCCTCAGGCTGCTACAGTATTTCCATGGTTTTTTTGTCACTTTTTCCTGGCAAGCGATAGGATAGAGCCTTATTTTGAGTTCAGATGAAGTAAACTTGTTCCTGATAATATTGCAGTTACACACTATAACAGCACATATTATTTAAAAAATTCCTTGTCCAGACAAATATGTCGTGATGATAACGACTAAAATAACTCGGCAAAAAATTCACTCTTTCAAAAGAATTCCAAGGATAATTTCCCAGGTGAAAGTGAAAGCAATTGATTAACTGGTTATAAAAGAAGTTGTTAATAACTGTCAGTTGCAATTTACTCATCCCGTAAAGTGAAGAAAACTCTGTTCTTTGAAAGACTATGTGAGATAATATTGATAGGAGAAGTTACCAAATTTACTGATTTTCTGAAACTATCTCATATTTGTCACTGGATTCAACAAACTCTATACCTTTTGACACAAGAAGATGATAAATGTAAGCTGCTGTTTTCATGGTATAATTGTCACCGAGAGAGAGAAACTGTTCAGAGACTCCAATTCAGTAGTCGCGTTGTATTTTGGGATGGTCATGTCTGGTTTTGTCAACCACTGACCCTGAGATTTTTTTCACTGAGGGGATTATATGACCAGATGTGTATGTACTCATAAACATTGGTCTGTTTCCAAGACCCTCTGAGTGAAATGCTGTATGTTGAGTCCTCAGTTCAGAGGCTGGTTGGATCCTGAACAGTTCTACAGTAATAATAATATAAAAGAATTTATTGGACTCCAACCTATTCAATAACCTATTCAGTAATGTATTGAATAGGTTGGAGTCCAATAAATTCTTTTATATTATTATTATTGAGATTCTTTCAATACGGAAAATAAAATGATTTTCATTACTTGCAGTTCTACAGTGTCATGGAAAGCCTGGGCATCTCTGAAGAGATGTAGTAGGGAGATGACGTGCAAGTAGTTTGCCCTAGTTTTCCTCACTGAGCCACAAGGTGCTATCACATATTAGTCTGCTAAGCCCATTGAAATGATCACTCAGACTGTTCCTTTACAACATACTTTCACACCATTCATCACAGAAACTGGGTGCAGAATGAATTGTGTTACTAGCATCACTCATATCTCGGTCTGCAACGTATCGCTTCATCTTGATTCTTTATATTGCATTCCTTGGTAGGCACACATTCTAAGTAGCCTACACACATGAAAGTCAGTATTAATCACCTATGTAAGTCTCATTAGCAACATTAAACATGAAGAAATACTTATTCAGTATAAATCTCTCTTAATTTAAACAAAACTGCACATAGTCCTACCTTTTGATAGCAAAACGTTGCTAAAGGATAGGAAGCATTTTTGTCCTGCTATGGACACTGTTTAGAATTTATGACTATGTGTCACTGTAAAAGGTTATGATCATGTTCACATAGTCATTTTACAGTGAGGTAAGTTGGCTGATATGCAGCAGTGAATCAAAGTGATTTGGTTTGGACATGAAATCATCAAATGAATACAAGCAATGTTGAGTTCCTTGCATGATTTGTCTACTCTCTGTAACTACATCTGTCTGTAACTTTCAACTTGGAGATACTGAATAATGATTTCTTGGCAACCATAGCATCTTGTATGCTTCCAGAATAAGGGTATGTTACAGATGGGCACTACATCACGTAGAATGTACTGTTTTGCATTGGGCACATTGTATAGTTCACCGACAAATGCAACATATATGTCTAATTCCTCACAATCATGAGTGAAATGCTGTAGGTTGAGTCCTCAGTTCAGAGGCTGGTTGGATCCTGAACAGTTCCACAGTGTCATAGAAAGTAAAGAATCTTCAAATGCTGCACAATGTACACACAGTGTTCAGTAAATACAGCAAGGTGGAAGGTCAGTGGTATTTTGAGGTTGTATTACATGGGGATCAAGCCAGTCCCGCGGTGTAGGGGTAGCACGCCTGCCTCTTACCCGGAGGCCCCAGGTTCGATTCGTGGCCAGGTCAGCGATTTTTACCTGTATCTGAGGGCTGGTTCAAGGTCACTCATCCTATATGATTACAATTGAGGAGCTATCTGACTGTGAGATAGTGGCCCCGGTCTAGAAAGCCAAGAATAACGGCCTAGAGGATTTGTTGTGCTGACCACATGACACTTTGTAATCTGCAGGCCTTCGGGCTGAACAGCAGTCGTTTGGAAGGCCATGGCCATTCAGGACTGTTGCGCCATGGGGTTTGGTTTGGTTTATTATTAAATGGGGGTCACTGTATGCATCTTCTGGTCGTACAGGACAATTTATAGGCTCCTTAATAGCGGGATGACATTCTTCAGTTCATTCTGGGACTATATCACCAGTATTTCAATCTGTTTTTGAATGCCCTGTCACATCATTCATTCATTCATTCATTCATTCATTCATTCATTCATTCATTCATTCATTCATTCATTCATTCGTGAGCCATAGGTATTGTGGATATGTTACATTTATGTCTCTGGTATCCACTTTTGTGTTAAATATTATGAAGAGTTCAGTGTCTGACTCTGGCTGCATAGTCAGCATAGTTTAGGTTCGGGGCCGATGTCCTTCGATGTTAGGCCCCTTTAAACAACAAGCATCATCATCATCAGTTTAGGTTCAAAGGGCCCCAGGTTTGATTCCCATCCTGGCCAAGGATTTTAGCAGCACTTGGTTAATTCTTTGGTCTTGTGGGTTGGGTGTTCATGATCATCTTTATGTACTTACATACAACATATCACACTGCCAACCACCACAAAAACACACAATAGTGAATACATTCCTTCATGTAGATTTGGCATCAGGAAGGGCTTCCAGCTATAAAACTGGGCTAAATCCACATTGGTGCTGTCCCCAGATAATTGGGAATAAGGCCACAAAAAAAGAAGAAATCATGAACTGTTCAGGCCTTGGGTGGTGCAAAACATTCTTAAATGGTTTGCTTGCATCAGTTTAGTGTCTCCTACTTGGCATTCAATCTTTTTATGTTTTTTCCCTTCTGGTGACATTTGATCTTTGAAATGTTATATTTCTTGCTATATTCCAACATATTACACCTCAGTGTTTTAAACGGATCTGTTATTGGTAATGACAGTGAGTTATGAGCTTTAGCCAAAAGTACCTTTGTGGTTTTCAGCAGAGACCAGAAGAGATTTCCACTTGGTCAGTCCAGGTAATTTAATGTGAGAGGCACAAGTGAGGTATATTTAAATAACTTATCACAATTTATTTCAACACTCAGCCAAATAAAATTGCTGATTAAAGAAGTATATCTGAAACTTACGTAACTGAATATCATGCTGCCATTAGATGAATTAGATGAAAGTTATGAGGATGAACATGACCACAAAGTATAAAATGTCAAAAACAGAATTACTGATCACAGTATAAGCACTTCGTGAATGCCCGATTCAGGCAGTCTTCTGAAACACATTGTGTTTCAATGTCAAAAATCCGTTCTAGTGGTTTTAAATTGCCCGCGTCTGAAATCATCGTATTCAGATATTTCCCGTGAGTATCTAACGAAGTCTGCGAAGACAGGAAAACAGAACTGATAGTGTATAATGCACCTTGTCGATTGTGTGGAGACAATGTGATCTTCCACCCATTTCAGCACAGCCTTGAACTGACAAAAATATAGCACATCGAGAGGCTGAAGCTAAGATGTGAATCGAGGAGGGATGACCTTGAAGGTACATAGATAGATGCTGTGAACCTGGCGAGTTCTGTCACAGTGCAATGATGTAGTAAAATTAAACCACTGCTATCACCTGACTACTCATATAATTGTTGTTATGCCTTATTATTCGTAATCCATTGATACACAACTGACTCAGCTCGCTTCACTTTGCTCACATCACTGACTCCCTGAATTGTGTCTGCATATATTTATATATTCAGTTAAGTTTCTATTTAATTCTACATCACAATATCTTGTTATCACAAGATATCTGGAAGGTTCTAGAATTAATACGCAGATGTCCTTCACAAGTTAGTAATCCAGAGTTCTCTTCATTAGCACAGGCACATGTAGAAGTTTCCTGTACCTACTTGAAACAAATTAAAAATTGTTTATAAGTTTTATGCATAACCTAACCTATGTCAGTCTAATGTATCTAGCTTTTTCCAGACCTCAAATTTGAAGATTATTGTTGTGAACATTTGCGCCTAAAGTAGATCTCACAATAGCAAATTTTTCAGCTGCATAATCTTCAACTATGTGATGTTTAATTTACCAGTCTTCCTCCCCTTTCTCTACCAGGTGCTGTAAATGATGTAGATGATCTATGTCTTGCACGATATGATAGTGTTTATGAACTGTATTGAAGTTCAGTCATCTTGTTTACCAGGTGAGTTGGCCGTGCAGTTAGGGGCGTGCAGCTGTGAGCTTGCATCTGGGAGATAGTGGGTTTGAATCCTACTGTCGGCAGCTCTGAAGGTGGCTTTCTGTGATTTTCCATTTTCACAGCAGGCAAATGCTGGGGCTGTACCTTAATTAAGGCAACGGCCGCTTCCTTCTCACTCCTAGCCATTTCCTGTCCTATATTTGCCATAAGATCTATCTGTGTCGGTGCGACGTAAAGCAAAAAAAAAAAAATCTACAAAATAACTTGAAAGAAACTTTCACACAATGTGTTTAAAATACACCATTCAAATAATGTATAGGAATTGTTGCCAGTTATATACCCTTACTAGTGCTGTATAAGTGTCAGAGTAACATACATCAGTTGCCTTGAAGCAGTTTAGTACCGGGCGAGTTGGCCATGCGGTTAGGGACGCGCAGCTGTGAGCTCTCATCGGGAGATAGTGGGTTCGAATCCCACTGTCGGCAACACTGAAGATGGTTTTCCATGGCTTCCCATTTTCACACAAGGCAAATGCTTGGGCTGCACCTTATTTAAGGCCATGGCCCCTTCCTTCCCATTCCTTGGCCTTTCCTGTCCTGTCGTCACCATAAAACCTACCTGTGTCGGTTTGACGTAAAGCAAAAAGAAAACACTACAGAATAATTTGAAAGAAACTTTCACACAGAATGTGTTCAAAATACATAATTCAAGTAATGTATAGTAATTTTTGCCAGTTATATACCCTTACTAGTGCTATATAAGTGTCAGAGTAACATACATCATTTGCCTTGAAACAGTTTAGTACCGGGCGAGTTGGCCGTGCAGTTAGGGGCGCGCAGCTATGAGCTCGCATCTGGGAGATAGTGAGTTTGAATCCCACTGTCAGCAGCCCTGAAGATGGTTTTCCATGGTTTCCCATTTTACACCAGGCAAATGCTGGGGCTGTACCTTAATTAAGACCACGGCTGCTTCCTTCCCATTCCTAGGCCTTTCCTGTCCCATCGTCGCCATAAGACCTATCTGTGTCAGTGCAACGTAAATCAAATAGCAAAAAAAAAAAAGTTTAGAGATAATGGTTTGTGCTAAATAATGAAAATGAACAGAAGACTATTTACGTGTACTCTAAATTGTAGGCCAAATTATTAGAGAAGATGAAGTTGATACAGTGCAGTGTTTGTACAGATTATTCAAAATCAGTAGGGCCATTAGCAATCAGTGGACCAATATCTTCAGCAGAGTCCAAAGTTAGAATGTTCTCAAAGTACTAATGATGGACAGGGGAAATGTAGCCATCAGATCTTGCATTGTTACATGCCTGGTCTGTTATAAAGTCTTATCACTTTGGCAAGGGATACTAGCCTCCCCCATTGTTTTGATTGTTTTACACTCAACACCTCAAGAGGGAATTGAACAGAAATCGTTCCCTTGTGTGATTCTTGTATGGTTCAGTTATAATATTATGTCCATTACATCTGTAGCCATAATACAGGTTGTTTATCTACATTTTTTTTCCTTTTAGTTATTTCTTCTAAATATCTTTCATGGGCAAAGAAGTTTTCTCCAGTCATTAGAATCAGCTGGAAGGATTTACTTTTTCTTTCTTACATTATTACACAATACCCATTAGATGGCGAGAAGATTTTTTGAGTTCATGGATATGTTTCATTTGAGAAATCCAGTAGACAGGAAGGAAGACCATTTCACATGAACTTCTTGTGAATTATTTCTTTATCATAGTCATCACTCAACTGCAGTATCATTAGATTTAAAACAATTTTCCAATTCCTGTTTTGGCCAATACAGGGGTCGCTGTACGTAACAGTATGTTTTACTTTTGGAGCTTTTGCTTGAAAGTGTTTTAATTGTATACTTAAGAGTCTAGACCATTTAGACCCAATTGGTTTTATGAAAAATTTATCAAACATTATTAATAGTATTATACACATTAACATGTTTACATTACACACAAAATATTGCAAAAATTTAAAAGGATAAATATTGTATATAGGTTTAAAATTACAAAACAGATACTACAAATAACACTTACCAGAGAGCTCAGATTCTGAATGGACGTATTCATCACCACATTCACTGTCTGCTATACTGGGCTCACTTACCAGGTGTATGCATAAGTCTTTTCCAGTTTCACTAAGAAATGACGCCAACGAAGAGTACACAGCTTATGAATTTGACACATACGTCAGTTTGTTCGTTTGACATTAACCTACCAATACACACAAGTTGAGTCCGCCAAACACTAGCGTCTGTGTTGTATCATTCAGTGATCATGTCAATGTTTGTGCCTGAGAAAGAACATTTGTAGCACGCATTGCTTTTCTTATTTAATCAAAAGAAAAAGGCTGTGGAAACTCATCGTTTGCTGGTAGAAACATATGGTGAACACACTCCATCGATTAGAACATGTGAGACAGGGGTTCGACAATTTAAACGTGGTGATTTCAATGTGAAAGGCAGTGCGCTCTGGTAGACCACAAAAGTGCAAAGACGAGCAATTGCAGGCATTACTGGATGATGACCCAAGTCAGACTCAACGCTATTGCCAACAAATGATTAATTTAAATCACACATTGATCGAAAGATGACCGGAATTGGCCAGAAGACATGGCAAAGTGATTTTGTTACACGACAATGCTTCATCTCACATAGCATAACCGGTGAAAGACACCTTGAAATTGCTTGGATGGGACTTCCTTCCGCACCCGTCGTACTTCCCCAACCTGGCGCCATCTATCACCTCTTCGCATCAATGGGGCACGCGCCTGGAGAGCAGCACTTCAGCAATTTCGAGGAAGTTCGAAAATGGCTCAACGAATCGTTTGCCACAAAAGACAAGCAGTTTTTCTGGCGTGGTATTCATAACGTACCTGAGAGATGGGCGAAATGTGTAGAAGCCGATGGCCAGTATTTTGAATAAGCAAAAAATGAATTTCCCTTGAAAATGACGTATTTTCTTTACCATGAAAACCAGCAAAAACGTATGCTTACACTTGGTATATTATCTTCATTGGATGTACAATATCATGTTTCACTCATATTATCAAGTAAAAGTGTAACCATTTAAATTACATTGTAAAAAATCAGTGACATTGTAGGAAAATCTGAAAAACAGCAGTGGATACATGAATAGTAGTGTAAGTCCAGTTACGCCACTTTGGCTGTCAACAACTTCATGATTCCATTGAGTGTTCACATTACAGTAGTGCTGTCATTCGTGAGGCAGTAGTAGGGTTAGAATGTTTTCCCTTAATAGTTTACTATACACAGAACACGTTTGTAGACTTAACTCTGCAAGTGCCAAATGCTGCACGTGCGATGCATTGTGTTGTTGTTAGAATGCCAATGTTGCTTGTACTACTCAATGCTTAGGTATTAGCACAATAATTTATTGTGCTCTTAATCTTCTCATAATTCACACACATTGAATGTGACATGAAAGCTGAAGGTTTAGGTCTTTTATACTTGGTATAACTGTGACAGGAAATGAGCTGTGGGAGGGGTGGTTAACCTTCAAGATCAGCCTTTCTTTTATATCCCACATGTGGAGACAGTTACTGTGTAGTAGTCCATGGTTTCCAGTATTCACTCTAGGCAGATGCTGGGGCTGTACATCAATTAACCCTGTCCACCGAGAATGCTTCTATAATTTGTATCATTTCTGGAGGCCTATGAGACCTGGCAGGGAAAGGGAACTCTCGTCTGGTGATTCCAAGTAGTGTTCAGAGGATGTGAAAATTGTGCCTGTTGCATAACTTTTGGTTTCCCTTTGTTTACGTTCAGAATAAATTAAGTGAGTAAACATTTTGGAAATCACTATGAAATTCTTCATGTTTTGTATATAATATAATGTTAAAAATGTGTGACTTTGTCTTTAATGCCAAATGTGAAATTTTGAAGAGGAAAAAAACAACCAGTGTGGTCAGTTTAAAAACTCATCAGATGTATCTCATTGGATATGGAAGGTAACTATTTAATTTTTATCTACAAAGCAGCGTTTTCTGAAAAAAATGGTCAAAGGAATGATATATATATTTTTTTTGTTGTTTTTGTTTTTGAAGTATTTTTGTAAAATTTTAAAAATATGTTTGCAAAACTTTGCAAAATGCTCTGGCATTGAAGGTAGTATACTTGGCACTCAGAGGGTTAGTAAGATGTCTTTAATTGCGACTTTCACCACTTTCGTTTTAACTGCCTCGTATGATTGTGCATTGTAATTAAGAAACATAATACTATGAGTGAGAAAGCCATGTATTTGGTTCTGATTCTCACATTGTGGTTTCTTTAGATTTTCACACTTGAAATCTTTGTTAATTGCTCAAACAAGTCTTAAAGTAACTTTTTTTTTTTGCTATTTGCTTTACGTCGCACCGACACAGATATGTCTTATGGCGACGATGGGATGGGAAAGGCCTAGGAAGTGGAAGGAAGTGGCCGTGGCCTTAATTAAGGTACAGCCCCGGCATTTGCCTGGTGTGAAAATGGGAAACCACGGCAAACCATCTTCAGGGCTGCAGACAGTGGGGCTCGAACCCACGATCTCCCGATTACTGGATACTGGCCGCACTTAAGCGACTGCAGCTATCGAGCTCGGTAAAGTAACTTTAAAAGAGGTGACATAATGTGGCAAATTTGATTGAAGTAGGAAAATTACCGAGCGATTTGGCTGTGCAGGTAGGGTCGCGCAGCTGTGAGCTTGAATTTGGGAGATAGTGGGTTTAAACCCCACTGTCAGCAGCCCTGAATATGGTTTTCCATGGTTTCCCATTTTCACACCAGGTAAATGGTAGAGCTCTAACGTAATTAAGGCCATGGCCACTTCCTTCCCACTCTTGAACTTTTCCTATCCCATTGTTGCCATGAGACCTATCCGTGTTTGTGTGATGTAAAAAAGAAAGTGGGAAAATTTGATTGTGATAGTTCCATAATGATCCTCATTCTGAGGAACTGTTTTTACAAGTACCAGACCTGATGTGAAACGTTGATGTAAGTCAATAATTTGGAAAGTAAATCTGAAGTTCAAAATGGCTACTGAATCTTTGTTGTGGAACTGATAGAAAATACAAAACTTGCACTGGAAATGGAGAATTTGAAGTGAATTTTGTCTATCAATCTTTATTGTATTCATTTTGTAGTAGGAGTACAATTCAAATTCCAGAATGACCCCATGTACATTTCTTGCCAATTGGCTGTACAAACCTTCTCGATTGGAATACTTTTTGCTCTAATAGATATGAATATATATGGGAAAAGTTCTGTACTGAGAGGCAAACCGGTGTATGTCCAATTTTTGTGATTCTGAGTTATGGCCAATTTAGTGTTGAGCATAATAATCAAACACATTAATGGAATAAAGGCAGTTGTCCTGTTGCCATTCTCTGAGGATGTAGAGTGTGACATAAAGGCAGTAGTCTAGAGTGCTTTCAGGGCAGAAAAGGCATGTGTGGGACATCTGCATTTGCAGGAAACTCTTAACAAATTATACATAAGCCCTTTTGCTTCTCAGGCACGGAATTAATAATGGAAAAGTTTAGTTATAAACTGGAGCAAAATAGAGTGAGTTCAGACAAAATGAATAGATGAGTGAAGAAAGAACGTCAAAACAAACTATGGAATTGCAAATGCAAGGAAGAAGAGCACAAGGATGGATGGACCTGATTTAGAACAGGATAAAACAATGGGACCTTAACTGGAAACATACTGATAGATGAGGAGTGGAGGAAAGATATAGAATTCGGGAGATAGTGGGTTCGAACCCCACTGTTGACAGTCCTGAAGATGGTTTCTCGTGGTTTCCCCTTTTTCACACCAGGCAAATGCTGGAACTGTACCTTAACTAAGGCCACAGCCACTTTTCTTCCCACTTCAAGCCCTTTCCTATCCCATCGTCACCATAATACCTATCTGTGTCAGTGCGACGTAAAGGCAGTTGTAAGAAGAAGAAAAAGATATAGTGAAAGAGAGAAGAACCATTTTATCTGTGTTGGTTTGCAATTAGATAACCAAAAATGATGATGATGATTATCATCAACACTTCATCGTCATGACTATTTTAATATTCATTATAGCTGATGGTGATGTGTTCCGTTTTATAGCACATATTTGAGCATATTTGAATATATTAATAAGCATAGTAAAAGTGTTTGGTACCTTGCTTGATGTATGTGTATTTAATTATTAGCTTATAATCACTTCAAAATATTCATTGGTATTTCTGGATATGTACCTCCAGGATAATGACTCTTATTGCAGATAAATATTAATTGAAAAATGTATGCCGTTATTAAATAAATTCTAGGGGAGGCACAGTGATCAAGTCTCTCTATTGTACGCGCACTTCTTAGTGATAGATTTTTGTACTGGGTTGAGGAGTAAGGAGGGAGCACCGCCAGTTACGGTGATACTGCCAACTGAATGGAAATGAAATCTGAATTGAATCGATAATATGATCGATCAATATGAATTTTCTAAACCTTTATTATCTTACGCCAACAACTGTGTCACACACACAATA
This sequence comes from Anabrus simplex, assembly GCF_040414725.1. Lineage (NCBI taxonomy): Eukaryota > Metazoa > Arthropoda > Insecta > Orthoptera > Tettigoniidae > Anabrus > Anabrus simplex. Next base: position 170,199,579 of record NC_090266.1, on the reverse strand, counting down.
TATAATATTATATAACATTTCTCGATGCGAAACTTGTTCCTAGCATGAATTCTATAGTTTGGCTTTGCTGTGTAAACAATAACAGTACGAGTACGTAAAGTGTATGCCAGATGTCGCACAGCGATTATAAGCGATTCTTAGTTTGTGTTTCAAAGTTTGCCAGTACGAATCTCGAAGATAACAGAGGTCGACCGATTCAGCACTAGGGTGTCCATCTATCACTAAAAAGTGCGTGTACAATACTCCTAGCCCATGTGCCCTGTTTGAACCCCCGTGACTTTGGGTGGGATTTTGACTAGGGCCAACATGTGATTGAGGAAGGGCATCTAGACATAAACCCCTGGCCAAGTCTTAAATTGAGCCTGAGTGTTCTGTTGACCCCTCATAAATGTAGGATGGTGTTCTTGAAAGAAAAACAAACTAATGTGAAATTCTGGATGCAGACATAATTTGAGTTACAGGTATTTAGATAAATATAAATCGGTACGATTTTAATCAATTTTATATTTTGGTTTGCCATCATAGTTGATTTCGTAGTTTTCATATCTGTACCTAGCTCACATTGGCTCACTTCAGTTACCAGAATTAAAGAAGCAAACTCCTCTCAGTCATAAAGGACTGTACTCATGATCTTGAAGAATTTATAGTTGTTAGCTTTACTTTTGTGTTTCATCTTTGGTGGTGATGATGTTGAGCTTCTCTGCCAAGGAATTCAACTTCCTCTCCAAAGCTATTGTGTGTGCAACACCCATTCTCATCTCGTGAAACAGTGTTGCTCAGGAATTCGCAACTGTGCTCACTGTATTATGTAACAAATGTTAATATACTGGTATGTGTGTGTCCTCAAGTTGCTTTACGTCACACCGACACAGATAGGTCTTATGGTGACGATGGGACAGGAAAGGGCTAGGAGTGGGAAGGAAGCGGCCATGGCCTTAATTAAGGTACATCCCCAGCATTTGCTTGGTGTGTAAATGGGAAACCACGGAAAAACATCTTCAGGGCTGCTGGCAGTGGGGTTCGAACCCACTATCTCCCGAATACTGGATACTGGCCGCACTTAAGCAACTGCAGCTATCGAGCTTGGTAGTTAATGTCTTGTCACCTAACATTAACACAACTTCTGAATATCATGACAATCTGGTACAACTTGGTGGAAATGATATTGGTTATAAGTGTACAGAAAAAGATAAAATTGTGAATTACTTCATCTCTCAAACTTGTCCTTCATCCCTAGGCATGAAATCATTCTTGCGCACTGACTGTTAGCTACTTATTCGTAAAACTCATTTTCATGTTTTCATTAATGTTTTCAACCATCCTTTTATTACTCGTAGCGTTTTTGTCATACATGTCTCAAAAGTCTGTCTGTTGATTTCATATTCCTTCCATTCAAAGTAAAATAGATTTAATATCATGAACAGCAGGTCACTCAGTTTTTTGAATATATTGAACACACTTGCACCAATGCCTCAGTGTGATCTTATTGTCCCAAATTGTTATTAATAACATAGTGGCTTCATGATTGTTGTAGCAATATTTTGAATGAAATTTAATTTCTGGACACCCTTGCTATAGTACTTACGTGAGCTGATCAAATTTGTTTGTGACCTTTATCCTCAGATATGGCATTAGGAGTTTAGTATTTGATCTCATTTTTGAGATTTTGAGACATTGGAAGTTATTCTGTGTTACTGGCTATAAGAGCTGGTGACGGGTGGTAGTGAGAGAGGAGAGGTATCATTTTCTATATCCATTGAAAAGTTGGACACTTCTCAATAATTCAGCAACACAAGAAAAAGCAGTACTTTGATTCTAAGCGGAATAATTCTGAGAACTTTATATTCTATACCAATTGTATATAATGTGAAATGCATTCTTAATGGATGATTGAGTTTCTTGCAGGCCCAGTGACAAAAATATACTTGCAATGCTCATGAGAACTTTTTGTATAATAATCTGTAGTTTTTTAGAATATACACTTTATGCTAAAAATGTATACAGGCTGAATCACCTAAAACTACTACCGCCAATATTTCTGAAACATGATCTGCAGTTGATGCGCTGTTCTCACAGAATGGAAGTAAATACAGGTGCTCACATGTGTAGCCCACACAGCAATTCCAGTAATACTCTGAAAATTGTTATTTAGCACTAAGTTTATGTTTTTTTAAATGGAACAATGCCTATTAACATGAAGAAAATAAATATAGAGATGAAGAGAATCACTATGGCTTTTGTTGCAGTATTCTAGTATAAATAGTTAATGAAATATTGTCATTTCAATCTGGTAGTGTTGTCTGCTCCAGTTGACTGGCCCCTACTAGGGTATGTATGCCTACTTTTGCCCATATGTGTACTTTACCAGTTGGATTAAAAATGATGGCCATTAACCACAATACATGCTTCCAGTCTTTCACACAAAGATCGCTGCACATGACGTTGCATTTCAGAAGAAATATCCATACAGACTGCTTCAATACGGTGTTTCATGTCATCCAATGCAGTCGGTATGTCCTTGTATCTTTTAGCTTTCCCCATTAAAAAAAAATGTAGAAATGTAAAATTGGGGGAACAGGCTGGACAGCTTACAGGTCCTCTTCACCCAATCCATTGATTGGGAAATGTTTGTTTAAAACAAGCTTTATTATGTCTTGCACTATGAGCTGGGTTCCCATCATGCTAATACCACATGTTCCTCCTCATCTGCAAGTTCCTTTGTCAGGAAGGTGACATACTTACTGGCATTTGGTGACCCGTCTATGAAAAATGGTTCTATGAGATGATAGCCCACTATTTCGCACCACACATTCACACTCCCTGGACATTGATGTTCCATTTGGTGAAGCCAATGGGGATTATTTACTGACCAGTAAAGCATGTTTTTAAGGTTGACTTGGTTATGAGTTGTAAACGTTGCTTTGTCCATAAGCAGGATACATGAGAACTCCTGTGTATCGTGTCTTATTACCCATTCACAAAACTTGACACGATTCGGAAAATTGTTTCCATGTAGCTCTTCAGGATCTTCAAAAGGCAGAAGTATTCAGTCAGCAGTATATAAAGATTGTTGGTTACAAGGATAATGTCCAGATAGAGGAGGTGACTGATACTAAAGAAGTATTAAAATTTACCTATGATAACAAATGACATTTACAGTAAGATACAAAAGTTGAAAACTAGAAAAGCGGCTGGAATTGATAAGATTTCTGGGGGTATACTAAAGGCAATGGGTTGGGATATATGGCAGTACCATATCTGAAGTACTTATTTGATTATTGTTTGGTTGAAGGAGCTATACCAAATGAATGGAGAGTTGCTATACTAGCCCCTGTATATAAAGGAAAGGGTGATAGACATAAAGCTGGAAATTATAGGCCAGTAAGTTTGACATGCGTTGCATGTAAGCTTTGGGAAGGCATTCTTTCTTATCACATTAGACATGTTTGCAAAATTAATAACTGGTTCGATAGAAGGCAATTCGGTTTTAGGAAAGGTTATTCCACTGAAGCTCAACTAGCAGAATTCCAGCAAGATATAGCAGATAATTTGAATTCTGGAGGTCAAATGGACTGTATCGCGATTGACCTGTCTAAAGCATTTGATAGGGTGGATCATGGGAGACTACTGGCAAAAATGAGTGCAATTGGACTAGACAAAAGAGTGACTGAATAGGTTGCTATATTTCTAGAAAATAGATCTCAGAGAATTAGAGTAGGTGAAGCTTTATCTGACCCTGTAATAATTAAGAGGGGAATTCCTCAAGGCAGTATTATTGGACCTTTATGTTTTCTTATATGTATAAATGATTTGAGTAAAGGAGTGGAATCAGAGGTAAGGCTTGTTGCGGATGATGTTATTCTCTATTGAGTAATAAATAAGTTACAAGATTGTGAGCAACTGCAAAATGACTTTGATAATGTTGTGAGATGGACAGTAGGCAATGGTATGATGATAAACAGGGTTAAAAGTCAGGTTGTGAGTTTCACAAATAGGAAAAGTCCTCTGAGTTTTAATTACTGCATTGATGGGGTAAAAGTTCCTTTTTGGGACCATTGTATCTGGGTGTTAATATAAGGAAAGATCTTCATTGGGGTAATCACATAAATGGGATTGTAAATAAAGGATACAGATCTCTGCACATGGTTATGAGGGTGTTTAGGGGTTGTAGTAAGGATGTAAAGGAGAAAGCTTATAAGTCTCTGATAAGACCCCAGCTAGAGTATGGTTCCAGTGTTTGGGACCCTCACCAGGATTACTTGATTCAAGAACTGGGAAAAATCCAAAGAAAAGCAGCTCGATTTGTTCTAGGTGATTTCCGACAAAAGAGTAACATTACAAAAATGTTGCAAAGTTTGGGCTGGGATGAACTGGGAGAAAGGAGACGAGCTGCTCGACTGAGTGGTATGTGTAGGATGCTAAATGGTTTATTTTGTCACCTATTCAATACATATAATTTTTACATTTAGGAATTTATTATTAATTCCGCTTGAGACATGTTTCGCCCTTCATTGAGGGCATCATCAGTCAAATTACCTCTTCAAGGCAAAAATCAGGTACCTGATTAGTATTTAACATGCACAGATTAATACACATTACAATGGGAAAATTAAGTATGAAAAACTCTTGTACAATGGTGATGGTTAAACAATATAAGTTTAAAGAATAAGAAGTTGGTACCAATGCTTAAAATTACTGGGTAATTATAGCAGAGTTCAGCAGTGGTGCTCTGAAGAATAATTGATGCACTCATAGGAAATTATAAAGTTTATAAAATTATTTACAGTATAACAATCGGGGGGAAAGGGTATAGTGCTCGGCGTCAATGTTTTTAACAAAAATTACTGCCAATGGTTGGTAACTATACAGTAATTTTACATTATCCAATTGAACAGTTGAGAATTTACAGTTTATATACATATATACAAGAGAGCAGCTTGGTGAGCAAGGATATAAAAAAGTATATTACCAAGTGCGTCCCATTGCTTTAATCGTTGGAAAATGATTGTAGCATTGACATATCAGAAATATGCAGAGTGGTTTAATCTTAGTTAATAATCACAGGGGGCAGGGAAAATATTCCATAGCCAAATGAGGTTCTATAGGCATCAAACAGAAAGTTGTCTGGTTGAAGCACCGGGTTCGGTACGGTGAACTGGTCAGCATGGACGGAGACTCAATGGGTGTCATTGAGTAAAGAGTGCATTTGAATGGCAACAATGATGGCAGTTATTTGTAGGTAAATGTATTACTGGGAATATGTTGCAGGTTGAATCCTTCGCTTTTTCTTAGTTGACTTCTTGTAGCTTCTTGTAGCTTGCTTGTATAGTTACCAACCATTGGCAGTAATTTTTGTTAAAAACATTGACGCCGAGCACTATACCCGTTCCCCCCGACTGTTATACTGTAAATAATTTTATAAACTTTATAATTTCCTATGAGTGCATCAATTATTTTTCAGAGCACCACTGCTGAACTCTGCTATAATTACCCAGTAATTTTAAGCATTGGTGCCGACTTCTTATTCTTTAAACTTATATTGTTTAACCATCATTGTACAAGAGTTTCTCGTACTTAATTTTCCCATTGTAATGTGTATTAATTTTTGCATGTTAAATACTAATCAGGTACCTGATTTTTGCCTTGAGGAGGTAATTTGACTGATGATGCCCTCAATGAAGGGCGAAACATGTCTCAAGCGGAATTAATAATAAATTCCTAAATGTAAAATTTATATGTATTGAATAGGTGACAAAATAAACCATTTAGCATCCTATATTCAGTATCTTCAATACGGACAACAATGATTTTTATCACTTGAGTGGTATGTTCCGAGCTGTCAGCGGAGAAATGGCGTGGAATGACATTAGTAGACGAATAAGTTTGAGTGGCGTCTTTAAAAGTAGGAAAGATCACAATATGAAGATAAAGTTGGAATACAAGAGGACAAATTGGGGCAAATATTCATTTATAGGAAGGGGAGTTAAGGATTGGAATAACTTACCAAGAGAGATGTTCAATAAATTTCCAATGTCATTGAAATCATTTAAGAGGGGGCTGGGAGAACAACAGATGGGGAATCTGCCACTTGGACAACTGCCCTAAATGGAGATCAGTATTGATTGATTGATTGATTGATTGATTGATTAATTGATCGATTGATTGATTGATTGATTGATTCATGTAGAGAGACGTGATACAGGTGGAACCTGTGATGATGCCGAATATGTAGTACACTTGCCAAACTAACGCCACTTCCCTTCACAATAGCCTGGGAGCTAATGAGGGGATCTATACCAACAGCTGCTAGAAAATTATTTTTTCCCTTTCTCCAATCACTTATTTGTTTTGGGAATGTTCTCGAGGAGTTGATAAAAGAAATTCACAAATGGGCATTGAGATAGGTGGCATCTACCAGAATATCTCTCAGCATTCACATTCCACGAAAGCACAGCATTCTTTCTACATTCACCATACACTAGGATCATATCGGCTTTTCCCGCATTTATAAATACCATTGTCTCTAAACTATCCCATATGACTTCCTTCTGTGCAGTACCACGATGTATAAACTAGAAAGTTGCAATGTAAATCTGTATCACAGGACAGAGAACATTAACATACACACTTGTATGGGTGAGGGAGCCACACATACCCTAGTTTAGCGTCTGGTCAGCTGGAGCACTCCTAGATGGTAATGACAATATTTTTTACCGAACAAGTGGCTGTGGGGTTTGGGTCAGGTAGCTGTCAGCTTGCATTCAGGAGATAGTGAGTTTGAACCGCACTGTCGGCAGCCCTGAAGATGGATTTTCATGGTTTCCCATTTATACACCAGGCTGTACCTCAATTAAGGCCATGGCCACTTCCTTGCCACTCCTAGCCCTTTCCTATTCCATTGTCACCATAAGACCTATGTGTGTTGGTGCAATGTAAAGCACATAGTAAAAAAAAAAAAGAAATAACTACACTAGGACCCTTCAGCAAAAGCCATTGTGATTCTAATTGTCTCTGTGTTTATTTTCTTCATGTTAAGAGTCATTGTTCCATTTTAAAACATAAACCTAATGCTTGGAAACCACTTTCCTAGCATTGTTAGAATTGCTGCATGGGCTCCATTTATAGTCTATGTACTTCCATTCTGTGAAAACAGCGCATCAATTGCATATCTTGTTTTGAAAATATTTGTGGTGGTAGTTGTAGGTGATTCATCTTATATAGTAATGTTTCTGATGCTCATTATCTGATTAGATACTTCACCAGTGAAGGGAGGAAATATAAGAAAATGCTGATTGATAATACTTGCCAGAAATTGATTATAACTTGATCATTGATAACAGCTTTCAGAAAAACTGTCCTCGGTTATTTTCTGCTTGGTATAATTATCTTACATGTACTGTGTTAACACTGATATGGACAAGGTGTTTCAGAGGTAAGGATGACAGCATCTTGTGTCTCATCGAGGGTCCAGTTTATAAGCTGGAACTTTGTGATTGTGAATAATTTCCTTTGATTTTAGAATATTGCTAATTAAATAGCTCTTCTACTTATTGCTCATTAAGTCACTCTTTACTAGTTTACCTGGAGGTTTTGTTTTTTCCTTCTCTCCTTCTCCTCTTCTGCCCTTGGTGGTCCTTATTATTTTAAAACCTGTTGTTGTATGGATACAAATATTACTTTTACAGACATTTTATCAAATGGTGACTTGGTTTTAGCTTGGGAAGAACTATTTCGATGTTCATTAAACTTATATACATTTGTGTCTGTTATCTATAGTTTATGTGGTCTGCAAGTTTCTGTATTTTTAACAGTTAATCTGGTGAAGGAGAACATTACAGTGCATTTTCCTTCTTAATTCTTCTCTTTTTCAGTTCACCATTGACTACAGTATGCAGAATATTTCACTCAAGTATGGTATGATATATATTAACCTTTCAGGACGCAGTGGCTTGGTGTATGGTTCTGCAGTGCCTAATCAAAAGGGTGGAACTGTTAGTTCTACCAAAGGTCATCCTGGTGCTTCAAAGGGTGGTGAGAGAAAGCCCATGCTCATTGATGAAACTGATACACTTGTAGATGGCCAGCAGCTTGAGGATGGAAAGGAATTTCTCTTACCTCAGGGGGATGAAACATTGCCCTGGAGACAAGGTCGCCGGATTCCGTTCAGGTACCAAACTGCAGATGATGAAAGTTTGGATAGTATTACACCTGAAGAAAGGCTATCAAAAGGACCAAAGACAACTTTACCATGGACTCAGGAAGAAATTAAATTGAAGAAAACAGTTAGGGATAGAAAACCAGCTCCAAAGGAACAGCTTGAAGCAGTCCAATTGAAACCAACAAAAAGAGAGAGCAGAGACATCCCTAGAGATAAATTGGAAGAAGTTGAACTGAAGCCACTAAAGCCTGCATCCAAAGACACAGATCAGCAGCATAACATCATCCTTAAACCAGTCCCTCAAGGTATGAAAACTGTCAGTGATCAAGATAAAATCTCACTGAAACCCTCTGTTCAAAGACCTGATGAGGATTCACTGCAGCCAGACAGAATAAAAGAGAGTATCCAGAATATAGCATATGAAGAAGATACATCTTTACTACAGCTAGACAGAACAAGTGAAGAAGTTGTAGATAAAAGGTCACAGAATGCACCATTTGGTCCAACTTCATCAACTGTTCCTTGGACTCAGGAGAAGGTTCAATTGAAAAAAGTATCTAGAGAGAAAAAAGAAATGCAGAAAGAAGAACTTGAAGAGATAAAATTAAAACCAGCTAGAAAGGAGAAAACAAACCTTACCACAAAAGATTCAGATAAGATTGATCTAAGTCATACATCTGATGAAAAAACAAGCAGAGAACAATTTACGCCTTTCCTTGAGAGAGAAGAGGAAGATATACATTTAATTCATAGCCAAAAATTAACTGATGAAACATTGATTCAGAAAACGAAACCAGATCAGACAAAGAATAAAAAACCTCTTTCAGAAGGTCCAGAGAGGAGTATACCATGGACCCATGAAGCTGTTCAGTTGAAGAAGACAGTGCATGAAAGAAAAGAAATACAGAAAGAAAAATTGGAAGATGTCCAATTAAAACCAGTAAAACAGGACACAAGGGACACTCCTCAAGAAGGATTAGAATATTTAGATTTAAAACCTGTTGACAGGTATAAAGACACCACTGATAAAAAGATAGGAAAGAAAGACAAATACATAGAGAAATATGAAGAAGACAGTACTCTTCTTGCTATTGACAAGCAAGTGAAAAAAGAATCTAAATATCCCTATAATGAAGAAACTGACTCATCACTTTTAAAAAACAGATTAGAAGAGGACTTAGATATTACTCATATTAGAAAGGAAGAAGAAATACATGATACTACACCACAAAAGTCTGAACTTCCTTGGGTCAGGAAAAAGCCCCAGAAACCAAAACAAATACCTGTTGAGCCAGAACAGGCACCTCAACCGGTCCCTGTCAAACTGGAAGATGAGGTAAAACCTGAAGAAGAGGGAGCTACTGAGAAGAGTTCTTTTCCTTGGAGGAGAGGCAAGAAACCTAAAGCTCCTGTTCAAGAAAAAGAAGAGATATTATTGAAACCTGGTTTCAAGCAAAGATTAGATGACACTGAGGAAAAGGAAGAGGTCAGGCTGAAATCTATGAGAAAGGAGAAACCTACAAGAGAACAAGAAGCAATAACACTAAAGCCATTCAAAATTGAAGAGAGAGAAGAGATTGAGAAAGAAAAAGATAGCCTCAAACTTATTCCTCAGAAAGAAAAACCTGGTGTCATCGAGGATAAGACATTATTGAAAACAGTTCATAAGGAGAAACCTGAAGAAGATAAAGAAGAGGTTAAATTGAAGCCTGTTAGAAAGCTTCAGGTAGAGAAGCCTGTGGATGAGGTTGAAAAAGTAACATTGAAGCCTGTGAAGAAAGACAAACATCAACCATCACTGCCTGAAAAAGAAGAAATCATCTTAAAACCAGTTCAGAAAGAAGATGAAATTCCTGAAGCTTCAATAATCCAGGAAAAACCAGAACGTGAAGAGGACGTCAAACCAGAAAAATCTCAACTCCCATGGGTTAGGAAGAAGCCACAGAAACCAAAACCAAAAGTAATTCCTGATGAGACTGAGGAGGTACCACAACCAGTCCCTGTCAAACTGGAAGATAAGGAAAAACCCGAAGAGGAGGAAACTGCTGAGACGAGCACTCTTCCTTGGAGGAGAGGCAAGAAACCTAAAGTTCCTGTTCAAGAAAAAGAAGAAATATTATTGAAACCTGGCTTCAAGCAAAGACCACATGACAGTGAGGAGAAGGAACAGGTGAAACTGAAACCTGTGAAGAGAGAAAAACCTGCAGATGAGGAAAAGGAAGAAGTAAGTCTCAAACCTATTCCCCAGAAAGACGAACCAGATTCAGTCGAGGAAAGGATGGTATTGAAACCAATTCCGAAAGACAGACCTGATGAAGAAAAGGAACAGATTAAATTAAAGCCTGTTAAAAAGCCTCAAGTAGAGGAGTCTGTGGATGAGGTTGAGAAAGTAACACTGAAACCTGTGAAGAGGGATAAACAAAAACCATCACCGCCTGAAAAAGAAGAAATCAGCTTAAAACCAGTTCAGAAGGAAGATGAACTTCCTGAATCTACAAAAATTCAGGATAAACCACAACCTGAAGAAGACATCAAACCAGAAAAGTCTGAACTCCCGTGGGTTAGGAAAAAGCCACAGAAACCAAAATCAAAAATAACTCCTGAAGAGATTGAGGAGGTACCTCAGCCAGTCCCTATTAAACTGGAAGGTGAGGAAAAGCCTGAAGAGGAGGAAACTGATAAAAAAAGTACTCTTCCTTGGAGGAGAGGCAAGAAACCTAAATCTCCCATTCAAGAAAACGAAGAAATTTTATTGAAACCTGGTTTCAAGCAAAGACCAGATGACACTGAGGAGAATGAACAGGTGAAACTGAAACCTGTGAAGAGAGAAGAACCTGCAGGTGAGGAAAAGGACGAAGTAAGTCTCAGACCTATTCCCAAGAAAGACAAACCAGATTCAGTCGAGGAAAGGATGGCATTGAAACCAATTCCTAAAGACAGACCTGATGAAGAAAAGGAACAGATTAAATTAAAGCCTGTTAAAAAGCCTCAAGTAGAGGAGTCTGTGGATGAGGTTGAGAAAGTAACACTGAAACCTGTGAAGAGGGATAAACAAAAACCATCACCGTCTGAAAAAGAAGAAATCAGCTTAAAACCAGTTAAGAAGGAAGATGAAATTCCTGAATCTACAACAATTCAGGATAAAACAGAATCTAAAGAGGGCGTAAAACCAGAAGAAAAGTCTGAACTCCCATGGGTTAGGAGGAAGCCACAAAAACCAAAACCAGAAGTAACTCCTGAAGTTACTGAGGAGGTACCTCAACCAGTCCCTGTCAAACTGGAAGATGAGAAAAAACCTGAAGAGGAGGAAACTACTGAGAAAAGTACTCTTCCTTGGAGGAGAGGCAAGAAACCTAAAGCTCCTGTTCAAGAAAAAGAAGAAATATTATTGAAACCTGGCTTCAAGCAAAGACCAGAGGACACTGAGGAGAAGGAAGACATCAAGTTGAAACCTGTGAGAAAAGACAAACCAACTACAGAACAAGAAACAGTCACACTAAAACCATTTAAAATTGCAAAGAAAGATGAAGTTGAAGAGAAAGAAGAAGTGAGCCTCAGACCTATTCCCAAGAAAGACAAACCAGATGTAGTTGAGGATAAGACAGTATTGAAACCAGTTCGCAAAGAGAGACCTGAGGAAGAAAAGGAAGAGATTAAATTGAAGCCTGTTAGAAAGCCTGAAGTTGAGAAGTCTGTGGATGAGGTAGAAAAAATAACACTGAAACCTGTGAAGAGGGATAAACCATCACTGCCTGAAAAAGAAGAAATCATATTAAAACCAGTTAAGAAGGAAGATGAAATTCCCAAACCTACAATGATTCAGGATAAAACAGAGCCTGAAGAGGACATCATACCAGAAAAGTCTGAACTCCCATGGGTTAGGAAAAAGCCACAGAAACCAAAATCGAAAGTAACTCCTGATGAGACCGAGGAGGTACCTCAACCAGTTCCTGTCAAACTGGAAGATGAAGAAAAACCTGAAGAAGAGGAAAGTACTGAGAAAAGCACCCTTCCTTGGAGGAGAGGCAAGAAACCTAAAGCTCCTGTTCAAGAAAAGGAGGAAGTAATATTGAAGCCTACTCATAAAGATGTTCCTATAGATGTTGAAGAAAAGGAAGAAGTGAAACTGAAACCTGTGAGAAAGGAGAAACCCACAACAGAAGAAGAAGTGGTAACACTAAAGCCATTTAAAATTGAAAAGAAGGAAAACGTAGAGGAGAAGGAAGAAGTGAGCCTCAAACCTATCCCCAAGAAAGACAAACCAGAAATAGTCGAGGATAAGATAACATTGAAGCCAGTTCGCAAAGAGAAACCTGAAGAGGAAAAGGAAGAGATTAAATTGAAACCTGTTAGAAAGCCTGACATTGAGAAGTCTGTGGATGAGGTAGAAAAAGTAATATTGAAACCTGTGAAGAGGGATAAACAAAAACCATCACCGCCTGAAAAAGAAGAAATCAGCTTAAAACCAGTTAAGAAGGAAGATGAAATTCCTGAATCTACAACAATTCAGGATAAAACAGAATCTAAAGAGGGCGTAAAACCGGAAGAAAAGTCTGAACTCCCATGGGTTAGGAGGAAGCCACAAAAACCAAAACCAGAAGTAACTCTTGAAGTGACTGAGGAGGTACCTCAACCAGTGCCTGTCAAAGTGGAAGATGAGAAAAAACCTGAAGAGGAGGAAACTACTGAGAAAAGTACTCTTCCTTGGAGGAGAGACAAGAAACCTAAAGCTCCTGTTCAAGAAAAAGAAGAAATATTATTGAAACCTGGCTTCAGGCAAAGACCAGAGGACACTGAGGAGAAGGAAGACATCAAGTTGAAACCTGTGAGAAAAGACAAACCAACTACAGAACAAGAAACAGTCACACTAAAACCATTTAAAATTGCAAAGAAAGATGAAGTTGAAGAGAAAGAAGAAGTGAGCCTCAGACCTATTCCCAAGAAAGACAAACCGGATGTAGTAGAGGATAAGACAGTATTGAAACCAGTTCGCAAAGAGAAACCTGAGGAAGAAAATGAAGAGATTAAATTGAAACCTGTTAGAAAGCCTGAAGTTGAGATGTCTGTGGATGAGGTAGAAAAAGTAACATTGAGACCTGTGAAGAGGGATAAACCATCACTGCCCGAAAAAGAAGAAATCAGTTTAAAACCAGTTAAGAAGGAAGATGAAATTCCTGAACCTACAATGATTCAGGATAAACCAGAACCTGAAGAGAACATCAAACCTGAAAAGTCTGAACTCCCTTGGGTCAGGAAGAAGCCACAGAAATCGAAACCAAAAGAAAGCCCTGATGAGACTGAGGAGGTACCTCATCCAGTCCCTGTCAAACTGGAAGATGAGGAAAAACCTGAAGAAGAGGAAAGTACAGAGAAAAGCACCCTTCCTTGGAGGAGAGGCAAGAAACCTAAAGCTTCTGTTCAAGAAAAAGAAGAAATATTATTGAAACCTGGCTTCAAGCAAAGACCAGAGGACACTGAGGAGAAGGAAGACATCAAGTTGAAACCTGTGAGAAAGGAGAAACCAATGACAGAACCAGAAACAGTAACATTAAAGCCATTTAAAATTGCAAAGAAAGATGAAGTTGAAGAGAAAGAAGAAGTGAGCCTCAGACCTATTCCCAAGAAAGACAAACCGGATGTAGTTGAGGATAAGACAGTATTGAAACCAGTTCACAAAGAGAAACCTGAGGAAGAAAAGGAAGAGATTAAATTGAAGCCTGTTAGAAAGCCTGAAGTTGAGAAGTCTGTGGATGAGGTAGAAAAGATAACTCTGAAACCTGTGAAGAGGGATAAACCGTCACTGCCTGAAAAAGAAGAAATCATATTAAAACCAGTTAAGAAGGAAGATGAAATTCCCAAACCTACAATGATTCAGGATAAACCAAAACCTGAAGAGGACATCACACCAGAAAAGTCTGAACTCCCATGGGTTAGGAAGAAGCCACAGAAACCAAAACCGAAAGTAACTCCTGATGATACCAAGGAGGTACCTCAACCAGTCCCTGTTAAACTGGAAGACGAAGAAAAACCTGAAGAAGAGGAAAGTACTGAGAAAAGCACCCTTCCTTGGAGGAGAGGCAAGAAACCTAAAGCTCCTGTTCAAGAAAAGGAGGAAGTAATATTGAAGCCTACTCATAAAGATGTTCCTATAATTGTTGAAGAAAAGGAAGAAGTGAAACTGAAACCTGTGAGAAAGGAGAAACCCACAACAGAAGAAGAAGTGGTAACACTAAAGCCATTTAAAATTGAAAAGAAGGAAAACGTAGAGGAGAAGGAAGAAGTGAGCCTCAAACCTATCCCCAAGAAAGACAAACCAGAAATAGTCGAGGATAAGATGACATTGAAGCCAGTTCGCAAAGAAAAACCTGAAGAGGAAAAGGAAGAGATTAAATTGAAACCTGTTAGAAAGCCTGAAGTTGAGAAGTCTGTGGATGAGGTAGAAAAAGTAATATTGAAACCTGTGAAGAAGGAAAAACCATCACTGCCTGAAAAAGAAGAAGTCAGCTTAAAACCAGTTAAGAAGGAAGATGAAATTCCTGAACCTACAATGATTCAGGATAAACCAGAACCTGAAGAGAACATCAAACCTGAAAAGTCTGAACTCCCTTGGGTCAGGAAGAAGCCACAGAAACCGAAACCAAAAGAAAGCCCTGATGAGGCCGAGGAGGTACCTCAACCAGTCCCTGTCAAACTGGAAGATGAGGAAAAACCTGAAGAAGAGGAAAGTACTGAGAAAAGTACCCTTCCTTGGAAGAGAGGCAAGAAACCTAAAGCTTCTGTTCAAGAAAAAGAAGAAATATTATTGAAACCTGGCTTCAAGAAAAAACCAGAGGACACTGAGGAGAAGGAAGAAATCAAGCTGAAACCTGTGAGAAAGGAGAAACCAACTACAGAACAAGAAACAGTAACATTGAAGCCATTTAAAATTGCAAAGAAAGATGAAATTGAAGAGAAAGAAGAAGTGAGCCTCAGACCTATTCCCAAGAAAGACAAACCGGATATAGTTGAGGATAAGACAGTATTGAAACCAGTTCGCAAAGAGAAACCTGAGGAAGAAAATGAAGAGATTAAATTGAAACCTGTTAGAAAGCCTAAAGTTGAGAAGTCTGTGGATGAGGTAGAAAAAGTAACACTGAAACCTGTGAAGAGGGATAAACCATTACTGCCTGAAAAAGAAGAAATCAGCTTAAAACCAGTTAAGAAGGAAGATGAAATTCCCAAACCTACAATGATTCAGGAGAAGCCAGAACCTGGAGAGGACATCACACCAGAAAAGTCGGAGCTCCCTTGGGTTAGGAAAAAGCCACAGAAAGCCAAACCAAAAGTAACTGCTGAAGAGATTGAGGAGGTCCCACAACCAGTCCCTGTCAAACTGGAAGATGAAGAAAAACGTGAAGAGGAGGAAACTACTGAGAAGAGTACTCTACCTTGGAGGAGAGGAAAGAAACCTAAAGCTCCTGCTCAAGAAAAGGAGGAAGTAATATTGAAGCCTACTCATAAAGATGTTCCTCTAGATGTTGAAGATAAGGAGGGGGTAAAATTGAAACCTGTGAAAAGGGATGTACATAAGCCTGAAATAACACATCCACAGATAACACAAGAAGATGTAGTGGAAGAACAACTTCCTTCAGTTCAAGATTATAGAGAAGAATCAAAAGCTACTGTTGTTCAAGAAACTGTCCGAAAGACTCGTAGAGTAAGGAAATTTATTGAAGACAAGCCAGAACCAGTGGTAAGCAGAATTGAAGATTATGAAGATGTAGAAGTAAAGGATGTGAAGTCAGAAGCTCAAATGACTCTTGTTACTCCAAAACCAATAGATGATAGAGTTCAGGATATCCAGATTCCTGTAGAGGAGAAAGAGGAACTTGATGAAACAAAACCTGCTTGGATGCATGAACTAAAGGTGGATACTGTGTCAAAGAAGAAGGACACTGAGCGCAAACGTATTCCTTTACCTGATACTGATGATCAGCTATTAACTGACTTGGAAATCATTACTCAGAAACGTGTTACAGAAGGTGTTCTCAGGGTACCTGAAGAACCTGTCGTAGAAGATGTTGAAGTTCGCGAGGATCGGCGTACTGTTAGACGATCTTTAGTTCAAAAGTCTGCTGTTGAAGTGTCAGTTTCCTCAAAGGCTGTTCCACCTCGCTTTATTCAGCGACTACAACCTATATTAGTAGAACCAGAGAAAGTTGCTGTCTTTAGTTGCAAAGTAACAGGTAGCCCCTTCCCCGAATTAACTTGGTTCTTTAATGAAGTTGAAATTCAACCTACTGAGCGCATCACTATAACATTACATGAAAATATTGCAACTTTGGAAATTAGTGATGTTCATCCTGATGATGCTGGCATTTATTCATGCAAGGCCTCAAATTCAGCAGGTGTTGCTACTTCCACAGCTAACTTAGTACTGATAGGTATGTTGACTAGAATGTGGATTTATTTTGTGTGTGCTGTTTGACACCTGCTTGTAGAGTGTGTGGTACTGAAATACTTTTTTATATACTACTGATTAATTCATTCTTCCTATTTTTAAATAACTTTCTTTATTATGATTGTAATCATAATATTGTAATGTAAATAGCCAGGCTGAGTGGCACAGATGGTTGAGGCACTGGCCTTCTGACCCCAACTTAGCAGGTTTGATTCTGACTCAGTCCGGTGATACTTGAAGGTGTTCACATTCATCAGCCTCGTGTCGGTAGATTTACTGGCACGTAAAATAAATCCTGCGGGACAAAATTCCGGCACCTCGGCGTCTCCGAAAACTCAAAATAGTTAGTGGGACGTAAACCAATAACATTATTATTGTAATGTAAATATTTGTGAATGTAACCTGTGTGTTGTGTTGATTTGACATTGTCATGTATTTAAAGTGGCAAATTTATTATATAGGGATCTTCACAATGCCTGATTGTTTTATTCTCTTATTGTTGCCATTAATGCTTTTACGGCCCATACTTATAGACATGATATTGTATAGGCTTTTGGGCTTGTGCTGTGTCAAGAAAATAAGGTGAAATTCTTAACGTTTCGCAGAAAACTGTGCTCTGCGTCCTCAGAAGTATTCTCGAATGTCCCGAGAAAGGCTTCTTATCGATACAATATCATGTTTATACTCTTATTGTACTAAGTGCTCATAATCTCTATTCATATTTTGACAACTTGTTGAATAATCTTGTTTAATTGCATATGTCAGAACTTGCAACTGAGACTATTTTTTTTGTTTGTTTTTTTGAGCAGATATATTTAGCAGCAATGTTTTGAGGAAAAGTTGTGTGTTTAAATAGCTTTGAGCATGAGGGGGGTCATTTGGCAGCATTGTTCTGACCTTTAGGGCCTGTTGCCAGGAAAATGCTCTCAGTTGCCTCTTGGCTTTGCTTTGCACAGGGACTGTTCCCTTGTTTTATGTTACCAAAATGTAACTAGCAATTAATTTTATACCAATGATGGCATTTTGGTTGACACATTCAAGTATGTTTACACTTACAATTTTATGCTGAGTGTAGTATTGCTGATAAATCACATTTTATTTTATTGGGTTTCATGGCACAGTCATCTGTTATAATTTATTGCTATTATCGGATATTTGTTAGGAGTATTGATGCTATATGATATTTTTATAAGCTAATATCATATTGCCAAGATTTTCATTGTTTTTATTGATGAAGATACAATCAGTTGTGTGCATCAGTATGAAACGCTAATCACAAAAACATTTGAACATTAACATTTCAGATGAATGTTATGCTGCATGATTCTATTAAGGTGTGTTTAACTTTTTAAATTTGCAAGAAATTCTCACTGTCTTTTTGATTTCTTCTCTTTTATAACTTTGTGACCCTTTTTAACGTGACTACTCGTTTCCTCAAATCATTTTCGGTTGCATACTCTACTATTCAGATAGTTCTCTTTTCAACGTAGTGTAATAATATTCATGAATTAGTGAAATACTCTTTTAAAAAATCATGTAATGTTTAATGCTTTGATTTTATTTCTCAGAAAAAGAAGAACTAGGTGTTGCACCACATTTTACTGAACCATTGAAGCCTCAGGTGATAGAGCCAAAACAGTGTGCCACCTTGCGATGTGTGGTAACAGGACAGCCCAGTCCTATTGTTAAATGGTATGCTAACAACAAGGAAGTAATACCAAAGAGAGGATACAACTTGGGCTATAATCCGGAAACAGGACTTGCGACTTTGAAGATTCTTAAACCTACTGAAGAAGACCAAACTATTTACACTGTGCAGGCTGTTAATTCATTCGGTAAAGCAGAATGTCGTGCAAATCTTATTATTGGTAAGTGAATGTTAGTGAAGTTCCTAGTTACCGTATATGTATCAGTGTAAATCAGAATAATGAAAATAATTTTTTTTCATGTTCAGGAGAATCTGTAAAAGTCTTCAAACCTACTATTCTTCATGCTCCAAGAATAACACGGCCAGTAGATGCCATGATTGCTCACTCTGGAAAACCAGTCATTTTAGAAGCAGAATTTGAGGGTGTTCCAGCACCAGAAGTTAAGTGGTACCACAATGGCAAGGAAATTACCCAGACTGAAAGTTTACAAATAGAAACTACGCAGCATAAAACAACTCTTCATATTTTTGAAGCTCATAAACCTAACTCAGGAAAATATGAAGTACGGGCTGTGAATGAAGTAGGAGAAGCCCGTAGTTCAGGATCTGTTACAGTTACAGGTAACATGAATCTCTAGAACACTGTTAATTAGTAATATAGGGAATTTGGATTCTTAGTATTTAAAATTTACTTGATTTTGTTATGTTTTTCAGAACCAAATCCTGAGATGGCTGAAGTAATTGCTCCAAGATTTGTGGAGGCAATTAAGCCCCAGTTGGTGGCAGAAGGAGAAGTTGTCATAATGGAAACAAATGTTTATTCCCATCCTACTTGCTCATTTCAGTGGTTTCAGCGGTCTGTGCCAATCAAGGTATTCACTTATTATATAAGTTTTAATAACAAATTTTATGTAATTCATACTTGACATCACATGCTATTTGTGTCTTACAGTCCTCTCCTGAGATGCGAATTGTTACAATGGATAACCGTTCGGTACTTTTGGTAAATGAAGTATTGCCCGAACATGCTGGTACTTATACCTGTCGAGCTGAAAATGTGGCTGGTTCAGTCACATGTACTGCTACACTCAATGTCACATCTGAAACTCCATGGGAAGAAGCTGTTGAATTTGCATCACCTCATTTTGTGAAGAAACTGGCCACTGTGAGGGTCATGGATGGTGAACAAGTCGAGTTAACTTGTCAGGTACATACTTGTTTGTAGGCATGTGTATTTTTTTTATGAAGCAGTTCTACTAATACAGTTTAATATTTCTTAAATAGTCCTTAGTTCTGTTTAAGTAGTAACACCAAAGGCAGAATATGACTTGAGCTATAATCCAGAAACAGGACTTGGTGGTTGAGAGTTTGTTGGGAATCATTCAGGGATGTTTTCTGCTGAATTGTTATTGAGTAACATAAGGGGCAGTCAAAAGAAAATGGGTCACTTGTCAAAAAGTAGTAGAACATTTCATACATCAAAAGTAATTCCCAGAACTGTTAAGACATTGATTTCCCCTTGGTGATGAGATGGTCAGTCCCGTTCTTGAAAAAGCAGGCCCAGTGGGACAGATGCCTTAACAGTTCTAGTGATTACTTTTGAGGTACGAAATGTCATACTATACTTCTTGGCAGGTGATTTTGGTTTCATTTGACTGCCCCTTATGTTTGTAGTTTCTTGTGAAATCAGGAACTAGAAAGTGAGGCAGTCGTTTGATAGATCATTGTTGTATCTCAGCTTCCCATTGATGTACATAGCTGGATGACTTGTTGAGTAACACATCCATATTTCTATTGGAATGAAAGAAATTTTAGTACCTTCATTATTTCCTTCTTTTTGCCACTTTCAGTAAGACCGAACAATCAGACCAGTCTTCACTAAGTGTCTGATTCTTCTTATGTTCATATTGATCTTTAATTTATGGATGAAAACTGTATAAAAATATATTGCCCTTCTATTTATTGTGATGGGTTTCAGAATCATTGACAACTGAGACAGCTGTATTTAATCTTGTGATACATATTTTGTTTAATTAATGATGTTATCTTTGTGGCTTATTTTTTCAGAAATACTCTTTAAAGGACTTAATGATTTAAAAATAGCATTTCCCTTTTATTCTTTTGTAAGTATTTAACATATACTGGGTGCTTGTTTTATGGACTTTTTTAAAGTATGGGTTTATAGCACTCTATTTAATTTCATGGATTCAATCAACTCATTCTTCTCAGTCATCTTCAGATTGGTGGAGACTTTAAAAATGAGTATGGGTAGTATTCATATAGATTTTTTGTTCTGATTGAAGATTATATTTTATATGATGCATTATATCAAATCATGCGTTCTGTGAGGGCATTGTTTACATGGCAGAGATCTAAGAGTATTTCAGTGGGCATGGTATGTACGTACTCTACCTATCCCTGTCGGTCAGAATTTGAAGGATATGTCTGCAATTAGTATGAATGGCAGTTGAGTCGTGTGTACTCCGTCCATTGAAGGTATTTAATATTCTCTGTTTATATACATAATTAAGCTTTATAAGGAGAAGACAGCAGACAAGTTAACACCCTGTTATTAAAAAATAACATAAGACTGTAGTAGCTAACAAGGTGAAAATTGCCAAATCATTCATATTTATATAGTGGAAGTGTATGTTATTTATTTAACACCCATTCTAACTATTAAACATCTTAACAGCAATTTGAAAGAATACAATCCAGTTAAAGTTTTTTGAGAAACCTTAATTTTCATTGTTGTCTAGTTTGAGTTTAATAACAACTTGGACATTTCAGTCCATCAATGTATGGTGAAGTTTTCAAATTATTTTGGGTGGTGATCAAATTATATACTATTAAAAGAGCACTTGTTGACAGAAAATGAAAGCAAAAAGTAAAGCAAGGAAGTTGTCTGAGTAACTGACAGAAAACTTAAATGAAAAGTACAAAAGAGTAGGAGAGGTAAATAATGTGTTAAGAAGAAGCCAATTGTCCATTCTTTACTGGTATGTACTGTATAGTGTTCTGAGCATTATATTTCATGTTTTGACGCACTGAGAAGTTTACTACAAGTTCTATTCTATTAGGGGTAAATAAATAGTAAGAAACTGGTAAGCATCTGGATGGGAAAGAGATACTGCATTACATTACATTACATTACATTACATTTTTTATTAAAGCAGTCATGTGTGGACTCAGGGAAATTATTTCTAATATTAGTTATGAAATCATCAAATTATTATTTACAGCTATTACAATATGTTTACGATTGGAGCTAATGTTGTGTAGAATTTAAGTATCTTAAATGCCTTAATTGCTAAGATAACTCTAAACTATATATCGTAAATGAATAAACACAATGGATAGTAAACACTAATTACAATAAGAACCTAATTCTGACTCTTATTTTCTTGCTCTAGCCAAGTTATTATTTGATACAATCTAGTTATATATTCCAGAAAATTAACATAGTAGATTATTAATGGAACTCCGTGCAGCGTAATAGGTTTGTCTAGTCTTAAAACTATGTATAATGTTGAGTGTTCTTGACAAGGTGTGGCGTAAAGATTTCCATAATTCTGTCATAACATTAGAAAAACAGAGCTTATGACATTTTCAGGTGACTGGTAAACCGATTCCAAAAGTTGTGTGGTTCCACAAAAATGAGCCTCTGAAGGAAGCGAAGGATGTAACTGTTTATCAGGATTCTGAAGGAGTGTGTAAACTAGCAATAGCAGAGGTGTTTCCTGAGGATGCCGGGGAATACACATGTTTGGCTGTAAATAAAGTTGGCAAAGCTGTATGTGCTGCATCTCTTATAGTTGAAGGTAGGCTCTAAGCTTTGTTGAATTATTGAAAAAAGAGACCTTCCACTCATGTCTTATGTTTTTAAAATTTAACATTGATATTGTTGCTGTTATTTTCAGCATATGAGTATGTTCCTGATTCTGAGATAGCTTCCGTTACAGTTGGTACATCTCTTGTAGCAGGACAGAGTGGTTCAGAGGAAGATCTACTTGCTGAGAAGGTAATTTATTGGCGATCAATGTATGATCCTGATTACACAACTTAATGAAATATTTACACTTCACTGAGAAGGAATTTTTCTTTTGTCTTCTTAATTGTTCTGCTAGTTGGAAAATTATGGTTGATTCATGGTTAAAATGTGGAGTAGATCATTGTAGTAAAATATTCTGTGATACCTTTTTTTTCCCTATGAATATATTTTTCATAACTTTATCTTACCATAAATAACATTCTACGTACTAACAGTTGAGTAATCTCTCTTTTATAATTTATGTACTATACTGATGAATTCACTGACTGCATATTGGTAGTAAACTCCACACAAAAGTTTGTTAGGGTTGATTCATTTTAGAACAATTCATTGGCCTTCATTTGGTAGAAACTGTCTATTAGTACTTTTTTCTAATAATCATTTTGCCTGTTTTATTTATACTGCAATTTCTGTGTTTCTCCTTAGTTAATGCATTTTGTAATTAAACAAAAATTTGCTTATTCATTTAGATTTCTCCAAATATAAATTTTTGCAATCCTTGTGAAAGCAGTTTGTGGAATGATCAGTAATACCTATTCTCAACAAAATTAATAGAGATTTAATTTAATTTTATTTTATTTAAATAATTCTCAGTAT
Organism: Anabrus simplex; assembly: GCF_040414725.1. Lineage (NCBI taxonomy): Eukaryota > Metazoa > Arthropoda > Insecta > Orthoptera > Tettigoniidae > Anabrus > Anabrus simplex. The sequence goes on along the minus strand of NC_090266.1, from coordinate 170,176,685 downwards.
GAAACCTTTAACTCAAATTAATTATTCTCATAGTAGCATATTGGTATGTTTCCAACTATGATGTATATATCATTTGTTGTAGTGAGATGTAAATTCATAGAATTTGAGAATATTGACTGATTTTCATTTATTAGTAATGCTTGGTTTGTCAGGGAATGTTGTGTACTTTGTATGCAAATTATTGTAATTATCATTGGAAATAAATATCTAAGCAAAGTAATTTTATGCAGTTCACTTATGAATTACTATTGGCTCTTGTATTGCTATACACTTTTTATATACATTCGCTAATACTGCCATTCACTTTATGAAACATGAAATTGGGCAACATTGGCTGCTGGGAAGAAAAATTGAATATTCTGTATAACTCTACTTTGCTTTGATTTATGACCAAAGTATTGGATATTATACAGAAAATTGTTGAAAATATATTATATGTGCTTTACTTTTCTATGACCTTTAAATATGGGAGGATAATGGTAATATATAAATGAGGTTTTAAACACCAGTAAAATACCTGTTAAAGTAAAATTTGTTCCTGTGATTCAGAGTAGATCAACTCTATTTTTCTTCCACATGTCCTTAAGAGAAAACTACACTTAAATGTAAAGAAAACACGAGTAATAACTTTCTGAATTCTCTGCATGCAGTTTACCCTGTAAATTATGGGTTCATGGTTTTATGAGCTCCTTCTTTGGGTCAGTGGTAGAGTGTTAGCCTCCAGATCCCAAAACCTTGGGTTCAAACCCAGCAGATATAGTCAGAGTTTTTGTAGGGCTGAAAATAGTCTATTCAACATTCCACATCATATGATGTCAGCATGCAAACGATCTCTTGTGAAACATTTTATGTTTTACCTGACAAAATTAATTAAAACTCAGCCATAGATCACCCAAAAGAGATATGCTACAGTTTACTCTGCCATCTGTTAGAGTAAAACAGAACATTGAAATTGATGCACAGGCAGCCTAGATATCTGCACATGGTAGTTAAGGACATACGATTATTATTATTATTATTATTATTATTATTATTATTATTATTATTATTATTATTATTATTATTATTATTATTATTACTACTATTATTATTGGTGGCTCGGGTGACAGCACACTGGCCTCTCACTGCTGGATTCCGTGGTTCAAATCTCAATCGCTCCATGTGAGATTTGTGCTGGACAAAGTGGAGGCAGGACAGGGTTTTCTCTGGGTACTCCGGTTTTCCCTGTCATCCTTCATTCCAGCATCATTCTTCAATGTCAGTCATTAATCATTGTCCCAAAGGAATGTGACAGGCTTAGGCAACCGGCATAGTTCCTATCCTCGCTGCTAGATGGAGGCTTCATTCATTCCATTCCTGACCTGGTTGAACTGGAAACAGGCTGTGGATTTTCATTTTTGAAACCTGCCCTACCAGTAGAAAAGGGAAAATAGGAACCAGTCACCCTACCCTTCATAAAACTGTTCAAGAGAATATTATAAGAGGGTTGAATGATACACTCTTCAAACCAGGAATGCAAAGTCCTTCTTTTTCCCTGGAAATTAGTGTTTCCATAAAAGCCTTAATTCATCATCATCATCATCATCATCATCATCATCATCATCATCATCATCATCAATGTCCCACTCCAGTCGCCCGGGTGTGGTTAACAAGCATCCTCCACTCCTTTCTGTCCTTCCACTTTTCCTGCTCCATTACTTCCGCCACATCCAATCCAGCTTCTCTAATGTCCTTCTAAATCTGATCCATTCACCTTCTTCTCGGTCTTCCAACTGGTCTCTTTCCCTTAACTTCTCTTTCAAATTCCCTTCTTGCTACCCGTTCCTTTCCCATTCTTTTTACATGTCCAAACCATCTCAGTCTTGCTCTCTGTATCTTCTGTACTAATGGTTCTATATTTATCTCTTCTCTGATTTTAATATTTTGAATTCTGTCTCTTCTTGTCTATTTAACTGATGTTCTTAAAAATTTCATTTCTACGGCTTGGATCTTACTATCTTGTCTCAGCGTTTCTAGTCCGTATGTTACAATTGGTATGAAATACTGTTTTTATAATGTTAATTTCATTCTCTTGGGTACTTTGTCATCCCATAAAAGCTTTCTTACTTGATGATTAAATGATGTACCTTTACTTAGTCTGTCATTAATTTCAGTGTTGATTTCATTTCTTCCATTAATAATGCTACCCAGATATGTAAACTGTTATACATTCTCTAACCATTCTCCGTCTATGTTCACTTGGTTCTCTTTTTCTCTTTTCCACAGTGCATGACTACAGTTTTCCTTTTACTAATTACCATTCCAAACTCCTTCAGATTTTCATTCCAAATGTCCAGTCCCCTTTGTACTTCTCCCTTTCCCCAAATCACCACATCATCTGCAAATACCAAAGCATTCACTTCATCACTACTGATTCATCCATCAATATAATAAACAATAATGGTGACAGTGCACTTCCTTGCTTGAGACCTTTTTTTTGTATAAAATGTTTCAGTCACCACTCCTCACTTGTACACTGCTTTTACTCTCATGGTACAACATTCTTATCTTCTTAATTAATGATTTTGGTACATTCCTTTTCAGTAGGCGTTCCCATACATGTTTTCTCTTAACTGTATCATAAGCTTTTTCCAAATCCAAAAATACAAAGATGATTTCCTTGTTCCTTTCCAGATGTTTTTCCATTATCATTCCCACTGTAAATATCAAGTCTATTTTTGATCTGTTCTGTCTAAAGCCATATTGTTCTTCCTCTAACTGTGTTTCTATTATATCTCTCAGTCTTTTTTCTACAACTTTCTCCATTATTTTTAGCCCATGTGATAATAGGGTTATAACTCTATAATTTTCACATTTCTTTCTATTTCCTTTTTTGAACAATGGTACAATGCTTCCTTGTTGCCAATTTTCAGGTATCCTTTCATCCTTCCATATGGCATTGAGGGCTCTGTATAGCCACTGTAGTCCAATACTTCCTGCTGCCTTAACCCTTTCCACTCAAATTATTTGTAAGTCCTGATTTCTCCAAACTCGTATTTATTTCTGTCAGCATTCTTCATATTTTAAAACCTGGTATCAAGTCCTGGTTGTAACAATATATACAGGAAGGAACTACAAAATTAATGAATGTATGGTATTTACATGACACAAAATCATGTTTTTCACTTTCTTAATGGTATGTCTTGAGTGTGTGGAAACGTTCAAAGCAAATGCCTGGATGGAGCCCTGCTTGCTTATCCAACTAGTCTTCACTAAAATAATCCTTCATTTCTGCCTTACTGTTCATCCCCTTGTTGATAATTGTACCAATAAATGCTAGTTGCTTTACGGCGCACCAACACTGATAGGTCTTATGGCGATGATGGGACAGGGAAGGACTGGGAGTGGGAAGGAAGCGGCCGTGGTCTTAATTAAGGTACAGCCCCAGCATTTGCTTGGTGTGAAAATGGGAAACCACGGAAAACCATCTTCAGGGCTGCCGACAGTGGGGTTCGAACCTACTATCTCCCGAATACTGGATACTGGCCACACTTAAGCGACTGTAGCTATCGAGCTCGGTGGCACCAATAAATGCCTTCAGCTCTTCTAATGTCACAGCTTTCCAAGAAAACCAGACAGATCTCTTTTGAAGTGGAGTATTTTGCTGTATTTTCATTTCAGCAAATTAGTTTGTCTCATGGACAATAGAGGTTATCAACTGATCAGTAAAAAATAGTTACCAGTACTCTAGTTCTATTTTAGGTCTATTGCCACAACTTATGAATCCACTGGCTAATCTGTTAAGGAAATTTGGCTAATCCTGCATCACCCATTCTCTGCAGTCTCCAAGGTATGTTTGAAGTCAGCACTGTATGACTGGGACCGGGATGAGTCACAATACTATCGCCTCCTCCATGATTTCTTGTGACGGTGATATCAATATAGTAATTTGAATCACTAATGGATATATCACTTTCATTGCCAGATTCAAAATATTCATCACTTTCATGGTCACTATCATCAAAATCAGCCGAAATAAACGCAAGAATCTTGGCTTTGGTCAGACTGTGCGCTGCCATGTTGCTTCACGCGACTGCTTTCCATTGTCATGGAAACGGGGCAATTTTGCCAAGCAAAGAGAAACTAAAACACACCTATTTTGTTTCGGTTTCTGGAAGGGACCAGCACTTTCGAAACGAAGTACAAAAGCCCTGGCATTCCAGGCAACATAGCAACGAACGGCGAAACATTTTGTCAACACACGAGCTAAAACGCTAAATGATGGCTGTCGACCTCAGGTCGACACACGAGCGGAAAGAGTTAATCATATCAGCATTGAATTCGTCTTTTCCACTTGCTTTACCTTTGGTCATTGCTTTCAATGCCCTTTCAAGTTCCAACCATGTTATCAGGATCTCTTCTTTTTCTCTATTATTTCCATTTTTTTATCTCCATCTTCCTCTGAGCAGTCATCCTCATTATAAAGTTTTTCAAAATACTTTGCCATCACCTTCTGAAGACCCTTTACGTCATGTACTATGGATTCATCTTCTCTCTCTAATGCCTTGATTTTTTATTGATTTATTCTTTTTGATTTTATTACTCTGTATAATAGTTTCTGATTTCCTCGACTATCTTCCTCAATTTTGTGCATAAACTCTCCCCAACATTTCTTCTTTTCTTCCTTGACACTCCTTTTTACTTGTAGTTTCAATCTTTTGTATTCCACATGTAACCTTTCTATCTTATTCTCATCCCTCTGATACGTTTTTTGCTTTTCCTAATCCATTTCTTTCTTCACCTTGTTCCTTTCTTTTATTTCTTTTTTATTATGACTGTCCACCACCGTATCTCCTTTCCCTTAACCTTTTCTTTTGTTTTCCCACATACCTCAGTTGCTGCTTCTAGAAATGTCTGTCTTAAATTGTCCCATTCTTCTTCTCCACTTCGTATTTCTGTGTTAGGCAACTTCCTTTTTATACAGTCGGAATGCCATTCTTTTATCCTCCTCCTCCAATTCCCAAATCCTGATCTTTGGTTTCTTCTTCAATACAGTTTTACTTGTTTTAATTCCACAATTAATAATCTATGATCACCTTCCACACTTTCACTGGGGATTATCTTCGTATTCATGACGTATCTTCCCCATTCTCGGTCTGTTATTATAAAATCGATGAGTGTTCCATACTGTCCATCCCAACTATATTGGCTGATCTTATGGCTATTCCTCTTCATAAACCATGTGTTCTTTATTATCAGGTTATTTCTGCTACAAAAGTCCAACAGTTCTCTCCATATTCATTTCTATCACCATACCCATGTGGGCTCAGAACATTCTCATACCGCATTCTATCAGTTCCCACATGAGCATTCAGATCTCCCATTATCATGATCCCATCTCCAACAATATGTGTTTCTAGTTGATTCAGGAACTCTTCTTTTTCCTCCACACTACATCCTGTCTGTGGAGCATACACCTGTACTATCTTCAGTAATTCCTTGTTTACATGTATGTGCATTATTATAATTCTTTCATTTACATACTCAACTTCAGCTATTGGTTCAACATTCTGATTCACTACAAACCCTACTCCATTTCGTTTCTCTTTACTGTTACCCATCCAGTATAAGGTGTACCCCTTTCTTAGTTTCTTCATTCCTTTCCCTTTCACTTCACTTAATCCCAGGATGTTGAGTTTTTGTCTCTCAGCATTAGTTATCAGCATTAATTATGGTCCCCAAATGCTCAATAATAAGTATGGGAAGGACTCTCTTTACTATCCATTAGGTGAATAGCTTCATTAGGTAGCTTCAATGCTAGAGGTTATTAATTCAATCCCAGCTCCTAGTTAGATTTCTAAAATCTAGGACCTCATTTTAGGTTTATAACAGAGTGAAGAAACAAACTTGCAATAAGTCTAGCTCTCCTGAGTGTTATCGTAGTTTACCTGGTAAGACAGGATTAGCAAGGCCGCGAGTATCCAGAGAGAAATATACCATTCTGTTTGATTTTATAATAATGACGATGATGATGATGATGACGATGATGATGATGATGATGATGATGATGAAAGTACTCTCTCCCTTCATTTTCAGTAACTGTAAAATATTAATTGCTTAAACATTATTAAGATTTTATAGTCAGGCAGTTGGACATATTTAAATGAAGATGAGCACTAATTATGAGAAATGAATTTTGTCATTTTTGAGGAATGCTGAAACATATTCTGATTTTGTCGCTTCTGGAATTCAGTAAGCTAATGCAAGTCTACTTCCTGCAGGAAACACTCTCTGATGTTTCTGAAGAAGCTGAACTACCTAAAGGTGACATTGGAAGGGCTCCACATTTCATCACAAGATTGCAAGATACAGTACCTGTTCGAATTGGAGAACTAGTAAGGTATGGGAGATTTCACACCTGTGTTATAGAGTCAGAAGTAGTCTAGACTGTGTCTTTTAGGTATACTGAATTTTTCTTTCTTTCTGATTAGTACTCTTCTGAGTCAAAGGGAAGATTACCTCACTGGAAGGAAAAGAAAAAAATGTTCCCATAATTGATCAGAATTTGTGATTTTTTAATATGCTTACTACTACTACTACTACTACTACTACTACTACTACTACTACTACTACTACTACTACTGGAGGATTGCAGTTTTTTGTTCTTTGGACCACTTTGCATCAGGTCGTCTTCCCACTCTTTCCGGAAGATCCTTCTTCAACCTGTGTACTCAGGTCCTGAACTTACATCTTTCTTGAACCAGTGTCTCAGAGACACTGACACTGTAGTTGCACGTGCAGTGGTCCATTTCTATAAACCTAACCCCCCCCCCCCCCCCCCGTGGCACTACAGCCCTGAAGGGCCTCGGCCTACCATGACCGCTGCTCAGCCTGAAAGCCTGCAGATTATGAGGTGTTGTGTGCTCAGCATGACAAATCCTCTCGTCTGTTATTCTTGGATTTCTAGACTGAGGCCGCTATCTCACCGTCAGATAGCTCCTCAATTCTAATCAGGTAGGCTGAGTGGTCCTTGAACCAGCCCTCAGATCCAGGTGAAAATCCCTGTCCTGGCCGGGAATCAAACCCGAGGCCTCCGGGCAAGAGGCAGGCATGCTACCCTTACACCACGGGGCCGGCTGGTATATTTCTATGTCATGAGAAAATATAAACAATTCTTTGTGATACTCTGGTGTTAGGCATTCGAGACAAATGATCATAAAACATAAGATGGCGCTTCCCCATAACAAGTGAGAACTTTTTAGGTTTAGAGTACAGCGCTGTTTTTAACCTCAGTCATTATTCACCCTCAGAATTTTGAAGTGGGCCGATGATCTTTCATAGGAAATTACCCTCGTTCATTTGGATCCTCTATACCTCACCGTTGTGAGTGAGGGCCAACCATTCAGCAGCATATAGGCCTTCAGGACATACTGCTGTGGTGTAGTGGCAGTATTTGGTCTCCCATGAGATTGATCGGGACTCATTAAGTGGGTTCGCAGAAGTAAAATGCTGTTTCTGTGTGTTTAGCCTGTTACTTGTAGAGTGGCAAAGCAATGTGATCTAAGTACCAAACAATCCAGATTCACTCTTTTCATCCATAGTGATCTGTGATGCTGTTTGATCTATCTCTAAATTAACGCTAATTCCAGTTAAAAGAAGCATCACTAGATGGTGTGCTAAATGTTCAATACTTATTATTGCTCAAGGTGATTAAGTGCCTTCCCCTATGGTTAGGTGACTCTGCTTCAGTTCATGATCTCTTCATTTGTCTAAGCGCAGGCCAGTTAAAAACAGGATCTTTTGTTTTGATACATGTTCCCTGTGTCAGACAGTTTTGATGATTCTATAGATCACAAATATCTTCTCTGCAGACGCTCATCTTCGTCATTGGATTGTGACTTTATGCTTGTGGAGAAACACGCAACGCATTGTAGGTTGCAAAATGTGGACGATGAGAAAACCGGTATTACTACTGCAAGATCTTTGTGACCCTTCCAAGTGCTGGACATGGGGGGATAAAACTTTTCTAATTTTGATCATGCCACATCTAGGTACATTCAAACTAGGTATTACCAAAAGCTAAATGGCTGTGAATCTCCAAAGATCATAGGGGAATGGTTCCTTACAAGAGAAATTATACTGATATTGCATCTTGGGAAACATTTCATGTAATGAAGCCTGCCTCTCGATAAATCGATTAACAAAGACCTTGATTTTATGGCTGAGGGAAAGAAACAGTTTATTTTAATTCAAGTGGATTTAACATTTGTATGGAAATATAGTTAACTAGAAAAATCCATAATCTTCTTTTGGTATGAGGGACTAAACCTGTTTGATGATGTGATATTGCACTAGTGTTGCCTTATGTTAGGTAATACTTAAGCTGTAACTGTATATGATATTAAATGTTATTTTTTGGATAATCTGAACTGATCACAGCTCCAGTTACTTTTTATTACTGTGGTTCTACTCTATAGTGTAGTCTGTTGGAAACTTTTATGCATGAAATGCTCAGGTCACCCACTTACTACCCTTTGATAATTCAGCCTTGCTGTACTCAAGTTGAGCAGACACAGTGGGTGGTGATCTCGCCTCATTACGCACTAACTGAGGCTCACTGACTTTGCTGAAGAAGACTCTTTGCTGGTCTTTGAACTTGACTTTAGCTTGTCAGGGTTCCACAACCTGTAGATATTTCTGTGAGAGGTGTGATGGAGAGATACAACTGAAAACTTTTCCTCCACCAAGGCTCATTGTTAAAAAGATGATGAAGCATGAAATGTGATACCGAAGGAAGCACCTCAGGGCATCAGTGACCAAGTACCATTAGGAAATTGGAAATACATTGAATCTCATGGTAGTAATGCCAGTTATATCTTACACTAATTTGGGTAATTAAGTACTGTAAATGAAGACAAACCTCAATTTACTATGTTTATAGCAATGACCTATCTTCATTCTTCTTATTGAATTAAATCTCTCCTGTTCCATACCTATCCAGGATTGTAATTTCTGTTTTGGTTACTGCAACCTTTTAATATTGAAAATCACCTAAAGTTGTAGCCTAATATTACCTTGTGATAACTCTGTTTTAGGCTGGAAACTAAAGTTGATGGTCAACCAAAGCCTAAGACATGCTGGTACAAGCAAGGAGTTGAACTTATTCCATCCAAAGATTTCCAGGTTGAGGAACTGGAGGATGGTACTTCTGTCTTAACAATTACAGAGGTATTCCCTGATGATACTGGGGAGATCATGTGTGAAGCTCAGAATGAATTTGGTTTAGACACCACTGTGACTGAGCTTGTGGTAGAAGGTTTGTTACCACTGTTGTCTTTTTATTTAACAAGTAATATTTGCTATTTTAAGCATATTTAATTAGATGATCAATTATTTGTCATGTAAAAATTCAAATTCTACTTTTGATTCATAATCTTCCATGATTATTATTTTTAATTTCATTTATCTTGAAGATCTTTATTTTCATATTATTCTGAATTATTACAATAGTAGAGGCATACTGCTCTTTTTGTGAGGTGATTACAATTTTTTGTTAGTATATTCCATTTTATTTTTGTGATTTTTTTGTACTTTTTATTTGCTTACTTCATGGTCCTGCTTCTCTTTCCAGCTTATGAATTTGGTGGTGGGAGGATTCTGTTGTGTGTATCTTCTGCTGGCCTTTCATCCTGATATTTCCCTCTTATCACAATCACAGTTACTTTCACCACCAACAAAACATTTCCATCTAACAACAAAACACCCTTCCATGCTATAACACAATTTACAATCATATTCATACTTTACAATAAATATACTTCAATGAACTTCACTTTCAGCTCTAGATTTTCTTTTAGATATATAGTTTTTGAAGTAAAATTAAGTTTGTATTTGATTATTTTATATCTTGTTGTATTATTAATTTCTGTGCCTTTAATATTCTTAAAATTGCAGTTGTTTTTTGTTTTGAAAATTGTAATCATTATTCTATGAAATTTTGATGATAATGGAAAAAAAAAAAATATTGCTAGCTATTAAATATCTGTTAGATGGTTCATGGAGGATGTCTAATTTCTTTTCCCCTTCTTTCTTCCTCATATCTAGGTATCCTTGGTACCAAGGAGTACCGCAAGCCTGAGTGGGTTACCCAGATGGAGGAATTACAGGAACAGTTGAAAGGTAAAACAACATCATATGTGGCTCTGTCGTCGGTGTGCATGCCAAAGCATGGTAGTGACAATGATGTGATGTCTATTGACAGTCTGGATAATAGCAGTGTGTATCAAGCTAATAATCATACTGCTCTCACCAGAGAAAAAAATGGAGCTGTCATCTGTGGAACCAGCAGTGTGATATCCCTAGGAGATGTCTCAATTGGAGATGATTCTGTTTTTGTATCCAATAACAGTTCCTATTCCGATGATTTGCATGCTGCAGCTAAACCACATCTTCAGCTTGCAACTTGTTCCTCTGCTTTAAAACCACTTCACCATGAATTGCCAGTCACCTCTCAACCTAGTATACGTGTCACAGCCGAATCTCTGCATTCAGAAAAAAGTACTGTAGTAAATAATACACCAAGTTCAGATTTTGCCCATCTTATCATTACAGATTATTTAAATTCTCATAGAAGGTCTATAACAGCTGCTATCGAGGCACTTGGAACAAATAATGGAAAGTCTGATATCTCTTCTACTGAAAATATAATGAAACAGCAACTATTCACTTCAGAACATGTTTTAAAGATGAAGTCAAAGGACACACATCATACTACTCAGATTAGTGAAAATTATCAAAATGAAATGTGCCCAACACTTGGGGATTGTGCTGAGGAGTTAGATGATGATAGAAAAACTGTTACCATCAAACAAAAAGGACCTACATTTCATCTCCATGAATGTAGAGAAAAGTCAGAAGAGATAGTGGAAATTGTTTATATATCGGAAGATAAGAAATCCGATGATAGTAGCGCTTTCTTTTTGTTATCGCCAATTCAAGAAAGTAGTGAACCATCCACCACAAGTAGTTGCTATGATGGAAGTAATGGTGTTAGCATAAAGCGAGTGGGTCAAAAAGATGATTCAGAAATGAAACTACTGTCTGCATCTTGTGAAACATTATCCAGACCCAGTGTTAAATTTTCTTCTGTAACACAAACAAAATATCAAACTTTTCCCAGATCCAAGATTCCTGTTTTATCTCCTTTACGTAATAATGCATGCTATAACGCACCCAAAGATCCTACTATGTTCCCTCTAGAACCTCGTGAGCTTGATCCTGCTAGCTTCAATCAGCTACATATGGCTGATAGCCAGGAGGAGCTTCAAGAGTTCTTATTGCTGGAGAGTCAATGTATGACTACTGATGGACGTGGCTTGGCTGCAGCTTTTTTACCTTCTGATGAAGATGACTTCCATAGTGATGAGGAAGATAGCCATTATACAATGTCAGGTAAAATGGATAATTTCCAGATGTATTTAAGGTTCTTGAGACATATCATTTTTCCCTTTGATAATGAGTTGTTTTCACACCTAAACTTCCGAAAATGGTAAATAGTTTCTTTATGTTTTATTATCAGTGCATAAAATTTCAGGGAGAAGTTGTCATAGGAACTGACTGTAAAATTTTTGAAATTACTGTTTAATTCAATGTAGCGTATCTACCCTAAAACTTCTGTGAGAAGTTCATTGTTGTAAGATTACAAATTATGTGGTAGTGTTAAATTCTTTATAATTCACTTATATTTTGAATAATCTGAATTAGAAACACATAATAAATGTTAGGCAGTATGAGAAATTATGACTTACTCTCCTCAGTAGCTTAGTGGGTTAAGCATTAGCCATAATAAGTACCTTGGATTCTGAAGAAAGGTACATTTGAAACTCCCGTTGATAATTCTGGAGGTGGCTTCCTTTATCAACTTCAGGTGAATTCCAGAATGCTATCTTTCTCAAGGCCATGACTCATTCTTTTCCAACCCAAATCTCAATTAAATTTTGAACACACATCAGAATAGTCACCATAGTAGGACAAGCTGTTTGATAGAATGCACATAAACACATAGGACTGATGATGATGATGTACCAAGTCCCAAAAAATAAATTATTGGTACTAAAACAGATGTTGATTTCAATGCTACTCTTTCTCTCAGGAGTGATTCATACTGATGGAATATTTAGAATATTTGATTAATTCAGGTTGTACAGGCTTCATTGTACAGAAAGTTATGATTAGGACATGAAATTAATTTTCTAAGGTAATTAGAGATTTAAGTTAAACACCTGCAAAAACATCGAGATATTCTTGGCGCAGATAAAGGAACCCGATAGAATTTTAAATGAAACAGTTGCAAGTAATTTATTATTCACAACTGTGAGATGATGTAATGTCACGCACTTCCAGCGCACTCCACACGTAAAGCTCAATATGTGTTTAGTACTTGACCAACAGCCTTTGTACTGGGACCAGCCAGCCTTTCCTATGGTACGTCGCACCTTATATAACAACATTGTAAGGTTTATATATATTATGTTCACACTTTCACACTTTTTCTTCATTTTTCTTTATCTTACAGTTGATCTCAACAGGGCTCTATATTAATTCATTTTTAATTCAAGTTGACGTCACACTCATGTGGACTTGAATATTGTAAATAGTTTTAACACTGATAACCGGTTTTCGGACTCTGAACATAATGCTGAAATACTGTTCGGATGAAGTATGTAGGCAATTTCTAAAGTGAAAATAATTTATTGTTGTATTCTTAAAGAAACTGATTATTCACTCACACCTTAACAAATTTTTCCACCTAGTTGCCTTGGACATGAGGTATTTGTCATATCTTGAGACTCGTTTAGACATCCCTGCGTCATAGAAAGTTGTCGCCTGTTGATTCAACTAGTCTATACTGCATACCATCTGGGAAACACAGGATTTAATCAAGAATCATTTCTCTGTCCACCCTTTAGTCCAGACTTGGCACTGTTGGATATTTTCCTGTTTCCATTGTTCAAGGAACACCTTGTTGGGAACATTGATAAGGATGTAAAGGATGGTGTAGTAGAATGATTGTACCAACAGATGCAACTTTCTATGATGAGGTGACTATGAGGAGAAGTAGGTTGTAATGTATTCTGATTCACTTTCCTTAAAATTGTAACAATAAATGCTTTTGTAGCCAAGCATTTTTTAATTCACATACCACCCACACAGATCTTACTGAGTTTTGAGGAAACAACTCATTATCTCCTATCTAGAATTATAAACCAAAACATCTATGATACTGTTATCCTACTAATCATCATTTTCAATGGCTTTCATATCTGTTTAAAATGTAACATAGTATATTTTATTGTGTGTTTGCAACATTAATTAAGTTATTCTATTTTATATTATTGTGATTGCTTGGAATTTGGTTTTTTATTAAAAATAATATTAAGTCTGAAAATAGTGAGTTGTTTGGTGCAGCAAATAATAACAAAACTAATAGCATGTGTGTGTTCTCTTTTTCACGATGTTTTTAGATCAGTGATCTGCAGGATATTTCATGCAACAGACATGATATAAACAACCTACCTAAACAACTCTAGTCAATAGGTATGTAACACAAAGCATCATTGTGCATATTGGGAGACATGAACGTTTAGATTTATTGATAGCCACATGATAGGAATGATCCAAGTAATTTGTTTCAAATTATTGCAACTATTGAGGGACTTTATCATGAAATGATTACAGCATTGAATTTTTAGGCACAGTCCCATAATGCAAGGTACTTTAATGCATCCTGTTGTTACTGCTTTTTTTGATGAGCAGCATTACACCTCTATTTTTGGTATGGCTAGAATATCTATTTTGGGTAATGAAGTATTGTTTTTGACCATAGATCGGGACAGTGTTGTTGAGATTAGTGGATATGAATGCGTTAAAAGAAGTTTATTTATAGACAGTGAAATTATACAAATATAGTTAATGAAATTAGATAGCAATAGTTTCATTGGAATGGTCTCCATTTCATAAAGTAAATGACAAATATTTTACCACTATAACAGTACATGTTAAATGGAAAAACCACATGCAACAAGTTGTTCTAGATTAACCAAGTGATTTCTGAATTTTATTATATATGTTTGGTATCAGCCAGTCCCGCTGTGTAGGGGCAGCATTCCTGCCTCTTACCCGGAGGGGGCCTATTGCCGGGTTTCTATTGCTAGCCAGGTCAGGGATTTTTACCTGGATCTGAGGGCTGGTTCGAGGCCCATTCAGCCTACGTGGAGGATGGTTGCCCAGTTGTACTTCCTCTTAAAACGATAATCACCACCACCAGCCTATGTGATTACAATTTAGGAGCTATCTCACGGTGAAATGGTGGCCCCAGCCTAGAAAGCCAAGAACCGAGAGGCTTCATCATGCTGACCACACAAACACCTCATAATCTGCAGGCCTTTGGGCTGAGCAGCGGTTGCTTGATAGGCCATGGTCCATCGGGGCTGTTGCACCATGGGGTTTGTTTTGGTGTTTGGTATCAGTCTTGTGTTCCAATGCACAGGAAAGGATAAAAGTGACAGTTCAGCCCTACACATAGGGGATGTGGTAGCCATGTGACATTGTCATTGGTTTGGTGGCTGAAGTTCATATCATGAATGGTTCAGTTCATTGAAGACTTCAGTCAGTCAGTCAGTCAATCAATCAATCAATCAATCAATCAATCAATCAAGCAATCAATTAATCAGTCAGTCAGTCACCATTGATCTACATTTAGGGCTGTCATCCAGGTGGCACATTTCCCATCAACTGTTTACTTAAAATTTCATCCATAACATACATACATACATACATACATACATACATACATACATACATACATACATACATACATACATACATACATACATACATACATACATACATACATAATTTAAATCTTTGTCAGGACTTTATAATAGCAAATGTTAAAATAAATATGTTATTAAATACTGGCAAGATATGGGAAATATTTGTATAATTGAGTAGATTCCTTGAAAATGCTCTTTGGATTGCACCTCCTCTGGTAGTTCAGGTATCAACATTTACCTTACATTACTGGTGTAGCAAACAAAAGTGCAGTTGTCATCTTGTGATGTTTAATGTAAAGGTATTTAACAAATTGAATATGCAGGTGGTAACTTTATGTTGCCTAATCTGTATTTTTATTTTATTTCTGTTAGATTTATTTACCATTAATTTTCTGACTCATTTTATTTTGATTAGTGCTTTATTATTGTATTTATATTGAAACACTGATTTTCCTTTTTTTCAGCTACTCAGTCTGTGCCAACATTTATACAGGAAATAAGAGATTCAAGGGTGAAAGAAACTGAAGCAGTAACATTTGAATGCCTCTATTCTGGAATGCCAGTGCCTGGTGAGTAATATCTTTGATCAACAACAACAAAGTCCATGTTGCTTGACCTAGCCTTTCCAGGTTATTACCGAAATCTTCCCAAGACTTCTTCTTGGATGCAACAATTATTAGTTTCTGTCTGTTTGCATCAGTCCTTGTTTGAAGCCATTTCTGATTTTTTTTCAAGCAGTCCTCACTTCATTATTCCACCAAGATGTTCACTTATTCCCATCTTTATACATAGATGTTTCAGGCATTCCCTTACTGTTTCTACTACAGCATCCCTGTCCCTCTATGCCACCCATTCTCTTTGTATATCCCAAACCTGGTTACTGTCTATATTATTTGGAACTTTTCACTAATCATATCAACGTATTTCTGTCTAATTTCTTTGTCCTGGAAATTTTCTACCCTCATTTGTCTGCAGACAGATTTCACTTTCTCTATTCTAGGCCTAGAGATTGGATAGTGGTGTGTATCATTGAAAAATTCGTGAAGTACCCATACACTCCTGAGAGATTTTCTGAATTCAATGTCAGTTACAATATGATGATTAGGATATAATCAATTATGGATCTGGTGATCCTATCCTCCCATGTGTAGAGGTGAATAACCTTACTCTTGAAGAATGTATTCGAAACTGCTAATCCCATACTAGTATAGAAGTCCAGTAAATGCTTTCCATTTCTATTAGCTTCCATATCTTCCCCACATTTACCCATCACTTTCTCATATCCTTCAATTCTATTCACAACTCTTCCATTGAAATTGTTTAGCCCTACCCTATCTTTGCTGTTCACTCTGACTGTGATCTCACTCAGTGCTTCATAAAACTTACCAACTTCATTCTTATCTGGACTCTCACATGATGAATAGACTGAGATATTTCTTGTCCTAATTCCTCCAACTGTTAATTCTGCCCACATCATTTACATGTCTTAAGCGAACTATGTTGCATGTAATAGTTTTTCTGATGAAGGTGAATTTCCCACATTACTCAGAAAAGATCAAGTCCTTTATATTGAAGTCAGAGTACTGTGCACTATCAGGTGTGTCTGTGGGTAGCTGTAGAATTTCTTTCAGGGAGTTTTGGATGTTTTCATCATCTGCCTGCAGAAAATTAAGTGGAACTTGCTGTTTTTCCACAGTCTGAAATGTGTAAAGAAGGGTTGGACAAATTGCCTTATTTAAAACAGTAAATTTCTGATGGGATTTGAGTAAATGTGAGGCTGTCAGCTTATCTAGTTTGCTATGCAGGCCTTTTATAGGTGAGATATAATCAAAAGTGAGTGTACCATAGAAGGATACACCGAGGTACTTAATTTCATCTCTTTCTTTAACCCTTTCCCACGGATATTCTTTGACTCACCGTCTATCGAAACCAGGAATAATAATTTGCTTGTAGGAACAGTTGTGGGGTATCTTCACTAAATAATTTATTTTGTAAAAACCACTTAAGTTACTGCCTTGAAATTTTGCAAGAATAATACATGTACTATACTAATTCTAAAATGATACAAATATCTTACCTAATTACACATAAGAACCCCCAGATCAGTATGGAACATCAAGAAGCATCCAACACGGCACAAGGTAGTGTCACATTGCTTGCACTTAAAGGCAGACTGAACTGCTCTACCTGATGGGGCTCTTGTTTTCTTGTTCATACAGAGAACACAGGACTTCACCCTCCCATCAATCTTGATAAGAGTGTGATTATTTGCTGGTAAAGGGCATGATAAGGGAAGGGACTGTTTCCTGCCCTGCCGTTTCAGTGAAGAAAAATTTCCAATCATTTCCTGTACAAGATGCTTCCTAAATTCCAGCTGTGTATGCCCATGTTTTGTCCTAGATGGAGAGTTAGTTGCATCAAATAATGTAAAGCTGATGCAGACATTGATTACAAAACCAAACACATACTTCCACCACTTCTTACAAGGCCTACCAACTGTGTAGTAGCGCCTCTTCTGGTCTGCTCGATCAACCCCTCCCATGTACTTTGTGTATTTCTGTATAGACAGAGGACACTGCACTTGTACCCTTTCCTTGGATTTTCCCACTTTCCTCTGTACCTCAAACTTTACCATGGGGTCAGTATTTGTTGACAACATGGTAATGTCTCACTTGTCTATCCAAATAGTTGCAAACACATTTCTACACTGCAAACTTCTACTCTCCCCTTGCTTTAGTTTTAGTTTCTTGGAATATTTGAATTCAACTGGCCAGTCCTTTCTGTTGGCATTCACAGTATCACATGCATAAGTGCCTAGGATATAGAGTTCATTCATAAGTCTAAAAGATGTTAAAGCTATCAAAGTATACATGATGATTCTTCTGCAGGTAGTTTTTCATTAGATTTAGCACAATTTGTTCCCCAAGTAAAAATTCCTTTTAGCTATTTTTCTTCTTTGCCAAGTAAGCAATAGCCTCTAAGACATAGCCCCCAGGTGTTGCTAAAACCCACACTTTGAGACCCCATTTAGTGGGCTTTTTAGGAAGATGCTGCTTCAAAAAGTGTCTCCCCTTGAAGCCAATCATAGCTTTATCAACGGAATGTTCACATCCTGGTCTTAACTTTTCTCTAAATCTAGATATCCTGTCTAGAATAGGCCTTACCTTCTGAAGACATTCATACTCAAAATCTCCCAATTTCTTTTCATCTTTGGGGTCCATCAGATGAAGATATTTACAGAGCAAGTCATACTGCCTTTCAGACATACAATTACTAACTAAATTACACTGAATGAGGTTGGAAGAAAAATAATCTCTTTTTTTTTTCAGGTAGCTGGTATATCCCCTTATAAATTAGAATACCTATAAAAGCTTTCATTTCTTCAGGTGTAGTGTTTTCCCAATCTTTCTCTATTATTGAACCACTTTCTCTCTTATAGGTCACATGTAAGTTTGTAGTGTCAGCTAATTTTGAGAAAAAATCGCCACCAATCATCTCCTCAAAATATTCCAATTCAGTGCTACCAGTTGGAAGATTATGCACAGGTCCATAGTCTGAAACAAAATTAGCTGGGGGATTGAAACTAATATACGTTTGTCCAAGTAGGGCTAATAGTTTGAACAGGGACAGTATCTGAATGAGCATCTCCCATCCCATCCAATGCATTTTGAGCTTCTTCAGGTTCATCTTCCACGCCAACTGCTTCTACATCACTTTCACTATCATCACTACAAATTTCGATCTCACTATCACTGCATTCGTCAACAAACTGATTATAATTCTTCATGAATATCGTCTTCATGCAACTCGCTATATGCAGCCATCTTGCTACGATGTGTTTACATTCAGTCAGCTATCTGTTTTCTCTAAGATAACCTATACAAAAAGGTGGTATTTTAGCCAGCTGTGCAGGTCATTTGTATCTAGGAAGCCTAGAGAATTCATTGGTGCCAAGAAGTTATATGTTTGGCCCACAGATGGCAGAGGAAGACAGTTTGAAACTCGAGTACGCTCTACTACGCAAACCGCGGGAGACAACTTGCAAGTCCGATACGCTTTACTGTGCAATCCGCGGGAAAGAGTTAATGCTGCTTACTTCAGACTCGTTATGAATATGCAGCACCAGGTCTTAAATTTACTAGTTGCCCCCAGGCCAATGTTTCAGACAGTTCACTGAAGGATCTCTTGGACTTCAAATTCCTTGATGGTAAAGTATGGATGTAATTTCCATATTTTCATTTGAAGACTTATTATTCTATCATTTATAATGATGGAATTTGTTTACAGCAATATAAATGTAAAATGAATCCACCTATTCAATATAGTATAATATATTATATCTATAAAGATGACGTATCTACATTAACCATACATGTTTTGACTCGTTTTAGAGTCATCTTCAGTGGAAATTAAGTCTTAAAACATAAGTTACAATAAAACTTGATTTCTGAATAAACTTAGGTCTAAAGACTGAATTTCCACTGAAGATGAATCTAAAATGAGTCGAAACATGTATGGTTAATATAGATACGTCATCTTTATAGATGTAATATATTATACTATATTAAATAGGTGGATTAATTTTACATTTATATTGGTGTAATTGAAACCGTTAATACGGAATTAAGTTTATATTTAGTGGTGGAACCTGACTCAAGAATGCTAGAAAAATATCTTCTAACTTCTCTATTTCAAGTTTTAGTTAATTTAGAGACCACATTGTGATGTACATATCGTTCATTAACTTTTTTATTACCTCTAAATTATATAAAACAATTTTTGAAAACAGTTTTTATGTAGTTTTTATTTTACATTTTTTATGGTTATATGATATATATAGGTACCTTACAGGGAAACCCCACAAACTTCCTGCTTCTGAATTTTGTGAAACTTAGTAATAATGCATGCAATGAGTTGAAAGTAACACCTGTGAAGTAGTTCGTTTCAGAGCTCATTCTATATCAAGTTATTGAAAGGAAAATTTTGTACTGCTGCCAGCAGTTAGGCAGCCAAAAAGCACCTTTTTTGGTAAACTGTAAAAAAAAAAATTACTTTTAAATGTTATGTCAGCTCAATTCTGGATTTCCTCATTAGCGCAAAAATCTGATTCTTGTAACAAATACATCACTGAACATAAGGATGACAGAAGAAATTGCATGGTAGGTCAAGCATCAGGCAGTGGTTTAGCACATTGCTGATGGGACCAGAGTGCACTTGTGTTTGGCTGGCCGAATGTTGCTGGTGGGTCCCGAGTGGACTTGTCTTCACGAGACTTGTACATTCGATGATATCCGTTGGATTTTAGTTGCAGCCACATATGTATTGTGGAATCCAAGCATGCATTAGGATAAATATGCAAAAATAATACGAAGGAGTTTGGTTTCTCTGCCATCCAATAAAGTAAATAGAACATTAACATTGACATGCAGCCAGCCTAAATGGCATCAAATCAAAATACACACACAGGCCTCTACCACCACCACCACCACCACAACTTATTTTCGTATCAAGATAACTGTTCTCGTATACATATGCTTTCCATGGAGGCGCAGACCAGTAAGAGACCTGGCACCTGTAAGTCACCACAATCACAGAACTATCTAACTAGCGTTCAAGTTTTTCAAGTTGACCTTATTGCATGAGACTCCTATCTTTCATCTGTCTTCACCTGTTCAGTGACTTCCACACAGTGTAGTATTGACATGCTCTTTAACTTGTTTAAAGACCAAAACCACCAACAGTACAAATGCTGTCCAATTAGACAAAACCGGGGGAGTTGGTGGTGCGGTCAGGGGCACTCGGCTGTGAGCTTGCATCCGGGAGATAGTGGGTTCGAATCCCACTGTGGGCAGCCCTGAAGATGGTTTTCCGTGGTTTCCCATTTTCACACCAGGCAAATGCTGGGGCTGTACCTTAATTAAGGCCACGGACGCTTCTTTCCAACTCCTAGGACTTTCCTGTCCCATCGTCGCCATAAGACCTATCTGTGTCGGTGCGACGTAAAGCAATTAGCAATTAGATAAAACCTTAACCATGTAGTGGACTATCTAGTTCTGAAGTACAGTTTACCAGAACTTATTTAATACAATTGACAGTTTTATGTTAAGAATTATTGTAATTTTTGTGCTGTGTTAAGTTCCTTTTTCTTTTTATAATCATAACCTATTCAGTTTTCTGGTGTTTGGCATTCTTCCTTTCTCAAGGAAAACTAGGTTTACTTCACATTACCTATATTTTATGAAGTTTTGAGAAATTACTTGAAAGTTGCCATCTTCTACAGGTTAGAAACTGAAAGTTGTTCCTTCTCTTTACAGATGTTGTTTGGTACAAGAATGATATGATACTCCACAATACTAAAAATGTGCAAATTAGAATAAGGAAAAACAAAACAACTTGCACAATTCTACGTGCTACTGCTGAGGATGAAGGAGTCTACACATGCAAAGCTACTAGTGAAATTGGAGTGGCCACTACTAAAGCCAAGCTCTATGTTCAAGGTATTCTTAATGATCATTAGGCCTACACACTGATGTGACTATTCTTTTGTGACTTGAAGTGCATCTGGAAAAAAAAAAAAAAAAAAAAATTCATTGTTTCTCTAAATTGTTTCTTCTTTTCCTACCCCAGAATTTACTGAAGAGGAAAGGAAACTCTTTCAACTAAAGAAGGCACAGGAAGAAGAAGAGAAGATAAGACTGGAGAGAGTTAGAATCGAGAAAGAGAAGAAACTGAAGAAGAGAGGAGTAGTTACCTTTGAAACTGAAGGAAAAAGGTATATATACATATATATATTTTAATGGTGTAAAGGAAACATAACTGGGAATGCATATTCAGTCCAGCATTCCTCCTGTCTCAGCCTTCAACTGAAAGTTACTTAAAACCCTTCAAGACAATGTTCTAAGCTTTGGTTCTCTGATAATAGGATTTTCAATTCCCTTTGTGTGAGATTACTCTAATGTGTGTGATTATCCAATGCTAATTTTTGGTAATTGCCTTATAACTTTGTATCATCCCAACATGTACCAGGTGTAAATTAGGCAAATATCAGAAGATACCTAATTCAAATGACTACTGTATCTCAGCTGCCTTTCTCTTGTATTTGATCCCTTGTATGAGATGTAAATAATCAAAGCAAAGTCATCTCTGCACAGGTCATGAATGTCCCTGAAGTAGTGGAAGGTGAAGGCTTCCACTATCCATAACCTTGGCAGTGTGAGGGATAGAGTGATTAACACTGTGCCCAGCTGCCTTTACCCCCAGAAATTAACCTGGTACTCATTTTTAATCTCAGCTGAGTGAACCCCAGGTCCATGTACTTCTCCAGAAATGGAAGTCTCATTTCTAAATTCTCAGCTTCCTGGTGGGGAATCAAACTGCCATCCTTCTGGGTGAACTGTGCACACTCCTGTTGCCTTGATAGGCAGCCCCCTGTTTGGAATATAATTGAGAAACAAATGAGTTCTCATGAATAAGGAGACTGAGAACTACTATAATAATAATAATAATAATAATAATAATAATAATAATAATAATAATAATAATAATAATAATAATAATAATAATAATAATAATAATTAATAATAATAATAATAATAATAATAATAATAATAATAATAATAATAATAATAATAATAATTCAACTTCGCTAATCGGCCAACTAGGGACCACGATAAACATCACTTTACATTCTGGCATTTGTTCATTTTTCGCTTGATCCACATCGTCTTCATTAGCTCACTGTGTTTAGCATGACATTCTTCTGTCCATTTAGCACCAGTTGCCCGTTTTTTGTCCCGGAAAGTCCCAAAAGTCTTGATGGCTGCTCTGAAAAGATTTTGGTCTTGTGCATCTTTTGCTTGTAGGCCCGGTTCTTTAGGATCTTTCTTGACATTAACGTACCATGGCATTGCTGTTTTTGGTTTTGAGTCAAATATACTGAAGATACATTTCGTCCATCAAGAGTCGATAATCCGTGGTATATGACTGTAGAAGCGAACTCTGCCTTTACGCATTGTGTCCGTGATCTTTTTCTTAGAGTATACTTCTTGCCTGGATTTTCTAATGTAGATGCCATTTTTGTAGTTTGGGCCAAGTATGGTGTGGAGGGACTTTCTTTCTTTCCTCTCTAAATCCACAAGCAAACGTTTCTCGGACAGGATAAGGCATTCAAATGCATACAGCGATACTGGTTTGATGACAGTGTTGTAGTGATGAATTTTTGTGTTCAGGGAAAAGCACTTTTTGTTGTATATGTTGCGGGTGGTTTGGAAAATGACTTCCATTTTCTTGATTCTTGCTGCTATGGCCTCTTTGTCAATCCATTCCCCAAGGTAAATTTACTAACATGGTTTATCATTCCATATTTGGTGTTTAGTTGTGCTATATCATCTTTGATATTTGACATTACTTCTGTCTTTTGAAAGGAAATTTGTAAACCTGTTTGTTCTGCTACTTCCTTCAACACATTGATCTGTTCTGTTGCACTTTCAAAATTTTCTGTCATAAGGGCTATATCATCAGCGAACACTAAGCTATCTATTTCCACTCCGTTTTTCTTTGTCCCAATCCTTACGGGTTTGTAAGGGTTTCTTTCTTTTAACGTCTTTTGCCACTCTTGTATTACCTTCTCAAGTACACAGTTGAACAAAAGAGGTGACAGCCCATCTCCCTGTTGAACGTCTGTCTTGATCTCAAAGGGTTCAGAGAGACATCCTTGGAATTTTACTTTGGATTTGGTATTAGTTAGTGTTGCCCTTATTATCACCAGCAGTTTCTCATCGACTCCCATTTCTGCAAGGATGTTAAGCAACACATCACGGTCGATGTCGTATGCTTTCCTGAAGTCTACAACTGTAGATGCATAGGTTTGACCTCTCAGCATATGGTATCTTCTTATGGTTTTTAGGTTAAGTATTTGTTCTGCACTTGATCGGCCTTTCCGAAAACCTGCTTGGTATTCCCCGAGTTTGTGTTCAACTTGCTGTTCTAGTCTTTCAAGGATGGATAGTGACAGGATCTTGTAGGCTACTGACAGAAGAGAAATTCCACGGTAATTGTTCACATCTCTTATATTTCCTTTCTTGTTTAAAGGATGGATCAAGGTTAGCTTCCAGTCCTCTGGTAGTTGTTCTTTTTCCCATATATCTACAATAGTTTGGTGTAGGATGTCAATTGCTTCTTCCAGGGCATGCTTCCACAGTTCCGCAATCATGGAGTCTTCACCAGGAGCCTTGTTATTTTTCAGTCTCTTTATGTGGTGTTTGATTTCATCGTGATTTGGTGGAGAAGATGGCAGGTTTTGGCTCACTGGTTTGTTTGTTTTGATGGGGTTGGCTGGTTTTTCGCAGTTTAGAAGGTCGTTAAAATACTTAGCTAAGATTTTGCAGTTTTCTTCATTTGATGTTGCAAGAGTTCCATCTTTTCTTAGAAAGCAAAGGGAAGGTGCCTTGTATCCTTGTACCTTCTTTTTAAAATTTCTCATGTATTCACGGGTCTCACATCTATGAAAGTCTTGTTCTATCTTATCCAGTAGTTCCTTTTCATACTTGTGTTTCTCACTGCGTATTATTTTTGCTGTTTATGCTTGTTGTGTTTTGTACATCTTCCAGTATTCTTCTTTTTTAGATGTGTAATACTTTTTCCAGGCATTCAGACGATCCCCTAAGGTCTTCTCACAGTTATCGTTCCACCACGTGTGCTTCTTTCTCTTCTTGATTTCGGCCACTCCTTTTGCAGCTTGTATCATCAGCTTTCTCGTGCTGTTGAAGTCTTTTTCCACTGGTTGGGCAAGTTCTTTGAATTCATTCTCTCTTTCTCTGAGCTTTTTTTTTTTGTGTCAAAGCGAATTATGGTAGGTTCGTTCTTATTTTTGTTGAGAGGGATTGGCCAAAACTTGATTACTGATACGTAGTAATCTGAGTCTATGTGTATTCCTTTTTCTACGGTAACGTTCATGATTTCCGGACTGTATCTTCGAGATATAGCAGCATGAATAATAATAATAATAATACCGGGCGAGTTGGCCGTGCGCGTAGAGGCGCGCGGCTGTGAGCTTGCATCCGGGAGATAGTAGATTCGAATCCCACTATCGGCAGCCCTGAAGATGGTTTTCCGTGGTTTCCCATTTTCACACCAGGCAAATGCTGGGGCTGTACCTTAATTAAGGCCACGGCCGCTTCCTTCCAACTCCTAGGCCTTTCCTATCCTATCGTCGCCATAAGACCTATCTGTGTCGGTGCGACGTAAAACCCCTAGCAAAAAAAAATAATAATAATAATAATAATAATGCCGTGTGGACTCTGAAGAGGCCTGGTGCAGGTTTTTTTGAGTTGACATCGTATAATGTATATAAGAAATTATTATTTTACCACCTATTCAATACAATGTAGAATGTTAACATGTGAGTTACAACATTGTTGAAATATAATGAGACATGTTTCGCCTCTTCTTGTGAGGCATCTTCAGTCAATATCAAAACCTTATTTTTTTACCAGGTACCTGGTTAAAGATTATACTAAAATGCGCGCGCGCGCGCACGCACACACACACACACACACACACACACACACACACACACACACACACACACACACACACACACACACACACACACACACACACACACACACACACACACACACACACACACACACACACACACACACACACACACACACACACACACACACACACACACACACACACACACACACACACACACACACACACACACACACACACACACACACACACACACACACACACACAGAGCCCCCGAGCCATTGGAATTAATGAATGAAGGTTAAAATCAATGTTCCAGCCTGGAAACAAACCCGGGATGCCCTGGGTCAACCAGCACGCTAAATATTTAGCCATTGAGCTGAATTAATCAGGAGAGTCAATGTTGGTGCGTATTAGAGACAGATTTCTTACGAGTAGTAGACAGTATGTCCGTATCATTTCTTGTTTATTTCTTATTTTCTTAATGGGAGTAACTCCGTTGACGGACAAAGTTGTGTGCTGTTCAATCTTTGACACAAAATAGTGACTGCAAAAATGAGATAAACTGCAGTGCCTGACTATCACCGTATTCCAATGCACCAAATTAAACATCAGTTTTAGGTTATTCATACCACCACCAAGCTTGATAGCTGCAGTCTACTTGTTGTAAATCAAATGATGATTTTTTCGTGGGAACTTTTTAATGTTCGAATCAAGATTGATCAAAGACCAATTATGTATATGTGGATATGTGGATACAGTAGAGTCCTGCAAACTTGACCTAATGGACTGAGAGGGTGTCAAGTTTCTGAAACTTTGAATTTTACAGAATAAGAGGTGGGATATTCACTACTGATAATATTTTATTGCATATTACTGTAATGAAAGTTCTAGTACAATATAGGTTACAGAAAAATACATCATCCCCTAAAATAATTGTTAAAAATTTAAAAAACTCTTATAAAAACTGACAAAATGACTAATCCTTTGTAGAAAACATTTTGTGATGCTTGACTGTTTAACACTCTTTTTGTCTTCGTCCAGCTTCATCACATAAGTGACAGAGAAACAAAATGTCCATAGCGGATGCACCTTGCTCCTCTATGTAACAGAGCATTCCTTCAGCGGCCTTTAGTCCTTCTCTGTGAGTCGTGTGTTTTACTTTTTCGTTGCCTTCAGTCTCTTCATCTTCTGATTCATGTTCATATTTATCTTTGTTCACTTTCACTAGTGCAACTATTCCAGTATCTAAAAGTTCACAGTTTGTATCCTGTTTCACCCATTCTCCAACATCATCACCAGTAACATCTCCGCAGCCTGGAATTTTCTTCAGTAAGTCCACTATTTCACAATGTTCTGTCTCTTTCCCCACTTTCTTGAAATTTGTTTCCTGAATGGTCCAGCAAGTTTCTCCTGAAATGAACGAGGCTTAAATGCTCGATTTTATTTCAAGATTCCAATATCCACTCCACTACGTCAAACATGTCTATTTTCATTAGTTCATCGATCATGACACACCCTTTCTCCATGGCTAAGACAAGAGAAGAAAGAAGTATACTTCTGTATCTCTTCTCCAATGCATCCAAAAATGCCCTGGTCCATTGGTTGACACATCTGTGTTACGTTAGGAGGGAGAAACATAGCTCTTATATCTTTGTCTCTTAATTGTTCCACATGAGGATGGGATGAGACATTGTCGAGAATGAGAAGTTCTAATTTTGGCAGGATTTTTCGATTTTAGAAACTTTTCTACCAATGGAACAAACTCCTTATAAAACCAGGTCTCAAGAATTGTTCCATTGATCCATGCATTTCACCGATTCCTGTACCAACGGCAATCATACAAGGTGTCAGTCCCATTAATGAACTTACAACGTTTTTAAACGCCCAAGGACTTTTTGATTTACCAATGAGCACTAGTTTGAGCTTATTGTTAACTTCTGCATGCCAAAATTGTAAGTCTCTCCTTATTTCTTTAATATGGGGCCAATTTTTCTTCCCTGGATGCAAATGTTTTCAAAGACACCATTCGAAAATTCAGTCCAGACTCACCACAGTTGTAAACTTGATCCCCAGAGAGATGCTTCTTTTCAATTTTCCTTGAATTTATTAACATTTTCAAAGTTGGCAGATAGTTTTCATTTCAAACGTTTAACTATCTGATGCCATAGCACTTCTTCCACCTGTTGAGCCACCCTATACTAGCAGTAAATTGAGGCACCTCTTCTTGAAATTCCTCATACCATTTGAGGGCTTTTACTTGCAAAGTAGGTCCTGAATTAGTTGTTACTTCTTCCCTTTGCTGCCTAAACTACAAATAAAGCACCTCACTCACTTTTTCATATTAGCCACTTTTCATGCTTCCTTCATTTAAACTATCAATACAGGCACTTTTCTCACACCTCTTCTTTTTCCACCCTATTATGGTAGTTTTTCCAACATCTAATTCCATGGCAATTTTATTAACACTTTCCCCTCTGTCCAGTCTCTGTAAGGCATCTAATATCATTTCCATTGTGTTAATTTGTTTTATTTTCTTCTCATTCGACATTGTCAGTTGAACAGGCAACACAAAACTTGTAAACCTGGATGTAAACTGAGAAATTGTAGTGACAATGAACTCAAAGTTCAGCTTACAGTAGGGAACGGTCTGCAGTGAAGCCCACTAATGGCTGACAAGAATAGAAAGGAATTTGAGCATTGATTGACAGGGTATACCTACTTCTGAAGGAGGGGATGGGGTAGATTGCAATTATTTCCACAAAAAGAACGGAACCTGTCACCAATTTTGTTAGGCAGTTCCATGAATTACAGTCACAAAGGGAAAGGCATACAAATTGAATACCGTAGCAAATAAAACATAAAAATATGCAGATATTCAGATGCATAATACAGTATTGCAGTTAAAATAATACAGTACTGTAATTAAAATATGCCTATACTTTTTGCACTGTTTAGCAAGGTTAGAAACTACAGTATTACAGTCTAGTATTAATAGACCACATTATTTAAAAGATAATGTTCTGCTTGACCAGCAAAAATCATTTAGCAATTTTAAAAAAGGAGAAAAATGGTGCTTGTCATGTTGGTGAGTTATACAGTATGTGGAGTTAACAGGGGTCGAGTTAGTGGGATACTACTGTAGTATGGTTAGCTGGTGGATTGTGGATTAAAATCTTCATTTCCTTAAACAGATACTGTACAGTGATTCTTCAAATATTATTTTTCCAGGGAAACGGCAGATGTGCACGTGACACAGGTACTGGAATCCACAGCAAAGTTTGCTCCTGAAACTGAACAAGTAAGTGTGAATCCATTTCACTGTTGATTGGTACAGTTTCGTATGATTACTGTCTACAACTATTCTTTTATTTGACATTTTCTGTGAAATTTTCTGGAGTAGTCACCTTTTGTTATACATACTATTCTTGTTGAACAATAAATCCCTGTAAAGTTGTGTATGAAAGTAACTTACATATAAATGACCTGTGCTCTGTTGTTGAGTAACATGTTAAGGATAATACCGTCTTTACTCGTGTATTAGACCCCCCCCCCCCCGGCTTTTCAAGACGAAGAAAATTAAAAAAAATCTCGCCTATAAGACCCCCCAACGTAATTCGTCAGAGAACGATGACGATTCCGCTTCGAAGCGGGTGCAAGTCTTATTGCAGCTCTGATGACATCGCACAAATTTGTGAATAGTTTCGTCCGTACGACCTACGCAATGAAAAACGCGTCGAATCCATGTAGTACATCTGTGTTTCATAGTTAAGAAATGTCCGCCTCTGTAGCGTACGTCTACTGCAGCTCTGATGACATCGCACAAATAGATGAATAGGCCTAGCTTCGTGTCCAACCCGCCCATTGCAAGCATGCATCAGTCATGCTATATATCTTTGTTTTGTAGTTAATAATGTCCGCCAGCGTAATGGCTAGCACAATTAGTTGCTATTTTCGGGGGGGGGGCTGACTTAGATTCCCAGTAATGTATTGCCAGATATTTACGAATGACAGGAAGGGTGATACGTGGTAAAAGCGGTAACTGTAACTCCCCTCCACTAGGCGTGTGTCTAAAAAGAGCTGTATCACCTCGGGATGAGGAAACGAGTTTACTTTAGTTGAGAAATATTCGTGGTTGTTGCTATTTATACAGCAGGCGAGATCATTAACAAAGTGGTCGTTTAATATCTCATAACTCGGGCCATTATAGGTATATATTTGGAGAGAAGTAAGTTTAAAACGTGATAAAAGCTATCCAATTCAAACAATCGTTTTACTCGCCAACGTACCTAACAAATAATAATAATTTTATGTCCCGACGTACTTTAAACGATTTTTGGAGACGCCAAACAAAACATACTAGGGTATGCGTTAATAAAAAAAGAGGCAACGAACGTACAAAATTAAACATTATGATAATAAAACTCATTACCGCCACACCTGTAGATATCCATAAATGCGGTATATTTTCCTGTTATTTATTTTTATCTAACCTAACCTACAATCTAATCTAATCTAATCTAACCTAAACAACGTGGTCTGTCTTATCACATGGACAGCAGTTTATGCAAATCCTGATGTGATAAATGTAGAGAACAAGCATGAAATATACTAAAAAATAAGGCTCTGTGTTTCAACAGCCGCAGTTATCAAAAGAATGTTTCCAGTTACTATGTATTACATTTAGAAGTACAACTCGTAACATACGCTAGTTATCAGCTGATGGTTTGGCATGCCTTCTACAGTACGGCTTTATTCGGAAGGAGTG
This sequence comes from Anabrus simplex, assembly GCF_040414725.1. Classification (NCBI taxonomy): domain Eukaryota; kingdom Metazoa; phylum Arthropoda; class Insecta; order Orthoptera; family Tettigoniidae; genus Anabrus; species Anabrus simplex. Next base: position 170,146,604 of record NC_090266.1, on the reverse strand, counting down.
GCTTCTGCTACATATACACCAACTGGGAATATCAGAGACCATCTGGGAATAGATTTACACTGTTTAGACTGTATAATCGGGAACAAAATTATTTTTAAAAGGTTCAAAAAGACGGGACCTCGCATGCTCTTGATTTCAGCGCATGGCTCGAAGAGAATGAACAATGAAGCATGGCTGACGCGACTGACGAGAGATAGCAGTGAAGATGACGTCACTTAGAATGCCGACACACCGGTAGCAAGGCAGGGAAGTTGACGGTGCAGGGCGATAATTCAAATGAAAGCAGTGATCAGGTTTACTGTGTGATAGGCCTACTGCTGAACTGACAGAGACAAATGACTGGCCATTAAGTTCTTTTGTATGAATATTTAATTATATGATAACACGATACCCTTATCCCTTTCTTCTACGGGATCGAGTATGGAGTGAGACGAATCTTCGTAGCGAGTTTTTACGGCCGTATGCCCTTCCTGACGTCAACCTCACTAGAGGAATTAATGAGATGTAACGAATGACGTGATATGATTAACTAAAACGGACTTTTATACATACCATAGGCCTAAAATTTGTGTTCACCATTTTTTGTCTTTTTACGTTTAGAAACACTGCCTTCTGACAAAAATAGCCAGTATAACGTAGATACATTCTAAGTTTGTTAAATAATAGTATAGAATGTTTACATGTACAATTTATAGCTCTTTATAACCTAGAAGTCATGTGTTCGCTGCACAAAATTTTGAGGTTATCGCATATTGGACCCCACTTTATTATTTTTGGCTTATAAGTGGGGAAAAAAGGGGTCTAATACATGAGTAAATACGGTATATTTATGTCTGAATGCCCATGTTTCTGCTTCTGATTTTCTGTGGAAGCTTCATAGGTCCATAACATGCAGTCCTCACACTAACTGTATATGTCCATTCAATGGAAGTTCATACTTTTATTATAATGAAAAACTCAATTTAAATTTGTTGTTGACTTGTAATATTTTGAAATAAAAGCGTAACTGAATAGTATACAAGTTTACAGCCACTTTACATTATAATACAGAATATTTACTTCAAATATTTGTAAACCATTAAAGTTATCAAAAATCTTTTTCCACATTCAATAATGTTACCTAAGGACTTATAATCAGATTGCAATACTTTTCCAGGATGTCAATATCTGCTGAGATCATGGTACTAATTTTGGTTTTTAAATGGAACATCCCTTAAAAATCATCACGTATCTGTTTTTCCATAGACATTCCATTTCCTGTAGAAGTACTTGTCAGATTTTGAAAATAATCACACCTCCTGAATTTGCAATCTTCATATCCCTAATGCTAAGTGTAGAAAATATTGTAATTCCATTTAAAAAAAGGGTGTAGTACTACCATATATATGCAAATAGTCTGTGTCATGAAATAATCCACGTACCCAAATTTTAGGAGAGAATTTTTTTTTTTAAATTGATCTTAATTTGTGTTTTATTTACGAGAAATTAATCCTACTGACCCGCTGAATCAGGATTATTATGCGATTTGCATACCTTCCCGTGATAATTGTAATCGGCTAGTTTTGCCTGTCTTGTAATGAGTGTACTGTCTGGTATTAGCTGTATAAGACCGTGTTATGCAGAATGCACCGTGATTACTATTTGTTTTTTGAAGTAGCATTTTATTCTTTAGCCAGTTGTGAGTACAACTTTCTCTGACATTGTACTCTCTTCCTGCTATGCGATTTCCAATGTACTTTGCATCTTCAGTAACCCTAAGCCTTTCATTAGCCTAAAACAAGCGATTATGAGAACTTGAAGCCATACTTAATATGTGGTTCACACTTCAAGCATGCTACTAATGCCACACAAACCAAGGCTGAAAAATGCTATAGTATAACAGGATCCATTGTTTGAGTTGAAGCAGTATCAGTCTTATTTCAAATAATGTGTCCACTCAAGATTTTCTTTGCTAAATATGAGAAAAAAATATGCGTGTAGTATTTGCATGTGTACGATATTATCTCTGCAGGTACTGACATATTGGAAAAGTACTGTAAGTTTGATAATGAGCACTTTGGTAACATTACTGAGCGTGAAAACCGATTTTTCAATATCTTCAACAGTTATGAGTTATTTGAGATGAACATCTTAGCTGACTTACCTTGTTCATTATACTGCCAGATCAAGCGAAAACTAGCATTAAATTTACAGCCACTCTCCTTGACGTATCAAAGCTTTTGATGCCAGATAGCACAAGTATGAGTAGTTTTATTGCTTATCTTGTGTAACAGTTTGCTGGGTGAAGAATACTACAAACACAAGTTCTTGTAAATTGCAGACTGCAGTAAGAATATTGTAGACATTTACTGTCATGTTTTATTATTTCAAAAATTTTTAGAATGCAGTTGCAAATCTTTCCATGTCACCATATATGTATACTAGCAAGATACCCGTGCTTCGCTACGGTATTATACTGAAATTTATAATTGAATGCTTATTGTTTTAGATATATAATCCTCCGAAATTCGCGATCTGACTCGTTTTCTGCGAGAATCCACCATAATTCCCAATCTGACTCGTTTTCTATTATTTTACATGTTACCTCCCATTTTTTCAATCTTCCTTTTCAGCAATCGATTTCGTACTTCCCGGGTTAGGCTCAGGTATACCTCCCAGTCAGTTGGGTCCGTAAATCTGTGCCATCTTTTCCTGTAATCATTTTTAATATGGTTAAAAGCCTTTAGGAGATCCGGTGTGGTGTCGTATTGGGTGCCTTGGCGGCACTGACCCACGGCCGGGATGCATTCTTAGTCAATACCCGTCCAGGAGCCGTTTCCAGCGCAGTCCGCACATTTGACGATGGTCCGGAACATTATTATTATTATTATTATTATTATTATTATTATTATTATTATTATTATTATTATTATTATTATTATTACTACTATGTGTTGCTGGAATGGCTGATGACAGGGAAAACCGGAGTATCCGGAGAAAAACCTGTCCCGCCTCCGTTTTGTCCAGCACGAATGACACATGTAGTGAACGGGATTTGAACCACGGAACCCAGCTGTGAGAGGCCGGCACTCTTGCGCCTGAGCAACGGAGGATCCTTATAAGTACATTAATAGCAGTAAAATCAATTAGTCTCACCTCCTTCTACACCCCACCGCCGTTAAGTTCATTTACCGCCACATCCCCCACCCCAAGAAAAATTAAAAGAAGGCTTCTTTCTTTATGTTTAAGGGAGATTCCAAACACCAATGTTCACGTCTATTACCTTCAGCTTTGAGATATAAGTATCCCCCATAAAAATAATTTACTTTTTGCACTTCATTTCACACTACTCCCCCCCCCCCCCTCCCCAAGTGAATTTTCCCGCAAAAAATACTTGTTTCTTTAATAGTAAAGGATCTTCTAAATACCAATTATCACGACTCAAAATTCTTCAGTTTTTGATTTATGTGTCCTCATTAAAGGAATTCAACTCCTTTACACTCCCGCCCTCCAAGATGGTTCCCCCCCCCAAACGCGTTTTTCTTTGTTTTTAAAGGAGATCCGAATACGAATTATCACGTCTGTAACAACTTTAGTTTTTATTAGATGTATGTATTCTCATACAATTAAGTCAATTAATTTTTCAATTCTTTCACCCCCCACCCCCTTCATTGGATTTTCCGACAATACGTGTTTCTTTATTTTTAAAGCAGATTCCAAATATCAAATTTCACGTCTGTAACATCTTCATATTTGAGATATCAGTAGCCTAATTAAAAGAATTCAACACCATTTTCAGTCACTTTTACCCCCCCCCCCCCGCGCTCCACCCAAGTGGTATTTCCGAAAACTAAAAATACACGTTTCTTTATGTTTAATAGAGATTAAAAAAATACCATTTTTCACTTCCGTAACATGTTAAGTTTTTTGAGATATACTGTAAAAATTCTCATTTTAAAATTTCACCCCTTTTGAGTTCCCCTTAAGTGGAGTTTCCCAAAACAAATCACCTATGTTTCTTTACATTTACAGGAGATTCCAAACACCCACTTTTTACATCTGTAACATTTTACATTTCCAAGATATTCTGTAGATATAGTCTTTCAAATAATTCACTCCATTTTGTCACTCCTGTTTAACCGCCATTAATTGGATTTTCCAAAAACTAAAAAATACGTGTTTCTTTATTTTTAAAGGAGATCCCATATACAAATTGTCAGTTCTGTAATATCTTTCATTTCTGAGATATATGTATCCTTATTAAAGGCATTCAACCCATTTCTCACCCTTTTAAACCCCTCCTATTGGGATTTAAGGAAACAAAAAAAGACGTGTTCCTTTATTTTTAGAGGAGAATCTAAGTACCAATTTTACATCTGTAAATTTTAAAGTTTTAAGATGTAGACACACTCATTTTAAAAATTCACCCCCCCCCCCCACTTCTCACCCCCCAATATTTGGATTTTCCAAAAACGAAAAAGTACGTGTTTCTTTACTTTTAAAGTAGATCCCAAATACAAATTTTCAGGTCTGTAATATCTTCAGGTTCTGAAATATAAGTAGCCTCATTAAAGGCATTCAACCCATTACTCACCCTTTTACACCCTTCCTATTGGAATTTTCCGAAAACAAAAGAATACGCGTTTCTTTATTTTTAAAGGAGATTCTAAATACCAATTTTTACGTCTATAAAGTTTTGAGATATAGATACACTCATTTTAAAAAATCACCCCCTTTTCACCCCCCCTTAATTGGATTTTCCAAAAACAAAAAATACGTGTTTCTTTATTTTTAAAAGAGATCCCAAACACCAATTTTCAGATCTGTAATATCTTCAGTTTCTGAGATATAAGTAGCCTCCTTAAAGGATTCAACCGCTTTTTCACCCCTTTTCACTCCTCCTATTGCGATTTTCCGAAAACAAAAAAATAAGTGTTTCTTTATTATTAATGAAGATTCTAAATACCAATTTTTACATCTGCAAACTTTAAAAGTTTGGAGATATAGATTCACTCATTTTAAAAATTCACCCCCTTTTCACCCTCCGATTAACTGGATTTTCCAAAAACAAAAATACGTGTTTCTTTATTTTTAAAGGACATTCTAAATACCAATGTTTACATCTATAAACTTTAAAAGTTTTGAGGTATAGATACACTCATATTAAAAAATCATCCCCCTTTTACCCCCACCATTAATTAGATTTTCTAAAAACAAAAAAATACGCGCTTCTTTATTTTTAAGGGAGATCCCAAATACCAATTTTCAGGTCTGTAATATCTTCAGTTTCTAAGATATAAGTATTCTCTTTAAAGGCATTCTACCCCTTTTTCACCCCTTTTCTCCCCTCTTATTGGGATTTTCCGAAAGCAAAAAAATACGTGTTCCTTTATTATTAATGAAGATTCTAAATACCAAATTTTACATCTCTAAACTTTAAAACTTTTGAGATATAGATGCACTCATTTTAAAAATTCACCCCCTTTTCACCCCCTATTAATTGGATTTTCCAAAAACAAAAAATACGTGTTTCTTTATTTTTAAAGGAGATCTCAAACAGCAATTTTCAGGTCTGTAATATCTTCATGTTCTGAAATATAAGTAGCCTCATTTAAGGCATTCAACCCCTTTTTCACCCTTTTCCACCCTTCCTATTAGTTTTTTCCGAAAACAAAATAATACATATTTCTTTACTTTTAAAGGAGATTCTAAATACCAATTTTTACATCTATAAACTTTAAAAGTTTTGAGATATAGATACACTCATTTTAAAAATTCACCCCCCTTTTCACCTACCAATAATTGGATTTTCTGGAAACAAAAAGATACGTGTTTCTTTATTTTTAAAGGAGCTCCCCAACACCAATTATTTTTAAGGAGGATTCTAAATACCAATTTTTATATCTGTAAACCTTTAACGTTTTGAGATATAGATACACTCATTTTAAATTTTCACCACCCTTTTCACCCCCTTAGAGACGGAATATCCAAAAATCCTCTCTTAGCGAGCACCTACATCTTATTATGAATGTATCCTCAAAATTTCATTGCTTTATGTCCAGTAGTTTTGGCTCGGCGATGATGAATCAGTCAGTCAGTCAGTCAGTCAGTCAGGACAAGTTACTTTATATATATAGATGGTCACAGAATCTCATGTTTCTTGTTTGAGTGAGAACTCATGTTTAAAACTCCATCTTACTGTTGCAAGTAGTATCAGAGTTTCAGTGGCCTATGCTTCTTTTCTTTACTGATGACCACTTTGACAGCTTAACTTAGGGTATCTTTAGTCTTAGATATTATTCTTATATTTATGGAATGAACTGATGATCAATTGTCACCTGACTGTTGTACTGAGGTTGCATATTTTTAAAGTCTTTATATTTCACATATTATACAGTACAGTTTTTCACTATAATCTGGCTGCCCAGCTGAAATGACCTCTGTATATAAATAGAAACAGAGTTATTTTCTGCTGATGAGTATTGCAATTCCTTGCTTTTAAAGTTATTAAAATGTTATCTATTTCAGTGACCTGTGTATGTGACCATAGATTGGTGGCTGATAATAATCAGAACATCGGATCCAAATTTTATTTTGTTATCCAGATCGTTGATTGCATTTTCTGCTATAGCAGGCTTATCTTGCTGGTTTTAGTTACAGTAGAATTCCGCTGTAACGAACACCAGTATAACAAAATTTTCAGAATAACAAATATTTTTTTTTGGTCCCTTCCTTTTTCCCTATTTGTTGTATGTTAAAATATTTCATTTTAACAAATTTCATAGTTTCAGTTTAACGAATTAAAATTGAGCTCTTTTCTTTACCAGTTTTACCATATTTTCTCAAATTAAAACCAAAATTCATCCTGTTTTATGACCAACATTTTTCTTGTTACATTATTTCGTTATTCAGACGATATGATCGCCATTTTCCATATATGCACCGTACGCGATTGAGAAGGCAATCGCTTTTGTGTAACCAATACGCTTCACCCAGTTCTCACATGTGGTATGGAACTTATTTGGGAAAGACTAACGGTGTCCGACCTTCGAACTATTGAAAATGTAAAGGCCAGATTTCTGAAACGAACACTGGGCATCTCCAAGATGTCACCATCACGACTTGCATATGAATTATCCAAAGAAACTTTTTTACTGGAAGATTTGAAAATAAGAATGCAGCTTTCACATACGCAGCAAAACGTAGTAGTTCTCCAAGAGAGAAAGAGAAAACAAGTAGAAATAAGCCTGGATTTTTATTCAGCTGATGCTATGATTGACCGCAGCTGGACCGGTCCAAATAATGACGTGAGAAGTGCTTTAAATAGGCTGGCGGTACATGGGTTTCACCATCGTCTATGCCGGCGATCAGACTTTCACGAACCGTCCCTCCCTACATTGTGTACATTGTGTGATAAACATTGCAATCGCTATCATTTCAGCAAGTGCAACAAGAGAACAAAATCTTCACTAGAATATGTGAAAGATTAATGTATTTTTCTTTTAATGCACATTTGTGCGCTATTAAATAAATAAATAAATAAATATGCTTCGCCTGTCATCCAATGTAAGACGTCACTCTATTAGCAGAGTAGGAGCGCCAAGTTTGCAATCCACCAATGAACGCTACGCTTTGCACAACCAATAGGCTTCGCCCATCAACCAATGTAAGACATCTCACTATTGGCTGAATAGGATCGCAATGTTTGTAATCCACCAATAAACGCGATGGTTTCGTCGCATCATGCATTGCATGTTTCTTCTTCGTATTAATTCGCAAAGCCTATTCAAAGCACTTCTCACATTCTCTTTGACTTCTCATGTCATTATTTGGACCGGTCCAGCTGCGGTCAATCATAGCATCAGATGAATAAAAATCCAGGCTGATTTCTGCTTGTTTTCTCTTTCTCTCTTGGAGAACTACTTCTTCTTGCTGTTAAGGTTGTATCATTAAACTTGCAAAGTTCGTGTGCATTTCGTTAAATAAATAAGTACATATCATCGCAAATGGATAAGCAGAAGTGACAGCAGTTTTCTTTGAGTGAAAAACGTAAAATATTTGCGGAAGTAGAGAAAGGCGGAAAGAAAGGAGATGTAGCGAAGAAGTATGGCATTAGCCCGTCAACACTTCCTACTTTTTTTAAAAACAGAAATATAAGATAGAGGAAAGCATTGATGCTGATGCCCTAGGTCCACAGCATAAGAAGATCAGGACAACCGACTACAAGGAGGTGGAAATGCGAAGTAAAAACATTCCAATAAATGGTCCACTGTTATGTGAGTGTGCACGTTCTTTCGCACGTTCGCTTGGGTCAGCTGAGTTTATGGGTAGTGCTGGTTGGCTTCATAGATTCCGGAAGAGATATGGCATATCCCACAAAATTATAAATGGTGAAGCTAACGATGCCCCGAAGGAAGTTGCGTCTTCATGACGGCTGGAGACTCTAAAGGATGCCTTGAAAGAATATTCGCTGGCAGACATTTATAATGCAGATGAAACTGCGTTATTTTATAAACTAATGCTGAACAAAACCCTTGATTTTAAGGGAAATAAGTGTTTTGGGGGCAAACGTTCAAAAGAACGTATCACGGCTCTTTTGTGCACCAATTTCACAGGGACGGACAAACTGAAGCCTCTCATAATTGGGAAGTTTGGGAAGCCAAGGTGCTTCAAGGGGGTGCAACATCTGCCCTGTGAATACAGGCACAACTCTAAGGTATGGATGACATCTGTGCTATTCAAAGAGTGGTTGTTGGACTTGGAACATCGGATGAAGGCTGAAAAGAGGAGAATTCTTCTATTATTGGACAATTGCTCTTCTCATAATTGTGTGCCTCGCCATTTGGAGCCTGTAAAAGTTTTATTTTTGCCTCCAAATACAACTTCAATTCTGCAACGGTATTACCGAGCTCGTGTAGTCCGTCAAATGCTGTGCAATGTTGCCACGAATAGAGACATTAACATCAATATATTGGAAGCAATGCAGATGTTTAATGCTGCATGGAAATCCTTGAATGCAGACATCAACACAAACTGCTTTAGAAAAGCTGGAGTGGTTTTTACAGAAGACGTCGCAGAAAGTGAAGTGTTGGATGATGTGGAAACCGAGGAGAATTGGAAGCGTTTGTGTACAACGTTGGATGTGCCATCTAGGTAAGTCTTACCGACTACATCAATGTAGATAGTGATGTAATAGTCCACAAAGAAATCACCAATGAGGAAATTCTGGAGGACATTATGAATGATAGAGATCCATGCGATGAGGAGGAAGAGGAAGACAACCCCCAAAATGATTGTGATCGACAGAGCTTGGCTCTTCAGCAGGCAACGAACATGGCACATAGCCTTCAAGATTTTCTTGTGTCACGAAGTGATGTGCCAGAATCTGTTTTAAATTCATGTGCAGTGGTTGGTGACTATTTGGAACGAGCTTTTTTGTCTGGATCTGTTCAGAAGAAAATCACATAGTTTTTCAAAAAATGATGTTCTGGAACAGTGTGTAGACTTGCTGGTACAATGTAAAAATAGATTTTCTGAAAACATCTGTCAGTACTGTAACTCTTATTATTATAATGGTATTTTGAAGTTATATAGATCCTGCAGCTGATATAACAGGGCAGATGACCTCGTAGTTCCGCCCCTAAAAACAACAATAACTAACGGATATAATGCTAGGCGAGTTCTTAAGAATTGACTTATTTCAGTATAACAAAATTTCAGTACAACAAATTAATTTCAGAGGTCCCCAAAATTTTGTTATAGTGGTATTTTACTGTACAGTGATTCTTGTGTACTGCTAATCTGGTGTCAAAACTATGTTTTGTAGTTCTTGTATACTCCATCTCTCTGCTGTAGAGATTGCAAATTGTTGTAAGGAAACACAGGTTCTAAATGGTTTATAATTTACCATATTGGTCTGAAGATAAACACAGATTTGTTCTAAATGGTTTATAATTTACCATATTGGTCTGAAGATATGAGACTTTTTCCCTTTAAAATGCCCATTTGAAAAACAGTACCAACCTTATATTACAACCTTGTCTGAGTACAGCCACCTTAGTCTGGGTCTACCTCTTGTTCTTCTTCCTTCAATCTTAGTCTCCCATCATCTGCTTCAGTATCCTTCTGTCATCCATCCTCTTAACATGCCTAAACCATCTCAGTTTATTTATTTCCATTCTGTAGGAAAGCTTTTCCACTTTAATTCCCTTTCTGACATCTTCATTTCTTACCCTTTCCTTTCTGTTTGTATTATCATTCTTCTTAAAAAATTTGTCTCACTGGCCTGGATTTTACTCTCCTGTCTTTTCATCAGTGTCCAGGTCTCTACTGCATACGTTACATTTATATCACCTCTTTACACTTCACTTCCTTCTTCAAGATCTAGTTCCTCACGTTGCTGAAATAGTTTCCCTGTTGTATCTTTTTTGCTGATCTTTGTGTCCACTCCTTCTCACTTTGCTTCCTAAGTATCTGAAGCTTTCTACAATTTTAAAGTCTTTTTCCCTCAGTTTCTTCAATACCTTCCCCTTCTCTTTCTTTTAAAGTAAGCACCATTGTCTTACTTTTCTCTGCAATTATTTTTGTTCCATAATTACCAATATATTAATTCAATATGTCCAGTTGACCATGCACTTCCTCTCCATTTGCTCCTCACACCACACTGTCATCTGCAAGCAAACAGCATTAAAAAATAAATTGTTGTAGAATGCAGATTTCTGTTATGTCATTAAGTTAGAGCTGCTTAAAACTTATAGTTGTACACCTTTAGCTCAAAGCCTCAGTAGTGCAATAGGCAACATGTAATTCTTATAACCGAGCTCGATAGCTGCAGTTGCTTAAGTGCGGCCAGTATCCAGTATTACATGTTATAAATCTCATTTTTGATCCGTATTGAAAATTTACAGTTCAACAACAATAAAGGTGTTTAAATTAAATCCACCTATTCAATACTTTTATTTTCACTTATAGTGGTTACATAAATAGACTATCAGTTAAATGGGACATGTTTCGCCCTCAATTAAGGGCATCTTCTGCCTAAAAACAATCATCAAGAGTACAACTAATATTAAATGTGGAAGCTAAAAGTTTAGCCGGTTATTAAAATTCGGGACATAAAAATGTGAAAAATGATACAATATATAAAGATGCTAATGGAAACACTGTCAATGATTAAACTATAATCTTGTCAGAGACTAAAACTTCTTCCATTAAAATTCTAATTAAAACAGTTCATTTAAAATGTTAGTGGAATACCAAAGTGGTAATAATATAAAGCCAACAACATGAGGGCGCGAACACAAGCATAAACATGATTGTCATAGTTACAATATGTCCAAGGCCGCTGATGAAATTCGTGAGCATAAAGTGAGACAGAGGCATCAGTTGAAAAATTGTGGAAGTGGCGCTTAGCACCGGTAGGTAATACTGTTGGCTAAAACCTTGCCAGGAAATGTCAGTAGATACTGAAATAATGTTTTCTATAAGAGAAGGAAAAGATGAATTAAGAAGTTGAACGTAAGGAGAGAATTCGGATTACATAATTTGAAACAGATGAGGACTTACGTGTTGGTTGAAAGTTGTTATTTGTTATCTACTGTTGTGTTGGTTGCTGCCCTTCTGTTGGCTCTGAGACTTGTGTTGTAACTGTGCTGCAGAGGCGGCAGTGAACTCGGAGGGGAAGGAATAGGGGAGTGTGAAAGGGGGGAGAGGATGGGTAGAGTCAATTGTGACGAGGCTGACAAAGGGGCAGAGTCAACTGTATTGCTGGAAGTAGGTCTAATATCTGTAGGTATGGGAGGAGTATTAGAGTATGAAGAATTAAATATATTAAGTATCCTAAATTTATTCGAACAAACTGACTTTATTAATTTCGGCATTAATTCATGTAACATACTTTTACTGTCCGTGGTTCCATTAAGATTCTGTTCCTTATTGTACGTCTGATCTAAATAGATATACAAACTTCCTAATTCATTCAACATTCTCCCTATTTCTATGTTTCTAATTATCGCTAGGTCTTTCTCTATGGATTCAAATTGTGACCAGTCTCCATCATATGCAAACTCATCGCTGAGTATTTCCTATGTTTTTCCGCGTTAACCCTTTCACACTCAGCGCGCCGATCTATCGGCGCGAGAGGTTATGGCGAAAACGCTCACGGCGCCGATACATCGGCTCTGTCTTATTTACGGATTTTGGTCATTTGCGTAGCTGTTAAATCGTAACAGTTGATCGTGGCGGTACATTAAAGCGTTGAATTTGTGTTTAACTCAACAGATATATCCACCAGCCCTACAAAATATTTTTTTATTTTCGACAAATGAAATCTGCTGAGCGTGAATGTTTATGTTGTGGTTATTTGAAGTTGTTATTGCGTGGATCTGTTTTGATTGGCTTATGAATACAACAAGTTGATCTTGCTATGAGTTTTGTTTATAGTTTATTTCGTTTCTTTGGTATATCGTGTGTTCGATGCACTTCGTAAACTACAATTTACTCCTTTCCATAACTCCGTTGTTGCACGTGCTTGCGTCATCTTTTTATAGTAATGGCTAGGCCATATTCAAGGCCGAATGAGGCCGAGATCCATGAATTTTCAGATGATTTAGACAGTAATAATGACCTTCTTTTGAAGAAAGTGATTCCCGTTATGTGGGAAGTGACACGGTCGTAACTGCTCACCGTGCATCGGACCGCGAGGCCCTGACATCGATGACCGTTACATGTACACTGAATAACTTTGTGCAATGCTTCATGAGTGAATTGCAGCACACACATCATATTGATATCAAATTATTCAGAATTAAATGTTCTTTCATCCGCGTGTAAGAGTAAAGAAGGAAGACGCAACAATGTCTAATTTTCTGTCATTGAAAACAATAATTTACTTTTAAAAACTTATTTTCGAAATTTAATAATTTTTTTGGGCTTAACCAATAACAATACGTCCAACATATATTCATTTCTGAAATGCTTATAGTTTCCTGTATTAGTGTGATTAATTTTATTTTAATGTGTGTTAAACTCTTTACGTGTTGAATTTTCGTAAATTTGCTTTGGAAAATCACAAAAATTGGTCTGAGTGTCTTCGAGCAAACACCTGCATATAGGCTGAGTGCCAAAGGGTTAACATGTTCCATGTATCATGTCATAAAACTTCTCCCAGTCTGTCCAACATATGAAAAATTACACTGAGTACATTTGAGTCTGTATACTCCTGATCCCAAATAACGATTTTTGTCATAATTAACTTTTTTATGATTAAAGAATATGGACTGCTTAGTATTAGTAGTTCTAAAAGCTATATTAAAATTATGTTTCTTGAATACGTTAGTAATCTGGTGTATAGCTGGATTATTAAAAGTGAATGTAGCATACTCATGAATTATGAATGTATTTGGAGACCTTATAATACATGGGAGAATTTCGGCAATTGATTATCGGACGAATCGGAACATCTTTTTTATGTATTTTGGGCAAAGCTCTAGTTTCAGGGAGCCTAGGATTCATATTGACAAGTTTTAATTGTTCTTGTTCGGTAAAGAGAGATGTGGATCTTTTAAGTAAGGCCTTTAAGTTGCGTTGAACTTTAGCTAACGGATCTTTAGTCACTAATGTGTATTTGTTATTTTCAAAAAATCTTCAGTTTTCTTAATATATGTTTATCCATCAAAACGATCGCACCCCCCTTGTCATCCTTGGTTACTATAATATTGTTATCTTCAATTTTCGATTTCATGCTTTTTATTGTTTTCTGTTGTTTAGGATCAAATTTAGTATAAATCTCTTTAGCTAATCTGGGTAATCTCTTCTTTAACTCAAATCTTACTTCATCTTGTACATCGCATGGGAGTTTCATCAGCGGCCTTGGATATATTGTATTTATGACAATCATGTATATGCTTGTGTTCATGCCCTCATGTCGTTGGCTTTATATTATTACCACTTTGGTATTCCACTAACATTTTAAATTAACTGTTTTAATTAGAATTTTAATGGAAGAAGTTTTAGTCTCTGACAAGATTATAGTTTAATCATTGACAGTGTTTCCATTAGCATCTTTATATATTGTATCATTTTTCACATTTTTATGTCCCGAATTTTAATAACTGGCTAAACTTTTAGCTTCCACATTTAATATTAGTTGTACTCTTGATGATTGTTTTTAGGCTGAAGATGCCCTTAATTGAGGGCAAAACATGTCCCATTTAACTGATAGTCTATTTATGTAACCACTGAAAATGAAAACCTACAACCTGTTTTCCAGTCATTGACCGGGTCAAGGATGTAATGAATGAAGCAGATATAGGCTGTTAGTACGATGGGGTCGCCACTCCCAAAGTGATATATTAATGAATGATAGATGCTATGAAATGAGAATGGAGAGTGTTGCTGGAATGAAATATGACAGGGAAAACCGGAGTACCCGGAGAAAAACCTGTCCCGCCTCCGCTTTGTCCAGCACAAATCTCTCATGGAGTGACCGGGATTTGAACCACAGTATCCAGCGGTGAGAGGCCGACGCGCTGCCGTCTGAGCCACGGAGGCTCTTATGTAACCACTATAAGTGAAAATAAAAGTATTGAATAGATGGATTTAATTAAAACACCTTTATTGTTGTTGAACAGTATCCAGTAATCGGGAGATAGTGGGTTTGAGCCCCACTGTCGGCAGCCCTGAAGATGGTTTTCCATGGTTTCCCATTTTCACACCAGGCAAATGCCGGGGCTATACCTTAATTAAGGCCATCCCATTGTCGCCGTAAGACATATCTGTGTTGGTGCGACATAAAGCAAAAAAAAAGTAATTCTTATAATCTTATGGTTGTGAGTTTGATCCTCATCCATGACATAGCTTTTTGTCTCAATTTTCTTTCCTCTCCTTTTTTTTTTTTTTTTTTTTTTTTTTTTTTTTTTTTTTTTTTTTTTTTTTTTTTGCTATTGAAATGACTTTTCAACGTAGATTGTATTTTAGTGAAAATCTCCTAACATAATCAGAAAAATATCTGTGTACCATTGGTGGTAGTATGACTTCTTTTTATTCTAGATGTAGTAGGCCCTGCCCTACTTTGGAATTTTTGTAGTCCTTCAGCTGAAAAACATCACAATCTTAACTATATAATCAGGGGCAATTTGTCCAACAATTTAATAGAAAAGGTCAGAATACAGAAATACAAATACCTTACCAGCCTTTTATTAATAATTCCTTAGCAGCAAGAGAATACGGTTTATTGTGAGGTTAAGTTCATTTACTGTTCCACATTTTATTTATATTATTAAATTGGGACAAATATTCATTTTTTGGAAGAGTAATTAGGGATTGAAATAATTTACCAAGGGAGATGTTTCATAAATTCCCAACTCTTCAAAATCGTTTAGTAAAAGACTAGGTTAGCAACTGTTAGGAAATTTGCCACCTGGGCAACAGCCCTAAATGCAGATCAATGTTGAATGATGATAACATTATAGAGTACTTATAAATGAAGTCCCGTAAAATATTTTTAGAATTTGACTGAGTTTGTAGTATGTAGAAGAATAAAATATATGAAAATCCCTTTCCCTTTTGTGTAATAACAAATACCTATCATATCTCTAAATCAAAATAGGTTTTATAATAATTATATACACTATATTAAAAGAATATAATGCGACGTGTAAAGCACCATAAACGTCATAAAGTGGGTTTTACTAGTACCTGTACATCATACACTTTGTTCTTCAAGTTAGCTGTGACCTTTCCCTAGAGATAAGATGAAATGTTTAAAGTTAAAGACAGCATGCAGTTTCTTTTTCAGTAAATTTAAAAAGATCAACACATTTCAGTACAGTGGAACCTCGAATCTCTGCTTTTGGAGGGACCATGAAAATAAAACGTACAACATGGGAAAACAGAAAATACAGGAATGAATGAAAACCATCAACAATTTGGCTAAACATCACAAAAATGGAATATGTATAAATATGATCTTACAAACACTCCTAAACCGAACCAAACTACAGCCCCAATGGCCCATTGCCTGCCAAGTGACCGCTGCTCAGCCTGAGGCCTGCAGATTACGAGGTGACGCTTGGTCAGTGTAACGAATCCTCTCAGCCGTTATTCCTGGCTCTCTAGACAGGGGCCGCCATCTCACCATTAGATAGTTCCTCAATTAAAGGTAATCACGTATGCTGAGTGGACCTGGAACCAGCTCTTATAGCCAGGTAAAAATGCCTGACCTGGCCGGGAATTGACCACAGGCCCTCCAGATGAGAGGCAGGTAAGTTAGACCGCGAAACCAGCATCAAACATTAATTACCGGTACACGAGTTCAAAATCTCGATTCTTTGTATCCAATTTTACTGGGGAAACTTCGCCAGTTTCCTGTGAAAACTTGTTTCAGTCCAGCAACCTTGATTAGCCCAAGACCAACTCCAATCCTCAGACCGTAATACATATTAAAAAATGTGGTGGCCAAAGTAGCCAGATTGCTGGGATTGGCTAACGCGAAAATATCACGTACAATGATGGTAATTTAACATGATAAATGTAACATCATACAGAAAACCACTTTTTCATATATGAAAACGCTTCACCAACAAGTACGCACCACATACAATCAACTAGAATGACATATATTCTACTGTACTAGAAAAGAACAACAATGTGATTATTTAGAAATTTCATTTAGTCAAATAACTTTTTCTCTTAGATTTCACTTCACTGGATAGATGAAAATACATAATAAAACTGTTCAAATGATAGTTATAACATCATCTTGAATGTTTCAAAATAAATTAAGGTGCGAGATTCCTCAAATTATTCACTCTCATGAGAACTGTGAAACATAATTTGTTGCCTTAGTTTTGAAGCGATGGACAATTTTTTACATTCAGAACCCAGTGAAAGGGATGTACACCCGAAATAATAATGTTTTTGGCTTTACGTCGCACTGACTACATTTTTACGGTTTTCGGAGACGTGAAAGTGCCAGAATTTAGTCCTACAGTAGTTCTTTTATGTGCTAGTAAATCTGCCGACAGAGGCTGATGTATTTGAGCACCTTCAAATACCACCGGACTGAGCCAGGATCAAACCTGCCAACTTGGGGTCAGAAGGCCAGCACCTTAACCGTCTGAGCCACTCAGCCCAAGTACACCTGAAATGATTGTGTTATCCCAATGAACGTCGCTGGTAATGCTAACATAATGTTGACATATGGCGTAGCAGCACTTCACATGTTGATGGTAACCTTAGTAATGAAACGTTCAGACACTACAATAGGTTTTTACCCATTAAAGTAAATGAGTGCAAAATTTCTATTTACTCTAAACATTGATAGTTAACCACATGGACAAGCTTCAGTTCGGTGTGGTCAGCTTGATAACAGATAACCACAGCATGAATTGGAAAATGTTGGTAGTGTAAAACCCTGCGTTACTAACCTTGCTAAGCCCTCCAAGTCATTATTTCTTCTGTGTAACAGTATACAGATTGCTCCATCTGTTACAAGTATTTTTTATACTCCAAGATACAGCCAAACATTTCTGCAGGCAAGCACTGATTATTGTAAAATACACTTGCATCGACACTTTAAAGCACATAGACACTGACGGAAGATCACAAAATCAATTATATTCTATCTAAATTAATATTTTTTGAGGAACACGAATAGGTTCACTGTTTGAAATTAGAGAAAAGTCTTCCCTAACCTCAGATTTATTCTCAAAATAATGTATGCACACTACAGTTTTGTCATCCACTTCAAAATAATCACGATGTACACTGCAAGAAAAATTAATAGCAACTCAGTGAATTTTCTCCTCATATCAAACTATTTCATGTTTCAGTGCGACAGATCATTACAAAGTAATACAATCTATATATTTTCTGAAAGCTTGTTTTATTGCCTCTCTAATGCAAGGTAACAAATAAATTTATTGCCCTTCACATAGCAGTCTCTGTAGCATACACATGCTAGTGTGTATTGAACCTCCAGATAGCAGTAAATGTTTTACTAGTGTTACTGACTGTCCACAGATGTCTCTGCTGTGTAAACAGCTGCTAGGTACTACTTTCTGTTGTGCATTCCTACTTCTTATCTGTTAATAATTCCTCTGAATCCTCATAGAAGTTTTCATGTTTACCAGTTTGTTTCTTTTTGCTTGAAAGAGTTTGAGTGCCACATTGTAATAAAAAATGGGTAGAAAATGTGATATATCACCAAGAAAGGCTGCACAGATTGCGACATTAAGTGAATGTGGTAAAACTAATTCTGAGATAGCTCAAATTGTGGGAGTGCACAAAAGGCTATCCCACCAAGTACTAGAGCCAAGGTAAGAAAGTCAATAGTGAAGTGTAAAATTCTGGTATTATCCCTTCAATTAAGAAATGCTACACAGACTGCTATGTGAAGGGCAATAAATTAATTTGTTACCTTGCACTAGAGAGGCAATAAAACAAGCTTTCAGAAAATATATAGATTGTATTACTTTGTAATGACCTGTCACACTGAAACATGAAATAGTTTGATATGAGGAGAAAATTCACCGAGTTGCTATTAATTTTTCCGGCAGTGTATATTCCTAATCCATTTCTCTCTAAATATTTTATTCCGTAGAAAACTTAAGAATAGTTGTAAGAGAGGCATTGCCGTAGTTAGACTTAAACCTGGTTCACAACACGATCAAAACCAACTCACATTACTGCATATAATTACAGATCCCAAGTGTCCTGTGACTTATAAAAATACACTCGCACACTTATATTCTACAAATGAACTAACATTTATTGTCAACTTTCATGAAATTACACTGACTACATAACAACAAACCAAAACAAACCCGTAATTTGAACGCATATTCCGGGAAAACATAGTTTCTGGGAACGGATAATCGAGATTCCACTGTATATACTTTTATTGCCTGCTGTGCCCTAGCAACAAGTTGTTGATGTGACAGCACTCGCATAGTCTATTTCTGATTTGGTTAATTAGATACCTTTTTACTTTACCTGGCTCATATTTGAGTGTATATAGAGATTTTCAAGTGTATTGCAGATTTGATGTGTACAGAATTTCCACTTGTAATCCCAATATTAGATTAATTTTCTCTGTATGTAAGTGATTAGGGTAGCAATTCTCTGTGACACAAAAAATGGCCAATAGGGTGCTTTAGTGTTGTTCGTATTTAGGGTTGTTACCAGGCCTGGTAGGATATATATATGCTCTATGCTCTATTGGTGGAAAAATATCTAATTCCCTCCATGGGAATTTAGAAACACCAGGTGTTGAGTGACCACCATGAAGGACACGGAGATGCCGTGTACTCGTGTGAGACATCGTTATCAGCACCTGAAAGAGTTTGAAAGTGGCCTCATTTTGGGTCTCCATTTGGCCAGCTTGTCGAATCTTGCAATATCCAGATATGTGGGACATTCGGATGTGACAGTAGCCCAGTGTTAGACTGCAAGGGAACGTGAAGGCAGGCATATTCATCGTCAAGGTTCTGGTCGACCACACCTGACCACCACAAGGGAGGATCGCCATATTGTGCACCAAGCCCATCATAACCCCTTCAGATCTGCGCCTGCCATCCGAAAACAAGTAATGGACTCCCTGCAACATTCTGTGCCATCCCGCATCATTGGTTGGAGACTAGCAGCAGCCTAACTAGGGAATTACCACCCCATGCGTAGGCTGCCACTAAGACCACAATACAAACGGCTGCATTTGGAGTGGTGCTGTGACCGGGAAGCATAGGCTGCCGCTGCTTTGTGTTCAGTGATGAATCACAGACCTGTACTACCCTGGATGACCATTGTCTGTGAGTATGGCAGCAACCTGGGGAGAGGTCTTACTCTTCCAGTGTTTCGGAGAGGCACAGCAGTGTTGCTCCTGGCATCAGGATGTGCGGAGCCATCGAGTATGACTTCAGGCCACGGCTGGTAGTAATTGAGGGAACTCTGACGGCACAACTGTATGTAACGGACATGTGTTACCTTTCATGCAACAGTATTGTGGTGCCAATTTTCAACAGGACAATAATCATCCACACACAGCACGTGTCTCTATGAACTGTCTGCATGATGTTGAGGTACCCCCGTGGCCAGCAAAGTCCCCAGATCTGTCCCCGATAGAACATGCATGGGACAGCTCGGACATCAACTCTGTCCCGGCGACAATATCCAGGATATCAAGGACCCGTTACAACAGTTGTGGACCAGCTTGCCTCAGGAGAGGATACATCAGCTTTATGACACCCTTCCCAACCAAAACAGTGCATGAATCCAGGCCAGAGGGTGTGCAACGTCATACTGATCAGTGGGGTCTTACTGCTGAGTTCTTTGTAAATTTGACTCAATTTTATAATCACTGAAATAACATCACATACCCTCTTAATACATGAGGCAGTGTATATGTAACTGCTTTATTATTAAAGAAGAATACATTTTAATGAACTTACATTTTTTATGAAATATTTTTAAAAAGAAGGTCAAACAAACCTGGTCATTCTCTGCAGGCATTCTTGGCCAGTATCTAATAGAAAAAAATAAACAAAATATTTGAACTATTAGATGATGACTGCATTTTTTAATAGTGTTTGTGTTTTATCTGCAGCCTTTCGAGTGATCTGGCTGGCTTGACATTCATATAGGCGAAGACATGTTTCTTTCACTATATACCTATTGTGAGAAATGGAGCTGGGTTTCTGCATGATATGTTTCAGTACAGAAAGTCAGTTTAAGTTCAGGTCTCTTTCCGTGATACTGAAATAGTTAGGATATTTTTCTATTCCTACTGAATGATCACTATATTAATATCATCAAACACTTACAAAGAAGAAACAAGACACACAAAATAAATAGCAAAAACCACAACTTCCCCCACAAACATAATATATGAATTGTAACAGAACAAGGAGAAAATTCAAAAGACTCAGCTAATGAGTATTAACACATTTAATTCAGTTTTGTCCGTAATGATACATAGAGGATAACAGATGTGTTCAAACAACAGGATTCAAGATCACAAACATATCATACAAACATCAAGGCTGTGGATGTCCAAAGCACTGAGTGAAGTTTTGTTGAACTGAGTGTAAAATAGACTTGTAAGTAAGTTGTAAACAGTGGTGCTTAAAGATCTAAAATCCAGAAGTTCCTCTTCTTTTTGGCCACCGACTGTATGCCTTTCTCTTTTTGGCACTTATCATTTTAATGTCATTTATTTTATCTCTCACACTTCTGTGACTTCCAGTTGTCTCTATGAATTTTTGTCTAACTTTAATCTAATAAGTATTTCTTTTACATTGTATACTTTCATCACCTGTCCACGTTAATTCAAAACATGTCATGAGTTGACCAACTTGAAAGCTCAAGTTGTTACTTAAATAGCTTCACATTTCACACAGACAAAGTTACGTAGGATCCTCTCTCCACTTCCCGGTTTTATTGAATTCCTTGTTCCTGTGGTAAGGTATGTCTAGGCTCCATAAAGTGCAGTTTACAGTAAACACCAGTACATGGGCAGCACTGTCTTCTGTACAAGCTAAAGAAATTTGCCATAGCAGAGATGTAACTTAATCAATGGAATCTTAATAAATTTGAGGAGACTGGTGTTGTTCTGTCTTTGCTTACTAGATTGAAGTAAGGAAACAGTCCTGCAACTTTAAAGGCAAAGAAAAAAAACTTTACTAAAAGTAGGTCTGCCTTCCTGTACTGAAAACCTGTGTACAACTACCTGACCATACCTCCATTTCTTGTGAAAGGCAGACTGTACTGTGAAACAAGCATGCCATCACCTATGCAGGAGGGCAAACCAGATAGAATACCTATCTTTCCATCATATCATAGGTGATATGACTTGATCATTTGTTGATATCGTTTTCATTCAGTATTTAGAAATCATAGTTTGTAATATGGTCGTGAGATTGCCGTACATTACACACCTCCCAGATTCTTTTCATAGTGTTTTGATGGTGTATGAATGGCATTAATTCTTGATATTATGTGATTGTTTATTTACTCTTAACATAATACATATGTTTTGCTTTTACAGGTCACTGCAGAGAAGATTTTGTCAGTTCAAGATTCCGTTGAGATTTCTGCAATAGCTTCATGCAAGAAGGTGGATGAAACCAAAGAGGTGAAGAAAATGCCTGAGGAGAAAGCAAAACGAATTTTACCTGTACAAGAATCTGTAACGGTTTCTGAAACACAAGCAGAGGATGCTGTGAAGGACTTGAAGCAAAGGAAACCTAAAAGGGTGGAAGGAAAAGCTGAGCCAGTTGTTTCAACCAAGGAATCTATGGATGTGACTGAAATAGTTTCTGAAACTACAACAAAGGAGTTCAGGGATGTAATAACAAAAGAAAAGGCTCAGAAAGAGATCCAGGTTCAGGAGTCTCTAGCAGTGTCTGAAGTTCAAGCTGAAGCTATTGTTGAAGAAATTCAAGACAAGCAACCGAAGTGGCGTCGGGCAAGACCCGAGAAGAAACCAGAACTTAAGGAGACAGCTGTTATTACTCAGACAAAACCAGAAGAAGTTGTTGAGGAACAAAAAACAGTTGAAATTGAGTCTGAAACGGTTATAAAGAAAGAGCTAGATGCTAGGACACCATGGCGCCGTCCTAAACCTGAAGTAAAGAAACCTGATGAGAAGGTGGTTGAAGCTCAGCCTGATTCAGTAGTCGAAGTTTTGGAAGACAAAAGGCCTGAGTGGCAGCGTGCAAAACCTAAGAAAATACGTCCTGTGCAGGAGACAGCTGTTGTAACTGAGACTAAGTCAGAAGACATCACTGAACAACAGGAAGTGGTAGAGATTGAATCTAAAACTGTTATAGAGGAAAAGCAAGATGTTAGGACACCATGGCGCCGTCCTAAACCTGAAGTAAAGAAACCTGATGAAAAGATTGTTGAAGCTCAGCCTGATTCAGTAGTCGAAGTTTTGGAAGACAAAAGGCCTGAGTGGCAGCGTGCAAAACCTAAGAAAATACGTCCTGTGCAGGAGACAGCTGTTGTAACTGAGACTAAGTCAGAAGACATCACTGAACAACGGGAAGTGGTAGAGATTGAATCTAAAACTGTTATAGAGGAAAAGCAAGATGTTAGGACACCATGGCGCCGTCCTAAACCTGATGAGAAGAAACCTGATGAAAAGATTGTTGAAGCTCAGCCTGATTCGGTAGTCGAAGTTTTGGAAGACAAAAGGCCTGAGTGGCAGCGTGCAAAATCTAAGAAAATACGTCCTGTGCAGGAGACAGCTGTTGTAACTGAGACTAAGTCAGAAGACATCACTGAACAACAGGAAGTGGTGGAGATTGAATCTAAAACTGTTATAGAGGAAGAGCAAGATGTTAGGACACCATGGCGCCGTCCTAAACCTGATGAGAAGAAACCTGATGAAAAGGTTGTTGAAGATCAACCTGATGCACTAGTCGAAGTTTTGGAAGATAAAAAGCCTGAATGGCAGCGTGCAAAACCTAAGAAAATACGTCCTGTGCAGGAGACAGCTCTTGTTACTGAGACAAAATCAGAAATAGTCACTGATCAACAGCAAGTGACTGAAGTTGAGTCCAAGGTTATTATAGAGGAAGTACAAGACACAAGACCCACTTGGCGTAGACCTAAGACGGAAAAGAAACTTGCTATCCCTGAGCAGAAACCTCAGGAGGTAGTTGAGGTTCAGTCTGAATTGGTTGTGGAAGAAATAAAAGACACAAAACCTCAGCTACAAAGAATTAAGCCTGATAAAACTCCTGTTGTACAAGAAACGGCTGTTGTAACTGTAACAAAACCAGAGAAGGTGGTGGAAGAACAAGAAGTAGTTCAAGTTGAATCAAAAACAGTTGTGGAAGAAATACAAGAAACTAAACCTGCTTGGCGTCGTCCCAGACCTGAGAAGAAATCTGAAGAAATTGTTGAAATTCAGTCAGAATCAAACGTGGAAGAACTGCAGGATAAAAGGCCTCATTGGCGACGTGCTAAGCCTCAGAAGATTCCTGAAGTGCAGGAGAAAGCTACTGTAGCAGAAACAAAAACAGAAGAGGTAATTGAGCAAATAGAAATGGTAATTGAATCAAAAGCAGTTGTGGAAGAAGTACAAGATGCTAGACCCACCTGGCGTAGACCTAAGCCAGAGAAGAAGCAATCTATTCCTGAGAAGAAACCTCAAGAAGTTGTCGAAGTTCAATCTGAAACTGTAGTCGAGGAATTCCAGGACACAAAGCCTCAGTTGCAACATGTCAAACCTGAGAAAGTACCTACTGTACAAGAAACAGCTATTGTAACTCAAACAAAACCGGAGAAAGTGGTGGAGGAGAAAGAAGTAGTAATTGAAACAAAAACTGTTGTGGAGGAGGAGAAGAAGCCTTCCTGGCGTCGTCCTAGACCGGAGAAGAAGCCTACTATGCAGGAAACCATTGTTGTTACTGAGAAAGTAGATCAGGAAGTCACTGAAGTTCAATCTGAAGTACTAGTTGAAGAAACAAAAGAAGCCATTCCTGTATGGAGACGTTCCAAGCCTGAGAAAAAACCTGAGGTAAAACCTGAAAAGGCTATTGAAAAAGAGGAAGTGGTGAGAGAAGCTATTGTTGAGACTAAAGAGTTTGAAGAAACTAAACCACTGGAAAAGGCAACACCAAATGTTCCCTTACAGGAACCATTGGTTATCTCAGAAGTTCAGACAGAAGCTGTAGTAGAGGAATTACAAGAAAAACGACCCAAGTGGCGCCGTGCCAAACCAGAAATGAAGCCTTCAGTTCAGGAGACAGCTGTTGTGACAGAGACGAAATCTGAAGTTGTACTTGAAAAACAAGATGTGGTGAAAGAAGCTGTTGTTGAACAACGACAAATTGTGGAAAAGAAAGAAGTTGTTAAGCAACAAGAAATAACTGAAAAGAAACGAGTTACAGAAAAGAAAAAGGTAACAATTGCTGAAGAAATTTTAGAGAAAGAGAAAACTAAAATAGCTACAGAAGTGGAAGAATTGATGGATTTCATTCAAGCAAAGGAATTTGGCCCAGGGGAATCACCTCTCCGTGATCTTGCTAGAATTGGATTTCTTGTACGTCGTGGTGTTGATGTCAATGAGATCACATCTCTTTATCAGGCTGATCGTTTCCCTGCATTACAAACTCCTGTTGCACAGTCTGCTTTAGTTCAACTCGTTGAGCGAGAAGGGCATGGCACCCTCATTTCAGAAGTTCTTACTGAAGAGTCGACAACAGATGAAGCTGTTGTTGGTGAAACTGTTGGATTCCGAGCCTTTATGCGTATGGTTGAAATGAAACATGCTGCTGTTGAGGAGGTCATCACACACTTTGCACCGGAAGATTTTAGACCACAGCCATGGGAATCTCAGGAAGCTGTTGAGGTCAGTGTATACGTTTTTATAATATTTCTGCTATCTGCTTATGTAATTTGGCATAGATAAGTAAGCATTGAAATAAGTTATGCTGACAAGGTAGTTGGGAATGGAGGGATTCATTACCAGAATATGAGAAAACATGCCAGGTATTTTTTTCTCATTGCTCCCATTTGCACTGATCATAATCAGGGAGTTGATAAATTTTAGTTTGGACATTGTTGTACATTTCGTTACTGTTTACTCTAAAATATGAATAATTGAAATTTGCTGCAAGTTGTGGTCTAAAGCATTTATAAATAAAATGTTTGACCATGCAGTTTTAACTTTAAAGTTGTATCTTCCCGGGTTTATCTACATTTTATTTCCAAAGTGATACACAGTATGTAGATGTTGACAGTCTATTTTTTATAAATATCTTGGTGGTATGTTAGGGCGAACGGCTGTAATTTTAAACAGTATTGAGATATCACTCAGCAGAACTGTTTCATGGTACAATACAAGAACTTAACAAAGAAACCCAGTGGTGCTGCTATCCTGATGGGCCTTGGTCTACCAAGTGACCACTGCTTAGCCCGAAGGCCTGCAAATTATAAGGTGACACGTGGTCAGCAAGCCGAATCCTCTCAGCCATCTTGGCTTTCTAAACTGGGGCACCATCTCACCATCAGATAGCTCCTCAATTGTAATCACATAGGATCAGCCTTGAGATCCAGATAAAAATCCCTGACCTGGCCGGGAATTGAACCCAGTGCCTCCGGGTGAGAAGCAGGCATGCTACCCCTAGACCACGGGGCTGGCACAAGAACATAATAGTAATGATGGTATCATCATCATCATCAGAAAGTAGAAAGTGGAATTTGTTTCAATTCCCCAATTATTATCAGAAAGTAGAAAGTGGAATTTGTTTCAGTTGCCCACACCACTGACTCCATCTAGCAGAGAAAACCTGTGGTGCTTTCATCTACATTCCACCCATAGAATAACATCTGTTGAAGTGAATTGATTTTATTGCTTTGATTCTGGACCAGACAATAAATAATAACAATAGATTTTAGGCAAATAAACTAACCCATAACACTTACAGCCCATTTAGGTCCTTGGCCTGCCCAGACAACTGCTGCTCAGTCAGATTTGGTGCGGATAATGGAGCTCCTCATAGTCAGCACAATGTCAGTCTCAAATGTGTTACTAAGCTTTCATGACCAGGTCCGCAAATGGCCGTTGTTAAGCAGATACTTAAAACTAATTAAAATACCAGTGTGAGAAGCACAAGATATGTATGCAGGTTGTCTCCAGGAGCTTTAAAACATATTGCACACATTCTCTAGTGCACCTGAAATGGTAGATGTGTACTACAAGAAAACTGAAGTTGGTCTGAAGGTTCATAGCTTTAATCACAGTTAGGGCATGGATGTTTATGACATGTCATATTTTGTTTCTTTATATTTTTTCCATGGAAGATACTACTTAAGCATGATTTTATCTACAGTGACTAAAATAATGCGATTTTCACGGGTCATATAAAGTCATATTTTGGCTTTTTTTAATCGCTTTTGTCATTTTCTGGTAATTTTTCATAGTGTGGTCATATTTCCCTGTGAATTTTCATATTTTTTATCATTTTTGAAATTCTTTTATTCCATTTTTGAATACTTCTTTGCAACAAATAATTAAACAAATTCATTTAAAAACCACCTAATTGATTCTTTATTTCTTGCCTTTGGGCAGAATTATAAAAACATTATTATATACAGGACATGTTTCGACCACTTAGTGGTCATCTTCAGCTGTCTTTAAAATAGCTTAGATGAAACAATTTGATTGGTAAGTAGGTACATTACTTTCCCATGGGAACTTACAACTATTGCTTAAAGCGCTTGAAATTTGGGAGGGGGAAGGGGGCAGGGAATAAGTGGGAGGAATTTTAGTGATGTGATGTGTAAAAAGGCACTTAAATTACTATTCGCATCTGCAGTAATATTTGAAAAAAAGTACTTCTCCTCATGTCATATGATAATCGATAGACGCACATGTCAGAATTACTACCATGGAATCAGCGCAGGCTAATGATATGTTGTTAATCAATAAAAATGCAGGGCTTGCGGTGTGATAGCCATGTGACATTGTCACTGGCTTCTGACCAAGGCAGATACTGATCAATGCATGTGGGATATTTGAAATGAACTGTCACATGCTTACAGTTCAGATTCTGTATAAAACTGGAGGTCCTTTGGCTATGGTGAAGATATCGACAGTTGCATAAAACTATAAACTTGATTACTTGACCTGATATTTCAGAAATAAACGTTCTCCTATTCTTTGTTACTTTGTTGTTTAAAAGCAAATTGACCTAGTTCCAAACTAGAAATAATATTTAATACTGTGCACAGGAAAACAATCAACTGTTGATATTATGATTGTAGGAGTGAATGGACAGGATGTTGAAGCACAGATGTCCCATGTTTGTTAGAAACTCTGAGACCATTAGGAACTGATGGGCTGGTGTATTGTCATGGAGAAGGTACCATTGTCCATCACGCTACATATCAGACCATTTGCGATGGATGGACTCCTGCAAACGACAGAGCTCTTTGTTTACAGCCTTGTCTTCGGAAATGAATTGCGTATGTTTAATTCCCGGTGAATCAAAAATAATCTCAGCCTTGTCCTCGGAAATGAATTGCATATGTTTAATTCCCGGTGAATCAAAAATAACCTCCAGCATGACATTCATCTATTTGCCACTCAAACGTTTTTAATTTCACCAACATAGAGTCATTGTACACTGCCATTGCCATTGTGAAAGTCTCCAAAAGTGTTTCTGCTAAACACAGACAAAATTTAATATCTGCACACTACTCTTGATAATCCACATTTCTTTCTTCATAGCACAGACATAAACAGCAGAAGAATGCATCTGTGTGTACCAAGTGAGTTGGCTGCATGGCTTGGGTCGCATAGTGTGAGCACTTGCCATGCATCTTGGTAGGTGTGCTATTTATCAACTGTTGAACCCAAATTAGCACACTAGGGTGAAACACTGGCAACCAGGAATGAGTTAGCTGGAAAATTTATAATGTCCAATAATGAACCAACTATATTGGTTTTATAAATTTACTAATTCGGGACAAATATTTCAGGTTCCTTACGGGAATCAACATTTATGGCTGTGAGTGTGCGTATGCTGGACTGTTCCGTAATTAAGGCCCTGGCCACTACCTTTCTAATCCTTGCTTCTTCCTATTGTTACATCCCTGAAAATCTTTGAAGTGTTGGTGTCGTGTAAAACTACTGGCAAAAGAATGGTACCTGCTTGTGCTGCTGTTTCATTGTTCATGAGCAAAACCTATTTTAGAAAGGACAGATGTTTTAGTTGTCTATGCGATTTTATTTTGGTGTAAATAAATATCACACGATATACATTCACTTCCTTAGATAAAACCACTTTTTTGCTGCTACATCTACTCCTTAACAACACACAGGCACACACAATCATACACAACACTACACTATTAGGGGAAACATGCTGAAGCAATTTACTATATATATATATATATATATATTTAATTACTATTCGCATCTGCAGTAATATTTGAAAAAAAGTACTTCTCCTCATGTCATATGATAATCGATAGACGCACATGTCAGAATTACTACCATGGAATCAGCGCAGGCTAATGATATGTTGTTAATCAATAAAAATGCAGGGCTTGCGGTGTGATAGCCATGTGACATTGTATATATATATCTGAATGTGAATTGCTTGGCATATATACAGTATATATAGTGGGACTGAACCCCAACACTGAAGATGATTTTACCGGGAGAGATAGCCGTGCGGTTAGGGGCGCACAGCTGTGAGCTTGCATCCGGGAGATAGTGGGTTCGAGCCCCACTGTCGGCAGCCCTGAAGATGGTTTTCCATGATTTCCCATTTTTATACCAGGCAAATGCTGGGGCTGTGCCTTAATTAAGACCACGGCCACTTCCTTCCCACTCCTAGGCCTTTCCTGTCCCATCGTCGCCATAAGACCGATCTGTGTTGGTGCGACGTTAAGCCAATTGTAAAAAAAAAAGAAAAGGGGTTTCTGTGATTTCCCACTGTCACACGAGGCAAATGTTGGGGCTGTACTTAATGAGTTTGCCTCTGTAGCGTATTGGTTAGCGTTATTAGCTTCCCTCCTCGGAGGCCTCCTAGCCCTTTCCTGTCACATCATCACCATAAGGCCTGTCTGTGTCAGTGCAACATAAAAGAACTGGTAATAGAAATAAATGAACATTGGTCAAGAGATTAAAGGAAACTCATCTTTCAAATGCATATCAAAATAATTAATAACTACAGGTAATTTAATTGAATATGTAAATATATTGAGTTGTTCTTATTTTTCTAACCAGTGTAAGAACACTATTAAAAATAAAACAACAAAATGAGAAGTTAAAGTCAGGTTTATCTGGCTGTAGATCCATAGTCTAATGGAATTCCTACTGCTTCCAAATGGTTTATCTGCAGTTCACCCATTTCTGGCAATTAAAATAATTTGATGTGGTTATGGCTAGACTGGTGCAGCCCTTGAAAGGCAGACCCTCTGACAAGGGTAAGTGTCATCTGTCATATATGGGGAAACTATGTGTGTGGTGGAGGATAGTGTTGTGCATAGTATGTGAGCTGTAGGGATATTGGGGACAGCACAAATACACAGTCCCCGAGGCAAGGGAATTAATGATTTAAGATTAAAATTCCCAACCCAGTCGGGAATCAAATTCAGAGCCTTCTGAACCTAAGGACACTACGCTGCACTTAGCCTAGAAGCCAGACAAACTTGCGTCCTTGTCCCAAGGTAGTTCAGCTTTCTTCAGGCACACTCAAAGTGGAGATGAGCTGCATGTTTCATTTTAGCCACATACCAGTCTTCCTCCTATTCTTAAATTTCTGGCAGTCCTGGGAATCAAACCCAAGCCTCCAAAGATGGTAACTAATAGTGCTAACCGTTACATTATGGAGGCAGACTATAGCCATGGATTGAGTTCTACATTTTAAAGGAACTTTCAAGCAAGACCTTGATATCATTACTGATAGCATTCCAAATATTTTGTATGTCAGAGTTGTCAAATGACATAGTGGTGATGAACCCCACTCAGTTTGTTTTGTATATTAGCCTTAGCCACCATTTATGTTCTGAAGTCTGGAATATTCAAAGAAGTGTTCCCCCAGTTCTTTCTGCAGTGTGAGTGTGTGTCTATCAGTACAATATGTAACCAGTAGTCTAAAACAAGGTGATATGATTTGACAAAAACATCTGAAGTTCTTGGAAGTTTGGAGCCAGAATACTTGTATATTCTTACTCAGTTTTTCACTTATGACAAGGAATACGATATGCAGGGTTGTATGTTATATGTTTTGTTTCTCTTTCATGTCTGCAAGTAAACTGAGAGTGGGTGTCATACGCCATTTATCTTCCTATTGCCTCATGCAACTTAATATTTAACTACTGACCTACAATTGACTGTTGATTTACTCATTTAATCATACAGTGATATTGCTTTTATAGATCATCGACCAACGTGTGACTGAAAGGCCAGAGATCAGCAAGCAGGTGGAAGTACATGTGCAAGGCAAGTTAAAAACCTTTAACCTACAGTTGTTATTAATGCTACTTATGTGTTGATTTGCATGATACTGAGATGTTGTTTCAATTCCCTTTTATTATGGTAATAACTCCCTGTCCAAATGTTTGAAGAGAACAATTACATTCTTGTTTTTTTGTGATTCTTCTAGAAATATATTGAACATTTCTTTAAATTTTGATTGCTTATTTATACATGGGTTTATGAGATATTTCATTAGAGTTTGCTGTAAAGCCTTAGCCAAGTTATCTGTTATCAGCAGTTCATGTACTGGCTACTCACGACATTTTAGCACAGCTATTATTAGACATCATCCTTTTGTTATTGCATCCTTGGTTCATATCTCAGTGATTCGATAAGAATAATTTGTGCTGAAAAGAGTGAAAGGAAGGAATATTTTCTTGAGGTCTTTGATTACCCTTGTCAGTTTAATTCCAGTGACAGTTTAATCATTCACTTGTTATCAGCATGGGGTCATTTGACAGGTCTTGACAGATGATGGTGGTGGAAGTTGGTATTTTATTACATCACCTAACACACCATTTGGCTGGAGTAATGTTAGGTTGATGTAGATATACAAATAAGACACACCTGTGGAAACAGAATTACTGGCACTTAAAAGTATTCATGCACTCCACCATCTCTTGAGAAAATAAATAAATGTACTATAGTGTGTAGTCACTTTAAAAAAATTAGAGCATATGGTATTGGATGTGCTTGATTTTAATATTTGATCAGACTTAATTTTAATTATTTTCAAAACTTAATTTACCTCACATGTAGATACAAACCCAGTGAATTCCCACAACAAACATTATATCTATAGGTTCACTTGTTTCTGAGAAAAGTGTACCTGTGACGAACTTATTCAATTCCATGTGCTCATCTTGTTTTTTGAGTGACTGTATATTAAATCCCACACTGTGTGACAGTAGAGTGCTGTATCCATAGTGTGTTTTTGAAAACTGAAAATTTCTTTCGTTAAAAAAAGACCCAAACTCTTTTAACAATAAAGCAAAAATTGAAAGCTACAGCGAAAGAGATATATTCAAAAAGAGAGAGTCAGCTGTGAAGTTGGTGGCAGATAATGAAATAAAAGTACTATCTGCAATTTTAAGGAAAGAAAAACTGGAGGATTTTGTGTGGATCAGTGCTGGAGGTGGATCTTCAAAATATAAAAGTTTTAAAAAAATCTACATTTGAAGAGTTAGATGTTTCACCTCTATAGTAGTTCAACGAAAAACAGTTTTCCTCCATAGTGTAGCTGTTAGTGCTATTAGCTGCTGTCCTCGTAGGCCCGAGTTCGATTCCTGGTCCGGCCAGAAACTTACGGTTGGCTGCACCACCTCAGGGCGAGGACACTAGTTTGTCTGGCTCAATGGCTAAATGGTTAGCTTGCTGGCGTCTGGTCCAAGGGGCCCCAAGTTTGATTCGTGGCATGGCCAGGGATGTTAACCTTAATTGGTTCATTCCAGTGGCTTGGGGGCTGGGTGTGTATGTGTGTCACCTTGAATATTAGAAATCATCTCATCCCCACAAACATGCAGGTTTCCTATAGGCATCAGTATGAAGGAGCTACACCAGGCCCCTCCACAGGCCATATATCATCATCATCATCATCATCATCATCATCATCATCATCATCATTATTATTATTATTATTATTATTATTATTATTATTATTATTATTATTATTATTATTATTATTAAACAAAAGTAGGATGGAAGAATTTATCATCACCAGTACAGTGTGTACTGAGAATGTCAGGTTATTCCATGAGTTATCATTGAATTGGATCACCTGTTTTTAAAAATATGTTCATGCATGTTCTCCCCTTCATTAGCCTGAAGAACAGGGAGTTATGCTGTGCTATTGTATGTGTGCCTTATATTCTGTATAGATGCTCCTTACTTTTTAAATGTCACTTGTTTAGCTTTTAATAATATTTGACCATTGATATTTTAATTTCAAAGCCTGTTTAGAACTAACTGTGATTTAATACTAACATATTTTGATTTGATTTCCTCCAGCCTGGAATGTATGTGATAAACATTCCTCTTCTGATGTGTCAACCCACCATCTTGCTTTCATACTACTGTTCCTCTCTAACTCATCAGTGACTGAAGCAGCAGAAGAAGAGGAAGTGTCTCTTAACCAAACGTGTTTTCTCACTAATTCTTTGTGTGATCCCTATGTGGTTGTTGTCATAGTTGCTTGGCTTATTAGTGGCATTCACGATTCAGGAGTATTAATGAAATGTGAATTGTACAACATTATACAAGGCAGTGACATTTTTAACTTTACAGTGAAAGAAAGTGAAAATAAATTTTTGAAAAGGACCCTTTGGCACTTATTCATTTGGTACAGGAACTGTTCAATTAATTTTATTGATGAAGGAAATCAGTTTTGTACATTTTGAAGTTGGTGCATATTATTCAGATTTAAACATTTATCCTCAGCAGTTATGACTAACATAATGTGATGACTTTGTAATCTTTCAAATGTGTGTGTGTGTGTGTGTGTGTGTGTGTGTGTGTGTGTGTGTGTGTGTGGGTGTGTGTGTGTGTGTGTAAAATAATTTTGTGTAATCATTTGTTTGTAACTTTGAGATGAATAGTGTATGTTTGGAGTGTTTGTAAAATAAAATATTTTTAACTCTGAATGCTTGCATGATTGATTCTTAGATTAATTTCAGTGCTTAATGTGCAATTATTATTATTATTATTATTATTATTATTATTATTATTATTATTATTATTATTATTATTATTATTAGGCACCTAACAACAACATCCCTTGATATATTAAAATTTGGGATCTCTGTTGAATTTTAAAACTGTACTGCAATATTGTAATACAATGAATATTTTTGAGCCATGTAAATCATTAAAAAAACAACCAATATGCTTGTAATTCTACAAAGATTTTTACCCTTCTGATTTTCCAGTTTTAAAGTTTTTAATAAACTCAAGTGATCTGCAGTGTTATACTGACATCAAATACCCATAACATATTGTGATCACAGTATTCTTGTAATTTTTTTATAATTGGAATTTCATTCGTAATGATATTTACCCACAGAGAGCCTAAATGACATTTTGTAGTACAGTAGAACTTATAGAGCTCATCTGGTTTTATCACACCACTTCTGGAATATTTTTCCCTCCAATTTGTTCCATCACTTTCTGCTTCAACTGTCCTTCCCAGTTAACATTTTGCCTAATTGAGATCACCCGCTACAATAATATTCCTTTCTGTGTCATTTCCCACATAGCTGATTATCTTATCAGATAATTCTGCATCAGCGTCATGCTGGTATTTCCAGGTCTGTACACCCTAGAAACATCAAGTTGCCCATGATCTTTACAGATGAGTCTTACACCTAGTATTTCATTTTTCTCTTCCTTAACTCTTTTGTGACATACAAATTCCTCTTTCACAAGTATGCATACCCCCCCCCCCCATACCGTTCCCATCCTATCTCTGCGATAAACATTCCAGTACAAACCATTATTCCATGAGAATATTTCATCATCCATAATATTACTTCTGAGCCATGTTTCAACTCCTATTACAATATCTGGTAAATATATCTATTAAATTACTTAATTCTATTCCTTTCTTTACAATACTTCTACAGTTTAAGACCTTTATGTCATCTTTATTGGGCTTCCACCACCCTATATTCTCATCACCGCTCCCTAGTCCACTCACAATTTGTGATTAGTTCTGTTTCCAGCAACTGCACGATCATCTTTATACGTTACCCTTTTACAGCTTTACACCGTATTCTTTGAAAATATAAGAGTCCTAATATTTTACTTCAAAATAAACAATATAGGCTAATATTCAAATTAAACAGAAAATTTTAACATTGTGTTGTATAAGAATGCCAAGGGACTGCGAGAAAAGTTTAAATTATTCACGGGCATTTAATCAAGTTAACTATCCTATTCTTCTTCAGAATTTTTTCATTTATCTAATTTGATTGGTTAATTGTTGCTTCTACCTTCAACATTGTTTGTTGTTATAGAACTTAAAATAAGCAATCGTCATCCGAAGTTCTCTCATTTATAAATATTATCTGAAAGCCCGTTCTGGTGATAGGTGGTGAGTGTATCTCATGATCCTGCATACAAATATGAATTGTAATCATTTTTGCTGGTTAACTCATGGGTTAAGAGGTAGGACTGAACTATTTTGTTGTGTTATTGACAAAAGTTGAAACCATTTATATGATTTCTTATCTCTAGTTTTCTTATACAGCATGTGCTTATGTACAGTAGAGGATATAGGAGAAAAATTAGGGCAATATTATCATGAATTTTGACTGATTTCAAGCAGAAATCATGGAGAATGAAAATTTGCGTATTTTCCTTGATACAGACCGATCAGGTTAGTAAAATGTTTTTTGTTTAACTAGATGAGTCAGTGCTGTAGTTCTGATTATTAGCTGTAACTACAACTGGAGATTTCAGTAGTACGAACTGCATCTCCTTTTCAGAACAAAAGTAGAGCTTTGAAGTAATTATTAATTGAAATGTTGGCACTTTTAGCTAATTATACTTCTGGAATGTTGCTGATTATTATTTTAAAATGTTTGTAGTTGTTATCCTGTGTTTTCAAAATGACAGGTTTGATTCTAGGTAGGTCAGTGCCATGATGTAAATGTGATATGGCTTCCAGCACAGTAAGGAACTCGTAGTGGACAAAATTCCACCATCCCAGTGTCTGGTAACACTTAGCATTTAAAACAGATGTTAGGTAAAAGAACATTATTTATGACTCATTCAATACATTGTTCTTATTTTATCAATATTGTTCCTTGATTAGACTGTTCACATAACCGTTAGACTGGATAAAATTAACTGTAAGTCAATAGCAATATTTTAAACCAGATCATCAAATTAATAAATGTATTTCCAGTGTTCAGAAATAAAGGTAACACCTACTTACAGTCATTGTACTTTTCACTGCAGAAACCGTATACATAATATTCCAGATGTATGGAAATATGTCCCAGCACTTCCACGTCAAAAAGTCCAATGCAGAACACACTAAATGGCCAGTATAAAAATGTCCAATACATAACGTCAAATACTAAAATGTCTAAATGGAAATGTCCAAAAAGCAAAATTTTCCAAAAATTGTCTTATATATCTAATGCTTATGATATCCTGATGAACAGGAGTATTTGGACTGTAAGAATTGTTGCAAATGTAATGGAGAAGCTTGAAGTATATACAAATTTTTTTTAGTGAGTATGGCTTAAGTAATAAGATTTTTTTTTTAAATCAAGTATTATGGTAAAAGATGGATACATGTATCGCCATTCATGGAGTCAAGATTGAACAAAAAGGAGTACACGTAATGCTTTTTGCATTACAAATAGTGAAGTTGATATTATTGTAATGAAGGATGAAGGTAGAAATCCTCAAAAGGAAAAGCTTAGCAAAAGGTAAGCATAGAATTAATCTATATATATAAAATAACTTGTCCTGACTGACTGACTGACTGACTGACTGACTGACTGACTGACTGACTGACTGACTGACTGACTGACTGACTGACTGACTGACTGATTCATCATCGCCGAGCCAAAACTACTGGACATAAAGAAATGAAATTTTGCGCATAGATTCATATTAAGATGTAGGTGCTCGCTAAGAGAGGATTTTTGGATATTCCTTTGCTAAGGGGGTGAAAAGGGGGTTGACATTTTAAAATGAGTGTATCTATATCTCAAAACTTTGAAAGTTTACAGATGTAAAAATTGGTATTTAGAATCTCCTTTAAAAATAAGGAAACACGTATTTTTTGTATTCAGAAAATCCCAATAGGAGGGGTGAAAACGGTAAGAAATGGGGTTGAATGCCTTTAATCAGAATACCGGTACTTATATCTCAGAAACTGAAGATATTACAGACCTGAAAATTGATACTTTTGATCTCTTTTAAAAATAAAGAAACACGTATTTTTTTGTTTTTGGAAAATCCAATTAATGGGAGGGTGAAAAGGGGGGTGAATTTTTAAAAACAGTGCACCTATATCTCAAAACTTTGAAAGTTTACAGATGTAAAAACAGGTATTTGATATCTTCATTAAAAATAAAGAAACACGTATTTTTTTGTTTTCGGAAAATCATAATAGGAGGGGTGAAAAGGGGTGAAAAATTGATTGAATGCCTTTAATGAGGATACTTATATCTCCAAAACTGATGATATTACAGACCTGAAAAGTGGTGTTTGGAATCTCCTTTGAAAATAAAGAAGCACGTATTTTTTTTGTTTCTGGAAAATCCAATTAATTGGGGGGGGGGGGGGTGAAAAGAGGGTGATTTTTTAAAATGAGTATATCTATATCTCAAAACTTTTAAAGTTTATAGATGTAAAAATTGGTATTTAGAATATCCTTTAAAAATAAAGAACCACTTATTTTATTTTCGGAAAATTCAAATAGAAAGGGTGGAAAAGGATGAAAATGGGTTGAATGACTTTAAAGAGGCTACTTATATTTCAGAACCTGAAAATTGGTGTTTGGGATCTCCTTTAAAAATAAAGAAACACGTCTTTTTTTGTTTTTGAAAAACCCAATTAATAGGGGGGGGGGGGTGAAAAAGGGATGAATTTTTAAAATGAGTGTATCTATATCTCAAAACTTTTAAAGTTTATACATGTAAAAATAGGTATTTAGAATCTCCTTTAAAAATAAAGAAATGCGTATTTTTTGGTTTTCGGAAAATCTCAATGGGAAGGGTGGAAAAGGGGGGAAAAAGGGGTTGAATGCCTTTAATGAGGCTACTTATATTTCAGAACCTGGAGATGTTACAGACCTGAAAATTGGTATTTGGGATCTACTTTAAAAATAAAGAAGCAAGTATTTTTTCGTTTTTGGAAAATCCAAATAATGGGGGTGGAAAAGGGGTATGAATTTTTAAAATGAGTGTGTCTACGTCTTAAAACTTTAAAAGTTTACACATGTAAAAATTGGTATTTAGAATCTCCTTTAAAAATAAAGTAACACGTATTTTTTGTTTTCTGTAAATCCCAATGGGAAAGGTGTCAAAGGGTGTAATCCCTTTATGAGGATACATATATCTCAGAAACTGAAGATATTACAGAACTGAAAATTTGTATATGGGATCTCCTTTAAAAATAAGGAAACACAAATTTTTTTGTTTTTGGAAAATCCAATTAATGGCGGTTAAACTGGAGTGACAAATTGGGGCGAATTTTTTGAAAGACTATATCTAAAGAATATCTGAGAAACTTAAAATGTTACAGATGTAAAAAGTGGGTATTTGTAATTTTCTGTAAATGTAAAGAAACATAGGTGATTTGTTTTTCGAAACTCCCCTTAAGGGGAAATAAAAAGGGGTGAAATTTTAAAATGAGAATTTCTACAGTAAATATCAAAAAACTTAGCATGTTACAGAAGTGAAAATGGTATTTTTATCTCTATTAAAACAAAGAAACGTGTATTTTTAGTTTTCGGAAATACCGCTTGGGTGGAAGGGGGGGGGGTGTAAAAATGTTGTCGATTTCTTTTAATTAGGCTACTGATATCTCAAAAATGAAGATGTTACAGACATGAAATTTGATATTTGGAATCTGTTTTAAAAGCAAAGACACACGTATTTTCGGAAAATCCAATGAAGGGGGGGGGGGGTGAAAGAATTGAAAAATTAATTGACTTAATTGTATAAGAATACATACATCTAATAAAAACTAAAATTGTTACACACGTGAAAATTGGTATTTGGCTCTCCTTTAAAAACAAATAAAAACGCGTTTTGAAGGGGAAACCATTTTGGGCGGCGGGAGTGAAAAGGAGTTGAATTCCTTTCATGAGGACACACAAATCAAAAACTGAAGAATTTACGAGTTGTGATAATTGGTATTTAGAAGATCATTTACTATTAAAGAAACAAGTATTTATTGCCGGAAAATTCACCTGCCGGGGGGGTGGGGGGGGCGAGAGGAAGTGGAAAAAGGTGGATCATTTTTATGGGGATACTTATATCTCAAAACGGAAGGTAATAGACGTGAACATTGGTGATTAGAAACTCCTTTAAACATAAAGAAACAGACCTTCTTTTAATTTTTCTTTGGGTGGGGGGGGGGTAAATAAACTTAACGGCGGTGGTGTGTAAAAGGAAGTGAGACCAGTTGATTTTACTGTTCATAATGTACTTATAAGGAGCCTCCGTTGCTCACTCGGCAGCGCGCCGGCCTCTCACAGCTGGGTTCCGTGGTTCAAATCCCGATCACGCCATGTGATATTCGTGCTGGACAAATCGGAGACGGGACAGGTTTTTCTGTGGATACTCCTGTTTTTCCTGTCATCATTCATTCCAGCAACACTGTCGAATATTTAATTTCATTTGTCATTCATCGCTCATTGCCCCAGAGGAGTGCTTCGGCAGCCGCTAGATGGGGCTTTATTCATTCCATTCCTGACCCGGTTGATTGACAGGAAACAGGCTGTAGATTTTCGATGTACTTATTCTGATCATAAACCGATCATTTTTAATCTTTCCTGGGTTCGATTTCAACAGCCATCTTTTCCTTCGGAGAACATTTTTAGATTACAGTAGACTTTCCTGGCATATAAATAAAATTTTTAACACATTTGAAATAAACGATAGGAATGAGATTGACAGTCAAATTATTCACCTCTATAATAAGGTCAATAATGCACGGAAGTATGTCATTCGTATCGCCAGAAATCCCGCACACTTGCCTACGCGCGACAATGGTGCTGGTCACATTGTCAACAATGACAATGGTAGCATATGTAATTTACCGCCAAGTAGCGGTCTTGCATCTTGCTGTGGGGTCCAGAACATCTAATAATAATAATAATAATAATAATAATAATAATAATAACTATGTTCTGGACCGTCGTCAAATTGTGCGGACCACGCTGGAAACGAGTCCTGGCCTGGTAATGACTACGAATACAGTCAAGCCGTGGGTTCAGTACCGCCAAGGCACCCAAGACGACACCACGCCGGATCTCCTTCAGGATTTGATCCATACTAAAATTGCTTATAGGAAAAGATGGCAAAGATTTAGGGACCGAACTGACCGCGTGGAATACCTGGACCTACCTCGGGAAGTACGAAATCGATTGCTGGAAAGAAAGATTGAAAAATGTGAGGAACTTTGCCGTAATCTTTCAGAAAACGAGTCAGATCGCGAATTTTGGCGGATTCTCTCAGAAAAAGAGTCAGATCGCGAATTTCGGAGGATTATATATAAAACGTTAAGCATTTAATTATAAATTTCAGTATAATACCGTAGCGAAGCACGGGTATCTTGCTAGTTTTGCCTATAGGACAATGAGGGAAGCATTAGCGACACTTGGAACAAAAGCAAATGAACTCCCACAGTATGTCCCGCAAAGAAAGGTATTCAATGTGACAACAAAAAAGTACTTGTAAGGTTGTCTGATGGAAACTAATTAAATAAGAACCACAAATACAGAGCAAAACCTAAATCATTCAGTAAATATTCAAAATCTAAGAGATCATGCGTTAGTTCCACCATACAGTGACACTCTAGGCAGAGAACTTCTTCTAATGTTTGACACTAGTCAAAGGATTCTTATTCAGTTTCATAAAACAAACTTAAACATCTGAATAGTGTCAGAAACAGAGGGAATAGTCACTCATCTGGTTATCCAGTTTTGTTTCTTCTGAGTTTGAGAGCTTTAGTATCATGTATGACCTCTGTAAGCATTTATCACAGCCTGGCACCTACATACTTGTACTCTGTACAAGCACTTCACTGAAACTTTCTCGTAATCCACTAGCTGACTCTATTAATAATCACAAATCATATGCATAGACTTCTGGAACTGTGTTTTACTGAACTAGGCGATATTACCCTTTATATGCATATTCAAGGTGAACAGAAAATGCCACACATGGAGGTCGGCATGCGGTTCCTCGTCAAAATTCACGACAAAAGTTTATCTTGTTAAA
Source organism: Anabrus simplex (assembly GCF_040414725.1). NCBI lineage: Eukaryota > Metazoa > Arthropoda > Insecta > Orthoptera > Tettigoniidae > Anabrus > Anabrus simplex. The sequence continues at coordinate 170,105,663 of NC_090266.1, read as the reverse complement.
CCTAATCCCACCAATAGGTTTACTAGAAATACGAGTTGAAAAACGAGGCTCTGGCAATGCTGTAACGGCGTGCAGCGTGGCCAAGCACAGGTCACATGAACTCGGCGCTCTGCCAGAGTTGTCTCATTAGCTCAGTGAGACGAGGTAATGCCATAAATGCCGGTTGTGCAGACGCGCTGATGTTCGAATCACGTTCGCGCCAATTTCTTTTTCAGTTTATGTATCAAACTGTATCCAATATACACCTCCACCATGCAATACACTATGTTCTGTCTTACCATTACAGTTACCTTTATCGAAACATACAAACATAATATGAACTTCTTACAGACGTAAACGACCACTTTGTTTCGTCCATGGCACAAATAAAGCCAATACGTAGAACATAATAAAGGATGCAGTAACATCGTCTCTATCCAATGTGGTACAAGGAAACACAATACAGTACAGTAGGTAGGCTACACTGGATTGCCCATTATGCTGCGCACAATAATTCCACAGTCTACGTGTGATGTCCAGTCTTACCTTCACAGAGCTGGTACGTACACTTACGAGCAACATTCAGTTCACAGCAGATGTTCAAAGCGACCACCTTGCATTTGCAAACACTTCGCCACTCGCTGAAGCATACTTTGCCGGACCCTCCGCAACACACCTGCATCCACCATAGCCGATGCAGCATGCACGTGAGCTTTTAGGTCTTGTACATCCATGGGTGGACTACTATAAACATGTTCCTTTTAAGTATCCCCACAAATAAAAATCCAGTGTATTAAGGTCTGGGGAACGTGCAAGCCAGAACATTGGACCTCCACGACCAATCCATTTCCCCTGGAAACGCTTCATTTAACCAGTTACGCACAGTCATTCCAAAGTGTGGCGGTGCAGCATCATGCTGAAACCATAGCTGGCGCCAAACACCAAGTGCAACGTTTTCTAAAGCGTCATAGGCACATTATTGCCCAGAAACATATGATAGTGGGGCACATTCAACTTGTCCGGCAATAGGTAAGGGCCTAAAAGCACTCCTCCCATGATTCCAGCCCACAGGTTTATGCCAAAGCGTGCCTGAAAGCCACGTTCACGAGTGACATATGGGTTGTGGTCAGACCAATAATGGCTGTTGTGATGGTTGAAAATACCTTACCGAGTGAAGCTACATTCGTCACTCCACATCACATTCTTTAAGAAATGTTCATTATCTTCAACTTGTTGCAAAAGCCATTCACAGAATGGTATTCATTAAATGCGGTCTTCTGGCCGCTGGTGTTGAGTTAATGTGTAATGATATGGATGCAGTTTTTCATCGTGCAACATGTCAACAACCAGTGTTTGAGATACCTGGAACTGCCTTGCAATATCACGGGTACTTTGCCGAGGTGATTGGTGGACGACTTCAAGAATGTCATCCTCTGTTTGTGGAGTACGTCTAGTCCTTGGACGACCTCTGTCCACTACTTGTGGATGAAGATTACCGGTTTTCCGCAGGCGTTGCTCAAGGCGAAGAAAAACATTTTTATCGGGATGGTGCCTTTGAGGTACCATGCTGCATGCTCACGAGCAGCAGCAGAAGCTTGGTTATTGGATGCACCCAACACTAAAAGCATATCGACGTATTCGCCGTTTGTGTACTCCATCAAGAAGCCGCCCTACATGCACTTGACAGGACCAATTATGGTTGTCCACTGCGTGGTTAGTCGACTCATGCATTCAGATGAATGGATCACGCTGTCATGTTTTCAACTATTGTCCTGTGACAACAGGATGTCATGCTTAAAAACGCAGTTACATGACGGGAACTAGGAACCTGACGTCACACACACAAAAGAAAAAAAACAACCTGACGTTGATTCGAGCCATAGCTCCATGGTGCATGTGGGCTTGATAACCCAGCCGTCTACTCGGTGAGCTGCGGCAGCGGGTACAGTAGAGCGGGATGATGCACGTTTCTCTATTACATTCCGATGCACTGCAGGATGTGACAGTGTTGCCAGCTTCTCGTTTTCGACTTGTTTTCCAACAGCACCAGATCCAATTTGGCTATATAAAACTTTGCCTTGCAATGGCATGAGGAATCGTATGCCGACCTCCAAGTGCAGCATTTTTTGTTCACCCTGTATTTATGGCAAAACACTGAATTAATAATAATAATAATAATAATGTTAATTGCTTTACGTCCCACTAACTACTCTTTTACGGTTTTCGGAGACGCCGAGGTGCTGGAATTTAGTCCCGCAGGAGTTCTTTTACGTGCCAGTAAATCTACCAACACGAGGCTGTCGTATTTGAGCACCTTCAAATACCACCGGACTGAGCCAGGATCGAACCTGCCAAGTTGGGGTCAGAAGGCCAGCGCCTCAACCGTCAAACACTGAATTCATCGTACAACTTTTAATAAATGTACTATCAGAACTTGTGTGTTTAGATGCTTTTAAGATAAATGATGTATTATAGCATTACTCGGCAACACTGGATGGCATAATTTGTTGTTGCTGTTGGTTATCCATGCTTGGATAACTGCACTTAATGAATCAGGACTGTAAAATAATAATAATAATAATAATAATAATAATAATAATAATAATAATTTCCTTTCTGAAGTGACTTTTCATCTAACAAAGTTTCCAGGTGGTGTTTTTCTTTAAAAAAATCCAAGTTTCATTCATAAATTCTTGTTTCATTCCATTTCTTCTCTTGTCCTTTCTGACATTTAAATCTAGCAATTTAATTAGAGGCATAGCAAGAGTATGTATGGAACACATATTAATTGATTAATTGATAAATCAGTAGAATGATCTTCTTTGCAAATTCCTTGTATTGTTGAAGTATGAGTTATATATCTTGTTGAGTTTTAGAATAATATTTTCTCATGTTTCCTCTTTGCATTTATGTTTCATTACAGAGAAAAGGAAGACAAGAAAGAAGATTAGACAGAAGAATGAGGCTGAAACAGAAGGTTTGAATAATCTTGATAGCTTTAGATCCTTATGAAGTTAAAGTTGAGCTGCATCCCTGAGAACATATATTTGTATACATTGATCATGGATAAGAGAAATATGGAACATTGAAATGTACCATAAGAAGTAGGACTTTTGATAAGATTTGAATCATCATCCAAGATCAGTAAGACAAAAATTACTTTGTTGTCTTACTTAAACATTGTGTCAAAATGATACCTTGCATGTACTTTAAGTGCAAATCTTGACACAAATCTGGTGGTGAGAAGAACAATGTGATAAAATTTTCCTAGGTACAATGTCCCATTTTTATTTGTTTCCAAAGAATGGGATAACTTTTGACACAAATTTGACATTATTGTTTCTATAAGTCAAGTGTCATGGACATGAACAGTAACAGGCTTAACCACCTATCTGAAGATTCATATGTAGTGTCTTAAAGGGATGATCTTAAATCTTCAGTTTATATTTTTATTATATATGTCTAACACTAAAATGTTTTAAGAGCTGAAGACGGATGAAAAAATGTCTGACAGTACAGTACATTTCTTCCATTTGGTTTACAGGATGTTTGGAAAATTAGATGGATGTGTCCCTCTATTACTCAAAAGTAGTGTAATTTTTGACTGTTGCAAAATAACAGATTGTGAAAAGAATATTTTCTGTTCTGTGAAGAGGGGGCCGACTGGAACTCCTATACATTCCAGACATTTTGTCTACAACTACAGTAGACATCTTCAGCGACATAACTGCCTTGTACACTATTTTACCATCTGTTTTATGTCGCTCCGACACAGATAGGTCTTATTGTAATGGTGGGATAGGAAAGGGCTAAGGGTGGGAAGGAAGCAACCGTGACCTCAATTAAGATACAGCCCCCGCATTTGCCTGGTGTGAAAATGTGAAACCACAGAAAACCATCTTCAGGGCTGCCGACATTAGGGTTCGAACCCACTATCTCCTGAATGCAAGCTGATAGCTACGTGATGCAAACCACACAGCCACTTGCTCGGTTGCCTTGTTATAGTGAAAGCCATGTCTTTTCAGTTTTGACTTCGATAATCTATAACTGTGAGATTTTCAGTCTGTCAAAACGAATGCAGGTTAAATAAAATTAGAAAAGCACCTGAAAAAATAAAGCATTTAATAACAGATTATACACTGATCAGTCAGAACATTATGACCACCTACCTACTATTGATATAAACCCGTCCAGGCGATAGCAGCGTCACCTGACGAGAAATGACTGCTAGTTAGGCACACGCATGGTGCATGTAGTATCAGTGAGCATGCTGTCTGTGTGTAGAATGGGGTGGCCACCCTTCGTTACAGATGTCGGACGTTGTAAACTGGGCAGACTGGTAAAACAGGACAGGCGGCGAACTGTGGCAGAACTAACATCAGACTTTAATGCTGGGGAGAGTGCAAGTGTGTCTGAACACACAGTGCACCGAACACTCCTAAGGATGAATCTCCGCAGCCGACAACCCATACATGTGCCAATGTTAACACCACAACATCGGCAACTATGACTGATATGGGCATGTGACCATCGTCACTGGACGTTGGCGCAGTGGCAGAGCGTTGCATGGTCTGATGAATCCCGACACCTTCTTCACCATGCCAATGGGAGGGTGTGAATCCATCATCTTCCAGGGGAACAGCTCCTTGACACCTGTACTGCGGGCAGAGACAAGTTGGCGGCAGCTCAATTATGCTCTTGGGAACATTCCTGTAGGCAGTCATGGGTCCAGTGGAGCTCGTGCAAGGCACCATGAGGGCCGAGAAGTATCATGCACTGGTTGCAGACCACATACACCCCTTCATGACGATCATGTTTCCCAACAGTAGTGGCATCTTTCCACAAGATAATGCGCCATGTCATGTGACCAGGAGTGTGATGGAGTGGTTCGAGGAACACAGTAGTGAGTTGCAATTGATGTGCTGGACCCCCAACTCACCAGATCTTAACCCGATCGAGCACATCTGGGATGTGATTTAACGTGGCATCAGAGCTCATCGTCCCACTCCTCGGAATTTACAGGAATTAGATGACTTGTGTGTGCAGATGTGATGCCAACCCCCTCCAGCAACTTACCAAGGCCTCATTGCTTCCATGCCAAGACGCGTCGCCACTGTTATCCGTGCCAAAGGTGGACGTACCGGCTATTATGTAGGTGGTCATAATGTTCTGGCTGATCAGTGTACCTGAAAACTGCATAATCTTGTAAAAATCATTTATAACAGATTATACCTGAAATATATATAGATTGTCATAAATTGTTGCCTTGGTCGAAGTTCCCTTTGCATCATACAGATAGCAGTTACATTGATGGCTAGAAATTGAGGTGGTGCAGGTTTCCTATTGGTTCAGGTCATAGGTTGATCATAGTCCAGGTTCTGATTCATTCGACCTTGACACCTCTTCGCAAAGTAGGTTGCAGTTTGACAGCATGTGGTGGGTGGGTCCGAATACGAAGGCTGGATGATGGTTAGTTTGCTGTAAGCAAGTTGCTTATTTATTAGATCGCACTTGGTACCCAGCCTGGTGATTGTATCCCACTGTGCCTGTGACAGCTGGTTGGCTGATTGGTTGGTCCCTCATCCACTAACTAGTCCACTCTGAACACCGCAGCAGGTAACTAACTACCTCTTTGGATTCAAGATAGAGGGCCAGTGTCTGGATCCCAAGATCATGGCTCTAACCTGATGAGGGTAGTTTGAAGAGTAGAAAGAAGTTTATGTAGCATTCCATATCATATGACATCAGCATGTAAATGATCTCTGGCAATAATTAATCTAATGGGTTGCTCAATAGAGTTCCACTTTCGGTGCAATCTGATAAAGTAAATCTGGGCATTGAAATTGACATGCAAGCAGCTTAAATGCCATAAAATCAAAATGCCTGCTCATGGTAGCTAAGGCTAGAGATCATCATCATCATCATCTTCATCAACACAGTAGATGACTGGATTGTGCTTGGCACTCTGTTGTTCAATTGGTCCTTGGTAGGAAGGCTGGTAACTGGTCTGTAGCAGGTGTAGTTGGCTGGCTTGCGTCCAGTGATAGACAATGCTAGATATCAATTTTTGTTCAGTTGCATATCTTCATCTCTTATTTTGAAATAATTTGGTTACTTGCATATTTCCATCATTTCCTAGTGTAATTGGTCATAGAAAGTGGGTAGTCGTGGAAAGGACGTCTATGTTCTGAAATTCAGTCCTATGAGTTCTGTGCGGTTGACCCTGCAGCAGTTCCTCTTTAGTTCATTAAAGCTGGTGTTGATTCTTCTCTGTATAGTATCTAAACATATTGCACCGTGGGATTAAGGGATCCTGTGAACCCCTGCAGATGAGACATCTCTTGGATCCATGACAGAATACAGCATGTTCCAGAGCTGCGGCATTTCTGTGTTGTTGGTATGAAAATTGTGGCAGTTCAGTGGTCTTCCTATAGGGTCTGTCATGTTCTTAAGTTATGAGAGGAATGTGGTTTATAATCAGAATTGCATTTCAGAGATATCTTGGTGACGTGTGAAAGAGAATGAGGATGCTGTGCTAGGTGCAAATGAGTATATTTTTTTGGAATCTAGCAATTGTGCCCATTGACAAGTGAGTTTTTGTACATTTGCAGCAGTAATGCCATCTAGTGGAGATCAGTGGTAGTAGAAGATGTAAAATATACCTACATTGACAGACTATTATTAATATGCAGAACGAATAGAAGAACTAGTGTCAACACTATTTGAGTTTCAGCACGCAACTGCTGCATGGTGCCAGTGCAGGCTAGAGGGAAAAATCATACCACATTCCACTGCCAGCTATTCTTGTATTCAACCAAACATAATACTGTACTGTTAATACCTAATTTACAAACTTTATGATCAAGAATGCATAATCAATATTTTCCATCACCCCTGACTTTCACTGAAAGCCTTCCAGAAAAGAAATATGATAGAAGATGAAAATTACAAATCAGTGGGTGGTTCAGAACTGTTCGAACTGAATAGAACAGGATATTATGCTTGAAAATACATTTTCTTTCCTAAGAACTGTTTATTAGAGAATATGTTCTGTTTTTAGCAGTATTGGTGACCAGGATAACCAAAAGTCGGGTGTGGCACTGTGTAACCAGCTGAATTTGGTGTCGCAACAGTTTGCGTACTGTATAAATTTTACAGAAGTCCAGAGAATGAATTTGATCTTCAGATCATTAGGTAACAAGGTGAAGCGTGGGCCACTTTCTTAAGCTTTACACAGTGATGTGATATTTGTCTGCCTACCAGATGTCCCTGTCAGGCGAAGTACACTCTTTAACCATAAGCGAGTGGTTGTACTTCTTTATCTAGTCTGTCACTACACTCCCTTCCTGCCCTTTTTCCATGCACTGCCTTGGAAAAATCCTCTAGAATCTGTCAATGAACTTCAGGTAGGTCCACTAACTAGTTTGTTCTTTATTTTACAGCAGTATTGGTCATTGTTAAACTGGGAAACTCTTTTAAAGGAGTTTGTTAACTTTAGTTTCAAAATACATGCTAGGGATTTCATACAGAACTGAATTAAAATAAAATGCCATCAGCAGGTGTCCACTGCTTTTGAAAGTTTATGAGCAGACTTATCAGATTTCCGAACTTCAAAGTCTCTCTAGTTTATTTGCCCTGAAAAAGAATCGATACTTCAAGTAATGAAGTCCTTTCGTCTTAATGGACTGAAAAACTATCTAATGCTGGGTATTTTATTGTATCCCATTCTACAATCTGGAATGAAATACAACTGTATAATTATTATTAAACAAACACTTATAACACTCGTAATCCTCGATATCATGCACAAGGAACATTACTGACGCTGTATTTGTCTTTTGACATGGATGGAAACACGGTTAAACATACTTCACACCTACATCTCGTGTACTAACTTACTACACGTGTTTTTTGTTGGACAATATTGGTCGCAGCGCTCACTGGTGGGGTGACCCACTAGCCACCACGGATAAGGGAGGGATTGATGACTTTATTTCCTTCTACTGATTATGTCTGTGTCTCAAGTGCATTGTGAGGTGTCTGATAATTGGTATATTGTGGTGGATATGGTAGTGTGAGTCAAAAAAACAACAACATGGTGCTACAGCCTTTATGGGCCTTGGCCTACCAGGTGACCATTGCTCAGCCTGAAAGTCTGCAGATTATGAGGTGATGCGTGCTCAGCTCAAAAAATCCTCTTACCTGTTATTCTTGGCTTTCTAGACCAGAGTACTTTTGTGTGTGTGTGTGCGTGCATGCACACTCTTACTGTAAGGGCTAGAATTTGAGTTCGTGCTCCGGGACTTGAAATAAGGTACTATCAAAGCATTTTCCTGGGAATTGTGGTACACTGGGAAAAAATCACACTTAGTGCAGCCACATCATTAATGATTAATATTTATACTTTTCAAAGCGATTTTCTCAGCTATGTCAGTATTGGTTTATTGTATCACAAAGTGAGATGAACAAAAAATGTTCATGATATTCTTTCTTATATCATTTGTTTTATGGGCTCCTCTTTCTTGTAGAAAAATTAACTGATTTGGAAATATGGCCAGAAACAAAAACCATTCACGACCTCGCTGTAAACATCTCTGCCCCTATTACAGTACTTAGATTACATTATATTACAGTAGATTACAGTAGATTACATTACATTAGTTACATGATTGGGATTACCTGAAATTAAATTCAAAATGATAGAAAGTAAGGTCTTCTCCATACAGGAAATTTCATTACGGGATTAATTTATCTCCCAATTCATGCCAGTAGTGTATCGTGTTTAATATCAGTGAACACATTATGGCTATTAGTGATTCTCCTGGATATAGATTGTGCAGATTTTGGGACAGTACATTATTTCAAGCCTGGAGACAACTATTAATATCTTGCTCAAATAATTACAGGTACACATGGTTAGAGGCACATAACATTGGTTGTTAGGGAAGTCCTGCTCACCAAGTGTAGGAGGCTAATGATCAAACTGGGTAACTTGACTATGCTGTAAGGGATCTTTAGCTGTACATTTGCTGATGATAGGTTCAAACTCTGACGACTCATTTCTACTTCAGTCAAATGCTGAGAGTGTACCTTCAATACAGCCACAGCTTCTTCCTTCTCAGTCCTCATCCTTTCTCTTCCCATTGTCACCAAAACTCTGTATGCGTTGATGCGGTGTTAAATTGCCAGCTGAATCAGAGATGGCTGTACACCACTAAAACAAGTTAAATCACAATAACAACCCTATAGATAGGACATTCACTTTTCAAAGGGCAGTATTTTTAACTTATGTTTATAACATATATTTCTTGTCAACTACAGCTATCTTAGTTGCAAGGAAGTTTTAGTATTACTTGAAGGAAGAGAAATCTGAAACAATATTTTTTCAAAGATTTATGCATGGTTCATCTCCTGGTTTGGTGGAGCAAATCTTATCTCATCTCTTATGTAAGCACAAGCCTGTGTGCGACAATCCTATACTCATTTAAGAATCAAACTTTCTATCTCTTCCAGAAATATTTCTCATCTTTTTTGAACTTCATCTGTTTGAAAACCAAGGAACGGCATTGTACCAACTATATAACTTAACATTTCTTATTGTAACGTGTTGGTGTGTTGCAGGGTAGTATATTCCATGATGCCTGACATTGTATCATTTGACATTTACTTCTGATGAAATGTGCTTTTTGTTGTAATGTAGATCATGTTAGTTCTCACAACCCTAGGATCACTTCATCCTAATTTTAGTGATATATATACATTGAGTGGTCCAAGGTCATGCGAAGACACTGAGTGTGATGTTAATAAGGAGTTGCTCCTCTGTGAGCCCTCAAAATGGCAGCAATACGGCGAGGCATCGAATGTACATGGTGTTGGAATCGGACCCACACATCTTGCACCGCTACCCACAATTGGTCTTGTGTAGTTGGTACGGGGTTCATCGAGTGTATACCAGAATCGACAGCATCTCATAAATGCTCGATTGCATTAAGATTGGGGGATCTGGAGGGCCCCAATCCATGGTCGTTACTTCACTGGAGTGCTCCTCCATCCACCTGTGTGCCACCACAGAGCGGTGACATGGGGCATTGTCCTGTTGAAACATGGCATCTATATCAGGGTACTCTAGGACCAGAAAGGGCTGCAGATGGTCTAAAGAATGTCCACATAATGTGCACCTGTCAGTGCTCTCTGCAGCCAGACAATGGGGCCTAATTGCAATCACGAGAATGCTGCCCAGACCAGAACTGAGCCACCTCCCGCCTGGACACAACCTTGTTGACACGCAGGATCCACAGCTTCTTGGGGCATGCCCATCAGCTCAATACAACTGGAACCGAGGTTCATTGGACCATACCACATGCCGCCACTGTTCCATGGTTCATTGTCGATGTTCTCGGGCCCATGCATGTCATTGAGCTCTGTGTCGAGGTGTCAGCAAAGGGCACAAGTTGGTTGTCCGCTAGTGAAGCCTATGTGGTGCAGTCGCCTCCTTATAGTACTGGTAGAAATGGGTTCCTAGCTCCCAACATTCAACTGGGCAGTGATCTGATTCACATTAGCCCATCGAGCGCCCAGTAGGGTTCTGCGGAGGCGACGTGATGTCCGTTCGATAAGAACCTCTGGTCTTCCCTTGCAGCAGTTTACGTGGGTGGTAACATTCTCTCTGCGATATTGAAGATCCAGTCTCGATGATGTTGACCTCAGAAACTTGAATTCACGTGTAATCTCCGCAATGCCATGACTCGTGCTGTGCGCCGATGATCATCCCACATTCAAAGTCAGTTAACTCGTGTTGTGTTGCCATCTTCATGACACTTGTATCTGTGCCAGACTGCTCAGCTACGCCGCAGCTAGCCACAGTGCTCAGGAGTCATATATGGCACATTTTAAAAATGGGACACCCCTTCCCATGAATTTTTGCCAAGAGAGAGAGAGAGAGTGCGCGTGCGTGTGTGTGTGTGTGTGAAATTTATAACCATCATTGTCTTAGCAGTAATATGGAAACAATTCCAATTGTTTACTTTTTTCATAGGCAACCTCAGGAAAATGCAATGAGAAGCAGTGAAATATCATGAAATATCCATAGCCCTATAAATGTGGGATAATTATTATTTAAACTTGGAGTAATAAAACTCTCCTTTTACACAAGGATAAACTCCACCTAGGAAAATGTACAGGGTTTTTATGTTATAACTGCAGCAGCAGTATCACTCAAGCCATGGCAACTTGCTGCATTGACACTGGTCCACTGGCCATTAAAATATGCACTGAATCTGTGTGCTATTCAGTGTCAAATAACAGTCATAGGAAGTTATTACTGGTGAAACTAAGAGACTAAAACCTATCCAGCACCGAAGGAAATGCTCCACTCTCAAACATATTTGGTACCTCCTAAATGGGTTTACAGACACTCGAACCGTTTAGTTGCTTTTAGATAAATGAAAGTGAGACATTAGCCTGTATGACAATATATGACAGAAATATAGAGCGGCTTCCTTCCAAGAGAGCTTGTACTTCATTAAGCTTCTCCTCCATTAACACAGTCTGTCTCCTGTTTTACTTTTTGTTACGAACAGACCCGGTGGTGTGGTACTTCTTCACTGTACTGCATTCCTACTTGGAAGACGGATATGAGAAAATCAGCTAAGAAATTGAAACTGTTAGTCCTTGACAGAAAAATATTTTGCATAGTACACCACAGTGTAAACACATCATTCTAATGCAAATATTATTTTTTAAGCAACACTGAACTAACATACACAGAATCTACACTTCCATACTCAACACTAGAACGACGGTAACAATACTAAACTCTTGCCAGACTCAATAAGGCAACTTCATTCATTAGTCTCTCATATTAACAATACACCACCGTGGTCATTTTACCAGCCTGAGGTTGTAGATAAATCTGCTACCCTTGCTGCGCATGGTGAGGCCTACCTTGCCCAATTTTTAAGTGAAACCCTGTATTTTGTCATAGTAGTTATTATTGTTAGAATACAATTTCGTTGTTCAGTGAGACTGCTAACATATTTCCTTGCAGAATAAGTCATGTTCTTTGCATTAATATAGCAAGTGGAATTTATATCAAAATTGAAAATGTTCTGCATTCAGTTAGAAAATTTTGAACATATAAATGGCTTGTATACAAGTATGTGTTTTTTGGGATATTCAGGGTGAGTCTCTCTTGCATGGCAAAAAGGCAAGGAGATGATAAGGAAGAAGATTTAGAAGTCCAATTCACTATTGTTTTTGTATAACTGTATGCAGTTAAGGGAGCAATTGCATATCCAGGTCTGCATCTTATGATGTTAGAGCAACTGTCATTCCTTAGTAACACTCGTAACATACGCAATTTGCAATTTAAGTGTAAATATCAATAGTGTGAGTGAACTAGGGCTTCTCACTCTGCAATCTGCGGGCATAGTGTTTGTTGATTAGTGCATCTTTTGTAACAGTGACTACACTGAGTGGGGTGAGAAACAATGTCAGCAGTATTGGGATAGTTTTCACAGCAGTCATTAGTGAGTGGACCTGTTTCTTTTGCTGGAGGCAATGCAATATGATACATGTTCTCCTTCTACTTTGATAAACTCTAATTAATAAACAGTAATAGTGTGTTGGACCATATTTCTTGGCTTACCACCCCACTTATCATTACTCCAGACACCTCGCTGCTTTTTGCCATGGAGGAGAGACTCACTCTGCATATGAAATTCAGTGACTATACCATTTTCTTTCATTTGCTAATACCAACATTTGTATGAGACCTTAATGATATTTTCCACTAGGTTTCAAATATTTCTAATATATTTTTCTAACACTGTAATGAGAAACTGCCTTACAAGAATATTATTTGCTGAGATTTAGATGCCTTTGGCCACAATCATTTAACTTCTATATTTTTACATTTCTTAAGAACCATGTATGGCAGTTAAAGAAATTATTCTTTTTTTCCCTTCCTATGTTCTCAATATAATATCTTCCACTTCATTTTGAGTAGCTATGTAGCATATGCTAATAGAAGATGGTACTTTAAATTTGTCAATTGTGTGAGAAAAAAAATATTTATAAAATATGGAATATTTTATAATGAATGGTATGAGTTTCAAAGATTTAGGATTTATCTGAGTTAGTTATGTGTAGATTATGTTTCTATTGTAGATTAGTATAGCTGTTGAAATACTGATCACTTGACTAACAATTTAGAAATTAGTTTATGTTATCCTAATTCATGTCTAGTTCATGCAACTGACATAAATGTATTAGTTAGTACAGTGCTTCTGATAGATTAGCGCACATTAGAAAATGCAGCTAGTAGAGATGTTATGCAGTTGTGTCTTACTCAAAGGTTAAAGTGTGACTACTATTTATTACCTTACTTCTGTGTACCTTTTTTTCCAGTTTCAAGTTTCTCTTGTAGTTAATCTACAACTTTTGTTATATAGATTTCTGGTTTGACCTCTGTAACACAAACATTTCACACTGACTGTTATAACTCTTAGAACACTACATTTTCTTCATAGCTCTATGGTTGCTGATTGGCCGATAGCTTTGCTTTTCCATTACCTGACACATACAGTTTCTCTCATTTTGAAGTCATTAATGTGATTTAGATTTTCATATTATAACAGTATTTCAGAATAATATTGTAAAAGGCCTTTGTTGTAAATAACACTTAAAAATAGTAACATGTATGTGATCATGCTAAGATCAGTTTACTCATTTTGTCTTTATCTTTTCATTTGAAATCCTTGCATTCAATGTACAAATTCTTTTAATGTTCATAAGCTTCTATCCTTTTACTAATAACAAATCTGCTTAAAATGCTTTTAAATGGTTGTGTGTATTTGCTTTCATTACAGATAACATATCACAATTCTCCTTTCCTTTATTCCTTGAATTACTTTAAAGCTTTCATCTTATTATTGGAGAAAGAAGATTCTTGTTACATTTTCATGCTAAACGTTAAGAGTTTTAAACTAAAATGAAATTATACCTGAACAGTTTAAAATGTCTAATTGATATAGCATATTTAGAATATGATCAGCTGTCTCTGTTGCTAGAAATAACCTTTTTAATGATTATGCCTCTGGAGCTGCATAGCGTTTATTTACATGAGTACCACAACTTTTGAAAATTAAAAGAAAACATTGACACATTATAGGGAAAGAAACTTAAAAAATTGTGGGTCAATATTGTTTAAAATTCATGTTAGGTGCTTTTCTTGAGGTACAAGTTTAAGTCAGGATCTAGAGTAGTGTCAGAATTCTTTGAGATTTATCGACTTTTGCCTCATAATGCATAAGAGCTTTCAGTTGATTATGCTTTTCAAGAGAAAAACATATACTTCATGATCCCAGTCAGTCTTAATTTAGTGGTAATGGTAGATTCATAGTTTTAGAATCCTTTTTCCTGCTAAGGAAAAATCAAGAACTGTGTGAACAACAGAAATGGGAATAACATCCTTAGATCCTCTTTTTGTTATCTTGGCAATATCTACCATTATAGAAAGCAAAATTTTAAAAATGGCCTTCTTTAATTTTTTTGTGTAGCTCAGCAATTTGTACAGCGTAAGTGATGAGGATTTAATGACATACATACATACATACATACATACATACATACATACATACATACATACATACATACATCTTCATTATAGACTGCTATGCCTTTCAGTGCTCAGTCTGCAGGCCCCTGTGAATTTAGTGAACACATCACTATCCTCTGTTTGTAACTAGCCCTTTGGCCTTCTTTAGTCCCATACCTTTTATTTTTAAATCATTAGAAACTTGAGTCTAACCATCACCGTCTTGGTCTCCCTCTACTTCTCTTGCCCCCAATAACCAAGTTGTCTATTCTCCTAGGTAACCTATCTTCTTCTATTCACCACACATGAATCTACCTCTGAAGCCGGTTTATGGGTACCGCTTTGTTCATCGAGTTCATTCCTAACTTAGTCATTATAATAATAGATAATTATCTACTCATTATGAGCACCCTCCTGCCATTGTTCCAACATGTTTGTACCTGCTATCATTCTCACTACTTTCATGTTTGTTACTTCACTACCATCCTGGGAGAATACAAATCCTAAATACTTGAAATTGTTTATCTGTTCCAGTTTTGTATTTACAACCTGATATTCAGTTCCCTTAGGTTTAATCCTTACTAACATCGCTTTAATCTTGGATATGCTAATATTCGTATCCTACTCACTGCACCTATTTTCAAGTTTTAAGATATGAGATTACAGGTTTCCAGCACTGTCTGTCATTAAGAATGCATCATAGGCATAGGCCAAACTGCTCACTATATTTCCATCTAACTGAATCCCTCCCTGCCACCTTATACCTTTCAGTATTTGATCCATTTGAACTCTGAACAACAAAGGTGGGACATTTCAGCCTTTTCTAACCCCTTGAACCAAAAATTAATTCTAATATCAATTTTTACTGTAGCCCAACTGTTGACATAAATGCCTTTGTTTGCTTTGAATAATCTACCCTTTATCTCATAATCCCCCAGCACAGCTAATATCATATCCCTTGGTACTCTGTCATATGCCTTTTCTAGATGTATGAAACATAACTGTCTATTCCCCTCATAGCATTTTTCACTTACCTGGTGCATATTGAAAATCTGATCCTGACAGCCCCACTGGTTTTCATCCAGCTTACTCTCTACCATTGATTTTCAAAATTATGTAATTCAGTATTAACTTGTTGGGAAAATGAAACATTGACATCTAGTTATTTCTTCCATTCATTTTATACTGTTTGGGTATAATTAATTCGATGTGATTGTTAGAAATAGGATTTCAGATAATTTGTTATTCTCTAATTGATTCTACTTAATTTTAATAAGATTATGATGCAATATACATTCCTTGGATTAGGAATTCATATTGTGCAATGAAGTTTGTTGGTTTAAAATATATTGCTGAAAATAAATACTATATCTTGTTTGTAGCTTTTCTGCATGATTAAAAATTACTTGACAAATTTGTGGTTTACACAAATATCTTTAATATGCTTTTCTAGCTTATATTCCTGTATCTTACCATTTCAAGAAAGCTGCTTTTGATGTTTCAACTTTGTGATCTTATGCTTCATGTATCTATTATAAGTGCTGTTTATCTGAAATGTTTGTTGTTTATTATTTGCTTCTAACATGATTTGTATGCTTTTGTTACAGCTGTGCTTACAAAATACACTACACTTCTTGGTAGCAATCTGTCCTGTGATAACTTACACTGCTTCTGATTACATGTAATGTACCTATAATGCTTATTTTATAACCTTGTATATTTCCCGAATACTTACATTTACCACTTTTTCTTCACTCTGAACAGTAACATCTTCTCAGTCTTTACTTTCCTTTACAAATAAAACATGCTGCTATGCTTCTGGTTTGACAATCACCATATTGACAGCTAAATTTTCTAATGCTTGATATACCAAGTTCTTCATATTAGTTCTTCGTACTTTCTTTTCATCTTTCTTCCTTCCTTTCTTTCTCTTTTTCTTTCTTTATTTCTTTTTCTTCTTCTTCATTCTGTCACAGAATTTGTGTTTAGTGAAATCGCTTCACTAATTCATTGCTTTACAGTTGCTTTGTAGTTTTCTTAGAGAGAGACATACTGACAGTTTTGCTTATGTGGATTCAGAAATTTCGTCAGTTATATCCCTATGAAAGTTATTATTGGGATAGTTTGTGTTCTTACTTGTGAACAATTATTTTTTGGGCAAAAGTTTTGATTTTGTTTCATCAGATTTAATCAGGAGTAACAAGCCCCATTTACTGATGTTAGTGTCAGTATGCTATATTTCAATGATAATTTAATAAAATTTACAGAATTCATTTTTTGAAATTGAATTTGGGATATAACTGATATAACAATAACACCTATGTGCCATTTAATAACACAAAAATGACACTGTAACATTGACATACTTCACAGAAACCCTTGAAGAAACAGACCTTCGTCAACGCACAGCATCCAGGACTGCTGAGATCACACAAGAACAAAAGACACTGAAACCTAGTGATAGGGAAGAGGGAGTTGTTATTACTGAATTGCCTGTAGATGAACAAATACCTACAATTACTGAGCATTCTCTTGCTATTGTTACCCAACCAGTTGAGGACAAGCCTGAGGTAAGGCGAAAGAGAGAGGAGGAAGAAGAGGAGGAAGAAGAGCTTATTATTGTTGAGAAGACAAAGGGTGGTGGCATTAGACGGCAAAAGAAGAAAAAGATTCGGCAAGAATCTGAAGAAGAAGTTGAGGTAGAAATAGAAGTTGTTGGAGGAGGCAGAAGGAAGGTGAAGAAAACAATTAGAGCCACTCGACCAGATACAGAAGAAGAGACAGTAAGTGAGGAATTTGTTGAAGAGCTTAAGCCTTTCCCAGATGCTTCTCTGAAAGCTTTGCCTCTTATAAGCACTCCATCACAAGTTGCAGAAGCAATACCTACTGCTCAAATCACAGAGATTCTTACTGGAAGTAAAGTCACTCAAGAGCATGTTAAAGTGAGCATGTTAACTCACACTGCATTATCAGAACAGCAAGTTGAAGTTCAAGAACAAGAACAAGAAACTTGTACGATTCCTCGTGAAGGTGTAAAAGCTGCCCATCGATTAGATACTATTGAATCATTTCAAGTTACTGAACATGGAATTCACACACATGCAGGAGAGTTTAAAACAACTTTCAAGCCACAGACCTATGAAGCTAACAAGAGTGTTGTGCAAAGTGAAGGAATTCTTGTAAGTGAAACTACACCAGATCATCGAACAGGATTAATTCAAGGAGCTTTGGATGTTCAGCGGACTCAAGCAACTGTTTCATTAACTCTCCAAGAAGCTACAGCAATTAGTGAAACTGAGGTATCCCTGAAAGAGGGTGATGTAAAAACTGAAAAATTCCCAAGAGGTCTGCATGCTGACAGTAATGTTGTGCCTCAAGAAAGTTTGTCTGTTCTAGAAGTAACTGAAGGAGCTTCAGAAGAAAAACTTGATGCATTGTCTAAACCTGTTCCTGTGAAACCTAGAGTACAAGTTCCATCTGCAGAACCAATAGTGGTTAGTGAAGTATTTGCTGAATCAAAACCAGGGAAATATTATCCAGAGCTGTTTGTTGCCACAGAAATGGCTACAAAAACAGTAATTACACAACAGCAAGTGACAACTCATGAAACTCATGCACCAGAAAAAGAAGGAGAATATGTTCCAGGCAGACTTCCTCCATCACAACAAGCTGGTCTAGCCATTACACCTGGAGAAACTGTTGTTGTATCTCAGCTAAGTGTCCAAGAAAAAGAAGGTGAGTTAATTCCTTCACGCCAACCAGAAATGTCCAAAGCAATGAGAGAGATTACTGTTGTTGAAGGAGTATCTGTCAGTATGGTTGAATCCCAGCATCACGAAAATGATTTAAATGTAGAAGCAAGAGAGCAAAAAACAGCTGAAGTTGAATTTACTGAACGGGAATCCTTTGTAACTATGGAAACAACACTTGTAGAACGAGAAAGTCAGTTTACACCTGGTGATAAACCTCAAGGCAAGAAGGCAGCAACATCAGTGACCTGTTTAGAGACATCTGGTGTCTCATTGTCATTAGTTCAGGAGTCTGAGGGTGATTTTGTGCCTATTAAAACACCTAGTAGAGTACATGCAGAATCAAGCATACGGCCTGAGGAATCCATTTCTGTTTCTGAAATCCATACTGGTGATTTGCCATCAGAATTTTCAGATGTCCTCCGATATCGCTCTGATGAAGCAGTAAGAAATGTGGAAACTGTCGAAGCAAAACAGATTTCTATAGTTGAAACCCAGGAAAAAGAAGGTATAATTGAGAAATCAGAGCAGCCTCAACCATGCAGTGTAGAAGAGGCCTACACTCATCAAACTGGTATTACAGTATTGCAAACACATGCAGCAGAACGGGAAGGTGAATATCATGTGTGTGATTTACCAGAAAGCCACAAAGTAAAGACAGCTCCAACACATCCTTTGCACTCTATTATTGTAGAAGAGACATTGCCAGAGGGACATGCTGACCAATTAAGGAAAGATGTGCCTGTATCTAAGAAAGCAAAAATTGATCAAGAAGTTCTTCAGGAAACAGTTGTTGAGGAAGCTGTGACTGATGAAAGTTTCACTAGCTGTATAACAAAAACAAAGCCTGATCACAGAGTAGCTGATGTAACTGTTCTGCAGGAAGAAGGTATTTCAGTCACAGAGGTTGTTACAGAAGATAAGGAAAGCAAATATGTTAAACAACAAAGTCCAGATAAATGTTTTGCCATGCCTGATATTGCTTCTCAGAAGGTTGCAGTAAAATCTGAGGTGCAGCCAGAATCTGCTGTAGATATTCTTCCTGAAACAAAGCCAATCAAAGGAACTGCTAGATCAGATCAATCAACTTTGGATAGTTTACTTATTACACTCACTAATATGATAGAGAAGGAAAGTGAATTAAGAAGTGATGTTAAACCTGATACAAAACAAGCAAATGTTGATTGGACTAATGAGATGGCAGGGATTAATGTTACACAGGTTCTAACCCATGAGAAGGAAACTGAGTATATATCTGAGCAGTCTCCCAAGAAGATTATTGCAACATCAAGTATTCCAGCACATGAGATAGCTCTAAAATCAGAAACATTAGCAGAAATTAATATTGGTAAATTGTCTCTTGAAGAACCTGTCCATGGACGAGCTAAACCTGATAATGAATTACTTCAAGAATTAGTTGTGGTAGAAACAGCCATAGCTGAAGCAGAAAAGGAATTATCTAAGGATATGAAACCTGAACAAAAGAAAGCTGCAGTCAGTGTTGATGCTGAGCAGGGAATATCAATCACAGAAATTGTTGCTGAACATAAAGAGGCAGTCCTTGAAGCTCTTGAAGTACCAAAACAAAGAAAAGCTATTTTGGATATTCTTGGGCAAGAAGTTGCACAAAAAGAGGAAATTATTACAGATTCCTTATTAGGACAGTGGAAACGTCAGTCTCCAATTAAGGAACAAGCTCATCCAGAGCAGGAAGCTCTAGAATGTGCTATTTTAACACAACCATCAGTTGAAGAAAAAGAAGGCCAATATGTAGAAGAATCTAAACCTGATCAAAAAACAGCTGAAATCATTTTTGAAGAAGGAAAAGTATTAAGTATTACTGAAGTTCTCATTGAAGACAAAGAAAAACCATTTGATGCTCCTGAAACACCAAGGAAGTTCACAGCACATCCTGATATCACTAGTCAAGGTGTGGCACTCACCTCTGAAATCATAGCAGATCTGAATGTGGCAGAATTAATCCAAAAGATACCTGATACAGTTGAGGCAAAATCTGACAGAATTCCTTATGAAGGTATAATATTTAGTGAACACTTAACTGGAGAGCAGGAAGGAGAATACAAACCAGAAACAAAACCTGACAGAAAAGTTGCTCAGTCAATATTTGAAGAGGGAGAGGGGATAACTGTAACATTGGTTACTCTGGAAGATAAAGAATCCAGTTTAACTCTACCTGATAAACCTAAGGGAAGAACAGCTATTCCAGACGTGACTGGACAGGAAGTAGCAGAAAAAACAGAGGTTATTGCTGAGAGCTGTATTTCTAAACTTTCTCGTGAGTCCCCTGCAAGAGCTCAAGCAAAAGCTGAACAGCTACCATTCCAAAGTATCATTCAGTGTGAAACTGCATCAAATGAGCGTGAAGGAGAATACAAGGGAGAAATAAAACTAGATAGTAAGAGTGCAGAGGTAGCTTTTGAAGAAGAAAAAGTTATATCGATCACTGAAGTTATTCCTGATGACAAAGAAGGTAAATATATTTCCCCAGAAATACCGGAAGGGAAATTTGCTAAACCAGATGTTTTAGGCCAAGAAGTTGCTCAGAAGATTGAAGTAGTGCCTGAAAATCTAACAGGTGAAGTGAAAATCGATAAACCTATTGAGGCAAAGGCTAGCCAAGAACATTTTACCTTTGAAAGTGTTCTTCAGTCTGAAGCAGCAGTTAGAGAACGTGAAGGTGAATTCCAGGAAAAATTTAGGCTTGATGTACATAGTGCTGAGTTGGCCTTTGAAGAGGGACGTAGTGTGACTGTATTACAGGTCACTTTGGAAGATAAGGAAACCAATTATGAGTCCCCAATGAAGCCAAAGGAAAGAATTGCTATACCAGATATATCTGGGCAGGAAGTTGCTGAAAAGTGTGAAATTGTTCCTGCATTTGATGTTGGTAAATTTTCAGAAAAGATGGCAGATAAAGCCCATGCTGTTTCTGAGCAACTGACATTCGAAAGTATTTTACAGACTCAAGCTACTGTTAGAGAAAATGAAGGTGTGTTTACTGGTGATGCCAAACCTTCTGCAATTATAGCTGAGCTTGCTTTTGAAGAAGAGAAAGGTGTAACAGTTATGGAAGTAACAGTTGAAGACAAAGAGGGGCATTACTCTGCACCACAGTTTCCACAGACAGGAAGAGCACAACCTGAAATACTCGCTCATGAGTTACCAGACCAAATGGAAGTAATAACTCAAGTTGCTGTTGGAAACATAGTAGAAGAAACACCAGAATTAGGCCAAGCAAAACCATACCAGCTCCCATACCATAGTATTCAGCTAAGAGAAATGACCACTGCTGAAGCAGAATCACCTCTGGATGAGTTTGTGAAGCCAGATAAGAAAAGTGCTGAGACATTGTTTGAGGATGCAAAGTCAGGGGTAACAATTTCTGAAATATTGCTTCAGGATAAAGAGTCTCTTTATAAAAGTCCTGATATACCTGCAGAATATACTGCCAGTTTTGCAATATATGGTCATGAAGTTGCTGCTAAATCTGAAGTTACTATCGAAAGTAGTGTTGCCAACCTGAAACAAGAACTGCCTGTTACAGCTCAAGCTAAAGCTGATCAGTTAACATTCCAGAGTATAATACAGTCTGAAACCTCACCAAATGAATATGAAGGTGAATACCATACAAAGTTGGTGTTTGACACCAAAAGTGCAGACATCAGTTTTGAGGAAGAGAAAGTCATCTCAGTTACTGAAACTATTGCTGAAGATAAGGAAGGTAAATATATTTCCCCAGAGAAGCCAGAGGGCAAGTTTGCCAAGCCAGACATCCTCGGTCGAGAAGTAGCTCAGAAAATTGAAATTGTACCTGAGAATAGAACAGGGCAAGTAACATTGGAAAAGCCTCAAGAGGTTCAAGCCAAACCAGAGCAGTTGACATTTGAAGGTGTTGTCCTGTCTGAAGCAGCAGTGAGAGAAAGGGAAGGAAAATTTGAGGGAAGGCTTAAACTTGACAGTCACAGTGCAGAGTTGGTGTTTGAAGAAGGTCGCAGTATCACAGTGACTCAGGTCACATCACAGGATAGTGAAACTAGTTATGTATCACCAGACAAGCCCAGTGAAAGGAAAGCTAAACCAGATATCACAGCACAGGAAGTTGCTGAAAAATGTGAGGTGGTTACAGCTTTTGAAGTTGGAAAAGTTCCAATAGAAACAGTAAATGCAGCTCATGCATTGGCTGAACATTTGCCATTTGAAAGTATTGTTCAGTTACAAACAATTGTTCGTGAACATGAAGGCAAATTTAGTGGGGAACTGAAACTGTCTACAAAATCAGCTGAATTGACTTTCGAAGAGGATCACAGTGTGATGGTTACATCAACCATTTCAGAAGATAAGGAAAGTGAATGTATCATTCCTGAGAAGCCTCAAATGAAATCAGCCAAACCAGATATATTTGGTCATGAAGTGGCTGAGAAGTCTGAAGTTCTGTCTAGTATAAATGTTGCTGAACTGTATCCAGAGAAGCCAGTTTCTGCTACTGCAATTACTGAACACCTTCCTTTTGAAGGTGTTATTTTAACTGAAGCAACTGTCCGGGAGCAAGAGAGTCAATTTGGTGGAGATAAGAAGCCAAATATTAGGAAAGCTGACCTAGGATTTGAAGTTGAACATGGCCTTGCAGTATCTCAGATCACCTTAGGAGACAGGGAAAATTTCTTCATAACTCCTGATTTGCCTAAAGAAAGAAAGGCTGTGGCAGATCTTAGTGAAAGTCAAGAAGTTGCTGCTCAGTCGCAGATTGTTGCTCAGTTTTCCACTGGCATGCTTGATAAGGAAATACCAAGTATAGAGCAGGTTAAGCCAACTCAGGAAATGCTACAGTGTATTATTGTTTCTGAAGACTTGGCTCAAGAAAATGAAGCTGAGTTTGTGGGTAAATTTAAAGCTTCTACAAAAACTGCAGAGATTTTCATAGAAGAAGGAAAGAAAGTTCAGACAGTAACTGAAATTACTGTTGAAGATAAAGAAGGGAAGCTGGAAAAATTAGATATTCCAATTGGGAAGAAGGCCCAGACTGATATCACTGGACAAGAAGTGGCTGAGAAAACTGAAGTTTTGACAGAAATATGTGTAGGAGAAATAACTTTAACTACTGCACAGAAAACAACTGCTAATTTGGAGCAACTCCCATTTGAAAGTATTGTTCTCACTGAGGCCATTGTCCGTGAGAAAGAAGATGAGTTAAAATCTGATCTTAAACTGGTAAAGAAGAGTGCTGATTTGACATTTGAAGAAGGAAGGAGTCTTGCAGTTACTGAAATATTAGCTGAAGATAAAGAAGAAAGTTTTCTTTCTCAGAAACCGAAAGTATGTACAGCTCAACCTGAGATTTTAGGAAAAGAAATTGCTGAAAAATCTGAAATACTGACACAAGTTGAATTAGGAGCATTGCCTGATGATATCCCAACAAGAGCAAAAGCTAAACCAGATTCTGTGCTTTTTGAAAGTTTGATGTATAGTCAAGCAAATGTCCAGGAAAAGGAACGTGAATTCAGTGATCTTCAACCTGATTCAAAGAGTGCTAGCATCAATTACGAAGAAGGAATAGGTGTTACTATAACCGAAGTAATTGCAGAAGATAAAGAAGGTCAGTATATTTCTCCTGAAGTACCTAGTGGAAAATTAGCCCAGCAAGATATCTCTGGCCAAGAAGTAGCTCAAAAATCTGAAGTTCAGACTGGTACATTCGTTGGAGATATTGTTATTGAAGCAACTGAGAAAGTACAAGCTAGTCTGAAACAAGTTCCATTTGAAAGTCTGATTCAGTCAGAAGCCCTGGTAGAAGAACGTGAATCTGAATTTAAGAAGAGTGTGCATTTAGTTCAAAAGAGTGCCCAGTTAACTTTTGAAGAGGGTAGAAGTATAAATATATCACAAGTAACAGTGGACCAAAAGGAAGGGCAACTTGAACTTCTAGAAAAACCCACTGAGAGAAAGGCACAGCCTGAAGTTATAAGTCAGGAATGTATTCAGCTGAGTGAAGTTTTAACCGAGATGCATGTTGGCTCAGTAAAACGAACATCACCCACAAAAGAGACTGCCCGTCCTGAACAGCAACCTATGGAAAGTTTGATTGTCTCAGAAGGAATTGTTCAAGAGAAGGAAGATGTGTTTGACAAAACATTTAAACCTGCTGGAAAGAATGCTAATATTGAATTTGAGGAAGAAAAGGTAATAACAGTTTCAGAGGTTATTTTAGAAGACAAAGAAGGAATGTTTATTACTCCAGAGGGTCCTAAGAAGAGAACTGCCCAGCCAGACATATCTACTCAAGAAGTTGCAGAGAAAACTGAATTTACTGTACAATTTGGAATAGGAGAATTGAGGGATGAAATACCTGCCTTTGCACATGCCAAACCAGAGCACTTCCCATTGGAATTCCTTGTACAGACTCATGCTACTACAATTGAGCATGAAGGTGAGTTTTCAGGCCAGTTCAAACCTGATACAAAGAATGCTGATTTAACATTTGAAGATATGAACAAAGAGGTGGCAGTTACTGAAGTAGTAATTCAAGATAAAGAAGGAGTTTATGAAACACCTGATAAACCTAAACAAAGAGTGGCAGTTCCAGATATATCAGGACAAGAGGTTGTACAACAGACAGAAGTTGTTGCTGCTCTTACAACAGGAGAAGTTGTCAAAGACTTATTCCCAGCGAAAGGACAAGCAAATGAAGAGCAGTTGCCACATGAGAGCATTGTGCTTACTGAAGCATCTGTGAGAGAGAAAGAAGGCATATTGAAACTTGCTGTCAAACCCCTCTCTACAAATGCAGAGATTATTTTCCAAGAGGATCGAGGCATAACAGTTACAGAAGTTATTGCACAAGATAAAGAAGGCACCAAAATAATCAGTGAAATTGCTCAGGAAAGTGTAGCTCATCCTGATGTAGTAGAACGAGAAGTGGCTCTTAAATCAGAAGTCCTTCCAGAAAATGTATTAAGTGACTTAGAACTTTCAGCTCCAGAGTCTGTTGTGGCCAAACAGTCGGTGCCACAGCATCAGCATGGTCTTGTGGTGATGGAACTTCAAAGTACTGGTGAATTAGAATCAAAGCTACCAGACCTAGTGAAGCCAGCTCCAAAGCGTGTCAGTGTCTCCTATGAACAACAGGAGGCTAAGCTTCTTGTAACTGAAGTTCAACCTGAAGATCGAGAGGGTGAGTATATTGAGGTACAGGGCACTTCCAAACAATATGGTATATTTAAGATTGAATCATGCCAGGCTATCTTAGGGGAGGAAACTATTCCAAAAGTAGATGCACAAATGTTTACAATTCAGGATTCAGTAAGCTTTAAGCATGCTAATATTGCCCATATAGTCAACAAGGACACTGTTGAAGTGTATGAGACAGCTGTAGGAGAAAGGGTAGGTAAGTGTGATATTACAACACTTCCTGATTCAAAGTGTGCAGAGATAGGTTTTGAAGATGCAAAGAGTGGGGTAACTATTTTAGAAACTGAATTACAGGACACAGAGGTAGAATTACTCATGGAATCAACATTATTTACACATGCAACCACAGATTTTATTAAGATCGAACCCACTATCATAACAGAAACAAAACCT
Organism: Anabrus simplex; assembly: GCF_040414725.1. Classification (NCBI taxonomy): domain Eukaryota; kingdom Metazoa; phylum Arthropoda; class Insecta; order Orthoptera; family Tettigoniidae; genus Anabrus; species Anabrus simplex. The sequence continues at coordinate 170,079,740 of NC_090266.1, read as the reverse complement.
GAGGAGATTGTAGGCACAATTGACATTTCAAACGAAAAAGAACACAAAGTTAATATAAGTCATAAATTACAGGAAGGGTTAGCAGTTACTTTCCCAAATGTTAACGAAAGTGAGGTAAGCAATGAAAAGCTAATATTTGCTCTTAATGAGGAAAATGCAACTGTTTCAGTAGCAGAAAATATGAGTTTAACTGTAAATGAAACTAATTTACAACATACAACAAAAGATCTTTCAATCTATTATGAAGCAAGGCCAGTACAAGCAAGAACAGAGATTGGAACCAATATTGCAACAGAAATTCAAGAACCTGTTCCTGGGTTCTTGACTAAGAATTTGAAATTAATGGAGATGAAGAAACAGACTAAGGCCAGTCCAGATATAATGCTTTCAGAAGCAGCTTTAATTCAACAGCCATCTGTTCAACAAGATGTGGTAGAGATTGGTGCAGCATTTCAAGCAAAAGAATTAAATGCTGAGTCAGATTTTGAATCTAGACATGCAGCAATGATCCAGGAGACCATTTGTCAGCAGAATGTAACAGATATGCTTGCTCCCATTACTGAAGAAATTACTGCTCAACAAAGTATTTTGTATCAAGAAGCAACAGTTACAATGAAACCTGAAACTGAGGAAAATGTAAAGGAGTTCCTTCCTGAGAAATCAAAAGAAATTTCAGCTGTTCCTGGTATTGTTTCTCAAGAAGTTGCTATCACTGAAGATGTTGTGACTGCCCAAGGACTTGAAGATGTCCAAGAAGTAGTAAAACATTTGGAGAAAGCAAGATTAAAATTCACCACAAAAGAGGCTCCAATTAGCCAAGAAACTATTCCTGAGCAAGGATATGATGACTTTGTGTCAGATACCTTAAAGAAAGGAAATGAAGCAACTCTTGGATACGTGTGCAGGGAGGTACCAGTTGTGGAGCAAATTGAAACTGGGCAGTATGTAGGAAATATAGATGTAAGAGAGAAGTCAGAAATGAGTACTGCAAAATTAGCTATCTTAACTCAGACAGCTGCTATTACTGATCAGTATATTACAGATCAGGATGCTTCTGAATTAAAAATATTAAAAGTAAGCAATGAATTGCAAGCTAGCCCCAAAATTGAGAGCAGGAAAGTTGCCACGATCAATGAATTGAATCCACAACATGATGTAACTAATATACCAGATGAACAGCATACTTTAGCTAATGCCGAATCTAGCCTAGTCATAGAGGAAGCCATTGTAGCAGAACAACCTGAGACATCACAAAATGTATCAGATCTGAGGACAGAAGAGAAACTTCAAAAATTTCAAGCTGGTGTTCGCATTGTTAGTAGAGAGACAGCACTTGTAGAAGAAAACTTACTTCAACAGGATTATGAGCAATTACATGTTCAACCCTTGAAAAAAGGATCTAAAGCTAAATTAGACATGGAAACACGGACAGTAGCTTTACAAGAAATTTCAGTGCCTGAAGTAGATGTTGCTGTTCTAAAGCAGGAAGTCAGCAGTGAAAAATCTCAAGCCACATTCGACATCTTATTAAGTGAATCTACTATGACAGAACAGGCACATGTGCAAGATTTCACAAAAGAATTAGTTGTTTCTTGTGAAATAAATGAATCTCAGGCATCTGCAAACATTGTGGCAAGAAATATAGCTTTAAAACAAGAGCCATTTACTGAAGAAAATATTTCTGACTTACCTCTCTCCCTTCTTGACAAGAAAACATATGCAACTCCAGATATTGTTTCTAGGGAGGCAGCACTAATTGAGATGTCCAACACTCAGCATTCTGTTGAGGACCTAATATTACCAAGTTTAAAGAAACGTTCTCATGCTAGAACTGAATTTGTAACTCAGCAAGCAGCTTTGACAGAGGAATCATCGTTATCAGAGAATACAGTAAATCTTGATGCATCCTTCTCACTTAGACAATCACAAGCTAAACCTCAAGTTTCAAGCCAAGAAGCAGCTGTCATTCAAGAGACTTGTGTTGAACAAAATGTCCCAGATTTCACTACTACAGGGATACATATGGAAAGGATATTAGTGACTGATATTGTCACAAGAGAGACAGCTGTGACTCAGGTACCCCTATTTGAGCAAGGGATTGATGATCTGATTGTACCTCAGTTAAAACAAGGTCTGTATGCAAATTTAGGGGTAGTCGTTCAGGAAGCAACAGTAAATGAACAGCCCCAAAGTGTACAAGAAGCCACAAATATCAGTGTTGTTGGCATACCAAAGAAAGAGTCTGCTACAACAAGAATTGTTACAAAAGAAGCAGCAATCATTGATGAATCAATTTCACAGCAAGATTCTGAAGATTTTATTGTTTCTGCTATAAAAATGCCATCTGTTGCTAATGAAGACCTAGTTACCATGGAAGTAGCTGTTACTGAAGAAAATCGTGCAGAAACTGATATTAAGGAGTTGAAAACACCAAAGCTAATAGAGGAAACAACTGCAGAACTAGGTATTGAAACTAAAGAAGCTATCATTACTGAGCAGTATCAAATAAAAGGAAATGCTGCTGATCTAAGGATAAAAGAAACTGGTACAGAAATTCAAGCTAAAGAATCTGTTGTTTCTAGAACTGCTACAATAATTCAAGAACCAATACCACATCAGGATGCAGCTGATTTTAAAGTAACAAAACTTAAAGAAAGTACATATGCAAGTGAGGATATAATTACACAAAAAGTTTTAATATCTGAGCAGGCAGACCTCCAGGAAGGTATATCAGATTTAAATATTCATCAACCATTCAAGGATGGAAAAGCTAAACCTTCATTTATCTTACAAGATGTTGCAGTTACTGAACAACCAAGCACAGAAGAGATTACTGCAGTTTTACCAGATTTAGCTGTTCCTAGAACATTGCACGTCAAGCATGATTTGATATCAAGGCAAGTAGCAATTACTGCTCTTCAGAGTACAGAGGAATGTACATCAGATTTGCCTACTCCTCAGCAAGTTAAAGAATCTCTAGCAAAGAAAGATCTTGTCACAAGAGATGTTGCTATTACAGAACTTCCTACAACTGAGGAAGGCATAACTTATATACCTTCCAAAAAAGAAGTAGGAAAGAAGTATGCAAAACAAGACTTGGTAACAAAGGATGAAATCATTATTGAGCAACCTACTGCAGAGGAAATAACATCTGACTTGTCTTCTACTCAGATAGGTGAATTTTCACAAGCTGCTCAGAAACTTGTGACAAGAGAAGTTGCTATCACTGAGCAACCTAATGCAGAAGAAGTAACAGGTGACTTCATGGGACCTGTTCTGCACAAGGAAAGGAAGGCTATGGGAGATCTTGTAACAAATCAAGTGGTGATTACTGAGGAAGCATTTGCACATGAAGGTACATCATATATGCCTGATAAACTGTTGGCTAAAGGATCAAAAGCTTCATCTAGTCTTATATCAAGAGAAGGTTTATATATTGAACAGCCAGTAATAGAGGAAATTACAACAGAACTATCTGGCACATTGCTAAGTAGTGAATCAAAGGCTGTGTCAGACCTTGTTACAGTGGAAGTTCCAGTTATTGAACAACTTGTTCTCCAGGAAGACACGAGTGATTTACCTGCTTCTGTTTCAGCTAAGAAATCATATGCGAAAGAGAATTTAACCACAAGGGAAGTTGCCATTACTGAGCAAACTGCTACGCAAGAAAGAACTTCAAGCATTTCTGCTTCTGTTTTACAACGAGAAGCTCATGCTACTAAAGATCTTGTTGCTATTGAGGTAGCAGTTACTGCACAATTAACCACAGGAGAAGGTATAACTGAATTTCCTGCTGTCATTCCAATTAGAGATTCACAGGCTAAGCAGAAACTTGAGACTAGAGAAGTAGCTGTTACTGAAGAGTGTCTCTCTCAGGAAAGAACAGATGACTTTACTGCAGCCTTGTTAATCAAAGAATCTCAAGCAGTAGAGGAATTTGTTACAAGAGAAGCAATGGTAACTGAACAACTAGCTACTCAAGAAGGGGCTCAAGACTTACATATTATTTTTTCTACTAAGGAAACTCATGCTAAACCAGACCTGGTCACAAGAGAAGTAGCAGTTACAGAGCAATTGGAAACTCAAGAACGAACATCTGATATACCACCAGCTATTGTACAGAAGGAATTGCAAGCCAAACCAAAACTTATTACCAGGGAGGTGGCAGTTACTGAACAGTCAGTAACAGAAGAAGACCTACAAAATTTACCTGTCCCTTCTTTTGGAAAGGAATCTCTTGCTAAACAAGATCTTGTGACAAGGGAAGCAGCAGTTACTAATCAACCTCTCTGTCAAGAGGAAATATGTGATTTGCCCTGTACTACTATAGCACAGGAAACCACAGCCCAAGAGAATATTGTTACTAGAGAAGTTGGAATTACAGCACAGTTAGCCACATTGGAAGGAACATCTGATCTCCTTCAGTCTTCTCCAATGAGGGAATCAAAAGCCAAGGAAGATATGGTCGTTAGAGAAGTAGCTGTTTCTGAGCAGCCTATTTCACAAGAGGAAACAACTGATTTCTCATCAAAGTTGCTCACTAAAGAAACACTAGCTACGCAAGATCTTGTTACTAGACAAGTACCTGTTATTGAACAGTCAGTCACAGAAGAAAGAACTACTAGTTTGTCTATCACTGGTTTCCCTAAAACATTGCAAGTTATAGAGTCTCTACTTACAAGCGAAGCAGCTATTACTGAGCAGATGTTCACTCAAGAAGGAACATCAAATATAAAATCCATTCATCCAGTAAGAGAATCACAAGCTATCCCAGACCTTGTAACAAGAGTAGTAGCAGTAACAGAACAGCTTGTTACACAGGAAGGTGTTTCTGACTTAACTGTTTCTGATTTGACTAAGGAATCAATTGCAAAGGAGGATCTTGTTACTAGAGAGGTAGCGGTTACTGAAGAATCATCTGCTGAAGAACAAATATCTGATTTACCTGTTGGTGTAACAGCAAAGGAATCACAAGCCAAGGGAGATCTTGTAACTAGAGAAGTTGCTGTTACGTTGGAATTTGCTACACAGGAGGAAACAGTTGACTTATTATCAGAAGCCATTCCTAAAGAATCTCAAGCTAAGGAGAGCCATACTATGAGAGAGGTAGCAATTTCAGAGCAAACTGATACCCAGGAATTAACAGCAGATATGCCACATTTAGAATTAGGAAGAGAGTCACAAGCTAAGCAAGACCTTGTCACTAGAGAAGCAGCAGTCACAGAGCAGCCAGTTTCACAAGAAGGCATATCTGTCTTACCTACTACTGTAAAAGCTATGGAGATGTATGCTGAGCCGAATCTTGTCACAAGAAGAGTAGCTGTAAATGAAACACCACTCTCAGAGCAAACTGTAGGTGATTTGCACCTTGCTCTGCCAGTTGTAAAAGCATTAGCTGTAGAGGGTCTTATCACTAGTGAAGCAACAATTACAGAACAGTTAGTTGCTCATGAAGGAGCATCCTACTTGTCAACTTCTACTACCAAAGAACTTCAAGCTGATGAGGGTCTTATAACGAGTGAAGCAGCAATAACACAGCAACTTACAACAGAAGAAGATCTGCGTGATATGTTGCCCATAGCACAATATAAAGAATCACGAGCTAAGCAGGACATTGTTACCAGAGAAATAGCAGTTACCGAGCAATTTTCAACTCAAGAAGGAACTTGTTACTTACCAGCTCCTGTAATCGGTAAAGAAGCACATGCTAAACATGGACTTGAGGCAAGAAATATAGCAGTAACTGAGCAATCTTTCTTAGAAGAGGGAACATATGACATGACAGGTGTCACATCGATTCAAGAATCACTAGCAAAGGAAGATATTATTACAAGAGAAGTGGCTGTTGTTGAACAACATGTCTCACAAGAAGAAACCTCTGCTATGCCAGATAGCGTCATTGCTAAAGAATCACAAGCCAAGCAGGATCTTGTTACAAGGGAAGTAGCAGTTACACAGAAATTAACCATGCAAGAAAGAGCAACTGATTTAGATACTGCTGTGATTGCGAAGAAATCTCAAGCTGTGGAGGATATCATCACTAGAGAAGTAGCCATTACTGAGCAACCTCTATCCCAAGAAGAAACACTAGATTTGCCAACTGCTTTATTATTTAAGGAAGCACATGCTCTTCAGGCACTTACTTGCAGAGAAATAGCAGTCACAGAACAGCATTCATTACAGGAAGGTACAAGTGAATTACCTACTTCAATTTCTCTTAGAGAATCACAAGCAAGTTGGGATCTTGTTACTCAGGATGCAACAGTTTCTCAACAACCAGCAGCACAGGAGGGAACATGTGATATAAGCATAGATGAATATAAAGAAATGTATGCAAAGAAAAATCTTGAAATAAGAGATGTGGCTATTACAGAACAACCTCTCTCTCAGGAAGAAACATACGATTTACCTTCTATAAAAACTGATGTAAAATCTCAGGCTAGGCGAGGAGTAATAACCAGAGAGGTGGCTCTTACAGAGCTACCTTCAATACAGGATGGAATTTGTGATTTGCCATCTATTGGTGTAATTAAAAGTTCAAAGGCAGATGAAGGAATTGTGGTGAGAGAAGTTGCATTAATTGAACAATCTCTACCACAAGAAGAAACTCATGATATTCCTGATATTCCCTTAGCCAAAGAGTCACGAGCTCAGCAGGACCTGGTTACAAGGGAAGTTGCTGTGACTGAACAGCTTGTTACTAGGGAAGGCACATCAGATTTAGAACACCCTATCTTAGATAAAGAATCCTGGGCAAAACAGGCTCTTGTATCTAGGGAGGTTGCTGTTGTTGAACTAGCATCTGCAATGGAAGGTACATTAGATTTATCTGCTCAAGAACCGAGAAGAATGTCTAAAGCTAGCCATGATATCATTACTCGAGAAGTAGCTATCAGTGAACATCAGACTACCGAAGAAAGTATTGTTGATTTGCCTACTTTGATTTCAGTAAAGTCAGGAAATGCTCAAGAGAAATACATTCCTAGGGATGTTGCAGTGAAAGAACAACCATCTGCTGAAGAAAGCACTTCTGATATACCTGTAAGTTTCTCACCCAGTGCAGTACATGCAGAGAGAAATGTTGTCTTAAAAGAGGTAGCCCTTACAGAAGAAGTTTTACCAGGGCAAATATTATCTGATATTTTAAATTATGATGGAGTGGAAGTAAAACCAAACACCAGATTTGTTACACAGGAAGCCACTGTCGTAGAGGAAGTTACATCTCATTTAGAGGTGAATGACTTCATTGTAAAAGGTATCAATAAGTCATCTGAAGCAGCTTCTCGGTTCATTGCTAGACCAACAGCAGTCATTCAGGAATATCACACTGAGCAAGAAGTATCAGAATTAAGAATTTCAAATGAAACTAAAGAAGTTGTTGCTAATCAAAGTCTAACACTTCTAGAAGTTGCAACAACTATGCATCCAGAAGCTAGACAAACTGTTTCTGATTTAATTTCCACACCAGTGAAAGATGCTGTTGCTTTGTCTAATGTTGTAACTCAAGAAGTAGCGATATGCCAAGAATTAATTACTCAAGAAAACACAAGTAATGTTGAGGCTCAAGATAAGATTGATTCTGATGAGTTCAAGAAAATGGTTGTATCTGTTGCTGTTATTCCCAAAGAAGCAACAATTTATTCACAACCCCTCATGGGAGAAAATGTTGAGAACTTTGCTACAACGGAAAAATTTAAGGAAGCCAGTGCTGAACTTCACATTATTACAACTGATGCTGCCATCACACAGCAACCATGTTTGGAACATGATATTTCTGAATTTTCTGTGAAAGATATAAAGAGCATTGAAGCTAAACCTATTATGGAATTAAGAGAAGTAGCTTTGACAGAGCTTCCTTTATCTCAAGAATACCCGTCAGAATATTTCCCTAAAAATCTTGACAGAAGAGAATCACTTGCTAAGCTCATTGTCAGTACAGGAGAGATTGCTTTACAACAAGAAATTTATCCCAGTGAGAGTGTTAATAATCTTCAAATCAAAGACCGTAGGAGAGATTCACAAGCAAACTTAATCATCAGTGATGCAATGAAGGCACCTTGTTTGGAAGAACTAAATACTAGTATGATATCTGAGTCACATGATAGTACTCAGCTGAAAGATCTTCAAGATGCAGCTCTTTTAGGACAAGAGCCTGTTCACCCCACTTCTGATATATTTCAGCAGGTAGTTTGTGATGCAGAAGGTGTGTATATTAGAAAACCTGACCAATTACACAAAGCTGGTGTAGCATTCCAGTTAGGGGAGGGAATAACTGTAACTTCCAAAGTTAGTTCAGAAACAACAGTTGAATTAGGAAAACAAACATCTACTCTTGCAACAGCTAGCATTACAATGACAAGCACTGACAAAAGGGTAGCTATTCAGGAAGAGGTAAACACATCTCTTGTTATGGAAGGAGCTTTGAAAACTATTCCATCTGATAGTAAGAGAGCCAAACCCAGTATGACAAAACCTGTGGGTAGTGCAGAGGTGTATGAGGTAAGTGTTGATGAGAGAGAGGGAGCCCTTTTGCCGTTGCATAAAGAGCAAGTGAGACTGCTTACAACGGCTAAGGTGCAAGAAACTAGTGGTGTAGTAATTGAAATGATTGGTGATACAGACCTCATCAAGGAAACATGTACATCAGCACACATACCTTTTGATAAGTCACTTGAAGAAAGTAAAACACAAGACACCACAGCATACGTGCAGCCAACACGAGACACCACTAAGGCACTCAGAACAGATTTTGAAGACAAAACAGATTCATCAGCTTTCATCACTACGTCACCACAGAGCACCTACACTGAAACACCTGAACACCCACATGTCACCTCAACTGAGGTCAAACCAGAGCACAGCAGCTCACAAACTCAACGCTCCACAATTCTCTCGCCTCACGAAACCATTGACATTTCAGAGATCCTGGCCGAGATGGCCCCACAGACAGCTCACATCCCTGCTACACAGTCCTTCGAGCAAGCACCAGCAGTTATTGTATGCAAGACCTCAACCGAGGTCCACGAGGGTGAGTATGTGGTACACAGAGAACAACGCACTGAAGCAACTACAGGTTTGGTGCAAGAAGTGGCTGAAGAATACGAAACAATATCTACTGTTCCTGGGATGAAGAGCACAACAAAAATTGTGAAAAGAAGGATAGTTAAGAAAGTGAGTAGAGGTGGAAAACCCAGCCCTGGTATACTTCAACCAGATGAAGGAGAAGGAGGAGATGATGGCATCACAATTGAAGAGGTTATAGATGAAGGAGAACTTCCACTAGAGGAGGCAGAAGATGATTCATCTCCAGCAATCATAGAAGAAGCCCCAGAAGAAATACCTGACTTAACACAGAAATCACCAACAGATAAGGATGAAATTAAGATATTAAAGAAGAAGACAGTAATCAGAAGAAGACGAGGAGTAAGAGAAAAGGAAGCCGAAGTTGTCACCCTTGATGAAGAGAACCCAGAAGTAACAATCACAGTTAAAACTTTGAAAGATGTAGAAAGGAAACCAGTGAAAGAACATGAAGAGTCTGAAGAAGATTTACCAGTGGCAATTCTACCAGACAGAATAAAGCCAGAGGGTGATGATGTTGATCAATTTCAACCTTATTCTGATGAGAAGGCACCTGATGAGATAACTATAACTGATGAAATAACTAGAGGACCCTTGGTGGAAGAGACTGTTGAAATACCCACACTAGAAGAGGAAAAAGTAAGTGACATAAAAGACATTCAAACAGAGGATACCAAGAAAAAGAAAATTAAGAAAAAAGTAAAACATATAAAGCCAACAGAAGAAATAACTGAAGGACTAAAGAAAGAAAGGCCTGATATTCTTGAAGATGATCAATCAAAAGTACTGATACCAAAAGATGAAGAAGAGACAGTTGAAACTTCTGCTGAGGAGATAAAAATTAAACTAAAGGAAACTAAAGTGGCAAAGGACGCTGTAGATCAACCTCTTGAAGTCCCCAAACAATTACCTAAATCACATGAAAAGGAGATCTCTGAGAAAGAAGTTGTTGATAAAGAAGAAGACAAGGAGAAAATCCCATTAGATGTATCTGATGCTGTTGAATCTGAAACTGAGGTTACAAAAAAGAAGAAAAAGGTTGTGAGAAAGAAAACAAAGGAAACTAAAGATGTAATAGAAATTCCGCAACAAGAGGAAATTCCTCTGGAATTTGAAGATATATCTGAAGAAGAGAAGAAGCCAAAAGAAATCCGTCCTTATGTACAAGAGGAAGAAGAAGAAAAAGATTCCCTAGATGTTGTACCTGTACTACATGAAGTACAAAAAGACACTACTGTTGAAGAGAAGAAAAAGAAAATAAAGAAAAAAGTAAAAACAGTTGAGGAAAAGGCACTTCCTCTCAAGAAACCAGAAGATATTGAGGAAAGAAAAGCTGAGGATTTAGAAGAAATTTCAAAGCCAGAAACAAAAGCACATGAAGAAATTGTTGAAACATTGAGTGATTCTTCAACAAAAAGGACAACAAAGAAAAAGAAGCAAATTCCCACTGAAGATAAGCCCAAGGAATTTGATGAAATTGTTGAGGAAAAGCCAGGAACAACTGCACCTACAGTATCAGATGAAAAGAAACCAGTACCTAAAAAGGTAAAATTAAAACCACAACTGATGAAAATTGAAAGGAAGGAAATCAAACCAACAAAATTAAAGGTAATATCTAAAGAGGAAATACCATTATTTGCTCAAATCAAACTGAAGAAAGCTCCAGTAATCCAGAAAAAAGAAATTAAAAGTGTTATACTTCCAAAGGTTATGCTCAAGAGTAATATCAAATTTATACAGTATCCTCCTGAAGAGCACAAGCCAATAATAACCATTATCAATGTACATTCAGATAAAGGAATATTATCAAGAAATACACAAGAAGCACTTAAATTACAGAAACGGAAAGTAAAAAGAGTCAAGCTAAGAGGGAAAGAAACGACTGAATTGGAGGAGATAGAATCCTTTGATAATGATCAGTTAGATAAACCAGATGATGAAGAAGAAAGTGAGACACTTGAGTGGAATAAGCTACCTAAGAAACAAGAGCCTGAAGAAGTTGAATCAAAGAAACTGACAATTGGCAAAGGGAAAGTTCCACAATCTGAAGAACCTCAAGAGGAAGACATCAGACTGAGGAAAATTCCAGAAAAACCTCATGGAACAGATATAGAGGAAGAAAGTAAGCCAAAGCCAGTAGATTCAACTGAAACTAAACCAAAACCTTCAAAGGACAAAAGGAAGATAGATATGACACCTTTTGAACCTTATGACATTGAAACAGGTGACATTGAACTGGATAAATACGAGAGTGAAGTACCAGAGAAGCCAGAAAAGGAAGCGCCTGAAAAAGTTACGGACAAAATTTCAAAGCCTAAGAAGCCTAAGCCAGAGCCTGAGGTCATACAAATACCACTAAAATTAGGTGAACCTAAAAAGCCTCAGCCTGATGCAGATACTGACATTAATCTTAAAAAGAAAATGGGTGAACCTGAACCAGAAATTCCAGATATTATTACTCTGAAACCATTTAAAAAGAGTGAACCAGAAGGAGATAAGGATAAGAAAGAACCAACTCTTGGCAAACCAAAACCTATTGTGCGTAAAGAAGAAGAGGAAGAGGACAAACTCAAACCTCAACCCACAGAAAGATCTAAGAAAAAGAAACCTAAGAAGAAATTGCCAAGTGAAGATGTGAAAGAACCAGAATTGTTGGATAAGCATGAAGAAGAGGTCATTATAAAGGATATACCTAGTGAAGAGAAGACTGAGCCTACTGAAGAGCAAACTAAGTTAAAGTCTGATGTAGAGGAAGATAAACCAGTTGAAACAATTCCACTGCAGCAAAATGATAAACCAGTGGAAACAATTCCATCACAAGAGGAAGGAAGATTATTGCCAATCACAGAATCAAAACCAGGTGTTAAAGAAGAAGAGGAAATTTCAAAAGAAGTTCAAAAGAAAACTAAGGTGAAGAAGATCAAGAAAAAGGTTACAATTGTTGAACCATTGGAAGGGAAAGAGGAAGAGATCCCACATGAAGATGATACAGAAGTCCAAGAAATTGAACCTCTAAAAGCTGCACCTGAGAAAGTCAAACCCACTGTAATTGGTGTGGATGGCCTGGAGGTGATTCAAACAACATCAACAGAAGTAACAGAAAAGTTAGAGACCAAACCTGAGTCTCAGGAGCATGCCAAGTCAGAATTTGATGTTCAAGTTTCTGTATCTGTAGAAGAAGTAAACATTCAAGATCAAGAAATACCACTAGAGAAGGTCAAATTACAAAAGAAAGCTAAAATTAAGAGAGAGGTAAAAGAAAGAAATGCTCTTCAGATGTCAGAGGCAGTTGCTGACCTAAAAGAAGATGAACTTCATCAAACTGATTTGCAGAAGGATACAGTGACTCCAGGATTGATTCTGCAAGAAACAATTACAGTATCTATTACTGAGGTTACAGAAACTACTGATGCATTAATACCTCAGTCATCTCCATTAGGTGATTCTGCAAGCATTACAATGTCAGAATCTTTAATAAAACCACTAGAAAAAGATATTGTTGAATCAAAGACTGTGGAAGTTGAACAAGTAACACGAAAGAAGAAAAGAACTGAAGTAAAGAAGAAAACTATTGGTGAAACATCAATTGATGAAATGCCATCAGAAGTGACCGAGCCCTTTGATGTAGGACCAACCATACAGATGAAGGCAGAGCCTGGAATTTTACCCAAAGAAGCATATATGGTGGATCAGTTTGTAGATGAGCAGACTACAGGCATTCTCTCAATCCCTGAGAGCAAGGAAGGTAAGAGCCAAATTGGTGTTATACTCAATGAGGGTGTATTAGTGAGTGATGTAGCACTGTCAGACAGTGCAATTGGTCTTTTAACACCAGAGAAACCAGCCACTGAAGAGGCAATTGTAAGTGTGAATGAAAGGCAAGTAGCTGTTCACCAAGAGATTTTGACTGAAGTTATCGCCAGGGAAGCCCCCTGTAAAGAACAACCAACACATGGGAAAGCAGAACAAATCCTCTCAAGGCAAGAGTCATTAACCGTATTTGAGGTGCAACCAGAGCAAACAGGTGAGACAATTAAACCTTGTATTCCTCAAGATTTGCATGCTCAGCCTATCCTATCCAAACAAGAGTCAATTACTGTGAAAGAAGTTGGAACATTTGAGACACATACAGACTTAAAGCAGATTATACCAACCTCTGAAAATGCACTTGTATCTATAATGCCAAAAGAAAATATTTCAGTGACACAGATTGAACCACAACACAAAGAAGACACTCTTATCCACAGAGAGAAACCAGACACAGAACTAGCAACACAAACCATTTCTGAACGGGATTCAATATCAATCAGTGAAGTTTTAACAGGAGAAACACCTCTGGAATTTGGTACACCAAAGACACTAGGCGAGAGTGCAGCCACAGTTTCACCACTTGTTGCAACAGAGACTGTTTCAGTGACAGAGATACAATTGGCACAAGCAACAGGTGAAGACATCTCCCCCATGAAACCAAAATCAGAAACAGCCCAAAGAAAACTGTCCACACAAGAACCTGTACAAATACAAGAAGTTACCACGGAACAAATTGCTACCTCCATGCCACTTGAAGAGACACCACAAGTCACAATACAGATGCAGAAAGTCGTCCAGAAACGACAGAAGGCACCTACAGTCACAGAAGTATCCATTGACACTAAGGAGGGAGACCTCAATCAGTTCACAACACCACAAGAACAAGCAATAATTACTTTACCAGAAACGGAGCCTTTACAAATTACTCAAATTGAAACTGGCCTGTTTGCAGGTGATATTTCAGTGCCATCTCTACCTAGGGAGGAGCAGGTAAGATCAACACTGACAGCAGAAATGCTGTCACATATTACTGAAGTTGTTGAATCTGAGGTGAAGCAAGAACAAGAGGCACCTGTTGTAACACATGAAGATGAAATCATTGAACCTGGAGAACATGAGGTGAAGGAGATGCCCAAGAAAATCCCAAAGAAAAAGAAGAAAGAACAACTTAAATTTGCTGTTGATGAGGAAACTACAGATTCTACTGCAGTTGAAATTGCTCCTGAAGTTCCACCAACACCCAAGAAAGTGAAGGAGACCTTAATTGTCCATGAAGGCATTGAATCCATCCAAGTAACTGCAGAAACTACAACTGAAGAATTAGTAGAACCTAAATCCATTGAACCTAGTGAAGCCAAGCCCTTAGTTTGCGAAGACAAACTGGAAACTGCTACTGAAATTGAGAGGAAAGCAACTGTTAGAAGACCATCTAAAAAGAAGGAGGCAGTTCCGGACAAGCCAAAAATAGCAGATGTAGAGAGGATAGAAGAAGGAACAACAGAAGAAATCTCTGAGAAAGAAAGGCCTATCCAGGACAAAGCTGAAGATTTGCTAGTAACTAGTGAAGCATTGCATGTCACTGAAATAACACCAGAAATAGTTGCAGAGAAATTTGAAAAACCACAAGAAAAGAAACCTGAAGAGGCTGCCCCAGTAGATGAGATTAAAGAATCTGTCACTGTAACACAGGTGGATCTTAAAGCTCCTGTGAAAAAACCATCTAAGAAGAAGAGGAAGGAACCTGAAACACAAAAGGCAGCTGAAGAGTTAATAGAACAAGATACTGTAGTTGATACCATCCAAGAACAACCCTCACAGAAGAAGGCAGATGAAAAAATACTTTTGCATGAAGGGGTACAAATAACAGAGCATACCCCGCAATCAACAATTGGAGAAATTACTCCTGAACAACCAATAATAGAGAAGGCTACACCAACAGAGGATGCACCAGAAACTATTAGTACAACAGAAGTAGATGTCAAGACTCCCGTTAAGAAACCATCTAAGAAGAAGAAGAAAGCAACTGTTACTCCTAAAGATGAAGTTCCTAAAGAAATTACTGATGATATTCCAGAGGAAGCCGTAGGTGAAAAGCATGTTGAAGAAGAGGCTCCAACAGTGGCTGAGGAAATACCATTGCCAATTGTGCCAGTTGAAATACCAAAGGAAAAGAAGCCAAAAGAGAAAAAACCAAAGGAAAAGAAGCCAGTTCCTGAAAAAATTGAAGCTATGCCTCAGTTAATGAAAATAGAAAGAAAAGAAATCAAGGCAACTAAACTCAAAGTCACAGAAGTTGCTCCAAAAGAGGAAGTACCTTTATTTGCACAAGTTAAACTCAGGAAAGCTTCTATCCAAAAACGAGAAATTAAAACTACTGAAGTACCAAAGGTGCTTTTGAAAAGTAACATCAAAGTGGTTGAATATCCACCAATGGAACATACTCCTATAATTACTGACATTGGCGCAAGGATGGACAGAGGTATTCTATCGAGAAATACTCAGGAGGCACTGAAATTGCAGAAAAGAAAGATAAGGCGTGTAAAGCTGACTGAGAAAGATGAAATTCAACTAGAAGAACCAGAATCTTTTGATCTTGGGGAGGAAGAGAAGCCTGAAGAAGAAGAAAGAGAACCTGAGAAGGTTTTATGGGAGAAGATACCAAAGAAAGCTGATGCTGAAGAGATTTTACCTCAGAAACTAATCATTGGTAAAGGTAAAGTTCCAAAACAGGAGGAACCAACACCAGAAGATATAAAACTAAGAAAAATTCCAGAGAAAGTAGAAAAGCCAGAGGAGGAGGAAGAAGTAAAACCTAAAAAGGAAGCTCCAGAAGAAAAGAAACTTAAGGATGAAAAGGAAAAGAGACATATAGAGGGATTGTCACCCTTTAAGGGAGAGGACATTGAAGGGCATGATTTGGATTTAGAGAAATATGAGAAAGAAGCACCTGAGAAACCAGAAAAGGAAGTGCCTGAAGAAATCAAGGTGAGGAGACCTAAACCAAAGAAACCTGCACCAGAGCCAGAAGTTATTCAAATACCACTAAAATTAGGAGAGCCAAAGAAGCCAGCTCCTGAAGAAGAGAAGGATATTACTCTTAAGAAGAAGTTTGGCGAACCCGAGCCTGAAACTCCTGATGTGATCAAGCTTAAGCCATTTAAGAAAGATAAACCTCAGGATGAACCTGAACCAAAGGAAGTAACAGTTGGAAAACCAAAACCTGAAGACAGAATAGAAAATGAGGAAGATATTAGTTTGAAATTTAAACCAGCAAAATCACCTGAAAGAATAATTAAAAAAGTAAAGGTTAAGAAACCGAAACCTGGAAAAACACCAGAAGAAGATACAGAGACAGAGAAACTCATTCCTGAAGAACAAAAAAGTTTGCCTGAAGAGAAGGTTATAGAAGAAGAAAAAGTTGAACCAATAAAGACTGTTGAAGAAGTGATTGAGAAAGAAGTGCCAGAAATAACTAAGATATCAGAAGAAGATAAAACACAGGAAAAGGAAGTTGACCTTAAACATGAGCCTCAGAAACCAACTGAGGAATTGCCAGAAGAAATTAAAGTAAAGAAACCTAAATCTAAAAAGCCCTTAAAAGAGAAGCCCAAAGAAATGCCAGAAGAAATACCTGAGCCAACAAAGCCTGCTGAGGATGTGATTGAAGCAATCACTCTCAAGAAACCTGAGCCAGATAAACCATCAGAAGAGATAATTGAGGAAGTTAAATTAAGGAAACCTAGACCAGAAAAGCCAAAAGATGTATCAGAAGAGAGAGAAATTAAAGAAATTAAGCCAGAACCAAAACCAGAGGATATTAGTGAAATCATTCCTACCAAGGTTACTTCTGAAGAAGAGAAGAAGGAAGTCCAAGAAACAGTAACCTTAAAGAAGAAAAAGAAAACAAAGAAACCAGTAGAGGATGAAAAACCAGAGGAAGTTACACTGAAGGAAGTGGAACCTGAGAAGCCAAAGGATAAAATTATAGAAGAAGTTACCGAAGAAGTAGTAATTAAAAAAGTAAAAGCTGAAGAACCAGAGGAGGACAAAGTGGAAGAAAAGATAACATTACCAAAGAAAAAGTTTGAAACGCCAAAGGAAGAAGAGTTAACAGAAGTAGTTACCTTGCAGAAGAAGCCCAAGGAGGTAACTGTAGAGGAGGTTGCTGAAGTAACATTAAAGAAAGTAAAACCTGAGAAATCTTCAGTAGAAGAAGTTACTGAAGAGATTGTAGTTCAGAAACTTCTTCCCAAGAAACCAAAGGAACCTGTTACTGAAGAGGTAACGGAAGAAATTACTATTAAGAAAATGAAACCTGAAAAACCTTCAGAAGAACAAGTTACTGAAGAGATCATAGTTCAGAAACTTCTTCCTAAAGAACCAAAAGAACCTGTAACTGAAGAGGTGTCTGAAGAAATTACTATTAAGAAAATTAAACCTGAAAAACCTTCAGTGGAAGAAGTTACTGAAGAGATTGTAGTTCAAAAACTTCTTCCCAAGAAACCAAAAGAACCTGTTACTGAAGAGGTAACAGAAGAAATTACCATTAAGAAAATTAAACCTGAGAGACCTACAACAGAAGAAGTTACTGAAGAGGTTGTAGTTCAGAAACTTCTTCCCAAGAAACCAAAAGAAACTGTTACTGAAGAGGTAACTGAAGAAATTACTATTAAGAAAATTAAACCTGAGAAACCAAAGGAGGAAGAAGTGGCTGAAGCTGTCACTATAAAAAAGAAGCGTCCTAAGAAGCCAGTTAAAGAGGAAGTGGCTGAAGAAATCACACTTAAAAAAGTAAGCCCTCAGGAGCCCAAAGAAGAAGATGAAGTTACTGAAGCCATTACTCTTAAAAAGAAGAAAGAAGAGCCAGTGCCAGAGGAAACTGAAGAAGTAGTAATTCAAAAGATAAAACCAAAGGAACCAAAAGAGGAAGAAGTAACTGAAGCTGTAATACTCAAAAAAGTTCCGAAGAAGACCCCAGTAACTGAGACAGCTGAAGAAATTACCCTTAAGAAAATTCAACCTGTTGAACAAAAGGAAGAAGATATCACTGAAACTGCTGTTATTAGGAAGAAACCCAAGAAAATAAAACCTGATGAACCAAAGGAAGAAGAAGCTTCAGAAGTGATTACTATTAAGAAACTGAAACCAGAAAAACCAGAAAAGGAAGAAGAAGTCACAGAAGCAGTCACTCTGAAGAAAAAGCCAAAGAAACAGCCAGCTGTAGACTTAGCCGAGGAAATAACGATTAGAAAAGTTAAACCCACTGAACCAAAAGAAGAGGAAGAAATTACTGAATCTATCACTCTGAAGAAGAAAAAGAAACCAGTGGAGGTGGCTACAGAAGAGGTCTCAGAGGAAATTACAATTAAGAAAATCATACCTGAGAAACCAAAGGAAGAAGATGAAGTAAGTGAAATATTAACAATAAAGAAGAAACCAGAAAAGTTACCTACTGAAGAGGCAGCTGATGAAGTTACGATAAGGAAGATCGTACCTGAAGAGCCAAAGGGAGAAGATGAAGGAGATTCTATTACTGTCAAAAGAATGATTCCTGAGAAACCTGAGGAAGAGACTGCAGAAGAATTTACAATTAAAAAGAAAATTCCAAAGAGAAAGCCCTCATTTGAAGAAGTTACAGCTGGAGAAGTGACATTAAAACAACAGAAACCCAAAAAGAAGCCCATACCAGAAGTAACAGAAGTAGAGACAGTGATGATCCGTCCTCGAGTCACAAAAACCAAAGAAGAAATTGAGCAGGAATTTAAAATACAACTTCAGACATATGAGGAGGAGGATATATCTATGACTAGTAAGGTGCGTTTAAAGAAGCAGAAACCAATGACATATGCAGAAGAAACTGGAGAGCAGACCATAAGAATCACTCAAGAAGTGGAAGAAGAAGGCCCTGAGGTTGTGGAAATAATAGAAGAAGGTCCAGAGGATGAGGATGTTACAGTTGAGTTTAAGAAGAAACCTACATACAAAGTTGAGGAACCAGATGAAGAAGAAATAATTCAGTTGTCTCGTCCCCGTAAACCATCAGAAGATGTTGAAGGCAGTTTTCAGGTACAGTTACATAGAAAACAGGAAGTGCGACGAACATCATACACAGTTGAAGATATTGAGGAGGAGTTCAAGATTGGTCTTAAAAAGGAGATACTGGCACCAAGGGGTTCGCTGTACGAGGAGGAATCGCTGGCACTGAAACTGAAACCTAAAACAAGACCACCGAAAGTTCTACAACAAGGTGAATATATATATTTAATATTTTTGATAGTTTGTTTTCACTGCTTCTACTTATTTGGCTTCTTTCCCTGCTTTACCAATTATTGCTGTAACACTTGCTTCTATTATCCTCTTTGCTAGAATTAAAAATATAATTTTCTTCTGTGCCTTAATAATTTATTATGCTATTCCTATTGCTTTATTTGATTTTGATTGTATTTGAAGCAAATCTTGAAAGAAACCTCATCTATGAAATAGTTGGAAGACAGCATTATTTCAACTACAAAGGCCATTATGGACTTTTTTCATAACAATTACATTGGTAATATCTTGTGATGCATGTTTGCAAGATGTGTACAAGTTCTGAATGACATTAACGCCTTCTGAATTACATTAAAGCATGACGATATGTATGTGAATTTGATATAGTTCAATTGTGAACATTGGATGACAGGAATTCCAGAGGTATTCTCACTCAAGGATCCTTATCTGTTTTACTTGAAATGTTGTAGTTAAATCACCTCCATCTCTTAATCTACACTTCTAACCTTGTCAGCAGTCACTTACAGCAAATATTTGTAATTATTTCAGATTTTTCCAAATGAGCAGTTTTTTAACATTTTCTTTTCCTCCAAGATTTAATATAATTCACTTTGAAAACTGTAGTAATGATACATGAGTCCCTAGAAAAGGTGTATGAAATGCATTTCATATGGGGCCTACTTAGCTAAGGCAGTGAAGGCATGCTTGCTTCACCCATAAAATTGTGGATTCGATTTGCCATTAGGAGGTCAGAAAATCTAGAAATGTGACTTCCACTTCGAGAGACGTACATGACCCTTATGTTAATTTCTGCCTGTACCAGAAATGAGTACCAGGCTAATTCCTTAGGGCAAATTTGGCTGAGTGTAGAGCTAACCACTCTATCCCAGTTACTGCCATGGTTATGAATAGTAAATAATAAAGCCTTCAATTGCCCCCCTCCCCTCAAAGGCCTTCATAATCTCTACAGAGATTGATTTTTTGTATTTGGTATACTCTAGCAGTTTTTTAGCTTATTGTGGTTGATGTTCATAGAATAAATAAGTAAAGGTCGGAAATCATAAATGCCAGTAGCACATCATCCAATGTTTATCTTGTTCCTAACTTAACCTTATATTATTATATCAGTTTGGTACGTATCCGTGTATGAAATTGTTTGTTGTTTTCCAGCTCATATTTTAGTATTTTATAATGTGTCTGTTTGTAGCCATGAATTTACAGCTCAGTTATTTTACTGGATTCCTTTCATTCATTCTTTATTTTTCAACACTACCAAAATTGAATTCATTAATGTACATTTTGCTGATGGTGAAACTATATTTGTCTATGGGACACTGATGTTAAAAATAAAATTGATTTTTAATAGGTATAACATGATTTATTTTTTATATTTTGCAATTATTTTGTTTCTTGAATTGTTTTGCTTTTAATGTTTGATGCATGTTGTTGTATTTATACTTATAAGAATGTTGTATACTATGTCAGGCAAGACCTTTCTGTAATCATTGTTTATAACATTTTCTGCTTGTGTTTCATTTACAGAGGATGTCTCCCTTCACATTACTAGGGAAACTGAAGTTTTACAAGAAGGTATGTCACAAGTAATTTTTCATCATTTAAGTTGTTTTCATCTAATTAAGCAAAGGGGAATTTCATAGATTTCTCCTGTGATCTATTAGTCTCTTTTTCTCTTTTATGTAAGGTACTGAGTAAAGTCGTTTATCACAGAAGAATTAGTGTTCAATTATTTTACTGGTGCATGCATTGAAAGTTTCAGTCAAACATATTGTGCAAGTTTATAATTTTTAAATAATTTACTAAACAGAAATGGAGTACAGAAGGATGAGTATGAAGATTTAAAATTTGGCTGTCATAAAGGCACTATGAAATAATTCTAAATAGAAGAAAGAAGAAAGAAAGAATGAAAGAAAGAAAAAAGATCTGCAGACGATATTGCCTTGTGTGATACCACCCGAGATAGACTGGAGCAAAGGCAGGAACAATGGCAGAAAGCAATGGAGAGGAATGAAATCAGTAGACCAAAGACTGAATACATGGTGTACAAGGACCTGCAGGAAGACATCTCTGTACAGTATCAAGAGGTAACGTTGCAAAGAGCAAGAAAGTTTAAATACCTAGGATCAATCTTGGAGAAAGAAACCTGAGGTTTCCCAAAAAATCTGGTGTCGACAGAGGAACTGAAAGTAAACAAGTGGTTAAGTGTGACAGGAATGTGAACAGCAGATTGAAAGGGAAGTTGTACAAGACATTGATTAAGATTGATTAAGACTGGCAGTAATGTATGGTGTTGTCCGGCCCTGCAGTGTGGGGGGCAATGCGCCCTCCTGTCACCCGGCGGCTCTGGGTTCGATTCCCGGCTGGGTCAGGGTTTTTTAATTGTAAATTATTAATATCCGTGGCCTGGGGACTGGGGACTGGGTGTTTGTGCCGTCCTTAATGTTCCTTTCCTCACATTCAACACTCTACACTTCCTCCATTCCAATTACACGCAGGTTCATATCACATGGTGCAAGTAGGGGCAAAAGATCTCTATAGGTCGAGGCTCCGAACAAATACAAAAAAAAAGTATGGTGTTGAGATTTGGCCAATTACCAAGGCTCAGGAAAGGAAATTGGAATAGTGACCCAAAATAAAATTGGTAAAAAGGCGTGAATGAAAAAGAGAAAAGGGAACTGGAGGTGGCGAAAATGTGAATGCCAAGGTGAATGAGTGGCACTTCAGGAGTTGACAGAATAAGGAATGAACGTATCAGATGGACTGTAAAGGTAAGGCCATTGGGTAGAAACATTCAAAATAGCAGACTGAGGTGGTTTAACTATGTGGAATGAAGATCCAACTGTTATTTTGGAAGGAGAGTGCAGGTACTGGAGGTACAAGAAAGAAGAAGGATTGACAGACATAAGCAAAGGTGGGCAGATAAAATAACTGAAGATTTGAGAGAAAGGGGCTGGATCGAAGAGGAAGCCTCGAGAGTAGTGACAGAAAGGAATAAAGGATGGGAATGCCAATCCCACATCGAAGTGAGAAAAGGCTTAGTAAATACTGAGAGAATACTAAGTGCTTTGAAGAAAGGTTTGCATGAATCCCCATTTTTATCCATTCGTACATTTAATGTCTATTCTTTGAATTCTAAATGTGTTTGTTCTTAACGTAACTGTGAATTAACAAATGATAACCAAGTGCCTCATCCAAACCTGGACATTGACAAATTTGTCATTGCCTCCAGTAAGTCCAGAGGCCATTCATCACATCTTGAGTCAAAGTTTACTTATAGTAGGGTAGCCAGTTCTTTTCCGGTCCTTTTCTAGCCAGTAACTTGTGAGCTACCCATCCAATACAGTTTATGAACTTCATTGTATGGATCCGTATTGACCTTCACTCAACTTTGATTAAGAGAGTTTCCACCTTCCAATACTTTTATTTTGCCCTACATGTACTGGGTTATTCAGCTAAGTTGACCACCTCAAATAACTCAGGAATGGTTAAAGATATCAACATTCTGTTTTCACTTTCAGTAATTGTACCATGGGGCTCATAATCAGACTTACAACACTTTTTCGTGGCATCATTATCTTCTGAGATAATGGTGCTAATTTGGTTTCCTTAAATGGAACCACACTTCTTTCTACACATAGCCTTAAACCTACAAACATTTCAAATTCAGCATTGTGATTATTGTGAAAATCAGACAAGTTCTCAAGAAAATGCGATGTATAAAAAATGCTTCATTTGCCAGCTGGGGACTGTCCTGTTCAATTTGCTCTACATGTGAAACTTGAGCTGGCTTTTGACATACAGAGTTACTTCTGAAGAGATAGGTATTCTCTCTGCTGTGCTCATAAATAAACTATGATAAAATGTATGATTTAACACCTTTAATATCACTGTAGGTAATAGATAGATGAAGAATGGATAAGTGATGCATTCTGTGAGACTACATTATTATCTTGATCTGACATTAAACCACACAGGACCAAATGAGATAGCTGCATGTTGTGGGCTGCTTAGCTGTTAGCTTGCTTTCAGGAGATGGTAGGTTCGTACCCCACTATCAGCAGTCCTGAAGCTTGTTCTCTTATGCAATCTTCATACTATTTTCACTTTAATTGAGGCTATGACCTCTGCCTTCCCGGTCCTAGTCCTTTTGTAACTGATTAACACTGAAAACCCACCTAAATTAGTTCTGGCATTAGGAAAAAGAGAAAACCACACATGATTGATGTCAGGAAGGACATCTTCCCATAAAACTGGGCCAAATTGACATGCGTGACACGGATCGCAACACATCCCCAACAAATTGTGGAAAAAGTGGCAGAGAAAGAAAAGACATTAATAAACAAAAGGAAAGAAAGGCCTAGTTCGACTGTTTTAAGGTAATGGAAGCAGTGGAACTGAGTATTATTTGAAGAAGAAATACAATTAGTTCAACTTAACACTAATCAGAAGGAAAAAAAAAGTGGTTTGATTAGTCGAAGAATGAACAAAAGAAAGAGAGCTGCGAAGGCCATGGAAATGAAAGAATCCCTAGGCTTTGCAGACCTAATACCGCCAGGATCAGAACTGAACAAATATTGACTAAGGGAAGTCTGATAGGAAAGGAAACCTGTCACATATCTGCTTTTCCTTTACTTGTTACCTGCAGCGATGTTAAAGGGCAGTCCCCAGCAGGCAAATGAAGCATGTTTGAATACATTACATTTTCTCGAGAAGTACTTGTCCGATTTTCAAAATAATCCTGGTGCTGAATTTGTAATGTTTGTAGGTTTAAGGCTATGTGTAGAAAACAGTGTAGTTCCATGTAAAAAACAAAGTTAGCACCATTATCTCAGATGCCATGAAAAAGTACTGTAAGTGTGATTATGGGCCACTTGATATCATTACTGAAAGTGAAAACAAAATGTAGATATCTTGAACGGTTCACAAATTATTTGAGGTGACAATTTAGCTGAATATTCCTGTATATAGGACTGACACATTATGTACACATGCTAATTTGTTATGAGACATCTTCAGATAGATACAGAAAAGTATTGAAAGGTGGAAACTCTCTCTACCCATCCAACTCATGACAATGCCCTATGTTGTATAACTTCAAAGATATCACTTCATCCAGTGATTCAACATGGCTAGGTCATTGGCACCAGTGAATTACCCAAAAGTATAATTCAATACAGTAGCGGTGATTGGGAATTAGAAGTGTGTGTGTGTGTGTGGTGGTGGGGGCACAAAAATTTATAGACAATCAAATAGAAAAAAATAATAATAATAATAACCGGTGCACTCTGAGTGAATTTTGACAGAGATGTAAAGGTTGACAGTTTACCAACTTATCTGCAGTAATAATATTTTTTTTGAAGATTTTGATTCAATACTATACAATATAACTTTCACTAAAGGAACAACTACATTATAATGAAAGAGAAGTGTGGCATGATTATTCAATAAAAAAGTAATTTAGTATTGTACTCCACACTAAGAAAATAACAGGCGCCTGATAGAACTACACAGACACATTGACTGAGTGAAACTACCAGACTGGTGAATGCACACCTCAAGCGGGTGAATCATACGTCATTGTCCATGACCTTGGAAAACATATACCCCTGCTTCCCTTCCTCACAGTACACGCTAGAAGTGCAATTACTATCTGATGGTACAAACCTGCACGAAGCCCCGAGCTTGGAGGGGAAGGAAGAGAGTGGAGGTGTAACTACTGTTGACCTATTTAGAGGGAAATGAAGCTTTGTGACCCTAACGTAGTTGTCAGGAGCAGATGAGAATACTTCGAAGTGAATGCCCCCACCTCTTACTCACACTGCAGCACATGGACTTGGAATAGGCGGACCGCTTAAATACAATATTTAAGTTTATTCTTAAATATTGCCAACGGCTGTAGCCGTGTTGAAAATCCGGATCCCGTGAGATCTCCGAAGTTAAGCAACATTGGGCGTTGTCAAGATTTGGATGGGTTACCATGCCCTGTTGGTGGGGGGGTAAGGGAATGGAGGAGCGGAAAGGAACTGGCCACCCTACCATACATAAACTCCGGCTCAGGCACACCTCTGTGGAGGTTCCGACCTGCCTTCGGGCAGAATACACCCTTACCTTACCTTAAGTATTTGCTACATGGACTCGCCCGCATACAAAACACAATTGTGACATTAGCTAGTAATCACGCTTCTACATGCTATTGCGTGAGTCTCCACTATTTGCTGTGTCGCCGTGTGAATCGGTTAGTTGTGCTGAATGACATTTTGTGCGTATTTCCACTAAGTAATTTTGTTAATATTTAAATAAATTGAAGGAAATAATTAGAATTCCTAGTTTTAGGTGGCTAAAATGAAATTAAATGTAATTCTTTCTCCACAAAGTACGGGTGTGAGTGCCCCCACCCTTCCCCTCCCTAATCGCTGGCCGCCACTGATTCTATATTTCCAATATGACTGAAAGAAAGCATATAAGAACTCTTTAAGCATTTTTTAATTTCTACAGCATCTAAGAATGTGTAACATAATTTTGAAATCAGATATTAAATGGGTTTGTATCACTTCAAATCGTTTTAAATTCGCAATCCAAAAAGCTTCAATTCTATTTGCCTTTTGTTGATTGTTTTTACACATATTTGGATTATCTGGGTGCCATTGTCACATGGATAATAGATAGTATCTTATTTCATACTTGGTATTATAATTTTAGAAGTCATGGTGAACTCTGTTAATGGAATATGAGTAACATCTCTTTCACTTAGTCATGTTGTAAACTGGCAAGTATGAAGATATTACTTTTAACCTTGAAGGATCTACTGTATACCCTTAATATTGACTGGTACATTTAGCATCATGTGTGAAGCACTAAGTGGTGTAGGCTTTATTACTATTATGGAAATTAATATAATTAATGATGTTGGTATCTTATTGCAGGTGTTGAAGAAGTTGTGGTGACAGAATATGAGGAAGGAGAGAAACTGTATTCTATTTGTTCATATGTTTCGGACTCTGAAGATGCCATCAGTTTAGTTGAAGGAGAGAAAGTGTATATAATAGGTAAGATATCTTCAAGATCATTGTTAATGATATTCATTCTCGCAAGAATAGCTGGCTTTTAATAAAGTTTTCTTGACCAAGAATACTGGACTCTTATAATGATAAGACTAAACTGATAAAATATCTTGAATATCAAATTGGGATATCCTATGCCTTCAGCCAACATTTGTTTGAAATTGCCCTTTGACCGACAATCATCATTATTGTTATGGCATAAAGGATGCCTCTGGTGTACTCCTTTCCTTTTTATGAGTGATTCAGATCACACTGAATTGCATGATATTCAAGTACTAATCAATTCCTCATTGAAAGGTACAAAAGTCATGGTCACTGCAAAAATACAATACCAGTAACATATTTACCTTGATCGATCTGCCTAAAAAATCTAATTGGAGACGTCAGGATTAAGAGTTCTCCCAGTTTTGTATTTCAGTACATCACTTTACAAGTAAAGTTTTCATTGTACAAACAAATGAAAATCCTACAATGTATGGGTAGATATTATCTCTTTGTGCATGCACCTAATGCCGGCCCCGTGGTGTAGGGGTAGCGTGCCTGCCTCTTGCCCGGAGGCCCCGGGTTCGATTCCCGGCCAGGTCAGGGATTTTTACCTGGACTGAGGGCTGGTTCGAGGTCCACTTAGCCTACGTGATATTAGAATTGAGGAGCTACCTGACGGTGAGATAGCGGCCCCGGTCTAGAAAGTCAAGAATAACGGCCGAGAGATTCTTTGTGCTGACCACACGACACCTCGTAATCTGCAGGCCTTTGGGCTGAGCAGCGGTTGCTTGGTAGCCCAAGGTCCTTCAAGCGCTGTCGTGGTATGTGGGGGGGGGGGGTGCACCTAATACATTTGGTTCTTTTTTTATGTCCATGCTTTTGTGATAATGAAACCACTCTCTCTTACTGAGTGATTGTCCGGCTCCATGGCTAAATGGCTAGCATGCTGGCCTTTGGTCACAGAGGCCCCAGGTTTGATTCCCAGCAGGGTCGGGAATTTTAACCTTAATTGGTTAAATTCGCTGGCACGGGGGCTGGGTGTATGTGTCGTCTTCATCATCATTTCATCCTCATCACGACGTGCAGGTTGCCTATGGGCGTCAAATCAAAAGACCTGCATCTAGCGAGCCGAACTTGTCCTCGGACACTCCCGGCACTAAAAGCCATACGCTATTTCATTTCACTGAGTGATTGGTGTTGTGGAATCACAAATTATAGACTACTGAGTGAGAGCGGCTATTTTATTCCACGATATTCTTGGCCTTGTCTACATAAATTTTCAGCCCAGTCCTCATCAAAAGATATTTACTAAGTCATTTCTATACACAACTTTTGACATCACTTCTACATTTTAAAGCTCAGTATCATATCTCAGGTATTCCTGGGGTCACTGGAGCCATTTGGCAAGGAGTCATTTCTGATGCCACATATTTTTCTGGTGAAATATTCAACGTGATATCAACCAAAATTCAAACTTCGACCTGTCCAGGTAGAAAGCTGGCAGTTACGCCACTGTGCTAATTATGTCCCTTAATATTAAAGATAACTCACCTAGCCAATCATCAGCTTCAAAGAAATTATCTCTTCAATGCAATTTCATGCTTTTTAAATGTGCAATTACTTGAACCTGTTACTATCAGATAAAATTGAGGTTTTTAACCCTCCTTTGTTCTTAGTTTTTTCGGATAGTATGCTTGAAGGCTGTCAGTCATTTTAAACAATATTTTCAAAAAACAACACCTACACATTCACAGATATTACTACAAGAAACATCACGTACGTAGAATAAATACCGAGCATATAGGTAAATAATGCTTCGTTGTTTAAATACCCGGTATGTAAAAACTTTTTTATGCAGGAAAGTGTAATTTTAGAAAAACTAAATCTGTCCTATCCACATATGCAATTCCATTCTAAAAACAATATGAAAATGTTCATACCTCTGCTTGATCTAATCCCTTTCTTTGAAATAGCTTCAAATTTATCGAGAAGAAGAAGAAGAAAGAAGTTTGAATAGTATTTATGAAAGTTGTCAGCCATTTTCTGATGGAAAATACAGAATATTATATAATAAACCTTTCACCAATGGAACAATTACATTACAATGAAATGCAGCCATTGTTACTCTTCTCTCTGCAATTTGTTTTATATGTGCATAAGCTTGGTATCTGATGATCCTCTGCTAGCTCTTCTGTGATCTTCTTTCATCATTTTCCTCTGCCCTTCTAATCCAGTACTTTGCCTTCAAATATATTCTATAGGAAATTGTTGTGCTGGAGAAGGTGACCAAATTCCAATGTTTTCCTCTTCTTTACTGTTGCCAGAAGAAGCCTCGGAGTGTTTAATTTTTTAAGTACTTCATCATTGGTTTTTCCTATCAGTCCAGCTGGTTCTTGTCATCCTTCTCCATAGCCACATTTCCATCCCCTATAGCCATTTCTCATCCTCCTGCAAGAGAGTCCAGCTTTCACAGTTGTAAAGTAGCGCACTCCAAATGAATGTCTTAATGAACTTTTTCTTTTGTTCAATGCTCAATGATTTATTCAGTAAGAGTTTTTCCTGTCTTGAAAGGCTTTTTCACATAATGCTATTCTTCTTTTTATTTCTGTAGTACGTGTATTGTCATCTGTGATAACTGACCATTAGTGGCAGAACTTATGCACTTGCTGTATTATGCTTTTTCCAATTTCAAGATGCATTGTTGTCTTTTCTTTTGATGTGCTTACAAACATAACATTCGTTTTTTCACATTAATATTTAGTTTAAAATTATTTAAGATGGTTGTTGGTTTATTCAGCATAATCTGCATATTCTTTTGGCTGTCAGCCAAAAGTGCAGTATCATCAGCATATCTAATACAATGTATAGTTGCTCTATTTAGTTTTATTCCAGGTGTTTGTGATTTAAGATTTTAATGGAAGTTTCAGTGTATCAAATAAAAGGAAGTGGTGATAAAGAACAGCCCTGCTGCACTCCTGTCCTGATTTTGACCTTGTAAAAGGTTTCTTATTCTCATTATTTATCCTCTGGTTAATGTAGAGGTTTAGTATTGCTCTTCTGTCTTTCCAGTCCAAGTTGACATGTTTCATAATTCTGAACAGTTTTTTTTTTTTTTATTGAACATTGTCAAAGATTTTTCCAAGTCAACGGAAGCTATGTAGGTATTTTTGTTCAGCTCTAATTTCCTCTCCAAGGTGGAGATTTGATTTGATTTGATTTGATTTGATTTGATTTGATTTGAATTGAATTGAATTGAATTGAATTGAATTGAATTGAATTGAATTGAATTGAATGTGATTTGATGGTTTTAAGTGCAGTGATGGTTTCTCTGCATCCTACACCTGTCTTGAAATCAAACCGATCAGGCTGCAACAAGTTTTGCTCAGTTGTCTTGATTTTTTTTTTTTTTTTTTTTTTTTTTTTTACAGATGTGAATATTTTCACGACACGTGAAATAAAACTTAATAATCTATAGCTGGAGCGTTCTATTGTGTCTCAATGTTTGTGGAACAGCACTGCTTTACTTTGTACAAAAATCATCTGCCAAGTTTCCAGTTTCATAGCATTGCTTTATGATCTTGTACAGTCCATCCTTGAGATTCGTTCCTGAGTTGTTTTCATAGTTCAGCTGGTATTTTGTCAGGTCCTGGTGCTTTTTTTCTACTCATCTCTTTCAGTGCTGCTTCATATTCATTTCTAATGACAGGAGGACCTAGTTCATATCCAGAGGCTAGTTCACATTTTTCTATGTACTCATCCACGTTACTAATCTTCGCACCTTTATACGGTTCCTCGAAGTATTCTTTCCATCCCTTCACTAACTCCTCTTCTTCCATTAACAGATTTCCTTCTTTATCTTTTACTAGCAAGATACCCGTGCTTCGCTACGGTATTGTACTGAAATTTATAATTGAATGCTTATTGTTTTAGATATATAATCCGCCGAAATTCGCGATCTGACTCGTTTTCTGTGAGAATCCACCAAAATTCCCGATCTGACTCGTTTTCTATTAGATTACGGCACGTTTCCTCCCATTTTTCAATCTTCCTTTCCAGCAATCGATTTCGTACTTCCCGGGCTAGGCTCAGGTATTCCTCCCGGTCAGTTGGCTCCGTAAATCTTTGCCATCTTTTCCTATAATCATTTTAATATGTATAAAATCCTTCAGGAGATCCGGCGTGGTGTCATATTGGGTGCTTTGGCGGCACTGAACCCGCGGCCGGACTGCATTCTTAGTCATTACCCGTCCAGGAGCCGTTTCCAGCGCGATCCGCACATTTGACGACGGTCCGGAACATTATTATTATTATTATTATTATTATTATTATTATTATTATTATTATTATTATTATTATTACTATTATGTGTTGCTGGAAAGGCTGATGACAGGGAAAACCGGAGTATCCGGAGAAAAACCTGTCCCACCTCCGTTTTTTCCAGCACGAATGTCACATGGAGTGACCGGGATTTGAACCACGGAACCCAGCTGTGAGAGAGGCCCGCGCGCTGCCGCCTTAGCAAAGGAGGATACTTATAAGTACATTAAGAACAGTAAAATCAATGGGTTCACCTCCTTCTACACCCCACCGCCGTTAAGTTTATTTACCGGCAAACCCCCCCCCCAAAAAAAAATTAAAAGAAGGCTTGTTTCTTTATGTTTAAAGGAGATTCCAAACACCAATGTTCACGTCTATTGCCGTCAGTTTTGAGATATAAGTATCCCCATAAAAATAATTTATTTTTTTCACTTCATCTCACACTACTCCCCCCCACCCGTAAGTGAATTTTCCCGCAAAAAATACTTGCTTCTTTAATAGTAAAAGATCTTCTAAATACCAATTATCACGACTCTAACTTCTTCAGCTTTTGATTTATGTGTCGTCATGAAAGGAATTCAACTCCTTTACACTCCCACCCTCCAAGATGGTTTCCCCACCGAAACGCGTTTTTCTTTGTTTTTAAAGGAGATCTAAATACGAATTTTCACGTCTGTAACAACTTTAGTTTTTATTAGATGTTTGCATTCTCATACAATTAAGTCAATTAAATTTTCAATACTTTCACCCCCCCCCCTCATTGGATTTTGCGAGAATACGTGTTTCTTTACTTTTAAAGCAGATTGCAAATATCGAATTTCACGTCTGTAACATCTTCATTTTTGAGATATCAGTAGCCTAATTAAAAGAATTCAACACCATTTTCAGTCACTCTTACCCACCCCCCACCACCCAAGTGGTATTTCCGAAAAATAAAAATACACGGTTCGTTATGTTTAATAGAGATAAAAAATACCATTTTTCACTTCTGTAACATGTTAAGTTTTTTTAGATATACTGTAAAAATTCTCATTTTAAAATTTCACCACTTTTGAGTTCCCCTTAGGTGGATTTCCAAAAACAAATCACCTATGTTTCTTTACATTTACAGGAGATTCCAAACACCCACTTTTTACGTCTGTAACATTTTACGTTTCCAAGATATTCTGTAGATATAGTCTTTCAAAAAATTCACCCAATTTGTCACTCCTGTTTAACCGCCATTAATTGGATTTCCAAAAACTAAAAAATACGTGTTTCTTTATTTTTAAAGGAGGTCCCATATACAAATTTTCGGTTCTGTAATATCTTCAGGTTCTGAAATATAAGTATCCTCATTAAAGGCATTCAACCCATTTTTCACCCTTTTACACCCCTCCTATTGGGATTTACAGGAAACAAAAAAATACGTGTTCCTTTATTTTTAGAGGAGATTCTAACTACCAATTTTTACATCTGCAAATTTTTAAGTTTTAAGATGTAAACACACTCATTTCTAAAAATTCACCCCCCACTTTCAACCCCCAATATTTATATCTTCAAAAAACGAAAAAATACGTGTTTCTTTACTTTTAAAGTAGATACCACATACCAATTTTCAGGTCTGTAATATCTTCAGGTTCTGAAATATAAGAAGCCTCATTAAAGGCATTCAACCCATTATTCACCCTTTTACACCCTTCCTATTGGGATTTTCCGAGAACAAAAGATTACGCGTTTCTTTATTTTTAAAGGAGATTCTAAATACCAATTTTTACATCCATACACTTTAAAAGTTTTGAGATATAGATACACTCATTTTTAAAAAATCACCCCTTTTTCACCCCCCCCCCCCCCATTAATTGGATTTTCGAAAAACAAAAAAATACGTGATTCTTTATTTTTTAAAGAGATCCCAAACATCAATTTTCAGGTCTGTAATATCTTCAGGTTCTGAGATATAAGTAGCCTCATTAAAGGCATTCAACCCATTTTTCACCCATTTTTACGATTCCTATTGCGATTTTCAAAAAACCAAAAAATACGTGTTTCTTTATTCTTAATGAAGATTCTAAATATCAATTTTTACATCTGCAAACTTTAAAAGTTTGGAGATATAAATTCACTCATTTTAAAAATTCGCCCCCTTTTCACCCTCCCATTAATTGGATTTTCCAAAAACAAAAAATACGTGTTTCTTTATTTTTAATAGAGATCAAAAGTACCAAGTTTCAGGTCTGTAACATCTTCAGTTTCTGAGATATAAGTACCGGTATCCTGATTAAAGGCATTCAACCCATTTCCCCACATTTTCACCCTTTTTCATCCCTCCTATTGCGATTTTCTGAAAACAAAAAAATACGTGTTCCTTTATTTTTAAGGAAGGTTCTAAATACCAATTTTTACAGCTGCAAACTTTAAAAGTTTGGAGATATAGATTCACTCATTTTAAAAATTCACCCCCTTTTCACCCTCCCATTAATTGGATTTTCCAAAAACAAAAAAATACGTGTTTCTTTATTTTTAAAAGAGATCAAACGTACCAATTTTCAGGTCTGTAATATCTTCAGTTTCTGAGATATAGGTACCGGTATCCTGATTAAAGGCATTCAACCCATTTTCCCCATTTTCACCCTTTTTCACGCCTCCTATTGGGATTTTCTGAAAACAAAAAAATACGTGTTTCCTTATTTTTAAAGACGATTCTAAATACCAATTTTTACATCTGTAAACTTTTAAAGTTTTGAGATATAGAGCAACTCATTTTAAAATTTCACCCCCGTTTTCACCCCCTTAGCGAAGGAATATCCCAAAATCCTCTCTTAGCGAGCACCTACGTCTTAATATGAATATATCCCCAAAATTTCATCTCTTTATGTCCAGTAGTTTTGGCTCGGCGATGATGAATCAGTCAGTCAGGACAAGTTATTTTATATATATATAGATGAGACTGGATATTTTTCTAGCCTTGAATTGTAGTCTTCTGAATTGACTGTAAGCTCTTTCAGCATTCCCAGTTTTCATATCATTCTCTATGCTTTGCAAACACCATTCATCTATTTTTCTTTTGCCTTTCTACATTTCTGTGTGACTAGATTTTTAGTTTCTTGTATTTTGTCTGTCCTCATGAAGTATTTGTACTGTGCTCTTTATTTCTTTCCTGATTGAGTCTTAATATATCTTCTGTCATCCACTGCTTTCTGGGCTCCGGTGTTTTTTTTTTTTCAATTTTATTTTTTTCAAGTGTTTCATTTGCTGCTGCTGTTGCTGCTGCTGCTGTCGTAACAGAAAATTTAATGGTGTCCCAGTTTGAATTGTTATCGTTGTGGAAACTTTTGTTTGTCTGTTCTCCAAATGTTCTTCAAATGTTCCTAAATTCCACTTATTCCCTCTTGACTTTCTCAATCTCCTGAGCCTGATTTGACATTTTGCTAAACTTGGAATGTGATCAGTATCAATGTCCGAACCAGGTGACAAGACATTACCTGGTTCCTATACCTTCCCTGCTCAAGAATATAATCTATTTGGTATCTGTTACTATCATTGGAATTCTTCCATGTATAATGTCTGCTATTAGGCATCTCAAATATTGCATTTATTATTACCAAATCCTGATCTTCATAAAAGTCCATCAAATGTGTTCCTCTTGTCGTTTTCTTTCCTAGGCCAAATCTACCAGCAACTTCTGTAGATTTATTGTTTCCCACAACAGCATTGGAATCTCCCAATATGATTAAATTGTCTTTATCCTTAGTTATTTTTATTACATCTTCAGTTTTATTATATATTTCTTCAACTTCATAATCTCCATGGCTTGTTGTTAGCAAGTGAGGAGCATATTTCCAAAACGTCTTTTCTCCACATTTTGAGGAAATTGACTTATGGGTACATTGATAATGTCCATCTCTTTCTCCGTGGAATGGTGATGAGTTTTTTAGGCAGAATGTCCTTTTTATAAGCACAAAACACGGTTAAATATGAGCTATGTTTCCAAAGAGTCTCTTCTCCACAGCAATATGGCTGACAGGAGTGCATCACAATTATGTTTACAAAATGTTTCTTCTCCTTTATACTGTGTAACAAGGACTCCCATTATTGTTTCAAAGCTGTCTCTTATCCTCCAATACAACTAGATATAAAGTGAAGCAAAGCAAAGCAAAGTCACCTCCGTACAGGCCATGAAGGCCCTTGGAGGAGTGGAAGGTAAAGGCTTCCACCATTATTAACCTCGGCACGTGATGGGGTGGAGTGGTTAGCTCTACGCCTGGCCGCCTTTGCCCCCAGGAATTAACCTGGTACTCATTTTTGGTGTAGGCTGAGTGAACCTCAGGGCCATATGCACCTCCGGAAGTGGAAATCTCATTTCTTAAATTTTACGACTTCCTGACGGGGATTCGAACCCACGTCCTTCCGGGCGAACCGAGCATGCCTTTACCGCCTCGGCCAGGCAGCCCCTCAACTAGATATAAAGGCAATGCAAAACGAGCATTTTATGCTATTTCTTTGCAAATATGGTGATAATTGTGTAGTGGAAACATTGTTGCATGAGATGGGGCACGTGATGGGGTGGAGTGGTATTTCCAAAACGTCTCTTATCCTTTTTATATTTCCAAAATGTCCCTTCTTCAACTCATTTGTATTAATATCTAATGAACGGTATGGTATTAAATGCATTCTTTGATTGTGGGAAATTATGGAATGTATAACAATTAGCTAGAAGAATTTTTGAGAGAGTCAAACTCAAAATTGCATTTTCTATTCGTTATTTCTTCGTTCTGTAAATTAGAAGCTGCTGGAGAAAGGACATCTTGGAAATATGCTCCTCAATAGTATGCCTGTATTATTCCTATATCTGCATGAGATTTAGGAAAACAATTGAACTACAGGTTATGGTGTAATAATACATTCAAGTCCTTGTACTTCGTGTGCGTTTTTTGCTAAGTTATTGTGCTTTTATGCACAGTCTATTGTTTGGTATATTTAATAAGTTTGGACATACTTTTTGTCAGGTGTTTACTGTTACATTCGTTTCCACGCAAAATAATGGCAGAAAAACAGTCAAATGAAGGTAGTGTGAAAAACAGTGTAGTAGTTCCTGCTCCCTTGAGAAAAGGGAGAAAACGTATTAGGAATGAGGAGGAGTGGAGGAAAAATGTTAAGAAACGAAAACGCTATGCTCAAAAGAGACTACCACAGATGCCGAAGTGTACACACATCAGCAGTGTTTTGAAGTTTAAAGAGTTATCTATGCAGAATGTTCAAATGTATTTCCAAAACGTCTCTTATCCTTTTTATATTTCCAAAATGTCCCTTCTTCAACTCATTTGTATTAATATCTAATGAACGGTATGGTATTAAATGCATTCTTTGATTATGGGAAATTATGGAATGTATAACAATTAGCTAGAAGAATTTTTGAGAGAGTCAAACTCAAAATTGCATTTTCTATTCGTTTTTTCTTCGTTCTGTAAATTAGAAGCTGCTGGAGAAAGGACATCTTGGAAATATGCTCCTCAATAGTATGCCTGTATTATTCCTATATCTGCTATTTTGGGTGCTATTTTTTCATTATTATCCTGTCATTAATATGGTATATATTCAGCACTTTAGTGGGCCATTCCTTCTTTAATACACAATTCAAAAAAAATTAGGAGAACATGTTTTTGAACGTATGCCATGCTCCACAAAACAATACCTCACACCTAGGTATATTACCAACTAAACCTTTATTATTTACCGTTGAAGTATACAAAAGAACATCGATGGATTCGCGTTCATATTGAGGACAAAAACGAAAATGTCCAAAAAGTCCACAAAGTGATAATTGTCCTCCAGGGTGGAATTTTATCACAGTTGGAGAGCTTCAGTATGGTGTATGTCCTCCACGAGCATTTATCACTACTTGGCACCTACGTGTCATGCTCCGTATAAGTCTACGGAGGTACGTTGCGGTATCAAGTCCCATTCTTCAAGGAGAGCCTGTTCGAGGTCTTGGAGAGCCTATGGTGGAACTGGACACCCACGAACACTTCTGTCAAGCTTATCCCACACACACTCGATGGGATTATTGGGACTCACTGCTGGGCATTCGATCTCTTGAAGGTCCAGTTCTCACAAGACAGCTTTGGTTATCAAAATCTCTTTATTTGCAAATGAGGTGTCTACCTCGGTGGCAAATGGTACACTAAAATACATTATTGATGCGTGCTACATGAGCCCTCGCATTGTCGTGCAGGAGTACGAATTCAGGGCCAACACCATATGCAGCAACCAACACATGTTGTAGCAGTATCTGCTCGATGTACCCTGCAGCGGTAAGATTACCACGGACGATGACAAGATCTGTATGGCCATCAATACTGATGCCACCCTACACCATCACAGAACCTTGTTCGAATCGGTCATCTTCCTGGGCAGCAATAATACCAATATAAATGGTTCGTTATTGGACATCATAAATTTTCCAGCCTACTCATTCCTGGTTGCCAGCGCTTCACCCCAGTGTGCTAAGTTGGGCTCATCGGTGGGTACATAGCACACCCACCCAAAAATTTATAATGTCCTATAACAGACCATTTATATTGGTATTATAAATTTACTCATTCGGGACAAATATTTCAGGTTCACTATGGGAATCAACATCTGTATCATCTGATGGCCAAGCAGGCGTCAATTTTTGGTAATGAGACAAAGTCTCTCATAGTGCATTGGCACTGCCTGTTGCTCCAAGTAGCCTACGCAGTGGCCTCCACGGTGTGAGCTGGCCATGCATCTTGGTGGGTACTGAATGTATAGTGTAAATTCTTTGTACAAAGCTAAAGTGGTATGGGCATATGATGAGAATGGGAGAAGAGAGAGTGCTAAAAAAAGCTTTTTCAGAGAAGTTAAATCCTATGCACCCGTAAGCGGACTGATACGCACACGAGCAGCTGGGCCAGGATTCCACAAGCGTCGTGATATGCCGGGGTGCAGGGTCGCATATTGGAAACGTTTGTGACATCTGTTGGTTTTTTCCTGAAACATTTCTACTAGAAATCTGTTTTTGGTGTCTCAAAATGTCAACAGAGTGCTCTGGTATGCTTCTATGGCAAAGAGAATTGATTAAGATATCGATCGAGAAAACTGTATTCCGTTGTCGACAAGATGGCTGAGAAGGAAGTTGCTTGCTCGTGTGATATGTTCAGTAATAGTGAAATTCAAAGCATACTTGATGTTTTAGGCTCTGATTTCAGCAGTGATAGTAAGGAAGAAGCTATTAGTGATCCTGTGCATGAATGATCACGAAATGTAGTAATATCGCGTAGTAATATCGTGCGACATGGAATGCCGAATGGACTTTCTCCCACCCCTCAAGATCCGACTATGACTGCCGGATTTGAACCTGCGATCTTGGTCCCTGGATGCGAACATATACCAGTGATTCTCAGACTGAATCTTAATAATAATAATAATAATAATAATAATAATAATAATAATAATAATAATAATAATAATAATAATACACCGAGTGAGACATGGCTGTAAGATTGTATTTGGGAGATAGGTTCTAATCTCATCATTCGCTGCCTCCTGATTGGTTTCACATTATTTACTAATTTCCAAATCAGTCAAATGTTAAGCTCATGTCGTATTGGTTTCCCATTATTTCCTTTTTTCAAAATCAGGCAAATGTTAGGCTCGTGTCATATAATTATGGTCATACCACACACTAAAGAACTTCCGAGGTAAGGTAAGTTAATGAAAAATTTAAGTTTTCAAAGGGATATTTTATGTGTTGTATTTCTGTATTGTTCTGTTTTTTGTGTCATAAGCAATAGCGTGGAATTTCTCAATAATATAAAACAGATTCCGTGATAATATGTGCAGTCGATCACCCACTATACCGTTTTAACTGAAAGCTTGCAACACCAAGGTTGCATACGAAAAAGTGGGTGGATTCCTAGCAATGTCAGAGCAAAGGGCAGGTGGGTGCACATGGGTTACCAGGAAAGAGACCACGAGGAATACCCTGAAAGAGGTGGTGGAGAAACAGGCAGTGATGGAGGTCCTTGATTCACAAACCGACCCAGGAAGCTGGAAACGGGAAATGAAGATGATGATGATAGCTGTAAATTAGAGATTGTATTAGCATTCTTATTTTCATTAAAACAAGCTTAAATTCAGTTAATTAGCTATATTGGAAGGTTCATGTTTTAAGACAGGAGGATATTTTTGAATTAAATCAAGTATTTGTGGAGACATTTTCTCATAATTTTTCTATCAGACTTTGGTTTTATGTTGGTTATGAACAGCAAGATTAATTGGAGAATATAATATTATGTTTAGAACCAGTATTATGTATTTGTTGAATGAAACATTTACTGTGCAGTAGCATTATCTTCCTTTAACAAGATATATTTCTCTTATTAATAGATACCCGCAATGCTGATTGGTGGCTTGTTAAGAAACATCTCACAGAAGAAAAGGGATATGTTCCAGCACAGTTACTTTTGGATGAAATTAACTATACCACATACGTGCAGAGGAAGCTTCATGAAAAGATCGATAGGTTGCCTGTCTTTGAAAGTAAGTAACTATGTCTATATCCTTCCATTAAGATTTTGCTGAATTAGACAGAGAGAACTAAAGAAATAATACACCAAGCACTGTACACTAATCATAATTTATGGAGGTTTGTACTGTATTTGCAATTGAACTAAAACCTCCAACATCAGGTGTATAAATAACACTGGCCTGAAAATTTAAACTTTATGATCATTTCATAATGTTCAAATAGTGATGTTTCATATTCCAGGTATGTTGAATCTGGATCTAAAGTCTGTTTTTCTCTATGACATCAGGTTTCTTTGCAAAATTAAAATGTTATATAAGACTCTCATACACATACAGGATTAATTTACTATATTATCACATGCAAGCAATGCATCTTTCTTCTTATGTTCTTTGTACTGATTTTTGCTTGTGAGCTGTAAATGGTTTTTCTCTCTTCAGTAAACAGCAGTAATCTGCTAGTAAATTTTTGCTCCATTTCCCCGAGATCCTGGTGGAAGTTTTCTCTTTGCTATTCATTCAGCATTCCTACATTCTCAGAGAAATAGTCCAGATGTGAATGTAACTTATGCACCTTCAAGCTCATACTGTAGCCTAAATCTTGGAAAGAACAAGGATTCTCTCCACCATTCATTTGTAATCTGGATCCTTTGTGTTGCCAAGAAAGTCCCAGAATGCTTTCCATACTGATCGTTCTGCTGCACACATAACGTCTTCAAAATTAGCATCAAAAATAAGTTTTCTGATATCTGGACCTGATTTTGGCATTACTGGTGCTTAAAAATTGGTTACACAGGTACTGAAAGCATTCACCTTCTTTGTTTACAGCCTTAACGAATTGCTTCATAAGCAGAGGTAACAGTATGTTAGATATGTCAACAAAAATTTTACTGTTTTATCTTTTTTGAGCCTACAATCCACTGTCTACATGACCATTCCTTTTGGGTCCAGTGATGTAACCTTGCTCGACTGTCCCAATCACAAAGGAAGCAGGGGTGCTTTGTTTATCCTGATTGTAGACCTATCACTGTAAGGTTACCACACACTTGCCACTTTATTTTTGGCAACATCTTCTCAAGATTTCCATGTGTTTCTTGCATAATAACTGAATGGGCAATGGGAATTAGTGCCAGTTTGTTTTCATTGTTAGAAGGACATACTTCAAACTACGCTTGGAGGCATCAGTAAGAAGTCTCCAGTGGATAGGATCATATTGTGATACTCCTAGTCTCATCTTAACCTCCAGAAAGGTGTTCCAGTAAACCAAAGATTCCTCTTGAGAAAAGAAAGGTGCAAGTTATTCTTCATGATGTCTGTACCAATAGTACATCATTCCTGGTGCCAACATGTTTCTTTCATGGAGTCTATACTCAAGTATCT
Source organism: Anabrus simplex (assembly GCF_040414725.1). Lineage (NCBI taxonomy): Eukaryota > Metazoa > Arthropoda > Insecta > Orthoptera > Tettigoniidae > Anabrus > Anabrus simplex. Next base: position 170,039,292 of record NC_090266.1, on the reverse strand, counting down.
CAGCAGATTCCTTTGTAACACCAATATCTCAAACAAAGTCATTTAACACAGTTTGCTTGAATATCTTGGGTTGATTTTCAACATGCTCTGGTGAGAAATCACAGTCAGATGTGGTGCCAGCCATTTCCGTACGAGATTCAAAAGAACAATGATCATGTAATTGTTCCATATTCTGTAGTACTGGTACATCAGGGCTATGGGGAACGGGTAAAATTGCATATGAAATATAGCTTGGATACACAATCTTATCATTGTTCCTGCTGTTAAATCCCATCACATTCACGGAAGTAGCACTGCGTACTGTGCTCTGTAGGTTGTCACCACATCATTGGATTTCCAACTGGTAACGCTGTTTCCTCACCGTTCACTAATGGCATACCTGCTCTATACAGGTCCTACAAGCCTTATGTGGTGACCACAGCTTGTCTTGATCTCCCAGTTTGATGCTGAAGTACGCATAGTAGGTCTTTCTCACAAACTTGGTTACTCTGTGCTGCTGTTTTAATGGTATGAAACTTCCACACAATGTATCTGAACTGTTTTTGCAACCACAATGTTCCTTATTGACATAAGTTTAATAAAATGGATTATCACAGTATGTTACTCATGTATAGGACACTTATGATGACAAAAATCTCTTTTTACTAGCAAGCAAAGTACAACTTAGGCTACAGTGTGTAAAGCATTACAACAGAATGGAGCCACTCAGCAAAACCTGCCATTGTTGAGGCTGTGAGGGTTGCCAGATGGCCGCAGGAGATTGCATTAAAAATTTAATCCAGAAATCTTATTTAAAGCAACATTTCTACTAATAACATAATGAGTGCATTAGTGTACGTGGATAAAAAAACGTTTAAAAAATGTAATATCAGATTATAAAGAAATGTGATGTGATGTGATGTGATGTGATGTGATGTGATGTGATGTGATGTGATGTGATGTGATGTGATGTGATGATGTGACGTGACGTGACGTGACGTGACGTGACGTGATGTGATGTGATGTGATGTGATGTGATGTGATGTGATGTGATGTGATGTGATGTGATGTGGGAAACTTTGGATCCTGATTCAGGATGCAAAAGTCATCCTAGAAAACAATACAGGATGGCAGCAATGAAACCATCCTGGGTCAGTGTAATTAACCTTTAACCCTTTGGCACTCAGCCTATATTCAGGGGTTTGCTCGAAGACACTCAAACTAATTTCTGTGATTTTCCAAACCAAATTACAAAAAATCTACACGTAAAGAGTTTAACACACATTAAAATAAAATAAATCACACTAATACAGGAAACTATGAGCATTTTAGAAATGAATATACCTAGGACGTATTGTTATTGGTAAAGCCAAAATACATTATTAAATTTTGAAAATAAATTTAAAAAATAAATTATGGTTTTCAATGACAGAAAAATCAGACGTTTTCAGTCCGGTATTATTCCGGTATTCTTTCTTGGTCATAGACCTCTTGCATCAAATCCCACTGCATGTCAGTCCTATCATTCTTCAGACATTATGAGTAAATTTATATAGCTAAAAGTATGTAGCTGAATGTTTTCAGCAATTTGTTGCCTCATAGTAAATTAAAAGACAGTAGAAATGCGTGGGCTTTCTGTGAGTGATACTTAACTGTCATAAAACTTCAATTGAGCCATACATATAGTCCAAAGGCTGCTGGGTCTAGAACCTGTGCTGGAAACAAATGAGGAGGGCATTTTGTTAATTACAACAAATAACTTTGAAGGAATTATTGAAACCCAGTGTTCGTGGTGTGAATTCCTATAGTCACATCTTCGACCATCTCGAGAGTTGGAATACCAGTTAAAATGTTGTAGGAGCAGGCAACCACTGAATTCGCTATCCTGCATAATATGCCGTTTTTCCCAGGTTCCTGAACATCTCATTTGTAAAGCCTTTAAAAAGTAGTCCATACATTGTGTTCAAATCCTGCCTATTAAGCCTCATTTGTGGAATATTTTCAGTTACTTTCTAATAATGTTTGTAAGAAAATTGAATTTGTACTATTTGCTCTAGTCATCAATCTGTAAAGTATTCCACCTATTACTTACTAGTTTTTCGAAGCATTGGTCCTGTTACCTACACTTTTTAAACCCATATCCTTGTACAGAACAGTACCATTACTGTTATGTTGTGACCCTTTCTGTCTCACACTCATATTCTTATTTCTTGGTTTTTGAAATATTTTTCTCATCAGTTCCATGTTGTCCTTGGTATATTGAAGTGTCTGTATCATTAAAATGAGCAAAAATTTTGAATTAGATGAAATCAGAGAAAATCATGCCAGTGCCACAATTGATGACGAAGGGAATGAAGACATTGAATCAGTTGAACATGTTCCCATGCAGCAAAATGCTCTTGGAGCAGTATCAGGGTTAAGAGAGTTTATCAGTACGTTTGATGATATGTCAGTTAGTGTAAATTCACAGTTATATCATATAGACAATGTTTTCTATTTTTCAAGTTTCTGTGCAAGACAGATGATTATTAATGAGTTTTTTCCTGGTATAAACTAGGGTTATGTCATTAATAGGTCTAGTATTGTAAAAAATGCTGAGTAATACCTCAGCATACAGTTCATGAAGCATTTACAATATATCAATTCTTCCACTTTTCCCGTGCTTGTAGAGTCATGGATGCGAACTGTGTCCCACATATAGATTTGGCTCTGTTTTACAGCCGGATACCCTTCCTGACCCCAACCGTATATGGAGGGATGTAAGCACTATTGTGTGCTTTTGTGGTGGTTGGTAGTGTGGTGTGTTGTGTTGTCTGAGTATGAAGAGGGGAGTTTTGGTACAAACACCCAGTTCTCAACCCAGAAGAATTAATCAGACGCAATTAAAATCCTTGACCAGTCGGAAATCGAACATGGGACCCTCCGAACCGAAGGTCTCAATGCTGAACATTCAGCCAAGGAGTTGGGCCATTTACAAATTTTCAATAAAAATGCAAAAAGAAATTTAACATGTTTTTATCTGTTTTACTGTACATACCAGGTGTATGCATAAGTCTTTTCTGGTTTCACTAAGAAATGGTGCCAGCAAACAGTACGCAACGTACGAATTTGACACATGCGTCATTTTGTTTTACTGACATTAACCCAACAACACACACAAGTTGAGTCCGCCAAACACTGGTGTCTGTGTTGTATCGTTCAGTGATCATGTCGACGTTTTTTCCTGAAAAAGAACATTTGCAGCACCCATTGGTTTTCTTATTTAATCAAAAGAAAAAGTCTGTGGAAAGTCATAGTTTGCTCTTAGAAACATGTGATGAACACACTCCATCGATTAGAACATGTGAGACATGGTTTCGACAATTTAAACATGGTGATTTCAATGTGAAAGACAGTGCACGCTCTGGTAGAACCACCCCGGTGAAATTTTAATGGGGCTTATGGTTCCAATCTGTAGCTAGCTTCAGGTAGTTCCTGTCTGAAATTTTAGATGGTGCTGGAGGTCATTCACAACGTGTAGATAATTGTAGACAGATGCAAGTAGGCATGAAATGAGTGATATTAATAATTAAAGGCAGTTTGCCTCGAAGTGAAGTATTTCAAGTCTAATCTCAATCCTTGGACCCTTCTGACAAAGAATTAGTTTATCACGTCAAGTATTATGGAGATAATATTGCTGGATTGCATTGAATCCGACCTTCCCCAATCGATTAACCTTGTTCGAACTAATATCAATTTTAAGCTATAGTTCCCATGATGCTACAGTATTTGTGTTGTTTGAATTCCAAGTGCCCATGTACTTGTGCTGTAAATCTTTGTTTCTTGTGCTTGTTCATTAGAAATATATCTTCACCAGTCCTCCTGAAATCCTGTATTTCCTGTTTGAGTACACCTCAGGGGCTGGAAGCTGAATGGTTCTGTTAATGTATTTCTATATATTTCCTGTCTCAGTGCATTTAATTCTGTTATTTTTATTTTCATGTGGTACTTCGATATTGATGTGATATCCCATTCTCTTAGAACTGCATTGTAATCGAAGGCAGGGAGGGGGGGGGCAAGGGGCTGGGAAAGGAGGGGAAGGGGGGAGCTGTAAGCATAACCGGATGTGTGCTCTGCTGTCTTGCTTTTGAAGGGATTTCTTATTTGTTATAATATCAGCTTTGTGTTAATATGTCACTCATTCATTTGAAGTTAAAGCTGCTTTGAGGTGTGAGGTTATGTTCTCAATAACAAAGTATGCCATACGAGCTAGGAGTATCAGATCATTATTTACAACATAGTAAGTACTTGCAAATAAAAATATATGAATTGCAGTCTATTGGGCATGGAAGTAGTAGAACTGCATTATAATCGATGGGGGGGGGGGGGGGGCTGAGGAAAGGAGAGGGAGGGGGGAACTGTAAGCATAACCGGATGTGTGTCACTGCGCCGGATGTTACTTCTCTGTGCTATCTGTTGATAATAACAGTAAGGTATTGTACACAATGCTCACTGTGGCACTATCTCAAATTTTGGACTGAAACTATTAGCACCAAGTGGCTTGGTACCAAAATTCATAATTGAGTTACATCTCTATTCTATTCTATTTTAACCTCTTTGGGTAGACCTCAGAAGTGCAAAGGTGAGGAATTGGCACAAGCATTAAATGTGTCACAAGAACAATCAGCAGACATTTACGAGCAATCTGGAAGATCAGTAAACTTGGTAAATAGGTCCCACATGATTTGAATAAATGGCAAATGGAAGATCACTTGTGAAATGCTGCTTCAATGCCACGAAAGAAAATCATTTCTGTACTGCATTGTGACAGATGCCAAAAAACGGATTTATTTAGAAAATCCGAAGTGGAGAAAATCGTGGCTGTCACCTGGCAAAGCTGGTCCTTCAACACCCAGGCCAAATTACTTCAGCAAGAAGACCATGCTTTATGTCTGTTGGGACCACAGCGGTATTGTGTATTATGAACTTTTGAAGCCCGGTGAAACCATTAATGCACAAAGCTATCGCCAACAGATGATTAATTTAAATCTCGCATTGATCAAAAGATGACCGGAATAGGCCAGAAGATATGGCAAAGTGATTTTGTTACACAACAATGCACCATGTCACACTGCAAAACCAGTGAAAGACACCTTGAAATCACTTGGATGGTATGAAGGTCAATCAAATATAAGTGGGATTTTTGTTCCTGAACATCAACAGTTGGTAGGACTGGCCTCGCACTTCTGCTATGCTTAGGCGGGACCATTAGGAGTGGTGAGAGCATGCTGTTAGATATTTCCCACCGTTTCATCAGTAACGCTCATGATGTTAGAGCAACAGTTGCACCCCTCCACTGTGCAATGCATAATTATAAAATTTCTTGCTCGTGAATGAGTTACTGCAGCTGAAATTTGCCAGAGATTGACTGCACTGTTCGGTGATCAGACATTGTCAAAAATGCGTGTGTTTGCCTGGCGTAAAAAGTTGAAGGAAGGATAAGAACATGTGGAAAATCAGCAACACGATCGCCATCCTTGGACCAGCATTACAGACGAAAACATTTGTGCGGTTAAAGACAATATTGACGACGATCGACGGGTGACAGTATCAGAAATTGCAGAACAAGTTGGAATCAGTTATGGGAGGTGTCAAGCAATCATCACAAACAACCTACAGTTTCCTTAAAGTGTGTTCCAGATGGGTCCCTTGCCTTTTGACCGAAAATCTGAAGTTGAGATGTTTGGAGGTCTGTGGAAGGTTTACAGCAAGGTTTGCGGAAGAAGGTGATGCATTTTTGAGTCAGATTGTCACCTGCGTAGAAACATGGGTCCACCACTACACTCCCGAATCCAAACAAGCCTGTAAGGAGTGGCGGATGAAAGGGGAGGCAGTGCCAGTAAAAGCGAACTGTCAGCTGGCAAGGTTCTTGCAACTGTTTTTTCGACCGGTGAGGCATTTTGCTGATTGATTTTTTGCATGAGCGACGCACAAGGTGAGGGTTGTATATCGCCGCAAAAGACAAGACCAATCGATGTAACAGGTCATCCTCCTCCACGGCAATGTGCGGCCCATACTGCAGCTCTAACTGTCTCAAAGTTACAGGAAATGCACGAGAATACACTTGGTTGTCCTCCTTAGAGCCCAGACTTATCGCCCTGTGATTTCCATTTGTTCTGACCGCTTAAAGAAACTCTAGGAGGGCAACAATTTGAAGATGATGAGAGTGTGGAAGACTTTGTTTGCAACTGGCTGGTGACATGACCCTGTTCTTTTTACGATGAGGGCATCAAAAAGCTGCCCATACTCTGTGACAAATGAATTTCCAAAGCAGGAAACTATATGGAAAAATAAATTGTAATTGCCTTGTGTTTTTCAATAAATGAATTTAAGTAAAAAATAAAATCCCGTTTATATTTGATCCCCCATCGTACATCCTTCTGCACCTGCCGTACATCACCCCCCGACCTGGCGCCATCTGACTATCACCTCTTCACATCATTGGGGCATGTGCTCGCAGAGCAGAGCTTCAGCAATTTCAAGGAAGTTGGAAAATGGCTCAACAAATGGTTTGCCACAAAAGACAAGCAGTTTTTGTGGCATGGTATTCATAAATTACCTGAAAGATGGGCGAAGTGTGTAGAAGCCGATGGCCAATATTTTGAATATACAAAAAATGAATTTCCCTTGAAAATGATGTGTTTTCTTTACCACAAAAACTGGAAAAACCTTATGCATACACCTGGTATTTGGTCGTCTTCCACTTAACACATTGACGCCCACCATATGAACGGGCTATTTAAATGCTGGCCTGGCTATTCCAGGTCTTAGTGGCACAGCAAGCAACAACAAATTATTTTCACAATAAGTTCTAAACTAAACATTATATGGAAACAAAATTTTTCGTATACCTTAAAGAAGTCCTCTAGTATCTCTGGAGGGTGTGGCAGCTAATGTCACACTTTCTTGGGTGAATGGGAAAACTGCACTTCCCACAAAAATAGTGTTTCACTAATAATTAAATTTTTGAAGCACATTTTGCACCTTCTTGAGGGGAACTGTACTTTATTTGATGGTAGAAACTTCAAGAGAATATGTTCTTCCCTCTTCCCATCTTACCTAAATGGTGAATCCTTGGCCTGTGCCCTTTTTGGCGGCAAAATTGCACGACGTGGAGGGTCCTGAGATTGTGATAAATGTAAGAATTGTCGGAGAGAGGTGACTATACTTGTATGTCGGGTTCACTTTTTCCTGGAGCAAATTCCTGCATGAAATTCAGGAATGGTATTGTTTTTTGAGGATTTGAGTTCTGAAAGTGCCAAAACGCGTTAATAATTGAGCAGTACAGTAAATAAAAGAAAACATTTTTTTGGGCCACTTTACTGTTTTCCTCATGAAAGGATAGTGTGCCAAGTACTGGTCTGCAGTATCAACACCATGCATGTGTTGATTATAGTCAGTTACAGGCTCTGATTTCAAAGAACTGTCTTGATTTAGAAGTCAGGAGATGAGAAAGATGCATCAAATTGGAGGCCTATTTCCATTTCTGTCTGTTCAGGTTTACGTAAGGTTGTCGAGAGAGTTCTAGAGCATAGTTTTTTTTTTTTCAAGATTTATTTGCTTCAACCATTTCTGCAAAGTGGATGGTACTTTCCATACTAATAACCTTTCTGTCCCTCCAAGAAACAAGCAATATATCCTCATCCCTTCTGAAAGTCATTTTGCCCCATTTGAGAATTGCCTGGTGTTCCTTTAGATCTTTCGGTGCACCCCTATTTGACTGTATTGTTCCACATACGGCAGAGTTCTGTTCCTGTAATTGTTTCGTGAGTCCAACGCTGTTGTAATCATTATCCGTATATACTGTATACCCCTGACCAAGATAATTTTCAAGCAGCTGAAAAACTGTGCTTTGTAAGTTCACACCACTTGCATCATATATCACAAGTTTACAGATATACCCCACATTAGACTCACATACCATCCTCACCAAAATCCCATATTTTATTATTTTACCGGGGGTTGTATATGCAGAATCCTAGGTGTCCTCTCCAGGTTAGCATTCCCTCATCCAGAGCAGTTTTCTGTTTGGGAGTATAAAGCTCTTTAAATCTGTTACAAAGTTTCTGTGAAATGGGTCTAATTGTATATAATCTGTCAGTTCTGTGCTTGTATTCGCTGCTGTCACTAAAGTAGAAAAATGACAGGATACTTTCAAAATGATTTCGTGACATGGTTTTTGAGAAAATAGGAGTGGAGAAAATTGGATCTTCTGTCCAGTACATTCTGAGAGATGCTTTACTAATGATGCCAGTAGTGAGAATCAAACTCAGGAACAGTCTCATTTCTGAAACTGTCACCAGACTCCAGGTTTGTGTAAGAGAGTGTTTAGAGAAGGGACAAGGCGCAACACTGATTGCCTGACTAGCATACAGATTTGTTTGCTCTCACAGGTATTCGAGAAATTCAGCTGTGAGAAATAGATTTACAAATGACATCTCGTTCGAGTTTTCTGTTTCAAGATTTAGACCTGGTTTAGCCGTAAATAGGATATCAGGGGGGCAAAATAAAGGTGAACCTTCAGGTACTGTACTTTCTGTCATGTGTCCAGGAGAATCTTCTTCACTGTCATCACTGTCACTTTCAAGAATTAGTTCATCACCTGAGTCTTCATTGAATAGTATGTCGGCAATTTCGCCAACACTCATATTGTCCCTAAACGCCATGGTTACACTTCAGAATGTGACTGTACAACCAACTACACAGCTTGCTTGGCCAGCACTAGCCTTCGTTCAGAAACAGAATTTTAAAAATGCATTGGAAGGGATAATCTCCAAGGCCTTGTGGTTTCTGCTGAGTAGAAGCAGGTAGCAGCATTCATAAGGATATTACCCTCATCTCTGTCACACATATTTATGGCACAAATAAACCACAGCTGTATAGGAACGGCTACAATTCAGGATTGTGCTTATCCAGGCTAACTCGGATATGGTCCAGAGCATGGACACGTGCTACATGCAGTATCTCGGATACGGGTGTGAATGTATTAATATGTGGATAAAATGCAATCCCTTGAAGAGCGTTTTACTCGGGTTCTACTGTATTTTAAGTTGTGATCCTTCTTGTGCTCATGTGAAAGAGACTATCCAATCTACATGAGATAGCTAGGAACTCCTTGGAATTAACTTAGAAATCAAAATGAAATTTTATGGATACTGTCAATATAAGTGAGGCTTGGAAAAAAATTGTATTTGCTGCGACAGCAAACTAGCTGTGACTGATGAGTGATATTCAGGTTAGGGGAGATAGGAAATATGTGGTAGGAAATCATAAGAGTTCTTAATTCCTGGGGAAAGGATTAGGACAGGGTATGGAGTGGAACTCTTAATCAACTAAACCATAGCACATGACACAGTTTCTTGTAGGCCCATAAAATAAAAAGTGAGGTGAATAGATATGGTGGTTGAAGGAATTAGGGCTAGGGCAGTTTCAGTGTACTCACCATGCGAACAAGCAGGTAAAAATGAAGTAGGCAAATTCTGTGAGCTACTGTGTAATGTAGCAGTCAAGATTAACACCATATAATGTTCTGATTCTGGACAGTTTCATCGCAATGACTGGAATTAAACTGAAGGTTATAAGAAAGCTGATAGGAAAGAGAAGTATTTCGTTGATTTCTATGCTAAAATGGGATTAGCAGTTGCTTCTTCATTCTTTCAGTTTAAGGGTATTCACTGCTATGCTTTGGGGAGTAGGGTTACTGTATACATAATAAATGTGCAAACAAACCCTCATATCAGACAGCTCCTCAACCAGTCTCATGAGGTTGAGTCAACTCCATTTAAGTCACCAGTTCAGAATTATAGTGCATAGACTCATCAAAGATAAGTTAGGAAGGAACATGTTGGACGAAACTGTAGAGGAGACTTTGCTAAATCCACAATGTATATCAATCTACCCCTTAGTCCTGTTTCTTGATACAGGATAGGAGATGAGGTGAGATGAATTGTTATGACATGATTTTTACAACCAGATGCCCTTCCTGATGCCAACATTAGTTGAAGTAGGTAAATCTGCAATATTAAGGCAAAATTGGAAGTATGTTGCATTTTGAGAATAATGATCAAAATAATATTTATACACTGGACCATCTCTTACTTATGCTATACAGTATTTATTCAGTGCTTTAAAACATTGTTATAATTTACCAGGACTTTTTTTCATTTAATTCACTTTATTGTATTTGTAATACTTTGGCTGAATCCACAACACTCTAGGTAATTCCACATTAGTTCATGAATTAATTGCTGATTACACTGCAAATAATACTACTTGAAAGTAGTAATAAATACTGTAGAAGTACTTACCTCAAAGAAGCCTGTCTTCCGAACTCAATAAGCAGAATAAGTATCAAGTTTCTTGAAGCTACCACTAAAGGGATAAAATGCAAAATTTACAAACTTTACCATAAGAGTGCAAGATTTTTAGAGGACATAATAAGATTATCAGACCATCAACTCATGCTGGAGTAAAAACACAGTAAAGTTATGTTTCATTTACTGAAAAATTAGCCATCCTGCATATTTAGCTGAGCCTCACTGACGTATGAACTGGCTTTGGTGTTGGAATCATATTGATAGGAGGTTAGGTTGCTGGAAAGTATAATGGACTAAGACAGGGAGACTTGGGAGATGATGGTTAGACTTTGTTTTTAATGAGAAAACATCTTTATTCTTAATTATACATTTACAGTATTTAACTATACTGTATCTTATGGCACACATGTTGAGTGACACTTTCTGTAATAAAGAATGATCTAAGAAGAATTGGAAATAATGTATTTTGAAGTAATAAATGCTCAGATAAGAAAGTTAACAGAAAATAAAGGCAGAACAGCAACCTATTGCTAAGAACACATTACTGATAGAATATACATGGGAGTTAGGAAATATGGCACAAATCCAGAATTTTCATATAAGGCCTTTTTTGGTGGGAGATAAGGAAAGAATTGATGTCCACTACATCCTGGTAAAATGCTATTATTCACCTGTTCCTTAAAAATAATTAAGGGAATCAAATTATATTAAAAATGATGTGACTTTCACTGGCATATGATATGTTACATATTTCCTTTTATACTGTTTTCAAATAATTACAATAATTTTATATTTTAATCTCATATTTCATGATTTAGACTAAGTTCAATTTTTATTATTTTATAATTTTTAGAACCTATTTCTGAAGATAAAGTTTCTGCTCCTCGATTCATTGAGAAGCTGCAGCCCAAATATGCACCTGATGGTTCAACAGTCCAGTTTGAGTGTCAAGTTGAAGGAAAACCTCGACCTCAGATTACATGGTTCAGGGAAACAGGCATCATCCTACCATCAACTGATTTCCAGGTACTAGATTATCATAAACATAACAGTAAGATATAAATACTTGCTGAGTAAGTACAGTAAAACCTGTATTTAGCATCTTTACAGGGAACTGATTTTTTAAACCCTAAATGGGGGTTCACCTTAAATTGAGGTTTCAGTAGAAAGCACACCTTTTTCAGAAATCTTTGCTTGTATTAACATAAATTGTACCATCATACATTATTTACTCAATGACAGTAATAAAACGAGGAGAAATCTGCCCTACACACTGTCCTGTAGTTACAAGATTTTTCTTTGAAAATAAATAAATATAAAAAAGTATAAAATTAATAAAATAATTAATGCATGCATATGCATGCATGCTTGGGTACAGCCTAACAAATTTGTTCCTTTTGCACTATCATCAGATTAACAGACCTATGCTGTTTGCAGGATCAAACTGAATAATTGCTGAAGGCACATACACAAGGAAATGTGGTTACTAGATGATGGATCACATACACACATCATCTTTGTACACTTTTATGCCTTTTAGCAATTCAGTTTGCAAGCTTCTGTGAATTAACTAAGTGTTCCCATAATCCTCTATTTGTAAACAGTTCTGTACCTTCTTTTAGTTGCACACTTTTTAAAACTTGGTCTCCCTATGCATCTCCTTAGTTGGTTAAGAAATTGTTTTCAATGTTATTTAGGAATATGTTCGTTATTATTCCTGATAATGGTGAGCCTACTGTTAACACTTCCTCTTGACAGTAGATTTTTGTCAGTGAATGCAAAACCGCTTCGGTTTAAGGTTATACTTATAAGTTTATATACGATTTTCCATAAAGTCAGGAAAAATACCAGACATGCAAAAAACACATTAAAATCAATATGAAACAGCAATCGGTTTGTTTAAAAATTTTCGCATATGTTTTCCAAACAGCAGCTTACTCATTAACACGGTATTTTCTAATTCCAATAGTCTGAACACGCATATTCAGTTTCACTTTTAAAAATTGTAGTAGAGGCTTGTGGCAAATGTTTCCATTTTCTTATTTCAAACAGCGTCATCTAACCTCGGTTTACTGTGCACGTATTATGAAAACATATTTCAAGCTCCCTGTAAAGTAATGATAACCTTTTCACTATTAATTTACACGGGAATAACCTTTCTGAAATTTAACCAGACCATAACCTAATCTGTGAAATTAGTTATACACACTGCTGTATCTTGAGAAGGAGAGGTATCACATTCTTATTTTATTTCAGTACATAGTATTAAAATTCCCACCTGTTGCCATTTCTTGATGGATGCAGTATTTTTGTATCCATCTCTTGGTACAGGCCAGAGCAAAGTGTAGCTTCCACCGAAGTCCCAGTCTCATCCATGGCTGTGACAATATGGAAGCTGCTGGGGTATGGGTGGTGCTGAGTAATGACATTTGGAGCACAACTAGTGTCTGAGTGTTATGAAAGGTGTTCTTGATAGGATCAGTCGTGCTGCAGTGTCACCTTCTGGTCCAGTGAGGAAAGCAATGGCAAACTACCTCACTCCTCATCTTGCCTAGTCCGCCTCATTTGGGCTCTGCCATTGATTTGTGTGGTTTCCCTATAGCTGCGTAGCCTTTGGTGTTGCTATTTGAGGATCCAACCAGCCTCTGGGCTGATGACCTAAGAGCCAGTATTAAAATTAAGCAATCGTTTATTTCAGCCTTTATTTCTAAGAAGTAAACAACTGCTGTCAGTGCACTTATTGCAAAAATATGTTCTCCCAATGTTTGTTTACACCAGTCAGAATTGTGGGGAGGAGGAGAACTTGCTCGTGCCTACTCGTGCACGTACCAAGGAATCGATACGGAAGATGGTCGATCACATTCGATATAAACGCTGGAGTAGAGGGTATGAATGTTGAATAAAAAAATTAACACGCTTGAATTTTCCCATAATAACAGATGAAACAGTAACAGGGTTCTCATTGTAACAGAAGGATATTGCACAGATTAATATAGGAATTTTCGAACGTCATAATAATGTCATTAACCCATAAGCACCCACCCGCCCTTTGCTCTGACAATGCTAGGAATCCGCCAACTTTTTAGTATGCAACCTGGGTGTTGCAAGCTTTCGGTTAAAACAGTATAGTGGGTGATCGACTGCGCTTATTATCACGGGACCTGTTTTATATTATTGAGAAATTCCATGCTATTGCTGATGACACCAAAAACAGAGCAATACAGAAATATAACACATAAAAAATCACTTTGAAATCTTAAATTTTTCATTAACTAATCTCACCTTCGAAGTTCTTTAGTGTGTGGTATGTCCTTAATTATATGACACGAGCCTAACATTTGCCTGATTTTGAAATAAGGAAATAATAGGAAACCAATACGACATGAGCCTAACATTTGCCTGATTTGGAAATAAGGAACTAATGGGAAACAAATCACGAGTAAGCGAATGATGAAATTCGAACCTGTATCCCAAATACGAACTTACAGCCGTATGTCTCACTCTGTGTTTTTTTTGCTTTACGTCGCACTGACACAGATATGTCTTATGGCGACAATGGGATAGGAAAGGCCTAGGAATTGGAAGGAAGTGGCCGTGGCCTTAATTAAGGTACAGCCCGGGCATTTGCCTGGTGTGAAAATGGGAAACCACAAAACCATCTTCAGGGCTGCCGACAGTGGGGCTCGGACCCACTATCTCCCGATTACTGGATACTGGCCGCACTTAAGCGACTGCAGCTATCGAGTTCGGTTCACTCTGTGTATTATTATTATTATTATTATTATTATTATTATTATTATTATTATTATTATTATTATTATTATTATTATTATTATTATTATTATTATTCCGTCTGAGGATCAGTGGTAAAGTGTTCACATCCAGGTACCAAGATCGTGGGTTCAAATCCGGCAGTCGCAAACAGATCTTGAGGGGCAGGAGAAAGTTCATTCGGCATTTCATGTCGTACGATATTACTACGCGAAAGATCTCTGTTGATACATTTCGTGTTCATTCATGCATAGGATCACTAATAATTTCTTCCTCACTAACACTGCTGAAATTAGAGCCTAAAACATCAAATATGCTTTGAATTTCGCTACTGCTGAGCATATCACATGAGCAAGCAACTTCCTTCTCAGCCATCTTGTCAACAACAGAATACAGATTTCTCAATAGATATTTTAATCAATTCTCTTAGCCAAAGAAGCATACCAGAGCACTCTGGTGACACTTTGAGACAGCAAGAACAGATTTCAATTAGAAATGTTTCCGGAAAAAGCCAACAGATGTCACAAATGTCTCCAATATGCAACCTTGCATCCCGGCGTATCAGTCCGCTTGTGGAGTTCTGGCCCAGCCGCTCGAGCGCGTACCAGTCCGCTTACAGGTGCATAGGAGTTAACAGGGTCCTCTTGTACTGTACTACAGTGGCCGCGGTCAGATATGTATCTGAATCTGACATCTCACATAAGCCCTAAATGTCCGCATTCTAAATTCATCTTCTGCCTTGAATCATCCTTAGCAAGATTATGACTTCTTTTTGATAGGTTCTTAATGCCCCATAACCATAACGAATAGAAATAAATACTTCAGAATTTTAACAATTCCTTACACTAAATGGGGGTTTTGCCCTAAAGTGAATTACGTTAAATCGAATATAAAATGTTATTGCTCTTATAGAATAATTTTCGGGACTTAAAATTTCTTCCATTAAATGCGGGTTTACACTAAATTGAAGTCGCGCAAAATTGGGGTTATACTGTATATAATTTTCATTGAAACATAGAGACGACAACAGAATAATGACAGCATTCACGTTAATGTTTACTTTACTTTTGAATTTCACTAAAGTTATATCCTTCACCTTTCCACCCTGAAAGTCCTTCTTCGTGTCAAATTTTTTGGAAGCCATGCTATTGAGTATAGACTTAAGTTGGTCTCTCTGAATTGAGCATCTGAGAGTACTGAATGTACAATGGCTGGACCTCATTAAGATAAGTTCACAAAATGTTTTTGCATTTATTAAGGTGTTGAACACAGAATCTGAATCTGATATTTTTCTCATAGAACAAAATACGCCATTCTGTTATTAATAAAGTGTTTTTTCAGGCTTTTTCCCATCTACATTCATGTTCATAAACAACAGAACACTTTGAAAGACTGGAGATAGGAAGTTCATATTCACAGGACATGTTCATTAGTATGTTCTGCAGAAACGATTAGCATTTCGGTCACCTAGGTTCAGCATGTGTCCTGTTGCCTAGTAGGCACTGGGTCCTCCATAGGCAATGATAACTTGTTCCATGCATGATGGCATCGATGCGTATAAGGCGCGAATGGCATCCTGGGGTATAGCCATCTATGCTGCATTCATCTGGTTCCACAGTTCATCTTTGGTGGTTGGCATTGGGTCACAGCGTCGCACCCGTCATTTCATCATATCTCGCACATTTTCGATTGGTGACAAGTCCAGTAATCGGGCGGGCTAGGGTAACAGTCTGACGTCCTGGGACAACAAGAAGGCACGTGTTCATGCAGTAACATGTGGTTGCGCATTGTCCTGCCAAAATATGGCGTCTGGGGTGTTATAAGAAAGGGTATGGCTACGGGTCACAGGATGTCATTCACGTAGGTCAAACTGGTCACAGTGCCCTGGACGTGCACCAGCTGTGATTTGTGATTGTACCCAATAGCACCCCACACCATAAGGCCTTGAGTTGGTGTTGTAGGTCTTGTGCGAATGCAGTCAATGTGATGCCTCTCCCCCTGTCTGCGGAGAACCAAAATGCGGCCATCATTTTCTAACAGACATAACCTGGATTCATCCGAAAACACAATCTGCTGCCATTCCCGTCCCCAGTGACATCATTCCATACACCATTGTTGTCAAACATGTTTATGAACATTAGTCAAAGGTAGGCGGAGAAGTGGACGACACGCCGGTAGCCCAGACTGTAATAAACGGCGACGGACTGTCACTCCTGATAGTGTACGATGTGTTACACTGTTCCACTGTTGCGCCAGAGCCGAGGAGGACGCAGATCTGTCCTGTAATGCCATTCCGATGAGGTGTCAATCTTCTCAGAGGGGGCGGTCTGGGTGGTGCGACCAGACCCATCTCATCGTGCTGTACGGTCTTCTGTGAATCATTCTGTACACACCCATTGCACTGCCGACACACTTCGTCTCACACGAGCAGCAATTTCCCAGATGGATGCATCACGTTCTCTCATGCCAATAATGTACCCTCTTTCAAACTCACTTATTTGACATTATGGTTCTCACATACTTCTGCGAGGCATCCTGCACATCTGCTCAAGTCACACTGATCCACTACCTTTGCTTTATGGTGACAACGAGAGCTGCAGGCTCATTTTAACAGCCGGTGGTGATGCGCCGAGATATCGATATGGACCTTGAACCTGAGGGCCGATACGGTTCGAATGCTAATAATTCCTTCACAACATACTAATGCACATGTCCTGTGAATATGAACTTCTTGTCTCTAGTCTTTCAAAGTGTTCTGGTTTTTATGAACATGAGTATCAGTTGAGGTGTTTGGTGTTGTGTATTCATAAAATTTCATAAATTTGAATCATCCTGGTGGTGTTGTGAACAACCAAGCTCTTGGAGAGGAGGAAAATGATGTAGGTGAAATTACGCTTGAGGAAGTAATAAACTCTATTGTCATAAAGCAGCAGGAATAGATGAAATTAGACCTGAAATGATGAAGTATAGTGGGAGGGCAGGGATGAAACGGCCTCGTAGAGTAGTAAGATTAGCATGGAGTGTTGGTAAGGTACCTTCAGATTGGACAAAAGCAGTAATTGCACCTATCTATAAGCAAGGGAACAGGTAGGATTGCAACAACTATCGAGGTATCTCATTGATTAGTATACCAGGCAAAGTATTCACTGGCATCTTGGAAGGAAGGGTGCGATCAGTCGTTGAGAGGAAGTTAGATGAAAAGCAGTGTGGTTTCAGAACACAGAGAGGCTGTCAGAGTCATATTTTCAGTAGGCGCCAGGTAATTGAAAAATGCTACGAGAGGAATAGACAGTTGTGTTTATGTTTCGAAGATCTAGAGAAAGCATATGACAGGGTACCGAGGGAAAAGATGTTCGCTATACTGGGTGACTGTGGAATTAATGGTAGATTATTAAAATCAATCAAAGGCATTTATGTTGACAATTGGGCTTCAGTGAGAATTGATGGTAGAATGAGTTCCTGGTTCAGGGTACTTACAGGGGTTAGACAAGGCTGTAATCTTCTACCTTTGCTGTTCGTAGTTTAGATGGATCATCTGCTGAAAGGTATAAAATGGCAGGGAGGGATTCAGTTAGGTGGAACTGTAGTAAGCAGTCTGGCCTATGCTGACGACTTGGTCTTAATGGCAGATTGAGCCGAAAGCCTGCAGTCTAATATCTTGGAACTTGAAAATAGGTGCAATGAGTATGGTATGAAAATTAGCCTCTCGAAGACTAAATTAATGTCAGTAGGTAAGAAATCAACAGAATTGAATGTCAGATTGGTGATACAAAGCTAGAACAGGTCGATAATTTCAAGTATTTAGGTTGTGTGTTCTCCCAGGTTGATAATATAGTAAGTGAGATTGAATCAAGGTTTCGTAAAGCTAATGCAGTGAGCTCGCAGTTGCGATCAACAGTATTCTGTAAAAAGAAAGTCAGCTCCCAGACAAAACTATCTTTACATTGGTCTGTTTTCAGACCAACTTTGCTTTATGGGAGTGAAAGCTGGGTGGGCTCAGGATATCTTATTCATAAGTTAGATGTAACAGACATGAAAGTAGCAAGAATGATTGCTGGTACAACCAGTTGGGAACAGTGGCAGGAGGGTACTTGGAATGAGGAGATAAAGGCTAATTTGGGAATGAACTCGATGGATGAAGCTGTACGCATACACCGGCTTTGGTGGTGGGGTCATGTGAGGCGAATGGAGGAGGATAGGTTACCTAGGAGAATAATGGACTCTGTTATGGAGGGTAAGAGAAGTAGAGGTAGACCAAAATGACGATGGTTAGATTCAGTTTCTAACGATTTAAAGATAAGAGGTATAGAACTAAATGATGCCACAACACTAGTTGCAAATCGAGGATTGTGCCGATGTTTAGTAAATTCACAGAGGCTTGCAGACTGAATGCTGAAAGGCATAACAGTCTATAATGATATATATATATATATATATAGAGAGAGAGAGAGAGTGTGTGTGTGTGTTTTTTTGTTTTTTTTTTTCAACAGGCTGAAAAACGTAACAGTTACAGAAAGTCCTTTGTAGCCTACTCTTATCTTCTTAGTATGGCATGGTTAATGTGCTAAGATATGCACCAAATCCTAACAGCAATTGTTGTCATTCTACTGAACATTGAAATTTGGTAAAAGATTCTCTCCCTTGTATCGTTTTTGGTACAAATATTGTATACTCCTATCTTTTACTCATAGTTCATGCATTTTATCAATTGAGGTATTTGGTGTAGTGTGTTCACAAAATTCCTCTTAGGCTGGTGTGACTAGGGTGGTTATGTGATTCATATTCTATAAATAGGTAAAATTTGTAGAATCATAATCAGATAAAACCATCAAGCTGCTGCTGCTGCTGCTGCTGTTATTATTATTATTATTATTATTATTATTATTATTATTATTATTATTATTATTATTATTATTATTATTATTATTATTATTATTATTATTATTATTATTATTACGGGGATATTGTGGTGGACAGAGGTGAAAGAATGTGCAAGCATGAACGGGTCAAGTTCGAATAGTCAGAAGATTGATTTGAAACTTTAAAATTATGTTTATATTTCTATCTCAGATATCTTTATTTTTTTATTTTTTTCAGAAATAAGACTTAACAAAATTCAGGTACAAAAGATGATAAGATGGGGTAACAATCGAGAAACCTTAATTAACAATTGTGAGCTTTAAGCTCCCTAATTATACACTCTTCAAGAGCACTGCGGCTCCTATCAAAATGATGTCAAAGAGACGGATCCTCCAATACCTTCTACATCATAATCAGAGCCACTTTGTTCTACCAATTTGTCTAGGAGACTGCGTTCCGAACCTTATAACTTAACAGCCTTTAAAAGGCATCACTCAACTTTTACATTGATAACCAGATAATCTTTGCTCTAAAAATTTTACACTTCCAAGGCCTCTCTAGGCACAACCTACATTTAGTAAACAGTATTAGCTTAGCTTAGCTAGTATTGGCCAACATCTATTGTCTTCTAGGCTCAACAGTCTGATATATTTACATAAAAGGAATGAAATAGAATTTTATAGGCGTACTGAATACCCATTCTACCGGGCTTTTGTGGAAAAACAACAGGTTCAGTTATTGGCCCAAAAATCAAAATTGTGTGAAGGCGAACTCTTGCACTCCTAGAAGTTTATATTTGAATGGTTGAAACCCCATTTGGGCTTGTGGCCCGAATATACAGAGGCTAAGCCTATGCTACCGAGGTGACTGGATTGAGATAGTATTCAATTTACCAGATTATAAACAGAAAACAGTTACAAAATCATAGTCGCCTAAAACTCAAATTGAAGGGGATTCGCGATGGTATCACGCTCTCTATTCCATGATTATGGTTAAATTTCTTAGGCTTGTTTGAAATTTACGTTAGAAGATTGAAATTTACATTTTAAGAAAACTGACGTTACATTATTAAGATTTGGAATCTTCCCCTCAAGCTGGCTGTCAAAGGCAATCACTTAATAAGATCTGGACTGCCATTACCTTGAGCTGCTGGTCTGCTCGATGATGAACGATGCACCCCGCCTCCTCTCACAACCACACACTAGACTGGAGTGATGAATAAGACTTTGAGGCTCGAAAAAGTGCCAGGTTTTATACGCAAGAGGAAGGATCCAGAAAACTCTGGGCTAAGGCCCAACATACCCCCAACTCTTATTGGGTTATTTAAATAGATACAAGAAAATGCTAATTGGCTGAAAATTAAATATACAACATTTTCTATTGGCCAACATCTAAAGTTGGTGGTAGGAGATAGAAGTGTTGTCAACTTTAACATACAAAAAACAAAGAATAATCAACTCAGTGTAGTAAACCTTAAAATAAAATAAAAACTTGACAATTTTAATAATTCCTCTTCACACCAGAGGGCATAAGCATAGTTTGTAGTAGAGACATCTGTTGGTGCTAGTTGTTGCAAGTTTTAGATTTAAGATGGCATTTTCCAAGGCACTTCATTTAAATGAATGGGGCGAGTGTGGTATTATTATTTTTTTCTATTGGCTTTGCATTGCACCGACACAGATATGTCTTATGGCGATGATGGGACAGGAAGGAGCTAGGACTGGGAAGGAAGCAGCCGTGGCCTTAATTAAGGTACAGCTCCATCATTTGCCTGGTGTGAAAATCGGAAACCACGGAAAACCATCTTCAGGGCTGCCGACAGTGGGGTTCGAACCTACTTCTCCCGAATACTGGATCTGGCCGCACTTAAGCGACTGCAGCTATCGAGCTCGGTGTATTATTATTATTATTATTATTATTATTATTATTATTATTATTATTATTATTATTATTATTATTATTATTTCTGCCTACAGTATCTGCTGGGTGGATTGAGTAGCCCAATAGTTGCTCTTGCCGGTCTCAAGCCCGGAAAAATAGAGGAGGGTTGGCTTAAGGCCGTAAAATTACAGCCAGAAAATAAACACTTTGAGGCAATACAGGGCATGATGGTTCAACATGTTAGTGACAGTACCCCAACAGCTCCTGTTTCACATGTTAACGGTGGCTGAATAAATATCCTCTGTGGTTAACAACTGTAATTTTAAATCGGAGCTTGCTCCTCTTAAGGTTGATAATCTTTGTTAGTCAGATATATCAAAGTTTTTTAGTAAAAGAATTCCAGCGTCCAACTCCTTAAGGATGGAGAAGACCACATCGGATTCAGAGGGTAGTCACCCAAAAGACAAAAATGAATTTGAACACTCAAAAATACATACATATAACCAAACATACAAAGATACAATCAAACATAAGCATATTAACTACATTGCGACGCACAATATAAACTCCTTACTGAAAAGCAGAAAGCTCAAGAACTTCATAGATTAATTAGACAGGCAAAATATTCTTGTGGTAGGGTTCCAAGGAATGAGAAATTTAACAGAAGATCTGTTTGAATCTCAAGGTTATAGAGTGTACAATCTGAAGCCAGGCCAAAGGGTCATGAAACATTGCCCCCAATTTGGTGCAGGATTTATAGTAAATTTGAAAATAATAAATTCCATAATTGATTTTAAAGCCATCTCACCAAGAATTGCAATTCTAACTGTACAAACCACAAAAAACTTCATAAATGCTCATGCCCATACCAATGAAAAAAATTTCCTAACAAAAACTCTGCAAGAAGTCGATAATTTCTGGGATCTCCTTGATCAGACAATGAATAAAATAAATATGAATAACATCACGATCCATATAGGGGACTTTAACGCTCAAGTTGGTAAGGAAAGGATGTATCGAGATATAGTAGGAAAGTGGGCTCCTCATACATATACTAACAGAAATGGCCAAAGACTCAAAGAAATTTTCAGAACCCATGGACTAATCTCCAGATCTACATACTTTCAAAGAAAACCACACAAACTTAAAACTTGGAAACATCTTGATTGGACGAAAGGAGAATGACAGCTAGACCACGTATGTGTGGATAACTTCTTTCACAAGGTGCTCCACTATGTCAAAGTTCTAAGGGGAACAGACACTGGTTCAGATCATTACTTAATTAAAATCAAGATTAAATTTACTCCATTAAGAAAAAAAAAAAGACAAAATAGAGTTGGAGAGAAAAGGACATACGACCTTCATCAGTTGATCCAGAATGTCCAGTATCGGCAAAGAACAAGAACTACAAGACTAACAGACAATTTAGATGACCTAATATCAATTCTTAAACAGAATGCGGAAGATCAAGCTCCATTAAATCCAAGGAAAAGACATGCCTGGTGGACCTCTGATTGTGATAGAATGCATAAAGGAAGACATCAAGCTTGGTTGAAATTTCAAGCCCACAAAACAGAAGAAAACACAATGAACCGCAAGAATATCAGAAAAGAATTGACCCAAACTATTAGAAGAATTAAGAGAAAATATCAAAAAGATTTAATAAACTCTATTGAGGAAAATTATTACAAAACCAATTCTAGAGATTATTACAAAGCCTTTGGTAAACAATTGCAAAAATACAACTCCCCCCCTCCTTTTTGTTGGAAAATAAATATGGAAAAATAGGCATTACAATAAGGAAAATGCAGAAATCATGGCGGAAGCATTTAACAAGCTCTTGAACAGTGATGAATCTCAAAAGCTCTTATTAGTTGATACACATACCCCAATAAAAACGAAACCAGAAAATATAAACCCACCTACAGCAAAAGAAGTTGAAACAGTGCTTAAAGAAATGAAGAACTACGAGGCATGTGGAGAAGATCAGGTATTTGCAGAGATGTGGAAAACTCGGGTTATGGGTGAAGACCTTAACAGCATCTTAGGCAGAGAAGGAGACCTTTGGAATGGCGAAGGTGGTGGATGAGGCAACCTATCCTCTCTAGGAAAAATTAGAAGAGGGATCTTCAAAAGCTAGGGGAGTAAACCCCGAAAGAAAATCCTCAGATGCGTTAGGCTTAGCAGGTCAGCAGATGAGTAAATTTGTACTCGATTTCAACTATAATACAAGACTCGGATGGAAGTTTAAAAATGGAAATGGATTGACAAGTCTCTGGCTACACCTGCACAATATGATGGTAATGCTGATGTTCATGCAAGTGTTAGATCAGAGAACAAAACCTGATTTGGAAATATAAATAAATATTTTAACAATGAGTGGGAAGGAAAATGAATTAATTGACCTAATGGAGAGACGAAAACTCGACATCCTGGGATTAAGTGAAGTAAAATGGAAAGGGAAAGGAATGAAGAAACTAAGAAAGGGGTACACCTTGTACTGGATGGGTAACAATAAAGAGAAAAGAAATGGAGTGGGATTTATAGTGAATCAGAATGTTGAACCAATAGCTGAAGTTGAGTATGTAAATGAAAGAATTATAATAATGCACATACATGTAAACAAGGAATTACTGAAGGTAGTACAGGTGTATGCTCCACAGACAGGATGTAGCGTGGAGGAAAAAGAAGATTTCCTCAGTGGACTGGAAACACATATTGTTGGAGATGGGATCATGATAATGGGAGATCTGAATGCCCATGTGGGAGCTGATAGAATGGGATACGAGAATGTTCTGGGCCCACGTGGGTATGGCGATAGAAATGAAAATGGAGAGAAACTGTTGGACTTTAGTATCAGAAATAACCTGGTAATAAAGAACACATGGTTTATGAAGAGGAATAGCCATAAGATCAGCCAATATAGTTGGGTCGCACAGTATGGAACATTCATCGATTTTATAATAACAGACCAAGAATGAGCAAGATACATCATGAATATGAAGATAATCCCCAGTGAAAGAATGGAAGGTGTACATAGATTATTAATTGTGGAATTAAAACAAGTAAAAATCCCTAAAATTGTACTGAAGAAGAAACAAAAGATCAGGATTTGGGAATTGGAGGAGGAGGAGGATAAAAGAATGGCATTCCAAGATTGCATAAAAAGGAAGTTGCCTAATGCAGAAATACGAAGTGGAGAAGAAGAGTGGGACAATTTAAGACAGACATTTGTGGAAGCAGCAATTGAGGTTTGCGGGAAAATAAAACAAAGGATAAGGGAAAGGAGACACGGTGGTTGACAGTCATAATAAAAAAAGAAATAAAAGAAAGGAACAAGGTGAAGAAAGAAATGGATAAGGAAAAGCAAAAAACGTATGAGAGGGATGAGAATAAGTTGAAAAGTTTACATGTGGAATACAAAGTATTGAAACTACAAGTAAAGAGGAGTATCAAGGAAGAAAAGAAGAAATGTTGGGGAGAGTTTACGAACAACAAAATTGAGCAAGATAGTCAAGGAAATCAGAAACTATTAACAGAGTAATAAAATCGAAAAGAATAAATCAAGATAAAATCAAGGCATTAGAGAGAGAAGATGGATCCATAGTACATGACGAAAAGGGTCTTCAGAAGGCGAGGCAAAATATTTTGAAAAACTTTATAATGAGGATCACTGCTCAGAGGAAGAAGGAGATAAGAAGATGGAAGTAATAGTTGGAGAAAGAGAAGAGAACCTGATAACATGGTTGGAACTTGAAAGGGCAGTGAAAGCAATGACCAAAGGTAAAGCAAGTGGAAAAGACGAATTCAGTGCTGATATGATTAAGACAGCAGGAAGCAGTGGACTACACTGGGTATACCAAGCCCTCAGTGCCATATGGAAGGATGAAAGGATACCTGAGGATTGGCAACAAGGAATCATTGTACCGTTGTTCAGAAAAGGAAATAGGAAGAAACAAAAAAATTATAGAGTTATAACTCTATTATCACATGGGCTAAAAATAATGGAATGAAATGGCGTATGGCTTTTTAGTGCCGGGAGTGTCCAAGGGCAAGTTCGGCTTGCCAGATGCAGGTCTTTTGATTTGAGGCCCGTAGGCGACCTGCGTGGCATGATGAGGATGAAATGATGATGAAGACGACATGTACACCCAGTCCCCATGCCAGCGAAATTAACCAATTAGGTTAAAATTCCCAACCCCGCGGGAATCGAACCTGGGACCCCTGTGACCAAAGGCCAACACGCTAACCATTTAGCCATGGTGCCGGACAAAGTAATGGAGAAAGTCATAGACAAAAGACTGAGGGATATAATAGAAACGCAGAGGAAGAACAATATGGCTTTAGACTGAATAGTTCAACAATAGACTTGATATTACAGTGCGAACGGTAATGGAAAAACACCTGAAATGGAACAAGGAAATCATCATCGTATTTTTGGATTTGGAAAAAGCTTATGATACAGTTCCTACTGAAAAGGAATGTAACAAAATCATGAATTAACAAGATAAAAATGTTGTATCATGAGAGTAAAAGTGGTGTACAAGTGGGGAGTGGTGACTCTGAAACATTTTATACAAAAAAATTCTCAAGCAAGGAAGTGGATGGATGAAATCGTAAAACGTGTAAAACAGAGTATCAGTAGTGGTGAAGTGAATGCTTTAGTATTTACAGATGATGTGGTGATTTGGGGGAAAGGGAGAAAAGGAAGTACAAAGGAGACTGGACATTCGAAATAAAAAAATCTGAAGGAGTTTGGAATGGTAATTAGTAAAAAGAAAACTAAGGTTATGTTACAGGAAGATTCCCACCTTCCATTACTTGTACAATTTCTTATAGCTAGTTTATTGTTTACATGACATAATCCAGCTTAATCTCTAAGTCTGATACTAAATAGAACATGTTTTGTTCCAATTATGGAACATCTTCAGCTAAAAGATTTAACAAAAATTGACAGGACAATTAAAGTATATATGATGATTATTATTATTATGAGGAGATAAATGTTAATTCATGTTGGATAAAAATTTCCAACAAGTCAATGTCCAAATTAATGAATAAAATCGACATAAGGGGTCTTCTTTTTAGGCTGGAGAAGTATATACTTGCTGAGTCTTGAAGATAAAATTTAAGAATATAAAAGATTTTCTAACATATGATTGTCGGGGGAACTCTTGAGAACAACCGTAGTTGAAGTTGAATCTGAAGTTAGAATATTGTGGTAAGTCTCATAGTCGGTCATGTTGTGTTTAGCGTCCTCCCTTACGCCGTGTCGTCAACTGTATTGGAAGGTGGGAATCTTCTTGTATCATAACCTTAGTTGTGTTGAGCCAGTACGGGACAAAATATGAGATTTATAAGCTGTTTTTTTTATTATTATTTTTTTTTTATGACACGGTGTAAGGGAGGACGCTAAACACAACATTCTAACTTCAGATTCAACTTCAAATATGGTTGTTCTCAAGAGTTCCTCTGACAATCATATGTTAGACAATCTTTTATATTCTTAAATTTTATCTTCAAGACTCAACAAGTATATACTTCTCCAGCCTAAAAAGAAGACCCCTTACGTCGATTTTATTCATTAATTTGGACATTGACTTGTTGGAAATTTTAACCCAACATGAATGAACATTTTATCTCATCATCATATATTTCAATTGTCCTGTCAAGTTTTGTTAAATCTTTTAGCTGAAGAAGGGGCTGATTGGCCAAGGCGGTAAAGGCATACTTGGTTCGTCCGGAAGGACCTGGGTTCGAATCCCTGTCAGGAAGTCATAAAATTTAAGAAATGAGATTTCCACTTCCGGAGGTGCATATGGCCCTGAGGTTCACTCAGCCTGCACCAAAAATGAGTACCAGGTTAATTCCTGGGGGCAAAGGTGGCCGGGTGTAGAGCTAACCACTCTACCCCATCAAGTGCCGAGGTTATGAATAGTGGAAGCCTTTACCTTCCACCACTCCTAGGACCTTCATGGCCTGTACGGAGATAACTTTGCTTTGCTTCACTTTTTAGCTGAAGATATTCCATAATTGGAACGAAACATGTTCTATTTAGTATCACACTTAGAGATTAAGCTACCGAGCTCCATAGCTGCAGTCGCTTAAGTGCGGCCAGTATCCAGTAATCGGGAGATAGTGGGTTCGAGCCCCACTGTCGGCAGCCCTGAAGATGGTTTTCCGTGGTTTCCCATTTTCACACCAGGCAAATGCCGGGGCTGTACCTTAATTAAATGGCCGCTTCCTTCCAATTCCTAGGCCTTTCCTATCCCATCGTCGCCGTAAGACATATCTGTGTCGGTGCGACATAAAGCAAAAAAAAAAAAAAAAAGAAAAGATTAAGCTGGATTATGTCATGTAAACAATAACTAGCTATAAGAAACTGTACAAGTATTGGAAGGTGGGAACCTCCTTGTAACATAACCTTAGTTGTGTTGAGCCAATACGGGACAAAATATGAGATTTATAAGCTGTAAAAAGAAAACTGTAGTCATGCACTGTGGAAAAGAGAAAAAGAGAAGCCAAGTGAACATATATGGAGAACGGTTAGAGAATGTAGAACAGTTTACATATCTGGGTAGCATTATTAACACGTTGACTGCCAGGACACATAGCAAGAAATGTCCTGGTGGCCAAAGCATTTTTTCTTTTATGCATGTAGTAAATAATCAGTAAAACAAAATTCAAAGTTATATTTCACTTAAGTGTTCAGTGTACGTACAAAATACATTAAAAATTCCCAGCACCCCGAGGTACGGCCGTGGCCCCACAGGAAAGTTCACTGCATGGTTTTGCCTAGACAGCCAGAGCGGTACAGTCTAGCGGTACTAGAAGCTTACATTGCTTGATAGTACACATTGTAGGTAACAGAGCGTGCCACAATTCATTTACTAGCGCTTAGGACTACAATCGCAAGGCACTCATTATTTTACAGTAGGGTGTGTGTGAAATACTTGCGAGATATTTCTAAGTTATTTTACCAGTGAACGGAGAGGTTAGTTATAAAACTGAAACTGTTTTCTTCTCAAACTCAGAAGATAATGACACTACCCCTTCAGTATGAGAATTCTGGTAAGTAGTGTCCATGTCAAACTGATCTATTATATTTTGCAACACAAAAACTCTTCTCCAAATTAAATTTGAAATATATTTATTTCCTCTTTACTCCTTGCCAAATGCTCATTGGTAATGTAAAATTTTGCTACGTTGTCAATGAATGTTGTCAATTCAGAAAATGCAAATATGCTCATGTTTATGCTATATTTACTGCGTTTTGCGTAGAAATTAGCTCAGGTATGGGTGCAACAATTTGGTAGGAATCAGTGTGGTCTATTGATTGGGTAAGCATAAGCTTGGGGTGAAAATGGGAAATCACAGAAAACCATAATCAGGTTTCCCGACAGTAGGTTTCAGACCCACAATCTTCAAAATCTTGAGCTTGCGAGTTAGATAACCTGGCACACCTAAGCGCATGGCTAAACTGATTGGACAAATACTCTCATATTGCCAATAAAAGGAGGTTGGATTAATAAAAAATAAAGACTATATTTTGGAAACCAAGCACACCAGGATTTGCTCCAAGGCCATAGTGGTACGCTAGCATAGGGAATTCAACAGCTCAGCAGTCCGCCGGCCCAGCAGAGAAATTCATATAGCAACACCTGTCAGCGGTACTTTGTACCACTGTGACCTCATGAGATGCTCTCTCAGCAGTACAATGTACCGCTCTGGCAGCCAACGTGTTAATGGAAGTAATGAAATCAACCCTGAAATTAATAACAGACTAAGTAAAGGTACAACATTGCATCATCAAGTCAGAGAGCTTTTATGGGATGACAAAGTACCCAAGATAACAAAATGTTTTTGCTACGGGCTTTACGTCGCACCGACACAGATAGGTCTTATGGCGACGATGGGATAGGAAAGGCCTAGGAGTTGGAAGGAAGCGGCCATGGCCTTAATTAAGGTACAGCCCCAGCATTTGCCTGGTGTGAAAATGGGAAACCACGGAAAACCATTTTCAGGGCTGCCGATAGTGGGATTCGAACCTACTATCTCCCGGATGCAAGCTCACAGCCACGCGCCTCTACGCGCACAGCCAACTCGCCCGGTGATAACAAAATTAACATTATATAAACAGTATTTCATACCAATTGTAACATACGGGCTAGAAACGCTGGTAACTAATAAGAGACAAGATAGTAAGATCCAAGCAGTAGAAATGAAATTTTTAAGAACATCGGTTAAAAAAAACAAGAAGAGATAGAATCCAAAATATTAAAATCAGAGAAGAGCTTAGAACTGTTGGTACAGAACATACAGAAAGCAAGACTGAGATGGTTCGGACATGTAACAAGAATGGGAAAGGAACAGGTAGCAAGAAGGGAATTAGAAAGAGAAGTTAAGGGAAAGAGACCAGTTGGAAGACCAAGAAGAAGGTGGATGGATCAGATTTGGAAGGACATTAGAGGAGCTGGATTGGATGTGGCGGAAGTAATGGAGCAGGAAAACTGGAAGGACAGAAAGGAGTGGAGGCGGTTTGTTAACCACACCCAGGCAACTGGAGTGGGATATTGATGATGATGATGACGACGACGACGACGATGATGATGGAAATATGCCAGCTGTGCAACTCAGACATCCCTCCATATGATATTACAGAAGATTTGGATATCAGAAAAATTCCCAGAACAATGGACAACAGCTATAATTAATCCAATTCATAAGAAAGGTGAAAAAAGTAATCCAGGCAACTATAGAGGCATTTCCATCCTTGACTGCATGTATAAGATTTTCTCTAAGTTGCTATATAATCTGATTAAAGAACAAATTGATCAAGAGTTAGGTGAATACCAGGGAGACTTCAAACCTTGGAGAAGCTGCTCTGAACAAATAACAACTTTGAAGCTAGTCATGGCATATTACAGAAAACAAAACAAGCCACTTTCAATAGCATTTATAGATTTCAAGGAAGCTTGTGATTCCTTCCATAGACCATCATTATTAAAAATTTTAAGATATTTCAGACTTCACCCCAAGCTAATCAAATTGATTGAACTTACTTTAACTAATACAACTTCTAAAATTAAGTTCAGAGGAGAACTTTCTGAACCATTCTTGCTAACAACTGGTTTAAGACAGGGTGACGGATTGTCACCTCTTCTTTTTAACTGTGCACTAGAGTATGTTATGAGGGAATGGCACAAGAAGAACTCAAAAAATACAAAAATTGGAACCCAGAAGGATAACATACATATGAACTGTCTAGGATTTGCTGATGATCTAGCTCTTCTGGCTAATGATATACAGGAAACATAACAACAAATAAAATCTTTACAGGAAATAGCTTAAAATATTGGTTTGAAAATGTCATTTGAAAAAACAGAAATTATGCTAACTCAACTTCCACTTGCTAACAAAATTTTTTGGCTAGTGACTTTACGTCACACTGGCACAGTTAGGTCTTATGGCGACGATGGGATAGGAAAGACCTAGGAATTGGAAGGAAGCGGCCGTGGCCTTAATTAAGGTACAGCCCCAGCATTTGGCTGGTGTGAAAATGGGAAAACCATCTTCAGGGCTTCCGACAGTGGGATTAGAACCCACTATCTCCCGGATGCAAGCTCATAGCCACGCGCCCCTAACCACATGGCCAACTCGCCTGGTGCATACAAAATTAAGCTGGGAGACCAAGAAATAAAAATTGTAGAAAAATTTAAATATTTAGGTGAAATAATCACATATAACCTGAACGAGAAACCAGCATGGCAAAATAGAATAGATAAACACGTTACAGCACAGCATGTTACCAAGAATACATATAATAAAAAGTGTCTCTCTATAGCAACCAAACTGAAACACTACAAAACAGTCACCCAGCCACAAATTACATATGCATGTGAAACATTATTCAAAACAACAAACACAGTTGCGTAAGATGAAAATGAAAATCTACCACATGTTTTCCAGTCATTGACCGGGTAAGGATGGAATGAATGAAACATATATAGGCTATTATTACAATGGGGTTGCCACTCCCAAGGTGATTTATTAATGAGTGATAAATGCTACGAAATGATAATGGAGAGTGTTGCTGGAATGAAAGATGACAGGGAAAACCGGAGTACCCGGAGAAAAACCTGTCCTGCCTCCGCTTTGTCCAGCACAAATCTCACATGGAGTGGCCGGGATTTGAACCTCGGTATCCAGCGGTGAGAGGCCGACACGCTGCCGTCTGAGCCACGGTGGCTTTGTTGCAATAGATAGAGTACTTCAATTAGAAAGGAGAATAGTGAGAACCTGTTTAAATAAAAATTATCAAGTAAACGGAGTCTGGAGACTAGCTTCCAATGAGACAGTTTATAAAGAAATAGAACCTGTGACTAGCACAATGAAAAAGAAACGATTATCATTCTTAGGCCATTTAATACGGTCACCAGAAAATAGAATCAGTAGAAAGATAATAGATAAATTATGGAAGAGTAAGAGTATGAATAATATTAGATGGATCATATAACTTAAAGAAGACATGAGAGAGTTGCATATTACAATAGAAGATTTAAAATACAAAACAAATACAGCCAACATACTGAAAGATAAACACACTAGACTACAGACAAAAATCAACAAGCAGAGAATAGGAAGAGTGATTCCAGAAGCAGAAAGAAAATTACATTCAGAAAGGATGAAACAGTATTGGGCTGACAAAAAGAAGAAAAACCTGCATACACCTAACTCAGTAGTCCTATGTTGGCTAAGAAATTTAAATTAATTTATAATTAAATTTATTATTATTATTATTATTATTATTATTATTATTATTATTATTATTATTATTATTATTGGGAAGTAGTGTTACCAATTTAAGGTGTATTTTTTGTATATTATGTTTTATAGAATCATCTGTAATTGGGCAAATAACTTGTTGATGAAAAATAAATCTAATACTAATACTAATTATTGTACACTTAATTTGCAAAAAAAATTGTGCACCTTGAAGGATTTGTAATTTTGCTTCAAAATTCAGCATGCAGACACATCTCAAGCAGATAGTCAATTGATTATTGTAGTGATGTGGTTAGTTGAATGGTCTTGACACCAGAGGCTTTGAATGTGCTACCATCTGTGGCCTACATAAAGGCTGGTAGAGGCTAATGATTGGTAAAGGAACGCTGCTTATGGTTGTGGAAATCTCATCGACCACTCGACATGGCTCTACGATGCATTCAAAGAGTTATTGTTTAGTTATCAGAGTTTGAGAGGGATCACATTATCAGAACGCGCAAGGGCAGATATTTGCATCGGCGAATCACCCCTCCCCTAGGCCATTCTGATCAGACTGACAGGGTGTTTTGGGACCGGTGTATGTGTGAGGGTACACACACACAATAGTGGGGTTCAGGATGCCCTCGACTGACCATGAGGAAAGAGGATCATCAGATCCTGCGACAAGCATGAGTAGATGATATAGATGTTGATTCCCATAAGGAATCTGAAATATTTGTCCCGAATGAGTAAATTTATAATACCAATATAAATTGTCTGTTATTGGACATTATAACTTTTTAGCTAACTCATTCCTGGTTGCCAGCGTTTCACCCCCGTGTGCTAAGTTGGGCTCATCAGTTGGTACCTAGCACACTACCAAGACGCATGGCTAGTGCATACCGTGGAGGCCACTGTGTAGGCTACTTGAAGCCACCGGCAGTGCCAACGCACAATGAGAGACTTTGTCTCACTACCAAAAATTGATGCCTGCTTGGCCATCAGATGATATAGATGTTGATTCCCATAGGGAATCTGAAAAATTTGTCCCGAACGAGTAAATTTATAATACCAATATAAATGGTCCGTTATTGGACATTATTAATTTTCCAGCTAACTCATTCCTGGTTGCCAGCATTTACCCCCGTGTGCTAGGTTGGGCTCATCAGTTGGTATCTGGCACACCTACCAAGACGCATGGCTAGTGCATACCGTGGAGGGCACTGCATAGGCATGCATTGGTACTGCCTGTAGCTTCAAGTAGCCTACGCAGTGGCCTCCACGGTATGCACTAGCCATGCATCTTGGTAGGTGTGCTAGGTACCAACTGATGAGCCCAACCTAGCACACGGGGATGAAACGCTGGCAACCAGGAATGAGTTAGCTGGAAAATTTATAATGTCCAATAACGGACCATTTATATTGGTATTATAAGCACGAGTAGATCAACTTTTGCGTTGTCTGCTATCCTGGCAGATATAGCACCATTGTTAAAGGGCGGTGTGTCTGCCCAAACCATTCCTAGGCATTTGGTTGAAGGAAAGTCTCTCTCACGGCACCCATTCGATGTCAAGAAAGACAAACCTGGACTGGTATGGACTAGAACTGGGTTACCAATATAAATGGTCCGTTATTGGACATTACAAATTTTCCAGCCAGCTCATTCCCGGTTGCCAGCGTTTCGCCCTCGTGTGCTAGGGTGGGCTCATCAGTTGGTACCTAGCACACCTACCAATACGCTGGCCAGCGCATACCGTGGAGGCCACTGCGTAGGTTAACTGGAGCCACCGGCAGTGCCAATGCACTAAGAGACTTTGTCTCATCACTAAAAATTGATGCCTGCTTGGCCATCAGATGATATAGATGTTGATTCCCATAGGGAATCTGAAATATTTGTCCTGAATGAGCAAATTTATAATACCAAT
The DNA here is from genome assembly GCF_040414725.1 of Anabrus simplex. Taxonomy (NCBI): domain Eukaryota; kingdom Metazoa; phylum Arthropoda; class Insecta; order Orthoptera; family Tettigoniidae; genus Anabrus; species Anabrus simplex. The sequence goes on along the minus strand of NC_090266.1, from coordinate 170,005,757 downwards.
ATAAATGGTCCGTTATTGGACATTACAAATTTTCCAGCCAGCTCATTCCCGGTTGCCAGCGTTTCGCCCTCGTGTGCTAGGGTGGGCTCATCAGTTGGTACCTAGCACACCTACCAATACGCTGGCCAGCGCATACCGTGGAGGCCACTGCGTAGGCTAACTGGAGCCACCGGCAGTGCCAATGCACTAAGAGACTTTGTCTCATCACTAAAAATTGATGCCTGCTTGGCCATCAGATGATATAGATGTTGATTCCCATAGGGAATCTGAAATATTTGTCCTGAATGAGCAAATTTATAATACCAATATAAATGGTCCGTTATTGGACATTACAAATTTTCCAGCCAGCTCATTCCCGGTTGCCAGCGTTTCGCCCTCGTGTGCTAGGGTGGGCTCATCAGTTGGTACCTAGCACACCTACCAATACGCTGGCCAGCGCATACCGTGGAGGCCACTGCGTAGGCTAACTGGAGCCACCGGCAGTGCCAATGCACTAAGAGACTTTGTCTCATCACTAAAAATTGATGCCTGCTTGGCCATCAGATGATATAGATGTTGATTCCCATAGGGAATCTGAAATATTTGTCCTGAATGAGCAAATTTATAATACCAATATAAATGGTCCGTTATTGGACATTACAAATTTTCCAGCCAGCTCATTCCCGGTTGCCAGCGTTTCGCCCTCGTGTGCTAGGGTGGGCTCATCAGTTGGTACCTAGCACACCTACCAATACGCTGGCCAGCGCATACCGTGGAGGCCACTGCGTAGGCTAACTGGAGCCACCGGCAGTGCCAATGCACTAAGAGACTTTGTCTCATCACTAAAAATTGATGCCTGCTTGGCCATCAGATGATATAGATGTTGATTCCCATAGGGAATCTGAAATATTTGTCCTGAATGAGCAAATATATAATACCAATATAAATGGTCCGTTATTGGACATTACAAATTTTCCAGCCAGCTCATTCCCGGTTGCCAGCGTTTCGCCCTCGTGTGCTAGGGTGGGCTCATCAGTTGGTACCTAGCACACCTACCAATACGCTGGCCAGCGCATACCGTGGAGGCCACTGCGTAGGCTAACTGGAGCCACCGGCAGTGCCAATGCGCTAAGAGACTTTGTCTCATCACTAAAAATTGATGCCTGCTTGGCCATCAGATGATATAGATGTTGATTCCCATAGGGAATCTGAAATATTTGTCCTGAATGAGCAAATTTATAATACCAATATAAATGGTCCGTTATTGGACATTACAAATTTTCCAGCCAGCTCATTCCCAGTTGCCAGCGTTTCGCCCCGGTTAGCCTACGCAGTGGCCTCCACGGTATGCGCTGGCCAGCGTATTGGTAGGTAGGGTGAAACGCTGGCAACCGGGAATGAGCTGGCTGGAAAATTTGTAATGTCCAATAACGGACCATTTATATTGGTATTATAAATTTGCTCATTCAGGACAAATATTTCAGATTCCCTATGGGAATCAACATCTATATCATCTGATGGCCAAGCAGGCATCAATTTTTAGTGATGAGACAAAGTCTCTTAGTGCATTGGCACTGCCGGTGGCTCCAGTTAGCCTACGCAGTGTCCTCCACGGTATGCGCTGGCCAGCGTATTGGTAGGTGTGCTAGGTACCAACTGATGAGCCCACCCTAGCACACGAGGGCGAAACGCTGGCAACCGGGAATGAGCTGGCTGGAAAATTTGTAATGTCCAATAACGGACCATTTATATTGGTATTATAAATTTGCTCATTCAGGACAAATATTTCAGATTCCTTATGGGAATCAACATCTATATCATCTGATGGCCAAGCAGGCATCAATTTTTAGTGATGAGACAAAGTCTCTTAGTGCATTGGCACTGCCGGTGGCTCCAGTTAGCCTACGCAGTGGCCTCCACGGTATGCGCTGGCCAGCGTATTGGTAGGTTTGCTAGGTACCAACTGATGAGCCCACCCTAGCACACGAGGGCGAAACGCTGGCAACCGGGAATGAGCTGGCTGGAAAATTTGTAATGTCCAATAACGGACCATTTATATTGGTATTATAAATTTGCTCATTCAGGACAAATATTTCAGATTCCCTATGGGAATCAACATCTATATCATCTGATGGCCAAGCAGGCATCAATTTTTAGTGATGAGACAAAGTCTCTTAGTGCATTGGCACTGCCGGTGGCTCCAGTTAGCCTACGCAGTGGCCTCCACGGTATGCGCTGGCCAGCGTATTGGTAGGTGTGCTAGGTACCAACTGATGAGCCCACCCTAGCACACGAGGGCGAAACGCTGGCAACCGGGAATGAGCTGGCTGGAAAATTTGTAATGTCCAATAACGGACCATTTATATTGGTATTATAAATTTGCTCATTCAGGACAAATATTTCAGATTCCCTATGGGAATCAACATCTATATCATAGTTCTGGGTTGTCATTAGTGATGAATCCACTTTATCTTTGCACGCTAAAAATGGCTGTATTTGCATTTGGAGGCCACATGTGAGCGTCTTAATCTTACATTTGGTGTAACAAAATACACTACCCTCACCATTGGTGTGTTGTTCTGGGCAGCGTTTGCATACAACAGTCAGTCACCCCTAGTAGTGATATGAGGGACACTGACAGTACAGCGATATGTCCAGGCCATCCATTTTTCAGAAGGGCAATGCTGGCAACACATAGCAAGTGTACCACAGGAACACCTCCACAACCTTGCTATACTTCCATAGTCTGGTCGATCACCAGATTTATCACCCATCGAACATGTCTGGGACCATTTGAGGGGCCAATATCAGCAGCCTAGGAATTGACGTGGTCTACAGAACCAGATGAACCAGAAATGGTCAGATGTGCCACCGGACACCATACAAAACCTTGCTCGCTGTATAACAGTAGAGGACTAGAGTCTTGCTTTAACTGCTCATTTTCCACAATAAATTATCGTTTTGCTCTGACATTGTATCACTTGCATCAACATTACAATCCCTCATATTGAGTTTCATGCGATTCTGACAGCTTCTGCATTGTGCACAGTTTTGTTTGCATATGACTCTATTTCAGGTTGATTATTCTGTAATGATACTTGCAGTTTCTATTTCATGTATACTTGTAATATGCGTTATAAATTAGACTTCCTGTCTGTTATTTAATATTATCTTTAAAACATGTTCCTGTTTTAGATCTATTATGATGAAGATAATGTTGCAACATTGATCATCAGTGAAGTCTTCCCAGAAGATGCTGGTACTTACACCTGTGTAGCAAAGAATGCTGCAGGTTTTGCTTCAAGTTCAACAGTACTAATTGTTGAGGGTCCACTTTCTGATCATGGTTCTGATATTACTACTACTGTGTCACGAAGGAGTCTTTCGAGGTAATGTATAAGTGATTGAAGTAACCTCTTCCAGATTATAAATTTGATGTTTTGTTGGTAACATCAGTACTTCTTCAGTCCTGACCTGGCTAGTCCATGCTCAATGGCTATGTGCAATTGGTCAGCTTTAAGTACCATACTCCATACTATCAGATGCTGTACTACTTTCCTAGTAAAAATTATCAAAAACAAATATCTACTTTCACAGAATTTTTAAATGTACAGTACTTATTACTGTATATTGAAGAGATTCAGCTAAAAGAACGAATACTATATTTTTAACAATAAGTAAGTTGCAAACAATTACCAAATGTTGTCAATACGTCAGCAGAAAGACACAGAATTAAGAGTCTAAAATGGAATGTATAAATATGCATCACAAAGGAGAGGACCATTGTTTTTGTGGGTTTAGCTGAAAAGTAGTCATTTCAAGAAAACGATTTTAAAAGTAAAGAAATTAATTAGTGAATCATTTAAGTGGAAGCCATTTTCTTTCAGTTTTGACTCCAATATCATTGTAACTTTAAGTTTTCTAGTCTGGAAAATGTAAGGATTATAAGTTTAAATAAATGAATAAATAAATAAAATAAATAAGTAAGAAAATAAATAAATAAATAAATAAATAAATTGCTCTGACACAAACTTCTTATTGTATAAAAAATTATTCTTTTCATAATGCTGAAGTAACACCTTGAAACAAATTGCACACAGAATGTAAAATGGCTATGTGCAGAGCTTCCTGCTGTATGCGTGCCTAGACTGTGCAGTCTATTATCTAAGACAAGTGACTATAAGATATTGATTTGTAGTTGACCAAATTAGACTCTGTATACTCTGTAAGATCAAAAGTATCTAAACACCCTTCTGTACTCATAAATTAGAACCTGGATATCCATGTGACCACCCCTGATGTCATAAAATGTTGTTTAGTTCTCAGCGCTGTTCAGCGCTGTGAGATAATTGCAGAATGGGTGGAGCAAGAGAGCATTGTGACTTTGATTTGAAATTGTTGCCACATCAATAAGCAATGAGTCAGGGCCATTCTACCTTTCTCAGTTTCCCAGATTCAATTGTCGGGGATGTGATTGTAAAGTGGAAATGAAAAGATACAACCACAATAGAATCATTACCAGGTAGGCCACATATGCAGACTGACAGGGACCTTTGAGCACTGAAGATGGTTTGGGAAATTGCATGACATCATGTAATAATTGTAACCATTATTGGCTGATTACAAATAATAATAATAATAATAATAATAATAATAATAATAATAATAATAATAATAATAATAATAATAATAATAATAATAATAATAATAATCTTCTTCTTCTCTTCTCTTCTTAATCCATTTCGTTTTCCAGATTCTCTCTGGGTAGGGTAGTATACCAAAGCTCTCCACCTTACTCGATCTTTCCACCATTCCTCTTCTAGTACTTTATTGCTATCAACTCCTATTTGCAATACAGTTCACAACAGAGCTCCTCCATTTCATTCTTTTTTTTTTTTTTGCTACTTGCTTTACGTCGCACCGACACCGACATAGTTAGGTCTTATGGCGACCCATTTCATTCTAGGCTGTCCCCTAGGCCTCTTTCCAATCTCTGTATCCATGAATGTTTTCTTTGGTATTCTCTCTCCTGGCATTGTCATCATGTGTCCAAACCATTTTAGCTTGGAATCTCTTCTTCAAGTTTACACACTCCCACACTTCTCCTTATTTGCTCATTTCGTATTCTATCTCGTCTTGTCTTTCCCTGCTTGCTCCTCAAGAACCTCATTTCAGCTGCTTGTATCTTACTTCAGTTCTGCTTAGTCAACGTCCAGGCTGCTGAAACATAGGTCCATATAGGTTTATAATAGGATGAGTATAAAACCTCCTTGCACTTCATTGGCACATCTTTGTTCCATACAATGTCTCCCACACACTGGTAGAAACTTGCAGACTACTGTATTCTTAAATCAATTTCTCCATCCAAATTTCCATCTTATGGCAACAGGATTTTCTGTTACCTCTCGTCATGATCAAAGTCTTGCTTTTCGCAGTACTAATCTTCATTCCAAAATTTCTTATCTCCTCGTTCCATAAATCAACTTGTGTCTGTACTTCCTCTTCATTATCTCCCCAAACTACAATGTCATCAGCAAAGAGCATAGACTTTACTTACTCACCCATCATCTTCTCCTTGATGTTATGTAGAATTCTATCCATGATAATAATGAAGACAATACACTTCCCTGTCTTAAGCCTGTCTCAACTACCGAGCTCGTTAGCTGCACTCGCTTAAGTGCGGCCAGTATCCAGTATTCGGAAGATAGTGGGTTCGAACCCCACTATCGGCAGCCCTGAAGATGGTTTTCCGTGGTTTCCCATTTTCACACCAGGCAAATGCTGGGGCTGTACCTTAATTAAGGCCACGGCCGCTTCTTTTCCATTCCAAGGCCTTTCCTGTCCCATCGTCACCATAAGACCTATCTGTGTCGGTGCAATGTAAAGCAAATAGCGAAAGAAAGAATATATGTATTCACCTAAAATTATATTTTTGTGTGATAAGTCTCTGAACAATTTGGGAGAAGCAGTGAAGTTTTGGATTTCTTGCACTGCCACATTGTCTCTCTTCTTTTCTTTTGTTTTCAGCACACAAAACACCACTTAGAGGGATTGTTCTGTCTTTTCTTTTCTTCAGTACTAGGCATGGGCATGGGAAAATGAGTCCAGTTTCTAGCTTATAACCGAAGAGGGGTTGCGCCAGACCTTGTAATCGGGCGGCTCCATGGTCGCAAGTAAATGTGTTACAACAGCCACACGGAAGGCTGTGTAGTATGATTTCCTATGCTCTGACTGTTGGAAAGTGCAGTTCACTACGAAGAAATTGAAAAGACTATTGTCTCCTCTATGAACCATGTGACCTTGCCGTGGTGGGGAGGCTTGTGTGTCCCAACGACGCAGATAGCCGAGCCGCAGGTGCAACCATATCGGATGGGTATCTGTTGAGAGACCAGACTAACGAATGGTTCATCGAAAGTGGGGTAACAGCCTTTGGGAAGTTGCAAGGGCAGCAGTCTGGATGATTGACTGATATGGCCTTGTAATAATACTCAACATGGCTTAGCTGTGTTGATACTGCTACACGGCTGAAAGCAGTGGGAAACTACAGCCGTAACTAACTCCCGAGGATATGCAGGTCTCTCTGTGTGAATGATATACTGATGATGGCTTCCTCCCGGGTAAAATATTCCGGAGGTAAACTAGTCCCCCATTTGGATCTCCGGGTGGGGACTACATGAGAGGGGGCGATCATCCGGAAGATGGATACTGATATTCTGCGAGTCGGAGCATGGAATGTTAGAAGTTTGAATCGTTGTGGTAGATTAGAGAATCTGAAAATGGAGATGGATAGACTAAAGTTAGATGTAGTTGGTATAAGTGAAGTACGTTGGCAGAAAGAACAGGATTTTTGGTCAGGCGACTACCGAATTATCAACACAAAATCAAACAAGGGAAATGCAGGAGTTGGCTTAATAATGAATAAGAAAATAGGGCAGCGGGTAAGCTACTACGACCAGCATAGTGAAAGAATTATTGTTGTCAAGATAGACACCAGACCAATGCCCACCACAATAGTGCAGGTCTATATGCCTACTAGTTCAGCGGATGACGAGGAAATTGAAAGAATATATGAAGAGATAGAAGATTTAATACAATATGTAAAAGGTGACAAGAATCTAATTGTGATGTGAGACTGGAATGCAGTGGTAGGCCAAGGAGGAGAAGGTAATACAGTAGGAGAACGGATTGGGACAAAGGAATGAAAGAGGAACTCAGCTGGTTGAATTCTGCACTGATCATAATTTAGTCCTTGCCAATACTTGGTTCAAGCACCACAAACGACGGCTGTATACATGGACGAGACCTGGAGACACTGGAAGATATCAAATAGACTTCATTATGATTAGGCAGAGATTCAGAAACCAGGTGTTGGATTGCAAAACTTTCCCAGGAGCAGACGTGGACTCTGACCATAACTTGTTGGTCATGAAATGCCATCTGAAGTTGAAGAAATTAAGAAAGGAAAGAATGCAAAAAGATGGGATCTAGACAAGTTGAAGGAAAAGAGTGTGAGGGATTGTTTCAAGGAACATGTGGCACAAGGGCTAAATGAAAAGGCTGAAGGAAATACAATAGAGGAAGAGTGGATAGTCATGAAAAATGAAGTCAGTAGGGCTGCTGAAGAGATGTTAGGAAGGAAGAAAAGATCAACTAAGAATCAGTGGATAACTCAGGAGATACTAGACCTGATTGGTGAATGACAAAAATACAAGAATGCTAGAAATGAAGAGGGCAGAAAAGAATACAGGCGATTAAAGAATCAAGTGGATAGAAAGTGCAAGGTAGCTAAGGAAGAATGGCTGAAGGAGAAGTGCAAGGGTGTCGAAGGTTGTATGGTCCTGGGAAAGGTAGATGCTGCATACAGGAAAATCAAGGAAACCTTTGGAGAAAGGTAATCTAGGTGTATGAATATTAAGAGCTCAGATGGAAAGCCACTTCTAGGGAAAGACGACAAAACAGAAAGATGGCAAGAACATATCCAACAGTTGTATCAAGTTAAAGATGTAGATAATTGGTTCTGGAACAAGAAGAGGCTGTTGATGCTGATGAAATGGGAGACCCAATTTTGAGGTCAGAGTTTGACAGAGCTGTGAGAGACCTAAATAGGAACAAGGCACCTGGAATTGATGACATTCCTTCTGAATTACTGACTGCCTTAGGAGAAAGCAGTATGGCAAGGTTATTCCATTTAGTGTGTATGAGACAGGAGAAGTCCCATCCGATTATTGGCAGAATGTTTTTATACATATTCCCAAGAAAGCCGGTGCTGACCGGTGTGAAAACTACCGCACCATTAGTTTAGTATCTCATGCCTGCAAAATTTTAACACATATTATTTACAGAAGAATGGAAAAACAAGTTGAAGCTGAGTTGGGAGAAGATCAATTTGGCTTCAGAAGAAATGTAAGAACACGTGAAGCAATCCTGACTTTACATCTGATCTTAGAGGATCGAATCAAGAAGGACAAGAGCCCACGTACATGGCATTCGTAGATCTAGAAAAGGCATTCGATAATGTTGATTGGACCAAGCTATTTACGATTCTGAAGGTGATTGGGATCAGATACCGAGAACGAAGAATTATCTACAATCGGTATAAAAATCAGTCTGCAGTGATAAGAATCGAGGGCTTTGAAAAAGAAGCAGCAATCCGGAAAGGAGTGAGGCAAGGCTGCAGTTTGTCCCCCCCCTCATCTTCACTGTTTACATAGAACAGGCAGTAAAGGAAATGAAAGAGGAATTTGGAAAGGGAATCACAATCCAAGAAGAGGAAATCAAAACCTTAAGATTTGCCGATGATATTGTTATTTTATCTGAGACTGCAGAGGACCTCGAGAAGCTGCTGAATGGTATGGACGAAGTCTTGGGTAAGGAGTACAAGATGAAAATAAATAAGTCCAAAACAAAAGTAATGGAGTGCAGTCGAACGAAGGCGGGTGATGCAGGAAATATTAGATTAGGAAATGAAGTCTTAAAGGAAGTAGATGAATATTGTTAATTGGGTAGTAAAATAACTAACGATGGCAGAAGTAAGGAGGACATAAGATGCAGACTAGCACAAGCAAGGAAGAGCTTTCTTAAGAAAAGAAATTTGCTCTCTTCAAACATTGATATAGGAATTAGAAAGATGTTTTTGAAGACTTTCGTGTGGAGCGTGGCATTGTATGGAAGTGAAACATGGACGATAACTAGCTCAGAAAGAAAGAGAATAGAAGCTTTTGAAATGTGGTGTTACAGAAGAATGCTGAAGGTGCGATGGATAGATCAAGTTACGAATGAAGAGATACTAAATCGAATTGGTGAGAGGAGATCGATTTGGCTAAATTTGACAAGAAGAAGAGATAGAATGATAGGACATATCTTAAAACACCCAGGACTTATGCAGTTGGTTTTTGAAGGAAGTGTAGGTGGTAAGAACAGTAGGGGTAGACCAAGGTTTGAATATGACAAGCATATTAGAGCAGATGTAGGATGCAGTAGTTACGTAGAGATGAAACGGTTAGCACAGGATAGGGTGGCATGGAGGTCTGCATCAAACCAATCTATGGACTGATGACTCAAACAACAATGAACAACATTGTCTAGAAGATATAAAATTATTTTTCTAGGGCCGATGACCTTAGATGTTAAGTCCCTTTAACAACAGACATCATCTTTATCAATATTTTTCTATACCCTTCGACTGTTGCCTTAAGAAACGAGATTTCCACTTCCGGAGGTGCATATGGCCCTGAGGTTCACTCAACTTACAACAAGAATGAGTACCAGGTTAATTCCTGGGGGCAAAGGCGGCCGGGTGTAGAGCTAACCACTCTGCCCCATCACGTGCCAAGGTTAACAATGGTGGAAGCCTTTACCTTCCACTCCCCCAAGGGCCTTCATGGTCTGTACGGAGGTGACTTTGCTTTGCTTTGCTTTTTGACTGTTGCCTCATGATGGAGAAAAAGGACAGTGACCTGGTCTTGTAAATCTACTCCCTTCACCCCATTGTTGTATTCAGGGGCCAGTTATGGTTTTTCGACTTCTTCCCTTGACACTTGCATAATTAGAGGCCTGATTTTTCTCAGTTTGTCACTAGTATGGCCTGGTACATTATCATCAGTGAAGTGGAGGAAAAGAGAAATGAGCGGATATCTTTTCCTGCTCATTATTTCTGAAAAAGTTGGAGTTTGAATGCATCTATTCTTACTTCAGTACAACTGGATATATGGTTTCTGAACATGGGACATTAGGATGCACAATATGAAGTACAGTGTTATTTCATCCTCCGTTTTGTCAAGCCATTTCTCATCACCTGTTTGCTTTCTCCTATCCTCATCTACAAGTTGTTTCTGAGCATAATTATTTGTCTCTGTAGCAATTACAGAAAATAAAGGGTTCATATCATCTAAAAAGACAGAAAGCTCTGACGGAGCTGTGGCTGCATATTTCTTGAATAAAATCTCAAAACACCACTGTTTGCTTTGAAGGGGGTCAGTGGCAGGATGTCCGACTCATTGGCTGAACGGTCAGCGTACTGGCCTTCGGTTCAGAGGGTCCCGGGTTCGATTCCCGGCCGGGTCGGGGATTTTAACCTTAATTGGTTAATTCCAATGGCACGGGGGCTGGGTGTATGTGTTGTCTTCATCATCATTTCATCCTCATCACGACGCGCAGGTCACCTACGGGTGTCAAATAGAAAGACCTGCACCTGGCGAGCCGAACCCGTCCTGGGATATCCCGGCACTAAAAGCCATACGACATTTCATTTCAGTGGCAGGATTATTATTTCCACTTATCCACACCCAGTCTTCCTGTTTCGCACGCTTTGGTTGTGGAGGCCTGGCAACAAAATTTATTCTCATCATCACTCTCCGAGTCACTAGTGATATGTACATTTTCTGATTCATTTATACTATTTACACACAACTCTTCCTCACACAAATAATTGTTCTCTAATTCCTGAAGATATTCTACCTACATTATCCTGAGAATCACTATCTAATACACTATTCATTAATTTCACGAACTCCTCATGTTTGGAAATCCATGTGCTGGCAGTTGGCATAATGGCAAGGAATTTGCAATATTTCTGAGTCAACCTATGCATGTGATATTTAAAGTCAAACAAGGGAAAACTTGAAAATACCCTCACCCCAACCTTCTAGTATATGGAAACCTTAATACAAGAGACATCTATTACAAATTGGACACACTGTACAAAGAAATATGAGCCTTGGCAATGAGCGGGTCCAGCTCATCATTCAGGTTGTAGGCCATGGGTGTAGCTCATCATCCAAGTTCATTGGGTTAAACTTATAAAATATCCTGCTCAAACATCAGACTCAAATCATATAAGCATGTCTGGGGCAAGGTTGACATAGATGCAAAGATGTAGTAAATAAAAAACATTACTATCGATGACTACTGGTATATATTTTCACTAAACACACATACAATATAATACATGTAAAAATTTGTACACAATAATTTTCAGTTTACAATTGATAGGTCGAGCGGTATTGGCATTAAACTCACACAACACAACTCCAATGTATTCACAATACCATCACACCACTACAACAACTAACTATATAACTGATAAAAAAATACACAGTAAATCATTACTGATCCGCCAAGCGGTATCAACAGAGCTGATCCACGACAATTCGCCACACAATATCAACTACACTACAGCTCCCTGAACTACTACTGACTGACTTTGACATTCTTTATATATATTTTTATGATTTTGAATAATTCTGGTTATTCACACCATAATATTAACACAAGATACCTGAATGTTTCTACAGTTAACATCCAGAGGTCCTTGGTATGTCCTTTTTCTACAATTATCTTGAAACATGTTTATCATTATGGCACATTACGTCATGATATCTAGAAAGACTTTAGAGTTACTGAGTTAAAATATAGATAGATTTCCTTGGTACATCACGGTTCAAAAATTCACTTAACCCTCTTAGTGCCATACTCTCATGTTGAGAATGAGGCAAGAATGCTAAGCTGATTAGTAACATTTTGCAAGTCCCTATTTAAAGTGCCACATTATTTACAATGTTGAATATTTTGATTTTAAACTTGCAGAAAGTGTTGAGCATGGTATGTACTTACTAATGACAATAATTACAATACCGTTAAGTTTCAAAGTATATTTTAAAGAATGTTTTCTGAACACTTTGAAAACAAACAAATCAAGTTACAAAAATGGCAATAAAAATAATTCAAAATTAAAATTACATATTAAATGTGGTAATCCCTCTGCAGTGCAGCCATCCAAGTGAACAAACACAGAAAATTTGAAAAGTATTTGTTCAGTAGTTCACTAGGTATTTACCATTATGTAATTGCCAGTCTTGACATGACCAGAGAAACACATGAAATTCAGAAATCCAATGTGTACAAATAAATTAACAAATAAGCCACATAGTGATAAAATTGGAAACTATGCTCTTTACTCTATGGAAACAAAATGTAAGATGTTGCTATCTGCCGTTCATAATCATGTTAAATACAGATAGTATGGTGTGCTGTTCAAACGACAATATATTGTTGCTGGCACTTAAAAAAGCACAAGTACCAAACCATGATATATTGTTGTCTGGCATTCTAAAGGTTAAGTCAATACATATACAACTGGAGTTTTCTGAGCTACACGAAACATATGAAGGATTATTTAAAAGTTATAAGCATAATGTAACCTCAATCCATAGTTCTCTTGAGTCGATGTTAGGCCCCTTAAAACAACAAGCATCATCATCATCAGTTCTCTTGAGTCAACATACATACATATACAATACAATATAATGGATTTATTTTGTCTGGCAAGATTAAGGCCATTATTCCCTTTCTTCCATCTAACCAGAAAATACAGTATCTACATGTGCAAAATTAAAATAAATATACTTACAATTTAAACATCTTGCAACTACTAAACAATACAATATTTATGATAAAAATAAAAAATAAAAATAGGAGAATGATGATGATGATGATGATGATGATGATGATGATGATGATGATGATGATGATGATGATGATGGAGATGATTATTTACACAATTATGACATGATTAGCTAATTTCTATTAACCTTGGTAATAACAGTGAGATTATATAAAGTCTATAGATTGAGGAAGGCTAAATCTACAATATTTCCATGGCATATGAATGATAATTTACGTATTACTTAGTAGGTAGCGGTGACAAATTTGCCTAAAACTAGCAGGTGAGGCTCCTTTGACAGAGATGGGTAATGTATTCCATTGTTGTGCCGAAGAAATAACAAATTAATTAGTGTATCGTGTAGTGCAGTAAGGTGGAATAGATAGGAGTGTATCATATTTTGAACGTGTTCCGAAACTGTGATTGGATGAGAGGGGGTGAAATTGACTGTACAAGTAGGGAGGTGAGCATGAGGAGAGTATTCGATGAAGAAGGCATAAAGCATGAAGATTACAGCGCTGTTTGAGTTTTAGCCAACCGAGTTCATCGTAGGCAGGTATAACATGGTCAAAGTGATCTAGATCACATATATAGCGAGCACAGGCGTTTTGCGCGTGTTGTGGTTTGTTGTTAAGAGTAGCAGTCAGGTCGTTGTACACAGCATCACAGTAGTCAAAATGAGGTAATACCAGAGTGCAAATGAGGAGTTCTTTTAATACTTGAGAAAATATGTTGCGGAATCTTCTAAGTGAGTTAAGTGTCGCAAATACTTTCCTGGAGATGGTGGTAACCTGCTGCTTCCAAGAAAGATGTTTTTCTATCATAATACCAGGATCTTTGACAGATTCACTGAAATCAATGGGCGAATTGTGTAGGTAGAGTTTTGGTAAAGTGAAGTTGCTTATGGTTTTTGAAGAATGCCGATGATGTGAAATTATTATAGCTTGAGATTTTACGTTATTTAATCTAAGTCCATGCATGTCAGTCCAGTTATAGATTTCTTGTAAGTCTCTATTGACATTTTTAATTTCATCGGTTAGTCTTTCCGGTTCACAGTGCAAGTATAATTGTATATCGTCAGCGTACATGTGGTATCTGCAGCTGTTTACCGATGAGGTAATATAATTGATATAGACAGAAAATAGAAGCGATCCTAGAACAGACCCCTGTGGAACACCAACCTCTACAGATCGCCAGGATGAATATTCATTATTGTTATTTCTTACACACTGCAGATGACCGTGAAGGTATGAATTCATCCACTGAAGACTGTTTGTCGAGAACTGGAGTTTAAATAGTTTGGAAAGTAGTATGTCTATGTCAACTGAGTCAAAAGCTTTAGAGAAGTCAAGAAGAGCTAGGAAGGTAACTTGTCCATCGCAATGCGAATGTCGTCTGTAACCTTAAGTAGTGCAGTACTAGTGCTGTGGTTACGTCAAAAACCAGACTGGTGTTCGTCAAGAATATTGTGTTTGCAAGTACTGTAGTTGGAGACTTGTTGGTGTACAATGAATTCTAGGGCTTTTGAAAGAACCGATAATATGCTCACAGGTCTATAGTCGGTTACTTCTTCAGGCGGTGATTTTTTAGTGAGTGGGACGACAACAGCAGCTTTCCATAAGGAGGGATACGCGCCAGTCATTAATGAATGGTTAAAGATGTGAGTTATAGTAGGTAAAAATTATGTCAATTATTGTCTTAATAAGTTCTATTTCTATGTTGTCTGTCCCTTCGGACTTCAATTTTATTCCAAACATGGCTTGTTGAACTTGTGAGGGTGTCACGTGAAAAGTATAATTTTTCTCTGTCAGGTGCAGGGGAGTTGTAATTGCTGTATAGTGTTCGATGTTTCCTTTCTCTGTCAGTGGTACGTCCGGGAGTGTTAATATATGTATTGAGGGAGTCCAGGGATATGTCAATAGGATGATTGTCTCTTTGATTACCTATTCCCATGTGGCTTAGTTCTTTCCAAGCCATAGCAGGTCTAGTATTTTGTTTTAGCAGGGTATGTGCATGTCTAATTCTAGCATTGCGTACTGGCTGCGATGTTTTATTTTGTAGCTGTTTAAATGCGTCAAAATTGTCTTGTGTCAGTTGTTGCTTAAACTTTCTGTGTGGGGCATCTCATCTTGCCATTAACTCTTTTAGCTTCAGGTTTAGCTACGGTGCTGGGGCTCATGTTACCCGTGCTGTTTTCGGTGGGGCGTGTCGATCATAGAGTGCTGTCAGATATTTGTTAAATATGTTTACTTTAAGGTATATGTTGTCAACTGTCAGTATATGGTGCCATGGAACATCTAGCACGTCTTCATTGAATATACTGTAGTTAATTTTAGAGAGACCTCTGAATATAATAGTCCTTGGTTTTGTCTTTCGGGTCCTTAAGGAGTAGGATATGTATATTAGGTCATGAGCTGAAATTCCTGGTACAGATGTCTGTCCATGTTGTAGTACTTTGTCTGCATTCTTGACAATCATTAAGTCCATTGACATGTGTGACATGGCAGTGTGGTGAGTAGGGAGTGTTTGCAAAATGCTCATATCGCAAGACGTAGTCATGTTTATAAGTTGCCGACATTCGTCGTTGTTTCCGGTGTCTGTGTTAAAGTCCCCCATGACAGTTACATGTTAAAATTGCCGGAGTACGCATAACAATACATTCTCTACGTCCTCCAAATGTCCAATCGCAGGTGGCTTGTACACCACACAGACAGCACATTTCTGATGGGCTTCGATTATTTCCAAGAGCAGGAACTCGGGTCGTCTATTGTATTCGCTATCTGAACATGCAATTAACCTAGGCTTTAAACTGATTTGACTATCGTTGCCACACCTCCTCCCCTCTTTCTTGCTCTGTCGTTCTGAAGTAAACAGTAGCCAGGTATGTTGAAAGTCTTTGATGGGATCAGATCATGAAGCCAGGTTTCAGTGAGAAGGCAAACATCAAATACGTCCGGGACAAGTTCTTTAAGTTCGTGAAAATGGGCAGACAATGAATGTATATTTAGATGAGCTATATGGAGACCTTTCGGGAAAGAGGAAACTTTAGCTAGGATCAGGTCTCTAGTGGAGTGAGAAGGAAGGGGAGTAATTCCAGAAAGGGTCAGTGGTCAGTGGACAGTTGTCACAAGGTCGTGTTCTGTTTGTGGAGAGTGGAGGGGTGAGTGAGGCCTTGAACGGGATTGTGGCTGGGAAGGAATGCCCGGTACTGCCAGAGGAGAGTAACCCATTAGTGCTCGTTGCCATCTTATGAAAAAGTAATAATTATGCGAATGAGATAATCTAACTAAAGTGAGCTAATCTAATTACCTTATGAAAAATTAATAATTATGTGAATGAAATAATCTAAGTACAGTGAGCTAATCTAATTAAATTGCACTAAGGTGGTATTTAAATAAAATGAAATATAGTAAATAGAGATCAGAACAGTCAAGTGAATTGTCCGTTTAGTTGCTGTCTCTATCCTCCGGTAAGTCACACAGCCGGTTAATGCGCAGTTTGCCCCCATTGGGTTTCTTAATGATGACATCGCCGTCTGCAGTCCAACAGTTCGCTACATGGAAACGGTGAATGGCGGCCTTCAGTATGGAGAGTCTAGCGGACGTGAGATCTTCACGGATGGTAACATGAGTGCCCTTTAGTCTCCTTTTGTTACGGAATACTTCTTGTCGTGTACGATAGGAAGTAAACTTGACAATGATAGGCCGAGTTTTCCCTACTGATTTACACCCAACACGGTGACTTCTATCAATATCATTGATGTTTATATTCACGCCTATATCTCTAAAGACGTTTACAGCAAGTTCGTCAGTATTTTCTTGTGAGCTCTTCTGCACTCCAAAGATTCTAAGGTCATTTCTCCTACTATATTGTTCAAGAGAGTCGCTTCTAGCTTCAAATTCTGACCTAAGTGCCTGTATTTCCTTGTCCCGACACTCAAATATCGCCTCTATAATTCTGTCTAGAAACTTACCCGAGCTGAGAGTCTCATTCAGGATCCTCGTGACGGTCTCTTCCATGAGGTTGGCACTACCGTTCATTTCCTTGCTGTTGCACTTTTTGCTCCTGGTCATCTTGTTTCACAATGGAATATTTTAATGAAATGGTAAAAATATGGCCACGACAGGGGGACACTTTCACTTTAAACACTTTCAGACTATGTTTGCACACTTTAACACAATGTTTGATATGTATTACTAGAGAATAACATCTGCTAATTCAATGTGACTGAGAAGCTGATCTCACACATGTCCGTCAGCCATATATTGTGGTGAAGATACAAGTTTCCTGAAGAATTTGGAACACATGAAAGATTATTTACAAGTAATAAACATAACAAACATGAGTTATATACACAATGATTAAATACATAACCTAGCCTGAAACATATGAAAAAATGTTTTCAATAGCGCACGCCCACGCACACACACACTCTCTCTCTCACACACACACACCCCGCCCTGACTTATGCCAAGCTCAGGCATCATAAACACTCAAAATCAAATAGGTTACAATAAGTTTGCAATGTCACCAGTCGTATCATAAATTTTGTAAACAATTTCTGCAATATCTATTTCAGTTGAACAATATACTGTATTTACGCGAATAATCCTGCCGCTGAATACAGTAATCCCTGCACACTAATTTTAAGAAGGCTCATTTTGAAAAAATTAAATAATCTAAAATTCCTTCCATAAATAAACATTTCATATCACTCTGCGAGATCCAAGTGGTCTTTACGCAAATATGGACATGTAAATTTACAGATATAGCTGCTTTGCCTGAACATGTTTGAGAAATACATTATCACTGCTATAAAATATATTTGCCATGAAAATTATGAAGTAGGCCTAGGTATTACATTAATCTGAACTTGCAGTAGGCTTGATTCCCTCTACATCGAAAGATTTGTTATCTTTTGCATCACTAGTATCCTCTCCTAAATTACTTACAAATTTGTTACTCACCACATCTAAAACACTTTTTACACGCAGTCTTTTCTTTACGCGGATATTAACACGACTGGTGGTAGATAATTCTTTTTCGTGTAATGTAAACAGTTGAAACAGACACGCTGGCAAACTCAGATCTTAGTTTTGCGATATGGTATAACCTCGTTAATTAAAGTCGTTGGAGCACAGAAATCAGACTTCGAATTACGTGATTTCGAATTAACCGCCAACTCGTACCTCAGAAATGCCAACCCATGCCGCATCAAAAAATATGCTAAGATCCGTTACTGCATGCAATTAACATTGATTCACAGTTTAAAACTTTCAAATGCAATGGAAAAGAACTATTTCCAAAATGTACCCAACAAGGTGCATTGACAGTATTCACTGACAAACTCACTAACAAACATAACCTCACGCAACAAAAGAAAAAATTTCAAAGACGAGAAGTCTATGCTGGCTCCCCTGTGCAAGTACTTTATTCATTGGATTACTGTACTGTATGCATTTTTTTTTTTTTTTTTTTTTTTTTTTTGCTATGGGCTTTACGTCGCACCGACACAGATAGGTCTTATGGCGACGATGGGATAGGAAAGGCCTAGGAGTTGGAAGGAAGCGGCCGTGGCCTTAATTAAGGTACAGCCCCAGCATTTGCCTGGTGTGAAAATGGGAAACCACGGAAAACCATTTTCAGGGCTGCCGATAGTGGGATTCGAACCTACTATCTCCCGGATGCGTATGCATTTTTAGATGCCTCGTATTTGCACGGAAAGTACCTGATGCCCTTAAAACATCGTGGCTCATCAAACTTTCCTATGACGAGGGGAGGATGTCTTTCAGCTCTGTCTGCATTCCAACACAGTACAGTGTCCCCATCTCCTTTTAAAAAGTCTGTTTGGGCTAGGCATAAAAAAAACAATGCAGTTTCATTGTCATTGACAATATTGTTCGTTGCGTACGAATTTATTATAATTATTAGCCACACTTTTTCGCCAACTGTCTGTATCGCCAAAGAGAATTGCCAGTGTTCGTGAATTCTGCTTCTTCGCACACTGACTGTTACATGATACTGTGGCGTTCCTTAAAAGTCTGAATACAAAAGAATTATGATTTCACTCAAAATTAGCAGCTATGAAACAAACTGTCAACACACCAGAGTGAGTGAAAGTGCAGAAAAGTACCCTTGCACGTTCCGGAAGACGCATTCTATCATGACACAGAGACATTTTGAACTTAAATTACTGTGTATAATACTATTTTTTTTTATGTAAAGGCAGTTTTAAATTAAAAGTATGAATTGTTTTCCTTTTAAACGTGACATACAGGGGCAGTTTTCTTCCATCTGTGATTACACAAAGCATAACTGTACACTCAATATCGAAAACTAGGTGAGTCAAGAGCATGTTGCCAACATTGACGCAAATAAAACCTGCACCCCTGTTTCATGGCTCAATTTTTTTTTAAAAATATGATTATACGCGTAAATACGGTATTTGATGTCATTATTACTGTTGTGAATGGCATGCCATACTGCAGTGATGATATACTGAATTTGTAAGTAAATTCATGTCCTCATATTCCTCGAGGTGGTGCAGCTCTTTTCAGGCACACTCCCAATAGAGGTGAGCTGCATTTACTATTTTAACTACTGTACGTACAAGCCTTCTTACCATTTTTAATTTCTGGTTGTATCAGGAATTGAACCCAGGCGTCTGAGGACAGCAGCTACTAGGGCTAATTGTTATGTCACAGAGGTGGACACTGAATTTGTTGTTCATGATTATTAAAAGTTTTCACTTGGTCATTTGAAATATGTTGCAGATGTATGCAGCTGAGCTTACATGACTGGAACTTCAATATTATGTGTGAAAAATATTATGTATGTTTAAATGTTTGTATGTTTTATTGTTCAAAATTATGTGTTTCTAATGTAGAAATTCTTATTTATTCAGGGAGTCATCTCTTGCTGACATATTGGAAGGAATTCCACCTATGTTTTCTCGGAAACCAAAACCTCAGTATGTGGATGAAGGGACAACTATTGAATTAGATTGCCATCTGGTCGCCATCCCTGAACCAGATATTGTTTGGTATTTCAATGGAAAAGAACTGAAGAGCTCAGAAAATACTACTGTGACAACTGAGTCTGATATGCACATGTACTCTACCACTGTGCGTATTACAAAAGTTAAGAAAGTGCAAGAAGGAAAATATGAAGTTGTGGCGAAAAACAGGGAAGGAGAAGCCTCTGTATCCATTCCTGTCAAGGTATTTGTTCAGTGTTTTATTCTGAAAGTATTAATATTAGTAGGCAGTTCAATGCCTAGAAGTGTTTTCAAAATGCTTTTGGTGTTTTTTTCTCTGAATCTCCCACATATTGGTTGTAAGTAAGCAGTCAATGAGACAGTATATTTTGTTTGACTTAATAGCAGTTCTAATAGGATTTGTGTCATTTGCTGCATATTTGACTGCTAAGACTATCAATGAGAAAGCTTCTTTTACTGGACAAACTTACTGCTCTGTTGATAAGCATGACTAAGATTGTGGGCTTTGTATAACCTAGGACTTCGTGGCAAGGATTCATTTTTGAAACTACACAGTTCAAAAAAATTAGGGGAATATGTTTTTGAATGTATGCCATGCTCCACAAAACAATACCTCACACCCAGGTATATTACTAACTAATCCTTTATTCTTTATCGTTGAAGTATACAAAAGAACATCGATGAATTCGCATTCATTTTCAGAGCGCAAACGGAAATGTCCAAGTAGGGGCGGAAACAAAGTGATAACCGTCCTCCAAGGCGGATTTTTAACACAGTTGGAGAACTTCAGTATGCTGTATGTCTTGCACGAGCATATATCACAGCTTGGCACCTATGTGGCATGCTCCATATAAGTCGACGGAGGTCACGTTGCGTTATCAGGTCCTATTCTTCAATGAGAGCCTGTTCGAGGTCTTGAAGAGTCTGTGGTGGAACAGGGCACCCACGAACACTTCCGTCAAGCCTATCCTACACATGCTTGATGGGATTAAGGTCGGGACTCACTGCTGGCCATTCCATCTCTTGAATGTCTAGTTCTCGTGAGATAGCTCTGGTGATGCGTGCTACATGAGCTCTGGCATTGTCGTGCATGAGTACGAATTCAGGGCCAACACCGTATGCAGCAACCAACACATGCTGTAGCAGTATCTGCTCGATGTACCCCGCAGTGGTAAGATTACTACGGACGACAACAAGATCCATACGGCCATCAATACTGATGCCACCCCACACCATCACAGAATCTTGTCCGAATCTGTTGCCTTCCTGGACAACATTTGGCATGTACTGCTCACCACGGTGTCTCCATACACGTTGACGTCCATCACGCTGTATCAGGGGAAATCTGGACTCGTCTGTGAACAGCAGAGGTCTCCATTGGCGAAGCTGCCAGTTGACGTGGGTACGGACAAACAGAAGGTGAGCTACGCGATGTTGCTGTGTTAAACGGGGCACTCGAACAGGATATCTGGGACACTTCTCTTAACCTGTTCCTTACACTCTGGTCAGATACCGTGACTCCAGTGACCCTCCTGAAGTCTTGTTGCAGTTCTCTGGCGGTTGCTGAACGACGCCGCAACGCACAGATGGTCAGATATCGGTCATCCTGTGGGGTTGTCATGTGTCCACGACCTTGTGAACTGGCCTGTCTCATTGTAGCGATGCCATAAGCATTGATTAACTGACGGAGAGACATTGAGTTCCACAGCAACACGACGAAAAGTCCATCCTTCTTGATCAAAGTGACGGCCCTTGCGACTTGAACCTCGTTAAGATATATCATGGGATGTGCTGGTTTACGTACAATGTGCTCAAATGATCGCAGTAGTTTGTGTACTGCACAACGACACACGGACCCACCACTATTCACTTTGCTTTGAGGGGTTACCGGACAGTTTAATGTATGGCTACACCTACAGATGGAGTATAACTTCAATTTGATGTACTGTGAGTATCTAAGGTCTCAAGGTATGCTATGCTAACGTTCACATACCAGACGTTACAAAACATGTTCCCCTAATTTTTTTTGTGTGTTTTACATTGCTCAAAGTTTACCTGTCCTGTGTCAATTCTTAGTATGTGTATATATTTTTGATAAGCAGCATAAATATAACCAATAGAACGTAATTTTTTTTAAATTTCATATTTTTTTTTTCAATTTGCTTTACGTCGCACTGACACAGATAAGTCTTATGGTGGTGATGGGTAAGGAAGTGGCCTTGGTCTTAATTTAGGTACAGCCCAGAATTTGCCTGGTGTGAAAATGGGAAACAATGGAAAACCATCTTCAGGACTGCGGACAGTGGAGTTCGAACCCACTATCTTCTGGATGCAAGCTCACAGCTGTGCGCCCCTAACCACATGGCCAGATAGAATTTAAACTGGAAAATACATCACAAAATCTGGTATTAATTCTTAGTATGTATATACATATATATTTGTGATAAGCAATAATAAAGCCGGGCTGAGTGGCTCAGACGGTTGAGGCGCTGGCCTTCTGACCCCAACTTGGCAGGTTTGATCCTGGCTCAGTCCGGTAGTATTTGAAGGTGCTCAAATACGTCAGCCTCGTGTCGGTAGATTTACTGGCACGTAAAAGAACTCCTGCGGGACAAAATTCCAGCACCTCGGCGTCTCCGAAAACCGTAAAAGAGCAGTTAGTGGGACGTAAAGCAAATAACATTATCATTATTAGCAATAATAATGTAGCTGATAGAATTTAAAATGGAAAGTACATCACATAATCCGAGACAGTTTGTAAAACATTTTTTTTTCCACCAGAGAGAAGAATGAGAAATAAGAACTAATTATGTGAAAAACTAGGTTGGAGATGTAGAAAATATTTTTTTAAATGTGGAAATAAGTTAAAGGTAGACTTAAAGCTTAAGAAACAGTAATCTCCGTACAGGCCATGCAGGCCCTTAGAGGGGTGGGAGGTAAAGGCTTCCATTATGCGTAACTTCGGCACTTGGTGGGGTAGATTGGTTAGCTCTACGCCCAGCCACCTTTGACCTCAAGAATTAAACCTATACTCACTTTTGGTGTAGGCTGTATGAACTTCAAGGCCATGCACCTCTAGAAGTGGAAATCTAGTTTCTTAAATTATTTGACTACCTTGTGGGGAACTGAACCCATGAACTTCTGGGTAAACTGAGTACGCCTTTACTGCCTTGGCCAGGTGGCTGGTTATTCAAGGTAGTAACTCAAAAAGCTTCATATTCAAAATACAATTGTGCTAATCTCCTTGAGCTAGTGCATGTGAGAATAAAATTTGGTAGTGTGGGATTTTTGTGATCAGTGCTTATGAGAAGCTGTTTCATCCTCTGGCAAATGGTAGAAAAGTACCAAGAGAACAGTAAGAAATTATGTCTGGTATGGTCTATATGCCTACTTGTTAAGTGGATGATGAAGAAATCGAAACAATATATGAAGAGACAGAAGAACTAATACAATATATAAAAGGTGACAAGAATTTAATTGTGATGGGAGACTGGAATGCAGTGATAGGCCAAGGAAGAGAAGGTAATATATAAGGAGAATTCGGATTGGGACAAAGGAATGAAAGAGAAAGTCAGCTGGTTGAATTCTGCACTGATCCATAATTTAGTACTTGCTAATACTTCGTTCAAACACCACAAGCAACGGCTGTATACGTGGACGAGACCTGGAGACATTGGAAGGTATCAAATAGACGTTGTTATAATTACGCAGAGATTCAGAAACCAGGTGTTGGATTGCAAAACTTTCCCAGGAACAGATGTGGACTCTGACCACAACTTGTTGGTCATGAAATGCCGTCTAAAGTTGAAGAAATTGAAGAAACGAATGCAAGGAGATGGGATCTAGACAAGTTGAAAGAAAAGAGTGTGAGGGATTGTTTCAAGGATAAAGTTGCACAAGGACTACATCAGACCACCAGCCTTGTGACATTACTCCTGCACAACTGATAAAACAGTCCACCAGCTACCCAGCACAGCTCTCTCCTGACTGCTACTGCAGTCCACCAGAATGAAAAGTTTAAGGTGGATATGTGGGTTTACAAGTTTGGACCTGTTAAAGATGTGTGAAGGTGACAGAAATATTGAGTGGTTGGTCGGTCGGTTGGAGATCAGCAACAACATAATGCTGAATTACAAAGATCCCAGCTATGTACAATGTTTATTAATCTAAAATGAAAGACATAAATATTTACAAAGGACACAATTATACACAATAAAAAGTGTAAAATTCTATATAATACATATTTACTTAAACAATGACATAGACAAAGGAAAATACTTTTAAATACAAGAGCAGAAATGGGAAAGAACAAGAAGGAAAATTAAGTTATATGAGAAATATCATGACGGAAGGAAACGATACAAAGATGTCTAGGTTCTTGTTTATAGATAAGGGATAAAACATTGTTGGAATGTTTACAGGAAAGGACCTTTGGGTGAGAGAAAAACCGGAGTAAAGAATATGGAATAGGGTCTTCATTCTGGTGTTATGGGATGGGACGTGGAGGGGGAATAAGGAAACTAATGCTGAAGACCTAAATAAACCATTAGCTGCTTTGTATAACAGCTTTAGGTCAGCTACTTTCCTCCGAGCAGAAAGAGTTTTGAGTTTTAGTTTCCCAAGTACTTGGTTAGTGCTTAAGTTGTGACAGGCAGAGACCCTGGCTCTGACGATAACACAGAAAAAGGATTTTACAAGGTCAAGGTGACTTAGATTTGAAGAAGCAGAAATGGACCAGACTGGAGAGGCATATTCAACAATTGGTAAGATACAGGAAACGTAGAATGCTCTGAGGGTATTGACATTTGTGATGTCAGAAAACCTGTAGAGTAAACCAAGGAGTGACATAGCACATGAGGTGACCCTGTTTATGTGCGAGACAAACAATAATTTACTATCAAAATGCACTACTGTCTTTTTGATTATCAACAATTGTAATCGGTTGGTTCAGTAGGTAATATTCTTGTAGCACGGGGGATTTACGAAGTGTGAACAAAATGGTGGAACATTTGGAGGGATGAGGTTTAAGACGAAATGTAGAACACCAACGTGACTGTGAATCAAGTGTATTTCGCAAGTGGATTGTATCTGTGGGAGAATCAATCTGCTTGAAGATTTTACAATCATCTGTAAGGAGAAGGATTTCACATGCATGGTGGGAAACAGTATCAATAAGATCATTAATAAACAGGGCAAAAAGAAGGGGACCTAGGATACTGCCCTGTGGGACACGAGAGAGGGTGGTGGTGGGAGAAGAACTGCATCCATCAAGGACCACGCGCTGTAGTCTTTAACATAGAAAGCTATTAATGACAGCTAGGAGACTCCCATGCACGTTAAACCATTCAGAATGTTTGTGTGCAAGAAGCGCGTGATCTACGTTATCGAAGGCCTTCGCGATGTCGATATAGCATACATCAAATTGAGAATCTGTGTGGATGGAAGACGTGGCATGATGGAGGCATAGCCAAGTTAGTTATGCAGGAGCTTCCAGGAAGGAAACCATGCTGCTGGGGGATATGTATGGAATTGTAAGACAATTGCAGTGGTATGGACACATTTTGAGGCATTATCAAGGTTATGTTAGGAGGAAAGTATTTGAAATGAATGTGGTTAGAGGTATTAGGAGAAGAGTATTAAAGAGGCAGTAAATAAATTTTGTGAGAGAAGAGAAGCGACGAAGGACATATTTATTATTTTAACCATTGCAGTGTTAAGCGAACAGGGAACTGGAAATCAAGTAGGGATGACATAAAAATGTTAGTGCTCAACTGTAGAAGCATTGTAAACAAAGAAATCAAATTAAGTAATTTAATAGATATATACTTACCAGATATTGTAATAGGAGTTGAATCATGGCTGTGAATTATATAATGAATGCAGAGATATTCTCACGGAACTGGAGTGTGTATCGTAGAGATAGGATAGGAGTGGTAGGAGGGGGAGTATTCATTCTGGTGGAAGAAGAATTTGTAAGCTACGAAAAAGTTAAGGATGAAAAACATGAAATTCTGGGTGTAAGGTTCTTCTCTAAAGATAATAGGCAACTTGATGTCTTTGGAGTGTACAGACCGGGAAAGGGTAGCGCTGACGCTGATTCAGAATTATTTGATAAGATAATCAGCTATGTTGGAAATGATATGGAAAGGAATGTGATAGTAGCAGGTGATCTCAATTTACCAAATGTCAATTGGGAAGGTAATGCGAACAACAGGAAGCATGACCAACAAATGGCAAATAAGTTAATATGGGAAGGGCACCTGATTCAGAAAGTGATGGAACCAACTAGTGGGAAGAATATTTTGGATGTGGTGCTGATAAAACCAGATGAGCTCTATAGAAAAACCGAAGTAATAGATGGTATTTGTGATCACGAAGCTGTTTTTGTCGTAGTTAAAAATAAATGTGAAAGAAAGGAAGGTATTAGAATTAGGACTATTAGGCAGTACCATATGGCTGATAAAACAGGCATGAGGGAGTTTTTAAAAAGTAACTATGATCGCTGGAAAATGGTAAAAAGAAATGTAAACAGACTCTGGGATGGGTTTAAACCAATTGTTGAGGAATGTGAAAATAGGTTTGTTCCTTTAAAGGTGGTAAGGAATGGTAAGGATCTACTATATATTGTAACAGAGAAGTAAAGAGACTAAGAAGGAGGTGCAGACTGGAAAGAAATAGAGTTAGAAATGGTTATGGAAGTAAGGAGAAATTGAAGGAACTTACTAGGAAATTGAATCTCGCAAAGAAGGCAGCTAAGGATAACATGATGGCAAGCATAATTGGCAGTCATACAAATTTTAGTGAAAAATGGAAGTGTATGTATAGGTATTTAAAGGCAGAAACAGGTTCAAAGAAGGACATTCCAGGAATCATTAATGAACAAGGGGAATGTGTATGCGAGGATCTTCAAAAGGCAGAAGTATTCAGTCAGCAGTATGTAAAGATTGTTGGTTACAAGGATAATGTCCAGATAGGGGATGTGAGTAACACTAAAGAAGTATTAAAATTTACCTATGATAACAATGACATTTACAGTAAGATACAAAAGTTGAAAACTAGAAAAGCAGCTGGAATTGATAAGATTTCTGGGGATATACTAAAGGCAATGGGTTGGGATATAGTACCATATCTGAAATTCTTATTTGATTATTGTTTGGTTGAAGGAGCTATACCAAATGAATGGAGTGTATAAAGGAAAGGGTGATAGACATAAAGCTGAAAATTACAACCAGTCAGTTTGACATGCATTGTATGTAAGCTTTGGGAAAGCGTTCTTTCTGATTATATTAGACATGTTTGCGAAATTAATAACTGGTTTGACAGAAGACAGTTTGGGTTTAGGAAAGGTTATTCGACTGAAGCTCAGCTTGTAGGATTTCAGCAAGATATAGCAGATATCCTGGATTCAGGAGGCCAAATGGACTGTATTGCGATTGACCTATCTAAGGCATTTGATAGGGTAGATCATGGAAGTCTACTGGCAAAAATGAGTGCAATTGGACTAGAAAAAAGAGTGACTGAATGGGTGGCTATATTTCTAGAAAATAGAACTCAGAGAATTAGAGTAGGCGAAGCTTTATCTGACCCTGTAATAATTAAGAGGGGAATTCCTCAAGGCAGTATTATTGGACCTTTATGTTTTCTTATATATATCAATGATATGTGTAAAGAAGTGGAATCAGAGATAAGGCTGTTTGCAGATTTGTGAGATGGACGGTGGACAATGGTATGATGATAAACGGGGTTAAAAGTCAGGTTGTGAGTTTCACAAATAGGAAAAGTCCTCTCAGTTTTAATTACTGCGTTGATGGGGTGAAAGTTCCTTTTGGAGATCATTGTAAGTACTTAGGTGTTAATATAAGAAAAGACCTTCATTGGAGTAATCTCATAAATATGATTGTTAATAAAGGGTACAGATCTCTGCACATGGTTATGAGGGTATTTAAGGGTTGTAGTAAGGATGTAAAGGAGAGGGCATATAAGTCTTTGGTAAGACCCCAACTAGAGTATGGTTCCAGTGTATGGGACCCTCACCAGAATTACTTGATTCAAGAACTGGAAAAAATCCGTAGAAAAGCAGCTTGATTTGTTCTGGGTGATTTCCGACAAAAGAGTAGCGTTTCAAAAATGTTGCAAAGTTTGGACTGGGAAGATTTATGAGAAAGGAGACAAGCTGCTCGATTAAATGGTATGTTCCGAGCTGTCAGAGGAGAGATGGCGTGGGAGGACATCAGTAGACGAATAAGTTTGAGTGGTGTCTTTAAAAATAGGAAAGATCACAATATGAAGATAAAGTTGGAATTCAAGAGGACAAATTGGGGCAAATATTTGTTTATAGGAAGGGGAGTTAGGGATTGGAATAACTTACCAAGGGAAATGTTCAATAATTTTCCAATTTCTTTGCGATCATTTAAGAAAAGGCTAGGAAAACAACAGATAGGGAATCTGCCACCTGGGCAACTGCCCTAAATGCAGATCAGTAGTGACTGATTGATTTGATTTGTTATGGTCAGTATTAGCTTAAATCTAACCACCACTGGAAGTCACTGTTAATTATAAGTCCACCTTGCCAATATTATTAAGACTATTCGGCTACTGAAGAAGAGAACGATCAAGGTTCCTGAAATATGTACAGCATTTAGTGATAGAATAAAACAAATTTTAATAGTATTGGCAAGGTGGAGTTACATAATTAACAGTGATATTCACTGGTGGTTAAAGGACATATTGACAAAAGATGACATTTGGGACTGAGGAAGGTGGAAGAGGCTCACCAGAAATTCTGACCCTGGCTGAATGGGAAAAAGCAGAGTAAAAGAAGTAGTAGTTTGAGGGTGTAAGTTCCTTTCTTTGGTTCTTTTGAGATGGTACAGTGACTGAATGGTTTCTTGTTTAGAGTGCTGATGATTAAAGAATATGCAAGACAAATCCGTGACTGCATTGAATGTTGAAATTTAAATTTATGAAGGAACAACCTTAATATTTACCAGTATAGATTATAGTATCAGCATGATAACTGTCAATTTCATCTATATTGCTTTGATTCTGATTCCAAGGATGTGAGCTGGAAAGGGTGAGTGGTTGATTTGTAACAAATGAGAATGTCGTGAAGTTCTAGTCGTGACATCCAAAATAAATGAACTCTTTGTTAGTACATTTTAAGTGGACAGAGCAAATTGGCTGCGTGGTTAGGTTTTGCGTAACTATGACCTTTCATTCGAGAGATGGTGGGTTCACAAACCCACTGTTGGCAGCCCTGAAGATTTTCACACCATGTGAATGCTGGGCCTGTACCTTAATTAAGGTCATGGCTGCTACATTCCAATCCTTTGAATGTTAGTGCAACAATTAACCACTAGAGAGAGAAAAATCAACATTCCAAATGGAGGGAGACGTCATCTCTATTCTGATGTTACCTGATAAATTGCTACTTTGTTTTTTGTACATACATCCTTAGTAAACGTTAGATTCTTTAAATTATCTTTGTTGTGTATATTCAACTTTTGGTGGGTTTTTTAACACACAAAATACACAATACCGCAGAGCAAACCATGATTGATTGGGACTCAGAACTTCACAGTACTGATGGGCAGTTTTTAGAATAGAACTTTAAAATATTAAACAGTAGACTATGAATTGAAGAGATTTTAACTCTGTTATTATGATTATACGGGGTGAATTTTGATAAACATGCCGAGCATTCATTGGCCCTCCAACTGGTGCTCAAGCTGAATATGTCCTAAGTATGCTTTTGTGACCAGCTGCGGACTGTCTGACCAAAGAATGCCTATTGTTAAATGCAGCTACATTTGTTTCTCGACTTATATCCCTACTGACATTTGTGGATAAAATTCTGATGTTTTGGTAAAGTTCATCTTCAGAAAGTCATTTAAAATATTTGGCTAATGTTCTTCATGGACTAGTTTAATTTATATATTTTATCATTTAACTTTCCCCATAAATAAAAATTGCTAGGTTAAGTTTGGCCTGTGAATTGTCTTTCTGTTTGGAACTTATAAACTCTGTCTGTGTGTGATATTTCCTGATATAGCTCCAGCATTATATACTTTTTTCTACTAAAGATTTATGACTCCTTACAAGCTGTTCCAGAGTAAACCTTGCAAGTTCTTGAATAATTTTACAGCCGGGCTGAGTGACTCAGACGGATGAGGCGCTGGCCTTCTGACCCCAACTTGGCAGGTTCGATTCTGGCTCAGTCCGGTGGTATTTGAAGGTGCTCAAATATGTCAGCCTCGTGTCGGTAGATTTACTGGCATGTAAAAGAACTCCTGCGGGACAAAATTCCGGCACGTCGGCATCTCCAAAAACCAAAAACGTAGTTAGTGGGACGTAAAGCCAATAACATTATTGAATAATTTTACACAATTTCCAATAAAATACTTATTAATGGTTATAACACTCAATGACACACACACTGCACAACCAATTCAGATGGATTTTGTCTCAATTCTAACAATACAGTGGCAATGATACAGCAGATTTCCTGGCCACACTTTAGCATGTTGGCAGGGTGATAAGGATTGTAGCTACAGCTGATATTTCACAGAAAGCAGTTGTTCTGCAGGAAACTTGATTTTTATTAAAAGTAAGCAACATTGTATATCATGATCATAGTCATGGGACTTCCAGTTCTTACATGGGGCCAAACTGCAGGGTATATGACTTTTCATTTTAAAATTACACATGCATTGGCTGGGATTTGAACTGTGGCTCCCTTGGTAAGAAGCCAGTGACTATGCCATTTGTCTACCACACCCACTGACTGTTGCATAGCAGACTGCTAGACATTTGTTACAACCATCAAATTTCACCCTGTATTTAATTTTGTTACATCACACTCAAGAACATTTAATGAATGGCTTATTTATTGTAGGTGAAGACTGGTCAGAAGGAGCCTCCACAAATATTACAGCCTCTCAAGAGTGTCATAGCTCAAGAAGGAGATGATGTTGTAATGTCCACACAGATTATTGGAAATCCTACTCCAAAGATCACTTGGCTGAAGGATGGCTCTCCTGTAAAACAATTACCTGTACAATCAGATGGTGTAACACATACCTTAGTGTTTAATAGAGCGTCTCCTTCTAATGCTGGCCAGTATACAGTCACAGCAAAGAATCCTGTTGGCACTGCTGAAACTTCAGCCACTCTCATAGTAGAAGGTAAGAATAGTAACACAACTTTGTTAGATAACATCATTTTTATATAATAATATAATTAAATCCTCTTGAACTATCTGTTTAAAATGAGGGAAGAAAATCACTCCACTGTAGTAAATATTTTCTGCATGAAAGAAGTAGCTTTGATGATGGGTTGTCACCAAAAAAATAGTTTTACAGAGAGCTTTACTTCTAGATTACATGTCGTACAATATTAGTCTGCCAGCTTGTGTAGATGGAGACATACTAGGATTGAAAGAGGGAAATGAATAGATTTAACTCTGATTTACCTTAACTACTTGTACCTGTGCTTCTCAGTCACAGTGGTAAGCAGTGTCTGGATGTTTATGACCTAAAAAATGAAGGAAATGCATGTAAATAGCCCTAAAAGAAAACTGAAAATTACCAAAGAAATGCAAAATGGAAACTGATTCATTCATGATATTTCTGGAAATGAAAGTAAACTTACTAATATTTCATTAATATAAATAATACATTTAATCCCACAAAATGATTACATTACAATAACCCCTCATCGCAGGAGCAGTCAGTGCTTGTAACAATCACTAATGCAGGAGACCACTTTTGTTGCAAGATAATATTCTCCTCCAATTGTACATCACAAAACCACTTAACCCGATGAGTGCTATGCCCACCTATAGACGGGCTGATGTGGCCGGTCCACCACTACTACGCCCGTCTATAATGGTGCGTGAGAATTTAATTTTTTTTTAGCTTCTCGGTTCACTTTCGAGTGACATGTTCTGCCATCTGTTGGGCATTATGTAGAACTAATTGTTCAGAGATTATCGCTTCGGGAAGTAACTTACAGAGCGTTTTGTAGACATCTGTGGAGTTCATCTGTGATGTAAACAAACATGGCAGAACAACAATCTAGTTGCTCTTGCAGCAATGTTATTTCGGATCAGAGAATCTTTCAGTTATTAACCACAGCAGAAAGTGATTATGGAGATGATCATTTTAATGAATTGTTAAGCGATTTTGAAAGTGAGAGTGATAGAGAGAATGCCAAAAATATTGTATGTGAGAGAGAAAGAGAGCTTCCTTCTAAACAAAAGAAGAAAAACACGATGAGTTCAAAAGCAATTTTATCACTATTTTCGTGGCGAATGGATTACTTTTCTTCACCAGAGTTTCAAGTAACTGTGACAGGCTCTGAGGGCCAAGTAGTGTTTGATGACAACCTGAAAATAATTGATTTTTTAGAAACTTTTTTGTCAGTGGAGTTGGTGCAGATAGTTGAACAAATCGGCATCACAAAAAACCAGTAGAAAATATGTAATTATCACCACATTCCAGGTTTGGAAAGTAAAATATGAACTTACATATTTCTAAGAAGTTACATGAATTAGTTGCTTACAGTTGCCTAGGAAATAATATTATTTTGGTTTCTCTCAAAATAATATTGAACATAAGAGTAGGATTTTCCATTTGCATTTAGATTTATATACAACCATCATTTATAAATATTTTAAGCTAATCACCCCACTGATAAGTTAAAAATTGGGGCTTCTACAAAAAAATTTACAAACGAATGAAAATCTCAGCACTGAGGTACCAAACAGTCAACTGGTAACTCAGCACTTAAAAGGTTAAGATTAGACATACTTTCCCACTAGAAGTACCCAACATGCAAGCACGTCACTCAGCATCACCCACTTTGCTATGGGCATTCATTTCCATGACAGCAACATCATTTATCAATGGACTGTCATTGAGTTAACATCACGTCCACCTAATTCATCATAATTGTTCTTTAAACACAAAGAAATATTCCCATTTGAGAGCCACACTCTACAGCTTCCTGTCATAATTGGTTGTCACAGTGCTAGTTTAGTTTTAGACCATGGAGGGGCTGTCAGGCACTGATTTTCAGTATGCACCAACTAACCAGATCTCTTGGAAAAGCTCAATTCAAGGGGTCTACAGAATGGCTCGACAGTTTCACGAAGAAACGCAACATTGTGTGGAATAAAATTGTGAGGAATCCAAGGATGTGGATGAAAGTACAGTGAATGAGTAGAGATCAAATCTATTTGCTTTGATTTTGAATATGAACATAAAAGGCATTTTCAATGCAGATGAAACTGTTTGCACCTTTGCCCATTACAAAGAAAGTTGCTCTTGGTTAAGAGATAAATGTGTGTTGGGAGTAAAATGTCTATGGAAAGACCGTGAAACTGAGATGCTTCAAGAAACTGAAAATCGATATACTATCTTCCTGTGGTGTGGTGAAACAATAAAAGTGCTTGGATGATTGCTGCTTTAATGGAGGAGTGCTTAAATGGATTCAATGCAGAAATAAAAAAGGAAAATCCAAATATTGTTCTTTTTCTTTGACAGAGCCAAAGATTGCTCTCTCAAATGTGAAATTGACCTGGTTCCCACCTAGTGCAACACATGTTTTACAACCAGTGAATATTGGTTTTACTTTTATATTTAAGTCACACTGTACATACTATTTAATGCAATCTTTGATTGGGAATATGGAAACTGGCAATAGTCCTTGTGCACTGGCAAGATATAAGTAAATTCTAGATGCGGTGACCTGTATTAGGTTGGCTATAAAACAAATAAAGGAAGAAACTGTGACAAAGTGAGTCGTGAAAGCAGGATTTGGAGCAAATGGTGGTGCAGATGATTGTATGAATGAGGCAAGTGAAAACTTAATGGCAATATCCTTTCTGTGTTAAGAAAGAAAATTTCTCTGCAAAGCTGAGAACTTAATTTGGAACATTAATCAACTTATCAAATGTTATCATTTCAAATCAGTTATAATATCTCCAGTGCAGAGAAATGCTGAACCTTCATTGTGTAAGTGATGTAATGCAGCCTTCCATTGATTCTAACTCTTCCAAACTTCAGAAAGATATGATAAGAAGAAAGTGTAAACAACTGTCTTTGTTAGAAATTTTAGAAAAAAAGCTTGGTGCTTTTTCATTTGCAAGTGTAAAAGTTACTGGTGTTGGGAAAGTGAAAAATATACAGTTGTAATAATGGTAAATATTATTACAGTACTACTACTACTACTACTACTACTACTACTACTACTACTACTACTACTACTACTACTACTACTACTACTACTACTACTACTACTACTACTACTACTACTACTACTACTACTACTACTACTACTACTACTACTACTACTACTACTACTACTACTACTACTACTACTACTACTACTACTACTACTACTACTACTACTACTACTACTACTACTACTACTACTACTACTACTACTACTACTACTACTACTACTACTACTACTACTACTACTACTACTACTACTACTACTACTACTACTACTACTACTACTACTACTACTACTACTACTACTACTACTACTACTACTACTACTACTACTACTACTACTACAATAATAATAAAATGAATTTTATAAATCTATATATTACGTATGTAGGAGTGACTCCCAGGACAGTTGATTGACTTTCATTTTACATTTTTTTAAACTTTGTCAATGTTTCACATAATGCAGAAACTTGTCTAATATGGAAAAACTATTTTGGTCTTTTGCATTGAACAAGTTTTATTGCCCTGCGATCATTTACTGAAAGGTAAAATAGCTGGGGGGATTCAATTAGATGGAAATGTAGTAAGCAGTTTGACCTATGCGATGACTTGTTCTTAATGACAAACTGTGCTGAAAGCCTGCAAATCAAATATTTTGGAGATCCAGGTGTATTTTTCATTTCTGCTACAACTTCATCAATTCTGATCATTTTCCCAACTGTTATCATTTTAACTTCCAATATTTCTTACCTCTGTTTCAATTTTTTGTCTGTCAATTTAATATACTCCTGTTTTTGATTATAGCATACTTTTACATTCAACAAGTCATAGAAATTTTCCTCTTGTATACTTTTTATTCTTTCTCATCTTGTCAATATCATTCCGCACTTGTTCTTCAGAATTGATATTAACACTTCTTCTCATATTATAACAGTTAATTTTTTTACAGTTAAGGTTATCTCTTGTTTTCTGAATCAGCAGTTCCCAATTTTTCTTTCTTCATTCCTTCCTTCCTTCCTTCCTTCAGGATTTCAGTTTGTTACCTTTCGTTCAGTATATTGTCACTAACATTCTTTAGTCTTTGTTGCCTTTAATTCTGTTTACAGTTTCTTCTTTTACACTTGTTTTCTTTCATTCTGACATTATTGCCTCTCCTGATGTCCTGTCACATTGGCCTACTCCTTCCTCGTTGCTAACTAAAACACATTAAACCATATGCATGTTTATTACAGAGCTTCCAGGGGAGAAGATGGAGCCACCATTATTTGTTGAAAGGTTCCAAGAGGAGAAGGTCCCTGAGAAAGGTACCTTACGTTTAGTTGCGAGAGTGACAGGAAAACCTGTTCCACAGGTTACGTGGTTGAGGTAAGTATCTTAAGTATAGTATCTAGTGTACAGATGTTACCAAAGTAATTAATATTCTTGTTTTGATTATAAGAGTGTTTGAATTTTGTAGACTTTTATATGATTGTATCAAGAATGTATTCTAAATTTCTATACAAAATGTGACCATTAGAGCTCATCAAAAGCAAAGTCATATCCATGCAGGTCATAAAGTTCCTTGGAGGAGTGGAGGAAAAAGATTTCACTACCGGTATCTGTAACCTCGACACTTGGTGAGGTAGAGTGCTTAGCTCTCCGTCCGGCTGCATTTATCCCCAGGGATTAACCTGGTACTCATTTTCAATATAGGCTGAGTAAATCTTAGGGCCATTTGCACCTCCAGAAGTAGAAATATCATTTCTTTAATTTTTCTACTTCCCGGCAGGGAATCTGAACTCGTATCTTTCTGGGGTGATCAAAAATGCCTTAGTGTCTCGACCAGGCAGCCCCTATAGAACTTATCAGTTCAATTTTTCATCCTCTTCACTGTGCTGCATTTGCTGTTATTATGTTCTGCTAGAATTGAGTATTTGTAATAGAATAGAACACCTTTTACAGACACTGGCAGGTAGCTATGCACTTGGCTGTTTGAGCACAGCAGTGGGAGAGGGGTGATGAGCGGTGTGGGACCGTGCCAAATGCGGGCCTCACTGAGAACATTGACAGGCACGACAGTAGGTTCTCTGACACAGGCAAGAGTACATGTTTAGTTTCGTAGTTTAACCTAACGCAAATGAAATAGCTGTGTTTCCTCAAAGTTCGAAGGTAGAGTAGTGCATGGACAAAGAAGGGAACAAGTGAGTAATGATTATGTAAAATGAAGCAAATTATGTTTATCAATATTTTAATAAAACCGATGATAGAAACTGAAAATACATTATCCTGTGCAGGTGTGAATGACCTCAGTTAGTGACATTTTGATGGTCAGTTTCTGGATAAAATAAAACCTCCATGAAGAAGATGTGATGATGATGATGATGATGATGATGATGATGATGATGATGATGATGATTGTTATTTGAAGGAGCCTAACATCTAGGTCACTGGCCTGAAAAAAGTGTTTCAGACCAAACAAAACAAAATTCAGACATTTTCACTTTTCCTCGTGAAAAACCTGTAAAGAAATTGTTGCTTACTGAAATTTTCAATACAAGATGTTCTGATTTAAATTTACTTGTTTTTTATTTTTAAAATATTTAAAGCTGCACGAAAAATAATTATATAATTGATATCAGCACTCTTTCCTGAAGCTGGTTGTATAATTTGTTTTGTAACAATGTTGCTGATAATTTGTTTTGTAACAGTGTTGTTGATAACATCTGGAACTTGAGATAGAACACACTGAATCATGTTCTGACTAGTGTGTTCAATAAGACATTACTATGCCAGTGCCACTTAGCTTGGCAAATGTTTTTTGCTCAAGTTATATGCAGGAGGAGTGGGATGGGGAGGTGCACACCTAGCTGCTGGTATCTGTGCAAGGAGGCATAACAAATAAACAGAATCTGTACATTTAAGTGTAAAAAATCCTTACATTGTCAATATATGATGGCTTTCTCACTTCATGTAAAGAATATTCAACTGTATTTACTACCCCCAAAATTTCACTCATTGTTTTATTAACTCCTACTTGAAGACAAGGGAAGAATAACAAGTAAAAGACATTACGAAACATTGAAGAAGAAGTCCAAGGCACAAGACTATATTAATCATGCAGCATCTCTTGAAAACATGTAACATTCTTCGGACATTGTGTGGTACTGCATGGGAGAACTTCAGCAAATATTGTATGCTCATATGCCTCAGGTTTGGATTTTCTGTAGCACCAATTACTGTGCCCATGTGTGGCTTAACAGCCTCTATAAGTATGTTGACTCATAACTGAACAGCAGCATGTGCCTCATATCAGGTACTATCAGGTTAACTTCAGTTCAGTGGCTCTTGCCGCTGTCTCAGAGAAATCAGCTATATCCCAAATCCTTTAAACACGGAGTTCCACGTAAAAGATACAAGTTATAGTGAAGAAGAAGAAGAAGGGGAAAGTAACTTTATATTGTAGTGTATTTTTTGAGGATTTGAATGGAGACTTTCTCTTAGATAATCATATAACATATCTGTGGAACTGCTCTTTGCAATAGAGAAGAACTTATTACTTCAGTTTTTAATACTTTCAGAGTGAACCATGTCAGCTTATTAACAGGACATAGTGCCTGGCACTTTAGTGTTGTCACTGAAGGTGTCACAAGAGAAAATGGTAAAATACTAGTAATTTAAGATTGTTAATTGAAAATTGCAAAAGATGAAGTAGCTGGTTAAAAAAAAAAAAAAGAAGGAAGAGAATGAAATGAAATGCAAGAGAACCTCAAGATATTTTAAGCTAGGGCTTCCATACACGTGAATTTTCTCAGACATGTTCTGGTTTTAATAGCATCCATGGAGGTCCAGCAAGATTACCAGTTAAATTTTTTTACCTTCTCAAAAACTGTCAGTGTGCTATATAGGCCTATAATTTATTATTTCTGGAAATGTGGACTAAAGGCATTTGGTGATTTAAAAGACCATCTGAAGACATCTAAGCATAAGTTAAGAACTCAAAGTGCTAGTAGTAGCCAAAGCTTGGTAAATTTTGTTATTAAAAGTGTACAATGTGGTAGTGAGCTTTTGAACTGCTCGAGGTACTTTGGTATTTCATGCAGTAAAACATCACAAATCATTTAAATCCACGGTCTGTACTGCAGCATTGTTATGCAAGTCTCTGAAGACACTGATATCAGCAAGAAGGTTTTGTGCTCTCATGCTAAAACAGAGGCCTTTTCAACTGGTCTGCTTGCACTACATTCCATAGCTGTAGTAATTTGCAAGACATAAGTTGTTTAGGAATTCCAGAGAAAGAGAGGTAGATGGAGAACTCAGAAGAATGGCCTACTTCACACAAGCGTGCTTGCACCTTCCTTGTTCAACATCTATACTAATGACCAGCAACTTCCCTAAGGAACAGAGAGTTTCATCTGTGCAGGTGACTGTGCTATCACTGACCAAGCCAATTGCCTTGAAGTAGTTGAATGTTTTGAAATGGTTAACATGGTGTTCATTGAGACCTATTGCGGCCTACACCTTTGGATAAGCTATACTGCCTTGCTGGGATTGGACCTTTTTTGATGAGAGATAGCTTATAGAAACGAGATGAAGAAGGTGTTGACATCTGTAGCGCACACTTTTTAGGACTATCAGATGGCACAACCAAGACTAAAATCGAGGAAAAGTTTCCTCAAAGGCCTAACAGAGATACCTCATCAAGCCCGAGTTGATTAGTAGCTCAACAGACTACGTTCAGGTTTATGAGGTGCAAGAGGAGTCTTCAGATGTGGGGTTACCACATCAAGACGGTGATGTGTGGATGTGGAGCCGAACAGACAATATCTCACCTGCTCCAATACAGACTCTGTCCTACAGGTACATGCTCAATGAAGGGCCTTTTAGGTGCAACACCAGGTGGTAACTTTTGGCACCAACAGTTTGAAAAAGATTGTCATATATACTCATACTTATACTACACTGCCTGACACAAAAAATTGTATTTTATGTTTGTAGCTCTTTAGGAGTTGCAACAAATGAAAGCAGTCACAAGGCCAATAAATGTTTCTCTACTCTAGTACATTATTATGGCTGTAAATCATGGAATTCAAAGTAAAATAATGGATATACTAGCCATTCAAGATGAAACATCAGACACTATTTCCATTTTGTGAAATATGTGTTAAGTGAATTAAAAAAATTGTGGGGGATAATTATATTTGTATTTATTGAAGAAGATGAACAATACAGGCTTTTAACCCAAATTCATGTTCCCATTACAAAAACAAACAAAAATAAAAATTAAACTAAGTCTGCTATGTGGTCACTCACATGGGCAGAAAACCGGGCCACATGTAAGCGCCACCTGTATAACTACCTTAACTCTAAAATCCTAACTTAATTTTGTAACCCCTCACACAGGCAGAAACCAGACCACATGTGAGAAACCACCCCTATCTACTATGTAGTCACTCACATGGGCGGAAAACCGGACCACGTGTAAGCGCCACCCCTATAACTCGTATTAGTATTAGTATTTTTGAACATTAAAGCAAGAGATAATATTAATGCCAATCAAAGAAGGATAAGCTAACAACCTACTACTACTGTTCGGCCGTGTCATCACCCCAGGTGAGAAGAAGGCCACCCTCCCAGTGATGACACGACCGGCCCTATCCGTGGAGCCCAAAAGAAGACCCCAACAACCCTACCAGATGACAGTGCAGTTTTCTCACCATTCCATTGCGGCTGGCCACATGAGGCTGAAACCGCTCTCCTCCCGTACCCCATCTCTCTCATTATCTCCATTCGTTTACATATTTGGGGTAGGCCCGTCCTCTTACGGGTATGTCCTGCTCTCCCTTGCCATTCACTCCTTACCACCTCCTACTACGTATAAATAGTGAGAAAACAGCACATGTCCAAAGATATACAATTAAGTACCATGATGCTAACTTACTACGAATTTTTGCCTACACATTTTTTGTTGCTTCACATTTAGACTCTTGGCCCTTAGTTTCCCTGTCCCTATACAATCACAGAGTAAATGTAGATCATTATACTTAACCTCACATAGTATGCACTGAGAGCTCTCTTTGCCCCTGATCCATCCCCTATTTCTATGCAACCCCATTAGCCACCATAATATCCTACCCTTTAATCTTCCATCTCCGAATCTTATACCTAAGTTGGTGATCTGGTAGACCTTGTAGAATAGGCTGAGTGAAGGCCTTTCTCTACTTTCTTCCAAACAAATCTGCATCTGGATGTCCTTAATTCTCATTGTCAGGGCCCTCTGCATTCTGCTATTATTCCCATACCCTAATTCTCAACATAACTTTTAATTTTTGCTAGCCAATACTCATCATACATTCCTTTCAGTTCTTATCTATATGCTTCCTGCAGCAAAATACCTCCTCCACCCTGTCTTAATCTAGACCAATAATTTAATACCCTTTTAACGCAATCTACCTCGATAAACTGTCCACATAGGATTAATGCCCTGGAATAATTGCAATTCAAATTTCAGTGGGATAAAGAGGAAGTAGTGTAACAATATTTTTATTAGATTAAAATCTACTATTAATCCAATTCTGATATTGGTGTAAGCAGTCCTGCACATGTCCTTAATAATGCTGTACTAAAATTGAAGCAATCAAACAAAAAGGAAATTCTGTTGTTGAAGACCATATTTGACATTCTTAGTGAAGGAACCTCAAACTTGAAACTGAGGCTAGAATATAAATTGATTCCTTTCAAAGTCCAGGAATTCTTGCAGGAAGTGGAGGATGAAGTGTTAAGTGTTTAATGTAAGGAATATACTGAAGCATCGGAGAGGTTGTATATTTTATGTCATGAATACATAGAGTCTTGGATGAAACCATTTAAGAAATGTCCTTGTTTTGAGTGGATGAAGTTGAGAGAAGTTCCTTCTTGGAAGAACTTTGTACCTTCAGTAAAATTTATTCAAAGTAAAAGGAACAAAAATTGATGATGTAGAAGCATTTGATCAGTTTTGCAATTTAAAGATATAGATTGAGAATTGGAATGCGGAGAAATTTAATGATATGTTGGCACATCAGCTGTGTTCAGATTATTTCTTGAATTGTTAGACACACAGCGAGTTGGCCGTGTGGTTAGGGGTCCGCAGCTGTGAGCTTGCATCCGGGAGATAGTGGGTTTGAAACCCACTGTCAGCAGCCCTGAAGATGGTTTTCCATGGTTTCCTTAATTAAGGCCACGGCCGCTTCCTTCCCACTCCTAGGCCTTTCCTATCCCATCGTCATCCCATCATCACCATAAGTTCTATCTGTGTCGGTGCAATATAAAGCAAGTTCTAAAAAAGAAAAAAAAAGTAGAATTATTCGACTAGAGAGTTATGCTCAGAATTATTGAAAACTGAACAGTTCTTTTTTTTCTTTTCCAGAGCATAATGCAAACTTTGAAATAAGACTTTCAGTGATTCAGAGTCAGTGGATGAAGGAGAGAAATCTCCTCTCTCCAGACACAATTTTTGCAGTATAATTTTCAAGACATGAGTTGTGGTGATATCTACACATTCATACTGACAAACAAGCTTAGCTGTCTTTGACTGGTGGACCATAGAAGTACAAAGTCTGATCACTGTAAGCAACATGTGGCATCTTTGTAATAAACATTTGTGCCATGTCCCATCTTTGATTTTCTCTTTAGTAATGAAAATGAAAACCTACGACCTGTTTTCCAGTCATTGACCAGGTCAGGGATGGAATGAAT
This sequence comes from Anabrus simplex, assembly GCF_040414725.1. NCBI lineage: Eukaryota > Metazoa > Arthropoda > Insecta > Orthoptera > Tettigoniidae > Anabrus > Anabrus simplex. The sequence goes on along the minus strand of NC_090266.1, from coordinate 169,963,891 downwards.
GAAGCAGATATAGGCTATTAGTACGATGGGGTCGCCAATCCCAAAGTGATTTATTAATGACTGATAGATGCTATGAAATGAGAATGGAGAGTGTTGCTGGAATGAAAGATGACAGGGAAAACCGGAGTACCCGGAGAAAATCCTGTCCCGCCTCTGGTTTGTCCAGCACAAATCTCACATGGAACGACCAGAATTTGAACCACGGTATCCAGTGGTGAGAGGCCGATGCGCTGCCGTCTAAGCCACGGAGGCTCTTTTCTCTTTAGTAATAGTAATAAGTACCCTAATTTATTAGTTTCATATCCTGTTTATTTTAAATCTGTGATGTGTTAGGTTTCTGATTATTCCTATGGTAACCCTATTTTTAGCATTTACGTTGTGCATTCCCCCCATGATGGAAGTGAAGTGAGAGAATTCAGATTTTAAAAAACCAGCAGATCTAGTGCAATAAGTTCATAGTTGTGATCTACTGTACTTTGTTAGACAGGAGATGAAATTCTAAGTATTCAGTCTACTTTACAATCCTGGAAAGAAAACTATGTAGATTCAGAATATACTTTTCATGAGCTTGATGCAAATGATATGAAAGTGGGACGATGACCTGCAATGTTAGGCCCCTTAAAACAACAAGCAAACAAGCATGATATGAAAGTACAAGAATTATTCTATGAACAACAGGTGGAAATAATAGGAGAAATGTAGTTTCAATGAAAAATAAGGACCAACTTGGGTATGAATAGGATGGCTGAATGACTTTGAAAATTGCTTTTACTTGTGGGTAGAAGATGCAGAACATTTAAATCATCAAGAAACCTTGAAATCATGAATAGTAGTGACTGACAGAGCAGAATGACCTTTAAACTTAAAGCATTATTATTGTTGAGGAGATCAGAAAGGCATGTGTTCATTGTGGAATTTTTGCCAGATGAGTAGCACAGATGGTAGAGCACTGGCCTACTGAGGTCATCTTGGCATGTTCAATCCCAGCTCTCTCCAGTAGCATTTGAGGTGCTCAGCCTCGTTTTGATAGATTTACAGATACGTGAAAGAACTCCTGAAGGATAAAAGTTTAGCATATCAGTGTGTCTGCAAAGTATAAAAGTAGTTAGTGGAATATTTGAACCAATAACATTGGTGCCTGTTTGTTTTGTTCTGTGGTGTACAGCAGGGATTGCAACCTCTTCATGTCAGTGAATTCATTCCAGACTGACCTACCGATTCCATATTTGCATCAGTATGGCTACATTCCCTTCAATGTGGGCACCAATATCTTAGAATGGTAACCCGTAGTCTCAATATGTCTCAATTCTCATGCAATTAAATTCAGCAACCTGTCTGAGTACAACACCCTGCCCGGTACCTAAGTTGTCTACAGACAATTCCGAGTCCCGACATTGAACAGAGGTACACCCATGATCGACCGCTGGGAGCAGGCGGACAGAAGGGATAAATCCCGACATGACCACACAAGTTGCTCCATTCAGCAAAGTCACAGTGCCTGTACGGCACACCCCACTGACGAGACGCACCTAGTAAACGCACATTGTTTGGAGCCTTTCGACTCACGGAACTCCCGAGAAATACCGTTGCCAACATTCGCTGAAGGGATTCGGCCTTAGAGGCCACACCACTGGCCACTCGACCGAGTCCATGAACCTAATGTCTGAACCTGCAGTTCCTCTCATACTGAGCAGGATTACTATCGCAATGACCAGTCATCATAAGAATAAATTGACAAGACGGGGCCACCTTTTCAATACAATATATCAAGTAAATGATATTACATCAGTCTTGGGACTAGTTTCAGCTACTTAGTGGCCATCTTCAGCCAAATAAAAAATTAAACAAATCGTGTGATAACTAAAACATATGTAAACCAGACAAAGAAAATGTTGTAGAAATAATTATATTAAAATATATATAATATCAAAAATTAAGGTTATGATCTTCTTGTCACAATATGATGTCTTTACATTGACGTAGGACCTCAAGCAAAGATGTAAATCAGGAAATGATAGCCAGAATTAGGAATGAATAAATACAGTATATAGAAAAGAAATTAAAGGAGAAAAATTATTTACGAGACTCACCTCTAATGTCAGATACAGAACAAGCACTGACTTCTGGAAAAAAGCAGGCAGTGGGTTTCTTGTTAATGCATTCATCCACACCTGCAGGTATGAATGACACACAAATGATGCTAATTTATGAGCTATTTTTCATGACAACAGATTGGAATGTCTAGTATAAAATTAATTCCAGAGGGCTAAGTTTGAGGATGTTGCATGACATAACTTCTGAACTGAAATGATAATCAGACCAATTATCATGCTGTATAAAGAACTTGCCAGTGAATTTTGGTATTCTTTCATATTTAGTTTGGAAATGAGTATTTACTTTGCCTTCACCTTCATGTTTCTGTGTTATTGCTTTTTCTGCAGGAACAATGAACCACTGACACCATCTTCAGCTGTTAAGCAGTCATTTGATGGAGAAAACATAATTCTGGAAATATCTAAGGTTGATTCTGAAGTTGATGCTGGTGACTACAAGTGTGTTGCAGTTAATCCAGTTGGAAAAGCATCCCATGGTGCAAAAGTTACAGTTGATGTAGCAAAAGTGTAAGTTAATTACTGAATAATTCTATTGTTGTATGCTCCTTCACTGACCTTAGAGGCACTGCATTACTATAAATATTTTAAGATCACAGAATGTGGAGAATATTTGGTTGAGTGAAGACAGGATGAATGTGAACAGGTAGATAAATTCCATTCATTCTGTGACACACAGGTTTTGAATTGGTCTAAGATGTTGCAAATGTATGTACAGTTAAGACTGACCTTTGTTTAATATCATTAAAGTATGATAATTTTACTCAACTGTGTTCACAACTGAATAAATCTGCCACAACCTTTCAGTTGTATTAACAAGATTACTTTTATCAATGTTTACTGATTGCAGATAGAGATGGTCTGTATAATATGTAATATTAATAACACCAGTACTACATTATATGTGTATTTGCCTTGAGTATTTTATCTCATCTGGACCATAGATTAATAGCATTCAGTGCTCTTGGCGTAATAAAGTCCCAGTTTCCAGTGCACTGGTGAATTCTTATCTGAAGAGATTCAATCAATCAATACTGATCTGCATTTAGGGCAGGTGGCAGATTCCCTATCTGTTGTTTTCCTAGCCATTTTCTTAAATGAGTTCAAAAAATTGGAAATTTATTGAACATCTCCCTTGGGAAGTTATTCCAATCCCTAACTCCCCTTCCTATAAATGAATATTTGCCCCAATTTGTCCTCTTGAATTCCAACTTTATCTTCATATTATGATCTTTTCTACTTTTAAAGACGCCACTCAAACTTATTCGTCTACTAATGTCATTCCGCACCATCTCTCCGCTGACAGCTCGGAACATACCACTTACAACAAATATGTAGGTGGATGGTCCGCCTAGTCAATTTATGATCAAGTCAATACGGATCAAACACCGGCCACTATGGTCAAGATTATTAACATACCACTTAGTCGAGCATCTCATCTTCTTTCTCCCAAGTCTTCCCAGCCCAAACTTTGCTACATTTTTGTAACGCTACTCTTTTGTCGGAAATCACCCAGAACAAATCGAGCTGCTTTTCTTTGGATTTTTTCCAGTTCTTGAATCAGGTAATCCTGGTTAGGGTCCCATACACTGGAACCATACTCTAGTTGGGGTCTTACCAGAGACTTATATGCCCTCTCCTTTACATCCTTACTACAACCCCTAAACACCCTCATAACCATGTGCAGAGGTCTGTACCCTTTAATTACAATCCCATTTATGTGATTACCCCAATGAAAATCTTTCCTTATATTAACACCTAGATACTTACAGTGATCCCCAAAAGGAACTTTCACCCCATCAACACAGTAATTAAAACTGAGAGGACTTTTCCTATTTGTGAAACTCACAACCTGACTTTTAACCACGTTTATCAACATACCATTGCCTGCTGTCCATCTCATAACATTATTACAGGGTCAGATAAAGCTTCGCCTACTCTAATTCTCTGAGATCTATTTTCTAGAAATATAGCAACCCATTCAGTCACTCTTTTGTCTAGTCCAGTTGCACTCATTTTTGCCAGTAGTCTCGCATGATCCACCCTATCAAATGCTTTAGACAGGTCAATCGTAATACAGTCCATTCGCAGGAGTCTACTGCAATGTCTGTTCCTGGATATACTAATGGAAAAGAAGGATCTGTGTGAATGATATAAACACTGTCTACAGTGAGGCAGTGCAGATTTCAAACACTTACATTATGCATTCTATGGTAAACAAACATGGTAATAGTGTGTATGTTAATTTCTTTCAGGAGAAATAAACAAACAGTTGATAACAAGATAATAATGTTCTACATTTTATTTCAGTAGGTACTCTGCATTTTTGCACATACTGTACTAATCTTTATTAAAAATTTAGGTCTTTATAGGAATACATTAAAAATGTTAATTTCTCAGTCAGTCATGAGTAACCAAGAGGTTGTTAAATACAATTTTGAAATTGTTGTAATTTTTTGTATTTAAGTTTTTGTACCCTTAGGAATCATTTGATAATTTTCAACTTTATTTCAGCTAGACATAGTTCCATTGCTTATCAGCCACAGTATCCTCACATATTAGTAGAAGTAAAATCATGTTTTGTAGCATATTGGGTTATCTTATTGTTTAGGATATTGATTTCTCCTCAGGCCTGTGAATCATTCTGCTAGAGTAGTTTTACTTAATGCTTTCATATTTTACAGTACCTTCACCAAGAAACTTCAACCATCGGTTGATGTGGAGGAGCAGGAAACCCTCAGCCTAGAATGTGAAACTTCACACATGGTCTCAACGAAATGGTTCCATAATGGTAAAGAAGTCAGTGGCATGGACCACAGATTGGTGATCCAGGAGGGAAGAACTCATAGGCTGTTTGTAAAGAATATCACTCTGCATGATGCTGGTACATACAAATGTACCGTCAGGAAACAATCAACTGAGAGCGTTGTTACTGTCCATGGTAAGTTGGAAATTACATAACATGCATGGACAAAATCATTGTGCAAGAATGTTATAAATTTTTCTCTGGCAACCAGTGTTTCTGGGTCAAGAAAGAGATAAAAGCCATACAATAAATAAAATAATAACATGAATAACTGACTATACTATGGAAATATGGTAATATTCCTTTGAGTTTGTTGCTCATTCTCAAATATATTACTGTCATCTTTAACAAGGGCCCAAATTCTTATGACATATTGTGATTTTAGTCTTGTCTATTTTCCCATCATTTAATAATTTATTCCAGTCATATTTCTAGTGTTGTGTTGTACTGTATTGGTTTTACATAGCAGTGACTCAGACAGAACATTTGGTGATGGTGCAGTAAAACAGGGAAGTAAGGGACCATCGCCTTCATTAACCAATCATTACAGAGCTACGCTTTACCATTTCCCACCATGACTGTTTGTCACAGTGCTGAAACTGATGACTTTCAAGTTGTTGAAATGAAAGAACTTGATAGAGTTAATATAGCCACCAAAAGGAAGAGAAAAAATTATACTCTTCCTTGGTAAAAGCAAGCTGGACTTAGTTTACAATCCCTATCACAGATGGTAGCGGAATGCTGAGGCTGCACATTCCATATAAGTAGTCACAGTGCACATCACCCGCTAGTGCAGGAGGAGGTTGCTACTCTCTGCAAGTAAGAAGCGTAAAATGTGTGATAGTGGAGCCATTTGAATTCCATAATTTCAGCACATATGTTCAGAATTTTAGTACAATACAACAAACTCTTTCTACTCTACTACAAAAAATACTTCCTTTAGAGACACATGAATAGACATACCTTCTTCCCACTGGAATGCACAGGCACCTGTTGCACAAGCACATGATTCAACATCACGCCCCTCGCTATCGCCTTTTCTTTTTGCATTCATTTGTGACACAGCAATATAACTTATCAAAGAATTATCATCAGAATTAAGATCACTGTCACCTGAGTCACTGTAGTTCTAGAGCAAAAAAATATTCTCATTAGAGAGCTGTTCTTTACCGTTTGTCACACGGCTGAAATTTATGACTTTCAAGTTAATGAAAGGAAAGGAAAAGTTGATAGAGTCAATATAGCCACCAAAAGGAAGAGAAAACAACACACTGTCCCTTGGAAAAAGTATTACAATGCCTATCACAGATAGTAGCACCGGGCGAGTTGACCGTGCGGTTAGCACCGCACAGCTGTGAGCTTACATCCGGGAGATAGTAGGTTCGAATCCCAATGTCAGCAGCCCTGAAGATGGTTTTTCGTGGTTTCCCATTTTCACACCAGGCAAGTGCTGGGGCTGTACCTTAATTAACACCATGGCCACTTCCCTTCCCACTCCTAGCCCTTTCCTATCCCATCGTTGCCATAAGACCTATCCGTGTCAGTGTAACATAAAATTTTAAAAAAGGCAGATTGTAGCACAATGCTGAGGCTGCACATTGCATATAAGTACGGTACTCCACATCTGCCAATTTTTGGTACATAATGTACCTAGCATGGCTCTCCGCGCAGTTGGATCAAGGGAAACCATGGAAAATTACCTTCAGGTATGTAAAAAATGGGGTTCAAACCCACCATTTCCCAAATGCAATACTTCTAGCTTTTGTAAACTCAGTGACAATGTTCTTGTTGGTTATAATAATGTTGTATATTAGCCATGTTTTAGCTGTAGGTAATTTTTTTATCAAAACATGTTATGGGGAACATGTTTATAGTCTTTCATAGGGTCTTTTTAATATCTCCCCTAATATTGTTTGCAAGGTTGTATTGATTTTTGCTGCATAATTATACTATGCATAAATTTCAAACTTAATCAATCAATCAATCAATCAATCAATCAATCAATCAATCAATCAATCAATCAATCAATCACTACTGATCTGCATTTAGGGCAGTCGCCCAGGTGGCAGATTCCCTATTTGTTGTTCTCCTAGCCTTTTCTTAAATGATTGCAAAGAAATTGGAAATTTATTGAACATCTCCCTTGGTAAGTTATTGCAGTCCATAACTCCCCTTCCTATGAACAAATATTTTCCCCAATTTGTCCTCTTGAATTCCAACTTTATCTTCATATTGTGATCTTTCCTACTTTTAAAGACACCATCCAAACTTATTCGTCTACTGATGTCCTCCCACGCCATCTCTCCACTGACAGCTCGGAATACCACTTAGTCGAGCAGCCCGTCTCCTTTCTCCCAGTTCTTCCCAGCCCAAACTTTGCAACATTTTTGTAATGCTACTCTTTTGTCGGAAATCGCCCAGAACAAATCGAGCTGCTTTTCCTTGGATTATTTCCAGTTCCTGAATCAAGTAATCCTGGTAAGGGTCCCATAAACTGGAATCATACTCTAGTTGGGGTCTCACCAGAGACAAATATGCTCTCTCCTCTACATCCTTATTACAACTCCTAAATACTCTCATAACTATTAACGTATGAAGGCTTTCACGGCCGGTGTCAATATAATAAACATCTTCCGGGCCATTATGCCGTGGTCCACTCCTCTCGCTTCTCCCATACATTTCGACTACTGCTGCGGTAGTGATCTTCTGTGGCGTCGTGTCGATACGCTATCCTGTATCCTGCTGGCGACTGCAAAAGTTGTTTGGGAAGCAGCTGTATTTATATGTAAGTGTGCGGCCTCCAATTGGTTTGCGCCGTGCAATCCGACATCTGATTGACTATTTGAAAGCACGACCTCCGATTTGGTCGCGCCGAGCAGCCTGGCGTGTGTGCTCAGAGACCCAACCAAACGCCAGGCTGCTCGGCGCGACCCAATCGGAGATCGTGCTTTCAGATAGTCAATCAGATGTCGGATTGCACGGCGCCAACCAATTGGAGGCCGCACACTTACATATAAATACAGCTGCTTCCCAAACAACTTTTGCAGTCGCCAGCGGGATACAGGAGAGCGTATGGACACGACGCCACAGAAGATGACTACCGCAGCAGTAGTCGAAACGTCTGGGAGAAGCGAGAGGGGTGGACCACGTCATAATAGCCCAGAAGATTTTTATTATACTCTCATAACTATATGCAGAGATCTAAACCCTTTATTTACAATCATATTTATGTGATTACCCCAATGAAGATCTTTCCTTATATTAATACCTAGGTATTTACAATGATCCCCAAAGGGAACTTTCACCCTATCAACGCAGTAATTAAAACTGAGAGGACTTTTCCTATTTGTGAACTCACAACCTGACTTTTATCCCCGTTTATCATCATACCATTGCCTACTGTCCATCTCACAACGTTATCGAGGTCATTTTGCAGTGTATCTTGGGTATCTTGTTGTGGTGTGGTCCTGGTACACGTTCTGGTGCATCACAAAGATCAGTATTCAGATGTGATCATAGAAAATACTATCCCCTGTATGTTTAGAAGCATGTCATAAGCCTAAATTAAAGTATTGTAGGCCTCTCTGGATGTATTTGATGTCCTCTTACACAGTATAGTAGAAGGTACAACATTTGGTGAAGAAGGCAGAGACTACTATACTGATTCCAGTACATAGTGGCTCTTTTACTGAAGTATCTACATTAATATCTACATTAACATTCATTCTTTTCAATTAAAAATATACCAGAATGTATACCCAGACTCAGTATTCTACTAAACATCATTGATCTGAAAAGGCGGCCTTCACCAGACACAGTCAAAGGGATAGATGTAATCTATAGATCTTTTTAAATCTTTTTAAGTTAGGAACTTCAAAATCTTCTTGTACATAAAATGTACTCTTCAGTTCTAGTTTACAGTGCTCAAAGTGTGGAGCTTAAAGAACAGAAAAATTTGTTGCATTATAAAGGAATCTGGTGAAATCACTTTCAGCACCAATTAAGATATGTTGTAACTTTATTCTTAAACACTATAAAAAAGAATATTCAAATCTAAGGAAACATGTATCTTTAAAGTCATGAAATTCTAAACAAATTTATGAGGTAAATCAGTAATCATTAAAAAGTGCTGCAAGGTTGGGGAAATTTTTATCTCCACTACATAATGAACCAACATTAATAACATATGACTATATTTCTTTGGAGCCATGTACAAGATAGTGAATTCTGGCTTTCTTCCATTAAATTTAGCATGTTGACAGTAAATGTGGGTAAGAGTTTAAAAATTAATGTTGAATTTTTAAACTGTATCAGTTATTAATTGTACATTAGTTCACAGGATGGATATGCAGTATAGAAATGTATGTATTTGTAACCCATACTGAAAAAAAGAAAAAAAAATAATTTCATAAGAAATATCATTCAATCTTTTCAGAAGCCAAACCAGACTTCTTGAAGAAGCTCCAAGACTTGGAAGTCAAAGAAAGAGAACTCGCTATACTGGAGGTTGAAGTTTCATCTGAAACAGCTGATGTTACTTGGCATAAGGTAAAGAGTTTCTTATAAGATTGTAGTAGGTTTGATCCCAGTGCAGTGATGAACTTATTCAGCCAAGACATTTGCATCCTATTTTCTTTATTTTCAATAAGGGTTGATTGTTTCTTTATAGGAAATATTCTTCTCTTCTGCATAAACTGAACTGATCTTTATTGTTTTGGAATGCCCTGTGAAGGTTAATGAAGAAACATCCAAGCATCAACCTATTATTGTTGGATGCACTGGTTAATGCTCGGCTGTTGAAAGTGCTCTCTCTGTCTTATTGTAGTGATAAACTTGTAACATCTGTTGAAATTTGTTTAATTTTGTGTGTGTGGTTTTTGTCTATTTGGTGTTTAGTGTTTGTTGGTAGTAATTAAGATTAGTGATTAAATATTACATTGAGTAGTTCCATTGGTGTTTGGTAGATTTTGTACACTGGTGGAAAATGATATCCCAACAATAAGAAGGAGTTGTGTTTGATAAACAAAATTCGGGAGGCTACTACTGTGACCGTTCAAAGCAAGTTTGCTATATAAGTTGAAAAACTAGTATATTGGTTCCACCTAGTCAATATTTATAAGTTTATTTAGAATTGAAAGTTGTAAAAACATCATATTGGAACAACAGAACATGTTTCGGCTGCATTAGGCCATCTTCAGCTGTCTGAAAATAGCTTAAAATTAATATATTAAAAGTTACAAAGCATAAATAAAATATTAACTAGTAATATTAGTAATGTATTAATTATAAGTTATTTTTAGACAGCTGACGATGGCCTAATGTGGCCAAAACATGTCCTGTTGTTCTAATATGATGTTTCTACAACTTTCAATTGTAAATAAACTTACAAGTATCGACTAGGTGGAACCAGTGTACTAGTTTTTCAAGTTATATAACATAATAGTCAATACGGATCCAAAATGAAATTTATTTCATGTAAGCAAGTTTGCTTTAAAATACGCGCTGTAGACTTCATGAACATTAGTCTTCATCTGGTGTCGATTTCTGACAAAAGAGTAGCGTTACCAAAATGTTGCAAAGTTTGGGCTGGGAAGACTTGGGAGAAAGAAGACGAGCTGGTCGACTAAGTGGTATGTCATAAAATTTCACATAAATTTATTAAAAACAAATCCACCTATTCAATACAAGTTAATCTTATTATATCTAGGACTTAATCCTTATTATAAACTATAATTTGTGGTACATGTTTCGCCCTATTTGCTGGGCATCATCAGCCGATTAACACACCCCTCACAGTCATTAACCAGGATCCTGATTGTGTTCAAAGTACTACATAGTCCCTACTTTATAAAGTACTATCAAGATACCCGTGCTTTGCAACGGCTTTAAACTGAAAATATAAAATTGTTATTCAAAATTTTATATTTTGGAGAGTCCACTGTCAGCTGAGCCTGTAAAACTTTTTTGGGGAATGGTTATTTATTTTCCGATTTAACATTCATTTGAACCCCATACGGAAGAATTTGAATGTTTAAAACCCTATCGTATTTAAAATGTGGGATGTAAAAGCGACCAACGTGTGAAATTCTTATTTTGCACGTCGAACAGTAATGGAGGATTTAATACTTTTTAAGGGGTGAATATCTTTAAATATTTATAAACATCTAGGTTATAGAAGACCAACCTTCATTAAAAATAACTAACTTAGTGCCTGAAAGGTTTTCGGAAGAATGGGTATTGTGTTTCTGAGGGTCAACCACCATCTAACCCCCTTAGGGGAGAAATATTTTGAAGTATACGATATTTTACACCTAAGACATAAAGGAATACCCTCCTCATAAAATTACAACTTTGTACATCAAACAGTTTTTGTGGGATAAATAATTTAGTTTATCGAGCTAACCTCATTTGACACTTTTTGGTTGGAACGTTAAAAAGATATTTCCTGTTTCACACCTAGGATTTGGAATTGGAATTTTGTTTTCGTTCGCTAAACCGTTACGGAGGAAGGAATGAATATATTTGTTTTCGGATCTTAACCCACATTTAACTCTCTGATCGGTTAAATTTGTTTCAAACGTTCTGTTATTTAACACCTAGGATATCATATGAAATTTTAACTTCATAATTCAAACGGTTTCATATAAATGCATATTTTTGTCATCATTCCACACCTCCCAGTCAAAACCCCCCTTAGGGGTGTATTGTTTTAAGTCCACTTCTTATTTGCATCCTCATAAAATAATTCAGCTCCTTTTACACCCCCTTAAGTAGATTCCAACCCCTTCCCCTGCCACAAAATACGTGTGTCTTTATGTTTAAAGGAGATTCCAAATACCAATTTTCTCATTCGTAACATCCTCCGTTTTTGAGATTAAGTATCCTCAAATAAAGAATTCAACTCATATTTCAATTCATTTATCCCGTGCCCCCACTTAATTAGATTTTCCCAAAACAAAAGAATACAAATTTTCATGTCTGTGTCATCTTCAGTTTTTGAGATATGCCGTAAGTATCCTCATACAAAGAATTCATCTCCTTTTACAGCCCTTTTTCCAACCACCAACCCTTAAGTGGTTTTCCGAAACAAAAAATACGTATTACTTTATTTTAAAGGAGATTAAACATACCAATTTTCAAGTCTGTAATATGTGGTAAGTTTATTTGATAAACTATAGATATGCTCATTTTAAAAATTCACCCCATTCAACACTTCCCCTTAAGCGGATTTTCAAAAAACAAATTATGCGTGCTCTATTACTTTTACAGGAGCTCCAAATACCAATTTTCACACCTGTAACATCTTCAGTATTTGATATATAAGTATCCTCATAAAAATAATTCAACACATTCTTCAGTTATTTGCACCCCACTCCCCCACCCCCACCCCCTTAGGTGGATTTTCCAAGAACAAAAGAATACATGTTTCTTTATTTTTAAAGAAGATTACAAATACAAATTTTCATGTCTATAACATCTTCAGTTTTTGAGATATAAGTATCCTCATAAAATGAGCTCAACTCAATTTTCAGTCCTTTTTACAACTCCCTTAAGTGAATTTTCTAAAAAAAAAGTTTTTTATTTCTAAAGGAGATTCCAAATACCAATTTTTACGTCTGTAATATCTTCAGTTTAGGAATACCAGTATCCTAATGAAAATAATTCAACCCTTTTTCAGTCATTTAACGCCCCCTTAAGTGCTATTTTCCAAAAATAAAAAACACGTATTTCTTAATTTTGAAAGGAGATTGCAAATACCAATTTTCACGTCTGTAATATCTTCAATTTTGGAGATACCAGCATCCTAATTAAAAATAATTCAACCCTCTTTCAGTTATTTACCCCCCCCCCAAATGTTTTTTTTTTTTTTTTTTTATAACCAAAAATACATGTTACTTTATTTTTAAAAGAGATTTAAAATACCAATTTTCACATCTGTAATATATTAAGTTTTTGAGATATACTATAGGTTGCTCATTTTAAAAATTCACCCCCTTTAACATTTCCCTTAATTGGATTTTCAGACAACAAATTATGCATGTTCCTTTACTTTTACAGGAGATTCCAAATACCAGTTTTGATGTCTGTAGCATGTTATGTTTTTGAGATAGATCGTAAATATACTCATTTTAAAAATTCACTCCCCTTGTGACTCCCGTTTACCCCCTTTTAAGAAGATTTTCCAAAAACAAAAAAGTATGTGTTTCTTTATTTTTAAAGAAGATTTCAAACACCCATTTTTTAGACTGTAACATCTTCAGTTTTTGAGATATAAGTATCCACGTAATAGGTACTCAACCCCTTTTTCACCTTTTTTTCACACCCTTTAAAGGATTTTCTGAAAACAAAAAATACGTGTTTTCTTATTTTTAAGGAAGATTCTAAACACCAATTTTTACTGTTAAGCTTGTGAGATATAGATACACTCATTTAAAAAATTCACCCCCCCCCCCCCTTTTCACCCCCTTAGCGATGGAATATCCAAAAATTCTCCCTTAATGAGCACCTGCAATGTAAGATAAATGTATCCTCAAAATTTCATTTCTTTATGTCCAGTAGTTTTAGCTCAGCGATGACAAATCAGTCAGTCAGTCAGTCATTCAGTCAGTCAAGAAATGTTATTCTATATATTTAGATTATGGTTAAAAAGTCCATTTTTAATGTCCTTGTTTGACTGTTAGATACTCCAGAAATGTAAAAATACGAAAACTCCTAAAATTGCAGCTGAAATTTGGTAAAAGAAAACCGTTAATGAGTTCTTTCTTCTTCTTCTTCTTCTTCTTTTATGACCACATAGGATCACTTTAGTCAGTCCGTCGTTCAGGTCTCTTTGAAGGGATTGTTCGGGCTTTGCAGTCTTCCAAGTACTTCTTCAGACGCTCCGATCTTCGTGCCCTTTCCTCAGTTGAAAATATGCGTGTTGTTGGTTTGTTTTGTGTAAGGGTAAAGCGGAGGTTTGTATTCTTGAGTTTTGTATTCAACTTTATCCTATTTGTGGTGTCTTCTGTTGTAAGGCCTATTTCCTTCAGATCCTCTCTTACTTCTCTGATCCATTTACATCCTGTTGTGGTATTTTTTGAGACGAGATTGTGTTGTACTAGTTGTTTCAGAGGTCTCGAATCCTGCATCCTCATGATGTGTCCAAAGAATCCCAGTCTCCTCTTACGCATAGTATCTGTAATGGGTTCTAGCTCTTTGTACACGACTTTGTTAGGTATTAACCACCAGTATCCATCCTTCTGGTATTTTTTGTTGATGTAGGTTCTTCCAATCCTCCTTTCAATTTTCTGAAGTCTGTCAGTCTTTGATTGTTTATTCAGGTGAAAAGTGTTTCTGCTGCATATGTAGCTTCCGGTTTTATGACTGTGTTGTAGTGTTTTATTTTTGCATTTATTGATAGACATTTCTTTTTGTAGATATCCCACGTTAATTTTTGTGCTTTAGCTAATCTGTTTGTCCTTGTTTGGATTGAGATTTTTTCATTTAGGTTATGTGTTATTATTTCTCCAAGATATTTAAATTGAGTTACTATTTTGATTTTTGTTACCATTTATGGTAACTTCTTTTAGTTGTGTTGGTTTTTGGGGCATAATTTCTGTTTTTTCAAATGATATTTTGAGGCCAATTTTATTTGCAATGTTTTGAAGTTCTGATATCTGGGTTTTTGCTTCTTTTATGTCCACTGCTAGTAATGCTAAATCGTCAGCGAAACCCAGGCAATTTGTTTTGATTTTTCGGCCAATCTTTTTAAAGGAGATTGCAAATACCAATTTTCACATTTGTAATATGAGTTCTTTAAATTAAAAATTATAAATTGTTGACAGTCTTGTCTTCAGCTTAGTATGCAATAAGTGGTATGTTCCAAGCTGTCAGAGGAGAGATGGTGTGGGAGGACATCAGTAGACGAATAAGTTTGAGTGGTGTCTTTAAAAATAGGAAAGATCACAATATGAAGATAAAGTTGGAATTCAAGAGGATAAATTGGGGCAAATATTAGTTTATAGGATGGGAAGTTAGGGATTGGAATAACTTACCAAGGGAGATGTTCAATAAATTTCCAATTTCTTTGCAGTCATTTAAGAAAAGGTTTGGAAAACAACAGATAGGGAATCTGCCACCTGGGCGACTGCCCTAAATGCAGATCAGTAGTGAGTGATTGAAGACAACACTGAAAATTTTGTTCATTAAATAACCCTTGAAGGTTAATCCTTCTTTCTTTCTTTCCAACCACATTTTCCTTATATGTGATCTTACTTTTACTTGATTCTTGAAACCTTTGTGCAGAAAATCTGTAGTTTACATTATATTAATCTTTACACCACTCAGGTTTCTGCTTTATTTAGTGTGGGCTAATATTGGAACCTAGAATATATAGTAAAGAATTCTGGCACACTCTCACTCTCTGATCTATATTAAGGTTTTTTTAGTTGCCATACTCTTTTGTCCTGTTGATGCTTTTGTATGATAATTTGATTTCAAGGAGTTTTATCTTAAAGAAAATTATCTTTGTATCATGAGAAATGTTTTCATGATGTTTAATGTAACATTCTGTTTTAGGATGGAGAACAATTGAATGAGACTGAAGGAAAATTCATATTTGAAAAGCAAGGACACGTAAGAAAGCTGCTTATTAGAGGCACGTCTGTCCATGATGAAGGAGAATACACTTGCGCCCTCGGGGAACAAGAATGTACAGCTGATGTCACTGTTGTTGGTAGGTCAAAGAAGACAATATTTTTTAAGTAAAAGAAAGATCCCTTTATATTCCTCCATCCTAATGAATAAATGCCATTGAAATTACCAATATTCTAAACCAATATACTGGGTGGTTCAGCTGCTCCTATTTCTTCAGATTTATGAAACCTGCAGCCCATAACCTAATGTGAAAATATCTCCCCTGTTGTGTGATAATAGGTTATCGTGTAGGTTCATGGCTTGACATATAGCTATTTGTTGCTGATAAACAGCAATAAGGTGGTAATAATAAATGAAAGAACAAATTAAAAAACAAATGAATGCATAGAGCCATGAGTATAAAATGAACTCTCCATCCTGATCACCGGGCGAGTTGGCCGTGCGGTCAGGGGCGCGCAGCTGTGAGCTCGCATCCGAGAGATAGTGAGTTCAAATCCCACTCTCGGCAGCCCTGAAGATGGTTTTTCGTGGTTTCCCATTTTCACACCAGGCAAATGCTGGGGCTGTACCTTAATTAAGGCCACGGCCACTTCTTTCCCATTCCTAGGCCTTTCCTGTCCCATCATCACCATAAGACCTGTCTGTGTCGGTACAACGTAAGGCTGGTTTCACACCAAGGAAGTCTTTACAAGTCAGTTCAGTCACGTCTGGGTACGTCTAGGTCCGTCACGGCCAAGCCCGTCTAGTTAAGTCCTGTGGTTTCAAACCAAGCACGTCCAGTCCAGTCACATCCCCAGAAGAAAGGACAAGGTGTGGATAGAATTCAGTTTTTCTTCTGCCTTGGAAATGGAAATTGAGCTAGTTAAATTTATAGTTTTGCGCCGGATAGGTCGCCGAAAAAAAAAGCAAGATCGCGGTTGTGGGTTCATCCGATTAATTTCAGAAGGGATATCTATGGTGCTTTCTGTCATGTGTTTCCCGACTTGGTGAACGATCCGTTCAAATTTTATATTTTTTTTTCCGAATGGGGTATGAAAGTTTGTGAAGCTTAATGACCTGGTTCAAAAGAAAGTGAAAAGAAAAACACTAATTACCGAAAGGTTATACAACCAGAGCTTCGGCTAGCAATATTTTTAAGGTAAGTTAACACAAATACTACCTTCAATGCAAATAAGTATTTATTACACCACACAAAATAATTATAATCAAAATTATATTATTTTAACATAAATATTATAATTACAGTGATATTAACATAATTACAAAGCATAGATGGGAGTGGCGACCCCATCGTACTAACAGCCTATATCTGCTTCATTCATTACATCCCTGACCCGGTCAATGACTGGAAAACAGGTTGTAGGTTTCCATTTCCACAAAGCATAGACATTTAAGAAAATTGCATAAAAGAAAATCCACTTTTCCTGATTTATGCACAGAACGCAAGAAGGAAAAAACGCTAAATAACTACACTGATCAGAATGTAACTCGTGTTGTTAAAACAATGAGACTCGACTGGACTGGACGCATCAAAATCAAGCCCGGTTTGGTTCCCCTTCCACTTGACGGGACTGGTTTAACCTTGACTTGACTGAGACTTGGTCTGTGTGAATGAAATATAGCTGTGGTAGTCAAAAACAAAGGAAGATTTCCATGTTGGATTTTCCTGTTGACGGACTAGACGTGACTGGACGGGCTTGACGTGACTGGACATGTTTGGTGTGAAACCAGCCTAAAGCAGAATAGCAAAAAAAAAAAAAATAGCCATCCTGATCAAAAACTAAGTTGGCACTGGAACATTAAAGTATAGGAACAGTTGCATCAAATTTCTCCATGGCTGTAGTGGTTAACAGCCAGCATTGAATTTTTTGTTTGGAGATTTGAACCTGGTGTTGGGAGAATGTTTTTAGGCATTTCTTTCAGTTCCATGGGAGCTGCAGTAACAAAGTTCAGAGGTAATTTTGATTACATATCACATTTAACATGACTCAGATATGCGGATGGGTTTGCCTTGCTGCAGACACCACAGTATGCTGAAGAATCATGCCTTTCTTGAGCCCAGATAGTTGCATCTATTCCCTATGCATGGAGTGTGTACCTATTGTTTGGTTGAATGTGTCCAGCATAATGCTGTAAGTGATATTTACAATGCGTTTGACCATAGTCACTGCTTATGTGGTGATATGTATTAAACCGGGCAAGTTGGCCGTGCGGTTATGGGCGCGCAGCTGTGAGCTTGCATCCGGGAGATAGTGGGTTCGAACCCCACTGTCGGCAGCCCTGAAGATGGTTTTCCGTGGTTTCCCATTTTCACACCAGGCAAATGCTGGGGCTGTACCTTAGTGACAGCCATGGCTGCTTCCTTCCCATTCCTAGGCCTTTCCTGTCCCATTGTTGCCATAAGACCTATTTGTGTCGGTGTGCGACTTTAAGCAAATAGCAAAAAAAAAAAAAAAAAAAAAGAAAACTTCCCATTCGTAGGCCTTTCCTATCCCATCGTCGCCATAAGACCTATCTGTGTCATTGCGACATAAAGCAAATAGCAAAAACAAAAAAATTAGATGTTTATTAATGTCTACTTTATTTATTATTACTTCCAGACAAGGATATCTGAAACTTCAGAAAAGTCAAGTTTTCACAAATGCCTATCCAAATACAAAATGAAAATAAGAAAGGCATTAGTGAAAGGGTTTAAACCCTCACTGTTCTGAGTAGCCAGCTATATCTACCATGCATAATTTCACACAGCTACTTCATGTATGCATTTTTAAGCTTTGTAACACTGTATTCGCGAGAAGAGAGGTTCTCACTTCAGTCCTCTTGTTCTCTGGCCCAGTTTTAAGCTTTTATAGAGCTCTCTAGCAGTAGTAATTACATGGCATAAGTTATCACATCTGTTGTTACAGCATCTACATGCCATGTAAAACATGTTTCTATCAATTTTCATGTGATGAGACTGTACAAAATGGTGGCAAATTGACATATCTGTAATTGGTGCTAACCTATCACATCTTCCATGATACTGTGACCTTCCTTTTCTACGAGGTTTGGGGTATAAATCATGGCAACTATGTTTTCCTCACATTTGCACGGGACTGCCATACAGTGGTCATATGCACTGGAAAGCATGGCACTCACAGCACATACACAGCATGAGATGATGGTGCGTTGGACTGGTACCATGCACAGGGCGATGGGGCTGAAGTAGTAAGCCAAGCACTGTGCATAATGGATTTGACAAGGGAAGAACAGCATGCATACATCAAATTGGCTCTTCTCTGAAGTCGCAGTGACAAAGAATGTCATAGAGAGCTTGTGAATACTGTGGTGAATAATGCCCCTCTGTACCAAACCGTTACAAGGTGGTCAGCAGCATTTCAGCACGGATTTGAAACAAGTAGCAATGTGCAACGGTCCAGAAGACCTGTCAGTGTCCAGACTAATGTTTCACGTGTAGTAATTATCACTTCTTGAGTTTCAAGCCAAAACAGTGTCATCCTTATCCATGATAATGTAGGACCTCAAGCAGCAGAGGCTGTACAGAGGAAACTTCAGTGCTGGGGATGGGAAGTACTGGAACCCCCACCATATGCACCGGACCTGTCTTCATGCGGTTTTTACCTTGTCCCCAAAGCGAAAGAACCATTGCCTGGGAGATTGTTTGGGACACGAGAGAACGTTGCCAATGCTGTGAAACATGAGATTGCAAAATTCACACATGGTGAGGTAACTGGAATGCAACGTCTCCCGCATCATTGGCAATATTTTGTGGACAATCTAGAGGCTACTTTGAGGGTTTATTGTAAATATTACTGTACTGTCTGAAAATAAACATTATGTAGCACAAGGATTTCATGGCTGATGGTTTCCTCCCTTTATAGCCTACACCTAGCAGACCCACCTGGAATTATTCATACATTCCACAGCACTCTCACTTCCATTTGTATATTTCCATTTGTCTGGTAGATACCTCATTTGTGTGGGGAAAAATAAAAATTGCTATAACTTTAGCCCCAAACCTCGTATCAAAAGAAAGTGGACTTTTGGAACAATCATGTACGCAATTCTCTTGCGACAGCTATAGAGGTAGATATGGTTTGTACAGAAGAGTAACATTTTGTAAAAATGAATAGAGAATTGGATTCTGCTCTACATAAAAGGGTACAGTGTTTTTGAGATTGGCCTTACTGCCTCTTGTATGGTTTTTGTATTGTACGGGGAAGTGTATATTAGGCTATGTGTATACAGTATAAAAATGGCATGAGATGTTGTGTAAGATCCAACTAAGTGACATTTAATTCCTAGTGGGTGCAGCTGATCCGCCCTGTATATTTGGAGACTAGTTTGAATGATAGATATAACTCAGGCCATTGACCTTGGCAGTATAATGTGGCTGTTTAAAATTTTACATGTACCGTATATTGATTATGACTGCAAGGTGTTCAGATTCAGGAATACATATTCTGTACAATAATGTCATTCATTATTCTGGTTATTCTTAATACGTAGTTCTGTTTGTATCTCTTTCTACCATTCTGCCAATGATTTTTCAGAACTTCCTCCTGAGATTATCACCAAAATGCAAGATGTTACTGTTGCTAAGGGTGAGAAGGCAACATTTGAGATTGAGCTGACAAAGGGTGATGCTTTAGTCCGATGGTTTAAAGATGGGAAGGAACTGCAGTTCTCTGAACACGTTCAGTTGTCAATTGATGGGAAAAGACAGAGACTAAAAGTTTATAATTCTGAGCTGGAGGATTCTGGAGAATACTCATGTCAAGTGGGTGAGCAGACATCATCTGCTCGACTGACAGTTGAAGGTAAGTTGTTAAGATATTTATTTGGACTAAGTTAATATGGCATGGATTTTAAGTATTTTTTGGGCCTGTATATTTGAAAGTCTGATTCAATACAATTAATTTTTAAATGGAAATTTTTCCATTTATTCATTATAGCATTTACTTACTGGTATTGTTTGAAGTACAACGTGACCGTTCCTATTCATTCCATTTCATAACTATTATCCTTATTTTAAAAGGAAGTCTGTAGTATTGGACTTAATTTATGATCATTACCATATGGTATTTTTTCAGAGCCTGCTGTTGAATTCATCAAGCGTCTTCCAGATGTTACTCTTATTCCACTGAATACAGATGCATCATTTACAGTGGAACTCTCAAGAAGTGTTGATGTAAAGTGGCTGAGGTAAGTCTGTTAAACAAACACGACTATCCTCAATCATATGGTAGAATGAAGAGAAATTTTTAGCTTATCTTCATGGTGTACGCTGAGAGTTACTTTCTCAATGTTGTGGAGGTGAAATGAATTTGCATATAGGTATAATTTTGAAGGTTTTGGATGTGAAAATGCCTTTGAAATTTCTTTTTTTTTTCATAATCTGTGCATCCTCCATAGTTGGTTTTTCCTCGGACTTAGCGAGGGATCCCACCTCTACCGCCTCAAGGGCAGTGTCCTGGAGCGTGAGATTTTGGGTTGGATGATACAACTTGGGAGGAGGAACAGTACCTCGCTCAGGGGCCTCAACTGCTATGCTGAACAGGGGCCATACGAGGGGATGGGAAGTTTGGACGGGATAGACAAGGAAGAGGGAAGGAAGCAGCCGTGTCCTTAAGTTAGGTACCATCCTGGTATTTGCCTGGAGGGGAAGTGGGAAACCATGGAAAACCACTTTAAGAACAGCTGAGGAGGGAATCGAACCCCCCTCTTCTCAGTTGATCTCCTGAGGCTGAGTGAACACCGTTTCAGCCCTTGTACCACTTTTCAAATTTCGTGGCAGAGCCGAGAATGGAACCCGGGCCCCCAGGGGTGGTAGCTAATCACACTAACCACTACACCTCAGAGGCAGACCTTTGAAATTTGACATTTGAAATGAACAGATGAGGAATAATACATGGACACATTCTACATAGAGAGGCAGCCAAAATTCATTAATGCCAAGTATATTAATTCCTTTCCAATTAATTGAGAGATGTAATTGTCCACCATTTTCAATACAGTACAATCAGAGATTATTAGATCACTAAAACATTAAAAGAGTAGTACAAGTTTCATACCATAATTTGGGACATCCTCAGCTACATACAGTGTGGGACTAATTGATCCATGATTAAAATTAACTTTAATCTACAAAATGAAGAGGGGAATTTCAGTCCTTCAATATTTTTGACATACAGGTAGCAACATGTTTTAACATTGCTGCTATAAAATGGTATTAACACACTGTACTTTTTGGTGATTTTAAAATACACTGGAAAATATTTATAAAACTACCACTTAAATCAAAGACATGATTCTAATCAGTTCATATTAAAAATCGTTATGGGCTTTATGGTTTGGTGATGCTTTGGAGAAATAAAATATTATACCATGCACTGGTGTTATTCTATAATGTCATGAAGACATTGTCAAAGTTTCAGTAAAATTGCTAGTTCAATGTTCAGTTAAAATCAATTTATAGAAATCTGTTGTTGAACAGGCTTTAGCAAATAAATAGAAGGTTAGTGCAATGTTGGTCTCTGATGGCAGGGAACATTTCTTGTAATATGACAGTAGACGGCCAGCAGGAATCTTGAAAAACTGCTTGAAATGAAAAATCCAGTGACTATTGATGTTAACATCACTTCAATTGACATGAAAAACAATCCTCAACATATTATCATAAAATTTTTCCATAGCTATCATGTATTGGTAGACATTTATTCTATTTATGACCATAACATTTAAGCATGCACAGCCAGCTTAGCAAAATAAACCAAAGAAGCTCTTGCACTAACAAGATTATTATTTTCTGGTAATTTTAATCTTTTCACATTCTCGCGCACTCACCACACTTCACAGCCTTAGCCGTCATATATTGTTGGTATACAAATTTGCATACTGTGTAGCATTTGGCTGACCAATGGGAGAGGAATGAACCCATCTTTTCACCCATTCTCTGTACAGTCAAAGTGAATTGAACCTAAACATAATGAGTTTTTCTGAAACATTGTATATATTGCTTGTCGGAGATTATATACGTGAACTTAAAAGTGGAACTTACTTGCACATGAACATAAACTCCCTAGTATTAGTCATAAAAGTTTTTTAAAAAAGACAACAATTTACAACTATAGTCAGTAATAAGTAAAAGAAAAGCAAACAGACAAACAAATAAAGATGGATACATGAAGTAAAAACCCAATAAAAGATTAGTGGTTGAACATTACTTTGAACACAGATTTTAGTACTTGTAATTATTAGAAAATGAGGTTCATTTGCTTAAATATAAAATGAATGCAGGTTTTCAGAAGTGGTTATTTGTTATACAAGACATAATACATTCTCTCTTTGCCAACAAATACTATCTGTCTTTTTCCTTTCATCATTTAATACACTTTTAAACAATTGCTGGAAGTTTGTTGTTATTTACATCATATTCTGTGTGATTTTATGCTGAGTTATGAATGAATATATATAAGAGGATTGTCTTCTTCCAGGCAAGGCAAGGAGATTAAGCCATCGGGAAGGTGTATTATCACTTCTGAGGGTACTATGAGGAAACTTGTGATTAAGAAAGTCACTCTTGAAGATCAGACTGATTATACATGTGTTGCTGTTAATGTGAAGACAACTTCAAAACTGAAGGTTGAAGGTAAGTACCAGGAAAATATAGCCCTGTGAACATTTCTGCACATACTATTTCTCTCTATGATTTAGTATGAAATTGTGATGGGGAGTACCGGTACTTCATTAAATATTTACCTGTTGTTTAACACATTCACTCCCGGTTCCCTCCACGGGTATTTAATCATGTAGCCCAATGATTTTTAGATGCCACCCTGACTCGCTAGGTAACATGTAACACATTGTTTTAACTCAGTATCACTCCTATAATATAAACCCTAAAATGTCCGACTCATTGGCTGAATGGTCAGCATCCTGACCTTTGGTTCAGAGGGTCCCGGGTCCGATTCCCAGCCGGGTCGGGGATTTTAACCTTCATTGGTTAATTCCAGTGGCTTGGGGGCTGGGTGTTTGTGCTGTCCCCAACATCCCTGCAACTCACACACCACACGTAACACTATCCTCCACCACAATAACACGCAGTTACCTACACATGGCAGATGCCACCCACCCTCATCGGAGGGTCTGCCTTACCAGGGCTGCACTCGGCTAGAAATAGCCACATGAAATTTATAATTTATTTAACCCTAAAATTCTGAAAATTTGTACGTACC
Organism: Anabrus simplex; assembly: GCF_040414725.1. Lineage (NCBI taxonomy): Eukaryota > Metazoa > Arthropoda > Insecta > Orthoptera > Tettigoniidae > Anabrus > Anabrus simplex. The sequence continues at coordinate 169,940,102 of NC_090266.1, read as the reverse complement.
TTCACAAGATGATATAGTGTGATTTTTTCCTTGCCATGACTATTCGTTTTATCACTGAGCACCACTTGAATTTCCAACTGCGCACATCAGAGATCTCGGGACTGGCACATGTTTATTTAGGTCATACATCCCACAAGGTGGGAAATTACCCCAAGCTGTTGTAGAATGTTCATCTGCCCACTGTCTACTGGCAAACTGATATACCGTGTCATGTAACATACATTTGAACGTAAAAAAGTTAGCACAAGTTCAAATCCGACTAAGGTTGGATACGGTATTCTACACATGTAAAACCTAATCCGACCATGATTGGATGTGGGAGTGAATGTGTTAAATTATTTCCAGTGTTGTACATGTCATTTATCTAATTGCATTCAGTTTTAATACATTCTTGCATGGAATATGTATTTTAATGGACTTCATAAGCACAGTGTTTATGACCTGGTATAAATCTTTGCTCTTGTCAATAATTCCAAAGATTCTCTGATGGCTTTTCAAATTTTTATATAGCTCTTAAATCTAATCGTATGTCAACAATTCCAGATGATTATCTCACTAATCTAGGGAATTTGTATTACGATATTCTACTTTGTATATCTTATGATAAAATCACATCGTAATAAGCTCACCAGACAAAAAATTAGTCACTCTAGTGTGCAAGCACAGATGGATCTTTAAGCTTGTACAGATGGCGCACCGAATGAGTCCCATGCTCAACTGCATGTGCACTGCCTGTACGTGAGCATAAGGCAGTAGCAATCAGTGAGGCAATGATATTTCAAGCAGACAGTGTACGTCAGCATTGGTAGATGTAAGGATGTGTCAGAGTGGCAAAAAGGGGCAATCGTGTTTGGCCGTGCCCATGGCCATACGGTGAGTGAAGTTGCTGGATTTGTTGGCGTTTCGCAATGGACTGTTCAACATGTGTACAAGCAGTGGTTTACTACACATGGCCACGAAACTCAACATCAGAATTGTGCTCGTAAAAAGATCCTAACTGAGACATGTCTCACAGTTTGTGAACCAAAATTGCATCCAAACCTGACAGAAATTGCTGCAGTGAGTGAATGAAGGTTCATCCCAACCTGTTCGTGAGAGAAGATTGCGATAGGTACTGCTTGCAATGAACATTTGGAGTTGGTCACCTTGCAAGAGGTCATTGCTCACACAGGCCCATAAAGCTGCGCGTCTTCATTGGGCTAGAAATCATCAAACATGGACAGTAGCTGACTAGCGGAACATAACGGGGTCTGACAAATCATATTTTTGCCTGTATTCCAATGATGCACGTCATCAAGTGCACCGAAGGCCAAATGATGCATTTCATCTTAGATGTGTGCAAGGTCAGATTCAAGCCGAAGGCAGGTGTGTGATGGGGTGTTTTCTGTATCCTGGATTCAGCCCACTCACTGAGGTGACCACTAACATAAACCAGTATGTTTATTTAAACATTCTGGATGAATAGGTGTTGCCTTTCATTCAACATCTGTATGATGAGTATGCTATTGATACCCCAATTTTTCAAGATGACAGCAGCAAAGTTCGTTGGGCTGGACACATATGTGACTGGTTGTATGAATATATATTTTTTTACAACTTGTTTTTCGTCGCACTGACACAAATAGGTCTTATGGCAATGGGACAGGAAAGGGCAAGGAGTGGAAAGGAAGCGGCCGTGGTGCTAATCAAGGTACAGCCCCAGCATTTGCTTGGTGAGAAAATTGGAAACCACGGAAAACCATCTTCAGGGCTGCCGACAGTGGTGTTCGAACCCACTAACTCCCGAATGCAAGCTCACAGCTGCACACCCCTAACCAAATGGCTGACTTGCTCAGTAGGTTGTATGAACACTCCTCCACCCTATTACATCTCGATTAGCCTGCAAAATCACCTGAGTTAAACTCCATTGAAAATCTGTGGGACATGTTGGAACAGCAGGTAAAACGCCGACATCAGCATCCCCAACAATTTGGTGGAAGTGTGCGATGAAATCCCCAGTGAGTGGCTTAACCTGTATGCAACATACCTGCACAAACTTGTGAACACACTTCCTAACCGAACACAGGTGGTTATCAAGTCCAGGGGCAGAGTTACGCGGTATTAAATGATGCTTGTGATTATTTCTCTAGGGGTGACTATTTTTTTTTGTCCGTTGAGCTTATGTTAATTTATAACCTTCAGTTATGGTGTAATGTGTATCCAGCCCTTATCCCATTTCTCTGTGGGGTTGGATATGAACTGAGATGAACCTTCGTAGTGAGGCCCTTCCTGATGTCAACCCATCAGAGTAGTTACTGAGGTGAAATGAATAATGTGACATATATAGTAGCATCAAAGAGTCTGTTCAAGGTTTAATATCTCCATCTGACAGATGAATCACCATCAACAGCATCGTATGCCCTCATTAATTAACACTACAGGGAGGTTTGGAATTGAATCCAGGTTTCTGACTCACAATATAGTGATTAGAAATTTCATACCATCACCTTTCCTATCCTGCCGGCCGACGTTCTGATGGTGAATTTTTTCTTACGAATAGGACCTGAACCAGCTAACCACAGTGTTAGACCATACAAAATCAATGCCTTATTTCAGTTAATGAATTTACGTACCCCTTGGGCTGATGTGGAGTAGGGCTGTGCAATGAGCAAATCTGAGCTCATTCCATTACATTATTATTACTCACTTCTACTACTCAGCTAGTTTGATCAGAGAAAAAACCTGCTGCTAGAATGAACTGAGAAAGAGAGACTCACAACTGAACAAGTCTGGACAGACTCAAACCAGACTCATTGCTCCTCAGTCAAAGTGCACAATATTTGAACAGTAAGCTGTGAATGTCAACCTAAACTTAAAGGCGACTATTGGCTCGGTATACCAGTCAACTCAAAATGTAATCAAACTGCCTTGATTCTGCCATGTGTGTGCATTATGAGTGGTATATGCAGTTATATGCTCAATGATTAAGGCACTTGAACTTCAGAGTTTTCAAGTTGCTCAATTCTGACCAGGCTCATTCTGCTCACTAAGATCAGGCAGCCTGGACAGTTCAATAGACTGATTTGTTCTGTGTTTAGAGGATTTTTGTGATTGGTTCCTTTGAATACTCATTCACCAGAGTGGTCAAGCTGGAAGCTTTGAGTGGGTCTAGACTTCCAAATAATGAGTGTGACCCATCTGTTGCTTTGCACAGCTCTTATACATACTCTCAGTGCAAAAATAGCATAATCAAATTGCTAGGTTAAGAAGAATGACGATGTTACAATTGAAGGTAATTACATGGCACCATCACCAAGTGATGAATAGCTATAGTCTTTTTTATCCCATAAATTTACATTTTAGTAGAATTGTGTTGCATTAACCATAATTTTAATCTAGTTTTTTTTTTTTCAATGTGATGGAATTATTCTCTTGATGTTTAAACATAGTTTCTGTGCTTCTGGATTGATGATACATGTTGTTCATATATTTCTTTTGACATTTCAGTCATTGAGACTGCTCCTCGTATCAATCTGGAGTCTCTACAAAAGGAATACAAGGTTAGGAAAGGAGAAGATGTTACCATTGAAGTAAAATATACAGCAACACCACCACCTAGCGATGAATGGTCTGTAAATGGGAAGGTGGTTAAGAAATCAAAACGGGTAAGATAGTACTGTATATCTGATGAATCCTTTCATATTGTAATTGTACATACATACATACATACATACATACATACATACATACATACATACATACATACATACATACATACATACATACATACATACATACATTACAGACTGTTATGCCTTTCAGCATTCAGTCTGCAAGTCTCTGTAAATTAACTAAGCACTGTCCGACTCGTTGGCTGAATGGTCAGCGTACTGGCCTTCGGTTCAAAGGGTCCCGGGTTCGATTCCCGGCCGGGTCGGGGATTTTAACCTTCATTGGTTAATTCCAGTGGCCCGGGAGCTGGGTGTTTGTGCTGTCCCCAACATCCCTGCAACTCACACACCACACACAACACTATCCTCCACCACAATAACACGCAGTTGCCTACATGTGGCAGATGCCGCCCACCCTCATCGGAGGGTCTGCCTTGCAAGGGCTGCATTCGGCTAGAAATAGCCACACAAAATTATAACTAAGCACTTCCACAGTCCTTTACTTGCAACTAACTCCGTGGCTTCATTTAGTTTCACAACTCTTACATTTAAATCATTAAAATGTGAGTTTAATCTTCATCACCTTGGTTTCTCTCTACTTCTCTTAACTGACCATTGCTGAGCCCATTATTCTCCTAGGTAACCTATCCCCTCTGTACACCTCACATGTCCCTTCCCCCACAAAGCTGGTTTATGTGTACAGCTTCATCTATCAAGTTTATTCCTAACTTAGACTTTATCTCCTCATCTGTTGTTTTCCTAGTCTTTTCTTAAACGATTGCAAAGAAATTGGAAATTTATTGAACATCTCCCTTGGTAAGTTATTCCAATCCCTGGTAAGTTATTCTAATCCCTAACTCCCCTTTCTATAAATGAATATTTGTCACAATTTGTCCTCTTGAATTCCAACTTTGTCTTCATATTGTGATCTTTCCTACTTTTAAAGGCACCACTCAAACTTATTCGACTACTGATGTCATTCCACGCCATCTCTCCACTGACAGCTTGGAACATACCACTTAGTCGAGCAGCTCATCTCCTTTCTCCCAAGTCTTCCCATAGCATATATATAGGCATAGCATATATGAAAAACATAAAATAATAAAATCACACTCTATTATGTTTCAGGTGATTCCAACACTTTCAGAGAGTTCAGCAAGTCTGACTATTAAAAAGGTTGAAGAAGTTGATGTTGGTAATTACACAATTAAACTCTCCAACAATTGTGGAGAAGCATCAGCTGAACTTACATTAATACTAATGGGTAATGAATATTTTATATTTGCTGAAACTTTTTGTTTTAATGACAAAAATGGTGTAGTTTTCTAAAGTAACTGCTGTTTTAATAACATTACAAGCACTCTCCAGTCATTTATTGTGATATTTTATTGCAGAGGTTCCATCACAGCCAGGTACTCCAGAAGTAATTGAAGTTACTAATGAAACTGTTACACTCCACTGGAAAACACCAGATTCAAATGGCAATGCAGAAATTACCAACTATATTTTGGAATATCATGACAAATCTGATTTCACGTAAGTTTAATTTTTATTACAGTTATCGACAATCAGGAAATTTTTAAATTGAGCTTTCATGAATTTTGAATGAGATAAGTTTTACTATAATTTTCTCTTACAATTTATTTATAACTTTTATAAATGTGGAAGATACCTTTAAATGCAATTTTATCTCATATCAAGTATGAAAGAAATAATTTCATACGAATTCCAAACTATGAATTTGTAACACTTCAGTTCATCTATCTACATTTATATCTAGAATTGAGAAATGTCGATAAAGCTTTACTATTTTTGTATTGAAAAGGTGGACTGTTTTAAGTTTTCCTATCATCCAAAGCTTTACTAAACCAAATAGAACTAACACTTAAAAGAACAGTTTTCACATATTTGAAGATTGTATTAAAGCATGTTTTTGTTATAAAACAAGGGTCGGTAGATGCAGAGTGGGTTGTTGTTCCATAAGCTCTGTACTCTGACCGGCCAACCGAGCAGAGGAGAGGTGGTCACGGCTCTACCGTGGCTCTATGCCTCTGCATTCGGGAGACGGGCCTGGGGCACAGTGCTGCATTTCTCACCTGGCCTCACCCGTCGGCTGTCCTGAGAATGGTTTTCCGTGGTTTTCCATTCTCCTGCTCTAAGGTGAATGCCAGGACAGTTCGTAGTATAGGCCACGGCCGCCTACCCCCTCACCTTCGCCGCACATCTCCTTCACCGTAACAAATCTCCCGGCCCGAGAGACGGTGTAACCATCTAAGAGGCCCGCCTCCCCCTTCAGGGGAGGAATGAAAACGTTTCGTAGTAGTAGTAGTAGTAGTAGCAGCAGTATAAAACAAGGAAAGAGGGACTGAGATAATTCTTGAATGATGAGTACTTCTGATTGGTTTGCTGTCTTATCCAAATCTTGATATTGGCTGGGTTAGGGTCACTCCTGAGCTAGAATTTACTTGTAGCAGGGTGGCCAGTTCCTATTTGCTTCTCCTCTAGTCAACAGGAAATGGGCTACCAAGTGGCTACAAGGCCCAGTGTTGCTTAAAGGGCTTTACACTAAAAAAAAATCATAACTTTATGTTGTTGTTTTTTAGGTACATCTCAATGACCACATCTTCCTTCATCTCTGTACAAATTTTCATGTAATTGGACTGTAATGGACTTTGCAAGCGACCACAACACCCCTCTGTACCTCATATGACATTTGTTGTTTGAGTTGCATAATTTACTCTCTTAGCCTCTGTGCTTCATAGTCTAGGTTACTGTAGTCACGCGTCCTACTTTGTGAACCATGGGCAATGTCCAAGTGAGATAGTAAGTGGTCCTTAGTGTCCAGTTGCTATGAAATAGGAGTAGGCATCTCGAACATTGTGTTCAGGCGGCAACGACTACACAACACCAGTGGTCCCTAACTACGTGTAAGTAGGGTAGCATCCTGCTTCACAGAATTTACCAAGCTCACAATATTTTAAGCAAGCCTCGGACCTATGAGAGTAATGGAGTACCGCTTCCATTTGACAGGCAAGGTAGACTCTTTGGAAACAACTTGCCGAACAAAATGGAATTCAATGGGGAGTTATCAATACCAAGGGGGTTGATGGAAGGAAGAAAATAGAACTGGCTGTCAGCAAAGAGAATGCATCAGTATGTATTTGTGTTAATGATTTTCGGGCTAGGGAAGATAACAAGGAAGATATAGGAGAGTGACGTGTGTTAAAAAGAGAAGGAAAGAGTATGGGTTTGGATTGTTCATCAGGAATACCATTGCACCCAACATAGTTTCTGTGTGGCACATGAATGAGTGAATGATGTGATTAGATTTAATAGTTGGAAGAGGAATTATCTCATCTTAGATGTGAAGCTTCCATGGTCTGTTGAGTTATTTAGTTCTTCTTCTGGGTTGAATCATGTTGTTGTTTTCTGTACATTGCATACAGTTTGCTGATGTTTTGAATTTGCGGTATTCTTTGTTATGGCGACTGAAATACCCCTATTCAATCTGAGGTAATCAGGCTTGCAGGCAACTAATCAACTACAAGAGTAGTCATTGTGCTGGCCTTTAAATAGCCTTCTCTCTCTAGCTGATGTAAGCCCTTCAGGGGCTGATGAAAGGTTTGGAAGGTGTGTGTCATTTGCCATGTAGCTGAAACAGCAATTCATGGATGCCCATTATACATAGATTACAATATGCAGCTCACAACTTGAACATACAGGATGAAACTTCGTTATGTAATTAGCACTGGGAATCCACAGCACAAAAGTTATTCTTTCAGAATTAAAATTTTAATAATTTTAATAATAATAACTACTTTTACAGTTTTCGGAGACACTGAGGTGCCAGAATTTAGTCCCGCAAGAGTTATTTTATGTGCCAGTAAATCTACCCACGTGAGGCTGACATATTTGAGCTCCTTCAAATACCATCATACTGAGCTAGGATCAAACCTGCCAAGTTGGGGACAGAAAGCCAATGCCACAACTATCTGAGCCCCTCAACCCGGCAATTGAAAATTGAATTCTTCTAAAATACTTATAAATGCATCTCTTAATATCATTTAGGTCTGTCCCCTAGAAGAAAAGCTCCACTTTCAAGAAAAATGAAATTACTGTCCCTTTTCTTCTTAAATTTTGGGGATATTGTATTTTAAAAAGTAAATGGGAACGAGGTTTTTAAAGGCCAGTAATGAAGAATGACATCTTTAATTTTTTTTTTTTAATATACAGTACAATGCTCTGTACAATATTCTATATACAGTCCAAATGTCAAGAAAAGCCCTCAAATATTTGCAGAGTTATTACATTTTTCAAAAATATACATTTGCTAGTGTATGAGAACCCTTAACTTTAGAGATCTCACAGGATCCAATATTTCAACATCGTTGTATGTTGGCCCAGGTTTTTTAAGAATACCGTAATTTGATGATATGATGAATTAGGTCCAGTAGTTATGATTCTCTCATTATTTTCATGGTATTTTTCTTTAAGAATACAAATATTAAGATCATCATAACTATGTCAATTGTTGCTTTTTTAGTAGAATGAGTCATTAATTGCCTTGTTTGCTCCATCTGCACCCTCAGTCCAGAATTAACTGGCTGGCAATTGAACCCGGAGCTTCTGGCCTGCTCCCTATACCATTAGGCTAGCTACACAATTAAATTAACGTCATTCTATGTTCATTCTTGTGCAGTGTGAAAAGTGGTTTTACCCTCATTTCTCAGAATTCTTCTGTGCCTGATTTTGATATCATATATCCCACAAAGCAAATTACCAGAATATAAACATCATGAGCTTCGTACTTTAGGTAGGGAAAGTCTAAATGGTAATCATGAGATAGCATTACTGTACAGATTGTATTATCTACAAATAGAGCATTAGACTTCTCACAGTTATTAATAATTATTTTCATAGGGTGACTGATAATAAGAATGTGACTGACATTCATTTGATTATAATCAAATACAATATATAATTTAAGAATGATTGAAAGACTTGCCTCATGTAATAATTTTCATGAACACAACTTCCAAATGCAAATTTATATTACTGTAATATTTTAAATAGCACTGGGATTTATATATGATTTCTATTCTTTCTTTCAGATGGATTAAAGTGAATGAAACCTTCAATATTGTTGAAACAACTCACAAGGTGACCAAACTGGTGCATAATAAAGAATATATGTTCAGAGTTACAGCAGTGAATGAAGTTGGCCCTAGTCAGCCATCTCATAATACTCAGTACATTAAGATCTGTGCTCCAGTACAGGCAGAACCTCCTACCATACAAGAACCTCTCAAAGGAGTTGTGTGTGGACTTAAGCAGTCCCTTACTCTATCGTGTGTCATTGGTGGCATTCCTGAGCCAGACATTAAATGGTATGTATTTAGGCAGAAAGATCTCGCCATGTGTATGTTTGAACTTTTTTTTTTAACTTTTGTATTTTATGGGATATGGGAAGAGGTCCTCAAATGTAACTTCAGAGGTGGAAATTCTTCCAGCAGATTTTGTAGTTAGGAATGATATTTATATCAGCACTTGTTTAAAAATCATATTTAAAATCAAATGGGTAACTGCAACTACACTCAGCAGCCAAAAAAAAAGTATTTCAGACAATTTAATGTTAGTCCATTTGAAACGTTGTATAAATGAAATGTTATGACATTACAGCAATATGGCAATTAATCATAAGTTAATTAGCTCATTTGAGAAGTTTCAGTGCGATAATTGATAAACATAATTGATTGTGACAATCACAACACCAATATTGCCGTTTCCCACCTTTAGACAAGAATAACCACAAACAGCTATTTTAAGGTTTATTGCTGTGAATTCTCATGCCGTGTATTTTTGTGGACATTAGGGCTTGTCTGAAACAGTTAGTCTTGCTTCTAAGTCAGGCCATAATGGCTCTTTCAACTGAAAACACAGCCGGGGTCATGGCATTAGTGGAGGATGGGCGCAGTATATGCTGTGTAACAGACGTTATAGGCACGCCTTGTTCTAACATGAACAGAACTGTTAAAAGGTACAGAGAGGACAATATCTACCACCAGGAGGCCCAGTTCTGGTCATAGGGGAATCACTACTGAGCGCGATGATTGCTTTCTCGTAATGTAAGATCTTCATGATCTAGGCACAACAGGTGTAGAGGCCAGAAATGGATTGCTGCAAGTACAGGGCACGAACATCAATGAAAGGACAGTAAGGAGGAGGTTGTATGAAGCAGATTTTAAGTCCAAGAGGCCTGCCACAGGACCTCCGCTTACAAGTGAGCACTGTGCCTCTCGGATGCGATTCGCCAGTGCCAATCAAAACTGGACTGTGGAGCAGTGGAAGTCAGTGCTGTTTACGGATGAATCCAGATTTTGTTTGAAGACACCTGATGGAAGGGAGAGAGTATGGAAAAGGTCCAGGGAACATTATTCATGCTGTACTTTCTCTGCAAGGACACTGTTCATTGGAGAATCTGTGATGGTCTGGGCTGGGATTACCACTGATGCACGCACATAGCGTATTGTTCATCAAGAATGGAAGTCTGACAGCTCACCGATACATTGAAGAAATTTAGTGAATCACATGGTACCTTTTGCACATATCATCAGCGAGAACTTTATCCCGGTGCTTGACAATGCTCGTCCACACGTTACCGTTTATGTACATGGTACCTGGATGAAGTTGGAATTGAGCGCATGGTGTGGCCCGCTCATAGTCCTGACCTAAACCCAATAGAGCATGTGTGGGATGTGTTTGGGAAACGTGCTGTTGTTCCCCTGATACAATGGCTCAACTGTGGGCTGCACTCTAGGCAGAATGGGAGTTCATACCTCAAGAGAACATTCAATATTGCATCCTTAGCATGCCTGATCAAATCCAAATTCATGTTGGTGGACTGTTGTGATTGTCACGATCAATAATGTTTCTCAGCTATTGAACTGAAACTTTTGAAATGGGCTATTTAATTTAAAATATATTGCTATATTGTTGTAATGCCATAATATTTGATTTTCACCATGTTTCAAATGGACTAACATAAAATTTTGTCTGAAATGTGTAGTGTTTCACATTTTTTGCTGGTGAGTGTATATTTCTCTGATTCTTGCAGGAGATTAATTTCCCTTGAAAAGCTTTCATTTTCTTGCCAGATGTCATTAATAGCAAGATGTAAAGGCTTTGGATCCCAATGAAGCAAAACTTTATATTCAAGTATAATAATTATGACTTACGTTCCATTTGGGGCCGGGTGAGTTGGCCGTGCGGTTAGGGGCACGCAGCTATGAGCTTGTATCCGGAAGATAGTGAGTTCGAACCCCACTGTCAGCAGCCCTGAAGATTTTCTGTGGTTTCCCATTGTCACACCGGGCAAATGCTAGGGCTGTACCTTAATTAAGGCCACGGCTGCTTCCTTCCCACTCCTAGGCCTTTCTTATCCCATCGTCACCATAAGACCTATCTGTGTTGGTACGACATAAAGCAAAATTCAAGTTTAAAAACTTCATGTTAATTCCATATTGAACTGAGAATCTGATGGAAACAAGAGAGGTCCACTTATTCAATACCATATAATGTTATAAGATAAATTATAACATTTCATTCACCTGGATCAATACTTTAATGCTGGTTTGAATCTTAATGATATTTCTGAGAAATTGTTTGATTTTTTGATAGTGTTTTTCAGACTCAGAAAAGCTTCCAATAGCAAATCAGTTTTTCATAGCATACAGAAAACGTTCTCACGCCACGCCCTCTCGCCGCAATGCCCTGCATAATTCCCCTCCCTCTTCCCTTCTTCCTTCATTGCCATTGGCTCTGGGCCCTTCCTACTCCTTCTCAGTACCTCCCTTGTTCTGCTTCCCCCTCCCTTCCCCTCCAATGTGGGTGGATTGGTCATGGTGTCTTGCAGCTCTCAGTGTCTTCCCTAACGTCTAAAAACACACATAATATATACGCTCCCAGAGGTGAGTCTCTTATTCACATTAATTCTTATGACAAGATCTTTTAAAAAAGCCTTCTTCACATTTTTTCTTTCTTTTTATTTGCTTCAGGTCCTAATTTGAACCGAGAACATCATTCAGTAGGTACCCTGGAAACATGGCGTCTGCCATTTTTCATTTAAAAATATCTTGTTATTTAATACTTAGCAGACTGAATCCAGCCGCGTTCTTTAAGTTAGGGAAGACCTATGTTTTATTACGCAAAACACTGTCTGAAGTTCTCTCATGTTCTTATTTAGTACTGGAAGTTGTTATGTCTTTTGACTGGTTACGTTATTTTAATGACAGCCATTTTTAACCAATAGAAAAATGGTTTCTTAATTCTTGCACCTGTTACTCTAATACTCAGTGGATGTTCAGCAAGAAAACCTTTTATACATATGTTCTTACAAAATAAAAGAATATGCTCTTGGACTTTTATGATAGTGAAGCATTGGATTTTTGTCCTCGGCTCAATTTAATCTGCTCACATATGGTTTAATGTTTTTAGATTCAGAGGACTTTTGTCAAGAGGACGTATATTCAAAGTTTTAAGTCAGTTGGTGCTATTTTTAGGTTTAAGTCATAAGTTAATGTTTATGGATCATGTTTTTAATTAGGTCTTGCCAGTTTTGTAAAATTTGTGTATACTTTATGCATTGTTTATTGTAACCTTGTCAATGTATATTTTTCTTATTTTTGGCTGATGATGATGCATGGAGCATCGAAACCGGTACTATGTATAATAAAATGTTATAATTTATCTTATAACATTATATGGTATTGAATAGGTGGACCTCTCTTGTTTCCATTAGATAAAGCAAAATTTTAAAAAAAGTTTCATTTGGAAGAACACACTCTGGATCTCAGAGCTGTAGTTTCATCTTGAATTCTAGCCTTTACATTTTAAAGTTTGATTCCTTGTGTTCACCATATGCTAATTCATTAGAAAAATGTTCTGATACATTGTACTAAATTGGGGGCTGATAATCATGTAGTTTTGTTCCTGAAAGAGCAATCACCACCATGATCACATTGTTGCATACAGCTTAAATATCCTTGAAAATTTACATATACATATCGACCAAAAGCACAACCCCAGGCACAACCTTAATGAAACTGTAGAAACAATATTTTATTTGAAGAATTGACAAACATGAGCAATCAACAACAGATGGTAAAAATATTCGCAACACACGTTAAACAAGTCACTTCCTCCATTCTGGTTGCTCCTAATCCCCCTTCATACACGCTCCCCCTCACTAGTAACAGCTCAGGGCAAGCAGCAGCGCGTATTTATTTAGACAACTACCTCACTTGACAATAACAACATCTAGGGCTGGAAGAACTGGAAGACTTGGTCTTTATTTTTTACGCATTTTTGAAACCACATTTGCCGTCATAGAGATTTTAAATATTCATCTTCCAATTCTCTTCTCATTGTAGATTTGCTAAATATTGTGATGTTATTTAGAAACTTGCCAGTTTAACAACATACCATCAAGTTCCGAATTGACAACATAATCTAACACAGTTCCACAAAAATGTTGTCAATGCTCCAGAACAGTCCAATGCTTCCAGTTATATACGGCCGGCATGTACCATAACAGCATGCCAGAAATTTGGTAGAGAGACGTCTTTACATTGTGTCGTTCGATTTTGCAATGAAGAATTTACTAGCACATTCTCTAACTCACAAACCAGCAAAGCAATGTGCATTAAAAATGTGGACACTTATTTTATTGCAACATCAAAGTGTATTTTTTAATATGTATGATTTTTATGTATACCTTTGTACATGGCATTTAGATCTATTTTAATTATAGCTGAAGATAGCCAAAATTAAAGGCTAAAACATGTCGTGATGTTTCAATGAACTTTTAATATAATAAGCACGATAAATATTGAACAGGTAGACGTATCAATAAATTATTTTATTAGAATTGAATCTCTGTACATTATATTGTCAATATAGAACCAATATGAAATTTACAAGATGTAATCTATACTACTCTTCACTTACCATACACGTAAATCATGCATCAATGTACGACTGTTCACTCCTTGAGCGTGGTGCTGAGCTGTGGAATTCTCACGCATTGAAAATTAGGAATTGCACAACATTAACCTCTTTTAAAAGATCTTGCTGGGATTTCCTCTCCAAGTGCATAGCCAGGTTGTATGAATGCATGGGTGAATATGAGAATGAATGACATAGTACTTAAGTACAGGGTGTCCGGGTTAAAGGTATAATAATATAAAATTTAATAACTTGAGAAATAATGGAGATATTTATTGGCGGGTTTTTTCTACTACTAGGGTAACTCAAAATGAATTCTGTGTTCACTTATGGTGGCGGTGGTACCACATGCGCATGTGCGTAACTGCATTGTTCATGAGAAGCGCTCCAGTAACCATGTGGACTCCACAGCAGAAGGTGTTCTGTGTGCTTTTGCTCGTGGAGATAAAATCCATTACACTAGTACAACGTAGATTTCGGCATGAGTATGGACTGTTACCAATTGATGATGTTCCCACTTACGTAACAATCATGAAATGGGACAGGCACCTTTGAGAATCTGGGCCCTTGCTGTCGATGTCGGGCCGCCACGCCAAGCACGCAGTTTCAGAGGCTACTGTTGATTTAATCCGTGAGTCCTTCAAGCGGAGCCCTCGTAAGTCAATTCAACAAGCTGGTAGGCAGTTACAGTTACCTCATTCGACAGTACACGATGTCATCCACAAAAGGTTGCACCTACGGGCATACAAACTGTAGCTTCATCAGAAAATCAAACCTCAGGACAGGCCGCTACGGAAGGCATTCACGGAGACAATTCTGACAAAAATTGATGGAATCGAGGCATTCCTCGATTCGGTCTGTTTCTCGGACGAGGCTACATTCCATACATCCGGGACAGTAAACAAGCACAATTAAACTGAGGTTAAGTTATAAGGAGATTCCCACCTTCCAATACCTGTCAATTTCTTATATCAGTTTTATTGTTTAGGTGGGAATCTCCTTATAACTTAACCTTAGTTGCATTGAGCCGATACGGGACAAAATATGAGATTTATAAGCTGTAAACAAGCACAGTTGCTGCATATGGGGATCTGAACGCCCTCACGTAGTGATAGAGTTGGAATGGGACTCTCCAAAAGTGAATGTTTGGTGTGGATTGTTGAAGGACAGGGTTATTGGCTCATTCTTCTTTGCGGAGCCTACAGTTAATGGAACACATTACCTAGACGTGTTGGAGCAGCATGTTGTTCCACAACTTCCTTGTGACGTGATCTTTCAGCAAGATGATGCACCATGCCATTATGCGGAAGTTGTGAAGGATTACTTGAATCGTGAATTCCCAGATCGCTGGATTGGGAGAGGTAGTCCATCAATTGCTTGGCCCCCTAGAAGCCCCGACGTTACGTCACTTGATTTCTTTCCTGTGGGGGTTTGTCAAGAATCGGGTGTACCAGACACTAGTTCGTGATCTACCAGATCTGCGTCATCGCATTCATGCAGCTATCGCAAATGTTACGCCTACAATGGTGCAGAACACTTGGAGATAAGTGGAATACCAATTAGATGTCCTTCACGCCACTAATGGTGAGCATAACAAGGTTTGTTAGGTATGTAAACAACCATTTTGAGTTATCCTACTTGTAGAAACAAACCGCAAGTAAATATCTCCACTACTTCTCAAGTTATTAAATTTTATATTATTTTACATTATTATACCTTTACCCGGACAGATCATTAGTTTCCTGTGTAACTCTAGAGCCAATGGTGCATACTATCATATATCATAACTCTTTGTTTATGGGTTACTGTAGTCACGTCCTAGTTCGTGAACCTTGGGCAACGGCTGAGTGGCCTAGTAAGTGGTCCTGAGAGTCGGGATACCACTTGCTATGAAATGGGAGTGGGCATCTCGGACATATTCAGAGTCATTTCCCTCCTTGTGCTCAGGCGGCTAGGACTATACAATTCACTGGTGGTCTATAACCCGTAAGAGGAGAGATCCTCACTTGGACTATGTGCAAGTAGGGTAGCATCATGCTTCATGAATTTACCGAGCTCAGAACATTTTAAGCAAGCCTCGGACCTATGGGAGTAACGGAGTCCCACTCCCATTTGACAGGCGAGGGACTCCTTGGAAACAACTTGGCGAACGAAATGGAATTCGATGGGGAGCTATCAATATTAATGGGGCTTATGGAAGAAAGAAAGTAGAACTGGCTGAGTCAGCAAAGAGGATGCATTTGGATGTGCTAGGAGTAAGTGATATTCAGGTAAGGGGAGATAACGAGGAAGCGATAGGACATTATAAAGTGTACTTGACGGGTGTTAAAAAGGGAAGGGCGGAGTATGAGGTAGGACTGTTTATCAGGAATACTATTACACGCAAATGAGAGAATGATGTGGGTAGATTTGTCAGTTGGAGGAATTAGGGCTAGAATTGTGTCTGTGTATTCACCATGTGAGGGTGCAGATGAGGATGAAGTTGACAAGTTTTATGAAGCATTGAGTGACATCGTGGTCAAGGTCAACAGCAAGGATAGAATAGTGCTAATGGGCGATTTCAATGCAAGAGTTGGGAATAGAACTGAAGGATACGAAATGGTGATTGGTAAATGTGGGGAAGATATGGAAGCTAATGGGAATGGGAAGCATTTGCTGGACTTCTGTGCTAGTATGGGTTTAGCTGTTACGAATACATTCTTCAAGCATAAGGCTGTTCACCGCTACACATGGGAGGCTAGGGGTACCAGATCCGTAATAGATTATATCTTAACAGACTTCGAATTCAGGAAATCTGTTAGGAATGTACGAGTTTTCCGCAGATTTTTCGATGATACAGACCACTATCTAATCTGTAGTGAACTAAGTATCTCTAGGCCTAGGGTAGAGAAAGTGAAATCTGTCTGCAAACAAATAAGGGTAGAAAATCTCCAAACAGCAAGGGAATGCCTAGGAACAACTGTGTGTAAAGATGGGAAAAGGCGAACATCTTGGTGGAATGATGAAGTGAGAGCAGCTTGTAAACGTAAAAAGAAGGCTTATCAGAAATGGCTCCAAACAAGGACCGAGGTAGACAGGGATTTGTACGTAGATGAAAGAAACAGAGCGAAACAAATAGTTGTTGAATCCAAAAAGAAGTCATGCGTAGATTTTGGTAACAACCTGGAAAGGCTAGGTCAAGCAGCAGGGAAACCTTTCTGGACAGTAATAAAGAATCTTAGGAAGGGAGGGAAAAAGGAAATGAACAGTGTTTTGAGTAATTCAGGTGAACTCATAATAGATCCCAGGGAATCACTAGAGAGGTGGAGGGAATATTTTGAACATCTTCTCAATGTAAAAGGAAATCATCCTGGTGGTGTTGCGAACAGCCAAGCTTTATGGGGAGGAGGAAAATGATGTTGGTGAAATTATACTTGAGGAAGTGGAAAGGATGGTAAATAAACTCCATTGTCATAAAGCAGCAGGAATAGATGAAATTAGACCTAAAATGGTGAAGTATAGTTGGAAGGCAGGGATGAAATGGCTTCATAGAGTAGTAAAGTTAGCATGGAGTGTTGGTAAGGTACCTTCAGATTGGACAAAAGCAGTAATTGCACCTATCTATAAACAAGGGAACAGGAAGGATTGCAACAACTATCGAGGTATCTCATCGATTAGTATACCAGGCAAAGTATTCACTGGCATCTTGGAAGGAAGGGTGCGATCAGTCGTTGAGAGGAAGTTGGATGAAACCCAGTGTGGTTTCAGACCACAGAGAGGCTGTTACAATCAGATTTTCAGTATGCGCCAGGTAATTGAAAAATGCTACAAGAGGAATAGGCAGTTGTGTTTATGTTTCGTAGATCATTGCCATACTGGGGGACTATGGAATTAAAGGTAGATTATTAAAATCAATCAAAGGTATTTATGTTGACAATTGGGCTTCAGTGAGAATTGATGGTAGAATGAGTTCTTGGTTCAGGGTACTTACAGGGGTTAGACAAGGCTGTAATCTTCCACCTTTGCTGTTCGTAGATTACATGGATCATCTGCTGAAAGGTATAAAATGGCAAGGAGGGATTCAGTTAGGTGGAAATGTAATAAGCGGTCTGGCCTATGCTGACGACTTGGTCTTAATGGCAGATTGTGCCGAAAGCCTGCAGTCTAATATCTTGGAACTTGAAAATAGGTGCAATGAGTATGGTATGAAAATTAGCCTCTCGAAGATAAATTGATGTCAGTAGGTAAGAAATTCAATAGAATTGAATGCCAGATTGGTGATACAAAGCTAGAACAGGTCGATAATTTCAAGTATTTAGGATGTGTGTTCTCCCAGGATGGTAATATAGTAAGTGAGATTGAATCAAGGTGTCGTAAAGCTAATGCAGTGAGCTCGCAGTTGCGATCAACAGTATTCTGTAAGAAGGAAGTCAGCTCCCAGACGAAACTATCTTTACATCGGTCTGTTTTCAGACCAACTTTGCTTTACGGGAGTGAAAGCTGGGTGGACTCAGGATATCTTATTCATAAGTTAGAAGTAACAGACATGAAAGTAGCGAGAATGATTGCTGGTACAAACAGGTGGGAACAATGGCAGGATGGTACTCAGAATGAGGAGATAAAGGCTAATTTAGGAATGAACTTGATGGATGAAGCTGTATGCATAAACCGGCTTCGGTGGTGGGGTCATTTGAGGCAAATGGAGGAGGAGGTTACCTAGGAGAATAATGGACTCTACTATAGAGGGTAAGAGAAGTAGAGGTAGACTAAGACGACGATGGTTAGACTCGGTTTCTAACGATTTGAAGATAAGAGGTATAGAACTAAATGAGGCCACAACACTAGTTACAAATCGAGGATTGTGGTGATGTTTAGTAAATTCACAGAGGCTTGCAGATTGAACGCTGAAAGGCATAACAGTCTATAATGATAATGTATGTATGTATGTATGCATTATCATTATCCACAGTCATTTAGTTACGGTAAAGAATTTAGTAAATATGTTATCATATTCCCTTTTTCTCACTGTAGATATTATATTGAAAGCTTCTCTGCCCCCATCATCATTATATTCATTATCTTATTAATTTGTAAGAATATATACAATCTAACCTATAACAAAGAATGTGGTTAAGACCGAGACAGGACCAAGAGCCTTAACTTCGCCACTTGTAAAGGCATAAGTAAATAAATAAATATATATAGATAATATGAAGAGAAAAGAGCACCAAATAAATATTGGCTCGTTTTCTAAATCCTGCAGTTGCTTAAGTGCGGCCAGTATCCAGTATTTGGGAGATAGTGGGTTCGAATCCCACTGTCGGCAGCCCTCAAGATGGTTTTCCATGGTTTCCCATTTTCGCACCAGGCACCTTAATTAAGGCCACAGCCGCTTCCTTCCCAGTCCTAGCCCTTTCCTCTCCCATCATCGCTGTAAGACCTATCTGTGTCGGTGTGACGTGAAGCCAATAGCAAAAAAGAAAAAAAAATTCTACATCACTCCCCAGTATTCCAATGGCTTGTAACTGTTTATGAATACCAAATAAAATATCTGAATAAAAATATATATAAATAAATAACATTACTCAAAAACTTCATAAAATACTTGAAATAAATTAAATTAATAAACTTAATAACAATAATTAATCGAAATGTCCGTAGTATGGGCGCCAGAGTTCACCAGAATGGATCCCTCGAATTTAGATAGATCGTGATAATTCTTTATATCCCAGGGCGTGTACATAATGCTGGTTACTAGTACATCTGCTTCAGGCCTTACTTAACCTTCTGAAAACGACTAAATAAGTAGGAACTGCACCTAGGTTCATCAATAACTCCACTGATTCTAAAATATCTAACTATATTCTCAATAAAATCCGTACATGAGCACCTCATCAACACACCAAAATACACTTATAATACACAAACAAAAGATTGCTGGAAGACTCCGTATTTACAACAACAACAACAACAATGAAAACAGTGGGAAAAGGAAAGCGAGAACTAAGCTACCATTTGTAGTTAGTTCGTTGAACAATGTACATATATGTCTATGAGAACCCTTCACTGTCTCTGTATCAACACGACTTGCCGATTCTCATAATCAGCACGTATAATATCACACCGATACTGTACCTCGTAATACTATGTTCACTGATTTTAACACTTGTTGTAAAGATATATACATCTGAGCAACACACGCTTGTCGATCCTGAACATAAATTATGGAAAGTCTGAGAGAGCTTTCACCAACATATAATGCCAAACCACCACAAGTGCTACAATACTAAGTTATATGTCAGTCACTTCTCACAAACATAAGAATACTACGTTCCAAAAACGTTTGAAGTCCAGTCCAGTATAGTGCAGCAGTGTCACTCCAGTACCGTATATCCAGTTTCACTTCCGTATGTGTTCGCACTCCTTCATCCCCGTACAGTGTCTTAGCACTACTAAATTCTGGTACAATGTGTCATTTCCCGCCGTATGATCAATCTTTATAGACATCAGCATTCCCCTTCCTCTCACATGATACGTCTGGATTGATCCTCACCAGCCAATCATGGTAGATCCTCATGTCAAGACCACGCCGTGAACTCCTTCCAGTGTCCCAAGGCAATAACACACTCTGGGGTGTTTCACATGAGTCATGGAACTTTCCTAGTACAACAACAAGCTCATCTCATCAGACTGAGATATATACATGACTCATAGAACTTCTCGACAACAACAACAAGTACATCTCATCAAACACTGGAGTAGACACATGACTCATCCAAATTACCAGAGTTATTAAAGCAACGTTTTCCCACTCGTTGCTCAAAACAAATTACTCATACTACATATATGGAGATCTCCCAGCTTACAAATATAAATGACAAAATATACAAACATAATAATAATAATAATAATAATAATAATAATATACTGGCAATAACATCTCTCACTTCTACATATAGTGCGGGGGTGTGATATATGTACTGTCACCGGCTCATTTATATATTATCTACATATACCTTAAAAATTATCATACATTTGTTGCATATTGTTTTAGGTTGAGAGATGGCAAAACTTTCAAGAGTAAAAGCATGTCATATGAAAATCGCCTAGCCAAATATACCATTAGTGAAACAACAGAGACTACTTCTGGAACTTACTCCTGTCAAGCAAGAAATGATGCTGGGTTTGCAGAAACATCATGTCAAGTAACTATACAAGGTAAGTCATTAGGGCAATTACCAAGTAAACTATAATGTAAAAGTAGCCTCTAATATATAGCTATCAATCTATTGTAATGTGAATGGAACTCTGCAATTTGAAATTTGTGGAGACAAATGAGTGCACAGTTGCCATCACACCATTCCCGTACCTGTAGAAAAGCCATTGAATTTGATGAATGGGTATTCAGATTGAAAAACAGGCTAAGAGAGAGAGAGAGAGAGAGAGAGGGGTGTACATTACTGTTAGTCTTGAAAATACTCTCTCTCAGCCTGTAGACAAACATAGCGTGATGATATTTTGGTTCACCCTCTGCAATTCAATCTCATGAATCTTCAAAATTTTGGTGCAAATATAATTTTTTCAGTCCTTCTATACACTCTCTTTCAAACTACCCCACAAATAAAGGTTACAAGCTATTAAATTGGGAGAACAAGTTGGCCATAAACCTGCACTGATTATTCTGTCCCCAAAAAACATCAAGCACTGCATTCATTGTATTGCAATTGGTATGTGCTGTAGCCCCACTCTTGCTGCAAATATCAGAGTGACCTTTATTGTTCAGTCAGTTGAGGAAGAAACTTGTTTAGTAATAATTATATGTATCAGTCAGAATTAATGTTGTCGTTAAATAAATTGGCTCTACAATTCTTTTAGCACTAATAGTGCACCAAACTCATATTTTAAGTTCATGAAGTGGAGTTTCATGAATTATTCTTGGATTTTCATGTGATCAATATAGGTTAGTTTGTAAATTTACATATCCATATGAATAAAACCATGCCTCATCAGAAAACAATTCAAAAACAGAACTAATTCAGGATTTAATTGAATTCATTACTGTTAACAGCTTGAAGAAACCAATTGCAGTAATGTTCTCTAGTGGCTGGATCTGTTGGGCTTAAACTTTGCACAGCTTAAATTTCAGTTTTTGTGCTTCCTTCTGTGCAGAAGAATATGAAACCTCACTTTGCCAAGCCAGTTCCCTTGAATATTTTTGGGGTGATTGCTCAAGTCTTTCACAAGTATCCTGAATTCTTTCTTCATCAGTTAAGACAGTTGGTTGTTTATCTTTTTCACTCCAGTGGACTGCTGTGGCATTTGGGAGAACCCCTTCCCTTGAGAGGTAGCCAGTGGTCTCCTCCAGCAGTCACATGGGAGTGACTGAGCTTATGATTGTTACTAATGCCCGATTTTGGACTTCTAATTTGAATACCAACATAATTGGTCCGTTATTGTACAATAAAAATTTTTCCAGCTAACTCATTCCTGTTGCCAGTCTTTCGCACCAGTGTGCCAATCTGGGCTCATTAGTTGGTAACTAGCATACCTACCAAGAGGCATGGCTAGTGCATACCGTGGAGGCCACTGCGTAGGCTACTTAGAACTAGCAGCAGTGCCAAATGCACTATGAGAGACTTGTCTCTTTTTCAAAAATTGATGCCTGCCTGGCCATCAGATGTTACAGAAAACCATTCCCATTGGAAACATGAAATATTTGTCCCGAATGAGTGAATTTAATAATACCAATATAATTGGTCCATTATTGGACTTATGGAAATTGATTTCTAACATTCTAATTTGAAGAAAAATACATTTATATATTCATATAAAATAAGGTGATTTAAATCAAAATTTGATCATCATCTTGCACAGCTTCCAGTGACTGGCCATGTCTGTTTAGGACATAAGCCTCACAATCATCTTTTGTCTTCCCACCATCTCTCTGTCATCACTTTGTTCCAGTCTTCCACTATTTTTTTCACCCAGTCTTCCACTTATTTCAACCATCTGTCTCTTGGTCTTCCTCTTGGTTTCCTGCCTTCCGCACCCACCTCATGTATCTTCCTGGATATACTCTTCTCCATTCTCTTCACGTGTCCATACCATCTAAACTTTGATTCCTCTATCCTAACATGCAGTGGTTCTACTTTCAGTAGTTCTCTAACCTCCTCATTTTATATCTTATCCAATTTTTGTTACTCCTATTCTACTCCAAAATGTCAACTCAATAGCCTGACCTGGATCCTATATTGTCCCTTACTACAATGAAAAGTAATGGTGAAAGTACACTTCCCTTTTTTCAAACCATTCTTCAGTTCCAGCCAATCTGTTTCTCCCCTCCTACTTCCACAAACCTCTCATTTCCTTGACACATCTCCTTTACCATCCATATAATTTGTTTCTCAACTCCTTTGTTTTCCAGGGCCTTCCATATCTTGCATCTGCATACAATATTGTATGCCTTTTCAACATCCAACTAGGCCATCAGTAGATCTTTTCCATATTCATAATACTGTTCTTGTATCTTTCATCTGTCTTATGGCAAGGATGAGATCTACTATGGACCTTCCTAGTCTGAAGACATATTATTCTTCTCTCCACCCTCCTCCAACTTTGGCCTGAATCTATCTCTCCAGAATCTTCAGAAATCTTTGCACTGACACATTAGTGTCTCCCCAATAGGTTTTACACCCCCTCTCTTCCTTGAAGATTCATATTATTATTCCCTTCTTCCAGTCTAGTCTTCTAGTGTCTTCTTCTCCTTCCATACAACTGTGATCACTCATTATAGCCGTTGTTTACGCACAACTCCGTCTTCTTTTGCCATCTCCACACTCACCTCATGCCTTCCCTCATTCTGCCATCCCCAATGCTACTTCCACTTCCTCCCATGTTAAATCCTTTTCCATTTCTAGTTCATCTTCATCCTCCTCCTCCAAGATCCTATGTATTAATATTTAGCATTTCTTCAAAAGTACTCCTTCCATATCATTTTAGTTCCTCCTTTTTCTTCAACTTCTTGCCATCTTTATTTAACATTTTGCCATACTCCATCATATCTTTCCTTCTCTTACTTTTAACCATTCCATATAATACTTTCTTACTACCTTCAGTATTTTCTTCCATCATTTTTGTCCACTCTTCCATCCACCTTCTTCTCTCCTCTGCCACTGCCTATTTTGGTGGTTTCTTTCTTAACTAATGCTTCCAGTGTCCTATTTTGCAACCATGTTCTGAAAGAACTATTCTTATTGTGGACTTTATTTTCCATTCTGTCATTCCACCATGAGATTTCCTTACATCTTTTCTCCGTACTATTCCTTCTACATAATACTTCTGCTACCTCTCTTTGTGTGTTTCTGAATATATTCCATTTCTCTTCTCCCATTTTTTGGTTCAGCCATTGGTATATTTTCAGATACTCTTTCCAGGTTTTCTCCTTTTTCAATTTCTGTAGTTTTATTCTTCTCGCTTTATTTTATGTCCCCTTATTTTCATTTCATTAGCCCCCCCTCATGTTCATTGCCAGCAGTTGATAGTCACTGTCTAAGGGCTCTGATGGTATTACTTTAATTTCTGTAATGTTCCTCTTAATTTTCCTGTCAAAGAGCATATAGTCTACCACTTTCTAAATCTGTACACTACCAGGTTATTTTATGACTCTGTTTTGCTGGAACCAAGAGTTTTCAACCAACACCAGTTTCCATTTGCAGAAATTCAAGAATCCTTCCACATTTTGAATCCCTCAGTCTTTTGTTCCAAGCACATTTTTGTATTGTTGCCTTTCTTTACGAACATGCAAATTAAAATCCTCCATCACATTCATGTTCTTTCCTCTCAGATATTTCTGCATTTCTTCTTCCAAGTCATCTTTTTCTTGAGATGTGCAACCTGCTTGTGGGACATACTTTTGCTCTATCTCTTAAGTTCTTTTGCTTTAGTGCTATTTTAAATTTTATTATCTGTCACGTATTCCCTTTACTTCCTCCTTTAAACCATCTCTCACCAGTATTCCTGCTCCATTTCTCCTTCCTCTCCCATTTGCAATCAAGTATAATATAAAATCTCTTCTCAGTTCTCTCCTACCTTCACCTTTCCATCTTATTTCTGCTTATCAGAGCAAATCCCATTTCCTTCTTTCCATCATGCCTATTATCTCCTCCATCTTAGCAATCATTGTCTTTTCAGTCTGCAATCTTAGAACACATCTTTCATTTTGTTTAATCCAGGTGTTATTTCTTCTATCATACCATGAATTAATTTTATATGTGTTTCTCTTTATATACATAGACTGCCAAAATCTGTCATTTGTAAATGATGCCTTTGTTTTAGAACCTCCAAAAATTGAGTATGATGATAATCTTACAACTCAAAAGTTAAGAGTGACCAATCAATGGAAAATTGAGGTGAAATTCTCATGCTATCCAAAGCCAGAAGGAGCATGGACTAAGAATGGCAGGAGTTTGGCTTCAACAAAGCATTGTACAATCTATGTTGATGACTACTCAGCCACCATTGCCATTTATTCATTAAATAGAGGAGATACTGGCACATATACATTCTCAGTTCGCAATGAAGCTGGTTCTGCAAGTGTTGACTTCAACCTAAGAGTAATTGGTGAGTTCATTTTAACATTATATTCATTTTATTGGACTAATCATTGATAGACTTAGTTATATAAATTAGTGTTCTAAAATCATGAAGAAATATAATTACAGTTATGGAGTAATGATATAAAAAATGGTTAATGTCAGTGAAAACTGAATATAACATAGCTGAAGTTGGTTAAACATACTATAGCAAATAGTATTTCTATCACAGAATTCTTTTACAACAATTCATCCCATCTGTTTGGTTAGCTAACTGAAAATGGAGTAGGGAGAGTTCATTCCTTATGTAGATAGATAGATAGATAGATAGATAGATAGATAGATAGATAGATAGATAGATAGATAGATAGATAGATAGATAGATAGATCATTTTTAGAGATGTTTTCATCACTCAGTCAACTAGACCTTGACACTGACCTCTCCCCTCCTATTCTTAGGGATAGTTATGCAGCAATTTTTCCCTCCTTCATAACAGGTTCTAATGCTGGTGACTATGTAACATTTGTTCTGGACAAACAAAAGGTGGGAGAGGTCTTCTCTGGAATCTCAAGTTCCCTCTGTCACTTTAATTCAAGCAATGATCTTGAATTATTCATCACTGCCTTGGAGATATACTGTACAACTGCCTATGGCAGCTGTCTTGTTTCTATACTTCAATCATAGCCAATCCTTCAAAATGGTGAAGTATCATTTCTCAGCACAATTTGCTCTGGTTTATGCCAAGAGATTGATGAAAAACACTGCATACATCAAGAAATAGCAAAAGGCGTAATACTATATGATCTGACTATATAGAGGAGTACAGTTTAAATTTAATTTGTCATAATTTTTATTAATACCTCTCTTTGAGAGGCTGCCTAGCCGAGGCAGTAAATGCATGCTTAGCTCATCGAGGAAGACGTGGGTTCAGTTCCCCGTCAGGAATTCAACAAATTTTAAAGAAATATATTTCCACTTCTGGAGTAGCACATGGCCCTGAGGTTCACTCAGCCTGCACCAAAAATAAGCACCAGGTTAATTTATGAGAGCAAAGGCAGCCAGGCATAGGGTTAACAACTCTTTCACTCTTAATGCCAAGGTTACAGAAAGTGGAAACCTTTATTTTTCACTCCTCCAAGGGCTTTCATGGTCTGTACAGAGATTGCTTTGCTTTGAATACCTCTTTGGGTGTGGAATTTATCAACTCATTAAATTAATACTTTACACCAGGCAAATGCTGGGGCTGTACCATAATTAAGGCCTTCTCACTCTTAGGCCTTTGCTGTCCCATCATCGCCATAAGACCTATCTGTGTCGGTGCGATGTAAAGCAAATTGTTTAAAAAAAAAAAATTAATACTTATGGTCTGATGGGACTTGGTCAGAACCAGGGACATGATTACATTTTTCTTCGCTGACTTCTGTCACAGGCTCACAATCAATCAAGATGTCATCAGCACCATTGCCCTTGCTGCCTTAAAGGGATCAATCAGGATTTTGAGCCATCATCTACTTGCGTTCTCATATTAACACACTCTAGTGCTACAAGTCAAAGATCTCTCTCTTGGATATTTGTATTTTGCCATCATTCATTACCGTTGTAGGCTCTTAATATACAAATTTGCTGAAGTATTCTGGATCTATGTTGTCACTTGTAATTTCTAGCAGAAAAACTAGTATTTAATACAGATATATTAGCACAGTCCACACAGGAAGATGTACTAACAAATAATAAAGAAGGATAATTTCACATTTTGTATATATGTAACAGTATTATTCAGTTTGTTTCAGGCAATACTGTTTTGATGTAATTGTTCAGATAATATAGAGTTTACTTCCTCTGATTTTGCCATTTAATTCCATACTATCTCTGAATTTTTTCTCCACTATGAAAATATTTACATGAATCTTATGGACATATACTGAATAATACCATAAGTTAACATGTTTTTTTAATATGTTTGCTAGTGACATCACACAAAATATTTTTTTCTTTCTAGTTTGCTTTTGTACAGCTATAGCAATGACTCCTTGTCAGTATAATAATTCATTTGTTCCTTTGAAGGATAACATTTTCCATTCCGGATAGTATAACTAAAAGTATTTGCAAGTGAAATGATATTGTATTTTATGTATAATATTAATAAATAACATCACTTGACATGCATATCATAGGATTTGAATAATGGAAAATGTCTTCCCAACTTTTATCTAGATGACTCTGAGCGCAGAAGTAAAACAGACATGCCAGCTGAAGAAGTGATTGGTAAATACCTGGTTGATGTAGTGTTCAATTTGTTTGATTCATGCACACCAAACCCACTCACCAATACCGGGCACACTGTGGGTTGTCAATGTCACTCCTGCATGTCTATGTCAGTAAACTTCTTCCAATCTCTGTCACAAATTTATCACATGGAATTGTTACCATAATTACCTAATACAAAAATATTATCTTCTATCTTCCCATTAAAATTTCTCATCAGCAGCATGGAGAATACTCTTAAGGATAAGAAGTACAAATAAAGTGTAACTGCCACTAGCTCAACAATCAATAATAGCCTAAATTAAATTATACTTCATATGCAAGAACTACCGTTGTATTTTAAAAATAATATGGGTATGATGGATTTTTCACCTATATTTAAGATAATCCTAGCTTCTGGAAAAAAAATTAATATACAAGACTTTTGTAATTAACACAGATAATTTTCAACAATGCACATATGTGTGGCCGAAAGTCATTATTGAAATATATTTTAAATAGAGAATAGTGCACGAGAATAGTATACCCTAATTTCAGTATAAAATGCAATTTAACCTTTTGATGAGTGTGCACGGCATATGCCGTGCAATAATGCCGGCCGCATCCAAGTACATATTTTATCGGTAAACAACCTCTGGGGAGTAAGAAATTTGTTTTCTTAAAAATTACAATAAACTTATTTATTACAACTTTGAGAGACTTCGAGTCATATGAAATGACATTCTGAATTAAGAAAACACTGTCATTTCAAAACTTTTTAAATATATCACCTTCAATAATTTCTCTATTTAGTTCATCATAATATCATCAATTGTATCCAGAAACTCCATAGTACCAGGCAAGTTAGCCATGCGGTTAGGGGCGCGTGACTGTGAGCTTGCATCCGGGAGATAGTGGGTTCAAATCCCACTGTCGGCAGCCCTCAAGATGGTTTTCTGTGGTTTCCCATTTTCACACCAGGCAAATGCTGGAGCTGTACCTTAATTAAGGCCACGGCTGCTTCCTTCCAACTTCTAGGCCTTTCCTATCCCATCGTCGCCATAAGACCTATCTGTGTCGGTGCGACGTAAAGCCACTAGCAAAAAAAAAAAAAAAAGCTCCATAGCATCACTTGTAATTTACAAAAGAAGAAACATTCACAGTTATATTTACAAAAACCAAAAATATTTATAGGTACGAAAAGCACAAACGACTATTCACATTGGTGGCAATCATAACACTGCTGTAACCTGTAGGCTAACTGCGCGCCAAACTCTTACACTGTAGGGAGTATACTAATTTCTGTCAGAGACCACCACCATACAGAACTAGGATTTGTACAGCGGCACTATTTGAATAACTGAAAAAGTTCCAAAAAATGCGCCAGATGTCATATTATGTCAGTAAGTTATTAAATACAATAGTGCCAACAATTTTATAAAATATTAATTTAGAGAAATATAGACCGTAATAATACCAGTAGTAACAACTGAAAGAAATTTATAAGTGAATTAAAGTAATAAACATTCCCAAACTATTTATCTTATGATGAGTGTTATAATTGCTGTAATTTAAGCATAATTTTGTGAGGTGAATTTTATCAGGAAACAAGCAATCAAATATGGAATGCATAATTAACTCTGCTGCAGACAGGTAGGCTACTGAAAGCAAACCATCAAGAGAAGAAAAATATTAACACTCACCACTGCAGACAAAAATGCACACCTTCGAAAGAAGCATTTTATATAACCATAACCAATTCATATTATGCATCTTAAACAAACCATTCATTCCTAGGCTTCTTAAATTGTCTTATTTTTCCTCAATGATCAGTAAATACAGAACAAATCGTCCGGCTCCTTGGCTAAATGGTTAGCGTGCTGGCCTTTGATCAGAGTGGTCCCGGGTTCGATTCCTGGCAGGGTGGGGAATTTTAACCATCATCGGTTAGTTTTGATGGCACGGGGGCTTGGTGTATGTGTTGTCTTCATCATTTCATCCTCATCACGATGCGCAGGTCGCCGACGGGCGTCAAATCAAAAGACCTGCACCTGGCGAGCCGAACTTGTCCCCGAACACTCCCGGCACTAAAAGCCATATGTCATATCATTTCACTTACAGAACAAATCAAAATGTATACATTATATATCGTATAAAACTGCTAACTGCTTGCTTTAATGAAATAATAATAATAATAATAATAATAATAATAATAATAATAATAATAATAATAATAATAATAATAATAATAATAATAATAATAATTTATTTTTCTTCCAATTACTAGGGTTTCAGAAATGTACTCTGAAGAGAGATTTCTTAGTATACCAATAAATGTATTGATATAGATATCTTACATTTTTAAAATCTTGAAAGTGAGTTAAGTGCACCTAGATAGGGAGTACCTCACCAATTATGCTATGTAGGCAGTGAAATTTAATCTTAAATCTGTAATATAAAATCAGCCATAATAGACAAGATAAGTAGAGAAGAAGTGATAAAAGGAAGACAAGATGTAGTTGTAATTAATGTATAATTGGGATATGTTAGATCTGACTGATTAATAATCTTTTTAAGAAAGATAAATTTGGTCACAGAAATCGTACTGTACATAAGTATACAAGAAATCAGTTTTTGAAGGTGTTTTTTTGGATCATTGCATTATATGGATATAGAACTAAAATTAGTGCAGAAAGGAAGAAAATAGTGATGGGGATGAGAATTAGGTTGATAGGACAAACACTGACTTACCCGGAATCTGCTATTGAAGAAAGGTATAATTATGGAGTGAAAGACAAGGAATGAATATTATAAACAATTTAAAGTAAATAGAGTATATGGCAGAGCAGCAATGTAAGCTTTTTGAAGAGTTACTCAGAATAGCCTCTCCTGTGAACCATGTGACCTTGCCGCAGTGGGGAGGCTTGCACATCCCAATGGAGCAGATAGCCGAACCATAGGTGCAACCATATCGGAGGGGTATCTGTAGGGAAACCAGACTAACGAATGGTTCTTGAAAGAGGGGGTAACAACCTTTCAAAGTTGCAAGAGCAGCAGTCTGAAAGATTGACTGATATGGCCTTGTAATAATATGTAACATGGCTTAGCTGTCTTGATAGTACTAAACGACTGAAAGCAACGGGAAACTACAGCTGTTACTAACACCTGAGGACCTGCAGCTCTCTCTGTATGAATGAATGATGTACTGATGATGGCTTCCTCCCAAGTAAAATAGCTGCCCCATTCGGATCTCCAGGTGAAGACTACGCAGGAGGGAGCAATTATCAGGAAGATGCATACTGACATACTGCAAGTCAGAGCGTAGAAGGCTAAGAGTTTGAATCGTTGTGGTATGTTAGAGAATCTGAAGAAGGAAATGGATAGACTAAAATTAGATGTAGTTGGTATAAGTGAAGTACGTTAGCAGGAAGAGCAGGATTTTTGTCAGGCAACTACAGAATTATCAGCATAAAATCAAACATGGGAAATGCAGGTTTAGGTTTAATAATGAATTAAAAAATAGGACAGCGGGTAAGTTACTATGACCAGCGTAATGAATGAATTATTGTTGTCAAGATAGACACCAAACCAATGCCCATCACAATAGTGCAGGTCTATATGACTACTAGTTCAGCCAGATGATGAAAAAATCAAAAGAATATATGAATAGGTAGAAGATTTAATACAATATGTAAAAGCAGATGGGAATCTAATTGTGATGGGAAACTGGAATGCAGTGGTAAGCTAAGGAAGGGAAAGTAATGTCATAAGAGAATTTGGACTGGAACAAATGAATGAAAGAGGAAGTCAGCTGGTTGAATTCTGCACGAATCATAATTTAGTCCTTGCTAATGCTTGGTTCAAACACCACAAATGACGACTGTACACGTGAACAAGACCTGGAGACACAGGGAAGTATCGAATAGACTTCATTATGATTATGCAAAGATTCACAAACCAGGTGCTGGATTGCAAGGCATTCCCAGGAGCAGACATGGACACTGGCTACAATGTTTGGTCATGAAATGTCATCTGAAGTTGAAGAAATTGAAGAAAGGAAAGAATGCAAGAAGATGGGACGTAGACTTAATTATGATTAGGCAGAGATTCAGAAACCACATGTTGGATTGCAAGACGTTCCCAGGAGCAGACATGGACACTGACCACAATGCGGTGGTCTTGAAATGTCATATGAAGTTGAAGAAAGGAAAGAATGCAAGAAGATGGGACCTAGATAAGTTAAAAGAAAAGAGTGTGATGGATTGCTTCAAGGAACATGTTACACAAGGACTAAATGAAAAGCTGGATGGAAACACAATAGATGAAGAGTTTTGAAGAATGAGAGCTGCTGAAGAAAAGTTAGGGAAAAAATGTAAGATCAAGAAAGAATCAGTAGAAAGTTGGGAGATATTAGAACTGATTAGTGAATGGTGAAAATACAAGAATGCAAAGAATTTGGAGAGAAGAAAAGAATACAGATGATTTAGAATGAAGTACATAGAATGTGCAGGTCATCTAGGAAAGAATGGCTGAAAGAAAAGTGCAAGGATGTTGAAGGTTGTGTGGTTGTAGGAAAGGTAGATGCTGCATACAGGAAAATCAAGAAAACCCTTGAATAAAAGGAAAACTAGGTGTATGAATATTAAGAGCCAAGATGGAAAACCACTTCTAGGAAAAGAAAACAAGGCAGAAAGATGGCGATGAAATGGGAGACCCAATTTTGAGATCAGAATTGGACAGAGCTTTGAGAGACCTAAATAGGAACAAGGGACCTGGAATTGATGATATTCACTCTGAATTACTAACTGCATAAACTGTGTAAAACGTGTGATACAGGAGAAGTGCCATCCAAATTTTGGCAGAATGTTGTTATACCTATTTCCAAGAAATCCGGTGCTTACAAGTGTGAAAATTACCTCACCAAAAAGTTTAGTATATCACGCTTGCAAAATTTCATTTTGGCTTCAGAAAAAATGTGGGAACACGTGAAGCCATCCTGACTTTACGTCTGATCGTAGAAAATCAAATTAGGAAAGACCAGCCTATGTACATGGCATTTGTAGATCTAGAAAAGGCATTCTATATTGTTGATTGGACCAAGCTATTTGAGATTCTGAAGGTGATCAGGATTATGTACCGAGATAGGAGAATTATCTACAATCTGTGCAAAAATCATTCTGCAGTGATAGGAATCGAAGGCTATGAAAACGAAGCAGCAATCCAGAAAGAGTGGGGCAAGGCTGCAGTTTGTCCCATCTCCTTTTTAGTGTTTACATAGAGCAGGCAATGTGCCACAAAGTGTCATTTCCAGGCATTGGAGACGATTTCAAGACACAGGAGATGTTAGTCGTAGGCCAGTACCAGATCGACCAAGGGTAACCACCCCACAGCAGGACCGATATCTGGCCTTAACCGCCCGACGAAATCGGAGTGCACCTGCAAGACAATTGTCGGCGGAGCTTGCAGCTGTCTCAGGGGTTGCCTTTTCCCGGCAAACTGTGTACCGGAGGCTCAGAACAGCAGGGCTGCTTGCCCGACATCCAGCGGTGTGCGTCCTGCTCACTCCAGCACAGAGACGGGCCCGTTTACTGTGGAGCCCTCAACATCGAAACTGGACCATGAATGAATGGAGGTATGTGCTCTTCACAGATGAATCCCATTTCAGTTTGGAGAACGATTCCCATTGCACATTAATCTGGAGAGAACTGGGTAGCCGATACAACAACAGGAACATTGTGAAAAGGGACCAGTATGGTGGTGGTGGCGTTGTGGTGTGGGGCGGCATTATGTTGAATGGCCGTACGGACCTGCATA
The DNA here is from genome assembly GCF_040414725.1 of Anabrus simplex. Lineage (NCBI taxonomy): Eukaryota > Metazoa > Arthropoda > Insecta > Orthoptera > Tettigoniidae > Anabrus > Anabrus simplex. The sequence continues at coordinate 169,906,821 of NC_090266.1, read as the reverse complement.
TCTTCATGGGTGGTCCGAGGAACACTGTTAACGCTCGGAGATACAGGGATGAGATACTGAGACCACATGGTCGACTCATCAGAGGTGCGGTTGGCAAGGGCGCCCATGCCCAGGGGCAAGGGAGGGGGGAGTGCCCCCCCTCCCTAGCTCTCTGGGAAAAGAAAAATCTAATGTAGTCAGGTGTTTTTTCTTTGAAGACCGAGCTTGATAGCTGCAGTCGCTTAAGTGCGGCCAGTATCCAGTAATCGGGAGATAGTGGGTTCAAACCCCACTGTCGGCAGCCCTGAAGATGGTTTTCCGTGGTTTCCCATTTTCACACCAGGCAAATGCTGGGGCTGTACCTTAATTAAGGCCACGGCCGCTTCCCTCCCATTTCTAGGCCTTTCCTATCCCATCGTCACCATAAGACAATGGTGCAACGTAAAGCCAATAGCAAAAAAAAAAAAAAAAAAAAAAAATTCTTTATCAAGAAAAGGATTTAAAAGTTGGTATTACATAGAAGTGGTAATACCATCCCCCACCAACAGGCAGAGGATACCTTTGGTGTTATTCTATCGCAGAATACAAGTCACCATTCATCTTCCAAAATATTAAAAATACTACATACCCCAGGTCTAGCCCCTTTCCTACAAACTGTCATATGGGCGCCCATGGCGGTTGGTCCAGACTTCTTCTTAATGGACGATAATCCCCGACCGCACCGCACTGCTCTGGTGGATGAATTTCTGGCTGGGGAGGACATTCATCGCATGGACTGGCCAGCGAGGTCTGCTGATCTGAATCCTATAGAACATGCCTGGGATGCATTGGGGAGGCAAATTTCATCCCGTTAGTCTCCACCAAGGACCTTCCAAGACCTTCGCATTGCCCTTTCGGAGGATTGGGATCGACTGCCACAAAAGCTCTTGGACCATCTGATAGAGAGCATGCCACGTCGCTGCGAAGCATGTGTGGCCATTAGGGGTAACCATACACCCTATTAACAGCATATTTTGTTGTGGAAGACATTGCCAAATTTTGTTAGATATTGTCAAAGGTGTACCTTAGCTATCAGAACCTTTCTGACACTGTTCTTTTGTACAAGTTGTGTGACATATGGTGTGTGATTCAGCTTCCATTTGTTCAGCTATCCGTCTGACATTCCTATCAGGCAGTATGGCCTCGTTTAGTGATTATGCTTAACTTTTAGATACTACTATATATGGTCCTTTATAAAATGTGAGTATGGGGGCTGATGACTTAGATATTAGGTCCCTCAGGTGATCTAAACTGTTGCATAGACTTGCCAAATCAGAAAACACAACTGGTGAGAGAATACCTAGAATCTGAAGGACTCATGCTAGTAAACAAGCCAACAGAACCAACGTACATCTGTCACAATGGACACAGTATCATAGATCTTGTCTTCCTAAACCATAAAATTACCGTAAAATCTCTCCAAGTAATAGATGATTCACCAACGATCCCTATCAGAAAACATCTACCTATCAAGATAACTGTAACAGTGAAACACTTTGAACTGAAGAAACAACAGGTGAAGACTAAATACAAAAGAGTAACCAATCTAACAGCCTTCCAGGAAATCACTCCAACATTGGAAATTATTCAAAACGACATAACCAAAGGCAACATAAATGAGGCAACCCAGGAGATAGAACAGGTAATATGAATGGGAATGTTTGAGGACAGGACGAGAATAGCAAAATCATGGTTTGATCAAGAATGCTATATTCTTTGGAAAGATACTCTTATAGCTCTCCACAAAGCAAGGCGCTCACACAAAGAAAGCAAATTACATATCTACACGATGAAGAGAAGAATATATAAGGCTTTATTAAAAGAAAAAAAGAGAAAAATATGTAGATGGAGAAGGAGAAAAACTTGTCGAAGAAGCAAAAGTAAATCCGTTTATAGCTCTAAAACCAGGAAAGCCGCACTCCCCTCATGATATTGCCATAGAAGACTGGGAAGAATATTTTAGGAAAGTGCTGAACATGGACAACTTATCTGTAACTACAGTAGATAATATCGTACATGGAAAACAAAAACTCTTTCAGGACTTCACCGAAGAGGAAGTAAAAAATTCCATAAAGGACATGAAGGTTAAGAAAGCTGCAGGAATTGATGGCATTTTCAACGAACATATACAAACTACAGAAAATAGACTACTAACAACATGGACATGCACACTTACCTCGGTAGAAGTGAGTCCTTCTTCGCACATCGGGGCCAAAAATAAGGAATACAATTATATCCATTACTACAAAGATCTTTGCCACTACAGCCCCGAGTTGACTTTAAATTCTGAAGCATTCAATATATTATACTATCTAAGGAATGCAAATCAAAGATTTAACAAATATTTCATCAAGAGATACAAATCAAGTGTGCTATTTACAACAATTGATCATTTAAGATTTTATAAAGCATAACTGGTATTTTCCAAGAATATCATCAAGAGTATAATGGACAGTTTAACTGTTTTATCTATCACATGACTTACAATTTTAACAAAATTTTCTAAGATCTCATTTTAAATGTCGTAACCATACATCAATATTTTAATGTGTCTTTCCAATTTTAATAATATCTATTTTGTATTTCTGATATATTACTGTTAATTTATTATAGCTAATTTATTATAGCTGATGATGTCCCTTAGGGGACGAAACATGTACTAAATATAATAAATTATATATTGAATTGAATGGGCAGATCACTTAGTTATAGTATTTAAGTTTATCTTGAATATTTACTAATTGATTATAGTCAATACGGGATTAGTATTACTTGAAATGAAGCTGTTAAAGCTTATCACTTGTAATGGACATTGCTCTTCAATAAGTGCATGGAAATGAACAAAATCCCTGACACCTGGCGACACTCAATGGTGAAGATCTTATATAAAGGAAAGGGAAACACGAGTTGCCTAGATTCGTACCGTGGAATTGCCTTAGAAAGCAATATCTTTAAACTCTTTACCAGGTTACTAACAATGAGACTGATAGAAAAGGTAGACCACGCCTTACCAGAAGAGCAATTCGGCTTTCGACAAGGGAGATCTACAATGAATGCGATAAAGAATCTGATTGACGACATAACGGATGCCCTCAGACATCCAAAAGGGAAATTTTACGCGATCCTCGTAGACCTAGTGGACAGGGAAAAGCTACTGAAGAAACTGGGAAACATAATAGGATATAGGAATCCTTTAACGAACATCATTAGGACCATTCTTGCTTATAATTACATCTCTGTAAACGATAACATCTCTATCTCGAACCCCATAACGCAGATGAACGGAGTACTACAGGGTGATCCAATGAGCCCCATACTCTTCAATATAGCGACCCACTATAAAGGCCAAAGGCGACGAGGTACATATGTACATGTATGCAGATGACATGGTACTCGTATCAAAAAAACACGAAAACTACAGTCTGCTTTCAACAAGCTGAACATTTGGGCAGAGGACAATAAATTCAGAATTAATCGACAAAAGACGGGACAGATGATCTTCTGCAAGGGAGGCAGAACAGCATTAAAAGAGAAAATTCACTATGAAAATGGAGGAGAAACTATGCCAATCGTAAACAACTTTAAATATTTGGGCATTACATTACAGACGTCAGGAACTTCTTATACCAGACACATCAAGGATAGAGTGGCTGCGGCCGTAATAGCAATGAATGACATCTTGATCTTATGCAGACTTTCAGTTGAAGTCGCTATGAAATTGTTCCATACAAAAATATCTCCGATAATGACGTACGGATTAGAATTGATATGGGAACATCTCACTAGAAGAAATAATCAAGACATTGAAAGTGTAAAAGCAATCTACATGAAAAAGGTATTATGTTTGTCCAGATTCACTCCCTCAAGACTATGTTACGAGCTGACAAGAGAACTCTTCTATACAGAAGAACTACGTCACAAACTAATATTGCCGTCTACAGATGCATTCAACCAGTTACAAATATGGCGACAAACTAAGAAGGGAGATATATGGGAAACCTTTTACACCACAGAAGCTATGACCAGTACGGATTGGATGAAGGCAAACTATGAACTCAGGCACATAGTGACTAAATTAGCCACACACAGTTTTCATCATCATGTGTGTGCTAACAAAACATTTCACACCCTGAGAAAGGAATGTATATGTGTACTGTGCGAGAAGACTTGTGGCTTATATCATGTTGTGACGTGTACTAAAAGACAGATGGGACTAACCAAATTCTGTTTGATGTAATTAGTCATGTAAACATATTTTAATGGCTATTGGCTGCAGTAAAATCTTTATTTATTTAAAATCAAGCACTTGTTCATGATCGATGGTTTAGATTAGTTAAACTGTTTTGAGGATGGTGTTAACACATGTGATGGGTAGTAGTGTAAATTAATTTCTTTAGGCTTATCATGTGTCATTTTATAGACCATGTTCCAAAATACTATGATAAAATAAGTACTCATCTATGAGAAATAAATATTATACCATAATGGACTCAAAGTCATAAATATTCATTCAACATATTAAAATAATATCCTTATTGTAGACATTGTAGACTGTCTTCTCTTTCAGGATTCAATAGGCAAATCTCTGTGCACGAACTAAGCACATCCATAATCCTCTATTCTGCATCAGTGCTGCTTTTATACCCCATGCCTTGAAATCATTAAATACATTTTCTTTAAGTATGCCCTCCGATTCCCCATGCCCAAGTCCATTAGTCTCAGGTAATTTACCCTTTGCTTCAGATGACCTCCCCTACAAAATCTATTTTATTTTCACAGCTACATCCAACATTTTCACTTTTAACTTTCCATTTATCATTTCCTTATGAATATCTTCTTGTCATTGTCCTCTTTTGTGTGAACTGTAAACATCCCTGCAACATTGTATCTGTTAGACCTGCCTGATGGATAAGATAACTGGAGTACACCCAGCTTTCACTTCCAGACAGCAAAGTCAGTCTGTAAACAAAAGGAATAAAATTATTACTTGGGCTTCAAACTCATCTTCAGTTTCTAATACTGCATCTCTGAATGCCCCCCTTTCCATTTTGAAAACCTAGAGCACCTTATTCTCTGTTTATTGGAAGTTTCTACTAATCATGCCAAGATATTTTTGTCTAGTTTTTTATTATTTTAAAGCCTTTATATTCTTATCTTCCTCCAAACAGGCCTTATTTGCTATATTTTAGACCTATCAAGATTTAGTTTACTGAAAATAAGGTATCAATCAATCAATCAATCAATCAATCAATCAAGCAAGCAAGCAAGCAAGCAAGCAAGCAAGCAAGCAAGCAAGCAAGCAAGCAATCAGTCAGTCAATCACCACTAATTTGGATGTAGGGCAGTCACCCAGGTGGCAGATTCCCTATCAGTTGCTTTCTTAGTCTTTCCTTAAATAATTTCAAAGAAGTTAGAAATGTATCAAGTATCTCCATTGGTAACTTATTCCAACCCCCTACTCCCCTTCCCACTTAAATATATGCCCCCAAGCTTATTAGCCTTATCCTCATCTGCCGTCAAACCTGGTGAATACATTGAGACAAAAAAAAAAAAAATGTTTATTTCATTTGTATGTGAGAAAGCTGTTGGAACTACTGTATGAATAACTGCAGTATAGGAGATAGATTTCCAGATAATCAAATTACACAGACTATTACTATTATATCATCACAGATAAAATCTAATATTGGACTGCATTGAAACAATGTTTTGTCAGAGAAGCAATGGTTTCAATAAATTCTGTACTTTTAAAATCAGACAGTTAATCAGGTGGAGGAAACATGTCTATTTTGTATGCAAAGTAACAAAAGATCATAAAGAAACTAGGCACTATTATTGCCCAATATTTGTCACTATTATTATCAATGTCCTTTCTCGTAGAATATGAGGCAGTCCATTCCAAAACTTCTTTCCCAATTACAAAAAACGAGTAGCATTGCCTTCTTGGTTAGGTTTGTGATAATTTTATCATGAAAGTAGGCATCAAAACTTGCATTTTCCATAATAAATGTCATCACCAAAGTTAGGCTATTGTTCCATAACTTGCCTTCTCGATGCGTTCGTCGTTTCAAAACTCGTCTTATACAATCAACAATCAACTAATAGAAAAAGGACAATTGATGCATGTGACTTCATGCTAAAATTTGCCTGTGGTTTATGTCAGTTGTTCTTGAAATATGTTAGTATTTCATGCAGTTTTGTGCTCTGAATACATTGTATTATGATGATGGAGAATATTACTTCTCTTGTGGAAGGTAAAGGGAGGAAAACTAAGAAAAAACAGATTTTAGTTGAGAATTGCCACCTTTAAAATACAGTGATAACTCATTAATATGTTTCTACTATTTGCTTTACGTCGCACCAACACAGATAGGTCTTATGGTGATGATGGGATGGGAAAGGCCTAGGAATGGGAAGGAAGCGGCCGTGGCCTTAATTAATGTACAGCCTGGTGTGAAAATGGGAAACCACAGAAAACCATCTTCAGGGCTGCCGACAGTGGGGTTTGAACCCACTATCTCCCGATTACTGGATACTGGCTGCACTTAAGCAGCTGCAGCTATCAAGCTCGGTGTTAATATGTTTCTGCTGGGGACAATTGTATTGAGACTAATTGATGTATTTTAATTCTGTTTTCATTAGTTAATGATTTAAAATTTTTTTCTTCTACATCTCAAGTTCCTCATCACAATGCTGTATACACAAACCCATAGGCATGAAAGGTTAGGGGTGAGAAGCTTGGGCAATAGAGCACTGGTTTCTAAGCTTGGTTTGGCAGATTTGATTCTGGCTCAGTCCAGTGGTATTTGAAGGCACTTAATTACATCAGCTTCATGTTGGTAGATTTATACACACATTAAAGAACTCCGGAGGGACAAAATTCCGGCACCTCAGCATCTCTGAGAAACATAAGAGTAGTTAGTGGGTCGCTAAACCAAACCAATAACATTATTATTACAAAAGGGTTGCAGTATTAGCAAAATCAATGAACTTGAAGGTCAAGTTACTTGGCATCTTGCAACTTTCACCTGTCCTGATGTCTGTAGATGTAAACAATCTTGTGGAAGAAACAGAAGTCTTTTGTGATAGATATCAAGAGGAGGGATCAAATTTGAGAGTATAATGCATTAATTAACATGATTAAAGACAATAAAGTGTTGTTTTATCGTTTTATCGTTCCTATTGTGAGTGCAGTGTAGCCTATAAAAGAAGAGTTTTTTCCAAGTACTGAATGTTGATTGATGTTAACATGATAATTCCACTGGAGTATTTCATTTATTAGTGAATATCATTAACCTGATAGGAGACAAGTGTGTTATTATACTAGTGATTTTATTATAACGTTATATTCAAAAAAAATCTTTTTTTCTTATTTTTTTAAATAAGTTGGGCAAGGTAAAATATTTGATTTTCGTACTGATTGGTCCAAAACTTGTCTTATCCAAAATACAAATTTAATTTATTTAGGTTCTATTAATTATATTTATAATTCCTCAATAAAATGACACACTAATGGTGGATAAGATGAGTTTTGGAATGGACTGCCTCATATAAAATAACATGACCAATACTTCACATAAAAACTCTTCAAACAATTCAAAATATAAAATGATAAAATTTTATATAGTTTTTGTCATGCAATTCTTTCACTTTAAAGAATATACAAGGCAGGCATACTAAACAGATACAAATATTTCACACTTCATTTGTACTTCACACAGTTTCTGCTCCACACATTTTAATGCTTCACATATTTTTCAGGATAATTCTGCTTCTCTTCCTCATGTTCCTTATTCTTCTAGTGTGACTCAGAACTAATTTATGATGTGATAAACTGAAGATTGCATAAATTATGATATTCACGTGGGTGTTGAAATGAGTTTTATCAACACTCTACATAATATTTGCACGTGTTTTAGTAAAGAGATTATTATGATATGATTTTGCACCTACCATAGTGGTTTAAATAATTCTTTTTCTGGTCTTTCTTACAGCTTATTTAACACTGACTTTTTTATTGCAATACTTTTACTACAATTTTGACTCTCTCATACAATACTTTTCATTCTCTGTTTTAAGGTGATTTATGTTACAGTACTTCATATATCTCATGTGTGGCATGTTTACAAATCTTTAGGGGAAATTGCAAACAACTTTTCTTTCTGATTCTATTGCATTATATCTTTATTTTAAAATTTCTTTAACACATATTGTATTAAAAGAATAGATGAATTATTCATAAAGGCTAATACATTATAACTGTATGAATTTTTTAAATAAAAGTGATGCTTCAGCCATAAGAAGTTTTCTTTATGCTTTAAATAAACTACTTTTATTCTATGTATTTTTAAACTGATCTTTAAAGTTAAATTGAAATAATTATCAAAAAATAATTCTTTTATTTGTTACATGCTGTAGTGATACTAATTAGTTTTAGATTCAAGAATTCTATTTTAGCTAGTATATTTAATGTGCTAATGTATGCACATCATTAGACTGGCAGTACCATACTTTAAAAGACAAAGTTCTGAGAAAGCAATAGAGGGAAGGAGAGATTACAGAAATGTAATCTAGATATTAGGTCCCTTTAAACAACCATCATCATCATCATCGTCGTCGTCGTCAAACCTCTCGAAAATATAGAAGCAGAGGGAAAGCGAATATGAATTCTGCAGATAATTTCATATGAAAGATACAAGAGAGATTTTACTACTTACTGCTTGATATTGACAGAGGCTTAAATTAAGTTTCAGTTTGTCTTTGAAGTTATATTTCTTCGTAATTGGATACTAAACATTCTGTTATATACAACTATTTAATTTATTCAGTTAAGTTTTAATGAAGCTTCTCTTACATAATGCACAGAAAAGGGATAAATATCTTATGAGGTTCACAATTACACAGAATTGGGCAGCTACTACTGGTGTAGGCTTTCACGACCACCGTCAACTGACAAGTGAGTGTTGTTATCACTGGCTTCTCACTTGGTGGCCATGTTTCAAATATCGGCCATGTGAGATGTATAAAATAAAAATTCTCTTTCCTGTGGCTTGGACTCTACATAAAACTGAAGGTCCTATAAGTGTGATCACAGTATCAAGAGTAACATAAAACTACAAGTCTTTTAAAATGATATAATATCTTCATATCGGATTCATACACTGTCCACATGGCACTCATTTCTGCTCCAAGAAAAGCAGACATCAGTCAGTATGCCCTGGTCTCTTGGGGGCAGAAGCGCAATATGGTTTGTTTTGTTTTTCAGAGGACCCTTTGCTTCAACTTAAGAACCAATAGCCATCTTTCATCAAGTCTATAATTCATGCATTCATAAAAATGGATTGTGCATTAAGTACACAATTGAACTGGGTTTTAAATAATTAAATGCTGTTAGGTTAAGTCTTCTTTTATTAGCATCTATAAATTTAATTTTTGATATAATAACAACTGACTTTTATTATCAGTTCGTGTGGTTGTGAAAATTGAAAGTTTTCTTATAATAATTTTATGTAGCATGTACATGTTCTTAATTTAAAACAACATTTAATTTTTAAAGAGATGGAGGATATTAATTTCAGCAGAAATATATATATTTTATGGTAACTAGCTTGTTTTTAAGATCAGTTAAAAAATATGTTTGCCAATATTACTTATCAATATTTTCAGTGAATTTATTGACAAAGTGTTAAATGAAATTTTTTTCAATCCTGGGCATATGTTCTACAATTACGCATTCCAAATAAAATTAGTATGTAAACAAGTAAGTGAATATCTCAGGATTGTATATAATTTGGCAATTGAACTGGTATTTATATAAAGTTACAAATCCAGGAAGAGCAGGGTAAAGGATAAAGGACTGATATTCATCAGCCCTAAGACTGAGGATAAGCTTCAGATATCTTGAGAGTAATAGCCAGTGTGAGTAATATACTTATCTACATATACATCATATGAAATTACAAAAAGCACAGAGTAAGTTTCGTAACCATGCCTCTCATAGAAAACAATGTCCAGCTCCATGGCTAAATGGTTAGTGTGCTGGCCTTTGGTCACAGGGGTCCCAGGTTCGATTCCTGGCAGGGTCGGGATCATTGGTTAATTTCGCTGGCATGGGGCTGGGTGTATGTGTCGTCTTCATCATCATTTCATCCTCATCACGATGTGCAGGACGCCTACGGGAGTCAAATCAAAAGATCTGCACCTGGTGAGCCAAACATGTCCTCGGACACTCCCGGCACTAAAAGCCATATGCCATTTCATTTTCTCATAGAAAACAATGACTTTATAACCATAGTCTCAGTAACCTTTGGTAGCTTTACAGTGTGAGATTCTACACCACACACATTTTTAGAGTAAAATAATTTCAAATCATATTTTTCTATCCCATTTTTAGTCTCAAATAATTAAAGATACTTGTACAACAACTAAACTAAGATAATCAATAATATACGGTGAAGTGTATGGACTTGATGATTGTATTGCCTGTACTTACTTTGCTCCATTGGCTGGCTGCTGAGCATGGGCACACTCTACTGACAAGTTGCCAACTAAATTTCATAGGCCGCCAAACATGGGCTCTCATCCGGCCAGCGAGCCTTCCAGAGGGACCGGTCCCTTCACCATCTATCGTCACATGTCCACTTCTTCCGCTGCCAAGGCTGACAGGACAGTATGAGAGTTGTATGACATAACATTTTCATGCCCGAGAAAGAGCGAGTGGTTACTGTCATCGCTAGTACCAGGACCGCAACTGGACATGAACACTGGGTGTGCAGAGGCTCGTGGCATTGCAGTCATGAGCAGGGAACCTGCTGCTTCTAAGACTGTAAAACAACACAGTTATAGACGTATTACCTGTAGTCACTAAAATGTGACATCATTGTCGTCATTACTTACAAAGACCAAATGCATTACTCTCCTAGTTTAAAAATTAGTAAACTGAGACTATATAGACATCTTCAAACTCATGAAAGGTAGCACATCTTTTACAATGTACTGTAAAACATTGCAAGGCTTCACCATCCCTTTTGGGAGTCATTTCCTGAATCTATCCTTGCTCATTCCAAGAAAAGTTCTGGGATAACATCTTATTCCAATTCCTAGGGCAAATATTTCACTTCAAAATTCAAATTATTTAACCACAGGCATAACATAAACACATACTTAGAGACTGTTCAAGAATATGAGGCTGGTAATTGTATTGTTCTATACCATTCATGAAGCAACAAGGAAATATTATCTTTACTTTATCTTGTTTGTCCTCCATGAATGTGTTTAAAAAAAATCAAATAGCTGCTGTTCAAATTGCAGTGAATTGAATGTTAATCCTCTTGAATATTACAGACAAACCTAGCAAACCTGAAGGACCAATGGTTGTGAAAGACATCCGGAAGGAATCTGTTGTTATTGAATGGAAGCCACCTGTAGATGATGGAGGACTTGAACTTTCCAAATACTCTGTTGAGAAGTGTGATGTGGATAAAATGGTTTGGATGAAGGTATGTGGTAGCATTTTCTATATATAGTAAAACTTTTCTTCAATGGATTTACAAAGGACTGGGAAAAGTTTTCCACTGAAGACAAGTTTTGCTTAATGACTATGTACTAGAAAATAGTGTACATTCTCTTTTCTTACCGGTACAAAATAGAGCTTTCTGAATTGCAATGGTCTTACTCTTGATTGCCTCACTTTCCACACTTCAGCCTCAAAAATTACACTAAATATATAGGGTAAATTCCCATAGCTCTTTTAAACTTCTTATGGCATCTTGATAATTCTTCAGTCTGCACTCAATAGCTTCTTCTTTGAAAATAATATCATCTTTCCCCTCTTGTTCTCCTTCTTTTTCCTGTAATGAGAACTGCTAAACCACAGGTAGTGAATTTCAAAGATAACTAACAGCTATTTGTAGAATATCGTACAGAAAGTGCAGGCGGACAAGCCGGTTCAAAGAAATACCTAGAAGTCAAACTCAAAAACAAAGGGACTGAAAGAAAGAATGTACTATGCCATATACAGTACATGACCTTGCATCACAGACTGTCTATAATGTGCAGGATGGTTAAAATATTGCTTAACGATCTGCTAGGAGGATTGAAAAATTTCTGTTTAAGTGTACATTCTTGCTTCCATTTTGTGTTTGACTGTTTCCACCTAATTCAGGGTGGTTTTCATTGCATTTTATCCTCAGGTCAAGGGACTGGGATAATTTTCTGATAAAGGCATGTTTTCATTTAACAGACAAGTTTTGAAGTCTCTTGAATAATGATATATTATGGAGTATTGAATATAGTTACTCTCAGCCATGATCATTCCATGGCACTGAAGCAGACAAATTTGAAAAATCTTGACTGGTATGATTCTTAACCCCACTACGCGTGCTAACACAATTCCAAGGAAACATTACTGAGGATAATACCAATAGTTGTGTATATGTGAGTGCTTTTTGTGTGTCTCTTTCTTTATCTCTTAAGCTGCCAGCTATAGTTTTCATGATTCCAAGAAGTTTGTTAATTTACCCAGCACAACTTTATCTTAAGCGGGCCTTACACAACCAATAATATTGACAATTCCTCATTCAGGCAACGATAATATTGACCCTGTAAGGTGGAAAATCTGGATTGACAGTCAATCTGATGGAGAATTGAAGGAAATACAGATTTCCTGTTCTTCTGGCATCAGTACTATTGTCAATATTATTGACCATGTAGGGGTAAGCGTCAATATTTGTATCAATCCTCAAGTTCAGTTCTTCTTCGGAACAAAAAGTCAAGAATCCACTGTCTGATCTCAGAGCTAAATGAGTTTTTACACAAAGCATGTACACTTTTCCGAACTTCATCGAACACTGATAGCATAATTCCAGCTATCGCTAAAGCTTGGGGAGAAAAACTTCTGACTTTAGAATCCAGACAAAGTGTTTTCACAGAGAAGGCAATAAGTGACATCCTTTTCGAGGCAAGCTTGGGGAATCTTCATCGTGACACTATTAAAATCAATGTACTGCAGGAACTTCAAAGTTCAGTTAGTTTGCAGCATAATAGTTCATCCTCCTTGACATTCAATTACAATACTTCTCCCTCGCCTGTGATGACTCCACCAGACCAAATGAACTTCCAAACAGGGAACCTCTCACTACAGCAATTTTCAAGAAATTTAAAAGGATGATGGTGGTTTTAAACAGTCTGTTTAACTTCAGTTTAGAAATGTTTGATAGTTACTTCAAATATTTAGGTAAATGTTGAATTCGTAGTGTCTGTTATATTCAGTAAACATTACTCCTTGTTCTAGTAGTTAATACATCTCCTTATTTTTTCATTTTAATACCTATGTACCAAGTGTTACTACCTTCTTACTTTCATTTAAAATGTCAAAGAAGCCAGAGTAATGGTTCATTGCTATAAAGTTGGGATGAATATCATCCAACCAATTTATAAGCATTTTGCACATTTCTACTACAGCTTTGCTGATAGTTTCTGGCGACATGGTGACAGAAAACTTCAAGTCTTCAAAATGTCTTCCAGTGGCTAAGTACCTCACGCACCGGGTGAGTTGGCCATGTGGTTAGGGGTGCGCAGCTGTGAACTTGCATCCGGGAGATAGTGGGTTCAAACCCCACTGTCGGCAGCTGTGAAAATGGTTTTCCGTGATTTCTCATTTTCTTACCATACATTTTCATACCTTTTTCATACCTTCCCACTCCTATCCCTTTTCTGTCCCATCGTCACCATAAGACTTATCTGTGTCGGTGCGACGTAAAGCAAATAGTAGAAATAAGAAGTACCTCAGGGTGAAGGCTAATCTTTCCTTAACTGTTATACTTTCTCTCATATTTGCGTCCTTCCTTTTCAAAAATGGTTCAATCATCTTTAAACAGTTTGTCAAAGGTACTTTCCTCCGTTCAAAGGTAGTTACTGAAATCCTCACTCGGCGAGTAGTTCCAAGTGCCAGAATAATAGCTGTGCAACTTTTTGTACGATTATCCATGTTTTGGAATGACAAAACTGAGAAATAACCAAATAAAACCACATAGACTCACTCTGCTCATTAAGCAGAAAGAGAGGTACTAAGCAAATTTATTGACAAAAGTATTGTCAGTAATATTGATCGTGTAAAGGTAGGGCATTATTGAGATTGGTTGGCATGAGTTTGACTGTTGTGTTGTCAATACTGATATTGTCAATATTATTGATCCTGTAAGCTTTATGCCAACTCAAGCTGTCGTTCACAGACATGTTCTTATTTATTTTTCTATGTCTCAGTATGCCTCCCTCTTGTCGGCAGATTTACCACAACATAAAAGAACACATGCAAGACAAACTTCCAGTGTCCCAGCATCTATGAAAACTGTAAGAGTACTTAGTGGCATATAAAACAAATAACATTCATTTCTTTGTCAAAAATTCACCAATGAATAAAGACTGCCCGAAACAAGATTAGCAAGGCAAGAAAAGCAGTATGTAGATCAGACAAAATATGTTTTCACAATTTCATCATACAGTGCTAGACATGAATAGAATAAAACAGGACATTATGACAGTCTCACAAGCACAAACATGGACATCCCAATGTCTCAGTCCCTGTAGTAAATATCGAGAGCAGACATATATCATTACATATTGATGAACCTCTGTTTGTTTGTAATATCTGAACTGGCAATATCTGTGGTATAAATTTTAATTCAGTAGAACTTGGTTAATTTGACACCTGAAGGATAAAAAAAAAAAGAATTAACCATGAATTTGAATTAAACTGTATTAAAAAACTGTATTTATCCAAATCTCGAATACAAAATGATCCCTACTTTTTTAAGGGTCCCTCGAGTTACGATGACATAATATGGAAAAACAACAGACCATAAAGTTGTACATCGTATTTAACCATAAATTCACTCTTAAAAAAGTACACAACAATGGACACTACATCATAATTAATATTTGACAACATTTAAAATGCTGAAACTTTTCCCTTGTTTCTTTGAATTTATTTGTATGATAAGTGCCAATTCCTCATGTTTACTTATTGATTAAAACAGATAATAACTTACATTTTGTTGTCCCTTAAACAGACCTCTTTATCTGCCAGAGTTGAATGAAGATAGCAAAGCCTAGGCCTTGTCACTTAATCAATGTCCAGTTGACAACAGATATTTTACTTAGTGTCGACATGCTCTATATTCCAAGCCTTCAGTAATCAGTGGAGTGTCTCATTTCATCTGCTGATGGCTGTCAATCATCTCCACATGGAGTTCTGAGTTTATGCCAAATGAGCAGATTTTTACCTGTTACCAAAACTCAAACGTTCCTACCTAAATGACTATTCAAGGAACATACTCTGAGGTGGCCAGTAGCTTGAACCTTTCTTAGTTATGAAATGACTACAGTTCTGTTTCCATGATTGTACACTTCTTTTCTCTTCTACCAAAGCAGTGTTCCATCATCCTTAAATGCCATTTTTTTAATATATGAGAGTTCTAAGATGGAAGTTTTACTTCAAAATAAACAATATAATATTCAAATTAAACACAAATTTTTAACATTGTGTTGTATTGGAATGTCAACGGACCCTGAGAACAGTTCAAACTATCCACAAATTCAAATTTAAAATATTTGAATTAATTAAGGTCTACTGTACTTGTACGAGTGGAACATAGGTGAGAATAGTTTTCATAAGTTTCCGCTGAGACGATGATGTAATTGTAATCACAGTGCTCCTCATACAACAAAGCTTAAGACAAGGGCTATTTATAGTTTCTTTTTAAGAATGGATCTGAATCAAATGTGTTCAACTGTTCTGATAATGATTGTTGTTTTAAGAGGCCAAACATCTAGGTCATTCTCTCTTCTTCTTTTGCCGAGCTGAGTGGCTCAGACTGTTGAGGCGCTGGCCTTCTGACCCCCAACGGGTTCGATCCTGGCTCAGTCCAGTGGTATTTGAAGGTGCTCAAATACATCAGCCTCATGTTGGTAGATTTACAATGATCTCCCATGGGACTAAATTCCAGCACTTCGGCGTCTCCGAAAATCGTAAAAGTAGTTAGTGGGATTTAAAGCAAATAACATTATTATCATTCTCTCTTCCATAGGACTTGATTAATTAGACAAGCTATCATAAATTATTAATGATAGGAGGCTAGGAGAGCAGACATAAATGTATAAACACAATAGCAGGTTGCTGAGGGCAGAAAGGACACATATTCATGGATTAATCACAAATTCAAATGAAACAATATCATACACTGTACTTAACCGAATCTCAAATTCAAAACAATCCCTACTGCTTCAGGGGTTCCTCGAGTTGCAATGCCATAATATGCCAAAATGATTGACAGATCATGCAACATAAAATCACTTCAAAAATATAAAAGAAATGCACATCAGTCATTACACTATAAACATTATTAATACTCTAAAACCTGTTTAAAAACACATCAACCACAGACCCTCTAGATCTAATTTTTCACAGTTCTACCTTCCAGTTTTATTAGGAGGGTGCCATCATTGTGTGAAGATGTGGATTTTGTCCTTGTTCGTTCACGTTCTTATTTTTAATCTTCTCTCTCTCTCTCTCTCTCTCTCTCTCTATTTCTCTCTCACTTCCTCTTTCTCCTAGTGTATCATTGAGTTTATCCATTTGTGTGTTAATATCCCCCTCCCTATCTTTAATAATTTATATTCAAATGCTTGTTTGCTCCAATTCTATTGCTTACATTCCAGGTGTCGGTATAACTGGAAGTATCTCAGATAAGCTTCTATTTGTTCTGTAATCATGTATTACTTTGAAATAAAATTGGAATATATTCTACATCCTTTTGACTCAGACCTGAAAACTCTATTATCTTAGAAATTGAAATTTACTGGGCTGATGTCTCAGGTGATCAACATCTTTATTTCTTTACTTTCTTTCTGTCTGAGAGATTTGAAGTTCTGATGATCTTCCTTTTCTACTATGTAGAGTTTGAAGTAATTTCCCATAAAACAAATCCTCAGAATGTAACTCCCTATACTTTTAAGCTCTTCTGACAGA
The DNA here is from genome assembly GCF_040414725.1 of Anabrus simplex. Lineage (NCBI taxonomy): Eukaryota > Metazoa > Arthropoda > Insecta > Orthoptera > Tettigoniidae > Anabrus > Anabrus simplex. Next base: position 169,889,777 of record NC_090266.1, on the reverse strand, counting down.
GAAAATTTATTGTTCAAGGATAGGAAAGGCAATATTATTATGTACAATATGATGGTTTATAGGACTGCAATGTCTTTTTTGCATGGAGCGTCCTATTAAATTTGAATAAGAATTTCCATGTGGAAGTTGAATCAGTTTACTACTATTCTTATAATGTAAGCCTTATTGTTTCTACAAGATAATTTCTTTATTCTTCTTCTAGGTTGCTGATGTAGAGAAGGATGTATCTTCATATTGTGTTCAGCGTTTGAAAGAAGATGCTGAGTACATGTTCAGAGTAATAGCTGAAAATCCTGTTGGTATCTCTGAGGCTCTTGAAAGTGACACTGTAACCATAAGGAGCAAATTTGGTAAGTCAGTGTAAAAAACATCCAATAATTTAGTAGTATACCAAGCAGAGTGGACGCATGTGTTAATGCAATACGGCTATAGAGCCAAGCTCTGTCTTCAGGAAATAGATGGATTCTGATCCCACTATCAGCTGTCCTGAAAATGGTTTCCTGTGGTTTCCCATTGTCACTTCTAGGCAAATGCTGGGTCAGTTCCAATTCATAGGCTACAGATGATTCCTTCCACCTCCTTACCCAATTTCATTCACCATCATTTATTCCGTCTTGATTAGCTCCTTAACTTAGGTTGGCGTCAGGTAAGGCATCCAGCCATTAAAATAAAACAAGCCATATAAATTCATCTCACCTCATGTCTATATAGATCAGAGTTGCTCAGGTGGGTGCCATTGAGGCTAGCCCAATGCAGGTAGGCTTGCTTCTGTGAAATACGGGCAGCTTCTGTACCAAGTATACATCGCAGTCAAGCAAAGGAGCGAACACACTCTCCATGGAGCGGGAACAGTGACATTCAATTGTGACTATGAAGCTCTGTGCAGTTTATGAATCTCATATTCATTGTTCTGTATTGACACCAATATTATATAATGACCTTAGAAGGAAACGATTCTGGTTCCATCTTATTCAATACCAGTCAGTTTCTTAAAATCATTACATTATTATTGTTATCATTATTATTGTTATCATTATTATTATTATTACCAAAATTATTAACATTTAAAAATCACACATTTTTTTTGTTCATGTTTTGTCCTTGTTATAGGACTTCTTCAGCCATTACACTTGATAAAATATATTGATGCATGATTAAGAATTTTTTTTAAACTTCAGCCATTGTACAGTAAAGAACTACTTTATACTATTTGTTAATTACATTAATTACCATGCAAGTTGGCCATGCAGTTAGGGGCACGCAGCTGTGAGCTTGCATCTGGAAGATAATGGGTTGGAGCCCCACTATCGATAGTCCTGAAGATGGTTTTCCGTGGTTTCCCATTTTCACACCAGGCAAATATTTGGGCTGTACCTTAATTAAGGCCATGGCTGCATCCTTCCCACTCCTAGGTCTTTCCTACCCCATCAATGCCATAAGACCTATTTGTGTTGGTGCGATGTAAAGCAGATTGTTAAAAAAAATGAAGAAACCACAGGTTCATTTAGAAAAGCGTATACATAAAATAGTCTTCTTAGAATAAACTGTACCAAGCTTGATAGCTGCAATCGCTTAAGTGTGGCCAGTATCCAGTATTCGGGGTTCGAGCCCCACTGTCGGCAGCCCTGAAGATGGTTTTCCGTGGTTTCCCATTTTCACACCGGGCAAATGCTGGGGCTGTACCTTAATTAATGCCATGGCCGCTTCCTTCCCAGTCTTAGCCCTTTCCTGTCCCATTGTCGCCATAATACATATCTGTGTCGGTGCGTCGTAAAGCCAGTAGCAAAAAAAAAAGTAGAATAAACTGTCTACAAATAGAATATTGACTAGAAGAATGAAGAAACTTAACATTTTACCTAGTTACAGTGTCCACTAAAACTGTTGCGATTCTTTGGAATGGACATTATTTAACTCTGCTCATTTGTTAAAGACTCACCAGAAAAAACTTCAAAAAATCTTAAGTATAAAGTTAAAAACATAGAGCAATTCATATGATAGTATTGCTTTTAACCGCTACATTCCAGTGGGTTAATAGTGTATTCTGACAAGAATACTGACGTCGCTGTTAATGGCCTATGTTGAGTTCAGTTTAATATTTGTCTTTGTCTATTACAGCATCACAGGAAAATGGATGGGTGGATTTTAATGAAATTTGGTATTTCAGTTTTTAAAAATGGTTGAGTAGGATCTTAGCTATAAGTTGTCCAAACATTTCACCATGTACTTCAGAAGGGACCTAAAGAACAAAACTTGATGTATCCCTCTTACAATTGGTTTTACGTGAAAATAGTTCCACGGAAATTTTTGTTCTATACCTTTGTCTGATATAGTGAAAAATAAGGGAAACATCAGCGTCAGTCATGTCCAAGAGCCCATAACTCGCTCCATGGATTGTAAAGAGAGTTGCTATGGAGATCATTCCAGCAACGTTTTAGAGTATTTGTCAGTATTTTTTAAAACATTAACCCAATACTTGGCTTTCTTTTATACCTGAAGGAAGAGATCAAATCAAGATCAGCAATAATGCAAAAAATATGAAACTGCACAGAGCCGAGGGAGCAAGAAATCAAGTAAGACAAATCAAGTAAGCTAATGACAGGGAGAGGTGTGCCCACTTATGTGACTCACAATCTGGGGAACAAGGATGTGTTGGGATGAAGGGCCTCTCAGTGTGCATGCACCAATGCATTGCACAGTGCAAGGTGCATAAGACAACTTCACTAGGTTGACCACAGTGCAGATCCCTCACTCCTCGATTTTGAGCAATTGCGCTGTCTCTTTGTCTCTCTCTTTCCCTACGCCTGTTTCCCCCTTCCTTACTTGCTCTGCAGTGCTCCGCTATCCGAGCCAAGTTGAGCCAAGCTTAATCGAGTTGCCCCAAGACAAAAGGCTGCTCCGAACCAAGCCAAGTCAGACTGATGTGCGGTGCACAGAACCTCTGCGCCTCGTTTTGCACGCGTGAGATTTTGGGCGTTTGAGAGGCCCTGAGCTACATCAATGCAGTCAATAGACTGCTGACCTAAACCCAACAAATGATTTTGTTGAAATCTTTCTATACCATGATAGCTTTTTATATATTGTTACTAAACCATAATATCTCTGCTCCTTCTTATCCCATGTTCAGGATGAGAAAGGGAGGGAAATTTGTTAGGTTGGTAACCAGCTACAGAAACTATTAAAGTATGTGACTTCCTAAAGGAGCTAACAGCTTCAGGATAAGAGAAGCTGCTTTAATAAGAAGCCTTCAGTAGACAAATTGCCACCAAAACTCATCGTGTAGAAACTGTACTCCAAGTTAGGGGCAGTTACCATAAGTGTCTGTGCCTTATGTTAAAAGGTAGCTGACATTCACAATATTCAATATTCAATATTTCTTATAAAAACACAGTTAGAGGAAGAACAATATGGCTTTAGACTGAATGAAATGAAATGTCTTATGGCTTTTAGTGCCGGGATATCCCAGGACGGGTTCCGCTCGTTAGGTGCAGGTCTTTCTATTTGACGCCTGTAGGCAACCTGCGCGTCGTGATGAGGATGAAATGATGATGACAACACATACACCGAGCCCCCATGCCATTAGAATTAACCAATTAAGTTTAAAATCCCCGACCCGACCGGGAATCGAACCTAGGACCCTCTGAACCGAAGGCCAGTACGCTGACCGTTCAGCAAACGAGTCAGACTCTAGACTGAATAGATCAACAATAGACTTGATATTTACAGTGCGAACGATATTGGAAACAAATCTGGAAAGGAACAAGGAAATCATCTTCGTATTTTTGGATTTGGAAAAACTTTTTTTTTTTTTTTTTTGCTAGGGGCTTTACGTCGCACCAACACAGATAGGTCTTATGGCGACGATGGGATAGGAAAGGCCTAGGAGTTGGAAGGAAGCGGCCGTGGCCTTAATTAAGGTACAGCCCCAGCATTTCCTGGTGTGAAAATGGGAAACCACGGAAAACCATCTTCAGGGCTGCCGATAGTGGGATTCGAACCTACTATCTCCCGGATGCAAGCTCACAGCCACGTGCCTCTACGCGCATGGCCAACTCGCCCGGTGGAAAAAACTTATGATACAGTTAAAATACTGAAAAGGAATGTACCAAGATCATTAATTAACAGGATAAAAAAGTTATACTGTATCATGAGAGTAAAAGCAGTGTACAAGTGGGGAGTGGTGACTCTGAAATATTTTATACAAAGAAAGGTCTCACGAAAGGAAGTGCACTGTCGCCATTATTGTTTATTATATTGATGGATGAAGTCGTAAAATGTGTAAAACAGAGTATCAGTAGTGATGAAGTGAATGCTTTGGTATTTGGAGACGATGTGGTGATTTGGGGAAAGGGAGAAAAGGATGTACAAAGGAGACTGGACATTTGGAATGAAAACCTGAAGGAGTTTGGAATGGTAATTAGTAAAGAGAAGACTGTAGTTGTGCACTGTGGAAAAGAGAAAAAGAGAAGCCAAGTGAACATAGACGGAGAACAGTTAGAGAATGTAGAACAGTTTACATATCTGGGTAGCATTATTAATGGAAGTAATGAAATCAACCCTGAAATTAATAACAGACTAAGTAAAGGTACAACATTTTATTATAAAGTCAGAGATTTTTTATAGGATGACAAAGTACCCAAGAGAAAAAAATTAACATTATATAAACAGTATTTCATACCAATTGTAACATACGGACTAGAAACACTGATAACTAATAAGAGACAAGGTAGTAAGATCCAAGCAATAGATATGAAATTGTTAAGAACATCGGTTAAAAAGACATGAAGAGATAGAATTCAAAATATTAAATAAAAGAAGAGCTAAATATAGAACCGTTAGTATAGAACATACAGAAAGCAAGACTAAGATGTTCAGACACGTAAAAAGAATGGGAAAGGAACGGGTAGCAAGAAGGGAATTGGAAAGAGAAGTTAAGGGAAAGAGACCAGTTGGAAGACCGAGAAGAAGGTGGATGAATCAGCTTTGGAAGGACATTAGAGAAGCTGAATTGGATGTGGCAGAAGTAATGGAGCAGGACAAGTGGAAGGATAGAAAGGAGTGGAGGAGGCTTGTTAACCACACCCGGCCAACTGGAGTGGGACATTGATGATGATGATGATGATGATGATGATGATGATGATGATGATGATGATGATGATGATGATGATGATGATGATGACTTCTTGTGGCAATTTAACTGCAGTGGATACTTTGTCTCTCATGGCATTGATGGGAAATAAAATTACTGAAAATGATCCATATGTATCTTCTGGTATTCAAATGAACACTTTTGATCTTGATTTTAGGTTTGTGGATAAAATATGCACAGGAATATTTCTCTGCCTTTCCTCTTTGAAACAAAATACTGTAAGCTGATATTTTGACACTAATTGTTCCCCTCTGTAATGTAATCCTTAATGCTATTATTTTCCATCCTCAGAGGCCCAGGCTCAATTCCCATTACCGCTAGGGATTTAAGATTGACAGAAGGGCTGGTATGTGGTTAAAAAAGACATGCAGTCACCCTTGTTGGGAGTGTGGCTGAAAACAGCTGAACCCACTTTGAGGAATATGAGGACACGAGTTTGCTCTATCTGGCATGGTGGCTAACTGGTTAGCTTACTGGCATACAGCCCATGGGGTCCTCGATTCACTTCCCAGCCGGGTCAGGGATTTCACCCTTCAGTGAGGTAGTCGTTGGCCTCACGAGAGGCCACACACCATTACTGTTGTTGTTGTTGTTATTATTACAATAAATTTAGCAAATTTTTTTTAGTTTTATTTTGCTGTATCAATTTATTGCATATCATTATTTCATGTAATTTGCATACTGACAGTTGTAACTTGATCTAATAAGTTAATATACAACTTGATTTCTTCAATTCTAGATAAGCCATCACCTCCTAGAGGGCCACTCGATGTCTCAGGAATGACAGAGACATCATTTGTAATAGCATGGCAACCACCAGAAACTGATGGCGGAGCTCAGATTCTCGAATACATCGTTGAGAGGAGAGAGGTTAATAAAAAGGCATGGCAAAAGGTAGGTATTTATTATATTTATTTTCAAATCAGCTATATTTATACAATTCTCAACTGTTCAGTGTCAATAGATTATCTATAAGTACATCATTCCTTATATTTATTTCCCACCCATTGTAACATAGTAGTCAACAGTGCCTCATCGCCATAAGATCTATCTGTGCCGGTGCGACATAAAGTCAATTGATGTCTAGGCCAGGGGTTGTAGTAAGGATGTAAAGGAGGGGGCATATTAATTTCTGGAAAGACCCCATTTAGGGTATGGTTCCAGTGTATGGGACCCACACCAGGATTACTTGATTCGAGGAAAGCAGAACAATTTGTTCTGGGTGATTTCTGACAAAAGAGTAGTATGACAAAAATGTTGCAAACTTCAGCTGGCAAGACTGAGAGTGAGGAGAAGAGATGCTCGACTAAGTGGTACCGTCAAACGGGGCGATTTCGGACACAGAGGTGATTTCGGACAGTATGGTAGATTTGCCATATGTTGTTGCATAGCAACGAGCCGCCGGTGCTTTTCACTTACGCGCGCGTTTTAGTTTGACCTTGAGGTTATGTTTCCCGCGTTCTGCGCTTTTTATTATGAATCGACTTCATACATTGGAAAATTTCCCGTGTGCACTGGCATTGTTGAAAGTTCATGCATTATCATTAAGTGGATACTTTCGATTGTCGCGGCCGGAAGGAATGCATTATAACTCTGGTACTTTGTGAGATCAACTGACTGAAGTGTTTATAAACTATTGCTGTGGAATTTTGATATGATTTAGTAAAAATAGTGTTTTTACGCACATTTTACTGAAAACTGAAAGCAATCTGGGTGATTTCGGACAATGCCTAGAAATTATCAGGGGCAGAAAGAAGCTGCTTCAAGGTGTAATTAGGAACCAAAATTATTAGAAAAAGCCATAGGGCCTACTTGATATTAAATGTGGCAAGTTGTCTTATAGGAAAGTATTTGATTTGTATGGTATGCCTTGGTCCACCCTACAAAATAAAGCACGGAAAGTACATCCAAAAAATGGGAAGACAACCAATGCTAAATGAGGAAAAAGGAAATGTTCAAGGAAGCTCGTCACCCTCCGGCTATGCTCCAACACAACCTGCTACTTCCCGCCGCCGCTGCAAATAAAATAATCTTTCTGGGAAGTCGATTTTTGGCCGGACATCGGCCGAGATGAAAGCAGTGCAGAAACAAGTGATGGCGCTGGCAGCAGCAGTAAAAATGAATGCGATGAAGCACACAATGAATGTAATGACGTTCTGGCATTCCTTGTTGCAGATTATAAATACAAGTTGAGGAACAAAGAGCATACAGGCACTATTTTGGCCCGGCCTGAAATATTCGTTCAAGGGATGTGGATGTCAAATACTTGCGCTCATATAAAAACAACAGAAAAGTGTTTGTGTTCCCTAATATCCCTGCTGAGGATACAATAGCTAAAGAAAAAAATCAAAAAAATACTTCCAGTCCAAGTTGAGAAGAGAGGAATGTTTATTTTCAAAGAAAACGTATTTCAGTTTTATAGGCCGTGACAGGTACATATTCATTGTATCGACCTGTTTTGCACTGAGATTTGTATCGTTTGTAAGAAAAAATATTAAGATCTTTCAGTAGGATCTATGTGCAGTTTACAACTATTAATATTACAATTTAGAACAGAAAACTTTACATTTACCTCGTCAGAAAATAAAGATCGATCAGTAACACATTACATTTATCACTACAATGATTTTAACCAGCTAGTCATATTTTGGACACCCTCAGAACACTTTAAATATCACAACACTAAAGCAAAAAGAACGAAGAATTGAAATAAAGGACTATTTTCGTCCGAAATCACCTAATACACTTTGAAACTTTGGACAGCGGTTTGAAAAGCATGTGCGTCCGAAATCACCCTGAATTACAGGGTGAATTCGGACACTCCTTTTTGTCTTCTCAGGAAAACATTCATTGGCGCATATTTTTCGTTTGTAGGGTATTGCATTAATTGGATATATTCCTCATTATTAGAATGACAAACAATACAATTTAAGATTCCCTTCGTGAGTTAAGACGAAAATAACCTCAAAACCGTCCGAAATCACCCCGTTTGACGGTATGTATATAAAATAATATAAAATTTATTTCTCTTCCACCTATTCAATACAATCATAAAATCAGGTTTAATCCTCATTAAAATATGAAATGGTACATGTTCCGCCCCTTTTAAAGGGCATCATTAGCCATAGCATCACCTCAAAACCGAACCAGGCACCTATTTAAAATATAACCTATGACTATTAAAAGAATTATTAGGTACATATAAGAATTTAACTTAATATGTAGCCGTTATGTAAGGACTAGATTAGATGCGAGAAATATTAACATATTGATGACCAAGGCCAGAGTCAAATGTAAGATATGACTTAATTAAGCTAAATGGTACAAATGACAGTGATGAGTGATGATCCAAGTTAAAATATTATATAAAACTTAATGAGGAAATACATTCCAACGCAGTGAAGTTTTGGCATAATATTTAACCATCTACTATGTTCCTGTATCAGTTCTTATTTTAAAGGAGTTGGTATGGGTTCCAATGTTTTTAGCTTGCAACTTGTGGAGATAGAAGTTACTTTTTGTCATGGTTCTAATTAGAAACTATTATTGAACTTTAAAATACAATACAAATCAATACAATACAAATCAAAACCTAAATGATCCAATATATAATAAAAGCCCCATTTATGACCAGATACCAAGCCTATTCCATAAGTTAAATCTTCAAGATAATAAATTCTTTAAAGTTTTCAAGACAAAAACAATAAGCACTCCCACTAGGCTGACAAACACATCACGCCCCTCTTTCCCACCAGATGCGAGTAAATCCTCTCCGCACGCAACCCACAAGCCCATAGCCCCGCCTTCTCAAGTTCACTCCCCTCCACTAAGACTACACACTTACAATACGAGAAGCAGAACGTCGGCGGCCACCAGTACTCTAAAAACCTTTCACACAGCAAGATAACATTCCAGCGGAGTTAAAAGTAAGTGTCAACACCTCAGTACTTATATTTTGCTTGTTTATCTTCCCCTCATTTTCTTTCATTTCTTCAATTTCGTTAACTTTAAACTTCTCCGTTTTACAGAGCTTACATACATCTGACAGTGTGATATTTACATCTTGTACCACAGCCTGTTTTCCCCTTTTTTATCAACAAGCTAACGTCAAAATGCCACAACAACTGCAAGGCACACCAACAACATAGTATTAGAGTACAACATAAGAAGATGGCCCAATGACACCTTAACAAATTCATCAAGTTGTCACCAATTTTAAAGTTCAATAATAGTTTTTAATTAGAACCATGACAAAAAGTAACTTCTATCTCCACAAGCTGCATGCTAAAAACTCCTTTAAAATAAGAACTGACACAAGAAAGTAGTAGATGGTTAAATATTACGCCAAAACTTCATTGCATTGGAATGTATTTCCTTATTAAGTCTTATAAAATATTTTAACTTGAATCTTCACTTATCATTGTCATTTGTACCATTTAGCTTAATTAAATCATATCTTACATTTGACTATGGCCTTGGCCATCAATACGTTAATAATTCTTGCTACATAACAACTACATATTAAGTTAAATTCTTATATGTACCTAATAATTCTTTTAATAGTTATAGGTTAAATTTTAAATAGGTGCCTGGTTTGGTTTAGAGGTGATGCTATGGCTGATGATGCCCTTTAAAAGGGGTGAAACATGTACCATTTCATATTTTAATGAGGATTAAACCTTGATTTTATGATTGATTGTATTGAAATGAAATGAAATGGCGTATGGCTTTTAGTGCCTGGAGTGTCCGAGGACAGGTTCAGCTCACCAGATGCAGGTCTTTTGATTTGACTCCCGTAGGCGACCTGTGCGTCGTGATGAGGATGAAATGACGATAAGGACAACACATACACCCAGCCTTCATGCCAGCGAAATTAACCAGTTATGGTTATAATTCCTGACCCTGCTGGAAATCGAACCCGGGACCCCTGTGACCAAAGGCCAACACACTAACCATTTAGCCATGGAGCCGGACATTGATTGTGTTGAATAGGTGGAAGAGAAAATAAATTTTATATTATTTTATATGAATTACTTTCAATACAGATTTCACAAGTAATCTTATAACTTGTAAGTGGTATGTTCCAAGCTGTCTTCGAAGAGATGGTGTGGAATGACATTAGTTGAAGAATAACCTTGAATGGCACTTTTAAAAGTAGGAAAGAAAATGATCTGAAGATAAAGTTGGAATTCAAGAGGACAAATTGGGACAAGGATGAGGAGCAAGGGATTGAAATAATTTATCAAGGGAAATGTTCGATAAATTTTTCAAGTTCTTTGAAAACATTTAAGAAAATGCTAGGTAAACAACTGATAGGAAATCTGCCACCTAGGCGACAACCCTAAATGGAAGTCGGTCGGTCGGTCGGTCGGTCGGTCGGTCGGTCGGTCGGTCGGTCGCAGAGCTGTTGAGTTTCCAACCAGCCTTTGGGCTGAGTAGTCAGCATACATTACTTTAGTTACAACCATATCTTGTAGTTTTCCAAGTTTTATTTAAACTGATTTTTTTGAACTGGAGAAACTGTTTACTGGTTCAAGTATCTGAAAACTGAAGCAGTGAAAAAAAGTTGTCTATCATGGGATTTTGAGAGAAATGATGAAAGTTGGATGTTTTTTGTTAGAATAATATTCTTATTATATTATTTGATTGTGGTACCAGATTTTCAAGTCATTATTTAGACCTGTTAGTGTTATAAAATAACAGCAATGTCTGGTATATACCTGACACTCACTAGGAAACCATACCTTAAGTCATGCAACCAGATTTTACAAGACGAGGAAAAGGTGTAAAATGGTTAGAAATATCTATTTTACTACAATACCAGCTTGATCCTTAAACTGCATTATGGTAGCATCAACAACAGCTGCCAGCATGGACTGGGAAGTCTCTAAAAGAACGCTTCCTATACAAGTTATGCCAAAGCAAGCCCATGCCACAACAGCCCTGTTGTGCATTGGTCTAACAATCGACCTCTGCTCAGCCCATTGGCCGGCAGTTTATAAGGTGTCGCCTGATCAGCATGACAAAACCTTGGCACTCTAGACTGGGTTCAATATCTCACCATCAGAGAAATCACCAATTGTATCCCTGTACACTGAGTAGACCTTGAATCAGCCCTCTGATCCAAGTAAAAATCTCTGACCTGAATCCCTGACCTGGCCGGGAATTAAACCCGGGGCGTCTGCATAAGAGGCTGGCATGCTACTCCTAGACTGTGGGACTTGCACACAGGTTATACACAGTAATAAATTCAGTAAAGCCTGTCTAACAACATTAAACTTAGAGCAAATGCTCAATGTTCCAGCTAGAGGTTTTTGTTTTCAAGAAAACAGTCACTATATTTGTACTATCAGAATGTAAAATAAACAAAAATTGACATTTCCGGATTTAAGGTGGCTGTATTTAGACTCAATTAGGGGTGGGGAAAGAAATTCAAAATTGGTCTTAGTATAGTGTACTTTGTTGCAATACAAATTATTTACTCACTTGTATTTTCTTTATTTGGTCTTATTTAATCAAAAAGTGATATATCGGAATACGATGAAACTTCATAGCTTCACACACTGAGCCCACAGTCCCAAATTCCTCTTCCCAAATCAGAATCTGAATGATCTTTAATAACATAGTTATTGACTTAGTTTTTATTACCGGTATAGCTAGAATTGTATTGGTATCTTGCCCATAATTTTTGCTATGAAAGAGATTTTATTGGGTTTATAGGCATCAGATTAGTATATACATTTTTGTCCTGATTCTGTCTTCAGAAACATGTTGTATGTTCCAACACCAGTGCTTGTTTCTGAGGCTTATGTGTACAATATTCTCAAGCAATACAAAAGAAAGTAGTTTTACAATTTCGTATTTTACATTTATATTACTTTCTTTTTTCAGCAACTCTTCAATTTAGAAGTGCTTCATATATACAGGCTGAGTCAGCTAAACTCTTCACCTCAAATAATTTGTAAACCCTTAAAGATGTTGAAACTATGTTTTCAATTTTGGTAATGTTTCGAAGGGGGCATGTAATACTTTTCCCCGAGACTTAAGAAATACTGAGACAACAGTACTAAATTTGTCTTTTAAAAAAAATGGAATTATACTGTTTTCTACACTTATCATTAGAGTTACTGACATTGCGAATTCAAGAGTGTGATTACTTTCAAAATCTGACCAGTACGTGTTGAGAAAATAGAATGTGTTCAAACATACTTCATTAACCAGCTGTGGATGGCCGTATTGGAATGAATCCTAACCAGGCAGCCATGACATACAGAATTCCAACACCTTCTGACAGCTAGATATTTGCTCTGCTGTGTCTGCAAATACACCATAACATCAGTGTATGATTTAGAAACCTCTATTATTATCATAGGTACCTGGTAAAGAATAAATGAATATGTGATTGAAGGCTTCTAAGGGATAACACTATTATTCTCATGTGACATTTAACCAATATCAATGAATGTTTGAGATTAAACCAGTTATATTTATTCTGTAATAACATAACATGAAGAAACAAAAAAGAGTCTGAAGGTATGTAATAAAGGGGAAAATGGTTAACATTACACATCAGGACAATAATATTGTCCCTTAGAAGCCATTGCGTATCCGTTCTTTCCCTTTACTTGTAACTTTAATGATGTTACAGTCTTCTAAATTACACGATCTTATCATAGTGTATTCTCGTTTACATCAGACTGAATACCTAGCTGTCTGGAAAGCCTGGAAGATCTCTGTATTTCAGCAGGCTCAGGATTGATACTTAGCATATGTGTTGACTGCTGGTTAGTAATTCATTCAAATAAGGCAGTCCTGGCCAGCAAATGAAGCATGTTTGAAGACATTCTATTTTCTGAAGGAGTACTTATCGGATTTTGAAAATAATCACTTCTTTGAATTTGCAATCTTTATTATTCTAATGCTAGGTGTATAAAATAGTGTTGTTCCATTTAAAAGAATAAAGTATCATTATCTCAGCAGATATTGACACTCTGGAAAAGTACTGCAAGTTCAATTATGAACCCATTGGGAACATTACTGAAATTGAAAGCAGGTTTCCGTTATCTTTAACAGTTTACTAGATATTTTAGGTGAACATTTTAGTTGACTCAGCATGTATATATGGTTAGTTTCATAATACTCTCAGGTCCAGAAATTTTAATTCACATATCCTAAATCGTATACTTAAAAATATTGACAGTTTTCATTTTTGATTAGAGTGTTCGACATCCATTAAAGTATAGACATAATTTCACTTACTTTAAGTCTGGCTCCATGACTAAATGGTTAGCGTGCTGGCCTTTGGTCACAGGGGTTCTGGGTTCGATTCCCAGCAGGGTCAGGAATTTTAACCATAATTGGTTAATTCCCCTGGCACAGAGACTGGGTGTATGTGTTGTCTTCATCATCATTTCATCCTCATCATGACACGCAGGTCACCTACGGGAGTCAAATCAAAAGACCTGCACCTGGCGAACCGAAGTCCTCGGACACATCCCGGCACCAAAAGCCATACACCATTTTGTTTCATTACTTACTAACATCATGGAAATCATTCTGCAAATTTACTTATAACATACCACCACAATGCAGTTGTGACACACAAAATAATTCCATTGTAAATGAGGACTGTTGTAATATCATTACTAAATGCCTTTGAACATATATAGCAGAAGGTATATTCTGGCCCCCATAATACCTTTCCCTCAGACTTGTAAATGATTCAATACTTTCTTCAACTGCAGCCAGTTATCACATTCTATATAGTGTTTAAAACATCCGATACAATAGGAATTCGTACAAAAGGAATTCATGGCATTTGGGCACCAAATGCTCACACAATTGAAAATCAAATTCTTTTTACCAGAACAAGGAAGTTCATTCAACCTAAAAGACCTGAAATACCTCCTTGGCTTAATGGTCAGCATATAGATATTTTCTTCAGAAGGCCCTGGGTTTGAATCCTGGCTGTATCAGGGATTTTAACTGCATATGGCTAATTCGCTTAGCTTAGGGACTGGGTATTTGTGTTCATTCTGATATACATCTCTTCATCTACATTTAACATACCACTCTACCAACCACCACAGAAATAAGCAATAGTGAATACATCCCTCCACGTAGGGTTGGCATCCGGAAAGGCATCCAGCCATAAAACTGGGCCAGGTCCTCATAAACTGCTGACCCTAAGAAATTGGGGATAAGGTCAGGAAGAAGAAGGAAGAAAAAAAAAGGCCCGAAATATACATGCTAAGATACTGAAAATATGGTTAAATCTGTTAGGAAACTTTAAGACATACAGAAATATTTCAAATGTAGAATTCCTACCTAACTTTTTCATAAGACAATGCCATCACACTGAATTATCTACATTCAAACCCTTATCTCTTGACCTTAGAAATTGCAAGCTATTAAAATATTATATTTAGAAATCCTGTATTTTACTTTAAACAGTATTCAGATATAGTAATTTTCTGCCATACTTTATGCACATTATCAAGTAATCCACCAATATCTTGTCCTGTTTCAAGGATTCTGCTATTGCTTATGATCATCATTGCTATCAGATACAGTACAAATAATGCACTGAGATGTCCTGTTATAACAACTTGAATGGAATTCTCTTAAGAGAATATTCTTCCTTGTTTAGGTTGGCAGCACAGCAAGAGAAGTAACTCATATAGAAGTGTCTGGATTAAAAAGCCATGTATCATATCACTTCCGGATAACAGCAAGGAATGAAGTTGGAGTCAGTCTGCCGTATGCACCTGAAGAACCAATTACTACAGGAAGACTAATTAGTAAGTTCAAGTCTTTAGTCAGTTCTATTCTAAGTATAATAAGTACTTATACAAAATCCATGGAATCATTTACAGGATAACTGTATGAATTTTAATGAATTTGCTCTAGTAAAATGTAAATTGTTGACCAATATTTGTTTTTGTTAATGTTAATTATAGACACGAAACCTTAGCAGTCTTGGTTATAAAAGAACTCTAATGAATTCATAGAGTATGGCTGTGTAACATTTACGTTCATTCTGTCTCTGTATCTTTTGAAATTGATTTTATAGACAATTAAGCTGATGTCCACCATATACTGTTAAGTTGAAGTCATTAGGAATTTATTTTGAATCTTCTGTTTAACTTTATTTCATCCATCTAGCAGTCTGTCAAAATTTGTATTGAGATTATTCCATAGCACTGCACATTTGTAAGTCGTTTCTTCCTGTTGTCTATCAATCTGTTTCCATATTTATCATCAATCATTTCCCTGAAGAAGAATCTGGTCATTCTCAAGCATGAAAAGAACATATGGCATATTTCAATTGGTTTGTAATTGTGTATCAGAAGCTGCTAATCATTATCTTCAGCAGTATTACCATATTTACTCATTAAAAATGTTTATGATATATATTATGCTCCATTCATCTTGCGTTCCGAGATTGATGTTTACTTATCCTTAAAATGTCAAACACTACCACTCTACAAAACATATTGTATGTATTGTACTTACTCACATACAACACCCATATTTTATTCATTATTTAATGCCAAAAAATTGAGGAGGGTCTTATGTACGAAGGCTGTTTTTTTCAACATTTGGTGGGCTATAAGAAAAAGAGATATTGACATTAAAAAATTATTTTATCACCAAACGTTTAGTAGTTTCATACTTATTTTTTCTCATAACCACCAAAATGATTTAGGCATTTGTCGTATCGTGACACCAGCTTTCCGATGCCATCTGCAAAGAAGTCTGCCGCGAGTGAGGTAATGTGCATCTGGAGAACTCCTGAAGTTCTTTGTTTGTCTGCCACAAATGGATCATTTCAAGGTCTTTTCTGTACACAATTGTGACTCAACACTAGGATACTGGAAACTTTGTTCACGTTGGGTCCCAACAGTTTTGACAGATAATCAGAAAACTCAGCGAATGACGTCAGCCGTAATGTGTCTCACGCTTTACCACAGTGAGGGAGAAGAGTTTTTTTAAGTCTGTCATTACTGGCGTTGAAACTTGGGTCCTGTATGACACTCCAGAAACAGTCTAAGCAATGGGTGCATCCTTCTTCTGCAAACAAGCCAGAAAAGTTTAAACTGACACTGAGCAACAGGAAATCAATGGCTACCATAAAGGTGTCTTGTTGGTGACTTTATGGAACAGGAGGCTGTCCAGATGAACATTACCTCACTGGCGGCAGACTGCTTTGCAGATGGCACCGGAAAGCTGGTGGCACGGTACGACAAAGGCTTAAATTGTTTTCGTGATTATGTGGAAAAATACGTATGAAACCACGAAGCATTGGGTGATAAAATCATTTTGTTATGTCAGTATGTCTTTTTTTATAGCCCACCGGAATTTGAAAAGAAACAGCCCTCGTATCTGCATATCTAAAAAATTAGAAGGTTATCAAAACATGAATTAATCAATAAAAGTCAACCACCTGATAAGTATACACTCACAAAGAGTTTGGAATATTGTGGAATTAGACATGTTATGTCATGGGGCATTTGTAAGTCTTGTTGTAAATGATAGAGAGCACTATATACACAAGTAATTCAAGTGCTTGTTTGCAGTTCAGTGGATGTCTCTCCCTAAGGTCTGCATTGAGCCTTGGGTGAAATATGCCATTTTAGTTGAATACTTGTAGAGATGTATGGAGTGCGGTGCAAGCTTCAGCTAGTTTGACATTTCATAAACAATGCGGATTTCCTAGTTTGACCGAGACAGAATTTGTGACATTGATTCAGGGTGGACATACACAAGCATCAGTATCATGCACCAAAGAAGTCATCCACAGTGCAGTGTCTAAAACGTAGAAAAGGTATCATAAGACCAATGATACGACTGACAGACCGAGCATGACAACACCACATTAAGATTAATATATATGCATAACACTGCAGAGGAGACAAACTTTGACTGCTCAACAATTTCAAGATGACTTCTTGAGGGCAACCCGGGTCTGTGTATCTGCACAAACTGTACACATCCAGCTGTATATTACTCAATTAAGGTAATTTCAACCAATTCAATGTGTTCCACTAGAGAATCATCATCATGTTGGGAGAATTGGGGGTTTAATGCATGGCATAATGCCATGTTTGCAGATGGTACCCAAATATCATTTAGGCCAGATATATGATGACAAGGGGTGTGGTGATGTAAAGGACATGGTAGAAAGTACCAGCACATTCATGAGGTGCATGCATTTGGATTGAGATTATGTATGGCCATCGTATACCGTTGATACTAATTCAAGGAATGTTAACTGTCCATCAGTATACCAATGAAATTCTTTGACCATTTGTATAACTCTTTAGGGATGAATACTACTCTGAATTCATTTTCATCCACGACAATGCTTGTCCTAATTGAAGTGTATCAATGACAAACTTCTTAAGAGAGGTGGGTATCAATCATATGAATTGGCCAGCTAAATTCACCAGACATGTAGGCCTACTGCGTTAAGCATGCATGGGACATGTTGAAAATGGCTGGTTTTGATTGTCCACAACCTTCACAGACACATTCACACCTCGGTAGTGTTGCCTAGATAGAATGGGACCTCCTTTCTCAAGATGACTTCAATGTACTGATCGCAAGCATGTCACAGCAAGTCAGAGACCTGAACAATGCCACATGGTACTAAGACAGAGTGTACAAGGGGCAACCTTTACTAAGGAGAGAATATCATACAAATTGTAACCTTTCCATTACTACTGTTTATTTGCATTAGATATTGAAGGAAAAACATTTGAAATTGTAAAAGTTTACATTTCCAGGTTGTGAGTCTCTGTGATACAATAGACAACATTCTGTAATATTGTTACTGCATTGAATCTTTGATATTCCAAACTTTTATGTGGTGTATATATTGCAAAACAGTAAGTTAATTATGGAAATTGAATATATATTCACGTTTTTCATTATATGTATCTGCTGCAATTGTGGTTGGAGGTGTCTGCGTTCATAGAGCAGCCCTAATTTAATGTACAAGCTTTGCACCTGAAATATATAAAAAATAACATAAGGGATATTCTACATTTTAACTTAAAAGTTGATTCTTACATTATCATTAGAAGAGACACTTTCAAAATAAATCAAATTCACCTGGTGTTATGTATTGTTCATCGTTACTGTCATCATAGTCTCCCTTATCACTGCCTTCTGAGTTTCCATTTGCAGAATAGTTGGTTTCCAATACTGCATCATCTTCTGATCCATCCTGTGCACACAAAATTCCAGTTTATGTGAAAGTTTGTTCAATAATTTGTAGCATGTAAAGTCCCAAGGCTCGAACTATCCATTCACAGACGGTTTCAGTGGATGATTAAGGATCTTGGCACATCAGAATAAAGCAGAGTCTGATTTGTGTTTCCTAACTGCGACAGGAGATATTGGTGTTCTTGCTGCTGTCAAGACATCAACTGATGAAATGTTATTATGGAGAACTTTATCTGTGTATTCTTCCAGCAATTGCTGAGACAGTGATGTACACGTCTGTAAACTAAGGTTGTTGATTCATATGAAGTGCACAGTCCTACCTCTGCTTGCTTTAAACTCATTTTCACTGATTGCTTTATTCTTTGCTAGTTCACGCACCTTCATTTGTAAACACACTGTTGCCCTTGTTCCTGGTCTCCTGCACCCACACTCGTTATTCACTTCAGAATACTGACACAATTTTGGTCTATAAAATATTCACCACTCTTTTTCTTGACCATTAGTTTTTCTTTTTGATTTTGCCAGTATCGCATCATATGTGGTTGAACAGCGAATTTACAGGTCATAGAAAATCTTTTTACATTTATTACTGATAGCACTCATGATATTGCACAACTTACTTGATTGAAGGTCACTTTCCAAATGAGTTGCTGTTAGCAATCATGCTACCTGGTAAGTGTACTGTCAAAGTCTTACTGGCCTGTAATTTTCAACTTTTATCACCCTTTCCTTTATACACAGGTGCTGCTATAGCAACTCTCCATTCATTTGGTATAACTCCTTCATGCAAACAATAATCAAATAAGTACTTCTGATATGTTACTATATCCCAACCCATTGTCTTTAGTATATCCCCAGAAATCTTACCAATTCCACCTGCTTTTCTAGTTTTCAACTAACAGGTATGTACCTTTAAAATTGGTACAGATTGGTAAGGACCCCTCATAAAGAGATTGAGGAGGTACAGATTAGAGAGAAATAGAGTTTGGAATGGTTGCAGTAGTAAGGAGAGATTGCAGGTACTTACTAGGAAATTGAATTAAGCTAAAAACATCAGCTAAGGATATAATAATTTCGTGTGGCTATTTCTAGCCAGGTGCAGCCCTTGTAAGGCAGACCCTCTGATGATCATGGGCGGCATCTGCCATGTGTAGGTAACTGCGTGTTATTGTGGTGGAGGATAGTGTTATGTGTGGTGTGTGAGTTGCAGGAATGTTGGGGACAGCACAAACACTCAGCCCCCGAGCCATTGGAATAGACCAATGAAGGTTAAAATCCCCGACCCAGCCGGGAATCGAACACGGGACCCTCTGAACCGAAGGCCAGTACACTGACCATTCAGCCAACGAGTTGGACAGCTAAGGATAATATGATGATGAACATAATTGGCAGCCACATGAATTTTAGAGAGAAATTGAAGGATATGTATGGATACCATAAGGCAGAAACAGGCTCCAGGAAGGACATTCTGGGGATCATTATTGAACAAGTGAAGTGTGTATGTGAGGACTTACAGAAGGCAGAAGTATTCATTCAGCAGTATGTAAAAGTAGTTGGATATAATGATAATGTCCATTTGGAGGAGGCAACTAATACTGGAGAATTACTAAAATTTACCTGTGGTAGTAAGGACATTTACAAAAGGATATGAAAGTTGAAAGCTAGAAAGTCAGTTGGGAATGATAGATTTCTGGGGATATATTAAAGGCAATGGGTTGGGATATAGTGCCTCATGTGAAATGCTTATTTGATTACTCTTTAGATGAAGGAGTGATTCCAAATGAATGCAGTGTTGCAATAGTAGTACCAGTGTACAAGGAAAAGTATGATAAACATAAAGCAGATAATTGTTTGTAAGCCCTAGGAAAGCATTCTTTCTAATGGTATAGACACACTTGCAAATTTCCTGACTGGTTTGATATAAGGCACTTCAGGTTTAAAGGAACCAACCTTCACTACAAATTTATTCCAGGATAATATCTTGTTTCCTTTGTGTATTCCTAACTGGTATATGAATATGTGTCGTCTGGTTTTAGAAACTAGAATAGTTTTGAAGCTATCAGTGCAACACTGGTCTAACCAACTTTGTTTTTAATGAAGTGTGGTATCGGTCTTTAATGGCTTAATCTCAGTGTCTAGAATAGCCAAAGCCATCTGCCACCAACATTAATGATGTTTCATCTCATCAACATGCTTCTACATCAGATTCCGATAATATAAAGGGCTATTATAGTCCGATATTGCACTTCATCAAAAATGTTGGATAGGCCATTATTGCGTTGATAGCCACATTTATCAGTGTCTTATATAATAAGAATGAAATGGTGCCATTAACTAATTTATCCATAAATTGTTGTGGATACTAACTTTTTTCAAACTATCCAAGTAATTTCTCATTAAATGAAGAGTGAGATCTAGAGTTGATATACTGTAGAATTTAAAATATGACAGTTTTAAGAATCTCTATTTTCTTTTACTGACGGCTTTACTGATGTACTAATTAAATGAAAGGACTTGAAAGCTGCAGTTCACATGGAGGAATTCAGATCATGGTGAGCTGAATTTGGAAAAAAGCTGTTGTGCATTCTTCTTGAAACACAGACAGGATGGTATCCAAGTTTTCCTGTTCCACAGTGATGAATGGAGAATCATTTATTCCAAATGATGGTGAAATAATTTTCCTTACAAATATATTTATTAGTTTTCTGTAACATTCTCCTTTTTCCTTTTGTGTGTCATTTTTTCCTCTTTTTTTTTTTTTTTTTTTAAATGTCGTAATATAAAATGAAAAATATGGAACAAATAATGATTATCTTATAGTAGTAAGCAAAGGGGATAATAAGAACAGTTCATCAATATTCAGTGAAATAAGTGGGCTATAGTATTTATTTAAGGTAGGGCCTATTTATCATCAAGTAATTTGATAGCTTTATTTCTAACATAATATTGGGGCATTTAACTTACAAATAGTAGATAAAATTTAATTTTATCAATGGAATATCAGTTATCAAATAAATACAACTGGTTAAAAGAATATTCAATATACATCCAGTAAAACGGAAATTGCAACAGCATGGAGGAATGGGTCGTTCATGTTGATACTAGAAATATTGGGCGGTGCCAGCCAGATATGTAAATGATACCAGTTTAAGGCCACTCAAATTTTTCATACAGCCCTCCTCACTTGATTGGTCATGTGCAAACTACGTCCAGTATGCGAAGCCCAGTAGAGCTTAGTTGATGTGTAGTCTGCGAGGTACAGTACATGAAATGTTGGCTTGTGAAACATGCCTTGCCAGCAGGTATGAACAGGATATTAACAGTGGTCAACAGCTGAGAAGGCCCAGATAATTGGTCTGCATGGGAGTGAGCTATCTTTGTCATAAAAGGAAAAGAAAGTTCCACCTGATCAATACTTTTTATTTACATGTAATGCAGATTATCACATGTCTAGGACCGGTTTCGACCTCTTAACAAGGTCATCCTCAGCTACATTAGAATCTTATTTGCATTTTCACCTTATGCCTCATAAAGATCTTTATGACATACTCTATTGTTTAACAATATTATTTTAAAAATTTTATATACTCTTACTAAAAAAAGTTTTTAAAACATTACATCATAACTGAAATTGTGACAAAACAAGCTTATATCTTAATATACTCATGCAATTGTAGCAGAATGAATTAGTCTTTAAGCTTATTAAGTGTAAATGTTTACCATAGGCGTTTTGCCTATTCAGTTGAAATAAGCCCCATTTTACAAATGTATAGTCATATTTGAGGGGAGCTTTGTTTATATTCATGAATGTTATAGCAATGAGCTATCAGACAGGCCAGAATATGTTCAAGGTAATTAAAAAGTGGTTGAGTCATACACAAAGTGTATAAGCATTGCATATTAAAGCTTGTAATTTGAATTTGTATCAATCCATTTATAAAATGTAAGAAAATGCTGTCATTTACTATTTGGACTTAAAAGACATTCATGTATAGCATATCTGACAGTGTATCAAATATCTAATGTTTTGTGTAAAATGCAAATTTGTGCAGTATATAATATAATGCAGGAACTAAGGACGACAGTTATTTTAGACTTTCAGTGTCACAAAGTACATTAGTCACACTCATAGCATTTTAATGTGAATATGTAAAATTTTATTGAAGTCAACACGCAATTTAGTTTACTAAGTACAATATCATACTTCAATATTTTATTGTGAACATGTAATATAACATTTTATCAACACGCAACTTTAGTTAATTAGTATATTTTACTGATAGCTCATTGCTATAACATTCACGAATATAAACAAAGCTCCCCTCAAATATGACTATACATTTGTAAAATGGGGCTTATTTCAACTGAATAGGCAAAACGCCTATGGTAAACATTTACACTTAATAAGCTTAAAGACGAATTCATTCCGCTATAATTGCATGTGTATATTAAGATATAAGCTTGTTTTGTCACAATTTCAGTTATGATGTAATGTTTTTTTAAAAATTTTTAGTAAGAGTATATAATTTTTTAAAAAATAATATTGTTAAACAATAGAGTATGTCATAAAGATCTTTATGAGGCATAAGGTGAAAATGCAAATAAGATTCTAATATAGCTGAGGATGACCTTGTTAAGAGGTCGAAACCGGTCCTAGACATGTGATAATCTGCGTTACACGTAAATAAAAAGTATTGATCAGGTGGAACTTTCTTTTCCTTTTATGACAATTGGTAACTATCAATACGGAAAAAAGTGAAATTTATAAATCAAGATGAGTTATCTTTGCAGGCTTGCACTCATTAGTCGAAATGCATCTATGGTACAGTGAGTATGGCAGCAGTGGTGAAATAAAGGGACACACACTCGGCAACTTAGGTCAAGACCAAAGCATTAGATAACAGTGCAGGAGGATTGCCGCATCTTTCGAATGCCCCGGTCAGACCCCTGAGCAACAGCAGTGGAAATTCAAGCTGCTGCAACACAATACATTTTGCGACAAAGAACATTTGTATGCAGATGACTTACGATCTGTATACCTGTAGCAAGTGTTCCACTGACTTCACAACATTGATGTGTGAGGCTGTCCTGGTATCAGAAACAGTCATGAAGGGCCAACAAATAGTATTGTGTCATCTTCAGTGACGAGTCACGCTTTTGTCCTGGCCACAGTGAGAGTCACTAACATGTCTGACAGATTATTGGGCAGGGGGACAACGCCTGTCATTTTATCGAAAGCACATGGAGCCAACACCAGGGAGTTATTGGCTTTCATGTGAAATCGCCTTTAATGTTTGTTGAGAGCACAGCGACTGTTTGACAGTGCGTGGATAGGGTTGTCAATAAAGTGATTGTCACTATGATGGTGGCTGTTGCAAATGGGATGTGTCAGCAGGGTAACCCCCACCCTCACATTGCAGGCATTTCCAGGGAAGCTCTCCAAGACATTAAAATTTGACAGTGGTCCACGAGATCCCTGGTCCTAAGCCCAATTGAACATATGTGGGACGTGATGGGAGATTCCTGCGCAAGTCCTCTCAGCCACCTCAAACTGTGAACAAATTGTCCCTTATGGTGCAGCTAGTATGAGCCTCAATTCAATAAGATGTGATCCAAGGCCTTACTGACTTCATACCTTGGAGGATTCTGCAAAGCATTGCAACTTAGGGCGGGCACACCCTATACTGACCTTTGTCCACATATGTGCACTGAGGCACCTGAACATGTCATTCCCGCATCATTGCCTCACACCCATCTGCAATGCTCATTTAAAGCATTATTTATATGTTTTGCTATTAGTTTTATGTCACACCTACTGAGAGAGTTTTTATGGCAATGATGGGACAGGACAGGTTTAGGACTGAGATGGAAGCAACCATGGCCTGAATTAACATACAGCCTGGCGTGAAAATGGGAAACAATGGAAAAACCATATTCAGGGCTGTTGATGGTGGGATTCGAACCACCATCTCCCAAATGCAAACTCGTAACTACCTGACCCAAATCATACAGCCTACTTGCTTGGTTTGAGGTGTTGACACACCCCTTCCTGGTGTTGCAATTTACATTTTCCCTAGTGTAGTATGATTATTCTTGAAGTTATGAAAACTGTGCATCTTGCTGAACAGTTGTTTTACTCTATAATAAGTGAAGCCAGTATGGCCAGTCAGTATTAAGTTGAGGTGAACATACACTGTGATGATAATCCATGCATTTTTATCTGATTCTTATAAATTATTACCTCCTATTTGAGTACAGATCAGTTTTCTCTATACACGATTGTGTTAACTAAAGAATTTTTTTCAGGTAGGTGTGATGGAATATGGGTAGTTATCTCATAAATTAATCTCCTTTATTAATATTACACTGTAATTTATTTTAGGTGCTCCATCAGCTCCGACAAACTTCACAATTGCTGACATCACCAGTAAAAGTGTTACACTACAATGGGGTCCACCTGCTAGCACTGGTGGAACTGAGCTTACAGGTAACTAAGTGATCATGTTTTACTTAAATCCCTTAATATATCTAGCGTGTTTCATCCTTAAAAGGAAAGCCTTAAGTTACTAACTGAGTCCAGGTCTATGGCTAACTGGTTAGCATGCTGGCCTTTAGTTCAGTGGGTCCCAGGTTTGACTTCCAGGTGGGTCACGGATTTTAACCTTCATTGGTTATTTCCTCTGGCTTGGGGACTGGGTGTTTGTGCCATCTTCAGTGTTAGATTTCATCCTGTTTTGCTATTAGTTTTATGTCACACCTACACCTAGGGCTCCATCCTCACAGACATATAAGTCACCCATAGGCATCAACTGGAAAGACCTGCATCAGGCACCTCATGAGGCTACAAGCCATGCTTCTTCTCCTTCATCCATTCCGTTTTCCAGATTCTCTCTGGGTAGGGTAGTTTACCAAAGCCCTCCACCTTACTCGATCTTTCCACCATTCCTCTTCTAGTACTTTATTGCTATCGACTCCTCTATTTGCAGTACAGTCCACAACAGAGCTCCTCCATCTCATTCTAGGATGTTCCCTAGGCTGCTTTGCAGTCTCTGTATCCATGAATGTTCTCTTTGGTATTCTCTCCCCTGGCATTCTCATCATGTGTCCAAACCATTTTAGCTTTGCTATATCAGTCTCTTCTTGACGCCAACTCCTCATCGCCAACTTTGACATTGGGTGTGTCGTCGGTTGGCACAAATTCTGTTTCAACATTGGATATAGAACATATATTTTTTTTAAAGCAAGCAAGTTGTAATTTGATATGACTTGATAATACAGCTTTTGTTATACTTGTAAAAACTATAATCTAGAGCAAGAATTAGAAGTTTGACAGATACCAATTATCAGGCAATGGGAGATAAAATCACCAGAGTGTGATTCTGTTTCAGTCATATCCCTGATGTTTCCTTTTGTTATAGTTGTTCCTAACAAAGTTCTTTCATAAGATTCATTGTGGTGTTGGATTGTTTAGTTCTTTCTTATATTTCTTCAAAAATTCCCCACTATCGGCAACCCTGAAAATAGTTTTCCAAGGTTCTCCATTTTCACACCAGGCAGATGCTGAGGCTGTACGTTAATTAAGGGCCATGGTTGCTTCTTTCCTGCCCCTAGCTCTTTCCTATCCCATCGTCACCATAAGACCTATCTGTGTTGTTGCTACATAAAGCAAATTGAAAAACGTTTCTTCTAAAAGTTTACCTGGAAACAGCTTCTCATTCATCTTATGTAAAATAAACTTGTGTCCTCATCCCGAGGTGGTGCAGTTCTTTTCAGGCACACCCCCAATGAAAATTATCTGTGTGTACCATTTAAACCACATACCAGCCCTCCTGCCATTCTTAAATTTCTAGCAGTACCGGGAATCAAACCCAGGCTCCAGAGGATGGCAGCTAATAATACATTAACTCTTATGCTACAGAGGTGGACATTCATCTTATGATATTGGTCTTATGTAACAAGGATGTCAAGGGGTTTATTCTTAGACAAAATCCCAAGATTACATACAAGTTATGAAATGCTATAGATATCATATCCAGAATTTTGGAAAAGGTGATAATTAAGGTGGGAGAAATAATGGTAATTTATTTTCACCTTTCTTAGTCTGTAAAATTTTGATGTTTTGTTAAAATATACAGTATAAAAACATCTGTCATATTCTTCCTAGGTTATATTCTTGAGAAAAGACTGTCATCATCAAAGAAGTGGACCAAGGTTGTTACACTTGAGCCATCCACTACTACTCACTGCATTGAAAATTTGAAAGAGAAATCTCAATACTTCTTTAGAGTGTATGCTGAAAATTCAATTGGATTGAGTCCTCCAGCTGTTACAGAACTTGTCAGCTTGAAAACTCATGCATGTAAGTCTCATTTCTTGTTGATAAATACTGAATATCTGGAAATAATTGTATTTTACACTTTTGATAATCATATTCTAGCGACTTCCATTCTCTAAGCTTGCAAGCAAGAAGTAATTTTTCTTATTCATAAAAGTAATCCTTTCCTTAAAATCTCAAAACATTATTAAAAGCCTGTCAATGTTTATAGGTTTTTCAATCAAACAGATTTATTATTATATTACTCAATACCATATTAGAATCATATAATCTAAATGAAGTAATATGTCATTCTGAATTTTAAATTACTCATCCGCTTTATGCTATTTTCCTGTCCAGTTTATATAACAGTTTCTTTTGATTACTGTGATAAAATTCTGTAGATTTGAAGTTGTTTATTCAATGATATTAGCCTAAAATTTACTAGTAAGTTGAATTGTATTTCATTTTTCATCCACTGATATGTTTTCTGTAAAGTATAATGTATGAAATGTAATGCAAATAACTGTAACATAAATGCAATGCATATATAAAGTACATGTACTAAACATTTTAAAGCTATTTTATAGATTTTCGGGAAATTCATCATGCAATACTTGATATTTCTGCACATATCACTTTCATATGCCACACCAAGGTGATGAATGCAAGCTTTATACAAATCAATGTTGTAATATCAAGTTTTTATTTTGTTTGTTTGATTATTCAGCTCCTCCGTCACCCCCAACAGCACCGCTCGAAATTCGAAGTATTGGACCAAACTCTATCATCATAGAATGGGGCATTCCAGAGACTGACGGAGGTGCACCTCTTGAAGGGTATACTATTGCTATTCGTGACATTCGGAAAACTATGTGGATGGAAGTTGGTCGAGTGAAAGCAGATGTCCAGAAACTTAATATCAGAGATCTACAGGTTGGTGAACCATATACTTTACTCTTCAGTGAAATTAAAGATTATACCAGAAATTGTTCATACATACATACGTGTTCATCATAGATTACTATGCTTTTCAGCATTCAATCTGCAAACCTCTGTAAATAAACTATATCCCTCCACAATCCTCTATTTGCAACTAGGTCTGTGGCTTCATCGAATTCCACACACTCATCATTAAGTCGTTCAAAGCCGAGTCTAATCACCATCATCTTGGTCTCCCTCTTCTTCTCTCATCTTCCATGGCCAAGCCTATTATTCTCCCAGGTAACCCACGTCATGTACATTCCTATCTTAATCTTCATCTCCTCATTCCAAGTACCCTGATACCATTGTTCCCACCAGTTTGAACCAATAATCATTCTTGCTTCTTTCATGTCTGTTACTTCCAATATATGAATAAGATATGGATTACATGATTCATGTTTGTCATGTGTTTGATCATTGTTTTAAACAGTTTTAATTGTTTGTATAATATTTTCTTCAAGTGTATGAGTGTTTGTGTGTATGTTATGGTGCTAATAATGTTCAGCGCTCTCTTTCACCCAGGAAGTTGAGGTGAGTACACATTGTCGCCGTCAGTCTATTTGTAAGATAAACCTACTCTACAGTTAGAACAAAGTTCACTACCTGGTGCTAGCCTTGGGGAGGGACTCAACACTACCCATTCCTACCCCTCCCCTCCCAACCCCACAGGCATTCTTTTGAAGCAGGTCCTTTCCACCACAACTCAGTGCTTACAAAGTAGTCATACAAAACACACTCTCTCTTCCTGCACACATTGATGAAAGAATAGATTATTTTCATCATGTTGGTTAAATCTGTCCATATTGACTTACATTCAAATTTCTATAGAATACTTTCCCACCTTTTCAATACTTTACATATTTTATTATACTTAATTATACATGTTTCGAGAGCTAACTACTCTCTTCTTCAGCAGTGCCAAAACATCAATTCATCTTTGGACTTGGTACATTGGAACAAAAGAGTAGTTAGCTCTCGAAACATGTATAATTAAGTATAATAAAATATGTAAAGTATTGACAAGGCGGGAAAGTGTTCTATAGAAATTTAACATTGATGAAATATGAGCAATTGTCGATGATAATAACGTACATGTCTTGTGTAGCAAAAGTTAGCTCACCTCTACCATTCCATCTTCTGTGATCGCTATGAACTGGTCCAAAAATATAAAGTATTATGTACGTCATTGCATGACGCTCAGCTGGGACCTGAGTTCATGTTCATTGAAATTACTGTTAGCACGGCAAAAGTTCTCTTTGCATTTGCCTGTAGGCCTCCTGACATAATGAACATGACTGTGTTTGAAGCTTGTTTATTCAACCTCATGCCTACCTATGAGCATGTAATAATTGTAAGTGACTTTAATATCAACCTAATGAAAGAATCGCCCAGACTGAGAAATTAGTAGACATGCATGTCTTGTTGTAACCTGGCTGTCCTTCCTTTAAAATCCACTAATCATATTTATATATAAATAATCACACCTCACACACTAATCGATCATATCATAACTAACAGTCTGCAGAAAGTTCTAAATCATGGCCAAATTCCTACTCCATCAATCTCAACTCATGACCTCATTTACTTATCCTAGTCCTTTCATGTACCCAAATACAAGCAAAAGCTCACCACCTGTAGAATACTAAAAAACATCTATTTAGATCACCTGATGTATGATGCTTATAACCTACCCTGGAGTGATATTCTACTACTAGATTATATTGACTCAAAAGTTGACAGATTTAATTCTCTTGTTACCAGACTGTACGACAAGCATGCTCCCAAATGACTTGCGAAACTTAGTCGCCCTCTTTGCCCATGGTTAAATGATGAAATGGTGATATGATGGCTTGCCATGACGCATGTTTCCGAAAGTACAGGAAAATTCGCAATGAGTGCAATTTCAAAAAGTACCAAGTTATTAAGAACAGATTCAGGCAAGTCCTAAGAAATCAGAACTATAAATACTTAAACTCTCTTTCAGGTAAATTAAACACAAGTAACGCTTGGAAACATCTTCGTTCACTGGGTATTTTGGAAAGTCAGCAGCAACAGATGAACCAGTTGTTCCTTTTGACGAGCTTAACACATATTTTTCAGAAGATAAAATACCCCATTTAACACAATTAACTAGCCAGTCATAAATGCGTACAAATCATTTACCCCATTGCCTAATCGTTCACATTTTACTTTCCAAGCTGTCTGTGGCAACCAAGTTAAGAAAGTGCTTTATTCAAATAAATCTAAGGCCATACATGTAGACAATGTCCTTATACATTTTGTTCATAATATTATGGGTAACATCCTTCCTAGTGTGACACACATTTTCAACTACTGTTTTAAAACTGATACCTCTGGAAATGCACAAATTTTATTCAAGTACCCATAAAATCTCATCCTAAACCACCTTCTGATTATCACCCTGCCTCTATATTCCTGGCTCTTTCTAAGGCTTTGGAACAACCTTTTTGTAATGAAACAATCTATATTCTAAGCATGTTTTCGTGCAGTTTTGAGCATTCGAGGTCAAGGGTGTCCCTTGTAAGTGTATTAATAGGAGTCTGATTCGATAGGCCTATTATTGAAGCATAATGTTTGTGAAGAACGATAGGTTGCCAGGGAAAACAAATGTAAGTCAGAAAATGTTCAACATAAGATAAACTCACGGTGTGAGTCGTAAAAGGGATTTCAATCTTTGGTCTAAGTAGTATAAGTTGAAACTAAACTATATGTACAGTATTTCATTTGGTCCTAACAGTACACGTAAACATGTTAATTTATTAATTATTTTTATTAATACAACTTCCCCCCATGAGGAGGCTGCCACAAGGACAAAGTATATCAACTACACAGTATTTTTTCTTCTAAGTTTGCTAATATGCCAGATAATACCCATCACAAGGCTCAGGAATAAGTTTGGAACGAATTTGGAATGTAGCATGATGTATGGTTCTTCAAGTGTTATATAGATGGTTGCGGAGTATGGTTACTGAACTTCGTATTCTTTTGTTTCCTCTGTGGAAGTACTGGCGGAGAGTTCAAGTGCCACAGATACAAATTTCTTGAAATTTTGACAGCAATTAAACATAGTATGTCTCTTTCTTAAGAATATCAAAACTGATTAAACCTATATGATTTACACTAAATGGGAAAATCATTTTGGGTTCAATCAATCAATCAATCAATCAATCAATCAATCAATCAATCAATCAATACTGATCTGCATTTAGGGCAGTCGCCCAGGTGGCAGATTCCCTATTTGTTGTTTTCCTAGCCTTTTCCTAAATGATTTCAAAGAAATTGGAAATTTGTTGAACATCTCTCTTGGTAAGTTATTCCAATCCCTAACTCCCCTTCCTATAAATGAATATTTGCCCCAGTTTGTCCTCTTGAATTCTGACTTTATCTTCATATTGTGATCTTTCCTACTTTTATAAATGCCATTCAAACTTATTCGTCTACTAATGTCATTCCACGCCATCTCTCCGCTGACAGCCTGGAACATACCACTTAGTTGAGCAGCTCTTCTTCTTTCTCTCAATTCTTCCCAACCTAAACATTGCAACATTTTTGTAACGCTACTCTTTTGTCGGAAATCGCCCAGAACAAAT
Organism: Anabrus simplex; assembly: GCF_040414725.1. Classification (NCBI taxonomy): domain Eukaryota; kingdom Metazoa; phylum Arthropoda; class Insecta; order Orthoptera; family Tettigoniidae; genus Anabrus; species Anabrus simplex. Next base: position 169,858,492 of record NC_090266.1, on the reverse strand, counting down.
CGAGCTGCTTTTCTTTGGATTTTTTTCCAGTTCTTGAATCAGGTAATCCTCGTGAGGGTCCCATACACTGGAACCATACTCTAGTTGGGGTCTTACTAGAGACTTATATGCCCTCTTCTTTACATCCTTACTACAACCCCTAAACACCCTCATAACCATGTGCAGAGATCTGTACCCTTTATTTACAATCCCATTTATGTGATTACCCCAATGAAGATCTTTCCTTATATTAACACCTAGATACTTACAATGATCCCCAAAAGGAACTTTCACCCCATCAACGCAGTAATTAAAACTGAGAGAACTTTTCCTACTTGTGAAACTCACAACCTGACTTTTAACCCCGTTTATCAACATACCATTGCCTGCTGTCCATCTCACATTTTCGAGGTCACGTTGCAGTTGCTCACAATCTTGTAACTTATTTATCACTCTATAGAGAATAACATCATCCGCAAAAAGCCTTACCTCCGATTCCACTCCTTTACTCATATCATTTATATATATAAGAAAACATAAAGGTCCGATAATACTGCCTTGAGGAATTCCCCTCTTAATTATTACAGGGTCAGATAAAGCTTCACCTACTCTAATTCTCTGAGATCTATTTTCTAGAAATATAGCAACCCATTCAGTCATTCTTTTGTCTAGTCCAATTGCACTCATTTTTGCCAGTAGTCTCCCATGATCCACCCTATCAAATGCTTTAGACAGGTCAATCGCGATACAGTCCATTTGACCTCCAGAATCCAAGTTATCTGCTATATCTTGCTGGAATCCTACAAGTTGAGCTTCAGTGGAATAACCTTTCCTAAAACCGAATTGCCTTCTATCAAACCAGTTATTAATTTCACAAACATGTCTAATATAATGAGAAAGAATGCCTTCCCAAAGCTTACATACAATGCATGTCAAACTTACTGGCCTGTAATTTTCAGCTTTATGTCTATCACCCTTTCCTTTATACACAGGGGCAACTATAGCAACTCTCCATTCATCTGGTATAGCTCCTCCGACCAAACAATAATCAAATAAGTACTTCAGATATGGTACTATATCACAACCCATTGTCTTTAGTATATCCCCAGAAATCTGATCAATTCCAGTCGCTTTTCTAGTTTTTAACTTTTGTATCTTATTGTAAATGTCATTGTTATCATATGTAAATTTTATTACTTCTTTGGCCTTAGTCTCCTCCTCTATCTCGACATTATCCTTGTAACCAACAATCTTTACATACTGCTGACTGAATACTTCCGCCTTTTGAAGATCCTCACATACACACTCCCCTTGTTCATTAATTATTCCTGGAATGTCCTTCTTGGAACCTGTTTCTGCCTTAAAATACCTATACATACCCTTCCATTTTTCACTAAAATTCGTATGACTGCCAATTATGCTTGCCATCATATTATCCTTAGCTGCCTTCTTTGCTAGATTCAATTTTCTAGTAAGTTCCTTCAATTTCTCCTTACTTCCACAGCCATTTCTAACTCTATTTCTTTCCAGTCTGCACCTCCTTCTTAGTCTCTTTATTTCTCTATTATAATAAGGTGGGTCTTTACGATTCCTTACCACCCTTAATGGTACAAACCTGTTTTCGCATTCCTCAACAATTTCTTTAAACCCATCCCAGAGTCTGTTTACATTTTTATTTACCGTTTTCCACCGATCATAGTTACTTTTTAGAAACTGCCTCATGCCTGCTTTATCAGCCATATGGTACTGCCTAACAGTCCTACTTTTAAGACCTTCCTTTCTGTCACATTTATTTTTAACTACCACAAAAACAGCTTCATGATCACTAATACCATCTATTACTTCAGTTTCCCTATAGAGCTCATCTGGTTTTATCAGCACGACATCCAGGATATTTTTCCCTCTGGTTGGTTCCATCACGTTCTGAATCAGCTGTCCTTCCCATATTAACTTATTTGCCATTTGTTGGTCATGCTTCCTGTTGTTCGCATTTCGTTCCCAATTGACATCTGGCAAATTCAGATCTCCCGCTACAATCACATTTCTTTCCATGTCGTTTCCCACATAGCTGACTATCCTATCAAATAATTTCGAATCCGCGTAAGTGCTACCCTTTCCCGATCTGTACACTCCAAATATATCAAGTTGCCTATTATCTTTAGAAATGAGCCTTACACCTAGAATTTCATGTGTCTCATCTTTAACTTTTTCGTAGCTTACAAATTCTTCTTTCACCAGAATGAACACTCCGCCTCCCACCCTTCCTATCCTATCTCTACGATACACACTCCAGTGCCGTGAGAAAATTTCTGCATCCATTATATAATTTCTCAGCCATGATTGAACTCCTATTACAATATCTGGTGAATATATATCTATTAAATTACTTAATTCTATTCCTTTCCTTACAATACTTCTACAGTTCAACACTAACAATTTTATGTCATCCCTACTTGATTTCCAGTTCCCTGTTCCCTTATCACCGCTCCCTAGGCCATCCCGTTTCCCTGAATGTACCTCCCTATTACCCTTCCAAACAAATTTCCTAACTTATACGTAACACTGCGGTTTAAATGAAGGCCATCTGAGCGCAGATCCCTATCTCCTACCCACCCATTAGGATCTAGAAATTTCACTCCCAGTTTCCCACATACCCACTCCATAGTCTCATTTAAATCCCCAATCACCCTCCAGTCAGTATCCCTTCTACACAGTATTCCACTAATAACAATCTCTGCTTTCTTAAACTTCACCCGTGCTGCATTTACCAGATCCCACACATCTCCAACTATGTTGGTACTTATGTTTCCCATGTCATGGTGACCCCTGATGTGATCTGTAAGTTGTTAAGCAACTGGCTAGCACATGGAATTTTGATAATGACAGTTATAAACATGGAATGTTTAATCAGGAAATGGAAAGTGACTAAGATGTTGTTTTCAAAAACATAGAGTGCCTAATGAAATTATTAAGAAGATTGTTCTGTGGATGCTGTGTAGTTTAAATGCAGTACTCTTGAATGGTCTGCTAAAGAAATATATGCATTGGAGTATGAGTTGTAAGACCTTAACAAGAAATTGAATACAGGAAAGAACAAAGCTGCTAGTAAGGAGGCTAAAGACAATAAGTTTGAGGTACAATATGCATCTTTTGAAGAGTAGAAAGAGAAATCTGATGAGGCACAGGTTATGTATGGAAAATTTTTTCAGTCAAATTGATATGCAAAACAACTCTAATTCAGTATAGTATATACCACGCTAGTTGGCCATGTGGTTAGGGAGGGGGGGGGGGTGCAGCCATGAGCTTGCATCCGGGAGATAGTGGGTTCGAACCCCACTGTCGGCAGCCCTGAAGATGGTTTTCTGTGGTTTCCCATTGTCACACCAGGCAAATGCCAGGGCTGCACCTTAATTAAGGCCATCGCTGCTTCCTTCCCACTCCTAGGCCTTTCCTATCCCATCGTCTACATAAGACCTATCTGTGTTGGCGCGGCGTAAAGCAAATTGTAATCTAATTCAGTACGCTCCTCTCAAAACTGAAATTGCTGAAGATAGAGTTGAAGCAGTATGGAGGTGCAGTTAAAGATTGACTGGGTTTCTGCAGCCAGTTTAACAGAACATACAGTGACGAAAATGTATGCAAGGGGAAGATAAGTTTCATTACCTTATTTGGGCTATTGTTAAGGGATCCAGGGGAAGGAAAATAGTAGACAGTATTTCTCTGACAGCAGACAATTATCCACAAGCTATTAACAGCCTGACAAGTAGATTTGAGTGAGAGGATTTACCAGTAGAGTTCTATGTGAGGGACCTGTTAGGACTAGTAGTAAAGAATGTTACAGCAGCAAAGGGTAGTTTAATTCTGACATAACTCTGTGACAAAAATTGAATCGTACTCGAAGGTAGAGTCAATTGGCATAACGTTTGATAAATATTTGGTGATGTTATTACTCTTAGTGGAGTCTTGCATCATCACAAGTGCCAGGCGAAAATGCTGAAGCTGACATGAAATTAGGTCGGAAAACTCTCCTACTAGCAAATTTAGAGGGAGTATTAGTTGCCTATTGTATACACATGGAATAACGTTTGTATGGTCTAACCAGAAACGATATTGGTTCTTAGAAACAATATTCCCAACCCGTTTAACAATGCTGGAATTGACTGGCTATGAAGATGCCTGCGAAAACAGAGGAATGTGTTATCCATCCGGAGACCTACAGACACATTACAAGCTAGGACTTCTGGATTCAACAATTGAAGCTTGACCACAAAGAACGTTGTATATCAATATTTGGATAAGTTGTGATTTGATGGAGTAAGGTTGTATATTATGTAAGGAATACCTTGGCACCAGAAGGCTACTCTATATTCAAACAAATGAGGGAGAATTTTTTGTTTGAAAATTGCCTTCTCTGCAAGAATGTTGTACATCAAAAAACATGGCCTACCTCAGTAATCTGAGTGTATCATCTCGATACATGTTAACACCGGTGGCGGCGCGTGACACTTATCAATGTGTTAGCACACTAGTTTGTAGAAACATGGATAAAAACAATGTATGAGTATTAAAGCTTAAATAGAAGCGTGCATTTTTAAAACTTACACAAATCAATTCTCTGTACATCCACATATATTACTTCTTGTATCACAGCTTTATCCGGCGATTTTCGGCAACAAAACTGTTTATAACAGAATCATGGAAACCCGGATTGTTCGTTCGGCTTTTCTGGAGGTTCTTCTCAATTGAAATAATCCTGAAGATCTTCCCTTATATTAACACCCAGATACTTACAATGATCCCCAAAAGGAACTTTCACCCCATCAACGCAGTAATTAAAACTGAGAGGACTTTTCCTATTTGTGAAACTCACAACCTGACTTTTAACCCCGTTTGTCATCATACCATTGTCCATCTCACAACATTATCGAGGTAACTGACAATGCACTTCCTAACAATTATTTTCCTTAAGACTGGTCAAGCCTCTCAGCCACGTATGGATATGCAGTCCATCAGAACAATTGTCCTTGTATTCATATTCCTATGCCGATGTGTACAAGAAATGACACAGATAGGTCTTATGGCGATGATGGGATAGGAAAAGCCTAGGAGTTGTAAGGAAGCGGCCGTGGCCTTAATTAAGGTACAGCCCCAGTTGCCTGGTATGAAATTGGGAAACCACGGAAAACCATCTTCAGGGCTGCCGACAGTGGGATTCGAACCCCCTATCTCCCGGATGCAAGCTGACAGCCGCGCGCCCCTTACCGCACGGCCAACTCGCCCCTTACCGCATGGCCAACTCGCCCGGTTTATTCAATTTATTTATTAAATTGGCAAGAAAAGTCACTTAAAATTTGCACAACATGTTTTAACGAAGTCACAATGCATAACGTGAGTGGTAAAGTTTTATTGACATTGTTTATTATTATCTTCCAAAGAATGAAAACGCAATATAAAATTCGTGGACAGTAAAAACCAGAAAAAGAATAGAAAACCTGAAAATGGGCCAACATTGATCCAAACGATAACTGAGAGTTAACGCACACGATCCGCGGAAAATCTGACCTTCAACAAGTAGAAATCGAGATTTATATTTAATTAAGGTTATCCACCAATCGACTATCCTATCGGATATTGGAACATCCCCCGAATGGATCCTTAATGGAACCAAACCGACTATCAGTTGCTTTGGATAGGTTGCGAAATATTACTTGAAAGCATGGTGTTCATTACAAGTTAACAGCAACTGTCACATTCAAAAATAAAATTCCACCATGTATTGTCATCTCATGATACCCTTAAGTTACAGAGCAATCCCGATGCTGAAACATGCATCACCCCAAACAGATGTTCATAAGGAACCAACAACACTTGATGCGAGGGGATCTTACGTTATATTGTTCTGAAGGAACTAAACTTCCAAATGCAGGAAAACATTAATTCATTATGAGTTTAGAAGAAATGCCAAACACTGAAGTTAAAGAAAAGTCCTAAATCACTTGAAAATGTTCTTACTAAGCCAACTTTCAAGTTATGAACAGTAACGTCATTAAATTCATTAAAACAGTAACGTCATTAAATTCATTAAAATACAAGTCCACAGTATAAAACAAACAACAGGAAATCATTCCAATTTTCTATAACTACGACTGGAATTACAAATCTGTCTACCAACACTTGTCACAATAAACCAAACTACAAGTGATCAGTAGATCAACATCTCACATAAGTAATGTGAATAATGAAAAATGAAAATAAGATATATTAACAGCTGATGAATCTAAACCGCATTCATAGTGTAAATCCTACAAAAATCAACTAAATGTCAACACATGGCACTATCATAATATCGGACACCCGAACAATAAATCTTAAAGTAAAGGCAATGTAAATAGAAAACGAATGTTCATCGAACTTGAACACGCGCGGCTAGCAGTAATGATCAGTCTCCATTAGTCAAGTTTCCACGTGGGAAAACCCTTACATTTATTTATGCCGCTATTGATTCAACGCTATTATGTGAGCACCTTCTGGCTAGTAAGAATTATGCCCAAACATGGCCTAAATAGTACCTGCTAATACATTTCCCATTCGTATCCACTACTGCAAACACTAACATCGTTCAAGTCGATTCGCAAAAATGCCTAACCTATGACATGACTATGTACAGACGATGCCCTAATCTTGTCGTTGTGTCAGCGTTACTGTGTCTACTCATTCTTAAGTTATATAATACACACAACATCTTAAATCTATTGTTGAGCCAACGTTATGGTATCTACACATCATTCATACTGCAAGGCGAAATCGAAACTTTAATACACTGTCTGAATATTTAAATCTGATCCTCGTTGGAACTCTAACAAATGAAATGAAATTCGCTACAAAAATGAACTCAATCCTGGAAATATTACTGTGTCTACATCCTACAGTAAAGTGTGAAGTCGAAATAAAATAACACGAATGGAAAATTCTAAATTCCCATGGAGGGAATTAGATATTTTTCACCAATAGAGCATGTCAAAAACATATCAGATGTAAGACTTTTCAGGCGTTTTTGCTCTATTAACCAGCACTTCGTCTTAGGTCTGACACTAGACTCGTCAGAGTGGGATGTGTCAGACCCTACCCACTGACGCTGGGTGTATGCAGGTAAGCTTATCAGAAGCCTATATATGAGGCACAGTCTGATAACTGCATATGGGAGATAAATCTCCACAATGCAATTATTGCCCGCCTAGCAACCCAGCATCAGTGCGTAGGGTCTGACACATCCCACTCTGACGAGTCTAGTGTCAGACCTAAGACGAAGCGCTGGTTAATAGAGCAAACGCCTGAAAAGCCTTACATCTGATAAAATAACACGTTCGATTAGTTTAATCTCTTTCTCAATACAATCTCAACACATGCAGTGAACTTCGCTAAATAAAAATAAACTCAACTCTCGTTTGATATTACGTAATATCATTGAAAGCAATAATCAATACCATCGCGATATTCATGGTATAACTCGATTTTAAGGCTCCAACTGACCTACCATGTCAATACTCCGAACAGGTATCACGTGAGCTGTCCAGTGAAGTAAATTCCCATCGATCTACGCAAGCTAATCTCTCATTCTAATAAAATTCATTTTTCACACCCGCAATGATTTCAGTCAGCGATATTTTCGTCTCGTAAAGATACAGAATAGAAATATATTTACGAAAATTATTATTATCTTGACCGTGTATCAGAATGTATTTTGTTCGTGGGTCGCCTATCACAAAATGCACTTTGCCGGTATCAAATAAAACCGTCACTTAGACTTAACTGCCGTTACCTACGGTCTTACAGAAAATAGTAATCATGGGGGAACATCAATTTGTACTTAAAATAGGCGTTAAAACGCGCTCACTTTGATTTGACAACCTCTACATTCATCAGTCGTTCTGAATTCCTACAGGACATCGCGTTCATCTCATACAGCCTGTCCCAGAAATATTACATCTCAACCTATACACCATGTCACAAAAATTCCTCTCCGTCAAAACACAGGGCCTCTTATCCTCGGCATCCTGATTATTCTACATCACTCATAAAATACAGGCTTACTCTGCCTTTAACATCTTCCTAACTATTCTCATAATATTTCAATTCCATTACAATCCATTTCCTTTTTGCTTGAAACTTGTTTTAAGTACAAGCGATCCCATGACCGACCAACCTTATAATGATCTCACAATTAACTTCTCGAAATATTTCCTGACCTCAGGAGCAAAATAACATACCATGATTTTCTGTATCACAAATACAAGGTGTCACAAAATTTTAGTTTCCAAAAAATTCTGACTTATGATTTTCTTCACTGGATTTCGATATAAACCGCAAATCTCGCTTGAAATTACTGCTGAACGCATAATTTATCATCTCAATTTTATCCCGAGGTGAATATTATTATTATTAGTAGTAGTAGTATTACTGGATAGAAGAAATTATATTTGTTTGTGGCGTCGACCTCTGTAGATATTTTGCTACTAGTATTATTGAATAATTTTATATTTGTCTTTATCACACTCATAACGGTTGTTTTATCGTTATCATTATTGTAACTTTTACCGGCCCGAACATTATTTCATTGATTTTCATTGCAATATTTAACTTCACTTTTATTTTTTAAGAAATTTTAACATGGTTTAATGTCTCGCGCGCTGACATAAATAATAGACAATTCGCCTCCACACTAGAATGACGACAAGACATATCCTCATTGTCGCAACACTTAAATTTACACACCCCACATTTGCAATGCGATGTTATGATTTATTAATTAATTAATTTAAAGGGACAAGAATTTGCATCTGTAACTACTGAACATAATATTTAAATTAGACAGACCTGTAATTGTAGTCATTTGGCATGGCATTATCTCCGCTTCACCTTGTACCGGCAATTATGAGGGGCTAAGTTGGAGATGGCGTTATGTACTGTTGTGCAATCATTCCATTTGATGACCACTGGGCCGATTTCTTCAAGACTTACCTCAGAGATTCCACCTTTCTTTCCAGTCATGATGGTGTTGTTTGTGGATTTTTCTTGTTTCTTTAACGGGCGTAATTTATTAATTTCGTGCATTAGGGTTGGCGCGCATTTTGACTGCATGTCCTTGACACGTGTGCACTATTTTTCCAGTATGGAAGCCAACTTTTCTCCAAGCCTAATTAAATACATTTCTACCGTGTGGACTTTAGCTTCATCAAATATTTCCCAAAATTCTTAATTACTTATTTCTTTGTTAAAAACAGGGCTGAAATCTCTCGCAACCAGGGGAGACTTTAAGAACATGATTAAGAAATCCTACAATCAGTGGTCAAGGGAAGAGTGGCAAGTAGAGTGATAAGCTGATCCTTTTATTGTCCTTTCTGAGATCTGACTATTTGGGTCATACACAGCCTGGAAGTTGTTTACCAGTCAAGTGCAGGAGTTGGATTGTGGTTTGGTAGCACTGGAAATATAGCTTGTGTGGGTTATGATAGGGATAGATAGGTTTATTTTAATTGACAAAGTTAGGGACATGAGTCCCTGTCTTACACTTAACCAGTGAATACATAAATAACATGAAATAAGAATAAAATATTAAGCAAAAATAGACTAAAACAAATGACTATGCTACAATGCTATCTTACTGTATATAAAATATCTACTATAATACACTACTATAATACACTATACACAATACACAAGAACATCCAACATCCTCAAGGACAAGGTCATTTTATTCACAAGCAATGTGACAGTTCAGTAGTTTATCATTGCAGGAGTATATGATTACAAATTCAGACCAAATGAAACACACGACACAGTAAAGGGTGCCCAAACAGTCGCATCAATACACAGTGCTCCCTCTCATGAGCAGACTGACTCACTAGCCTCTTCAAAGAGAGTAGTGGTAACCAGAAGTGGTCTACAAGTATAATAATAATGGTGTGTGGCCTCCGAAGAAGCCCGGTGCAGGTCTTTTAACTTGACGCCGTGTAGGCGACTGGTTACCCTACCTAGGATGATTTCTAATGCTTAAGACAACACACACACCCAGCCCCCGAGCCATCACAATTAACTAATTAAGGTTAAAATCCCTAACCCCGTTAGGAACCGAACCTGGGACCCTCCGGACCAAAGGCCAGCATCCTAACCATTTAGCTATGGAGCCAGATGGTCTACAAGTGAAAGTGCACAGCAAATTGAGCCTGTGAATTCTTTAGATTGTAAAAAATGTTATGTTTGCAGTTTTCTTGTAGGTGAATGATTGAAGTTACCACATATGCCTTTTGATGTTCATACAGTAGTGTTTAATTTTGTTTGATCTATGCCAATCCTTCAAAATTGGGGAGGATGTGAAAAACCATATGTTCTAAATATTTTGTTTTGTTTCTTCTTTGGAAGTACTTTCAGAAAGTTCAGATACTATTGATATGCATTCCTTGATATCTCAGCAGCATTGAGAAAAGTATGTCTGCTACTTGTTGTGAACGTTTGATTAAACCTATGTTATTTACATTACATGGGATGTCCATTTAGGGTAGAAAGCATGTCTGCCACTGTGTTGATAATTTCCCCAGCAGATGCATATTCTAAAAAGCTGTCGATCTTCTTTGTCAATATTGATGTCGCTTCCCAACAATTATTTAACATACAGACCTAAAGTGTCTATAGAATGGCTTTAGTTCAGGGTGTGACACCTGACTCTAATGTTTCTATAAGTTTCAGTTTCTTGGGAACACTTACAAATTCTCTTATTCAATACCACTGTTATGCACAGGCTCCACTTGACTGGCTTTCTCTCAACTGGCCGAGGCACTCTAGCATGGTATGCATGGAAGTTTCTTGTGTTTGATGCGGAGTTGGGATGAGAGGGGTAGTAGCACTGCATTACAAGATCTCTGCCAGCCTTGCATTGCATAATTCTGTATCAGAATGCCTGTCAGAATGTGGCTGTCCTGTTGATAATTAACTTTGATTTTTGTAAAATTTTGTCGCAGTTATCCAGCGATGACTGTAGTTTTTCAATCATTTTCACTTCATTTCAGAGTAGTTACAAATAAGACATGATTCTAATGTTGTTTTTATGTTACTAGGAGAACCACGAGTATTTGATACGAATCTTCGCTCGAAATGAAGTTGGACTGAGTGAACCTCTAGAATCTGAAGAACCTTTCAAGGTCCTTAGGCCAACAGGTAAGATTATAATTTATGTAAATATATCATTTATCAGTATGGAGAAGAATAAGAACGACTAGCAATTACCCGCGGCTTCGCTCGCGTGGATTTCGTAATTTGATCAAAGTATTTGTTCCTTAGCATTGTATTAAGACTTTATCTGAAAATTCCTAAAGTATAAAAACTCGCCCAAAAATTGAGTTTCATTTACCCCAGAAATTCTTTGTAAACTATGTTTGTGGTATTATCTTTTGGGGCTAAGACGACCATGCGACATGGAACTGTACATGTGAGAAACAGTCTTCTCTCAAGTCGAAAAATAAATATGTTTCTTTATTTTTAAAGGAGATTCCAAATACCTATTCCCACAGGTGTATCATCTTCAGTTTTTGAGATATACGTAAGTATCCCCATAAAAAGAATTTAATCCCTTGATCAGTCCTTCCCCCACCCCCACCCCCATCTAAGTGTATTCTCCGAAAACAAAAATACATGTTTCTTTATTTTTATAGGAGATTCCAAATATCAATTTTCACGTCTGTAACATCTTCAGTTCCTAAGATATAAGTATCCTCTTAAAAAAATAATTCAACTATTTTTCACTTCTTTTTACCCCCCGTTAAGTGCCTTCTCCGAAAAAAAAAGGTACATGTTCCTGTATTTTTAAAGGACTTTCCAAATACCAAGTTTCTTGTCTCTAACATGTTAAGTTGTTGACATATAATTGACATATAATGTAGATTTACCAGTACTCATTTTAAAAATTCACCCACTTTTCCAATTCTTTTCAGCCCCTTAACTGGATTTTCAGAAAACAAAAAAAAAAACCCGTTTCATTATTTCCTGTATTTTTCAAGGAGATTCCAAATACCAGTTTTCATGTCTGTACGTCTGTACCTTCAGTTTTTGAGATAAATGTATCCTCATAAGAATAATTCAACTTCTTGTTCTTCTTCTTCTCCTTCACTTCTTTCCACCCCTATCCCGCCCTAAGTGGACTTTCCAAAAACAAAAAATACGTGTTTCTTTATTTTGAAAGGAAATTCAAAATACCAACTTTCACGTCTGTAACAGCTTCAGTTTTTAAGACAAAGTATCCTCATAAACGTATTACAACTCCTTATTTACTTATTTTCAACCCCACACCCCGTACATTGATTTTCCGAAAAAAAAAAAACAATTGCGTGTTTCTTTATTTGTAAAAGAGATTCCAAATACTAATTTTCACGTCTGGTAAGTTTTTGAGATATACTCATTTGAAAAATTCAACTCATTTTTCACTTCTGTTCACCCGTCTTAAGTGGATTTTCCAAAAACAAAAAATATGTGTTTCTGAAAGTTTGAGAAACAACAAAATATTTCAACAGAGAAGGTCGGAACTACCAAACAGAAGTAGACAACATACATCTTAAAGTGTTTTACTAAGGCTATGTATGGCTTCACATAACAATAGTCTCCACAGAAAGCTGCAGTAGTTTGGCTGTGCCGTATTGCACTCACCCTGAAACATACAATTTCCACTCGCTTCAGTCTCTGAAAAGTTATCGGAATGTAAAATCATTGTGGACTTCGGCACTTTTGGAAGCAACAGCACTTGATACAGATGTTGATTCTTTATTTATAAAGGAAATTCCAAATACCAATTTCACGCCTGTAATATCTTTAGTTTTTGAGGTAAAAATATCCTCATAAGAAGATTTCAATGCCTTTTTCAGTCCTTTTCACCCCCCCTTAAATGGATTTTTCTAAAAACAAAAAAATATGGGTATTAGCAACAGCACTTTCCAGCTAACCCAGTTCTACATATACAGAATTTCCAAATTTCTGGAAACATAAATATTTACCATTTAAACCAAGAAAATGCTCAGTTCTTTGCTGATGACCCAATGTACTCTATGCAATAATTTGCAGACAATCCACTCTAATGGACAGAGAGAGATTAAATTATGGGTCATCTCACTTTCTTACAGGAATGAAACTTCACAAAGCTCTGGTTAACAGAATGAGGTATGGCTCATATAGCGCTCACCACTGTGTTCTGTATGATTTAACATGGCAGCTCTCCACCCAATGGTCGTGGTTAGATTCATTGTTACTGTTGCCAAGCAAAGAGAAGGTCCCTTAATCCAAACTTCATAGAGCAGAATGGCTCAGTGCACATGCTTCTGCTGGTGAATTTCTTGTGTATCAGTATTTACCCCACATGCTTGAGACAGCATTCTTTTCATAACCATTACTTGAACTATTGTAGTGTTCAAAAATTGAAAACTTGAAACATCAGAACTGCCCACCCTATCTTATATGAACACCTCCTTACAATGTATTTTTTGGAAGGGAGATATACTTAACAAATGAAAATTTATAATACAAACTGAGTACTGAAAGCTAACTGTGGTTGTGAAACTTGAATAATATACATTGTAATCTTTACAGTTGCTACTGCTTTCCAATTTTCTAACTTGTCTCTTCATTGTGTGTGTCTCTAGAAATGGAGCAGTTGGAGGTGGACAAATTGGAGACTACAGCACCTACCTTGAGCTTCAGTACCGAGACAACCACGTCATGGATGCGAGAAGCTGGTATGGATGCAGATATTCGATCATATGCTCGAGGCTCGCTGCTGAGAAGAGATGAGTACTTCTTCCGTATCTGGTATTACGCTCGACAACTCTTCAAATAGAAGTGAGCTGTGTTGCGTTCTTCTCGTACACAAATACTTTACTTCGTTTAAAATTCCACAAACTGTTTTGATACCAAATTAAAGCTAGGTGAAAATGAGAAATTGTATTTTTATATATGTTACGTATTTAAAATGTAAGTAATGTTAGCGTCTGAACTTCATAATTGACGGTGGGAACTCAGGAATATTAAAGAAAATTGTGAGAAGCGTATGGTGATAAATGTGTTTTCACTATAAATGTTTTAGGAATTTGCTTTGAGATGTGGGTATGATATTTGTGATCCATTAATATGAAAATGGATAGATGTAATGCAGAAAAATACTTTTTCAATACCTGGCCAAGATAAGTGAATTTTTGTAAGCATTTCAGCATGTTACATCCAGACTAATACCATCAAATCCCTGTGCAAAGCAACGTCAGGAGGCAACATAGGTGATTTGCTTACAGTTTTTCACTCTGAGCCAGCATTCATCACATGGACCAAGACTGTTACGCAGTATTGTTGAAGTTATCCACACATGTATGTTATAAGAAAAGGTCTCTCATGTACAGGTGTTAAGTAGTGCACTTCACGAAAGGATATGCTGCTTAACATATGGACGAGTAATTAAATGACCATTTTTATACTATGTCCTGCCATAAAAATGCATACATTTTCATGTACCATTATTTTTTAAGGAGCAGCATTTGGTATGAAGCCAAATGATTAATGTACAGTATATGTTGAGTCCTCGCTAAGTCCCCTCCAATTTGTAAATATAAGTTACATTGTATGATATGTACTCAGAATAGAATACTGTGATATATTTTGTTTTTTCATGTATAGCTTATGGTCTCATGACATGCCATAAAATCTGCATGCTTCATTCCTTTAAAAATCAAAATATTTCAGAGAATAAAATAGCATGTCGTATTTTAAATCCTGTGAATAAAATCGGTACTTTTTCACTATTGTTTGCCACTATTGTTATGATTGTGTGAGAGGATGTGTCATGTATTTCAGCTGGATCTCTTCCATCATTATCAGAGTAGGAGACATAATATAGGTGCAATTATTTTTAATGTGACAATGAGGAAGAGCTACAGCTGTTACGCATGACAATTCAAAGATGGAATGTAATTAGTAACATTTTGGAATAAATTGACTATTAATATCCAGAAAATGCACTTATCTTTCTTTCAGAATGTTTGATATGATAAAATACTTAGCTTCTAGAAACCATAGTCAGATCCATTACATGGTTTAAAGAAAACCTTCACTACCAGAATGGGTCAAGTTAATTCTAACTGCAGATTAGAAATATTCAAGAGCATGGTTTACGCATTTACCCATTTCATCTCCATACCTATTCACAGGTAAACAAGAATTTAAGCAAGGCTATAAAGTTGGATAAGAAAGGATAATAAAATTATTTTAGAATAGATTGACACTGGGAGGAAAAAGGAAAAGAAATCAATATTTAGCCCATTAATAATGGTAAAGACTCGATATTTAATTTTTGTTTTCTGTGATCTTACACTAATCCTAGACAAAAACATATGATACTATTTCTGAATAACTTAAGAGGATTTGGTAATAATAGTGGCATATGGCCTTCAGAGAGCCCTGGTGCAGCATATCTTTTGAGTTGACACACATGGGAAACCTGCACATCTGTGAGGATGGGGTCCTACTGGGATGAAATTTGATGTTGATGACAATGCAAGCACACAGTTCCTAAGCCAGAGGAATTAACCAATTAAGGTTAAAATCCCTGACCCAGCCAGAAATCGAACCTGCGACACCTTGAACCAAAGGCCAGCATACTAATCAGTCAGCCATGGAGCCAAACAAGGATTTGATTATCAAATAGCAAGTAATAACAGAAAAGTATGTAATTAACCCGATGAGTGCTATGCCCGCCTATAGATGGGCTGATGCGGCTGGTCCAGCAGTGCTACACCCATCTATAGACGGTGCATGAGAACTTTAATTTTTTGAGTCTCCCGGTTGACTCTCGAGGGCCGATTTGAACTCTGACCTGTTCTGCCATCTGTTGGGCATAATGTAGAACTAATTGATCACATCTTATAGCTTCGGGAAGTAACTTAAAGAGCTCTTTGTAGACATAGACATCTGCGGAGTTCATCTGTGATGTAAACCAACATGGCGGAACAACAAACTATAGTTGCTCTCGTAGCAATGTTATTCCGGATCAAATAATCTTTCAGTTATTAACCACATTGGAAAGTGATAATTTAGATGATGAGTTTAATGAATTGTTAAGTGATTTTGAAAGTGAGAGTGATACAGGGATTGCTGAAAATATTGTAAATGAGAAAGAAGCAGAGCCTCCTCTTAAATGAAAGAAGAAAACACGTTGAGTTCAAAAACGATTTCATCACTATTTTCATGGCGGACGGATGACTTTTCTCCAACAGACTTTCAAGTAACTGTGACAGACTCTGGGAGTCAAGTAGTGTTTAATGAAAACCCCAAAATCATTGATTTTTCTATAAATTTTTGTGCCAGTGGAGTTGGTGCAGCTGGTTGAACAAATCAGTATCACAAACAACTGGTGGAAAACATTGAGCTCTCACCACATTCCAGGTTTAGAAGGTATTTTAAAATATCAACTTATGTACATGTAAGGAGTTATATGTATTAGTTGCCTACAGATTTTAGGAAATCATTTTATTTTGTGCTCTTTACTGTGTATAAAGATGATGTACATGTGGGCACAAAAAGTGTAATTTTGTTCTCTCTCAAAATAATATTGAGCATAAGAGTAGGATTTTCCATTTACATTTATATTTACAAAGAACCAGGATATATAAAAATTTTAAGATGATCACCCCACTGATAAGTTAAAAATTGAGGCTTCTAAATTTTTTTAACCTACAAATAAAAAGCTCAGCACTGAGGTACCAAACAGTCAACTGGTAACTGAGCACTTAAAAGGTTAAAACTGCTCAAAATCCTAGGGATATCCATGAAATAAATAACAAGTTAACATTGTCTTACTCAATCTCTGTAGACACCTTAATATTCAAAACCAACTACAATAAATATAATTCATAATATATTTTCTGATAAAAGGGAATTAAAATTAAAATTTCACCAGTATTGGTTGGATGACCAACAATTAAAAATGTTAAGTGGAGACCTACCTTTAAATTAGGATTATATTCTCTAAGCAGAGTATAACACTATAGTAGGGAATTTCCTGGTTACCCTTAAAGAATACACAGTGGGAGCTTTTGATGCAAGTGAGTAGAATTCTTAGAAAATTCAAGAAACAGTCTAGCTCCTTAGCTGAATGGACAGCATAGTGGCCTTCGGTTCACAGGGCTGTAGGTTCAATTCCTGACTGGGCCGAGTATCTTAACTGTGTCTGGCTCATTACTGTAGTTTGTTGGCTGGGTGTTTGTGTTCATCTCAATACATCTTAATTTACATACAACACATCACACTACAAACCACCTCATAAAAATGCAACATCTCTCCATACCTGGCATCAGGACAGGCATGCAACCATAAACTTGGTAAGATGCATACAAAATGCTGACTCCATGTAACTGGTAAAAGGCCAGGAAGATGATGATGAAGAAGAAGAAGATAGCAAAACTTAAATTCTCCTGGTTGTTTGTTGCCTGTGTCTCAAAACCCCAGTAACATAAAATCTTCTATATCCAAATTAAGTCTAAAGTTATGTAAGAAGATATGTAATCACAGATTTGTAATCTGGAAATTTATGGACAATCCAATGATGTATGTGGTTCTGAATAATGGTGGTGAAATTGTATTCCCTCACAACTTAATTCTGAACGTTGAGTAGATTTACGATACAAAAATCAGACATCTAATGATCAAGGTTGAATGCAAGCCAGTAGCTGAAAATTATTTTTGTGTTTCCTTTCAGTTTCTTGTCTCCCATAAGTCCAACCCCTCATTTATTATGCTGTAGGAGACAGCAAATGACATGAAGTACGGAAGTGCCTGTGAGAGTGCAGTACAGTGAAGATTTCATGTTGCTACGGCAGTTGTGAAGGCCCTATAGGAATCTTGAAAAGTGGCAGCCAATAGGACTCTAGGGCTGATGACCTTCGATGTTAGGCCCCTTAAAACAACAAGCATCAATAGGACTCTAGTGAAGTCCTCAAATGGATGTGAAGGCAGAAAGAGTGAATCTTGGTATGATGGAGTTTGTTATCCAACTTTTCTGGGTAAATGGGACAGCAATCACTGACTTGTATGTAGGTGAGGAAGGGGTCCCAAAAGACTAAAGGAGAGAACTCTTACAGAAAACTCTCGCAAGCCTCGAAGTGGTATTGGGCAACTAGGATTGGGGCTTAGGCCAATAACCTATGTTAATCTCAATATCAAATATCAAAGGAAACCGAAGCAAGAAATAGCCCGATGGATTCTACTAGTTATGACATTTGTTCCGAAAAAGGATAATAGAATTGGTTTTTGGAATGTTCATACCATATGGCAGGCTGAGAGACTTAGAGATATAATATGATATCACTTTGCAAATTTTGGTCTCAGTGAGACGAAATGGAATAGTTTTGGAAAACTTAAGACCACAGATGAAAACACCTTGTTATATCTGGGTCGAGATGATGACAACCAAAGAGAGTGGTTATTAGCCTTTCTCATGAGTGATATGGCAATGAAGAGCTTGTTCGAAAGGCACCCCATGTCAGAACACATCATTATTGTTTTTTGTCTAAATTAAGACCTGTCACTGTAGTACAGTGGTGTGGACCCACTGCTGAGTTAGTTAAAGAAGAGGAGAACGACTGTTTTTATGCTAAACTACATGAAATTTTGCTTAATGTATCGAAAGTGGGACATCTTGATAGTAATTGGAGACCTGAAAATCAAGGCCTGGAGATCATCATTGGAAAATATACGAGGCGTATTTTTTAAGTAAGGTCCATTTGAAAATAAGTACACAATGAAAGGTTATTTCAAAAAAGTAAAGTTCTTTTTAGAAAGTACATACTTCACTCTATTTTTCAACATAGTTGCCAAGTTTGTTCAAATACTTATCACATCTCGTAAAAATTTTAAAATACCCTCTTCATAGAAACTTGCCGCCTGCTCCGATAACCAATAGTTCACTGCCGTTTTCACGTCATCGTCATCATTGTAATGGTTGCCATTGAGGTGATGTTTGAGGTGGAGGAACAGATGGTAATCGCTCGGCGCAAGATCAGGACTGTAGGGTGGGTGGTCTAAAACTTCCCAGTCAAAACTGTCCAATAAATCACGGGTCTGACCTGCAGTGTGAGGTCTTGCATTGTCATGGAGAAGGACAATTCCATTTGTCAGCATGCCGCGTCTTTTGTTTTGAATCGCTCTGTGTAGCTTTCTCAGGGTTTGGCAATATGCTTCTGCATTGATAGTGGTTCCTCGTTGCATGGAAGTCGACCAACAAAACACCATGCCTATCCCAAAACACCGACGCCATGATTTTGCGCTGGGACAGAGTCTGCTTGGCCTTCACCTTTACAGGCGAGTGTGTGTGTCTCCATTCCAAGCTCTGTTTCTTTGATTCAGGTGTGATATGCGAAACCCTTGTTTCATCTCCAGTTATGATCTGACTCAAGAAGCTGTCACCTTCTTCGTCATAACTAGTCAAGAACTTAATCGCACACTCAAATCTTTGGTTTTTGTGGTCCTCTGTTAGGAGTTTCGGGACCCAGTTTCCTAAACATTAGGTGTTCAGAAACAATGTTGTAAAGCACTGATCTCGACACGTCAGGAAATTCATTTGAGAGACATGGACGTTGTCACGGCTATCTTTGAATTGTCGTTCCCACTTACGTACTTTACTTTCACTCATAACAGTATCACCATACACTTCACAAATCTGTCGATGAATTTCTGCAGCAGACAGGTTCCTTGCTGACAAAAACGAAATCAGTGACCAAACCTCACACGCGGCGGGTGAGTTGATAGTCTTAAACATTTTGAAAGCACAGAACAGAACCGTACAAGTTAGCTACAGAGCTGAAACCGAGCACAGTTGTTCCTGAAGCTTGCCGGTACACGACGCATGTGCTCATTGCAATATGCGCACGAACTACTAGTGTCTACAACAAAACAGACCTTACTTAAAAAACACGCTTCGTAGTATAGGGACATGAAATGACAACAGAGAATAATTTATTGATTTGTTTAAGACACAGAGAGGCATAGGCCAAGGATGCATGCTGTGTCTAATGGTCTTCAATATCTGTAGTAAGCCTATAAATAGGGCTGTCCTTGGTGGAGGAAATTGTGGATTTCCTGTCGGCGGTAGAAAGTTCTGAATCTCTGGTATGCCGATGATACTGCATTGATCATTGTAGATGAAAAGGAGATGGAAGAGCTCATCACTCTAATCAAAATGTAAGTACCAAGATGGAATTGCAAATTAATATGCAAAAATATCAAGATAATGATAACTGAGAGGGCAAATCTGTTAACCAGAATGCATGCATTCCAGGAAATAGAGCTTGTTACAGAAATGTTACTCATTGCTTCAGTCATCTCTAGCAAGGGACATGTGATACTGAAATTGGGAGAAGAATTGCCATAGAACACCATAACATAATTATCCCATTTATGGAAGAATTATTCTATCACTATGAAACTAAAAATGTAGATCCATAGTATTGTTCGTATTTATCTACAGGGCAGAAATGTGGACAAATCATGTTGCAGATTTGAAGAGAATTGTAAGTAAGTGTAAAGTGTTGAATGTGAGGAAAGGAACGTTAAGGATGACACAAACACCCAGTCCCCAGGCCAAGGATATTAATCATTTACAATTAAAATCCCCTGATGCGGCTGGGAATAGAACCCGGGGCCGCCAGGTGACAGGCGGACATGTTGCCCCCTACACCGCGGGGCCGGACTGAAGAGAATAGACTCCTTTAAAATATGATGTCAGAGAAGAATGCTCTGTCTACCTTGGATAGCAAATCACTCAAATAATAATTTATTCTGGAGGAGCTAAACATCCACACCAGTCCAATGCAGATAGGAGAGCTAAAGAAGCTCATCACAGAAAATGTCCCTAGCAAGAGAGAGCATGGATGTGCTCCTACATTCTGGTCAAACATCATAAAATAAGGAACGGGGACATCCCTCACAAAGGCTCAGCACCTGGATCTGGACTGGAAATTAATGATAAATATACACAGCAATCTCCATGGAGATCACAATCCTCAACGTTGAGGAAATTATTCGTGTGTGGCATGTTTGGGTTGATTTTAAGAGATATGATCTTTCCTCATAGAGAATGCCATACGGTAATCTGGGTAATCTGAAAACCAGATCTACTACTTTGTTATAAAAAGGAACTGGCAGAACTGTTCGATCAGTGTGAGAAACAGAAGAGGGGCAGATGACAGTAGTGATCACCATCCTTTTTTTTAACGTCGCACTGATTCAGATAGGTCTTAAGGCAACGATGGGATAGGAAAGGCCTAGGAATGGGAAGGAAGTGGCCCTGGCCTTAATTAAGGTACAGCCCCAGCATTTGCCTGGTATGAAAATGGGAAACCACAAAAAACCATCTTCAGGGCTGCCGACAGTGGGGTTCGAATCCACTATCTCCCGGATGCAAGCTCACAGCTGCACGGCCAACTTGCCCAGTGACCACCATCTTATCACAGCAACTGCATGTATTTAAAATAGAAACAATTAAGAAGCCTAAAAATATGTAGGAGGTTAAAAAGGGAAACACCAGTAAGTGGAAAGATATTGCAATTAAGGGAGAGTTTTGAGAGAACTGAGGAAATGTTTTGAAGAGCTGACCAAACTAGGAAAAACTGAAGATATTGACTGACTGTGGAACATAACTAAGCTAACCTTCAGTACAATCAGTGAGGTAATACATGGGGTGAAACAGTGAGGAAAGGCCTGAATGGGTACCGCAAGATACCTGGAACTTAATGCAAGAGAGAAAAGTTGCCACAGCTAAGAAAAGTGCAGCACGAATACAAGATACTAAAGAGAGGACACATAAGGACTGCTGTACAATCAATCAAACAATGAAACATAGTTTTTGCAGATGTAAAAGGATCTCCGTGAACAACCTAGCTACATAAGCTGAGCAAGCAGCAGGGGTAAGAGATACTAGTGTACCGCGAGGTAACATTATGCACATAAAAACAGTAAAATAATAAACAAGCAAGGGAAAGATAAACAAATATGCTTAACAAGGACAACAAAAGGTAATATGAACCAACAGAGAACAGGATGTGGAAGATCCTGGACAACCCTACCCGGAGTCGTAACTTGGTGACACTTAAATTCATGAACTCAGACAATCATGTTCCTTAAAATGATGTTTATTAAACATAATCAACTTAACCTTCGAAATAGATTAAAAGGGAGATAGCCCAAGGACATGAACAGGCACGATTGATGCTGGAAATTAGATCTACTCTTAAAATGCAGCACAAATTCATGACATACAAAATTCTTAAATGAGCCATTTCACTGTGAGAGTGTGGACAAGCACTTGGGTTCGTGGTCCTCCCCTCAGAACCAGTGGGATGTTCCATGTGCCAAATAAATGCTGTCAGGTTTAAAAGTGATATCAAAGATAATTAAAAACAGTAGAAAATTAGAGAACACAAATAAGTTAACTGACATCAAGGAAATTCCAGAAAATTAGAGAACACAAATAAGCTAATTGACATCAAGGAAATTCCAGAAAATTAGAGAACACAAATAAGCTAACTGACATCAAGGAAATTCCAAAGACATGACCATGCATTTTTAAACCTATTTTGAAATTGAAGATTCCTTTAGTTCAGTGGGCTATCCCCATTTTACCAGAAACAGGCAAACAAAGAAAAATATAATGATATTACTTTTATATTATGACTATCAATTACCCTGGCTTCCCTCACG
Organism: Anabrus simplex; assembly: GCF_040414725.1. Taxonomy (NCBI): domain Eukaryota; kingdom Metazoa; phylum Arthropoda; class Insecta; order Orthoptera; family Tettigoniidae; genus Anabrus; species Anabrus simplex. The sequence goes on along the minus strand of NC_090266.1, from coordinate 169,835,740 downwards.
TGGATTTCATAATTTGATCAAAGTAATCGTTCCTCGACATCGTGCTAAGACATTATCTGAAAATTCCTAAAGTATAAAATCTCACCTAAAAATTGAGTTTCATTTACGCCAGAAATTCTTTTTAAACCATGTTTATGGTATTACCTTTTGTTGGCTAAGACGACCATGCAACACAGAACTGTACATGTGAGAAAAAGTCTTCTCTCAAGTCCAAAAAATAAATTCATGTTTCTTTATTTTTAAAGGAGATCCCAAATACCTATTCCGACATCTTTAACATCTTCAGTTTTTGAGATGTACATAAGTATCCCCATAAAAAGAATTCAACCCCTTGATCAGTCCTTCCCCCACCCCATCTACAGTAAGTGTATTTTCCGAAAACAAAAATACATGTTTTTTATTTTTAAAGGAGATTTCGAATACCAATTTTCATGTCTCTAACATTTCCAGCTTATAAGATATAAGCACCCTCATAAAAAATAATTCAAATTTATTTCACTTCTTTTCACTCCCTGTTAAGTACCTCCTCCGAAAACAAAAAGGTATGTGATCCTGTATTTTTTAAAGGACTTTCCAAATACCAAGTTTCTTGTCTCTAACATGTTAAGTTTTTGACATATAATGTAGATATACTGGTACTCATTTTAAAAATTCACTCGGTTTTCCAAGTCTTTCCAGCCCCTTAACTGGATTTTCCGAAAACGTAAAATACGTGTTTCATGACTTTAAAGGAGATTCCAAATAACAGTTTTCATGTCTGTACATCTGTAACACCTTCAGTTTTTGAGATAAATGTTTACTCATAAAAATAATTCAACTTCTTCTTCACATCTTTCCACCCCCTCTCCCGCCGTAAGTGGACTTTACGAAAAAATGTACGTGTTTCTTTATTTTGAAAGGAAATTGAAAATACCATCTTTCATGTCTGTAAAGACTTCAGTTTTTAAGATAAAGTATCCTCATAGACATATTTCAACTCCTTATTATTTTCAACCCCTAGCCCCTTACGTCAATTTTCAGAAGAAAACAAATGCGTGTTTCTTTATTTTTAAAGGAGATTCCAAATACTAATGTTCACGTCTGTAGCATCTTCAGTTTTGAGATATAAGTATCCTCATGAAAGTAATTCAACTCCTTTTTCACCCCGCTTCCTACCCGTTAAGTTGATTCACCCCTCCCCAAAAGTGCGTGTTTCTTTATTTTTAAAGGAGATTCCAAATACCAACTTTCACGTCTTTAACATCTTTAGTTTTTGAGATATAAGTATCCTCATACAAAGAATTAAACTAATTTTTCAATTCAATCACCCCCCCCTTAAGTGGATTTTCCGAAGACAAAAGAACACGTGTTTCTTTAGTTTTTAAAGGGATTCCAAACGCAAATTTTCACATGTGTAACCTTAAGTTTTTGAGGTATAAGTTTTTCCATAAAAAGAATTAAATTTTTTCACTTCATTTCACTATCCCCCTTAAGTGAATCTTCCGAAAGGAGCTTCCAAATGCCAGTCATCATGACTGTAACATCTTCAGTTTTGAGATATATGTATCCTCATTAAAAAAGGAATTAAACTCCTTTCCTACCACCCCGGCCCCCAAGTTGATTTCCACCCCCCTCCCCTCCCAATAGTGTTTCTTTATTTTTAAAGGAGATTCCAAATAATAATTTTCACACCTGTAACATCTTTAGTTTTTGAGATATAAGTATCCTCATGAAAGGAATTCAACTCCTTTTTCACCCCAGCCCATTACGTTGATTCCCTCCCTCCAAAAATGCATGCTTATTTCTTTAAGGTGATTCCAAATACAAATTCTTACGTCTGTAACCTTCAGTTTTGAGATATAATTTTCTCCAGAAAAAGAATTCAACTTTTTACTGCCTTTCACACTCGTCACTCAAGTGAATTTTCCAAAAACAAACCGTACCCATTTCTTTAAACGAGCTTCCAAATACCAATCATCGTGCCTGTAACATCTTCAGTTTCTGAGATATGTGTATCCTCGTAAAAGGAATTCATCTCCATTTTAACCCCCCTTCCCCCCCCCTTCCAAGTTGATCCCCCACCAAATGCGTGTTTCTTTATTTTTAAATGAGATTCCAGATTCCAGTTTTCACATTTGTAACATCTTTAGATTTTGGTATTTATACACATTCTCATACAAATAATTCAACTAATTTTTCAATTCTTTCACCCCCACCCCCCGTTTTGGGTTTTTCACAAAAACCAAAGAATACGTGTTTCCTTATTTTTAAAGGAGATTCCAAATACCAATCTTCAGGTCTGCAACATGTTACGTTTTTGAGATATACTGTAGATACACTAATTTTAAAAATTCACCCCCTTTTTCAGTTGCCCCTAAGTAGGTTTTCCAAAGAAAATATTTATATTTCTTTACTTTTACAGGAAATTCCAAATACCATTTTTCAAATCTCTAATATGTTACGTGTCTGAGATAATTTGCAGATATAGTCTTTTTAAAAATTCACCCCGCTTGTCACTCCTATTCACCCCCTATTCATCGGATTATCCAAAAACACAAAAATACGTGTTTCTTTATTTTTAAAGCAGATTCCGAATTTCAATTTTCATATCTGTAACATCTTCAGTTTTTGAGATATAAGTTTCCTCATAAAAGATGTTCAACCACTTCCCCCCCCTTTTTCACCCTCCTTAATGGGATTTTCCGAAAACAAAAAAATATGTTTCTTTATTTTTAAAGGAGATTCCAAATACCAATTTTTACGTCTGTAAACTTTTAAGTTTTTGAGATATAGATATACTCATTTTAAAATTTCTCTCCCTTTTAACCCCCTTAACGATGGAATATCCAAAAATCCTCTCTTAGCGAGCACCTGCATATTAATATGAATGTATCCCCAAAATTTCATTTCTTTATGTCCAGTAGTTTGGCTCAGCGATGATGAATCAGTCAGTCAGTCAGTCAGTCAGTCAGTCAGTCAGGATTTACCTGGTAAAGTTGCCTGCTTCCAAATAAATACGCATCACAGCATTAAATTAAATTATTGAAGATACGAGACTGCTCCAGGCAATTCCTGTAAGAAAAACAAGTTAATTTAAAACATAATAACTAAAATAAAAGTTATTTCCATCAGGCCAGACTCTCCTGCAGAGTGAAAGCTTGGAAGAGACACATCCACCTCCACGGAGGACCAAGATGAGAATCAAGGTGCTAACATCACATTGTAGGATATCAACCCCCAGTTTGCATGCGGCACCCTTCCAAAGCAAGGGAAGCTAACAACCAATCACGTGCAGAATTTTAACAAGCAGTTTTCACATCTTCCTACATGAGGGTGGAATATTTCCCACACACACTGATGTTCTCCAGAATGCTGTGACGTTTGTCAGAACGCCCGAAAAATGGCGTCATTCTCACACTCTTTGACATAACCCAGAACATAGTAAACAAGGGTTCCTGCTGGTGTCAGCAAGACGTGAGAAGGATATAGCCAAGCCTGTTATAAGGTGTTCCAACAGTTGTCACTTCTCTATTTTACTGAACCAAGCAAAGATTTGGTTCCTTTATACGCGCAACCACAAAGATAATTTTATCCACATATTATAAACCGATACAACTAGAACCATTTAATTTCTTCAAAGATAACTCCCAAACAAAAAGTTTGGCAACAGTAAGTAATTAAGAACAATGATTGCAAACTTCTTTCTTTGCAAGAAGAGTAATTGAGGAAATGAGGAGAGCATTATTTTATGTATTGAACAAGGGTCATTAAGAGAACTAAGAAGGTTTAGGAACTTGAAGAGGAGACTCTAGAGGATCGAGGAATCTGTACACACTCACCAACCAAACAGGAAGTAATCAAAGTCATCAAACACCTGAAAAACAGCAATGCTGCAGGATTAGACAATGTGATCTTAATTCAGACCCTAGTATAACTGCAGATATACTGCTTCCCATCTGGGAAAAAGAGGAGCTCCTTACCCCTTTGAAGCACAGTGGTCATATGGTGTAACCACTATATGAGTGTTAGTTTTTGCGTGACCTGCATAGTGCTCTCACCTCATAGCCATGTCGCTAATTCCAATGACTTCTGGCAACAGCAGGGAAACTGTTTTTTTTTTAGTTTATTATTGACAGCTTGCAGCAACTAATATGTTAATTGTTAATGTCCACCATTAACAACAGCACTCAAGCTTTTATTGTTCTTTTTTTTGTAGTATAACAATTTCAGGTGACTTTTGATTGTTATTTACAACCTGCGACAATAAAGTTCGGTGAATGAAGTCAGAACGGTCGATCCGGCAACACTGGCGACACAGAGTGCTGTACCTGCATAGCAGCAGGTTTTGACCACCTGCTCCCAACATTGCTCAGTTGAGCATCGTGTGTGTGCCGTGTAAGACCTATTTGACACAGTGCATGTTTAGTGCGTTGGTTCTGAACTGCGAACAGGAACATGAATAACCAAGAGATCAATGTACAGTTTTGTTTTTAGCTTGGCAAGACACCGAAAGAAACGCATGCGATGCTGGTACATGTTTATGAAGATCAAGCACTGTCCTTAAAGTGTGTGTACAAGTCGTTCGCCCATTTTCGAGGAGGCCGGGAAAGTGTTTCTGACAACCCCCGTAGCGGAAGACCGGCGACCGCCGTCAGTGACGAAAACATTGAGAAGGTGAGGACATTTATCACAAACGATCAGCAATTAACCATGCACATGATAGCGGATGAACTGCAGATTAACCGTGAATCCATGTGACAAATCGTTACGCAGAATTTAGGGAAGAGGAAAACGTGTTCTCGTCTTGTGCCACATCACTTGACTGACAATCAGAAGCAGGCACATTTAGAGGCTTCACAGGACTTCTTCCTATTCCCAGGACTCAAACTCGCTTTGAATGGAAAGAGATTTGACGATATTCCTGACATCTAACGAAACGTGACAAGGCTTGTGAACACCATCCCAAAGGAAGGCTTTTTTCAAAGTTTCCAGGACATGTATCGCCGATCTCAGCAGTACATAGTTATTGGAGGGGACTATTTCGAAGGACAGTACGGTCACTGTCATGCATTGTTCATCTATAGTACAGGACTATTCATCAAACATTATTGTCACAGGTTGTATAATAGCAGCACAACACATTCAAATGGTAGGAGTATTATTCTGTGTATAAGTCTAGAATTTAACGAATATACGTATATAAGTGGTTTCAGTGCATAACTACTATGAAGGTAGACTAAAGTAAAATAGTGTAGGTTTACTTTTTATTTTTCATGCAGGATGGCTACCAGAAGGCATATTCTTCTAAGCATGGACAGTTTAAATTAGGAAGATGGAACACGCCTTGATGGAAATACCAAATGACAGTGAATCAGTGGATAGTTTGTGTGATTTCGATTCAGATATTTCGGATGTCGTGGAGGAGGGGGAAAGAAAAGAACATGTTGAACCAATTGGGGTAGTTGAAGAAGATTGTGATGTTGATACATGTACTAATGCTGTAGGTGATGTGAGTAATAGTGATAGTGAAGATGATGAGCCTCTCAGTGTTAGGTTACGAAGAATGTATGGGATATGGGAAAAAAGTGACACACGTTTCATAGTGATGTGTTTTCAAAACACTTCAGCCCAAATGTTCTGGAAATTGTGAAAACCCCATATGATACATTTCCTAATCTGTTTACTAATGACCTGATTGAACACTTAATGTTTCAAACAAACTTGTATACAGCGTGGAAAGCAGATCCAGCCTGTTACCACAAAAGAAATTAGGATTTTTCTGGGCATCAATATTATGATGGGTATAAAAAGAATGCACCGGCCCTGAGGTGTAAGGGTAGCATGCCTGCCTCTTACCCGGAGGCCCCGAGTTCGATTCCTGGCCAGGTCAGGGATTTTTACCTGGACCTGAGGGCTGGTTCGAGATCCACTCAGCCTATGTGATTAGAATTGAGGAGCTATCTGACGGTGAGATTGTGGCCCCGGTCTAGAAAGCCAAGAATAATGGCCGAGAGGATTCGTCATTCTGACCACACAACACCTTGTAATCTGCAGGCCTTCAGGCTGAGCAGCGGTCGCTTGGTAGGCCAAGGCCCTTCAAGGGCTGTAGTGCCAATGGGGGGGGGGAGGGGGTATAAAAAGAATGCCTTCCCATGGAGACTATTGGTCCAGCAATCCCCAAGATAGGAATTCATATATTTCTCTCCTAATGCCTGTCAACAGATTTATTTATTATTGCTAGTTGCTTTATGTCGCACCGACACAGATAGGTCTTATGGCGACGATGGGACAGGGAAGGGCTAGGAGTGGGAAGGAAGCAGCCGTGGCCTTAATTAAGGTACAGCCCCAGCATTTGCCTGGTGTGAAAATGGGAAACCACGGAAAACCATTTTCAGGGCTGCCGATAGTGGGGTTCGAACCTACTATCTCCCGAATACTGGATACTGGCTGCACTTAAGTGACTGCAGCTATCGAGCTCGGTGTCAACAGATTTGGTTGGTTTCTAACATATCTACATTGCAATAATAATGCTATACCACCAAGTGCTGGAGACCTGGGCTATGACAAGCTGTACAAACTCTGGGCCATCCTTGACACCCCCAGCACCTCATTCAAAGAGAGCTTTCTTCCAGGAGAGCACCAATCAATAGCTGAAAGCGTGATCAAGTTCAACAGACGGAGCTCTCTGAAACAGTAGTGTACATGCCCTAAAAGCCAGTCAAAAGAGGGTACAAGGTATGGGTCAAGGCTGTTGAGTATGGTTTTGTCTGTGAGTTCCAAATTTATACTGGCAAAATTGTAAACAACCCAGAAAGAAATTTATGGAAAAGAGTTGTTGAGGAGCTAACTAATGAGTTGATTGAGGGGAATCACAAGGTCTTCTTTGACAATTGTTTCACCAGTGTTGAACTTATTGCCCTACGACAAAAATGTATCTTTGCCTGTGGTACATTGAAACAAGGTAGGCGTGGTTTACCAAAGGAGAAAATGTGGGATAAGGATATGAAGCTTGGAGAAAGCAAGAGTCGAACATTATACGCTGGAGTACCTTGGCTCAAATGGAAGGACAATAGGTCTGTACAGTTTCTCTCCAACTACCACGACCCAACACACATCAGTAATGTAGAAAAAAGGTAAAAAGATGGAACAAAAGTAATGGTACGCTACCCCACATTAGTGAAGGAATACAATTTGCACATGGGCCATGTAGATAAGGCTGATATGATGAAGTCACAGGACGAAATCGACCGAAAATATAAAAAGTGGTGGCATTATGTTTTGGCACTTCACTGATGTAACCATAACAAATGCTTTCATAATCTATGCCCTAAAATCCGAAGGTGCATTCCTCACACTCAAGAACTTCAGATTAGCTGTAGTAGATGGTTTAGTTGGTGCTTCAGTGACAACACCCAAAGGTAGCTATTCCAAACCTGCAGTTCCATATGAAAGGCGATTTGACGAAGTAGGTCACGTGCCTGTACGGAGTTCATCACGACATTGTGCTCAGTGTAGTACAAAAAACAATCCACACTTCAGCAAATGGGCTTGCAGAACGTGTAAAGTTGCCCTTTGTCTCAATGAAACCACGAACTGCTTTCTAGCATATCACACAAAGTAAAGTACAGTTGAAGGGTGAGGCTGATTTACGTTTTTGGGTATTGTTAGAATATGTGTAAAAAATGTGCACAATAAAATTTCAATCAATCAATCCCTACTGATCTGCATTTAGGGCAGTTGCCCAAGTGGCAGATTCCCTATCTGTTGTTTTCATAGCCTTTTCTTAATTGATCGCAAAGAAATTGGAAAATTATTGAACATTACCCTTGGTAAGTTATTCCAATCCCTAACTCCCCTTCCTATAAATTAATATTTGCCCCAATTTGTCCTCTTGAATTCCAACTTTATCTTCATATTGTGATCTTTCCTACTTTTAAAGACACCACTCAAACTTATTCGTCTACTGATATCCTCCCACGCCATCTCTCCACTGACAGCTCAGAACATACCACTTAATCGAGCAGCTCGTCTCCTTTCTCCCAGTTCTTCCCAGCCCAAACTTTGCAACATTTTTGTAACGCTACTCTTTTGTCGGAAATCACCCAGAACAAATTGAGCTGCTTTTCTTTGGATTTTTTCCAGTTCCTGAATCAAGTAATACTGGTGAGGGTCCCATATACTGGAACCATACTCTAGTTGGGGTCTTACCAGAGACTTTTATGCCCTCTCCTTTACATCCTTAATACAACCCCTAAATACCCTCATAACTATGTGCAGAGACCTGTACCCTTTATTAACAATCATATTTATGTGATTACCCCAATGAAGGTCTTTTCTTATATTAATACCTAGGTATTTACAACGATCCCCAAAAGGAACTTTCACCCCATCAATGCAGTAATTAAAACTGGGAGGACTTTTCCTATTTGTGAAACTCACAACCTGACTTTTAACCCCGTTTATCATCATAACATCGCCCACCATCCATCTCACAACACTATCGAGGTTACCCTGCAGCGGGTCACAATCTTGTAACTTATTTATTACTCTGTACAGAATAACGTCATCTGCAAACAGCCTTATCTCCGATTCCACTTCTTTACACATATTATTTATATATATATATAAGGAATTATAAAGGTCCAATAATACTGCATTGAGGAAATCCCCTCCTAGTTATTACAGGGTCAAATCAAGTTTCGCCTACTCTAATTCTCTGAATTCTATTTTCTAGAAATATAGCCACCCATTCATTTACTCTTTTTTCTAGTCCAAAAGCACTCATTTTTGCCAGTAATCTTCCATGATTTACCCTATCAAATGCCTTAGATAGGTCAATCACAATACAGTCCATTTGGCCTCCTGAATCCAGGATATCTGCTATATCTTGCTGAAATCCTACAAGCTGAGCTTCAGTGGAATTACCTTTCCTAAACCCAAACTGCCTTCTGTCAAACCAGTTATTAATTTTGCAAACATGTCTAATATATAATCAGAAAGAATGCTTTCCCAAAGCTTACATGCAATGCATGTCAAACTGACTGGCCTGTAATTTTCAGCTTTATGTCTATCACCCTTTCCTTTATACACAGGGGCTACTATAGCAACTCTCCATTCATTTGGTATAGCTCCTTCAAACAAACAATAATCAAATAAGTATTTCAGATATGGTACTATATCCCAACCCATTGCCTTTAGTATATCCCCAGAAACCTTATCAATTCCAGCTGCTTTTCTAGTTTTCAACTTTTGTATCTTACTGTAAATGTCATTGTCATCATAGGTAAATTTTAATACTTCTTTTGTATTACTCATCTCCCCTATCTGGACATTATCCTTGTAACTAACAATCTTTACATACTGCTGACTGAATACTTCTGCCTTTTGAAGATCCTCGCATACACACTCCTTGTTCATTAATGATTCCTGCCTTAAAATACCTATACACTTCCATTTTTCACTGAAATTTGTATGACCACCAATTATGCTTGCCATCATGTTATCCTTAGCTAACTTCTTTGCTAGATTTAATTTCCTAGTAAGTTCCTTCAATTTCTCCTTACTTCCACAACCATTTCTAACTCTATTTCCTTCCATCCTGCACCTCCTTCTTAATCTCTTTACTTCTCTAATATAATATAGTGGATCTTTATCATTCCTTACCACCTTTAAAGGTACATACCTATCTTCACATTCCTCAACAATTGCTTCAAACTCATCTCAGAGTCTGTTTACATTTTTATTTACCATTTTCCAGCGATCATAGTTACTTTTTAAAAACTCCCTCATGCCTGTTTTGTCAGCCATATGGTACTGCCTAATAGTCCTAATTTTAATACCTTCCTTTCTTTCACATTTATTTTTAACTACGACAAAAACAGTTTCGTGATCACAAATACCATATATTACTTCGGTTTCTCTATAGAGCTCATCTGGTTTTATCAGCACCACATCCAAAATATTCTTCCCTCTAGTTGGTTCCATCACTTTCTGAATCAGGTGCCCTTCCCATATTAACTTATTTGCCATTTGTTGTTCATGCATCCTGTTGTTCGCATTACCTTCCCAACTGACATTTGGTAAATTGAGATCACCTGCTACTATCACATTCCTTTCCATATCATTTCCAACATAGGTGATTATCTTATAAAATAATTCTGAATCAGCATCAGCACTACCCTTTCCCGGTCTGCACACTCCAAAGACATCAAGTTCCCTATTATCTTTAGAGATGAGCCTTACACCCAGAATTTCATGTTTTTCATCCTTAACTTTTTCGTAGCTTACAAATTCTTCTTTCACCAGATTGAATACTCCCCCTCCTACCATTCCTATCCTATCTCTATGATACACACTCCAGTTCTGTGAGAATATGTCAGCATCCATTATATCATTTCTCAGCCATGATTCAACTCCTATTACAATATCTGGTAAGAGTATATCTATTAAATTACTTAATTCGATTCCTTTGTTTACCACGCTTCTACAGTTGAGCACTAACATTTTTATGTCATCCCTACTTGATTTCCAGTTCCCTGTTCGCTTCACACCGCTTCCTAGGCCACCCCATTTCCCTGAATGTACCTGCCCATAACCCTTCTAAAAAGTTTCCTAACTTATATGTACCACTGCGGTTTAAGTGAAGGCCATCTGAGCGTAGATCCCTGTCTCCTACTCACCCATTAGGATCTAGAAATCTCACTCCCAGTTTCCCACACACCCACTCCATAGTCGCATTTAAATCCCCAATCACCTTCCAGTCAGTTTCCCTCCTACACAGTATTCCACTGATAACAATCTCCGCTGCCTTAAACTTCATCCGTACTGCATTTACCAGATGATGGTGAAGCATTATAATATGACGTGTGATATTCTTGTACTGCATAGTGGTTTCACCATGACACCCAATTTTGAAACCTCTTTGATCCAATTTTTTTTTTTTTCTTCATAATTTGTATATAAGTGGTAGATTTTTATCTACCTGAAGCCCTGTTTTTTTGCAAACAAATATATTTCATATTCTCAATAAAAAATATGTTCCTCAAAGGGTTGAGGAATGGAATAAGTGCCTGTTAATTAAGCTTCCAAAGAGAGGTGACCGATCTGTCTGTGACAACTGGCACAGCATTGGAATACTTTCTGTGCCTAGTAAGATCTTTTTCATGTACCATACTAGGATGGAGCTTGTGTGGACAGAAAACTGTGGAAAGAACTAGCAGGCTTGTGAGAGGGCTGCTCATGTCCTGACATGATCAACATGCCATGAATAATTGCAGAACAATCAACAGAATACTGTTCATCCCTCTATTATTGTTCATTGAAAAGGCTTTTGACAGCATCATTAGAAGTAAGATGTGGAATGCCACAGAGACCTTTGGAATTCCAAATCAAATTGATAAATTTGATTTGGAGGATGTATGAAAACTACACACGCCAGATTGAACACCAGGGTTATCTGACGGAGCCTATTGAAGTGGACATTGGCATGAAACAAGGATACCTGCTCTCAACCATCTCATTCCTTATAGACACTGTCATGAAGAGTGCAATGAACCATGTGAAATCTTGCTCAGCATCTCAAAGACTTGGATTTAGCCAATGACATACGCTTGCTGGTTCACAGCTGCAAGGCTATTGAAATTCAACTTAAAGGCCGAGTCTCAGAGAGTTGGACTGAAGATTAACATGAAGAAGACACTTGATTAATTGCAACACTGCAACATTACAGGTTGTTGGACAGACTATAGAGAAGGTGGATAGTCTCTGCTATCTGAACAGCATTATAACATAACAGTCAATGGAGGTAAATGTAGTCAGCTGAGAAATTAAAGCCGAGGGATCCTTCATCATGCTTCATCCTGTATGGAGGTCAGAAAACTCCATTTAAGAATATAAGAATCAAGTTGTGGATCTTTAATAGCAATGTAAAGTCTGTCATGCTTTACGCTTGCAGAACTTGGAAGGTAGTGAAGCAACTGATAGGAATTTGTTAACAAATGTCTCAGACGAATACTAGTCATACACTGGCCAGACATAGTGTCCAATGAGGAACTCTGGGAATGATCGCATAAATTACCGACCAACCAACAGATCAAGAGAAAGAATTGACAATGGATTGGTGATATATTTTAATTATCTGACAACAAAATCACAAAACAAGTTCTTCAATGGAATCTGCGGAGACAGAAGAGAAGATGAAGACCTAAGAGGACGTGGAAGAGGATAGGTTATGGCTAGAGAAAGTCAAACCATATTGCTAAGCATAGAACCAGCTGGTGAAACATGGTTGTGGCCCTGTGGTCCTCTTTAGGATTTTAAGGAAATAAGTTATTTTCAGTTTCTTATGCTTTGAAAGAACTGTTAAGCAATATACAGTACAAAATTGTGATCTGTGCCTAATTCAGAATACATTAGGTAAAGAAGCTTAGACACAAATTACATTCTTACTTAAATGCCTCTGGGGCTTTCTTTTTCTTGCTTTGGATTTTACATTGCACCATGTCAGACAGATCTTATGCCGATGGTGGGATAGGACAGGGCTAGAACCAAGTGTCTCTGGCCTTAAATAACCCATGAGGGGTTACATCACGGTCTTTTAGACTGGGTACATACACCTTTTATTCTTTCTTAATTGTTTCAGGGAATAACGCTTCCTCCTCTCCTGTACCTTTCAATGGACTCGTCCTCTACACGTGTTGATGTTCGCTGTTCCCCTCCCATCATCAGTCAGTCAGTGGAGAGCTTTATCTATAAGCCTGGTCATTTTCACCGTAGCAACTCCTGGCGTTGCATTATTACCCAGTCCTTTTTTGTTACATATATTTTTTTTTCATTAATAACATAATGTGTTTTGCAAGAAAAGTGGGTATTTTGTTTCATGAACATATTTTTTCTTAACAATACAATGCATTTTGCTTCAAAAATTTTACTTCCGGTCAAATCGACCATGTGTGACCCATGATGTAACTTTTTTGACGTGACCCCATGTATTTTGTTTCATGGAAATATTTTTCATTAATAATATAATGTTTTTCACAAGAAAAATGGGTATTTTGTTTCATGAACATATTTTTTCTTAATAATACAATGCGTTTTGGAGCCTCCGTGGTTCAGGCAGCAGCGCGTCAGCCTCTCACCACTGGTTTCCGCGGTTCAAATCCCGGTCACTCTTTGTGAGATTTGTGCTGGACAAAGCAGAGGCAGAACAGGTACTTCTCCGGGTACTCCGGTTTTCCCTGTCATCTTTCATTCCAGCAACACTCTCTACTATCATTTCATCTCATCTGTCAGTCATTAATCACTGACCCAGAGGAGTGTGACAGGCTTCAGCAGCTGGCACAATTCCTCTCCTCGCTGCAAGATGGGGGCTTCATTCATTCCATCTCTGATCTGGCCAATGACTGGAAAACAGGTTGTAGGTTTCCATTTTCAATACAATGCATTTTGCTTCAAAAACTGGTATTATATACTCCCTGGTCAAATCAACTGTGTGTGACCCATCACGTAACTTTTTTTACGCGACCCCTCGTGGGTTAATGAAACAATGGAAAACTATCTTCAGGACTGCTGACAGTGGGCTTGCAATCTACGAGGGCCATCCGGAAAGTAGTACCCGTTAGCAACGCATGAAACGCTGATGACTCGGGTAGCCGCTGGGCAAGGTCAGACCGCGTCAGTGGCTTGTCTGCCTGCTCTGTGCGAGGTTGCGTGATGTTAGCATTGCCTGTATTGTGTCTGTGATCGTTTAAAATGTTTAAACAAATTGAGAACCCCGCCAGTTGTGAAGTGAAGGCCGTGATTACATTTCTTAATGCACGAAACGTTCGACCTTGTGATATTCATTGCCAATTAATGGAGGTGTATGGAGACAATGTGATGGACGAGTCGTCTGTTCGGCGCTGGTGTCACAACTTCAACGTGGGGAGGGGGAATACACATGACGAGGAGCATTCAGGGAGACCATCTGTTATTACAGACCAACTGCTGAGCGCAGTAGACGAATGCATGAGGAACGATCGGCGCGTCACAATTGATGGACTCTGTGAACATTTTCCTAATGTGTCTCGAACAATTGTTCATGAAATTGTCAAAGACCATCTGCATTATTAAAAAATCTGTGCAAGGTGGATCCCTCGCATGCTTACAGAGGAGCACAAAACCAAGCGTATGGCTGCAGCACTGACGTTTTTGGGACGTTATTCCGATGAAGGAGACTTTCCTGACTCGCATCAATACCGGTACTGGGGACGAAACATGGGTTTGTTATGCATCACCTGAGAGTAAACGACAGTCAATGGAGTGGCATCATGCTCATTCACCAACCAAACCAAAAAAATTCAAGACGGTTCTGTCCGCCAGGAAACTCATGGCAACCGTTTTCTGAGATCGCCGAGGTGTACTGCTCATTGATTTTATGGCCCGTGGAGACACAATTAATGCTAATGTGTATTGTGAAGCATTAAAGAAATTACGGCGGGCAATACAAAATCGACGGCGAGGTCTATTGTCTACAGGCATCATTCTCCTTCATGACAATGCCAGGCCTCATGCAGCTGCGATAACACAACAACTTTTGCAGCAATTCAAGTGGGGAAACCTTCGACCATCCCCCGTATAGCACGGACTTGGCCCCTTGGGATTTTCGTCTCTTCACAAAGCTTAAAGACTTTCTGGTGAGAAAAAGATTTGACAGCGATGAAGAACTTAAATGAGCCGTGACTACGTATCTCAATACGCTGGCGGCGGACTATGACGCTGGAATACAAAAACTTGTCCCACGTTATGACAAATGCCTAAATTTGCTTGGAGATTATGTGGAGAAGTAGTGTAAAGTATGCTCTTTCCGATAAAAATGTGTATATTTGTTAATATTTACTCCTGTGTCTTTATTGCGCAAACGCGTACCACTTTCCGGATGGCCTTCGTACTATCTGCCAAATGCAAGCTCGCAGCTACATGACCTAAACCACTTGCTAACCTGTTTCAACAAAAATGAATCTCTGAATAATAAACTCTTCTAGGGGCAGGAATTTCTTCACTACCAATTTGAAAAGTGGTGAAGAAAATTAACTGATATCCTGGTCACTACATCCTCTAGGACAGTGCCGCAAGCTGTTTAGGTATAAGCATATTGTAACGGGTTGGCGGGGTAGATAAATAAATGAGTACAGCACCTGGTAGCAACCTATTTCTAAGATTTATTAACTAAGCACTACCACTACAGATTTACACACACACAGAGACGATAGCCGAGCTTACAAGTTACACAAGTACACTTACACACTTACGGTTCGCGCGCTCTCTCTCTTTAGTTTCTCTTGGGTTCCATCTACAATGACACACACGCACATAATCATCGATTATTTACAGTACACTCTCTCAGCCACTCAGTCAAACTCGTTAGCGCTGTCACGGTTCACAGCCTACACGTCAGCCTCGCAGGTCGGGATAGTATCCGCTGTTCACTGTCCGTCGAACCCCGTTCGCGGTCTACACACGTCGTCTCCTAGTGTTCCCTTCTTCGCCGCTCCAGAACACTCCAGGTTCTCCTCCAGCAGCCAGCCTCAAGGGACACACACACACGACGTCAGGGGAACAGGCACGACTCCTCGGCTCCAACAGGCTGATACTCGATCAGGCTGACATCTCAGCCCAGGCTACCACTGACTGCGCTCTCCGCTCACTCACTCTCTAACTCTCACTCACCAATTCTCACTGACTTCAGGCAGGTCGTTCCTCTCTTATATATCTGCGCCAGCCCTTCTGGAATAGTCCGGATGTTCGATGGATCGAGGAACTTCGCGAAATAGAAGACTCCAGATTAATCTTCCAGTCGTTTCCGTAGTCTTCTGCGGCGCGACCACGGATAGAAGTGAGAAGGGCCGGCCCAGCGCTTGAGTGTTGCTCGCGGATTGGCGCGCTCGAGCGTAAGGGGGTGGGGCGATCGGAGACGCCCCCGGCGCGTAGCGAGTTAGCATGGCGGACTCTACAACCATTACAATATATAGCACAATAATTTTACATCTTTGCAGATCCATCTGTGGTGAGATATAGTTTATTCTGTGCACTGTGTTTTCTAGTGTGGACTAGAATATGTTTGTTGCTCTCATTAACCTGTCTCAGCTTCATCTTTGACAATATGAAAGTGACTGAGTATGGGCAATGCTAGTAATTCCATGCCACTCCTTAAGTAGGCAGTCCATATGATGAATAGTGTGAGTTGGTTTGTGTTTACATTTTTGACTCAGGGAGAAAATCCCAGAAGGCCTCTTCAGTGACACCTGGACTTTCTATGACAGCTGATGCTGGGGGATTCAACCAATCGTTGGGTATACATACATATTTACATGTTTTAAAAAAACTTTTGCTAGTGGTTTAACGTCGCACTAACATATTGAAGGTTTTCAGCGAAGCAATGATGGAAAAGGGGTAGGATTGGAAGGTAGCAGCTGTGGCTTTAATTAAGATTCAGCCCCAACATTTGCCTGGTGTGAAAATAGGAAAACATGAAAAACTACCTTCAGGGCTGTTGACGGTGGGATTCAAACCCACCATCTCCTGAATGCAAGTTTACAGCTACATGACCCTAACCGCGTGGCCTACATACGTACATGCTATGGTGGGTTATCAGGGTCCTTAAAACTAAAATTACTTCACAGAGAAGTAGAACATTTTACTATCCGCTAAATTTATTGAACTACTATTTACACTTAACCACAATTTCACCTGTGTTTTAGTTTTCCACTCAACACAATTTTTACTCACAGCTGAAACACACACAAATAAACACCACCTCGTTAAACTCTTGTTCTCCACACAGCTTCTCACAGTGCAGAGTTTTTCTATGATGGTTGAGAACAACAAGCCTTCTTGAACTCCACATAGCCGTCTGACATACTCCTGATAAATGACTCATCATGGACTTGTAACCATCTCGCATTCACTCACGATTGATGCACTCAAGACTGCCTCCAGACTGATTGACTTGTGCTAGTTGTGCTCCTTTTATAAAGTCCCATAGAAGATTCTAATAGTTCCCACTTTCTTGATCATTCGGTGTGCCTGGTCCATTGTTAATCAGCTTTCAGCTTTTTCTAGTGACTTCCTTATCGCAAGCTTCAACAATTTGCCAGTGCTAATGTTTTGCTTTCTGTTAGCCCCGTCCTCACTGTCGATGCTGCGCTGTGATTATCATCTCTCACTGGCATTATTGCAGGCTGACCTGATCTCAGCCTTCATTAATCTGACACACACACACACACACACACACACACACACACACACACACACACACACACACACACACACACACACACACACACACACACACACACACACACACTTACGCTTTGAATACAACGTGAAGAACTTTTACAAATTCCATTATTTGCTAAATTGAAAATAATGTGTTCATTCAAACTAGAGACTGAAAACCAGAATGTTTCACGTTAATCTGGAAGCCTCAAGCCTCAAGATGACAGAGTATGAGCCTAATTTATAGTGAGTAGCAAACTCACTTTGTCCAAGATGTGTATTTACATAAAAGAGGCTAGGAAGTAGTTTCACACTCAAATGACAAACACATGACCAGTTTCATTGGGCAGAGGGAGCAACAGAAAGAAGATATGACAAGCTTGAAAATACAAATGCATTTTTGTGGCTATTTGGCTGAAATAAAAGTATTATTAAATACAAATGGACAAGAACTCAACATCTTCCCATACTACCATCTTCGTAAATGAGCTCTCTATTAACTCAATCCTTCCGTAACTAGTTTTGAGTTTTCAACAAGCTTAACATTTCTGCTTCCAACCTTCAACAAGTGGATGGGTATCTCCACTTATTTTGAAGCCATTCACGATAAGGAAAATGTAGGATAAGAAGATAATTGTATAACAATAAGGAAACGAGAGGAAAAAGCCTTATACAGAGTGGAAGGAAAGAATGTAAACGGGGTGTATGAGCGTTAGAGAGTTGGCCATGCTGATAAATAATTTTAAAGAACCAATTTTATATCTCGCACCGTTGTCATTTTATCAGCTGCTTAATTAGCCAATCAGATCACACCGTGGGCGAATTCAAATGGGCTTTACGAGGCGGTGTTGCTAAATCTGTATGTGGCTTAAGACCGGTCGAAGAATAAAACTTAACCAGGGGAGGGCCTAGAATACAGACCTCTGACCTGACAAGATCGCTCCATAGCAAGTACACTATGGTTATACTGGCTAAAACCAATGGTGTGTTTGTGTTTGATGCTGATTTCTCAGCATGGCTCTTAAGCCGCATGCAGATTTAACAACACTGCTGTGCAAAACCCATTTGAATTCAGCCGTGAGGCGATCTGATTGGCTAACTTAGGTAGCTGATAAAATGACAAAAATGCGGGATATCGAATTTTTCTCAAATTATTTATCATAATGACCAACCTTCTAATGCTCATATGCCCAGTCCATGTTATTTCTGACCACCTTGTATAGGGGGATGACAAAGAACACAGTATAAACACCATGGGTTTATAGTATATAGTCATTGGCAGAAATATACCACATCCAGGATGAATAAGACAGGCACTGGAACAACTGAATGCAACACCATCATAGGTAGTATGCTGTTTACTGATGTTAGCCCAGGATTCTTCATTAGCTGCATTATCCGGGTGCATACAGCACTATGGTAGGTACAGGCATCGCCCTCTAGTATGTAATGTAGTTACTAACAGAGCTGTGAGAAAAATTACTATACTGGTAGAAAATTAAATTCCAACACAAAAATACATTAATTCATAGGCATGCAATTTAGGCAAAGCAACTGTGTAGGTTGTTGTTGTTGTTTGAGACATCAGTCCATAGACTGGTTTGATGCAGCTCTCCATGACACCCTGTCCTGTGCTAACCTTTTCATCTCTATGTTACTACTGCATCCTACATCTGCTCTAATCTGCTTGTCATATTCAAACCTTGGTCTACCCCTACTGTTCTTACCACCTACACTTCCTTCAAAAACCAACTGCACAAGTCCTGGGTGTCTTAAGATGTGTCCTATCATTCTATCCCTTCTTCATGTCAAATTTAGCCAAATCGATTTCCTCTCACCAATTCGATTCAGTATCTCCTCATTCGTGATTCGATCTATCCATCTCACCTTCAGCATTCTTCTGTAACACCACATTTCAAAAGCTTCTATTCTCTTTCTTTCTGAGCTAGTTATCGTCCATGTTTCACTTCCTTACAATGCCACGCTCCACACGAAAGTCTTCAAAAACATCTTTCTAATTCCTATATCAATGTTTGAAGTGAGCAAATTTCTTTTCTTAAGAAAGCTCTTCCTTGCTTGTGCTAGTCTGCATCTTATGTCCTCCTAACTTCTGCCATCGTTAGTTGTTTTACTACACAAGTAACAATATTCATCTACTTCCTTTAAGACTTCATTTCCTATTCTAATATTTCCTGCATCATCTGCCTTCGTTCAACTGCACTCCATTACTTTTGTTTTGGACTTATTGATTTTCATCTGGTACTCCTTACCCAAGACTTCGTCCATACCATTCAACAGCTTCTCGAGGTCCTCTGCAGTCTCAGATAAAATAATAATATAATCGGCAAATCTCAAGGTTTTGATTTCCTCTCCTTGGATTGTGATTCCATTTCCAAATTCCTCTTTGATTTCCTTTACTGCCTGTTCTATGTAAACATTGAAGAGGAGGGGGACAAACTGCAGCCTTGCCTTACTCCTTTCTGGATTGCTGCTTCTTTTTCAAAGCCCTCGATTCTTATCACTGCAGACTGATTTTTATACAGGTTGTAGATAATTCTTCGTTCTCAGTATCTGATCCCAATCACCTTCAGAATCGTAAATAGCTTGGTCCAATCAACATTGTCAAATGCCTTTTCTAGATCTACGAATGCCATGTACGTGGGCTTGTTCTTCTTGATTCGATCCTCTAAGATCAGCCATAAAGTCAGGATTGCTTCACACGTTCCTACATTTCTTCTGAAGCCAAATTGATCTTCTCCCAACTCAGCTTCAACTTGTTTTTCCATTCTTCTGTAAATAATACGTGTTAAAATTTTGCAGGCGTGAGATACTAAACCGGTCAGCACTGGCTTTCTTGGAAATAAGTATAACAACATTCTGCCAAAAATCGGATGGGACTTCTCCTGTCTCATACATCTTACACACTAAATGGAATAACCTTGCCATGCTGCTTTCTCCTAAGGCAGTCAGTAATTCAGAAGGAATGTCATCAATTCCAGGTGCCTTGTTCCTGTTTTGGTCTCTCACAGCTCTGTGTAGGTAACATATTTATTTGATTAAAATTTCCAGGTCACAAGTTCAATTATGCACAAGAATATATATGACATGGTGGTACATTAATAAATGCTGTAGTCACCACGATTTTTAATGCAAGCATGCAAATGTGCATTCATTGTCTCGTGCAGGTACCATATGTCATGCCTGCTGCAATTAGTCAGGCAAATCAGTTATGGTTAATGCTGGTATTGGATGGTGCTGGATTTGTCATCTCATAATGTCCCATACGTGCCCAATGAGCAAAAGGTCCCGTGTTCTTCCAAGCCAAGGCAACTTTTTGACACTCTGTAGAGCACGCTGGGTGACAGCAGTGGTATGAGGATAAGAAATATTCTGTTGGAAAACACCCTGCTGAATACTGCGAATGAATGGCATCTCAGCTGGTTCTATCGCCACTCTGGCGTACAAATCCGCTGTCAAGGTTCTTGGGATAATGGCGAAAGTGCTCCTGCTGTTATAGGAAATGACGCTTCCCAGGCCATAACTCCTGGTGTAGGTCCAGTGTGTCGATGTTGCAGACAGCTTGGTTCCAAGCGCTCACCTGGCCTCCTCGTTACCATGCTATGGCCCATTACTGGCACGAAGAGACAAACGGCCATCATTTGAGAACACAACAGATCTCCAATGAGCTCTAGCTTGACACCACTGAAGTGGCAAATGGTAGTGATTTGGAATTAGTGGCATGAACACTACAGGATTTCTGGCCCGGAGCTGTCCCTCATTTGTTACAGTTCACTGTGTCACACTGGTGCCAAGTGAAGCTCTAATGACTGCTGCAGATGCAGTGCAATCCATCACATCCATGCGGCGAATAGGGCGGTCTTTCCTCTCTGTAGTGGCTCGTGTGCAGCCGCACCCTCTTGATTTTGAGATAGTGCCTTCCCATGACCATTGCTGCTAACACTGATGCGCTGTGGATACATCCCTGCCAAGTCTTTATGCAATATCGCGGAAAGAACACCCACCTTCTTGTAACCCTAAAACGTAGCCTCGTTCAAACTCAGTAAGCAGCTGATACTGCCTTCTTCTTCTTCTTCTCCTTAAAGGCATGTTTGATTCACACTTACCTCACAACATCAACACTGGACTGTGACTAATGCTTACAAAGTGTACAGCATGTATTTAAAGGAAACCTGCTTTGCAAGATCATAGTGGCACAACTAGCACCACTCATCGCAACTACTGAACAAATTTTAATAGATGTCATCTTTCAGATGTGCAAACATGCCTCCTTCTTGGTGTTGGAATATAATTTTCTGCCAGTGTAGGAGAAAAAGCTGCAGAAATGGAGTCGAGAGTTTAAGAGATATGATTTTAATATCAACAAGGCTAAGACGGTGGTGATGAAGTTACAGAGGGGAGATGAAAAACCACAAATCAGAATAAATGGTACCAAACTGCACAGTGTTCCAACGTATAAGTACTTAGGTAGTATATTATCAAAAGACAACCTTGCAAAGTATGAAGTGGGCAGTTGAATTAGCAAGGCAACTCAATTTTACCACCAAGTAAGACAACTGCTGTGCGATAAACAAATACCATTAAAAGCAAAGATGACATTATATAAATCATATTATACGTGCATCGTCACATATAGCTTTGAAACTACCACGTTAACGAGACAAGACAACTCAAAACTCTAAGCTGCAGAAATTAAGTTCCTACACACCAAGATACAGAAGACCAGGAGGCACATATTCAGGAATGAAAATGCCCGAGAGGAGGTGGGAATAGGAGACTCCCTACTACAGAGGATTCAGAGAGCAAGACTGAAGTGGTTTGGCCATGTAAGAAGGATGATTGCAAGCAGGACTGCAAGAAGAGAATATGAAAGAGAAGTAAAAGAAAAAAGACCAGTGGGCAGACCCGGAGGAAAATGGACAGATCTGGTGAAGAAAGATGTCGAGGAGAAAGGACAAGACTGGGAGAAGATTATGAGAGAACAGTAGTTGATAGACAGACAACGATGGAAGGGGCTCATTGATAGACAGCTTGTTCATCAGCAAAATAAATAAACGCAAGACAACTACATAACAATGGAGCAACCTGATCCAAAGAAAACAATGACTCCCAAATGTTCATTTAAATTGAAGTGGGAAATTTATTTTTTCTTTCTTTGTCAGTTGTGACTGTAAAGCCAAATGCCTAATCTGCGGGACAATAATTATATATGGAAGAATATCATCGGTTTAAAGACATGAGAACAGAGTACATTCAGAAACATATGGGTGAAATCATGGGGAAGGCCCGAGAGGAAAAATTAAGGAAGTTGAAAAATCTTGAAGAAGAACAGCCTGTATCCAAAAATGAGGATTGTACCAGTACTTAAGCATTTTATTGTCCGGCTCCATGGCTAAATGGTTAGGGTGCTGGCCTTTAGTCCAGAGGGTCCCGGGTTCGATTCCCGGCCGGGTCGGGGATTTAACCTTAATTGGTTTATTCCAATGGTTCGGGGGCCGAGTGTGTGTGCTATCATCACCATTAGAATTCATCACAGGTAGGGCCCCATCCTCTCAGACGCGCAGGTCGCCTATGCGGAGTCAAGTTGAAAGATCTGCACCAGGCTTCTCCGTAGGCCACACGCCATTATTATTATTATTAAGCATTTTATTTTGGTCACAGGTCCTGCAAGAAAGAACTTTATTTTGTTTAAATCCCTTCCAAATCTGTATTCATTCTTGTTTTTTCTTTTGTTTTCCCTAATACATTTTTTTTCTTATTTAGGTTGAAGAAGGTGAGGGGTGTTTTAACGCTACTCTTGGAGCTATTTATAAAGTTGCTCTTAATTTAAAAAGAGCCGGGAAGTAACTAACCTCATGTTTTAATCTGTATTGAAAGTCTTTAATTACAATAAACAATGTTTTATTATAAACCACCTATTCAATACATTAAAATGTTATTACTTTTAGAGTTTCACCATTAATATAAAGTTGTAAGCGGGACATGTTTCGCTCCCTTGTAGAGCATCATCAGCCAATCTGGAATCTGAAAGCTTGGTTTATTTTTACAACTAATGACTTAAAGAACTATTTGTATGTTTTACAATCTTAAACTCATTTTACTAATATCATAGAAGGCAGAATCAATGGTAGTGTGCCTTATTAACTAGAACTTAATAGTGGAAAAGTTGATAAAAATACTTTCATTTAAAATTATGGTAGAATAAGTTTGCTCTCAAATATTTACAAACATTTGGTACCGTATGTCTAAAATCTTGAAGAATGACTTGTGACTCAGTCTTAAGAACTTACGATTAGGTCATAGATATTTGAAGATATTTGACCTCATCATAAGTTTACCACAATACCACTGCCCAGTAAGAAAATAACTGAGGGAATCAGCAACATCGCTGGGAATTTGCATGAACAATAGGCCAACAAAATTGCAAACTTCTTAGCGTACTACATCGCACTTGATGAGTCATCAAATATTAGGGACTCACCTTAGTAAGCCATATTTTTGCATTGTGTAAATGACAAGTTACATGTAACGAAAGAGCTCCTGTATATGGTTTCAATGGACACTATTGCAGGGATGGATATATTAAAAGTGGTCAAAAAAGCAGCTGAAAGAATAGGACTCGCTTGGGAAAAGTTATTTAGCAATGCCAGTAAAGTAAAAGGTTAACTGCAGCAAAAAGCTTATTACCGGTACATCAAATTTGCCTCCCATTCAATGTTTCACTCATCAAGGGGCTCTTTGTGCAAACTTCATCGGCCTTCAAGACGTGATTAACGTGGTGGTGTATTACATAAACTATATTCATTCTCATGGGTTCACTCATCGCCATTTCAAAGAATTTTGTTATTCCATTTGAACGGGAGTGTCCGAATATTCCCTGACATGCAGATTTAGGCTGGTTGAGCAATGGAAAGGTGATTTTCTGAGTTTTTTCAAATACACCACACCATTGCTGAATTTTGGGGAGCCGGGTTGTGTAGCTCAGATGGTAGAGCACTGGCTCTCTGAGCCGAACTTGGCAGGTTCAATTCTGGCTCAGTCCGGTGGTATTTCAAAGTACTCAAATACGTCAGCCTGATGTTGGTAGATTTACTGGCACGTAAAAAGAACTCCTGCTGGACAAAATCTTGGCACCTCAGACTCTTCAAAAACTGTAAAAGTAGTTAGTAGGATGTTAAATTAATAACATTATTATATCTTGAAGGAAAGAAGGACATCTGGAGCTAAAACTAAATTCAAAATTGCTAAAGTCTACATTTAAAAAAATACTGTATGAATTATTTGTAGAAATACCGTATATCCACGAAAGATGGGTGAATAGAAGCATGTAATAATTTGTAAAAAAAGCCACAAAATTTCCCCTTTAAAAATTCAAATTCTGCGCAAAACAGATAGAGTCCCCTGGCTTCGAAAGCTAAATGGGTAAAGTGTATTCCAGACAGTCAGATCCTCACTTCTGTGGCAGATGACAGTAACATTCAACTTGTGCAAATGCCACATGCTATTAGTGCTCCTATAATCCACAAAACCTACATAATATCATCAAAGATTTTCGACTATTCATCAACCAGGGATTGACATTGAAAATCTCGACTGATAACACAAGTCAACAGGCCACCTGAAGCCTATTCAGCAAAGACCCCTTAATTCGTGCTTTACAAGTACTACTTTCTCAGATGAACAGAAACTATTTGGCTGGATGGAGGGTCAGTAGTAGGTAAGGTATATCAGGGTAAGTGGAGCTGCATATATATATAGTTGACGTTCTATTTGCTAGTGTACATTGAATTGACATTTAATTTTATTAACATTTTATATTTTGGTTCAGAAATAGATACCCTAGGTTCGTATGAATTATAATGCAGGCATATTTTAATGGTTTCCATTCTGGAATGCAGAACGTGAATCATGGTCTGCGTTTACACTTGCCCCGATGACCTAAGGCCTGTTTATTTATTATATACCACAGAAATATAATTGGGGTAAATTGAAGTAATACAATTTGGCATCCAATACCAATAGAAATGTAATTTCTCCTTAATTTTCATACATTTAACCTACATTATAAGAATGAAATGAAATAAAAAATTTGAATGTGTCTTGCTTCTCAAATGCTGGAGGTGGTAGATACTGAAAAATTTCCTCAGGCTGAATTATACGCTTCTCCTCAATGTTGGGCCAATGAAATGTTGATGTTGAACGAATTCGTCCAGAAAAATTCACTTCAAAACATGGCCCCTTTTCCGTCAGATGACCAACATTCAATTCGATTTTTTAATGACGAACGTTTTACAAGAATCCAGTCACCCACCTATGCTGTTGATAAATCTCTCTGCATTACATTTGTGAAATTATCTTCTTCATCCATTTCTTTGAGCTCTTCTTACAGTTCAAAATGTTCCACGTCATTTGTGCATTTCTCAGCATTATCTTCAACACTACTTTCTTTGCTATTCACCACTGTCTTGAGTTTTCTCACTTGCCTTTCCAATTTTGTCCTTTCATTTTCTTTCAATTTTAGAATTGCGTCTTCTGAGGTGATAACTTCTGCCCCATCCACAGATTCTTTTTCTTCCATGAGTAACTCTTGATGCTTGTTTTACTTGCTCTAGAAGTCTTCAAATGAGACCCTTTGCATGCTTGATGTTGATGTTGGGGAAGCAATATCATTTGAATCAGATGTTGATAGCAGAGCTGGGGGAATTTCTTCACATAACAATTCTGATGGCAGATATGGAAGAGCTCCTGCAGGGGTCATGTTGATGATTGATGAGTTACATTGCACTATGCTTGAAGAATATATTCGTAACTGCTAAACCCATACTAGCACAGAAGTCCAGCAAACGTTCCCCATTCCCATTAGCTTCCATATCTTCCCCACATTTACCAATCACCCTTTCGTATCCTTCAGTTCTATTTCCAACTCTCGCATTGAAATAGCCCATTAGCACTATTCTATCCTTGCTGTTGACCCTGACCATGATGTCACTCAATGCTTCATAAAACTTGTCAACTTCATCCTCATCTGCACCCTCACATGGTGAACACACTGAGACAATTCTTGTCCCAATTCCTCCAACTGACGAATCTACCCACATCACATGCTCATTTATGTGCCTAATAGACACTATGTTGCGTCCAATAGTTTTCCTGATAAACAGCCCCACCCCAGACCCTGCCCTTACTTTTTAACACCCGTCAAGTACACTTTATAATCTCCTATCTCTTCCTCATTACCTCCCCTTACCAGAATATCACTTACTCCTAGGACATCAAGTTGCATCCTCTTTGCTGACTCAGCCAGTTCTACTTCCTTTCTTCCATAAGCCCCATTAATATTGATAGCTCACCATGGAATTCCATATCGTTGTCTAAGTTCTTTCCAAGGAGTCCCTCGCCTGTCAAATGAGAGTGGGACTCCGTTACTCCCACAGGTTCGAGGCTTGCTTAAAATATTCTGACCGGGCGAGTTGGCCGTGCGCGTAGAGGCGCGCGGCTGTGAGCTTGCATCCGGGAGATAGTAGGTTCGAATCCCACTATCGGCAGCCTTGAAGATGGTTTTCCGTGGTTTCCCATTTTCACACCAGGCAAATGCTGGGGCTGTACCTTAATTAAGGCCACGGCCGCTTCCTTCCAACTCCTAGGCCTTTCCTATCCCATCGTCGCCATAAGACTTATCTGTGTCGGTGCGACGTAAACCCCTAGCAAAAAAAAAATATTCTGACCTCGGTAAATTCATGAAGCAGTATGCTACCCTACTTACAC
Source organism: Anabrus simplex (assembly GCF_040414725.1). Classification (NCBI taxonomy): domain Eukaryota; kingdom Metazoa; phylum Arthropoda; class Insecta; order Orthoptera; family Tettigoniidae; genus Anabrus; species Anabrus simplex. The sequence goes on along the minus strand of NC_090266.1, from coordinate 169,808,725 downwards.
ATAGTCCAAGTGAGGGTCTCTCCTCTAACGGGTTATGGACCACCGGTGGATTGTATAGTCCTAGCCCCCTGAACACAAGCAGAGCCATGACTCAGAATAAGTCCGAGATGCCCACTCCCATTCCATAGCAACCGGTATCCCGACTCTCAGGACCACTTACTAGGCCACCCAGCTGTTCCCCATGGTTCACGAACTAGGACTTGACTACAGTAACCCACACAATGAACAACCATAACAAACCAAAAATGCAATTTACCAACTTAAGGTATGGTTTGGTTGAGAGCGTCACATATATTCTAAACAGTACTATGGACAGAAGGTCGGTTTGGTTATTACTGACCAATTGAACATCGCTGCCACCCGGTAAATCACCGTTGGAACTGTAAGTCTGCTGTTGTGAGTCTTGTTTTTTTTTTTGCTATTTGTTTTACGTCGCGCCGACACAGATACGTCTTATGGCGACGATGGGATAGGAAAGACCTAGGAAGTGGAAGGAAGCGGCCGTGGCCGTGTGAAAATGGGAAACCACGGAAAACCATCTTCAGGGCTGCCGACAGTGGGGCTCGAACCCACGATCTCCCGATTACTGGATACTGAGTCTTGTTGACCGACTTCGTAGATGTATCAAGAGTTTGGCCAAAGATCAACCCTAATTGGTAATGGTACGTTATGGCCTCTTTTCATTCTCTTTTTCATACATACACGTAGTGAAATGGTAACAGGAGGATGGATGAACATTTGAGGATCCTACTGCAAAAGCCTGCTGCACACAACACTTGGCTAAATATTCACCCATGCAGAGCAACAGGAAGAAGGCTATAATAAAAAGTCACCCACAGTGCTTCCAGGCATTCATCCATAGGCATGCCATGAAAATCCACAAAACCAGCATGGGAAGTCGTTGGTATGCAATGTTGGAAACAACCTGAAAGTGAACAGGATGATATTTCCAAAAAAATCACGACAACATTGATCTCACAACGGAATGGAGGAGACACTAACCAAGTGCGGATCTATATGGACAAGGACTCGAAGTCATACCACCAGAACATCTCTGCAGTTTTGTCGAGAAATGGGAAAAAAGTTACAAATTTGTTTAATTATATTTCTAAGATATTCCTTTGAAGAGCCCTGATGCTAGTCCAATGAATTTCATCACATTTGGACTGCTGAACTGACTTCACCATTGCTGTCCGTGCAATGGAAAGCTTGCAGGAAGGAATTGGAGAGAACTGCATGCGGGTCTTCCATTGGAGTTTGCTTCAATGGAAAACTTGATAGGTGATAGTCCACAGTGCTGGGGTTCCAACAGAATATGACCAGTGGTGATGGTGGCAGGGTATCTCATAAAATACTTTGGATATAAGCAGAATGACTTGGATAACAAAAAATGGCATATTGATGTGCACATTCAGCATTCAAGACCGAAAGCCAATTTGATCCTCAATACCTCCGCCATTAGCCATTATAAGTGGCCTAAATATAACCGAAAGTCATACTACGGAAATGAGGAGTGATGTAGTTTCCCGTTGCCTCCTTCACTAAGCCAGAATTTACTATTACATACCAGTCTGCCAAGCCCACTGAAATGCATGTACCAGTCAACCCTATGAACATTTTCACACCATTCATAACAGGGACTGGCTGCATAAGAAATGGCATTACTAGCATCGCTTACAAGTGTCATTATCAAATCATCAAATCCATGGGTGAGACTTAAGGGAGATCAATGAAAGTAAAAAATATGATCTAGGCTCATACCTGCGAACTTTACAAAACCCAAATCAGGATATTTTAATATGAAAATCAGGAAAAATCAGGAGATAAAATTGGTAAAAACTGCTTATTCTACATGTCTTGCGCAACACAATACTATGATATACTTATAACACTTATTATATCAAAGCCCGAATTTTGCTATACGAGTCTACAAGGCTAAAGTTTGCACATCTCTATTCCCTTACAGGAAGTATGTGAGCGAGGTGATCGGTCTCTGATAAGCCTTCCGAAAATAATATGAACTCATGCTCCACACGTGTGGATCAATGATGCACTTAGATGCCATTACTTAGCAAATGCGTAGATTACTATATTGCATCAAGGGCCCGCGCGATTATGCGAAGCGCAATGCTATTTGTAACAAATAACTAGCTGATGTACCCGTGCTTCGCTACGGCATTCTCAGAAAGAGTGTACTTACAGTTTTCCCAACTGATGTCAACACACGTAAGTCATTACAATGATGACAGTACGAATGTTGCGATTAAAAGCAATGCTGTCATATGAAATCTATATATATAAAGTAACTTGTCTTGACTGACTGACTGACTGACTGACTGACTGACTGACTGACTAACTGACTGACTGACTGACTGACTGACTGACTGACTGACTGACTGATTCATCATCGCCGAGCCAAAACTACTGCACATAAAGGAATGAAATTTTGAGGATATATTCATACTAAGATGTAGGTGCTCGCTAAGAGAGGATTTTTGGATATTCCGTCGCTAAGGGGGTGAAAAGGGGGTGTGAAATTTTAAAACGAGTGTATCTATATCTCAAAACTTTAAAAGTTTACAGATGTGAAAATTGGTATTTAGAATCTTCTTTAAAAATAAGGAAACACGTATATTTTTATTTTCAGAAAATCCCAATAGGATGAGTGAAAGAGGGTGAAAAAGGGGTTGAAAGCCTTTTAATCCGGATACCGGTACTTATACCTCAGAAACCGCAGACATTACAGACCTGAAAAATGGAACTTTTGTTCGCTTTTAAAAATAAAGAAGCACGTATTTATTTTGTTTTTGGAAAATCCAATTAATGGGAGGGTGAAAAGGGGGGTGAATTTTTTAAATGAGTGCATCTATATCTCAAAACTTTTAAAGTTTACAGATGTAAAAATTGGTATTTAGAATGTTCATTAAAAATAAAGAAGCACGTATTTCTTTGTTTTCGGAAAATCCCAATAGGAGGGGTGAAAAGAGGTGAAAAGTGGTTGAATGCCTTTAAAGAGAATACTTATATCTCAGAAACTGAAGATATTGCAGACCTGAAAATTGGTGTTTGGGATCTCCTTTAAAAATAAAGAAACACGTATTTTTTATTTTTGGGAAATACAATTCATGGTGGGGCTGAAAAGGGGGTGAAATTTTAAAATGAGTGTATCTATATCTCAAAACTTTTAAAGCTTATAGATGTAAAAATTGGTATTTAGAATCTCCTTTAAAAATAAAGAAACACATATTTTTTTGTTTTCGGAAAATCCCAATAGGAAGGGTGGAAAAGGGTGAATGCCTTTAATGTAGCTACTTATATTTCAGAACCGGAAGATATTACAGACAAAAAAACTTGTGTTTGGGATATCCTTTAAAAATAAAGAAACACGTATTTTCTTGGTTTCGGAAAATCCAATTAATGGGGGGGTGAAAAGGGGGCGATTTTTTAAAATGAGTGTATCTATATCTCAAAACTTTTAAAGTTTATAGATGTAAAAATTGGTATTTACAATCTCCTTTAAAAATACAGAAACATGTATTTTTTGTTTTCGGAAAATTCCAATAGGAAGGGAGGAAAAGGGTGAAAAAAAGGTTGAATGCCTTTAATGAGACTACTTATATTTCAGAACCTGGAGATATTACAGACCTGAAAATTGGTATTTGGGATCTACTTTAAAACTAAAGAAGCAGGTATTTTTTCGTTTTTGGAAAATCCAAATAATGGGGGGTGAAAAGGGGGGGTGAATTTTTAAAATAAGTGTGTCTACATCTTAAAACTTTAAAAGTTTACAGATGTAAAAATTGGTATTTAGAATCTCCCTTAAAATTGAAGGAAAACGTATTTTTTTGTTTTCTGTAAATCCCAATAGGAGGGGTTTAAAAGGGTGAATAATTGGTTGAATGCCTTTAATGAGGATACATATATCTCAGAAACTGAAGATATTACAGAACTGAAAATTTGTATATGGGATCTCCTTAAAAAACACGTATTTTTTTGCTTTTGGAAAATCCAATTAATGGCGGTTAAACAGGAGTGACAAATTGGGGTGAATTTTTTGAAAGACTATATCTACAGAATATCTGAGAAATGTAAAATATTGCAGACGTAAAAAGTGTGTATTTGGAATCTCCTGTATGTGTAAAGAAACATAGGTGATTTGTTTTTGGAAACTCCACTTAAGGGGAGCTAAAAGCGGTGAAATTTTAAAATGAGAATTTCTACAGTATATCTCAAAAAAGTTAACATGTTACACAAGTGAAAAATGGTATTTTTTATCTCTATTAAAAATAAAGAAACGTGTATTTTTAGTTTTCGGAAATACCACTTGGGTGGAGGGGGGGAAATTGACTGAAGATAGTGTTGACTTCTTTTAATTAGGCTACTGATATCTCAAAAATGAAGATGTTACAGAACTGAAATTTGATATTTGGAATCTGCTTTAAAAAGTAAAGAAACGCGTATTCTCGGAAAATCCAATGATGGTGGGGGTGAAATTATTGAAAAATTAATTGACTTAATTGTATGAGATTACTTACATCTAATAAAAACTATATTTGTTACAGGCGTGAAAATTGGTATTTGGATCTCCTTTAAAATCAAAGAAAAACGCGTTTTGGGGGGAATAATCTTGGGGGGCGGGAGTGAAAAGGAGTTGAATTCCTTTCATGAGGACACATAAATCAAAAACTGAAGAAGTTAGAGTCGTGATAATTGGTATTTAGAAGATCCTTTACTATTAAAGAAACGAGTTTGTTGCAGGAAAATTCACTTAGGGGTGTGAAAGATGTGAAAAAAGTGAATTATTTTTATGGGGATACTTATATCTCAAAACTGAAGGTTATAGACGTGAAAATTGGAGTTTGGTATCTCTTTTAAACATAAAGAAACACGCCTTCTTTTCTTTTTGCCGGGGAGGGGGGGATGAAACTAACGACTGTGGGGTGTAAAAGGAGGTTAGACCAATTGATTTTACTGTTTGTTCATTCCATTCCTGACCCTGTCGAATGACTGGAAACAGGCTGTGGATTTTCGATGTACTTATTCTGATCATAAACCGATCATTTTTAATCTTTCCTGGGTTCGTTTTCAAGAGCCATCTTTTCCTTGGGAGAACGTTCTTAGATTACAGTAGTTTCTCCTCGCATATATATAAAAATTAAAAACATTTGAAATAAACGATAGGAATGAGATTGACTGTCCAATTGTTCACCTCTATAATAACGTCAGTAATGCACGTAAGTATGTCATTCGTATCGCCAGAAATTCCGCGTACTTGCCTACGCGCGACAATGGTGCTGGTCACAATGTCAAAAATGACAATGGCAGCAGATGGAATTTACCGCCAAGTAGCGGTCTTGCATCTTGCTGTGGTGTCCAGAACATCTATAATAATAATAATAATAATAATAATAATAATAATAATAATAATAATAATAATAATAATAATAATAATAATAATAATAATAATAATAATAATAATAATAATATAATTATATAATAACAATATATAATAATAACAATAATTATATAATTATTATATTATTATTATTATTATTATTATTATTATTATTATTATTATTATTATTATTATTATATTCTGGACCGTCGTCAAATGTGCGGACCGCGCTGGAAACTGGTCTGGGCTGGTAATGACTACAAATGCAGTCCGGCCGCGGGTTCAGTACTGCCAAGGCACCCAAGAAGACACCACGCCGAATCTCCTCAAGAATTTGATCCTTATAGGATTTGATGCTTATAGGAAAAGATGGCAAACATTTAGGGACCGAACTGACCGGGTGGAATACGTGGTCCTAGCCCGGGAAGTACCAAATCGATTGCTGGAAATAAAGATTGAAAAATGGGAGGGAACTTGCCGTAATCTCTCAGAAAACGAGTCAGATCTCGAATTTTGACGGATTATATATTAATCGATATCCATTCAATTATAAATTTCAGTATAATACCGTAGCGAAGCACGGGTATCTTGCTAGTATTCAATAAAATGAAAAACAGCACATTTTCCCACTTTTAACGGTACGAAGTGGGCCATTCGCCAGCGCCGTGTCCCATTTATCGTTCGCTACGTGCGCAGCACAGCGGCGCATTTCACATCATGAGCATACCTCAGTGACGTCAGTCTACCCTGCAATTGGCATAAAGTTCTGACCACTCCTTCTTGGTGTTGCATTTGCTCTGTCAGTCAGTGTATTTATGCGTTTCGACTTTTCCAGGAATGAATTTAAATTGCAATATAACACGAATACTATGAATAACACCACAAACACCACAGTCTGAAAATAAATACATTTTTATAAATATTTCTCCATACCACTCCAAACCTTCTTGTCTACAAGCAAATATTCAAATTGTTTGGCATTAATTTGAGAATGATCGATTGTATCATTTTTCGAGTGGCAATCAATACTGCGATATATCAAATCAAAATCAAATCAAAATCTCTTTATTTGCAAATGAGGTGTCTACTTCGGTGGTAAATGGTACATTAAAGTACATTATTGTCAAGCACTAAATATTAAATTAACAAGAAGAAAATTTTCCTATAATACAATATTACACAATTTACGCTAACAATTTTTTCTATTAAACACACATCCTTAATAAATTTATATTGTTTACAAAATTCTACTTATAATATCTCCTGTACTACTTACAAATATAGTCAACTGTACAGTATGTGGAATTACTTCAAATGATACTATACAACTTGTATAAGATAAAAATTTACATTGCATTTATTTACTTATATTTTTTACCCATTCTGGAACCTAAATAGCATAACGACCTGCTGCGTCTTAACCAGAACCCCTTTTGCCACCACTTTTCAGAGTTCATGAAGGGCCTTGTTGACAGTCTCTTTAGACGACGAATATGTTGGATGGTAGCGGAGTGGCCAGTGGTGAAGAGCTGTTATCTCGTGTCATGAATCGTTTGGCCGACACCTCAAAATAGTTACACGATTGTTTTTCAAATTGGGAACTACGCTTGCCTCCTTTTACATCGGTAGGGAGTGTAATTCGCACTAAAGAATGCTATATACGGTACCGAAATTTAATAATTAGTGTGCAAATTGTGCGCTATCATCGAAGCTGGTGTGTTATTTAGGTAAACTACGTGGCGACCGCGTTTTTCTCGTGGTAGTTCCAAACTTAGCAGAAAGCAAAGATAACGCGCGACGTAATTTAAATATTATGAAAGGAATTCAGAAATAAATGTTGCGTGTGGTTACGACTTTATACCGGCGTGTGACTGCAGTCAACGGTGTGATAAAAGTGTCTGGGTTTAAAAATGCCGAAGGTAGCAGTTTCTGAACGCAGACAGACTTAAAGAATATAAGAACGAAGGATTTATGATTTCTTGTGGTATACTTATATGCAAATATTCTGATTGTCATTTAGATTGTCGCAGGAAAGGTGCTTCAGACAAACATGTAAATCAGAGCATTCAAAACGCCGGGAACTTTGCGTCTTGAAGTTAGTGTTAGATTGAAAGAAACGTTATCAACTGCTATCCGCATGGAGGATTTGAAAGAAGAGTTTATTTTGGACTCTCCTACTGCATTCACGAAAGGTAACATAGAAGTACAAAATATAAACAATCCTGCTATCCATACTTGGCTCGGTGAGTACGATCGCGGAAGTGGAGGTTTACTCTGAGCAAATCAGATCCGTCAGATATACACCCGCATGACTGGTGAAAGAATAAGGGAGAAAATTAAAGAAGAGCTAAAAATCAAAGACTTATTTCTGCTATGTGACAAAACAACTGACAAGAATGGTATTTAACATCCTTCTTCGTCCATCAGAACCATCAACTGAAATGAACACCCATTTGGCTGCCTCTGTTGTTCTAGATTCTGCCAATAGCGCAAATTATGCCAATGCTATATTAGACACTTTGAATTCCTACGAAATTAAAGGGGAGCGTGTAGTGTATGTATTTATTATAAGCTATAAATATCATTTTTGTTCCGTATTGAAATGCAATTGTAAGAATAAATTGACACCTTCTGAAAATTACTAGAAATAACGTGTTTTGCCATGGAGTGTTTTATGAACCTGGGAATAAAGTAGAATGGAAACATCTAGTCAGATTCAATACAAATATAATTGGTCCGTTATTGAATATTATACATTTTCCAGCTAACTCATTCCTGGTTGCCAGCGTTTCGCCTCAGTGTGCTAAGTTGGGCTCATCAGTTGGTAAATAGCACACCTACCAAGAAGCATGGATAGTGCATACCGTGGAGACCACTGCTTAGGCTACTTGGAGCCTCCGGCAGTGCCAGTTCACTATGAGAGACTTTTCCTCATATTTAAAAATTAATGCCTGCCTATATATAAGATGATATAGATGTTGATTCCCATAGGGAACCTGAAATATTTGTTCCCTATGGGAATCAGCATCTATATCATCTAGTCAGATTGTTCGAATATGACTCACAGATAGGGTCACCAACTGAAATTTTCAAAATGCAGGACATTGCTTAGCAAAAAGTAGGACATTTAAGAAAAATGCCTGACAATTTCAATCTATAACAACATTATACATATATTACACACAACTTTTTACAAAAGGAAATACCTTACTTAATGATCAGTACTTGCTGCAGTTCGTTTCATTGAAGCTGTATTTTTCAACAGAACCTACTTTTGAAAGAAGACACGAGTTATTTTCTTGAAGTACATACTTATAAAGTATTTCACACGACACATCTTTGAAATTGAGCTTCACAAGTAACATTCCTTTCACTGATTCTACCAACAAACGATTCCTTTCCTTTGTCCATTGAGCATTTATGAATGAAAACACACCTTCAGTGGAGGCATTGCTGCCTGGTATGGCAAAGAAAAGCTGGCAAATGTTCAAGAGTTCAGAAAATACCTCAATGGTCTGGCACTTATTGAAAAAAACAGACCATTGTTGGTCTAGTGTTGTATCTTTATCCAAAGTTGAAGATTTAGAATAAGCCCTTACGATGCAGAACTGGTCGAATAATTTTGAATCGTCTATTTCTACACCTTTTGACTGTAAGTACTGAATACATGGTACAATATCGTCAAAGCTGACGTCTTTAATGTTTTGAAATTTCACCCATTTGAAACACTTGAATTCCTCTATAGGATGCGTCCATTTATCCAAGTAATCAGTGCAGGTTTCATAGAAACAAGATACATTCTCCATAAACACTTTGCATTATTTATCCAAACCATCTTCTGAAAATGTATTTAACATCTGTCTGACTTTAAGGGGAATGAATTGACATTCAAGTCTGCCTTTCAATGAAGATTGGACAGATTCTAATAGTTTAAGCACTTCTACAACTGAATTATGTTCTTTCTCAAGTGACAAAATTTTATAGGGAGAGGTGTGCATGGTTGAGGAAACAAGCAAAAATAGAGCTCTGAAAAGTCATTTTCAAGGAAGTTTCTAATTGATGAAGGCACTGACTTCCTACCCTGTGAAAGAAAGTAGGATTTCAGAGCTGGGAACAATTGGAGGATTCTTTCAACTGCTGGACACAATGTTAACCACCTAGTCTTAGAATGATTTAAAAGCTGCAGATAATTTACATCAACAAATTCACAAAAGTCTTTCAGTTCCTGAGTGCTCACTGCATATATATGAAAGAACTTGAAAATTTTCATCACCACAGAATCAATATCAACAGGAAGAGCATCAGCTCCATGTTGCAAACAGTTATGTAGAATGTGAGCAGGACATCCAACACCTACTATGTTTTCATTCAAGTCTTTTTAGAGCAGAGAATACATTCTTCCCTTTCCTGCGTGCAAGGCCTACAAAATTAACATTGTCATTGTCTCCAGAAAATGCAATGCATCTAGAAGTAATTTTATGCCTTTTGAGAGTATCTGAAATATAGGAGGAAATACATTCAGAACTTTCATTTGGACATGCTTGTAAATCAAGAACTTTTATCTGAATGCCATTATTTTTGTAATCAAAGAATTGGATGACAATTGGAAACAACTTTAGTCCACCATGATTGCTCGCATCTGTTCCTAGGCCAAGAAATGGAACTTTATTGTTAAGAGTTTCAATTATAATATCTGTCGAGTGAGGAGCAATAACATTATTTATTATGGCTTCTGTTTTAGTTCTTGCACAGGTCAGTTTCTGTGCTACTTCAGAACCTAAGAACATTCTCTTATTCTATTTAGCTGCGCAGTCCATTGATTTGTACGACTGGTGATGGAAAACTGTATGAAATGACATTGTAGCCTCTGCGGCTTGAACTTTTTAATTATCTGGTGAATATTTGTGAGTGACAAATGATGACATTGAAGATGATATTGACCTAGTTCTCACCGTCTTTTTGTGTTTTTCACTGTTAACGTGCCTTTCCAAGTCACGAAAACCTTTGTATCCGACATTAACATAACTATCACACACTGCACATTTCGCTTCAATTTCACTGCGTCCGTGAGTAAAGCAGGGATACTTACGTTTTAGTTTATCCGAAAAATTACACTTTCGTTTTTTAGATTCACTCCTTTCAGGTTGCAAAGATGACATACCGGTACGTAATAGGATGTAATTAGATTAATATTTCACTCCACTCGCTGCTACTCGCACTATAATTTACGGCGACAACCAGATAACCAAACACGATAGCTGCAAATCATAAGACAAGCACATGTAAACTGTAGCTTTCGACACTTCCGGTTTCTCTCAACATAAACGTGTAAATGAAGCGCGTTGATTCGTTGATCGATGCCTGGACTTCGAGTTCAATATCTCGAATATTAGTATTTCTTACACTGACTGACAGAGCAAATGCAACACCAAGAAGAAGTGGTCAGAACTTTATGCCAATTGCAGGGTAGACTGACGTCACTGAGGTATGCTCATGATGTGAAATGCGCCGCTGTGCTGCGCACGTAGCGAACGATAAATGGGACACGGCGTTGGCGAATGGCCCACTTCGTACCGTGATTTCTCAGCCGACAGCCATTGTAGAACGTGTTGTCGTGTGCCAGAGGACACGTGTATGGCTAAGAATGCCAGGCCGCCGTCAACGGAGGCATTTCCAGCAGACAGACGACTTTACGAGGGGCATGGTGATCGGGCTGAGAAGGGCAGGTTGGTCGCTTCGTCAAATCGCAGCCGATACCCATAGGGATGTGTCCACGGTGCAGCGCCTGTGGCGAAGATGGTTGGCGCAGGGACATGTGGCACGTGCGAGGGGTCCAGGCGCAGCCCGAGTGACGTCAGCACGCGAGGATCGGCGCATCCGCCGCCAAGCGGTGGCAGCCCCGCACGCCACGTCAACCGCCATTCTTCAGCATGTGCAAGACACCCTGGCTGTTCCAATATCGACCAGAACAATTTCCCGTCGATTGGTTGAAGGAGGCCTGCACTCCCGGCGTCCGCTCAGAAGACTACCAATTACTCCACAGCATAGACGTGCACGCCTGGCATGGTGCCGGGCTAGAGCGACTTGGATGAGGGAATGGCGGAACGTCGTGTTCTCCGATGAGTCATGCTTCTGTTCTGTCAGTGATAGTCACCGCAGACGAGTGTGGCGTCGGCGTGGAGAAAGGTCAAATCCGGCAGTAACTGTGGAGCGCCCTACCGCTAGACAACGCGGCATCATGGTTTGGGGCGCTATTGCGTATGATTCCACGTCACCTTTAGTGCGTATTCAAGGCACGTTAAATGCCCACTGCTACGTGCAGCATGTGCTGCGGCCGGTGGCACTCCCATACCTTCAGGGGCTGCCCAATGCTCTGTTTCAGCAGGATAATGCCCGCCCACACACTGCTCGCATCTCCCAACAGGCTCTACGAGGTGTACAGATGCTTCCGTGGCCAGCGTACTCTCCGGATCTCTCACCAATCGAACACGTGTGGGATCTCATTGGACGCCGTTTGCAAACTCTGCCCCAGCCTCGTACGGACGACCAACTGTGGCAAATGGTTGACAGAGAATGGAGAACCATCCCTCAGGACACCATCCGCACTCTTATTGACTCTGTACCTCGACGTGTTTCTGCGTGCATCGCCGCTCGCGGTGGTCCTACATCCTACTGAGTCGATGCCGTGCGCATTGTGTAACCTGCATATCGGTTTGAAATAAACATCAATTATTCGTCTGTGCCGTCTCTGTTTTTTCCCCAACTTTCATCCCTTTCGAACCACTCCTTCTTGGTGTTGCATTTGCTCTGTCAGTCAGTGTATTTCCACCCTCAGAAGTAGCGCCCTGAGCACATGGAGTTGATGTACGATACAATAACATGCGGTCTTCAGCCTAAAACCTAAGTGAGCAATCTTGTAACGAACAATGTCGATAAATTGGAAATGCCGGCCGGACATAACCAAAATGATTGAAAAGCAGGACATGCCCGGCAAAAGCCGGACGGTTGATAACCCTACTCTCAGAGGACGTTCCACTTTTGTCACAGGCTCATAAAACACCACATTCAGCCCACAGTTTATAGGTTCATGCAAGTGAAATTGGCAGCAAGTATTCAGTCGTGCAGTGGCAGCTGCTATTGAATCTTTGTTGGATGTCCAAACCAGAGACAGTGGGAAGAATTCTGAACATCACCCCATTCTTGAAGAAGATGCCGAATATCTCTGATAGTTCTGTGGTGTCATGGGCCAGCACTATGATAGCTTTAATGGCCCAACAGAAATCCCCGAAGATGGTGAAATTTTGCGATGTTGCCATTCTAAGAATTTTAATTTTTAAAAATTCAAAATGGCGGCAGCGGCTAGTAATATTTGTTCTCCGTGTGGCAAAAAAGTAAGAAACTGTGAGGAATTCGTTAATTGTAAAGAGGATTGTGGACTTAATTTTCACAAGGAATGCACACGAATGCCAAAGAAGGCTTACTAGGCTGTAAGAAGTGATCCGGAAAAAGTGTGGAAATGTAACGTGACGATTGTCACCCGCCACCTAACCTAAGCGAATATGACGTAGTTACGGAGATTACGGAGAAGATAAAATTATCTGTTACAGAACTGAAAACTTTATTCATGGTTGAACTCAGTGCTATTAAGAAAGCGACAGAATTTATAAATGACCAGTTTGAGAAGTTCGAAACGCTCACAGGTGAGTTGAAGAAAAGAACATCTGAATTAGAAAAATCTCTGGTGAGTGTAAGCAATGATACCAGACAGGCTTTAGGTGGGTCAGAAGACCTTAAACAGTACACCCGCAGGAACAATCTGCTAATTAGTGGAATGCCAGAAATGGCAAAAGAAAATGTCTATGAGTTGGTAATTCAAACAGCCAGGGCACTGGGGGTTGATTTGGGTGTTCAGGTGATTGACGTCGCTCATCGTCTGCCGTCAAGGGGTGGGGATGTTGGAAGAATTGTTGTGAAATTCACTAACAGGTGGAAGAAAGACGAAATAATGAATGCCAGAATACAGAAAAGAGTATTAAACACCCAGGATATTGGACTGAACTGGCCATCACGCAAAATTTTCATTAATGACCATCTTTCGCCCAAGAATGAGAACATTGCAAGAAGGTGCCGGCTACTGAAGCAGAATGGCAAAATATTTGCCACATGGACAAGGGACTGTACGATCTACGTCCGCGAAGCTAGGGATGGACCAAGCATGCTCATCAGCAACGAGGCAAAGATCGCGCACCTCGAGAATGAACACGGACAGTAAACATTACAGGTACTATATTCACACGAATTTAAACTGATGTTAAATAGTAGAGGACATTTATAGGAATAAGGAAATAATATGTTCTGTTGAGATCCAGTGTGATACTATAGAAGATTATAAATTACAAACTGGGAATCAAGCTCTAAAATCAAAATTTAAATATATCTATATCAATGAACGAAGTGTTAGGAATAAGTTTGGGAATATTATGCTTATTATTGATGAGGTTACAGAACTTGACATTATAGTTACCGTATAACTTAAAATTGGTTATCAGATGAAGAAACTTCCTATTATAACATACCTAGCTTTGAAACTTATCATCTTGCATCCGGGAGATCGTGGGTTCGAGCCCCACTGTCGGCATCCCTGAAGACGGTTTTCCGTGGTTTCCCATTTTCACACCAGGCAAATGCTGGGGCTGTACCTAAACTAAGGCTACGGCCGCTTCCTTCCAACTCCTAGGCTTTTCCTCTCCCATCGTCGCCATAAGACCTATCTGTGTCGGTGCGACGTAAACGAACTAGCAAAAAAACTTATCATCTAGCTAGAGAGGGTACTGGAGGGGAACTGTCAGTATATGTATCAAGAAAATGAACAAATAAATTCATTAAGAGCATTAACAGTTATCACAGTATTCTCCAAATAGAAGTATTCAGCAAAAACCGGAGATATAACGTAATTTCATTATTCAACCCAAAGGAGAGTAATACTACTAACTTTATGATAGACCTTGAACTTGTTTTGTGCACTACACGAAAATCAAACTCATTGCTTGTAGGAGATGATAACGTAGATTTTTTAAAAGATAGCAATATGTATAGGAACTATACATCTTTATTGAATTTTTACAATTTTTACCCCTGCAATACAAGGCTACCAAGAAGAATAACATCCACATCCTCAACTTTAATTGATCATAAACACTCAAACTTTGCCACTGCTGATTACTATTTATATAATGTAATAAGTGACCTTAGTGATCATAATATTCTAATTCTAGAAGTAACAACACAAATTGAAGAGAGTCCCGATATTCCATTCAGTAGTGACATAAATGTACAAACAAACATGAAAATAAACTACACTGAGCTAAATTACTTTTTCACTAGAAATACATGTACAAATATATCTACTGACGTGAACGAAGCATGTGACCAGCTGTGTGCTTTTATTAGTGAGGGACTTAGAGAAGCTAATTCAAATATTGGGCAAAAACCACCACGAAAAGATATACATAAGCCATGGGTAACACAAAAATTCCTAGAAGTGGTAAAAAGAAAATATATCCTATACGAAAAAACTAAAGCTAAAAATCCTTCAACTGAAACAATCGAAGAGTACACAAGATGTTGGAAGGACGTAATTAAACTGAAAAGTTTGCTAAACGGTCATATTATAATCATATAATTAGAAAAGGGGATACTAATAAAGAGATGTGGAAGACAGTAAACCAGATACTTGGTAGAACTAATAGAAAATCAAACGTTATAGAACTTGTGTATGAAAATTTTGAACACACTTCTAGTCAAGATGTTTGCAAAGTTTTTCACACATTTTTCATTAATGTAGTTAAAAACTTGGTTAAAGATCTTGGTCCATATAACCCATCTTTGCTATCTAATCATACGATCTGCAACTCTCTGTACTTTTGGCCAACAGATGTTAAGGAAGTTACACAAATCATAGAAGTACTAGCCAACAAGAATAACTACACAGATGATGGTATAAATAATATACTCCTCAAGAGGTGTGTAAATCATCTGGCCCACTTGCTCACTGGGATAATTAATTTGTCATTGACCGGGCGAGGTGGCCGTGCGCGTAGAGGCGCGCGGCTGTGAGCTTGCATCCGGGAGATAGTAGGTTCGAATCCCACTATCGGCAGCCCTGAAGATGGTTTTCCGTGGTTTCCCATTTTCACACCAGGCAAATGCTGGGGCTGTACCTTAATTAAGGCCACGGCCGCTTCCTTCCAACTCCTAGGCCTTTCCTATCCCATCGTCGCCATAAGACCTATCTGTGTCGGTGCGACGTAAAGCCCCTAGCAAAAAAAAAAAATTGTCATTGCAAACCGGAGTAATACCAGATAAATGTAAAATTGCAAGAGTGGTCCAGTTCTTAAGAAAGGAACACAGTCTGACCCCAGTAATTACAGGCCACTATGCATAGTATCTTCACTAGCAAAAGTACTTGAATTAGTAATAAAAACAGGTTTTGAATTTCCTAATAAAAACACATTTCTTCTTCAAATTTCAGTATGGCATCCTACCCAAACATAGTACACTTTCAGTTGCAATTGACATAGTGTCCCTTATACAGAATGCATTGGATAATAATTAAATAGCAGCTGGACTTTTCATAGATCTTGCATAGGCATTTGACACAGTTAACCATATCCTGCTACTTAATAAACTAGCAAATGAAGGAATTAGAGGAATGGCCTTTGAGTGGTTTAATAATTACTTAACTGATACGAAGCAATATGTTAATATCAATGAAACTAAAGGGTCCACCTACAATGTTATACCTGGAGTTCCACACGGGTCAGTGGTGGGACCATTACTGTTTCTAATATTTATTAATGTTATAGGTTATCTTGAGTTTACTGGTAAGATATTCCTGTTTGCAGATGATATGTTTATATTATATGGCAGCAGTTGCGGAAAAAAGATTATGGAGTATATGCAAAAAGATATGGACATACTAACATCACGGCTGAACAAAAATAATCTAGTAATAAGCACCTCAAAAACAAAATACATGATATTCCATAAACCAACACAAATTATCAATATTTGTAATGTAGTAAAAATTGGCAATGAGCCCATTGAAAGAATAAAGCAGTTTTCATATTTAGGCCTGGCTTTAGACAATAATTTAAGTTGGAATGAGCATATCTCAAATGGAAAAAGAAATTATTAGTGTAATTGGGACCGATCTCGATAGCTGTAATCGCTTAAGTGCGACCAGTATCCAGTATTCAGGAGATAGTAGGTTCGAACCCCACTGTCGGCAGCCCTGAAAATGGTTTTCCGTGGTTCCCCATTTTCACACCAGGCAAATGCTGGGGCTGTACCTTAATTAAGGCCACGGCCGCTTCCTTCCCACTCCTAGCCCTTTCCTGTCCCATCGTCGCCATAAGACCTATCTGTGTCGGCGCGACGTAAAGCAACTAGCAAAAAAATTGTAATTGGAGTACTAAAAAGATTGAAGGACTATGGAATAAACAACCAACACTTACGAAACATATATACCTCCCTCATATATTCACACCTTATGTACATGAATATAATATGGGGAAATTGTACACAGGAAGCTGTAAAGGAACTAGAAGCACTCCAAAAGAGAGCTTTAAAAATTATTATGGATAGGATTTACTAAGGCCATCTGTGGACGTTTTTCGGGAAACAAACATATTACCAGTGCAATGCCAGATTAAATACTCTCAAGCTTTATTTATGTTCAGGTAAAAAATAATGTGATTTCTGTTAATACAGAACTGCGATACAGCAAAGATATTCACACCCGTAACACAAGATCAGCAAACCAGTTTTACAAGGATTCCACAAACACTACCAAATATGGTGTTATAGCATTTGTTATTCAGCAAGCACAGCCTTTAACAATCTACCTCCAAAATTGAAACAAATCAGTAAGTTGTACAGATCTAAAAAAGAAGTACGCAGGCACTTCCTTGAACAGCATGTTGGAGAATAAATCGATACCCAGTTTGTACCTATTTTTCCACCTATGTATATTTTATTTTGAATATCTTCTTTTTTCACGTAAAGTAATGATATTATGGTGTAAATCAATATTTGTAAAACATTCCTTGTTATATATGTAGGCCTATGCCTTATCTGTTAACTGAACCTAAAGGCTGCCAAGCTGTGATTGTAAAGGGCAGTCCCTCTTTGAGCCATTAGCTCACTGGGATATTCTATAACCAATAAATAAATAAATAAATAAATAAATAAATAAATAAATAAATAAATAAATAAATAAATAAATAAATAAATAAATAAATAAATAAATAAATAAATAAATAAATAAATAAATAAATAAATAAATAAATAAATAAATAAATAAATAAATAAATAAATAAATAAATTATATAAATAAATAAATAAATAAATATGTTGGTGGGAAATGATTCGAATGATATCGAAATGGGATTTTGGAAATTCAAATAACTGAGTTAAAGAAGGTTGGATGAATGATGTTCATGCTGTCCAAATGCTGTGGAGAAAGCTTTTACGGGATAAGGGTGTTCAGAAACTTTGCGTTCGGAATGTTAACCAAGATGCCCTTGAAAAATTTTTCGCGTCATTCGACAGCATGGGTGTCAGAACCCCAACCCTAATTGCTGGCAATTTATATCAGCATTAAAGGCCAGCATCGTCAATAATATTCTCAGTTCCAGTCGTGGGGAAGGGGAAACTGCATGGATGATAGTGATGATGTCCTGAGTGGTATATCCCTGTTTCTGTCTGGGACTAGATCACAGTGGAAATGTAACACCACTTCATTCCACAGTGAGCTTCGCTGCTGTCGAAGTCTGTCGGAACCCTTGATACTGCCGAACGCAGTCTTCGGTGAAACATCTTTTTTTTACGATTGGCTTTACGTCGCACCGATATAGGTAGGTCTTATTGTGATGATGGGATTTGAAAGGCCTAGGAGTGGGAAGGAAACGGCCGTGGCTTTAATTAAGGTATATCCCCAGCATTTGTCTGGTGTGAAAATTGGAAAGCACGGAAAACCATCTTCAGGGCTGCAACAGTGAGGTTCGAACCCACTATCTCTCGGATACAAGCTCACAGCTGCACGCCCCTAACGGCACGGAAAACTCGCCCAGTATCGGTAAAACTGACATGGTTTGTTACGCAGGCCGAGAAAGCCTCATTGCTAAGTGGTAAATTAAGTTAAGAAGTTATAACACAGATAGTTGATTTAAAATAATATTTCTTTTGCTGAGGAGTTGAAGAAACCACCTTCATTTTCATTACATTGCTAGTATTGATTATGTTAGTACTGTCATGTCCATTCTGCCCTTAATGGAACTTTTCACAGCTTCATCATCATGTTGAAAAATGAACTTCGTTAGTGAAATGGATTGAAATTTCTATGCTGACAGTGATCTATGTCCCTTAGAAAGAAATCATCCCTGCCTGAGTGAATGTTATTCATTGTAAAGTGTTGTTATGAAGAAGTATTGAGGTAAATTCTTATTCTCTTCAGCCTGTGGACTGTAATAATTGTTGCTTCACTAATTTGTATTGGTAGGTATATAATACGGTATCGGCTAATATTGTTATTATTCAGTTTACATGCGAGTGTATAAATGGAATATTAGTGAGGGAACTGAGTCACATAAAACTCTGTCTAAACATTGATAGGGGCCATATCTTACTGAAATTTCTGTCTACTGCATAACTCACACATGATGGTATTCTCCCTCTCTCATTCTTCCTTTGTAGTCTCCAGATTGTACCCTTTCTTATGAAGTTCCATTGCAGGGAGCACATTTCTTCCCTGTCTTCAGGAACTACAGAATTTTTGGTACAACCTGGAATCTGAATAGTAGAAAATGTTCTTTCCGTAGTGCAGGATTTCCTTTTATCTTCTATGCAGTGGGCTTGATATCTGGAATATCTTTCCTCGTAGAACCAATTCTGTAGCATACACACAGTTTCTATCACTGCTCTATTTAGCGAGCTTAGGCCAGCTGTGTAAATGATGTATGTTAAGTACACTGCTCATCAAAAAGGGAGAGCAGAATGTGGGAAATATAACAATAGCTAATGCCAGGTTGAGTGGCTCAGATGTTTGAGGCACTGGCCTTCCGTCCCCAATTTGGTAGATTCGATCCTGGTTCAGAACGAAAGTATTTGAATGTGCTCAAATACGTCAGCCTTGTGTCTGTAGATTTACTGACACTTACAAGAAGTCCTAAGGGACAAAATTATGCCACATCGCCGTCTCATAAAATCGGCAAATATTGGTTAGTGGGACGAAAAACAAAACATGATTATTACAATAGCTAACATTTAAAGATTCTTTCCACCTTCGATGTGTGGTTCTACTTCAAGTAATGGAACAACACATCGATAGCAGAGCAGAAAAGTGTCTAAATAAAGAGGTCTGGAGTTGCGTAATCCTTTCATTAGATCCTTACACTACGCAGGATATCGTAGACATAATTGCGAAAGTCTAACGGCAGTTTGTTCTACTCTGAATATGGAAAAAGACAAGTTCTCATGCAAGATGACATTGATAGCCCATGTTTACATTGACATATGTAAGAGATCCAACAGTTTTGGTTAAACCTCCATTTCCACCAATGGAGGGTTCACTGAAAACTTGATATTTCAGAAACGTTTTTCTCATCGAAGTCCAGGAAATATGTGTTATGCTCTCTCTTCTCTATTTGCAGTTTGTAAGCAAAGCCTTCTGCACAGTAGTATCTGTTGAGTTTCCAAGTAATTTATGTTTCTGAATTTTGCGATGGTAAGTCATTCATAGCGTATGATGGAAACAGTTGTTCAAACATCAGTACCCTTCCTATTATTACATATGTCCAAATTCAATCATGATATATGGGTTAAATATTAATGAAGACTTCAAATTCAACAATTTCAATTTGTAAAATCCTAATCATTGGGTATTCATGTATTTAAATTTGCATCACAAAACACTCAGAAAGTAGACTACGCAGTTTGGTCACGTATCAGTGAGATTACCCTCGGGCAGAGGTGGATTCAAACGCCACTGTCGGCAACTTTGAAGATGGTTTCCCTTCTTCATAATAGGCAGGAAGATACTAAGGCCGTACATTAATTAAGGCCACAGTTGCTTCCTTCTCAGGCCCATCCCACTGTCGCCATGAGTCGGTGCTATATAAAACCCATAGCCAAAATATCACACATTTGTTACGAAGCCCATGAAAACATTTTAATTGTTCATAAAGGTGGAAAACAAGTATGTTCAGTTCGTGTTCAGTGTTGAATAAGATCCAGTGTTGTAATTCAAAATACTCCTAACATTTGCATGTTTCAGACTCGGTTTGTCTTAATTGCATTCATAATTACTTCTATAAATTCCTGCCGTACAGTTGTTGTATAATCCGACAATTTATTTAAACTGCACGAGACATTTATTATTATTATTATTATTATTATTATTATTATTATTATTATTATTATTATTATTATTATTATTATCATAAGGAAATTAAGTATAGCATTAAGCATATTTGCTAAATGAAATTGAAAAACTGTAATGTGGATTTATTTTCCAGAACAGTGAACCTTTCAAACATTTTACCGTCCTCATAGTCTGTTCCTTTACATGTGCTCATCATTTCTGTAGAATTTTGTGATAATGATCAAATACTGAAGTGGAAGTTCGGTGTGATATTGTGTGGATTATTTTGTAATGAAGCCATAGTTTTGGTTAAGCATCCATTTCTACCAAAGGACGTTTAACTGAAAATTTTGTATTTTGGAAACATTTCTCATCAGAACACAGGAAATATGTTATACTCCTCCCTCCTCTCTTATTTGCAATTTGTAAGCACATCCTCCTCTACAGAAGTATGTACTGGTATGTATTCAATGTCCAAGTAGCTTACGGTAATTAATATGTGTGAATTTTGTGATGTTGGCAACACATTCATTTGATGTGATGGTAAAAGTTGTACAACCTTCAGTACTACACATGTCCAAAAGCATTTATGATTCAACAAGGTGATGACTTAAATGAATGTTTATAAATGTTTACTAGCTAATGTACCCGTGCTTCGCTACAGAATTATACATTGTATACAGAATTCTAGGTTAAGTTGTGTATACACTTTGGGTAAGATTGTATTAAATATTGTGTAGCTCTTAACTTACCCCAGAAACGCGGCGGGGAAGTCACCATACGTCTTTACTCATGTGAGGACTGGATTAGGGAATTTTCATTGTAATGGCAGGCTGTCTTGCTTACTGTCAGTCATAATCAAGTTGGGGAGTTTTCATTATTATGGCAGGCCCAATTGCCTACTGCCCATTACATTCGAGTTGGACAGTTTTCATTATAATGGCGGACACTCACCCTCCACCTGCGTTTTTACACTCAGAAACAGGGGAGGCCGTACCTTATGTGCTGAAGTGCTGCAGCACATTGCATATTGGGAAAATAAATTAGTTTAAAAATACTATCTAGAATCAAATACAGTGCATTGAAGAAGACGTCAGACAAAGAATAGGAAATTATTCAACACCCCTCACAACCAGGTAACTACTGGTGCGCTCCACGCCGGGTGCTGTGTGATCAGAGCTCAGCGAGCTTTTAGACAGAAACCAAGAACTCTGTCTTTTGCGCATGCGTGCCGAACTTTTCCGATACAAAGAGAATGTGTTCCGATAGGCTGTGGAAACAACAGCCAAGACATCACTTCACAGCGATTCTTCGTTCGACCACTTGTACTAGTCACACTTGCATTACGACCGATATGAGAACGTGGCAGGTGGCACCCTCTTGACTCAGCGATAGTATTTACGAGGGGATCGCTCTAAGCAAACTGGAAAACAAAATACTATAGTGCTGTTCGCACCAGGTCTTTTAATACCAAAGAGGATAGAATACTACCAACTTGCCTATTCCATAGCCACATTTGTAAATTGATGAACTATAAAAATTGTACTTTTTATGTTGTCAAAATAAGGACATGATATTGTGATTTTCTGTAATTAATGTCCAGTTTATAAATGACACTATAAAAACTTAACATATAATTTTGGATTACGACGTTGCTGGTTTTATTTCAATGATGTTGGTAACATTGGGAAGTTCTGTTTTTGCGCGCTCACACCAAGTGTTTGAGATCGTGAATATTTTGCCATTGCAGGTGTTATTGTGTGTTTAATTATATAGTTTTTTAATGAGGAATATGTATATGTGTTGGAGATGTTTGCGTGTTTGCTCAGTGCGGAAAATTCAGTGGAGAGCCTCTTGAAAACCACATACCGGTATGTTTCTAAATATTTTTAATCTTTGGAGTGGGGATGGGTTACAGCACACAACTGATTTTCTGCACCAGTCGCCACTGCTCAGAAAGACTGTCTTTGTGGTTTTCCCAATAGAAATCAGTATGGGTCATTACAATGACGTCAGTAAGAATATCCCGATTGACTTGACTTATTTCCTGTTGATCCCTCTGGAGCATAGGGCCTTGGCGAAATTTTCCGCACAGTACAGTTCCTGGCCATTGTCTTCACTTCGCTCCAGGTCTTGTAAACCTCTGCGATTTCCTTTTTTATCGTCCTATTCCAGGTCTTCTTGGGCCTACCTCGCTTTCTGGAGCCTTGAGTATTCCTGTCCAGCGTCACCCTCTCAACAGCTCCATCCAGCTTACTTAATGTGTGTCCAATCCAGCACCATTTCCTCTCCTTGATCTGGATGTCAATCGGCTGCTGATTGGTCATGGTCCAAAGATCTTCATTCGAGATTATGTCCGGCCACCTCACATTTGTTATGCGACGCAGACATCTATTAATGAACACCTGTAGCTGTTTATTGATCTGTTTTGTAACTTTCCATGTTTCACAACCGTAAAGGAGAATCGACTTTACATTGCTGTTGAAGAGGCGAAGCTTAGTCTTCCTGGAGATGTTTCTATTCTTCCACACGCACCGTTTGCCTTCCGGATACGGCTTCGAACATCAATATCCCGATTAAGAGCAATGTTATCATTTGAAATACGCTATCAAATGAAAATACACACATTTTCTCACTTCTAACGAACAGTACTACACTGCCGAAATAACAGTCCAAAGTGCCAGAGCTGGAATGACCAGGCCGCAGAGGGCCGTGAACGCCCCTCTGCTATTATTCCTTTAAGTGTGCACACTGCTCATTCCAATCAGCGCCTAAGAGTAGGGATCGAATAGCTGGAATACTATGATGAACCAGTGTGTTACGTACCAGTATCATCAGACAATTTATGAACCAGAAGAATGGCATGCCAAAGAAGAATGCTATCTAATTCCCCCAGCTACTTTTCGCCAATATGCAGGCGGGCTGTTATACTCGGTACGCAGCAGTAATCCCATCTATCGGAGATGAGTGGTAGCAGAAAAGACAATGAACATCACAACAAACAATGGTCAATATAATGTCATTGTTGATCAATGTTATAAGTTTTCGATAGTGTATGCCTTCACATTTAGTTTTCTTCCGACTCTGTGATATTAGGGCATCTAATGTAAAGGGAGTCGTCCTTCTTCTTCTTCTTGCGATCGTTCCTTTAAGATTTTTCTTTCTCTGTAAACATCTTCACAATTTTCATTTTCGACATGGACCGATGATCATGAGTTTTTTCCACCTTAAAACAATCATGACAAAACCATGACCAGTTAACACGATTGAACAATATTTCCATGTCACCAATGCTCGGCATTGAAATGAACTAAGCAGCAAAAGTTATCATAGTTGTCTCCCTGTGGGTGGGGGTGGTTGAAAACCACCCACGGCATCCCCTTCCTGACGCAGGAGGTAACTTAAAAAGAGCCCCAGGGAGGCTCTGAACTTGAGAGATTGGATAGACGACCGCGAATCACTTACGTGAATCCTGGCATTGCTTCCATTTACTTGTGCCAGTCTCCTCACTTTTATCTATTCTATCCGATCTACCTTGGTCACCTCCTTCTGTTTTCTGACTCCGACTGTATTGCGTATGGAGACCAAGGGAGATTTATTTTCACGCCCTTCATGGCCCCGGTTTTTCTTAGGCCGATGCCTTCATATTGCAATGTCGGCACTCTTCCATTTTTCTCTCCGATTACTAATATATAGAGGATGGTGGCCACGTTGTACAATTGCATTATCTATAACTTATGTTATGTAGTACTTTTCGATAGGACCAATAACATAGATATTTAAAAACTAATTATCATCAAAATAGGATGTCATTAAATAACTCTAATTATACATGTAATGTTTGCGCATAACCATGTAAATATCGCATTATAAATCCAGCTGAGCATAAGATTCTGATCTCGTAAGGGTAGGTTCTCACGACAGATAATCACCACTTAAATAAAAATAATACCTGAGACAGACAGGCGTCTCGTTCAATATCAGTAATTTAATATAAATGAAGGATATGAAAGGATTTCCTATAACTACAAATAATAAGATTAAAAATGGGATGGCTGTTTTATAGACATACATTTGGCATTGTTGTGGAGGCGCAATATTACATCGTTAATTAGAGAGAAGTTGACGGTAATGGCGGTATGTTGATCGTTAACAATGGCATAATCTAATCAATCAATCAATCAATCAATCAATCAATCAATCAATCAATCAATCAATCAATCAATCAATCAATCAATCAATCAATCAATCAATCAATCAATCATTACTGATCTGCATTTAGGGCAGTCGCCCAGGTGGCAGATTCCCTATCTGTTGTTTTCCTAGCCTTTTCTTAAATTATTTCAAGGAAATTGGAAATTTATTAAATATCTCTCTTGGTAAGTTATTCCAATTCCTAACTCCAATCCTATAAATTAATATTTGCCCCAATTTGTCCTCTTGAATTCCACATTTATCTTCATATTGTGATCTTTCCTACTTTTAAAGACGCTACTCAAACGTCTTCATCTACTGCTATCATTCTACGCCATCTCTCCGTTGACAGCACGGATCATCCCACATAGTCGAGCAGCTCGTCTTCTTTCCCCCAGTTCTTCCCAGCCCAAACATTGCAACATTTTTTGTAACGCTACCCTTTGTCGGAAATCAACCAGAACAAATCGAGCTGCTTTTCTTTGGATTGCCAGTCTGAGTGGCTCAGACGGTTAAGGCGCTGGCCTTCTAACCCCAACTTGGCAGGTTCGATCCTGGCTCAGTCCGGTGGTACTTGAAGGTGCTCAAATACGACAGCCTCGTGTCGGTAGATTTACTCGCACGTGAAAGAACTCCTGCGGGACTAAATTCCGGCACCTCGGCGTCTCCGAAGACCGTAAAAGTAGTTAGTGGCACGTAAAGCAAATAACATTATTATTATTATTATTATTATTATTATTATTATTATTATTATTATTATTATTATTATTATTATTATTATTATTATTATTATTATTATTATTATTATATAATTCGCTGGGGCCATCAAGGACCACGTTAAGTCTTGTTGCATTTGACACTGAACTTGCCTTCTTTAGAGCCCAAATTTCCCTCATTCTTTGTGAGTGGGCCTGCTTACGCTCCTCTGTCCAAGGGGCACCGTGTCTTCTCTTCGGTTGCTCGTCTCGGTTTAGCCCGTTCGTCAATATCTTCTTGCGGAAGAGATCTCTGTTAAGGGCGTCTTCAGCTGAGATATGTAGCATTTGCAGGTCTTCTTTGGTATTTCTGAACCAGGGATTTGTGGTTTTGGGGTTTGAATCCAAAAAGTGAAAGATTTCTTTAGTTAACTTTCTTCCGTCCATTCTTTTCAGATGACCGTAAAATCGTGCCCGTATTTTCTGATTGTGTCGGTAATTTTCTCTACTTTGCTGTAGACTTCCTTGTTGGATTCCATTTCTGTACTTTGATCCCAAAATTTCTCTCACAATTTTGCGTTCTCTTTTCTCCAGTTCTTCAAGGAGTCCTTTGTTGGCATTTAGAGACAGGGTTTCGGCTGCATATAGAACTACTGAATTCAGAACTGTTTCATAGTGACGTATCTTGGTGTTTTGGGAAAGGCATTTTTTGTTGTAGATTGTACGGGATGTTTGGTAGGCTATTACCAGTCTGCGTACTCGCTCCTGAAGTGCTTCCTTGTCCAGTCCATTTTTCATGATGATCTCACCCAGGTATTTGAATTTGTCTACTCGGGTGATGTCCCCGTATTTTGTATGAAGTTTTGGTGGAGCCTCTTTGATGTTAGTCATTACTTCTGTTTTCTCAAACGATATCTGCAAACCAGTTTGTTCGGCAATTTCCTTTAAAATTTCAACTTGAGCTCTAGCGGTTTCTATGTCTTTTGAGAGAAGAGCAATATCATCGGCAAATGCTAAGCAGTCTGTTGCGATCCCCTTGGATTTGGTTCCTATTCTCAATGGACTGTAGTTGGTTTCCTGTAATCTCACCCGCCAGGTTCTGATGATCTTTTCAAGAACACAGTTGAAGAGTATCGGGGATAGCCCATCACCTTGTCGGACCCATGTTTTGATGTTGAAGGAATGCGAGAGGCATCCGTGGAACTTCACCTTGGATTTTGTATCGGTCAGGGTGGCTCTAATTAATGCCAGCAGTTTCAAATCAACTCCAAATTCATTTAAGATGTTTGGCAGGACTTCCCGGTCAATGGAGTCGTACGCTATCTTAAAGTCCACAAAGAGAGACACATACTGCTTGGACCTTGGTGTACAATATGTGATAATCGTTTTGAGGTTTTGGATCTGTTCAGCTGTTGAGCGACCTTTTCTGAACCCTCCTTGGTATTCACCTATTTGATGTTCGACTTGTGCTTCCAAACGCTCCAGGATGGCAAGTGATAACATTTTGTAAGTCACGGGTAGCAAAGATATTCCTCTGTAGTTGTTGATGTTCTTCATGCAGCCTTTTTTGTGTAATGGATGGATCAAAGCTATTTTCCAATCTTCGGGTAGGGTCTCCTTGTTCCAAATTTCTTCTATTTGCTTTTGCAAGATATCAAGTGATTCCTCTGGGGCATATTTCCATAGTTCTGCTACTACTGAGTCTTCCCCGGCGCTCTGTTATTTTTGAGACGGGCAATGTGGCGCTTGATTTCATCTCTGTCGGGTGGTCTGGAATCTGGGTACCTGAGTAATGGTTCCTTGGTTTCAATGGCGCTTTGCGGTTTAGAGCAATGAAGTAAATTCTTGAAGTAATCTGCCAGAATGCTGCAATTTTCTTCATTTGCCAGTGAGTTTGCGTTTGAAGGCTCTGTAGTACTCTCTGCTTTCATTCTTCCTAAAGTTTTGTTCTATCTTTTCAATGAAAGATTTTTCGTATTTACGTTTCTCAGTTCTGAACACCCTAGCTGCTTGGGCACGTTGGGTTTTGTAGGTTTCCCAATCATTTTCTGATTTCGTAGAGTAGTACTGTCTCCACGCATTGAGTCTTTCTTGGAGGACTGATTCGCAGGTACCATTCCACCAGGCATGCTTTTTGCTTCTCTTGATTTCTGCAACGTCTTTGGCGGCCTCAACAAGGAGACATTTGGCGTTGTTAAAGTCACAGTCATTTGGTCTAGCCTTCTCCTGGAACTCCTCGACCCTTTGCCGAAGTTTATCATTGTCGAAGCGTGTGATCTGTTTGGTTGTCTTCCTTGTGTTTGCGGCAATTGGTTTGAATTTGATAAGATACATATAATGATCTGAGGCCACATTGATGCCTTTCTTTACCTTGACATTCATAATCTCAGGGCTGTTTCTCCTGGAGATTGCAACATGATCAATTTGGAACTCTCCGAGAGCTTGGACGGGAGAACGCCAAGTCATTTGTTTTCTGGGTAGATGGCGAAAGTGGGTCGACATGACCTGCAGGTTGTGATTTTCGCAAATGGACACCAGTCTTTTGCCGTTGGGATTGGTTCTTTTGTGAGCAGGGTAATTTCCTATAACTTTCTTGTACTTCTATTCACGAACTAGTTGGGCATTGAAGTCACCCAAAAGAAGCTTGACATGGTGTTTGGGGATTTTGTTTAATTTTTCATCCAGTAGTTCCCAAAAATTACCAACTTCGTCTGGATCAGACTTGTTCTTATCGTTTGTAGGAGCATGTGCGTTAACTAGGGCGTAGGTTTTGTTCGCGCATTTAATTGTGAGTATAGACAATCTGTCATTCACAGGTTCGAAATTTGCAACCGATTTAAGGATCTTGGTTCTAACAGCAAACGCGGTTCCCAGCATCACAGCTCCATTGAGGATTCCCCTTTGCGCTTTGCTCTTGAAAAATCGGTAGCCTTCGGATTCAAAAATCTCTTCATCTGGGTACCTTGCTTCCTGTAGGGCCATTATGGATATCTGATTTTCGTGAAGAGCTTTGGTGAGGGTTTTCAGCTTGCCAGTTTGTGTAAGTGAATTAATGTTGAAAGTTGCTAGAAAGGTTTTAGATTTTGGCCTGAGTTTTCGACTCTTCGGGGTACACCGAGACGCTCGGACTCGTCTCTTGCATGATGTCGAGTCTCCCCCAGAATCCGAACGAGACTCGTGCGCCGTGGCGTTCACGACGAGGGATTTATCCGAAGATTTACCCCCTGGGGTATATTTCTTGAAATGTTGTGCCATCATGCTTTTTGACTTGACTTTGCTTTGGACGGGTACCCATCCTTTTACAACTAGGGTTGTTAGCCCTAGAGGTTGCCTCAAGATGTTTTCTGGCTTCTGGTCATTTACCAGTCTTCGCCGTAACCCTGGCAAGGGACAAATTTTTTTCACGGTGGTATTTTATTTCCCTACAACCCTCTGACTCTGCTGGTGGCAGAGCCAGCGAGCTTCCCCAATTCCAATGGGACGCGCCCGATGGAGGTAACCGTTAAATCCCTTCACGGGTATTATTATTATTATTATTTTATTATTATTATTATTATTATTATTATTATTATTATTATTATTATTATTATTATTATTATTATTTCTTTGGATTTTTCCAGTTCTTGAATCAAGTAATCCTGGTGAGGGTCTCATACACTGGATGCATACTCTGCATGGATTCTTCCCAGAGACTTATATGTCCTCTCCTTTACATCCTTACTACAACCCCTGAATACCCTCATAACCATGTGCAGAGATCAGTATCCGTTATTTACAATCCCATTTATGTGAGTACCCCAAGGACGATCTTTCCTTATATTAACACCCAGATACTTACAATGATCCCCAAAAGGAACTTTCACCCCATAAACGCAGTAATTAAAACTGAGAGGACTTTTCCTCTTTGTGAAACTCACCATCAGACTTTTAACCCCGTTTATCATCATACCATTGACTGCTGTCCATCTCACAACATTATCGAGATCATGTTGCAGTTGCTCACAATCCTGTAACTTATTTATTACTCTGTAGAGAATAACATCATCCACGAAAAGCCTTACCTCTGATTCCACCCATTTACTCAGATCATTTATATATATATATATATATATATATATAAGAAAACATAAAAGTCCTATAATACTGTCTTGAGGAATTCCCATCTTAATGATTACAGGGTCAGATAAACCTTCGCCTACTCTAATTCTCTGAGATCTATTTTCTAGAAATATAGCAACCCATTCAGTCACTCTTTTGTCTAGTCCAATTGCACTCTTTTTTTCCAGTAGTCTCCCATGATCCACCCTATCGAATGCTTTAGACAGGTCATTCGCGATACAGCCCATTTGACCTCCTGAATCCAAGATATCTGCTATATCTTTCCCGAATCCTACAAGTTGCGCTTCAGTGGAATAACCTTTACTAAAACCGAACTGCCTTCTATCGAACCAGTTATTAATTTCGCAAACATATCTAATATAATAAGAAAGAACGCCTTCCCATTGCTTACATGCAACGCATGTCAAACTTATTGGCCTGTAATTTTCAGCTTTATATGTATCACCCTTTCCTTTATACACAGGGGCTACTATAGCAACTCTCCATCCATTTTGGTAGACCTCCTTTAACCTAACAATAATCAAATAAGTACTTCAGATATTGTATTATATCCCAATCCATTGTCTTTAGTATATCCCCAGAAATTTGATCAATTCCAACCGATTTTATAGTTTTTAACTTTTGTATCTTATCGTAAATGTCATTGTTGCCAATTGTAAATTGTAATTTAATTCAATTTACAAATAATTATCATAGTAGTTAGTAGTTATGTAAAAACAATGAATGATAACTATCTTCAAAATTTAATATTTGAAATTCTTACACGTAAATGATTTGAAGTACCATTTAAAAATCATAGCTTGCGAAATAATAAAATACACGACTTGAAATATATATATAAAGTTTTTGAAATGTATTGTACCGGTAAAAGAGCCCGACTCTCAGATTATATTTTAAAGTAAGCAAGTATATAGTTCTCAGGGCAAAAACTGGGTGACTAGTAGCTAGGGCTCGGTGCAGGAGGTAGGGTCCTATCTACAAGAAAACTTTGAATTTGACTGAACATGAGTTTATTCATATAAGACATGAAATTGCACATCACCTCCAGGTAGATATAAGTTGTCTTCCACATAGTCCTATAATATGGCTCGGATTCTCCAGTTCACCAAGCCGAGCAGGTTGGAACACGTTCCAGAAGATTCCAGGGACTCCGTACAGAAGCGGCTGGACTGTCTGGGTTGGTAGAAGGTAGAGATGCCTTGAACTTTCGAGGTCCAGGTTGAACCCCGATGATCCTGGTGATGTTGCAGATAATCATTTGCTACCTCAGTCCAAAATGACTGAGAGTGTCGATGTCTCCAAGGTCACTCGCAGTACTGATAAATCTGAATTCATAAGAACCTTGGGTGATTAACCTATTAGCGAAGTCACTGGTTATTATTCGTCAAGACTTTCAAAATTTAACACTCATAAAATGATATGTCTCTGTATACGAGGATTATGAATACTTTCAAAGTTCACCACTAGCAAAGTCCTCATCTCTGAATAAATATTGGCAAAAAACACAAGTCCTTTCTCATGAAACTATAACCAAATTTAAAGTTCATCACTGACGAAGGTACAAGTCTTTGATGAACACGGACGAAAAACATTAGTCCATCCACATGAAAACCTGAATAGATTTAAAGTTCATCACTGGCGAAATTTATAAAGTTTTGAATCAACACTGGCGAATGTACAAGTCTTTGAGTGAACATGTACGAAAAACACAAGTCCATCCACATGAATAAATATACAGTCTATCACTGGCAAGGTATCCAAGTCTTTGAATAAATACAGGTGAAATCCTAAATTTATGTTTTAAAGACGTTGAATGAAGTTAGATTTCATCACCGGCAATGTTTATAAGTCTTTGAACCAGTACCGGCAAAATCACAAATTTATGCTTACGGGAACTTTGAGCACATTCAGAGATCATCACTAGCAAAGTTTATAAATCACTGTTTATTAGAGGAATGAGTTTCTTAACACTCGCAAATATTGCAGGTTCAATTTATGAAGAATTCGTTCTTTAACACACGTAAATAATACAAGTCCAATTATGCATTTAGCACACGTAAATAATAAAAGTGCATTTCATGAATAATTGGAAAAATTCCAATCTCGAACACCCGTAAATATTGTAAGTTCAATTATGAAGACTTAGAAAATGTTCTTTAACACTCGAAATATTGCAAGTCCACTTGAGAATACTTGGAAGAATTCGTTCTCCTACACTCGAAGAAAATACAAGTTCACTTTATGAATACTTAGAAAATTACAGAGTTCCTCGTCGGGACTGTCACTACACGACGAAAGTAGCAGCGAGAGTGTCCACGCTGACTACTCAGCTGTAACTGAGTGAACAGGCTACAGTGGACCTTCCTTTTATTCGATCCGGGGCGTCTACGTCACAATACGGCTTGACTGAATATCTCCTAAATCCCTCGATGGATTTACTTGAAACTCGAGCATTGCGACTTTCAGGTGATCCCAAACAAGATGACATATCGCTCAAGCCGCTAGCATAATTATTACGGGAGTTACAAAATTTTCCCCGTCGAACAATCTGGAAGATGTGACGTGGAATCTAGAATATACGAGTCCAGGCTGGGAACACGTGGTGTGACGGGCGGGCGGTCTAGCTAGCCCCTGTGGCTAAGTCAGAGCTCACAGCTGTCCTTCACTCGCTTGCTTGCCCCACTGACGGTAAACAAACCAGGCGTGCTCAGAACATTACGCGTGATAATTGAATGCCATTTATTTTCAAAAAATACTCATGTACAGGTCGTAACCGGTACAGTATATAACTTGGAGAATTATCGTTTCCTTCGCACGTGGTTCTAAAGAAATATCCTCGCATCAGTATCAGTACTCGTTTTCAGGTTGTTTATTGTTAAAACAAATATAAAATTAATATTACATTAATGGCAGTAACATTCAGATATTCTTTGAAATATGAAAGAGATTTTTTCCCTACCAAATCACGTAATTCAATGTAAATGAGGACATCCTTAAATTGAAAGGATTTATTTTGAAGACATCATCTCAGAGTAATAAAAGAATTATACACCAACATGCAAGCAGAAATAACAACAACGTGGCGTTGGCTCGTTCCCTAGGATGTATAAAATACATTCCCAAATACACTCCAGTCTTATAGCCACTCTGAATCGATGATTCTGGATCACTCCGTCGCGAATAACTGTAATGTATCATCATGCATATGCACAATACTACAATAATAATGCTAGTCACAGGATCTGGTCAGGTTCGTGTAGAATGTACCTAACATAAATATATCGAGAGCTGAACGTGACATACAGCTCCTAATACCTATTCTGATTCATATCGAAGATCACTATATTCTGTCTCCTTCATATTTATTCATTACTGTAAACGACCTAATCATTTTCGTGTGCTAAAATTCTATACTCGACATAATTCCTTTCCATCTCAATAAAATGTAGACTCATAATCAACTCGTAGATTCACAATAAACACGTAGCTATCACAGTCTTCATTCCTCCTGTAATAAATTGCTGTACTATCCTACCAGAATTCTGCTGCACTATACTGAAATAAAATTCCTGCTCTACACTGCAATACAGGTACAAAATCAAGTAATTATACGATGTATAATTATCATCTCGAAGATCCTAATTTAGTCTGACCAATGTAACATCATTGAAATTAATATATGTTTACGAATGACTTTCAGAAATTAAATAATATGAACTGAGATACGATTAAATTATTGAAACCTCGCGTAGCTTTAGGTTATTGAATGAAGATTAACATCCCTGAATGCTTTGATTTCACTCGATGACACGATGTCAATTTCATATTTCTAAATATTGTACATGTTTTGCCATTTATTACACTAAAAATATATGTACAGAAATTCAACATCCTGAAAGAGAATAACTGATTATTAAATAATGAAGCAAGGACTTATCTTTCAATGAACCGGTCACCGCCGTGGTCAGGTGTTGTGTCGCAATACATCCTGGGTGGCGTCCTTACGCCTCACATGTTTATTCCATCTTGATGTCACACTAACAAAATAAGATTACCTTCACATCCATCGCGCAGTGAAAAATAATAATACACATTTTTATGTAGGTCAAGCGCATGCAAATTAGATGTTAGTTATAAAGAACACATGCGGTCGAGGAATTGACCGTGCGACAGTTATCAACCCGTTCTGTCGTCTACACGGTGACGATACGCGTATATATAACACGGTGGCTATGAATGCAAATATAAAAATGCTCGTGGCTCCCAAGTGATCTCAATCACCTCCAATGCAAGAGTGAGGAGTAATAACAGTTTGCAGTACAATCTTGCCACGTTCGTACAACTCCAGTCATGTTATATCTTGAATTCTGCGTTTCCATGCGTAGCTTCTTAAATATAAATGTGCCAGCACTATATTAAATTATGATGTGAATTATGATGTACTATTCCATCCTCGTAAATTCTGCTATCACATACGGTGCCGTATTTCATTTTAAATATTTGTCATGTTGACATGTAGTCATTGGGTCGCATTCAAAGATATGTTCTACATAAATCAATGATTGCTTATTCCAAATTCATGTGAGTAAAATATCACAGCTACTCGCACTAAATTGTTTTCATTCCTCCCCTGATGTGGTAGGCGGGCTCTTAGATGATGACGCCGTCTCTCAGGCAAGGTGATTTGTGGTGAAGGCGAGAGATTTGGTGGCCATGACCTATAATAGGAACTGTCCCGTCATTCGTCTTAGTGCAGGCGAAAGGAAAACCATTCTCAGCACGGCCAATGGTAGAGGAATAGCCCGTTTCCCTGTCCCGAATGCACAGGTGTAGAGCCGCGGTAGAGCCATGGCCACCCGTCCTCTGCTCGTTTGGCCGGTCGGAGTGCAATGCTGTAGTACCTCGTATCAGCATACTGAGCAACCACTGACACAGATTTCTGCCTTCGATATACAGTAGGTACAAATGGCACTGTGTTTGAAGTCAGTTTCCATTGTCTTGGAATGGCGTTTTGTCTAGGTCACAGCAAAGCCCCTTGCACATAGTAATGACGCGGAAGATAATAGCATGTTGTTCATAATACTGTACGTAAATTAGCGACCAATTTATTGGACGTAGATCTTAATAGGTGGAGCAATCTTGTGACGTCATCATCATCATCACTGGCGCGATAGCCATTTGTGGGCCTTGGCCTTCTGAAGAAGTTTTCCTCATTCTTTCCTGTTAAGTGCAGAGCTCCTCGAATTCTTGATTCCAATTATCTGTAGATCCTCTCTCACCCCTTCTTTCCACCTTAACTTTGGTCTGCCAACCTTCCTGATTCCTTCTGGCATTGCATTAAATATCTTCTTTATCATTCTGTCATTAGCACGCAGCACATGTCCTGCCCACTCCAACCTTCTGATCTTTATACAGTTAACAATGCTTGGTTCGTTGTATAAATTTTAAAATTCATGATTATATCTTCTTCCCCAGACACCATTTTCTTCCACTGGCCCAAAAATTTGCCTCAAAATCCTTCTTTCAAATATACCGAGCTGTCTTTCATCAGATTCTGAGAGTGTCCAGGTCTCAGCACCATTTGTTAATACAGGCTTTACTAAAACTTTATACATCATGACTTTAGTATTCCTGAACAGCAGCTTAGACTTCAGATGTTTTCTGAGACCATGATAGCACTTGTTAGCAGGCAGTATACGTTTTTGGTTTTCAGAACTAACATTGTTCTTGGAATTAACTTCTGATCCAAGGTAGGTAAATCTACGCACACCATCAAATTTATACGAACCAATTTCTATGAATGTAGACCCACTAGGGTAGTCTTTCTTGGTTACGGGCATGTAATTAATTTTTTCTTTCATTAATCTGTAAATTCATCTTTCTTGCTGCTTTTTAGAGGCTTGTGAAAGCTTCCTTCAGTGTTCTTGGTGTTCTTGCGATTAAATCAATATCATATGCATCTGCCAAAATTTGAACTGATTTATATACGATGAATCCTCTTGTGTTGATACTTGCATCTCTAACAACTTTCTCCAAAGCTATATTGAACAAATGGCATGATAATGAATCTCCTTGCCTAACTCCGTTCTTGGTCTTACAGCACTTGTTAACATATTCTGGATCTTAAGGGGGCTCATACACCGCGAGAGTCGGTTTGTGCATACAGATAAATATTACATTATAGCTTCACTAATATATAACATAGAATTACAAAAACTGACATAGTGATAGTAGACACACAGAGATTTCATTTCATATATGAATGGGAACAGTGTATTAAGTATTACATGAGTTATTTTAAGAAACATATTTGTGACTTTTTTAACTTTATAAAGTACAAAAAACACGATTTAACAAAAAATACTGATCTGAATTGATTGATTCTTTTTTCCTGTAAAGAAGATGCTTAAATCTCAAGGATGAAGCACTATGAATGTTATAATGGATATTGTTTTTAAAAATTAAAAAGTTAAACTGTCTCTCAAAAATTTAACATTTTTGGTTTAATTTTCCAAGTATATCTCAATTATTTTAAAGTATAACTTCATGAACGTGCTTCATCCTGTAGAGATCATTAACAGGGATATTAATGCCAAATTTCATGCAGTTATCTCAAATAGTTCTGGAGATATTGTGTTTTTCCCTCCAAAAAAACAAACTTTCGGGAAAATAGCTTTGAAATTTCAACACTTCGTATCGACTTAAACTGTGCTCAAAAAGCTCCTGGAGCACATGTTTCATCTTCCAACTCAATGTTTTTAGTGTTTTTTTCAAGTCTGAGTCTTCTCCAGGTTCTCCTTGCCTCCTTGGATGCTTCTCGATGCCTCTTCTCTGCAGATTTAACTCGAAGAATATCTCGCTGATTCAGAACAGTTTCTGATATCTTCTCTGCAGTCACATCCAGTTTCTGTAACACTTTTAATTTGCTAGCATTGCCATCATTGAATGGATTCACAGCATCAAAAGCAGCAATGCTCACGATTTTTCCTCTACTGTTTGTGTTTTTGGGTAAACTGTCCACACTTTATTATGGAAGGATTCGTTGGCGTTTTGCCTAGCAGTTTCTACCAACGTAGTGTTGTTATGGCAGACTTTACAACACAGATTCTCACTTATAGCAGTATATAAACTAGGAAAATATACAATCCTATAACCAACATTATCTATACTATGCACAGTTTCTTCACTTGTCGGAGTACTTCGTTCCGGGCTAACCTTCAAATCACGCTTCCTGGCAGACGCACTATTTTTAGAAGTTCCAGGTCTCTGAAGATCACTGGCTTCATTATCGCTGTTTGTAGGTTGATTTCCAAGGAAACGTCTCTTTTTGGACCTCGCCACACTACATTTCTTTCTCATTGTTATTCCGAAATAATATGTAAACACTCACAAAGATAACACACCACAAAGCTGCTGCTCACCACATGGAATACATAGGAACCGGAATACTTATCAAAACAAGAGAAGATTGCACCTTCCCGTTCATATTTCCTTGACTACACCCAAACCCGAACTACAGGCAGCTATGTTTAGTCCACAACAAATGTGCAATCGGTCCGGTGATACGAAAACAGTAACCGAGAATTTATACAGAGGACACTGACAGTTGATGCCACACCCACTTCATTGACAGATGTGCACATGGTCTCACGTAATATGCTATATCTCTGTCAAAATGCCGAATTTAGCTACGAAACTTAACAAACGTACTAAGAAAGGTACGGTCTTTCATATAAATGGAAAAAGGAAAAAACGGAAATTTTGATATCTCGCGGTGTATGAGCCCCCTTAATTTGATTCCGAGTACTTTCCATGGTAGCTTTCACAAGGGCGATCAATTTCTTAGGGATCTCAAACTCTTCCATTGCTACATAGAGATTACTTCTAACAATTCTCTCATAGGATGATCTGAAGTCAATGAAGAGATGGCATGTATCAATTCCAAATTATTTACATTTTTAAAGTATCTGGCAAATTGTGAAGTTCTGACCAATAGTAGATCTTCCTTGGCGAAATCTGCATTGATAGTCACCAACCACATTTTCCACGTAAGGCACCAATCTACTAAAGAGAATATTGGAAAATATTTTATAAGCAATGAATAATAAGCAAATACCTCTATAGTCAGAACACATCATGCTATCACGTTTCTTATGTATCGGGCAGATGATACCTACGTTCCATTCATTAGGGATTGTTTCAGCTACCCATATCTTGGCCACTAGTTTGTAAAAGTGTTTAACAAATTCTTTAACAGCATTTTTCACAAGCTCTGATTGTATTAAATCCATCCCCGGGGCTTTGTTATTCTTTAACTTCTTAATGCCAAGCTCAGCTTCCTCAGTAGTACGTATCGGTACTTCTATGTCTGATTTTCTTGTATGTACAGGAGGTAAGGTTAACTGGTTATCACCTGGACATTCATTCAACAGTTCATCAAAATATTGGGCACATCTTTCTAGTATTGCTTCCTCACTGCCCAGTTTTATACCACCTTTTTTCCTACACAAAATTGTTCTAGGCTGGGAATCCTTACGACTTTTATTTAACTTCCCATAGAAAGCTGTCACATCATTCATCCCTTTCAACCGTTGCATTTCTTCTAATTCTTTCCTCTCATACTGTCTCTTTTTCTTGTTGTGCAATCACTTTTCTTCTCTTCCGGAAGTTCTTTACTCTTTCACTGCTTTTCGGATGTGGTTCCTCTGTAGCATTCTCTTGTATGCTTCATTTTTTAAAGTTGCTGCTTGTGCCCACTCTTCATCAATCCAATTGTTTTGCCAGACTTTCTCTTCCCTTCCTGAAACTCATTTGCTGTTTTTAATAGTGCGTCTTCAAGATTCTTCCAGATTTCATCAATACTCTATTAGTTAAATCAGTCAGGCCCTCATTAAGCAAGCTAGCATATCTGAGAGCAGTTTCGGGCTCCTTCAGCCGAGCACTGTTGAACTTTCTTGCATTGGATCCATGTACCTTTCTTGCATTAGATATTCGGCTTCTAATATTTGCTACCACAAGGCAGTGGTCAGAGTCAATATTGGCCCCCCTATAACTTCTAACATCCATCAAGTTAGAGAAATGTCTTGCATCTATTAGAAGGTGGTCAAGTTGGTTGAAAGTACTTCCATCTGGAGACTTCCATGTCATTTTATGTATGTCCTTGTGATTAGAAGTTGTACTTCCCACTACCATATTTCTCGAGGATGAAAAATGTATAAGCCTGATTCCATTATCATTAGAAACATCATGCCAGCTATATTTTCTAATACAAGGTCTGTATTCTTCTTCTTTTCCTATCTTCGCATTCAAATCTCCGAAGATTATTTTACAGTCTGCTCTTGGGCACTCATTGTACATTTCATCCAATTCATCGTAAAATGAATCTTTACCTTCATTGCTCTTCTCTTCCGTTGGAGCATGTGCACAGATAAGACTGTAATTGAAGAACGTCCCTCCAATTCTAAGTCTGCACAATCTATGCAATCTTGCCCGAAAATCCATGATAAGTTGTTTTTATCTGCTTATTGACAATAAAACCAGTACCAAACATGTGATCCTTCATGTGGCAGCTATAGAATACCATGTGATTTCTCCTCTGTATCACTCCTTCACCATTCCACCTCACTTCTTGAATAGCACTAATATCTAGTCGGTACTCATCCAGGTGATCGAGCAACTTTCTTAGGTTTCCAGCTTGGTAAAGAGTCAAAACATTCCACGAACCAATTCTCAAGTCCTTTACACGTTTGCGAGGTCGTCATAAAAAGGGCAGGCCGGCTATGTCTTCTTCAGATTTCGTAACGAGAATTTTTTTACAGATTTGGTTTGTCAGCCCAACGCCAACCCCCAGCAATCCTTGAGGGCCAATGTTTTCTTTCGAGGTTGTCTCCCTTAGCTGGTGGGTCCCCATTTTGAAGCGTCGGGAACTCGCTTTTTCGCCCTTACATGACTTAGCCGTGTACGCACAGTGTACCCGTTGCCCAGGGGCCACGGCGTGGACGTGCATGTATCGGACTTGTTAGGAAGAAATGGCATTTCCTGTGCTCTATTAGTACACTTCCACTAGCAAGAAGTGATCCCACAGGACCACATACTGTACTTCCCTTTCGGCCCCCATCTTTTGACGTGGCATGGGAATATTTTGTGCTGGATCAGTTACCTTATTGTTGTACGTAGATCATGATGCTACATATTTATTTCAATTAATCAGAAATCCTCACCTGCGGATGGACTGAATGGATGCATTATTTGTACCCCTGCATGTTGTAAGAGGCTCTCTCGTCTTTTAAACCCAAAAACATATTCATGATTCTATCCTTTTCTATGTAGCAGAGAAATTTAGATATATATTACTGTCACATGTAGAGCATTTTTAAGTAGGCCCTACTGTAAATAGTGCAGAACAATAAGTACAAGGAATACATAAAATTTTGTAGCTTGACATTGTTTATTATCTAAATGCAGATTGCGGATTGAATGATGTGTTGTGTTTTGGTGCAATATGTAGGAACAGAGTATATACTATCATGTCTTAATTTCTTGAAACACTTCTCTGCCAGAGCCTTTCCATCCTGTAGCAGATACAAAAGAAATAAAAATGTGAATACTCTATTCCTCAGTGTGTGGCCCCAGGTGCCTCATTTGACAGAATGAAAGATGTATCATGTAGTAAGTTCCTTGAGAAAATACCTAATGGTGTTGCCGAAAACGGTTGATGTGTTCGGGCAACATTAGACTGCAAACAGTGAAAAATGTATTGGGTTGTAACTTGTCAGTTCCAGTCTTTCTTTCAAAAATGAATGATTTTGTATTTGGGTTATAAACTATTGTTTTCTATCTGATTAATATTAATTGATGATTAATACTACTGAATGTAATTTCATGAAAGTAAGATACACTGTGATCACTAAATACTTTGTTGAAATTTCTACACAATTGTAATACCTGTTATACTGTGAATAGTAGGTAGAATATATCTCCATAAATCAAAAGATCATGTTTTATTTCAATTTTCCTTTGAGTCAAACAAAATCCCTAATTAGCATATTAGTTTCCTTTAATCACTTTGGTTACTGTGTATGACTTTTTTTCTTTCTTTCTATCTTTCGTTCTTTTTTTCTTTCGTACGTTGTTTCTATATTTGATTTCCTGTGTAAGTGTCATATATTGATACTATTGACTGTTGAGATTGGTTTATAGTGTTAAAGAGAACTGACGTGCGTGGTGATGTTTGTGTCTATTTCTGTCATAGTTCTTAATCTGAAATAAGGATTGCCAATCCCACTCACCTTCTGGTACTCCCTTCCTCCATGGCTTTGTGAGTTACTAAAAATAAAATAAAATAAAACAAAATAAAAATAATAATAATAATAATAATAATAATAATAATAATAATAATAATAATAATAATAATAATAATAATAATAATAATAATCACAATCATAAAGCAGCACAGGCTGGTAAACTCCTTCTTTTCCACCAAAAAAATTAAGAAGCACAGGTCGGTCTCTGTTTTCCTTTATGGCTTTGTGAATTAGTAAAAATAAGATTATAATAAGAATAATAAAGCAGCACAAGTTGGTTAGCTTCTTTTTTTCAAGCCAAAAGAAAGAATAAAGCAGCACAGGCCAAGCTCCAGGTACATCCTTTTTCAGAATGACGTATTTCAGAAGACGATAAGAGAAAGAAAAAATAGAAATGAATATACTTAAGAGAAGAGGGAGGGAGGATGAGAACCTGCGGACCCTACGCGCTAGACGACTTAAAACCCCGCCTCATACATGTCCTGTAATTTTAGTTCAGACCTCAGCCCAGAAGAGGCACTAGCGTGCAATTCCTGGCAGTCTTTGCGGCAGCCATTGCCTGGCAACGGTCGTACGGAAGTGAAAGTGTTTAAAATTATAGTTTATTGTCTCACTCATTCTCTCTGCCTCTATGAGCATATATATGGCGCACACTCAATGAGGACCGCGTTTCAATTCTACCGCAGAAAGTTTGGTTAAATTGGCAATTCTCGCGCGTTATCAAAAGTAGCAAATTGAAATCCCATGAGATATTTCCATAACGAATGTACACAACTGACAACAACGGAATATAATGCACTGAAGTAAAAAAAGGTCAACCTCCTATTGATGTGTAATAAATGTGTAAACTAACTGGAGAATTATGGAGTGAATGCGACACCACGGAGGATAAAGGCCTGAAGCAGATTGTACGATGGTGGGTCAAATATAAGCGGGATTTTTGTTTCTGAATATCAACAGTTGGTAGGACTGGCCCCGCGCTTCTGCTATGCTTAGGCGGGACCGTCAGGAGTGGGGAGTGCGTGCTGTCAGATATTTCTCTCCGTTTCGTCAGTAACGCTCACGATGTCGGCGCAACAGATGCACCCCTTAACTGCGCATCGCATAATAATAAAATTTCTTGCTCGTGAAGGACTTAGAGCGGCGGAAATTTGCCAGAGACTGACTGCACAGTTCGGTAATCAAACATATTTAAGAATGCGTGTGTTTGCCTGGCATGAAAATTTAAAGAAAAGACGAAAACTTGTGGAAAAATCAGCAACACGATCGTCGTCTTCGAACCAGAATTACAGACGAAAACATTCGTGCGGTTAAAGACGTTATTGCTGATTGATTTTTTGCATGAGCGACGCACAATCAATGCTGCTTTCTACTGCGAGCTGTTGAACAAGGCAGGAGTTGCATATCGCCACAAAAGACAAGACCAACCGGTTCGACAGGTCGTGCTCCTCCACGATAATACGCGGCCCAATACTGCAGCTCTAACTATCTCCAAGCTAGAGGAAATGC
This sequence comes from Anabrus simplex, assembly GCF_040414725.1. Lineage (NCBI taxonomy): Eukaryota > Metazoa > Arthropoda > Insecta > Orthoptera > Tettigoniidae > Anabrus > Anabrus simplex. Next base: position 169,766,089 of record NC_090266.1, on the reverse strand, counting down.
ACTGGACTACACTTGATCATCTTCCTCACCGCCCGGCGATTTTCATTTACTCGGACTACTTAGAGAACTCTAGGAGGGCAAGGATTTGAAGATGACGAGAGTGTGGAGGACTTCGTGCACAACTGGCTGTTTACACGACCCTGTTTTTTACGTCGAGGGCATCAAAACGGTTCCCATACGCTGGGACAAATACATTTCCAAAGCAGGAAACAATATGGAAAAATAAATTGTAAATGCCTTGTGTTTTTCAATAAATGAATTTAAATAAAAATAAAATCCCTTTTACATTTGATCCCTCCTCGAAATAGAAAATAAGAGATCTCGCGAAATACTGAAAAGAATTGCAAGAAATGGGTGAGGTGCTAATGATAAATATGTCACTCATTCTTGAAGCACAACTACAACAAACCGAATATCTCACAAACAACAAGATGGAAATATCCTACGCGAATATCAGCTCCATGAAATCTACCACTAACCTACAAGATCAACCACGACACACATGCCGAAAGCCCGTGCGGGCAGATCGTCGGTTATTCAAGGAGTAACAAATAAATAATTTGGATCAGTACCACAGACATACAGGGTATAACAAAATTGTACGGCACAAATTGCAGGACATATTCCTTGTTCATAGATGTATAAATTATGTTATATGAGTATGGGTCAGGAAACGCTTTGTTTCCATGTTACACCTCATTGTCTCCAACTCATTAATCGTGGAAAACACACAAGAACAGAACGTACTAGCATACCGCATGCAACTCTTTCTCATAGGAGATGTTAAATATGCCCTCCGTCAGCTTTGATACATGCTTGCCAAGGTTGAACTAATAACTGGAAGAGTTGATGTTACCTGTAAATAAGCAATGATGTTAGTTATAGGTTAATTTTTTGTTGTGGTTATGTTAGTTATTGAATAATAGTGGTCTCGGTCTCTTCTGTTCTTTAAAAATATGTTGTAAGGATGTGTAAATTACTGTTAAAATTAGAGTGCAACGATTAGTACGCTTGCATAAATCGAAATAGGTGTTATTTAATAGTAGGCCAGAATAGCTATAAATCAGGTCTAATCGAATATTTTTGCCTCTAAAAAGGTTTCCAGTCAAGGGGGATTTAAGAGAACCATGGATTAAGGCAATTACGAGACACAACTGGCATCCAACGTCTGCTTCAGGTGTCTGCTCGCAGCATTTCCGCCCAGAAGGTCTGACAGGTCAGACAAGAAGATTGACAGATGATGTCACTCCCAGCATTTTCCCTGCTTATCCTACATACTTACAGAATCATATGAAAACACAGCAAAATCACCTATGCCAAGGAATGTCATCTTAGAAAATAAGTGTAGTGTAAGCAGTGTTCAGCAAGTAAGCGACAATGATAATGCAGTTCATTCTTTAGATGGTAGGCCTAATCTTCCAGGGCAGTTAACACCGCATAAAATCAAACAAATGGAGGAATTTAATAAATTAGAAGAAGAACTTTGTAGTGCAAAGAAAAATATAAAAGTGTCAGAGCAAAAACTCCTGAGGCGTGAAAGGAAGACTAAGACTGATCTAGAAATTATCGAGTCCTTAGTGCAAGAAAACTTATTATTAGAAAGCAATGCAGAATTTTTTTAAAAGCCTTCCTTCTGACGCGTGTTGTTTCTTAGACAGAGCTAGGAAAAATTATCAAACAAACAAGAAAACGAAGTGGTTCGTATGATCAGCCACTGAGCTCATTTGCCCTGACATTAAATTATTTTTCTCCAAGGGCATATGCCTATGTTAGATCAAAATTTAACAATGTTCTTCCGAGTTTAAGGACAATACGTTCTTGGGTACATGAAAGTTAACTGCGAGCAAGTATGGAATGTTTCAATGCTATTGAGTTGATGGTAAGGGAGAGTTGGGAAAGGCGTGTGGTTCCAGTTGTCTGTCTCTCTATTGATGATATGTGCCTAAAGGATAATGCTTAATTTACTGGAAATAAAATCATATTTTGCATTGACATGGGCACAGAAATGAACAATGATAGCTGCCTACTGCAAAAATGGTGTGTATTATAATGTGTAGCCTACTGCTGTGAATGACAGTTGGAAAATTTCTTGTGGTTATTTTTCGCAGATTTTCTATCAGGTAAGGAGATAGCACTTCTAATGACAAATTGTATAGAAAAATTTCATGTAATAGTGTTACTGTGGCAGCTGTAACATTTGATGGAGCTAGTAACAATGTAAACCTGGCAAGAAGTTTGGGTGAAAATGTACGGTACTAATTTGGAAAATATGACAAAATATTTGTCAAATACTGTAATTTTTTTGACTTTTTAGACAACAAAACCTTAACGCCAGATATTTTTTGAATTTACGACTGCCGACACAGATCGAAAAATTATTACACATATTCGCTGTAAGCAGACAAAACATTCCTTTAGATTGTTAGCTTCAATACACGTGCCAGAGCGGTGCCTGTTAACATGTTGTTATTCAGAGGGAGTCGTCTCAATAGTTATTTCTATTCGTCCTCTTTATAGAAATATGTGTAATTATTTCACCTGATTCGAAAGATCACACAGTCAATTTTTGTTGGAACACTCCATCGGGAAATTACCTATGTCAAACAAATCTGTTTTTATGTTGGATTTTGATTCACATTTTTTACGTATATTTTAACCGTAGCAGAACGATTAGTACTTATTGTAGAGAGAAGCAAATGATTTTGTTCATCCCATTACTCCTCAGTACATTATATGATTATGTGAATCGTAAAATATATTGTAAACGCGGAGTTTGATTACAAGTTTCTAGGAAATTCTCCCGTCATAAGAAGGACGTCATACGCGACGATATAGACGTCATTTATATTTTAATCTCATAGAAATATGCATGCTTGTGGCTGTACGCGTTGTTACGAACGGAGCGTGAAAAATTTTGCGTAATAAATAATTAGCTATTCTGTGTAATGTAATTTACGATGTTTGGTGTGATCCCTCTTTTATTCTTGGTTGATTCTTTATCTCGAATTTTATGTTCTAAGGAAATTTTTAATGTGATTGGTTGATATTTTGTGGGCGTGCCAGTGGAAAATAAATTTTGTGTGATATGTGAGCTTTTTAGGTTGGATGTGTTTTATTGTGTTGACTTTCGGACTGTGTGGATTGATTTATAAATTTTGAGGGTATATGGTCATAAATATCTCTTGTTAAGCATTTTTATTCCTAACATATTCATTTTCATGGTTGTCGGAATATAACTGTCAAAGTTGAACGATTGTCAATCAGCGATGATTGCCCCTTGTGAGGGATCGACAAACGAGGGGCCAGTGACTGTCATCCCAGAAAGTGTCATTCCAACTGTTGCGACTAGAACTCATGAGAAAGCACCGCTGATAACCAAGCGACGTTTGTTCAGACGACTAACATCAGGGTTCGGATTCAGAAGTAATGTTACCAGTGATTATGTGGAGTTTGACTCAAATTCCAACTCGGGGAGGACTCTTGGTACTTTTGCTGGTGTTTTCAGTCCGGTGGCCCTGTCAATGTTTAGTGCCTTGCTGTTTTTAAGAGTTGGTGAGTAGCAGTTACTTTGGTGATACTAGTACCTGGAAAGTCTGTGTAATTGGTACAATTTTTTCCATTTTCAACAAGGTTGGTCAGTTTTTTCACTCTGTTGTAGAGTCAGGTTTTTGTGACAGGCTTATGAGGTATCCATTCTTCAGTGGTGATATGCTACTGCTGGTCAGAATAACCTCTAACATATTTTCCAAACTTCTGCTTTTATTACAGGAGTATATGCTCATATACTTGCCAGCTGTATTTTGTGATGCTTCACGTTATAACAGTGCGTATTTGTCTGCGTTCTTTGTTGGCTCGCTGTAGTTACAGTTTTGTAAAGGAATATAGTAATAAGCAGCAGCAGTAGTTCCTCCACATGATTATATTTAATGAACCAGACTCATTCCAGTCCCTGCTGCATAGTGATGTGTGCAATTATAAGGAATCTTTGAATTTTGGTACCCTGTGCCTTTGAAAAATGCTGTGATATTTTTAGCTACCATTTAGGAAAGTATCCCACAATTTTAGAAAAATCACAACCTGTGGAAATGAAAAAAAATAAAAACTGTATCATTCAGGAAATGAAGAAATTATTCAAAGCACGTTTCATTTCACCAGTCTCTCCTCAAGAGCTAAAAAAAAAAAAAAAAATTAACAACATAAAAACAAAACAAAATATGTGAACTAAGATGGACAGGAAACAAGCCAGTAGGCCTACCCTACTTATAAATGACTGGAGAAAGCAACCTGTCTGTTGCCTTTGCGTTTGCAACCTAGGCTGCAAGTATATATCTTGTAATGACAATGGAGATTTAATCTACACACAAAGTTTTTCAGTTTTTTAAATTGTTTCAGTATTAACTGTTTTAGCCACAGCTGGAAAGTGTAGGATATATAAGACCAAGGTCAGGAACCACCCTCGTAGTGTGATTGCTGCCTGGGAGACTGATCACCTCAGATCGAGTAGGGGTATTTCAGTTGCCTTGACAAAGATTACTGCAATGTATTTGAAACGTTGGCAAACTGTACGTAATGTTCAGAAAACAACACGGTTCAACCCGGAAAACTAACTAAATGATGAACACATTTGTCCAAGTAGCCTACCATTGCAAAATCGTAGTCTTCATTTCTGTGGATAGTGGCGCTTCTATTCTTTCCTATGTTTCTTCCTGAAAATGAGATGTCATTCATGTGATAGTTTCTTCATTAAATCCGTATAAACTCGTACTTTGTTCTTTAACTGCACACCAACATAATTTGTGGCATTTTTTAAGACTTGCAGAGACTTTGAACATTAATTGAACTATGTTAGTGATCCACAAAGATGAGTCTGCTACTGATCAGACTTCACTTCCTACAAGGGTATACCGGGTCTCTCATATAAACTAAGACCGAACTCACGGTGTTTGTACTCTGCACTACGGCAGTTGCCTTAGCCGAACTTACGTTGCACGCGGCTGCCCTGCTTTAAGCATGTATACAGTCCTATGTGGAATCTTGCCTTATAAAAGATATTGGAAGTGTCGTCCTTCCTAGGTTATAGGCCTCTAGTTGCTTATGGATTGAATCTTCTTCACTGAGCTCGATAGCTGCACTTGCTTAAGTGCGGCCAATATCCAGTATTCGGGAGATAGTGGGTTTGAACCCCACTGTTGGCAGCCGTGAAGATGGTTTTCCGTGCTTTCCCATTTTCACACCAGGCAAATGCTGGGGCTTTACCTTAATTAAGGCCACGGCTGCTTCCTTCCCACTCCTAGCCTTTTCCTATCCCATCGTCGCCATAAGTTGTATATAAAAAAGAAAATCTTCTTCAGTCCGGTGTTTGAGCCCAACACCGTACTGAGTTTCCTTTTAACTTTTTCTCCAGTTTCACTAGGGATGAATAATGTACATGAGTGAAAGTATATATACAGTTTCAGATTCAAATCCGCACTTTGCTTAACGAACACAAACAGTATGACTATCATAAATAATTTTAACTACATCTCTCACTTGATTGAAGTTCTGGAAGAACGATAATGCGGATAACCAAGTTCCCCATCTTGTGAGAACAGGTTCTGGTGGAAGAGAAACCTGACACAGAGGAGTTTTATACAACTGTACACGAGCTGGTGCTTTTAGGAACAGTTTTTTCCCACTTGAAAATATTTTGTTGACAGATGTAAAGAGGGTATGTATCCCTTCTGCAATATGATGCAATCCATAGGCCAAACATGTGACGTGGATGAGATTTGGAAAAAAAAGTACTCGAAGAGACTGATCTGCTTTCAACATATGCGAAGCTGCGTCTGCGACTAAAAGACGCACTTTTTTTTTTATTTTTTTTTTTTTTTTGCTAGGGGCGTTACGTCGCACCGACACAGATAGGTCTTATGGCGACGATGGGATAGGAAAGGCCTAGGAGTTGGAAGGAAGCGGCCGTGGCCTTAATTAAGGTACAGCCCCAGCATTTGCCTGGTGTGAAAATGGGAAACCACGGAAAACCATTTTCAGGGCTGCCGATAGTGGGATTCGAACCTACTATCTCCCGGATGCAAGCTCACAGCCGCGCGCCTCTACGCGCACGGCCAACTCGCCCGGTAAAAGACGCACTTTGTAACAATCACTCTCCGATTCACTGGGCCACAGAAGTCGCAAGGATTCGTTGACAAATCTTGCAACTGTAGCGTGATTGGTTTTTTTCCTAGGACTTTGCACGAAAGTAAATGAGATTTGCCGGGTTCTTTTGGACATAATTTACCCACTATGAAGTTCGCAAAATATCGACCACACGAATCGGTTGTTTCATCCACCAATATCCAGACACAGTTCCCTCCTATGTTAGATCATATCGAATCCACGACAGAAGCATGCAGTGAAAGTAAATAGTTCTTCCTAAGGGTAGATTCATCTGTATCCTTTGGTTAGCACAATACTTTTCAAGACACGAGCGTAGATATGGATTATTCAATTTATGCAGCGGAATGTAGCTGCGTACAAAAGCTTTACAAATAGCAAAATGTACTAACTTCACAACCGTGTTGTCATGTCTGTTAAAAGTAGCTGTTGCGTATACTTACTCTGTTCTTTTGATCTGAGATGTGAAGTTGTTTTTGAATGCTGTTCAGTTTGAATTTTTATTGCATTTTACACTCTTAGTAATATAAATGGTCTGTTATTGGACATCATAAATTTTCCAGCTAACTCATTCCTGGTTGGCAGCATTTTTCCCCACTGTGCTAAGTTGGGCTCATCACTTGGTAAATAGCACAACCACCAAGACGCATGGCTACTGCATACCGTGGTAATGAGACAAATTTATTCATCCGGGATAAATATTTCAGGTTCCCTATGGGAATCAACATCTATATCATCTGATGGCCAGGCAGGCATCAATTTTTGGTAATGAGACAAAGTCTCTCATAGTGCATTGGCACTGCCGGTGGCTTCAAGTAGCCTATGCAGTGGCCTCCATGGTATGCACTAGCCATGCATCTTGGTGGGTGTGCTATTTACCAACTGATGAGCCTAACTTAGCACAGTGGGGTGAAACGCTGGCAACCAGGAATGAGTTACCGGTAGCTGGAAAATTTGTGACGTCCAATAACGGACCATTTAAATTGGTATTATAAAATTACTCATTCGGGACAAATATTTCAGGTTCCCTATGGGAATAAACATCTATATCATTTTACACTCTTGTCGCGCACTTGACAGTATACTACACCACCGTCACTTGTATAGTCACTATTGCCTGATATCCACTGTTTAATTGAAAAAGACCTATAGCTCCTATATTTAGGCATTTTTACAGTTTAACCCGGTAAAACACTGCAACAGACGAAGAGCAAGTTAACAGATGAACGCATTTAGTTAAGCAAAACATGGGAGGCTACTGTAAGTAGAAAGGTATGTCAGAAAGAGGGGAATAACTGTTGTGAAAAGGGTCATTATCTGTTTACCTGCTTGTATTGAGACACTGAAAGCACTTTCCTTGATAAGGGAAGGCTGCTCATGTTGCCAGGGGATGAACAACATAGATTTCATTATATTGTTCATTTTGTTCAGAAATCCTAGATAATCGATCACACACAACAGAAAAATATATCTGTATATGCACTAACATTCAAAATATGCACTAACGTTCAAAATATGCATTTGCATATGTGCATGTGCATTAAAAAAAAAAACGGGCCCTTCTCATGACCTACCATGACGAACTATCATGTGCAGAGTGGAATTAGTTTGCTGATTAATTTATTTGTTAGCATAGTCTGACATCATCTGTGGGTCCCATTTTCGCAATTGGGTTCTCAGCTAGCGTCTGACGCTCCACTGTTGCGTCCCTTGTCCTCTGTGAACTTTTAGTGTTACAGAATTATAATAACCCTTTACAATTTTAACAAAAGGCTAAAATGCTCATGTATGAATTGCCAACCTTTCACGGAGTAACTTCTGCAACAATCTTGAAATATCCTGCTGTCTCAAACTAAGTTATCATGTTTTCAAACTAAGTTATCATGTTCGCATTACGGGTATTTTGGCCGTATTTGTGGGCGGGGTGATCAAAATTAGTCTTCGCTCTCAGTATTATTTGGGAATGGTTCGAGGCTAGATTTTTAAAAAAAGTTCGGGAATTTCCTTGGTGTTTCCACGCTTTGGTACTTGAGACTTGGCGACAGAAAGTCGGGGATCTAGTCTCATGTTGTGCAACTCGCCGTATAATCGAAGAAAGCTGGAACATGTCTTGAATCCCTTCTTCAATTATCAATACGCTTACAATACACCATTCTGCATACAAATTAACATCAGCAATCCACTGAAAAAAAAAAAAGAAAAAAAAAACAACAACTTTAAAACAAAACTCAGCTGTACCGACAACAAAGACCGCGGACGGTGAACGTTATGAGTCGCGCACAGTGTAAAGGACTGGGTAATGAGGTAACTCCAGGAGTCACGCATGGTGGAAACGACCAGGCTTACAGAAAATGCTCTCTGCTGATTGAGTGGTGAAGGAAGGAGGAACGGCGAATGTAACCACATGCAGTGGACGAGTCCTTTGATAGGTACAGGAGGGGAGGAAGCTTTATCCCGTGAAACCCTTTTGAAAGAATAAAAAATGTATGCACCTGGTCTAAAAGACTGTGATTCGACCCCTTGCGGGTCTAGATTCTTTTCGGTGGGAACATTTCGCTCTAGGCAAATGCTGGAGCAGAACTTTAATTAAAGTCTCGACCATTTCATTCCCAGTCCTAGCCCTTTCCTGTCACATGATCGCTGAAAACCTATCTGAGTTAGTGCAACATTGAACTTCTTAAAACTTGTGCACTGATGTTATGAAAATATACATGATTTGAATGTGTAACATTTTGAGAATATCTCCCTTCCCTTTTCTGCTTAACCTATGTAACTTTCCTGCTATTAGTTGCTGAACTTAAGGTTCTACATTTCAAAATATGAGTTCTGACTTCTGTCAGTTTAATTTGTTGTGTCCAGTCCTGTTATTTAGGAGTTAAGATGTAGGATTGTTTGTTCTGTTCACAGGTTTTATTGTTGGAAATGCTGGACTTTTGGTTACACTTCTACAATTCTTAATAGCATATGGCATCCTTGTATTTACTGTTGCTTCGGTGTGTGCAGTTTCAACTAATGGAGCTGTGGAAGGAGGAGGAGCATATTGTATCCTTTTTTAACAACATTTCGGGAACTCCATTTTGCTATTAATTGTTATTGGTTTATCTCCATTTATAAATAAAGATATGTTCTTACACTCTGAGTATTCAGTAATTACATGTTATTTGTTGGCTGTTTTTGTTGTCCTACTTTCTTGGGTACATTTTGTGATTTCTTTTTTAATTTATTTGTATGCTATTGTAAGATAAAGTGTGTCATAGTGATATTGTTCAGATATTTGAAAGAAGTAGAACTGTGAGGAGATCAAGTTAGTCAAATGTAAATGGGACTGGATATTGAAGGTGAAGTAAATCATTTGCTTTTAGAAGGGAGGATCCTTATCAGAAACAGTAGCGGCAGTTAGCGAGGCAAGGGGGGGACAGTTCGCCCCCCCCCCCCCCCCCCACCTTGTGGAGAAAACGACGTTATAATTGAAGCAGTGATTAATCTAAATTGTATAGAAGAGGGGACCCCTCAATGTTGAAGTGAAGGTTGCATTAAATAATACGGATCTCTCAAACTGCTGTGGAAAATGTTACAGAATGCAGTATTCCATTTGGGAGTGAAGAATAATAATAAGAAGACTGAGAAAATAAAGTGAAACTATGACTAGGACCTAAAGTCTAAACAAAAAGAGATAGAACCCCCCCCTTTTTATTTTTCATAGCTGATGCTCTTCACATGGCATGACCGGTCTTAGCGGCTGCCGTTGCACATCTAGTGTTGTAACCGTGTGCCTTGGTGTGGGAGGGGGAGGGGGGAGAAATTTCACAACATCTTTATTAATCTAAGAGTTCAAATTCTAAAATTGCCATTGGCTTTTTAAGAGATTGTCTGGACAGTAATCTAATGTCCAGTTTTTTGAAGCATACGCGAAGGAAACGCTTGCCGTCTTCGCGCCACTATTTAACCTATGGAAAAATCAATCATATCTGGTTGAAGAATGAGATTAAGTTTTTATATGAGAAGCAAGCCTTACTGAAAAACTATATGCAGCACATCTAAGAGCCCCCTTGCAGCTGTCTCCCGCAGAGGGATTCTTTTCAGTTTCGTATTCAAATTAAAATGGAAGTTATTCTTTCTAAAAACAAAGTACCTTAATAATAAACTGTTACGTCTTAAAGGCTCTAACTTAACTGATAGAAGTAAAAATGCTCCTTACCGAGCTCGATAGCTGCAGTCACTTAAGTGCGGCCAGTATCCAGTATTCGGGAGATAGTGGGTTCGAACCCCACTGTCGGCAGCCCTGAAGATTCTTTTCCGTGGTTTCCCTCGGGCTGTACCTTAATTAAGGCCATGGCCGCTTCCTTCCCAGTCCTAGCCCTTTCCTGTTCCATCGTCGCCATAAGACCTGTCTGCGTTGGTGCAACGTAAAGCCAATAGAAAAAAAAAAAAAGCGCCGCAATCTCAAAGTCCTATTCCAGTTATGACAAAAATTCCCCTCACCATAAACCTCTCTAAAGTTCATATTTCAGACTCTGGGATTTGCATTCTGAATAAAGGCCTGAAATTCAATTGGCCTAGTCCATATAAAGAAAGGGACCTCATAACCACCATTGCTGAGGTAGAGTCCACCGTCCAGAAACTTCTACCAATCAACAGAATGATATAAGACATGAGGTTTAAAAAAAAAAAAAAAAAAAAAAACTTCCTGCCCTCGTAAACAAACTTAGAGCCAATTTTTCTTATAAATTCCAATCGGCGAAATAGGGAACTTTTGCTGAAAATATGGCAGAGTGATGTAATAATCACTAAGGCAGACAAATGTTGCACAATTGTAATTATGGATAGAGAGGACTACTTACAAAAAATTGAAGCCGTTTTTTGTTTTTTGGATGACCTTTTCATTTTAATACATAAAGATCCAATGGCTCACATTCAGCGCAATCTTCAGATTCTTCTCAAAAATCTTCTGTTAATTTGAATGAACAGAAGACTCAAAAATTGATTAACATGAACCCAGGGGTTACACACAGCCAGAACTTTACCTAAAATACATAAGGCCGAAGACCCCATTAGACTTATTATTCATTTTAGGAACAGCCCTACCTATAATAATAATAATAATAATAATAATAATAATAATAATAATAAATTAGCCGTGTGAATCCCCTAAGGGCTATGCCTCCTGCACTGCAGGGACAGTGCTCAGTTTAGCTCATCAGGTGAGCAGGTCCTGAAGAGCATTATTGTATTGGTTTATCTGTAGTTTGTTTCATGATATCGTATTACCGCATATTGTACACTGGTGTAGTCTCACCCCCCGAGTGAATGCAATGGTGCTTTTCTGGATCAACAGTTCGTGAAAACGCACTGTTGCATTAATGACACGTGTACACTTTTTTCCAGGGAGGGTTTAGGTTCCTTCTAGGTGAAAGCGTAAACTTGCACTCTTCGTTCTTGCATAGCTTCTTCTCCGAATGTTGTAGACGTTTCTTGTAATTAATTGACCTTATCCTCCGTTGAAATTCCCTTAACATACAAGTACATATCCTCCTTCCACTATGTGTTCCGTGTTGAGTTATTATATCACTACTTCATGCAAACGTCTGTTTGACATTCGTGTTGCTATTCTCCCGAGTGCTCAGAAGATGGCCATCACGGTATCCTCTTCGTCGAAGTGTACAATTGTATGTTGTATATTTCGTCCCTGTCCTGAGAACGTGCTTCAACATACTTTACACTTGCACGGCTTCTTTCCGCAGTGTACTCGAGGACGATAATTTTATATTCACCACTTCATGAAAACCTCTTTTTATCAATTTTCCTGCATTATGCCTTAGTGATCAGAGGTGACCTTCAGGTCTCTTTGTGGAAGCGCACTGTTGCGTATTTCACTGCTGCAGAACCTCTCAATTTTTGCGCAGATTTCTTAAGAAACATTGTCTTTCACAATAAATCCCCCTTAAGGAATTCTATTGAGTTTTGTTATTAATTTAAATGTTTTAAAGTAACACCCCACCACACCATCTGCTCTTTTGATATAAAAAATATGTATTTCAGTATCCCAGTTAAGGTTTGCTATTTGCTTTACGTCGCACCGACACAGATAGGTCTTATGGCGACGATGGGATAGGGAAGGCCTAAGAATGGGAAGTGGCCGTGGCCTTAATTAAGGTACAGCCCCAGCATTTGCCTGGTGTGAAAATGGGAAACCATGGAAAACCATCTTCAGGGCTGCCGACAGTGGGGTTCGAACCCACTGTCTCCCGATTACTGGATACTGGCCGCACTTAAGCGACTGCGGCTATCGAGCTCGGTATCCCAGTTAAGGAAACAGTTGACATTATCGAGAATAATTTGTCAATTCAAGGTAATCTCGGTAAGCCAGGGATCAATTATTTCATAAGAATTCTCAAATTTCTGCACAACAGCAACTATTTCACTTTTAATCAAAAAGTATATTAACAGAAAGGTCTTCCAGTGGGGCTCCGGCCTCAGGTATATTATTATCCAACATCTATCTAGACCATTTGGAAAACACACAAATGATTAAACAAATACAGGGTCATGAATTGTGGGTCTGTTATGTAGATGACACATTTATAGTTATAGACCAGCATTTAAACAGTAGCTCTAATATTCTCAAATTTCTTAACTCATTGTGTCCAAATATTAAATTTACAATTGATAATGAATTTGCTAATTCTCTTTAATTTCCTTGTTGTCACCATTATATGAGAAAATGATAAGTTTGTCTATAATGTTTATAGGAAGCCAACATTCTCACCTATTACTATTAAGAATACCGTATTTATTCATGTATTAGGCCCCCTTGGCTTTTCGAGACGAAGAAAATGAAAAAGAAATCTCGCACACAAGACCTCCCAACGTAATTCGTTAGAGAGGAACAACGATTCCACTTCGAAGTGGCTACAAGCCTTGTGCAGCTCTGATGACATCACACAAATTTGTGAATAGTTTTGTCCGTACAACCCACGCAATGAAAAGGCGCGTCGAATTCGTGCGGTACATCTGTGTTTCGTAGTTAAGAAATGTCCGCCTCCGTAACGTAGGCCTACTGCAGCTTTGATGATGTCGCACAAATAGGTGAATAGTTTCGTGTCCGACCCGCGCATTGCAAGCACAAATCAGTCATGTATATATGTCTGTGTTTTGTAGTTAAGAATGCTCGCCACCGTAATGGTTAGCACAATTAGCTGCCATTCTTGGGAGCCTGAGTTCGATTCCCAGTACCACATTGCCAGAGATTTGCGAATGGCAGGAAGGTTGATTTGTTGTAAAAATGGTACATGCAACTCCTTCCACTGGGGGGACCTGTCTAAAAGAGAGCTGCATAACCTCGGGATGAGAAAACTAGTTTACTTTAGTTAAGAAATATTCGTGGTTGTTGCTAGGCCTATCAATATAGGCAAGAGAGATCATTAACAAGTGATCGTTTAATATCTCATAACTCGGGCCAATATAGGGATTTTTGGGGGAGAAGTAGGTTTAAAACGTGATAAAAACAATTCAATCACAATTGTTTTACTCACCAACGTACCTAACAAATGCTGACAATGTTGATTTTACTTTCAACGATTTTCGGAGACGCCAGACAAACCATACTTTTTTTTTGCTAGGGATTTACGTCGCTCCGACACAGATAGGTCTTATGGCGACGATGGGACAGGAAAGCCTAGGAGTTGGAAGGAAGAGGCCGTGGCCTTAATTAAGGTTTGTTTGGTGTGAAAATGGGAAACCACAGAAAACCATCTTCAGGGCTGCTGACAGTGGGATTCGAACCCACTATCTCCCGGATGCAAGCTCACAGCCTAGAAGTCATGTGTTCACTGCACAAAATTTGAGGTTATCACATATTGGACCCCCCTTTACTATTTTTGGCTGTAAAAATGGGGAAAAAAAGGGGGTCTAATACGCGAGTAAATATGGTAGTTCTCTGCATCCTGGCACTCATTTATCGTGCATTTAACTTACCTCTTTCATGCAAAGAGCGGAATAAAGAATTGCAATTTATACAAACTTGGCTGAGTTTACTGAGTTTAGCATCGACACCATCAATAAAATTATTGGAAAAATTGGTAAAAAAGACAATGTTCTAAGTTGGTTCTGGAGTCACATAAAAAATTTACATTTGCTACCTTGACTTATAATAATCCTGCTATTTTTTAGTACCAAATTTAGTTAAGAAGCATGATTTTCAAGTGTCTTTTTCAACCTGTATTACTAATTGCCATTTGTTTTTTTAATCACAGTGTTGTTAATTCTAACACTGATCATTTTTCTGGCTCAATCATATACAGTAGAACCTCGATGCATCATTTCCAGAACTGTTGTTTTCCCGTATCCATCGTTCAATTTATTCAGTCCCAAAAATGTTCCCTATAAACCAATGTTAAATTTCCCCGCATCGATCGTCAAAAAAATATTTGTCCTCGGCCACAATTTTCCCGCATGATTCGATCGAATGTAAGAAAAATATATGCAAAAGTTTTTTGAATTTGAAGAGAGAGCTAAATACTCTAGCATATAATAGCGGCAACCTGTTACGCGAGAATGTACGAGCGATTACGAGTTGCTAGTCTTGAGCAAGGATCTCGCAGGCTGAAGTGCTGCGCCCAGGTTATTCACGAGCAACCTCACTTTACTGAAATAGATCATGATCTTGAGGTATTTGAAGTTCTGAATAAAGGTCCTGTACTGGATGTTACAGAAAACTGCTATATTCACTTAGATCAATACTTTAATTCGTACCTAAATTTAAATTATATCTCCAAAAAACCAAAAATCCTGTTCAATTTTCTTATTGCATTTTTCAAAAATATTAGAATTCCGAATAGTAGATCTTTCATATTATGCGTAATACTTTTTCCCGCCACGCGCTTTCACTGTATCAGCCTCCCTAACTTCCCCTCCTTCCCTTCCTCATACCTGCCCTGCCGCTCCTCCTCCTTTCCCTCTCCCTTCCTATCCCATCACTAGTTGCTTCCTTGACCCAAGCTTGTCATTACGCTCAGTACTTCTTCACCACACGTCACACCATATGCCTCCCAAAGCGAGTCTCATTCAATTATAATTCAAGGTCTTTTTTCCCATAGTTTCTAACTTTTATAAATATCCCCCCTTTCATTTATACTGCAGATCTCGCATTGAACTGCAAACTTCTTAAGGACCTTGGTTCATAACATGATTTCCACCTCACATGTTATGTTACAATATTAAATATTAGACTACAGGCAACAGCACAGCTGTGATGTAACACTGACTTCAAAGCTTTCGGAGGAACATCTTATGCAAATTGAATATTGTACTCCTGGTTAAAAAGTGACAAAACTCTTTATTCAGTGAAAATATTCACTATACTTCTAGTCAAAAAGTGATATTATTTAATGAAAATTGTGACTTGAAAAGTCAAACCCTAGACTACCAAGTTCAACTTGGACTTAAAGCAAAATAAGTTTTAATGTATTGTGTGTGTTGTTACAGACTATGATTGTTAAGTTCTTAACTTGTGATTCTATAATCAAATTGCTATTTTAATTCACTTTCCATTTCATGTGTTGTTCCAATAATGACTGTCAAGTTCTGAAATTGTGATTGAAAATCAATTTACTATTTAATTATATTCCCCATTTTAATCATACGTAAGCATAATGTTATAATATTTTGTGTATTGTATATGCATGTACAGTATATATGTACCCATACCTATTCTCATATTTTGGCTGAAGATGACGCACAACAGCATTGAAACTAGTCCCAAGTAAAATGTAACATTATTATTGTATTGAAAAGGTGGACCCTTTAAGTTACCTCTCTAACCTCGCTACGAGCCTCCTGGCGCCAACGCTTCTCCTCGAGCCACTAACTGGCCCCTAGAAGTATTCTTATTTACAAGAATTAAAACGAAGGCATTTCAAATTTGCCACCATTTTCTGTGTTGCTATTGGGTGGCTAGGGCTGACAGCTTTGTTGAAAATGAGAAAATCGCACAGTTTAACATCGTCGTGGCGCGCGCCAGGTACATTTTAATTAGTCACAGGGTTGTTAATCGCGTCGTACCTTGTGATGTGTGTGGGATGCTAGAGGCCTGTTGACCACTTTGTTACCCCCCCCGTGCCCAGTTGTCTTGTTACAAGCTGCACGTAACCAAGCCAGACCAATGATCTTTTCACTAGCCTGGTCTTGAAACTAATTCTTCCTAATTTGGCAGCATCGCTTAACCCTCTGTGACATCGCACGAGGTGCACCATGTTGAATTTCTAACCTCTGTGACATCGCCCGAGC
Organism: Anabrus simplex; assembly: GCF_040414725.1. NCBI lineage: Eukaryota > Metazoa > Arthropoda > Insecta > Orthoptera > Tettigoniidae > Anabrus > Anabrus simplex. Next base: position 169,749,652 of record NC_090266.1, on the reverse strand, counting down.
CGCGCCATGTGGGATCTCTAACCTATCATTTTCGAAGGGTCTACAGAATATTTAACAAAATACAGGTTATCGCCGTAATATCGACGTATATTATTTCTTTTCAATAAGAGAACTGACCTTGAAGGTTTTCCAGTTACCACAAGATGTAAGGAAAAGTGAAACGAAACGGCGTAAAATCGCGCTTTTTATTTTCATCGTGTATATCATGATTGCAATGGTCTGATACCGTTTTATACAGTATGAGCATATCCGGCTCCATGGCTAAAGGGTTAGCACGTCTTGGCCTTCAGTTCAACAGGTCGCGATGGGGTAGGAGATTTTAACCTTTGTTGGTTAATTCCGACCGTTCGGAGGCTCTCTCTCTGTGTGTGTGTGTGTGTGTGTGTGTGTGTGTGTGTGTGTGTGTGTGTGTGTGTGTGTGCCAGCTTACGCATTGGGACTCATCTTGTGTAGAGCTGCATTTTCGTAAGCGCGTTTATCGCCTATCACTCAACAACTCGAAAAATCTGCACCCGGCTTCGGAGACCCCACACCATTATTATTATTATTATTATTATTATTATTATTATTATTATTATTATTATTACATGATGAAAAATGCCCAAATACAGTACCCATATGTTATTATTTTGCTTTCGCCCTATTTTATGTCACCTGCATTTATAGATTTCCTGCATCCATCGTAATTTTCCCCCTCCCCCTTGAAAAACGATGCATCAAGGTTTTACTGTATAGGCTTGTCTGCACCCTATGTAAGGCTTCTATATTGGGCAGACAGGTCGTAGTTTTATAACCCCATACCTAGAACATATTAATGCTAAAAAGCATTGTAAGTTTTCCTCCATGAGTATTCACATGAACGAAGCCGACCAATCCTATACCTCAATCAGTCAATAATTTTTGACCATTTTGCAAAGGGGCAACCTCATGAACATCTTAGAAAACATGTTCATATCTTTGCTTCAGTTTAATAATAATAATAATAATAATAATAATAATAATAATAATAATAATAATAATAAAATTAAATTTTAATGAAATTTTAGTAAATAAAAGTCCTTTATATATGACCAAATCCCTTGTTTTCTTGATTTGTTTGGAACTAATAAAGCTGGCTTCCTTGTAACAAAAAAAGCAAACAAACCCATCTCTACATTTCTCTCACTAGCATGTCCTCCCCTTCTCCTTCCTCTTCCCCTCCACCTCCCACACCTCCTCCCTCTCCTGATCCAGCTGCCTGGCGCACCAACACTAGATATGCAACGGCAGCCGCTAAGACCGGTCACACCACTTGAGGAGCGTCAGCTGTGAAAAATGAAAACGGGGTGAGTGTGTTTTCTATCTCTTCCTGTTTACAGTTTAGGTCCTCGTTATGTTTTCACTTTATTTTTTCAGTTCTTCTTCTTCTTCCAGACTCCAAAATAGAATACCGTATTCTGCAACATTTTCCACAGCAGTTTACAAGATCCGTTTTATTTAATGCAACCTTCATTTCAACCTTGAGGAGTCCCCTCTTCTATGCAATTTAGATTAATCACTACCTCAGTTATCACTTTGAATCATCTGCAAGATTATTATGAACAATGGGTTCGAAACAAGGCCAATTTTACAATTCTACCCCATAGATTTAAAAGAAAAAAAACTTCTAAATAGTATTTTTATGCACTTTTTTCCTGATCTTAGTGGGCATAAGTGTATGTTTATTTATAGGAATTATGAGAATGTGACAACTCTGTACTGCCTGTGCAGGTCTATTTTTAATCTATGCTGGAAATAAGTGACTGATGATTTCTCAAAGAGACGAAATAAGTTCCGCAAATAATTTTGACATTAACGTGATTATATTAGGTATTGAGCAGGTGGAAACCTCCAGTCTTTTTATTTGAAGTGCTTAATTTCTACGAAAGTACTCCTTTCACCCCGTCAACGTCTATGTGTACCAACCACCATTTATTTTCCGTGGGTCCTCCCCATCCATTTACCATAGGCTTCAGGAGTACCTCTGGCAAATTGGCAGCTTTAGTCTTGACTATACCAGCAACCAGTGCTTCGGTAGAAAGATCTTTCCTGCTTGAGAAGAATTAATTTTTTTTTTTTGCAATGCCCAACATGAAGAAAGACTCGACCCTTGCTCTGTTGAACATTGAAGGCAAACTTCTACAAAATCTATGCTCTAGCTCTTAATTTGAACAAGATGTCATTGATGTCTTTGCACAGAAAAAAATGGAGGATCCAGGTAATTTACAAGAAGTAAAATGCGAGTTGTTATAATAATATGTCACCGAGCGAGTTGGTGGTGCGGTTAAGGGTGCACAGCTGTTAGCTTGCATTTAGGAGCTAATGGGTTCGAACCCAACCGTCGGCAGCCCTGAAGATGGTTTTCTGTGGTTTCCCATTTACACACCAGGCAAATGCTGGGGCTGTGCCTTAATTAAGGCCACGGACATGTCTTTCCCACTCCTAGCTGTTTCCTATTCCATTGTCGCCATAAGACTTATTTGTGTCAGTGCAACATAAAGCCAATTGTAAAAATAAAATAAAATCATTTATACTACCTGCATCACCTTAACTATCCTAAAGGCTGCCATATGCTCTTATTATTTGTAGCACTAATGAACTGGATAACATAGATACATTGATTGTTATAGCATTAATGAAAGATTCAAAAAATTAATTATTTTAAATGTACATTACTTTTTAGTATCGGTTCATTTGTAGTACTTAAGATAATGTTTTAGCTATGTGTGCTATGATTTATAGATAAATTGGTAATGTCATGGTTAGGTAGCATTTTCAAGATTTTAAAAAATATTAGCTAGGTAACATACCCCACTCTGAAAAGCAGGTTACATCACTGGTTGGAGGAAGTCTCAATAGTGAGGAGCCTCAAGATGCCCTGAATAACTAGACAAAGAATTCAGTGACTCTTTATAACGTCGCCTCAGTAAACTCTGTGCATTCACCTTGATCTGCTCACTATGTGCTGTATTTGAAATGTGTAGCATTTCTAGATTCTTTCCAAACATATTGCTGATGATTGTCAGGAACAAGAGAAATGCAAAATGCATTGGTAAAATAATACGTTACACTAGTGCTGAACAGTCCATCCTACCCAATGTTTGCATTCTGTTACTTGCCATATGATGATGAGGTGTAAGATGTGATCCTCACCATGGCTGTTGAGAGTGAAGTAGCAACATGCAGTCTGTTTCCTGCAACTTGGGTAAACAGACAACATTTTTGACTACTGCAAGAAATTCTATTTCGCATGTTAGCAGCCTTCTTCCCAACAAACAGTTGCTGATAGTGGTCATTGGCCTGTTAATGTCCTCCATAAGACTACTTGTATTGATGCACCAATTCCCTGTCTGAACCACATCACTGTTGGGTCACTTTATTGATTTCAGTGAAATCTCAGATGTCCCTTACTAGTCTCACAGTATTTATCTCTTACTGTGGAATTGTAGAGTGGAGATTTAAGTGGGGAAGCACAATAGACTTAATTGGTCGCAGTGCAAGGTTATGCAGTTGAGGCCTTTGGTTCAGAGGGTCCCGCGTTCGATCCTGGCCGGATCGGGGATTTTAATCGCCTCTGATTAACTCTTCAGGCCCGGGGACTGGGTGTTTGTGTTTGTCCCCAACACTTTCCTCCTCATATTCACACAACACACTACACTACCAACCACCACAGTAAGACGCAATAGTGATTACATCCGTCCATATAGGGTTGGCGTCAGGAAGGGCATTCGACCGTAAAACAAGGCCAAATCGACATGTGCAAGAGTTCGACCCATGACCCCACAGGTGTTGGAAAAGCAGTAGGAAAAGAAGAAGAAGAGTGCAAGGTTATGCAGTAATATGACATCTGTAGAGGCATGATTTTTTGCATTAATTTATGTTCGATTTTGCAAAAAGGAAACAGTTTTTTGCTTTAATTTCACTTTAATCCTTTCCTAAAGTTATTCATTAGTTTAATTTGAGAGAATTGTGAATTATTTATGTGAAAGGTAGCTAAATAGAGACAAACGATATTTATAATCATTCATTATTGAGAAGCAATATTGATAATCATTCATTGTTCCTTATGTAATCTTGAAATGAACTATGATATAGCCCTAATCACGATTACATACAAAACGAAGAAATCCTTCTGTTGAAATGAGAAATCCTTACTCTGTCCTCTGTTTCCCTTCACACACGTGATATTGAAACACAAATTTCAAGATTATTATTTTCCATGAATTTCGCTGTATTTTTGCACTTATCGCAAAATAAGTATATTATGCTTTAAACTGGCCTTGTTGCTTCAATTTGCTGTAATTCACGAAAATAAAATCACTAATTTCTTAACTAGAATCACATGATTTGTTAAAATATTTCTCAATCGTTCCAATTTTTTTTTTGTCGTGTTTATCATTAATGCGAAAAAAATCATGCCTGTAAACATATGCAGCCCGACTGACATCTTCCATAACCTAAGAAACAGTGCAGAATACTTAACATAATGCTTCCCTACATTAATGGCAGGATGGTTTAAATTTTTAAATTAAATTCTACCTTGTGACAGTAAGCTGTATATTCATCATCAATTAACTTATTGTCAGGGTATTTTTCTTGGACTGTAAATAAAATATTTCTGCTGCAGAATGTTTGTGCATTGCACTGCTGAAGGTTTAGTCTTTTTGAAAATTGTGTCTCAATGTCTTGCAGTTACTGTTAGTCCTTGGTAACAATTGGCTGCATCAACAGAAAAATATTGTTGATGCTGAAACATACCCAGTGCAGTCACATTGGAAGGAAGGAACAAAGCTAAGAAAATTTGACAAAGAATGTAATTCTTGTTCATTGTAGAGTAGGACATATCAGTAAACAGATATCAGATATCTCAATTTTATGCTTTTGTAAGTGTACGAGGGAGAACAGACCACTCTGAAGGGTTGTTTTGAAGGAATGTTTTATATTGTGAACATACTAGAGTTTTAAGTCTCTTACATTTTACAGTTAGCAAATGAGGTAATTGTGATGCCCAGATGAATGTAATAAGTGATGTTAAATTATTAACAAAACAAACTGAGAATAATAGAAGAGCTTATGTAATATATAAATCTATATATATATAAAATAACTTGTCCTGACTGACTGACTGACTGACTGACTGACTGACTCATCATCGCCGAATCAAAATTACTGGACATAATGAAATGAAATTTTGAGGATACATTTATAGTACAATTTAGGTGCTCGGTGAGGGAGGATTTTTGGATATTCCGTTGCTAAGAGGGTAAAAAGGGAGGTGAAATTTTGAAATGAGTGTATCTATATCTCAAAACTTTAAAAGTTTACAGATGTAAAAATTGGTACTTAGAATCTTCTTTAAAAATAAGGAAATACGTATATTTTGTCTTCGGAAAATCCCAATAGGAGGGGTGAAAAAGGGGTTGAATGCTGTTAATGAGGATTCTTATATCTCAGAAACTGAGGATATGACAGACCTGAAAATTGGTATTTGGGATTATCCTTTTAAAATAAAGAAACACATAATATTTTGTTTTTGGAAAATCCAATTAATAGGAGGGTGAAAAGGGGGGTTAATTTTTAAAATGAGTATATCTATATCTCAAAACTTTTAAAGTTTAAAGATGTAAAAATTGGTATTTAGAATCTCCTTCAAAAATAATGAAACGCATATTTTTTTGTTTTCAGAAAATCCCAATAGGAAGGGTGAAAAAGGGGTTGAATGCCTTTAATGACCACACTTATATCTCAGAAACTGAGGATATTACAGACCTGAAGATTGGTATTTGGGATCTCCTTTAAAAGTAAACACGTAGTTTTTGTTTTTGGAATATCCAATTATTGGGGGAGGGGGTGAAAATGGGGGGAGGGTGAATTTTTAAAATGAGCGTATATATATCTCAAAACATTTAAAGTGTACAGATGTAAAAATTGGTATTTAGAATACCCTCTAAAAATAAACACATATTTTTATGTTTTTGGAAAATCCCAATAGGAGGGGTGAAAAAGGGGTTGAATGCCTTAAATGAGGATACTTGTATCTCAGAAACTGAGGATATTACAGACCTGAAAATTGGTATTTGGGATCTCCTTTAAAAATAAACACACATTTTTTTGTTTTTGGAAAATCCAGTTAATAGGAGGGTGAAAAGGGGGGTGAATTTTTAAAATGAGTGTATCTATATCAAAACTTGGAAAGATTACAGATGTAAAAATTGGTATTTAGAAACTCCTTTAAAAATAAACTTTTTTTTTTTTTTGAGAATCCCAATAGGAGTGGTGAAAAGGGGTGAAAATGGGTTGAATGCCTTTAATGAGGATACTTATATCTCAGAAACAGAAGATATTACAGACCTAAAAATTGGTATTTAGTATCTCCTTTAAAAATAAAGGAAAACCAATTTTTTGTTTTTGGAAAATCCAATTAATGGGGGTTAAACAGGAGTGACAAATTGGGGTGAATTTTTAGAAAGACTATATCTACAGTATATCTCAGAAACATAAAATGTTACAGACTTAAAAATTAGTATTTGGAATCTCCTGTTAAAGTAAAGAAACATACGTGATTTTTTTTTTTTTGGTAACTCCACTTAAGGGGAACTAAAAAGGGGGTGAAATTTTAAAATAAGCATTTCTACAGTATATCTCAAAAACTTAACATGTTACCGAAGTGAAAAATAGTATTTTTATCTCTATTAAAAATAAAGAAACATGTATTTTTTGTTTTCTGAAAAACCACTTGGCTGGAGGGGTAAAAGTAACTGAAAATGGGATTAAATTCTCTTAATTAGGATACTGATATCTCAAAAGCTGAAGATGTAACAGATGTGAAATTTGGTATTTGGAATCTCCTTTAAAAATAAAGGAATACAGATTTTTTGTTTTCGGAAATCCAGCTAAAGGGGGGAGGGAAATTGAAAAATTAATTAAATAATTTGTATGAGGATACTATTATCTCAAAAATGAAAAATTTTACAGATGTGAAAATTGGTATTTGGAATCTGCTTTAAAATTGAAGAAACGCGTATTCTCGGAAAATTCAATCGGGGGGGGGGGGGGGGGGAGATGAAAGAATTGAAAAATTAATTGTATGAGGATACCTACATCTAATAAAAACTAAAGTTGTTACAGACGTGAAAATTGGTATTTGGATCTCCTTTAATAACAAAGAAAAAAGCATTTTTGGTGGGAAATCGTCTTAATAATGTTATTGGCTTTACATCCCACTAACTTCTTTGTTTTTTACAGTTTTTGGAGACGCTGAGGTGTCGGAATTTAGTCCGCAGGAGTTCTCTTACATTCCAGTAAATCTACCGACACGAGGCTGACATTTTTGAGCACCTTCAAATACCACCGGACTGAGCCAGGATTGAACCTGCCAAGTTGGGGTCAGAAGGCCAGCGCCTCAATCGTCTGAGCCACTCAGCCCGGCGGAAATCATCTTGGGAGGCGGGTGTGAAAAGTAGTTGAATTCCTTTTATGAGGACACATTATGTCAAAATGGAAGGTGTTTGAGTCGTGATAATTGGTGTTCAGAAGATCCTTTACTATTAAAGAAACAAGTATTTTTAATGGGAAATTCACTTGGTGGGGTGGGGGTGGTGGTGAGTGTGAAAGGAAATGAAAAAAAAGTGAATTCTCTTTATGGGGATACTTACAGTATATCTCAGAACTGAAGGTAACTGACGTAAACATTGGTATTTGGAATCCCTTTTAAACATAAAGAAACAAGCCTTCTTTTTGGAGGGGGTGGTAAATCAACTTAACTGGGGTGGGGTGAAAAAGGAGTTGAGACCAGTGATTTTAGTGTTCGTAATATACTTATTCTGATCATAAACTGATCATTTTTAATCTTTCCTAGGTTCATTTTCAAGAAACATCTTTTCCTTTGGAGCACATAAAGTTAATTACAGTAGATTCTCCTGGTATATAAATAAAAATTTAAACACATTTGAAATAAACGATAGGAATGATATTGACTGTGTAATTGTTTACCTCTATAATAAGGTCGATAATGCACGGAAGTATATCATTCGTGTTGCCAGAATCTCGCGCACTTGCCTACGCACGACGATGGTGCTGGTCACATTGTCAGCAATGACAATGTCAGCAGATGTAATTTATGCCAAGCTGCGGTCTTGCATCTTGCTGTGGGGTCCAGACCTCAATAATAATAATAATAATACTACCCCCTGCGGGTGGGGGACGCACATGTAGAATACACCCGCGGTATCCCCTGCCTGTCGTAAGAGGCGACTAAAAGGGGCGACCAAGGGCTGACTGAATTAGAACCATGAAACTAATTTTGAATCGTACCATCATGCGGGGAACACCATAGGTTGCCTGTACTTGCGCGTAGTACCACTAAATTTGGTACGAAATAGGTTTGCGATTAGTAGCAGTAAAAGCCTGGCCTGGTGGATTCCGGTACCCGTGCGTCGTACCCATGTGTGCAACACCGCGGGTCTGGGCGTAGCCTGTGAGTTGTACCACTATATGAGCAGCACCGTGGGTCTGCGTTGCCTGTGATTAGTACCCACTATGTGAGGAACACCACGGGAATACCGGCGCCCGTGTTTAGTACACCTAGGTGGGGAACCTTCTCGGTTTGCGTTGACTCTGAGTTGGGCCATTGTGTGAGACACACCATAGGTCTGCATTACTTGTACGTATTGCACTACTTGTGAGTAGTACCATCTTTTGTGGAACACCGTGAGTCTTCGCTACTTCTGATTAATACCCCAACATGACACATACCATGGTTCTATTTTACTCGCGACATGTACCATTCTGTGGGGCCTTAGACATGGATTTTGCACCCCCTTTAGACACCAAGCATCATTGTGCTTTATAAGTGGTTCCTTGGTCGGTAATAATGTTATTTTCGATCTGTATTGAGTCCGATCCACTGGTTTTTGTTTGTTTGTTTTGTGTTTTGTTGAGTTCCTGTCCATCCATTCATTCTTCATGCCATATTTTATTTTTATTTTGGTCAGTGGATGCCATTGCAATTTTTGTTCTTTCATTTCGTACCATTAGGGGCCGATGACCTTTGATGTTAGGCCCCTTAAAACAACAAAAAATATATAATAATAATAATAATAATAATAATAATAACCTAAATTCAACTAATATCATCCACCCCAATAACAATAATAACAACAAAAACAACAACAACAATAATAATAATGTTCTGGACCATCGTCAAAATGTGCGGACCACGTTGGAAACGGGTCCAGGCCGGGTAATGACTACGATTGCAGTCCAGCTGCGGGATCAGTACCGCCAAGGCACCCAAGATGACACCACGCCAGATTTCCTCAAGGATTTGATGCGTATTAAAAATGCTTATAGGAAAATATGGCAAAGATTTAGGGACGCAACTGACCGGGTGGAATACCTGGACCTAGCCTGGGAAGTACGAAATAGATTGCTGGAAAGAAAGATTGAAAAATGGGAGAAACTTTGCCGTAATTTCTCAGAAAACAAGTTAGATCACTAATTTTGGCAGATTCTCTCAGAAAACGAGTTAGATCGCGAATTTCGGTGGATTATATATAAAACAAGACAAGTTGAAAGAAAAGAGTGTGAGGGATTGTTTCAAGGAACATGTAGCACAAGGGCTAAATGAAAAGGCTGAAGGAAACACAATAGAGGAAGAGTGGATAGTCATGAAAAATGAAGTCAGTAGGGCTGCTGAAGAGATTTTAGGAAGGAACAAAAGATCAACTAAGAATCAGTGGATAACTCAGGAGATACTAGACCTGATTGATGAACGACGAAAATACAAGAATGCTAGAAATGAAGAGGGCAGAAAAGAACACAGGCGATTGAAGAATCAAGTGGATAGAAAGTGCAAGGTAGCTAAAGAAGAATGGCTGAAGGAGAAGTGCAAAGATGTCGAAGGTTGTATGGTCCTAGGGAAGGTAGATGCTGCATACAGGAAATTCAAGGAATCCTTTGGAGAAAGGAAATATAGGTGTATGAATATTAAGAGCTCAGATGGAAAGCCACTTCTAGGGAAAGACGACACAGCAGAAAGATGGCAAGAACATATCCAACAGTTGTATCAAGTTAAAGATGTAGATAATTTGGTTCTGGAATAAGAAGAGGCTGTTGATGTTGATGAAATAGGAGACCCAATTTTGAGGTCAGAGTTTGACAGAGCTGTGAGAGACCTAAATAGGAACAAGGCACCTGGAATTGATGACATTCCTTCTGAATTACTGACTGCCTTAGAAGAAAGCAGCATGGCAAGGTTATTCCATTTAGTGTGTAAGATGTATGAGACAGGAGAAGTCCCATCCTATTTTTGGCAGAATGTTGTGATACCTATTCTCAAGAAAGCCGGTGCTGACCGGTGTGAAAACTACCGCACCATTAGTTTAGTATCTCATGCCTGCAAAATTTTAACACGTATTATTTACAGAAGAATGGAAAAACAAGTTGAAGCTGAGTTGGAAGAAGATCAGTTTGGCTTCAGAAGAAATGTAGGAACCACGAGAAGCAATCCTGACTTTATGGCTGATCTTAGAGGATCGAATCAAGATGGACAAGCCCACGTACATGGCATTTGTAGATCTAGAAAAGGCATTTGACAATGTTGATTGGACCGATTCTGAAGGTGATTGGGATCAGATACTGAGAACGAAGAATTATCTACAATCTGTATAAAAATCAGTCTGCGGAGATAAGAATCGAGGGCTTTGAAAAAGAAGCAGAAATCCAGAAAGGAGTGAGGCAAGGCTGCAGTCTGTCCCCCCCTCCTCTTCAATGTTTACATAGAACAGGCAGTAAAGGAAATCAAAGAGGAATTTGGAAAAGAACCTTGAGATTTGCCAATGATATTGTTATTTTATCCGAGACTGGAGAGGACCTCGAGAAGCTGCTGAATGGTATGGATGAAGTCTTGGGTAAGGAGTACAAGATAAAAATAAATAAGTCCAAAACAAAAGTAATGGAGTGCAGTTGAACAAAGGCAGGTGATGCAGGTAATATTAGATTAGGAAATGAAGTCTTATAGGAAGTAGATGAATATTGTTAATTGGGTAGTAAAATAACTAACGATGGCAGAAGTAAGGAGGACATAAGATGCAGACTAGCACAAGCAAGGAAGAGCTTTCTTAAGAAAATAAATTTGCTCACTTCAAACATTGATATAGGAATTAGAAAGATGTTTTTGAAGACTTTCGTGTGGTGCGTGGCATTGTATGGAAGTGAAACATGGACGGTAACTAGCTCAGAAAGAAAGAGAATAGAAGCTTTTTGAAATGTGGTGTTACAGAAGAATGCTGAAGGTGAGATGGATAGATCGAATCATGAATGAAGAGATACTGAATCGAATTGGTAAGAGGAGATCGATTTGGCTAAATTTGACAAGAAGAAGAGATAGAATGATAGGACACATCTTAAGACACCCAGGACTTTTGCAGTTGGTTTTTGAAGGAAGTGTAGGTGGTAAGAACAGTAGGGCTAGACAAAGGTTTGAATATGACAAGCAGATTAGAGCAGATGTAGGATGCAGTAGTTACGTAGAGATGAAAAGGTTAGCACAGGATAGGTGGCATGGAGAGCTGCATCAAACCAGTCTATGGCCTGATGACTCAAACAACAACAACAACATATATAAAACGTTAAAAATATACAAGTGGCAGATGGAGATAACATGTGCTTAGTGCTGTGAGTTTATATTACCAGTTTACGTAGGAGAAGGAAACTTTAAGAGGTAACTACTAATGTAACATAAAAGCGTAGCAAGATTAATAATAGGTAAATAATAAATTCACTGGTAATTTCAGAAATACTGTTTAAATAGGAGTGTTAATTTAGTTTTGTCAAATATTTGGTGAGGTTATGGGTGGCAAACCAAAGAATAAAGGAGGTGAGAAGTTGCCAGAGAAACAACAGCGACCGGCGCGATGTCACGCGGAAGGAAATGGTACTACGTTGTCTTCTAATGACGAATGTGCATCGACCGATCTCGTAGATGTTGTTAACAACATAATGTGCAGCTCCAACTTCCTAGACTCACTTATTGAGAGACTGGTAGAAAATATGGTTACTAGATTGCGTGAAAGCATTGATTTTAATACAAAAGTCATTGAGGACTTGAAGGCAGAGCTGTGTAAACGTGATCAAAAGATCAGAGAACTTCAAGAGAAGGTCTGCAAGCTCAATGACGTGGCAAATGAAGACGTAGAACAAGTGAACCAATATCTAAGAAGAAATGTGGAAATACATGGTGCGCCAGAAATCCAAGGAGAAGACATTTATGAAGTTGTTAAGAATATAGGTGCAGGTGTGGGATGCGAAATTGAGAGGACTGATCTTTATATTATTCACAGGATCCCATCTGTTAACAAGAATCTTCCTTGTCCAATCATCGTCAAGTTCGTCAACAGGTGGAAAAAGCACGAATTAATGATGGCCAAGAAGAAAATTAGACAACTGCAGTCCTCAGCAGTTGGAATAAATAATGCTAGCCACACGGTCTACATAAATGATCACCTCACTCTTAAAACTAAAGGGCTACTAAAGAGAGCTAAAGACCTGAGGGTAAAGGGGTATAAATATGTGTGGACCCGGGATGGGAAAATATATGTGCGAAAAGATGATACCTCCCAAGTAATCATTGTCAAAACAATTGATGATATTTTCAGATTAAAATCATGAATTGTACAGTTTAGCCACTTGAACGAAAATTACCATCATTATCAATGGATAGGTCAGAAAATCAATTAAATAGCTTAGGAGAAGGTAAAAATAAAGGGAACAAAATTAGGATGTTATATATTAATGCTCAGAGTATACGTAACAAATGGATAACATTATCAACTCTCATTATGCAAGCACACATGCCGGATGTTACAGTTATTACAGAAACTTGGCTGAATCCAGATGAAGAAATATATTATAACTTACCAAATTATGATGGTTATTTTTGTTCAAGACCATTAAAAAAGGGTGGTGGAATTGTCATTTATGTCAAGCAGTGCTATGAAGCTAAGGTCCTAACAACTGTAAAATCTACCGATGTGCCGTTTAATATGTTATTAGTTGAAATTTCTGGTTCTGATAGAGAGTTTCTTGTTCTAGCTTGCTATAATCCAAATATTAAATATGCTGATTCATTCATCACTTGTCTTGAAGAGATGTGGAGTAAATATAACAGGAAGTTCTGTGTTACTGTTGGAGAATTTAATATAGATAAACTGGAACAAAACCAACAGTCAGAGGAATTGTACAGGCTGAGTGTATGTTATAATCAAATATCTTGTAATAATGTTTTTCCCACTAGAGTTACTAACAGTAGTGCAACCTTGATAGATCATATATATATAAACTAACACCGCTGCTTTCAGTTGAACAACATTTTTAATGATTTTAGTGACCATAATATATTAATATTTGACTTAGAAAATCAGATAGCCATCCAAACAAACAAGAAACGTCCTGTAAACAAAAGAATAGATGTTAAACGTTTAACTGAACACGTTTCATAATCCCTTAATAATTGATAGGAATGACAAGTGTAACACGGTAGTAAATAAACTAATTAGCTATATAGATGAAACGTGTATGCTGTTCGTCAATAACAGAGGTAACTTAAACAGTAAGAGACCAACATGCCCATGGATGACACCTGAACTCTTGAAACTTGTTGAACAAAAGAACAAGCTTTATGCCAAAATTAAAAGGTAACAACTTAGAAACAGAATGGGGTGTGAATATTATTCAGAAGAACTGGTAGGGGACTACAAATCACTATGTAGAAAAGTAACTAAAATGAAAAGGGAACTAGAGAATTCATATTTTATTGACAGACTAAATACTACATAAAACTGTTGGAAAGTGGTAAATGAAATCCTAATCACCGACAATGATGACGATAGTAAAGAAATACACTTGAGAGTACAGGATATGGTTATCACAAATCCACTAGAGATATCAACAACATTTAATGAATATTTTACTAATATTGGTCAAAACCTAGCTGCTAATATTCCAAGTAAAACCCCTCCCATTTTAGGTACAGGTCCATGTAGTTCTCTATTTTTACACCCTACCAACGATAATGAAGTATTAAATACAATCAGAAAACTGAAAAATGCCAGTAGCCATGACTGTTATGGTTTAAGTAACAAGCTTATAAAGAAATTGGCTCCGTACCTAGTCCCCTATATTACACAACTTATAAATACATCATTTAATGAAGCTACTGTCCCCAAAATGTTGAAGATCGCAAAAATTGTACCAATATACAAAGGTTTAGATAAATTTGACGTAAATAACCATTGTCCAATTTCTATACTACCTATCTTATCTAAAATTTTAGAATACATAGTTAAAGAGAGATTGCTAAGATTTTTATTTAAAAATAATTATTTTTACAGATATCAGTATGGATTTTTACCAAATTCTAGTACTTGCAATTGAATAGAAGATATAATAATTAAACTTCAGGAAAATTTAGACTCAGGAAATATAGCTGCGGGATTATTCATTGACTTGAAGAAAGCTATTGACACAGTGGACAATGATATTTTAATTAGGAAGCTGGAAGCTGCTGGAGTTAGAGGAACAGCATTAAACTGGTTTATCAGTTACCTTACAGACAGAGAACAATTTGTGTCCTATAATAATGTGAACAGTAGCCCATTGCCTATAAATATAGGTGTACCTCAAAGTTCAGTACTAGGTCCCATTCTTTTCCTCATATTTATGAATGATATAGGATCACTAAAATTGTACGGACGATTGTCTCTATTTGCTGATGACACTAACGTGTTTTACACGGACACTTCTCCGGATAACCTCGAAATCATGATGCAGTCCGATATTACTTTACTTCAGAATTGGCTTCTTGTAAATCGTCTAACTATTAATCTAAAACTAATTATATCATCTTTCATAAAACAGCATGCAGGCTTTCTCTGGATATTACACTCAAAATTTGTAACTGCAAAATACCTAGAGCTAGGGCGACAAAGTTCCTAGGATTAATTCTTGACAAATTCCTCTCTTGGAGTGATCAGGTTCAGGCGATTTGTAATAAAATTACACCAGCAATTGGCGTTCTTAATAGACTTAAATACAAACTTACTAACACTCTACTAAAAAATATTTATCATGCTCTTATTCAAAGTCATATACTTTATATGGTGCATATTTGGGCATGTTGCAGTAACGAGCTATTTCAGACTGTTGAAATTCTACACAAGAGAGCATTAAAAATACTGTTTAAGCTACCTACATTGACACCAACAGCTTATCTATACAAACATTGTAATGTTCTTCCACTTGAGGCTTTACGTCAGAAAGCTTCAGCTGTGATGGTCTATAAATTGATAAATAATTCTGGCTCACTCAAATACTTTGTGTGACAAATTCTGACATACATTCATACAATACAAGAGGTGTCAATAAAATTCACATTGAATTAATTAACTCAACTAAATATGGCAACAAATCTGTATGGTACTACTCAGCACATGTGTATAACTCGCTTCCTGAACATATTCGACAGGCTTCATTTACTGTATTTAAGCAGAAACTTGTAAAATATTTACATAAGATGCTATGAACATCTGAGATATCTTGACTATGCAACATGTATACTAAATGTATCGTACCTCTATAATGAGTTTAACTCGCTTTCCGTTTATTCTCACGTAAAACATTTAAGATTCTGTGTTATCTCCTAATTCTGCTACATGTATATCAGATATGTATTGCACCTATATGAGCCATGGCTCAGGTGCCCTTTACAAAATAAATAAATTTTTTAAAAATCATAATACCGTAGCGAAGCACGGGTATCTTGCTAGTATTTAAATAAATAAATAATACTGATAAGTTACTGAAAGGAAATTACAATTTCATGTACTACAAAATATGCACTATAAATTTCTGATTAATAGTGTTATATTCTTGAACACTATTGATACACTACCCATCACATTTAGCCTTACTTTGCCCAGATTGGTCTGAAGCAATATTTTTTCTGTAGCAAGTCTTTTTTCTCATATTAACTGTTTTACTTTGATAATATAAGTTAGTAAGTTATTTTATCAATGAAAAAGGTTATCTTATGTTATTTTCATTTTGTGTATGAAATGGAGTTCACTTGTTTCTAACAAATTCCTTAACTTTCACTCAGTCATGATTAGCAGAACTCTGGGACCCGAATTTGGAGGTTCTATTGGAACCCTTTTCTTCCTTGCAAATGTTGTGAGCAGTGCTCTTTATATTACGGGCTGTACAGAAGGATTAGTTGAAAACTTTGGACCATCAGGTTTGTTTTATTTTGTAATGTTAGTTCTCATATCAAAACATTATACTTCATAAAACATTAGATTATTCTTTCATGTAGTCATTGTAAATATTAAATGCTTTCATTTTCAAGTCCTTGAAATGCTATTATAATTTTTGATTTGGATTTGATTAAAAATATTTTTGGTTTACTTTTCATAATATCTCCTGATTCTTTCTTACTTGAAACTTATTCAGGTAAGTGCTCATTTATTCTTCTGCATTAATGGTATACACAAGCATAAAAAATTACAAAAATTATGCCGCTGGGAATTGATCATAAAATTAACATTTTATGCAGTTTTTAAACCATATACTTCCCTGTGATTTCTCCTTTGTCTAGCAGAATTACCCTGTGTAGAAGCAATTTCCGTAATTACTGAACAGCACTATGGAATTATTTTGAACTTGTTTATAGAAATTAGGGAGACAGATAGTTGATTAAATATTAGCGATTTTCAGTACAATGTTATTCTTTCATTTTGTTCACTTCGTAAGGAAATGTTCATATTACTTAAAAAAAAAGGAACCAGACATCAGTAAATCTACAGGAAACCTTATCTTCCTTGTGATGATCGATAGCATTGCTCTTTTTATCATTCAGATTTGAGCATCCATTTTCTAAAATCAGAATTCAAAGGTATGATAAATGTTGATGTATTTTTATGGGTGTAACAGTAAGTGTATAAAATACTTATTATGTAACAGGTCCTATTTACTACTTTGTTCATATTTTATTTGAAGTGTCTAAATATTGGAGTAAAGAGAATGCATTAATACGAGGGTTGAGGGTTGGGGCAAAAGTCGCAGGATCCATTTTCTTTCTTGCAGATATGTGAGCGGATCACAAACTGCTGTTTGTCACATGGAAGCTATGCAGGCATAGTGTGTATTCACAACAACAGATGGCTCTGTGATTACTGGTAGTAGCACAGAGAGTACTGTTAAATCAGTTGTGTGGCGAGCGTTCTGCGAGATGGAATGATTCTCATCCCCAGCATCACAGTGGCCGCCGTACACACTCTGCTTTATGTGGTTTTGCATTGTAATGCAGTGTGATTGCACTGTCCACAAGATCCGGACACATCTTTCCTGTTGCACAAGGAAGTCCCTGTAGTACTCTGCGCCCACTGTTCTGCTATGTGGAACAAAGTGGCCCACAGTGACACCCCTGATGTCATACGCGATGATCACCATAAATTTCATGAGGAAAGGATTCTGACAGAACTTCTGCCGCCTTGATGATCCAGCATGTTGCCACTCCGCGGGCTGACGTTTGAGTTCTGGTTCGTATGTCCTGCCCCAAAATTCATCGATGACGATTATTCATGACAGGAAGTGGTCACCGTCCTGTCGCCAGTGTGCTAGGTGGTTGGAGCATGTTGCGTATTGCGTCTACTATGTGATGATGATGATGATGATGATGATGATGATGATGCTTGTTGTTTAAAAGGGCCTAACATCGAGGTCATCGGCCCTGCATCTACTATTGAGCTCCCATCAGTGCATATGGTACCCACATTGATTCAGTTTTGCGCACTTGCAGCTCTCTCCGCAATATCCTGTGGATGGTGTGTTTCTCGATGCCACTTGCCCTCTCTAACTCCAGTAGCGTCCGTTGTCTGTCTTCCTCCAGGAGCTACTTGATGATGGCACATGCCACGTTGGTCTGCACACTGACAGGTCATCCCGAGCGTTGCCGATCACCGGTTGCCACACATCCTTGCTGAAACTTTCCTACTCACTATGCTACTGTATGGTATGGGAGGGCATTCTTTCATTTCTCACCTGGAGAATGGCTATTTTGATGTATGTGCGCTGCTCAACACTGGTTACTTCCATCTCGCACGATGCTTGCCACACAACTGATTTCACAGCTCTACCAGCAATCAGAGGGCCTTCTGTTCTGAATAGATACTATGCCTGCATAGCTTCCGTGCAGCAAATAGCAGTTTGTGATCCGCTTGCATATCTGATAGTTGCAATGACTTTTGCCCCAACTCTTGTAAAATATGGTGTATATTAAAACATATTGCCAAAATATCGTGATGGGAGATCTTTACTGCCTTTTTCATGATATAAATCAGCTTGACTGAAAGTATTTTCTTGGAAACTTCTTTTCAAATTGTTAACTGTTACTGAAAAGTTGTTTTCCATGTTGTTCCATTTAGTGACTAAGTTGACTTAGTATTATGTGGATAAATTTACTAGTTGTTTATTAATAGTTTTCATTTCCATAGATTGCACAAATATTAAGTAATAACTAATCACTTAACCCCTTATATCCACATATAGAACAGGCTATGAAGATTCAGAATTTGAAATAACCCCATTTTTGTCAAAAACTGATTTATTCACTTTTTTAAACCCCCCTATCGATTTAGCTTACCATCATCTATATAGAGGGACTATGATCATGGCCATGAATTTAAACAGGGAGAAAGAAACATTTTGTTCCTGTTAACGTCATACTGAAAGCCTTGATTTTTGATAATGGCGCTGTATAAATTTGGAGAATTTATTACAGATAAGAATATTCTAACCCACATTCCATACATTTAAATTAGAGTAGCCTCCTGTGCGATTCATTTTCTAAATACTAATGTTTTTGAAGTCTAGACTTCTTTCGTTAGTATTTAGTGAATGTTTTCATATTTTATTTAGGTTTTTAATTTAAAAATATTTTCCATTACACATAATTTTCAGTCATTACTGGTCTGCCATTTAGGGCAGTCGGCCAGGTGGCAGATTCCCTATCTGTTGTTTTCCTAGCCTTTATTTAAATGATTGCAAATAAATTGGAAATTTATTGAACATCTTCCTTGGTAAGTTATTCCAATCCCTAACTCCCCTTCCTACAAATGAATATTTGGCCCAATTTGTCATCTTGAATTCCAACTTTATCTTCATATTGTGATCTGTCCTACTTTTAAAGACACCACTCAAACTTATTCATCTACTAATATCATTGTACGCCATCTCTCCACTGACAGCTCGGAACATACCACTTATGATACAGATGTTGATTCCCGTAGGGGACCTGAAATATTTGTCCCGAATGAGAAAATTTATAATACCAATATAGTTGGTCCATTATTGGACATTATAAATTTCCCAGCTAACTCATTTCTGGTTGCCAGCATTTCGCCCCAGTTTGCTAAGTTGGGCTCACCTACACAGTGGCCTCCATGATATGCACTAGCCATGCATCTTGGTAGGTGTGCTATTTACCAGCTGATTCCTGGCAACCAGGAATGAGTTAGCTGGAAAATTTATGATGTCCAATAACGGACCAACTATATTATTATAAATTTATTCAGGACAAATATTTGAGGTTCCCTATGGGAATCAACATCTGCATCGTCTGACGGCCAGGCAGGCATTAATTTTTGAAAATAAGACAATGTCTCTCATAGTGCATTGGCACTGCCAGCGACTCCAAGTAGCCTATGCAGTGGCCTCCACGATATGCACTAGCCATGTGTCTTGGTAGGTGTGCTAGGTACCAACTGATGAGCCCAACTTAGCACACTGGGGCAAAACACTGGCAACCAGGAATGAGTTAGCTGGAAAATTTATAATGTCCAATAACAGATCAACTATATTGGTATTACATACCACTTAGTCGAGCAGCTCGTCTCCTTTCTCACAAGTATTCCCAGACCAAACTTTGCAACATTTTTGTAATGCTACTCTTTCGTCGGAAATCACCCAGAACAGATTGAGCTGCTTTCCTTTGGATTTTTTCCAGTTCTTGAATCAAGTAATCCTGGTGAGGGTCCATTTTACCAAAGTTTCAGTGTTAAACGGAATAGATGGAATCCACTACTTCATTAATGGCAACCTTGTTAAATATATTTGAGTATTTAAGATAAAGTTATACATCTGGTGGTCAATGTCACCAGTCTCTCTGGACCAGAAGAAACAAGTGTGACTGCTATGGTGAATGCTAGCGGAATTTCACAGTACTTTTTGCCACAATATCCGAAGCCCTTTACATTAAGCAACAACTTTTGTTGAACTGCAGAAATGAAAGGTGGTTTTGTTCAGCTTTTATGATGGTTGGGGGTATAATAAAGTTGTGTGACTTATAGGGCTGCAGAAGGTGAGACAGTCAATGGGTGAGATTTTTAGGGCCCTCCAGAAACTTCAAATCTCCAAAAGGTTTTATATCTTTTTATATTTCATCATTCAGTGATTCATTTACGCTGGAACTTTTAAGTTATCAGTCTTGGAAGGAATGCCTGCACACTGTATGAACTGTAGAAGTAGTGAAAGCAGTGGCTGCACATCTATATGGGAATTTTGTGTAGAAGCATTCATTGATGGCCTGTGAACTGAAAATTTCTAAAATGTCAATCTTAAATGTTATCAAGTTACCAGGACTGAAATCTTGCTAATGACAGAGGCTTTTTCCTCACACTTGGGTTGAGTTGTTAAGAGGACAATGAAATCTAAAGTCCAACTGGAACATTTGGCAAGTAGGTACAGATAAATTTGATTGAAGTGGCTGAATAACAGATTGTATGCTGGAAGTTCACAAGGGCTTTTGAGAGTAAGAGTTCAATGGGGTCATCATCCTGCTTTAGCATGGTGTGGAGAGAATGAGTTATGTATGATAAGTTTAATGAGCTCCCATTTGTGTGAGCTGGGCAGAGTGGCTCAGGCAGTAACTGCACAGGCCTTAAATGAAATTAAATTAATTTATCCGTCAATGTGTGTATCAGATCGCTCTCATACAATTAGTAAATGAGCTTAGTGGTTATTTCCAGTTTGCCATAAAGACAAAGCAGCAGCAACATGATGCATAATGAAAGTGACAGAAGTTTAGAATGAATGTTTAAAGAAAATCTTTAATATGAAGGTTTTTTTAAGTTATTAAAATAGGTAATATTTTTGTTTTGTATCTTTAGTTCAGTCTTTGTTTTTTTCAGGCTACCTGGTTCCTGATGGAATGCATGTTTTACCGGATGGTCGCTGGTGGAGATTCCTCTACTGTTCAGTTCTCAATGTTCTGAATTTGTTGGTTTGTCTAGTTGGAGCCAGCTTGTTTGCAAAAACCAGTGTTGCTATTTTGGCTGTTGTGTGTATCTGTCTGCTCTCAGTCATGATCAGTTTCTTCACTGTGGGACCACACGAGGTATACCTATCTCTAAAATTTAAGTTTTTATATAGAATTTACGCTACAATATATAAGAGTATTCTGGCTGTCTTATATTGCATACCTATCTTGCAATGAGACGTTAAGATTATTGTCTTTATAGTTTTATATTAATTTGTAATTGTCATTATTAATCATCAAAACGGAGAAGTATCTTCGAAGGTACTCTTTGCCAGCTGGGGCCAAGAAAATTCACCAATGCAGGCACCATCTTTAATCAGCTTTTGTGTGTTGTGAAAATGGCTAGACGTTTGGAAAAGTTTTCAAGCAAGAAAAAATAGTATTTTCTGAAATTGTCACATGATGATATGGAATGTAAGGCATGCAACAGCAATACAATACAGAAGAAAAAGGTAGCCTGGCAGAAGATTACGGAGGCTTTCAACAGCAGCATTCCTCAGAACTCCCCACTTGACAGCAAGACTCCATTGGGTAAGTTCCAAGTTAATTTTGCAGGTTTTATTTATTTCAAAGGGAATGAAGCTGTTCTATATTGGAAAACTAATCATGTTGAATCAAAATAAAGGCAAAAACTGGCTCATTAGGCATGCACTAAAATGTATTGGGATATTTTTACAGGACTGTGGCAGAGACTAAAGCTCCATGCTAAAAGCAGCTTGGATGATAAAAGAAAAAAATCCAAAACAGGAGGTGGGCCTCCACCAAGCCCGTTAAGTCCTTTAGTGGAGAATATGCTGGTGGTATTAGGCAATTCAGGCGAACCTCTCGGAAACCCTTATAATAATGAGGTAGAGCTCACTTACATACGTATAATGGATGCTATTAAATCATAATTATTCTTGATGTAGGAAATGCATTGTAAATAAATTGCTTTACGAAAGTTTTATGGGCTCTGTATGAAAACAGATCCCTGCGAAAGGTGTTGTCATTCAGCTGTTGGTGCTCAGCGAGCGTGAGGTGGAGGGAGGTTACCGTCCTGACACCGAAGTCAAGGAGGTGGAAAAAGAGGACGTGATCAAATCCACAGGGGAAAGACCTTCACCTCAAACTCCATAGTAAGTTGTGGTCAGAAATTTGAATGAATTTCTGTTCTCTACTGAATGTAACTTTTTTTTTCTTTTTTTAAGTACAGTATAACCTCTAAACATGGTATGTGTTTTGTGTACTTCCAGTGTCAACTCCAGGAAAAGGCGACACAAGGAAGATGAAGAGGACGAGGCAGTAAGAATCATGCAAGAAATCCACAAGAAACAGTTGCGAGTGTTTGAATTGCAAGAAAAGAAGGTCCTGTTGGACATTTATTTAATGGAACAGGAAATAATAATTAAAGAAAAGTTATGACTTGCCAGAGTGGCATAATTCAGTTAATTGACAATCATGTTAAAGAAAAATAATTAATGAATAAATTATATATTTTCCTTTCACTTGAGGTGATCTTGTCGTATCATGATTCCTAGCGGGCGAAGTAATTATTGATTACAAGCTGACGCCATCTGTTTCCTGTCATATCATCACGTAGATCAGCAGGCACTTCATCATCTGGTAAGTCTGCCTGCAGGTGAAGTTCACCGTGCTGCATAGCGAGGTTATGTAGTACAGCAGTTGCCACGATGATTTTCTGGGTTTTTCGTACTTTCCTTGGCCGACCCTGTGCTAGTTGCAAGCAATCATCTGCATTTTCCGTATCAGTGTTATGCACTGTTAAAAGAAGTAAAAGACACAACGGTTCCATCTGATGGATACTGTTTACTTGCTTAGGGCAAATTAAAAACTGTAGAATATGTTTCGTCTACTTTGTAAATAAAGCTTTTAGAAAGTTTTAGGGTCCACCTTATTCAATCCTATACAATTTGATGTGTGGATATAATTACAACATATTATGTTTATTCCGAACTAGTTTCGACGCTATACTGCGTCATCATCAGCTGAACAGAGGCATTGGAAAACTGGCAGTCATATAAATATTATCAACATCAACATTATGACAAATTAAAATCTTATAATATTACAATTAAAACAAATATATATTAGAAATATATAGTGTTTGTCCTTCCTTTCTCAACAAGTCGAAGACTTGAGTCTGTTGTACCAAATTATTAAAACCATATGCAATCAGGTTCACTATAATTATTGTAATTTTAAGGTGAATTAAAGTTGAAATTCACACACAAAGTTATTAAAATATTTACGTTCATAAACTTCGCGAACGATAGGTTAGAGATCCCACATGGCGCGGCGCGGCTCTGGCGATGTCACAGAGGTTAGAAATTCACCATGGCGCCCCTCGGACAATGTCACAGCGGGCTAAGCTATGCTGCCAACTTAGGAATTAGTTTCAAGACCAGGCTTGTGAAAAGTTCATTGGACTGGCTTGGTTAGGTGGGGCTTGTAATAAGACAACTGGGCAGGGGGTAACAAAGTGGTCAACAGGCCTCTAGCATCCCACACACATCACAAGGTACGACGCGATTAACAACCCTGTGACTAATTAAAACAACCTTCGGACAGCACTCCAGCCTACGAGATCCTTGCTCAAGACTAGCATTTCCTAATTGCTTGTACGTTCTCGCGTAACAGGTTGCCGCTATTATATGCTAGAGTATTCAGGTGTCTCTTTAAATTCAAAAAACTTTAGCATATATTTTTCTCACGTTCGATCGATGCATGCGGGAAAATTGTGGCCAAGGACAAATATTTTTTGACGATGGATGCAATAAAACTATAGTTCGAGAAACGATAGATGTGGGGAAATTTAACATTGGTTTATACGGAACATTTTTGGGACCGAATAAATTGAACGATGGATACGGGAAAACGACAGTTCCGGGAACGATGCATCGAGGTTCTACTGTATATAGAAATGCTGTTTTGTAGTATGGGCCCTAATTACAGGTACCACTTCAATTATTATTACCACAGTGTTAAATCTTCCAAACATTTCTTTTTCCAGTGAAAGTAATTTTGGTAGGCAAGTTGCTTTATGGAAACGTGTGCTAAAAATATTGAATGAACATATTTTACCTGGGAACATAAATGCTTGTGTGAAAATTTGATACATTGAACACGTGAAATATGTACTTTGTACGTAAATTGTAGTATTTTATCCTTTGGCTTTCCGTCTTTCAGTTCAGATACACTTATGTGTTCTCATGGTACCTTTCCTTGTACTGACAGGTGTAAAATTTGCTAAACAACTTTGCAGGTCTTCTATATTGCATGCAAATTTATATATTATAACAAACCTTGACTATTGGCATTCATGATATAGATGTTGATTCCCATAGGGAATCTGAAATATTTGTCCTGAATGAGCAAATTTATAATACCAATATAAATGGTCCGTTATTGGACATTATAAATTTTCCAGCTAGCTCATTCTTGGTTGCCAGCGTTTCGCCCTCGTGTGCTAGGGTGGGCTCATCAGTTGGTACCTAGCACACCTACCAATACGCTGGCTAGTGCATACCGTGGAGGCCACTGCGTAGGCTAACTGGAGCCACCGGCAGTGCCAATGCACTAAGAGACTTTGTCTCATCACTAAAAATTGATGCCTGCTTGGCCATCAGATGATATAGATGTTGATTCCCATAGGGAATCTGAAATATTTGTCCTGAATGAGCAAATTTATAATACCAATATAAATGGTCCGTTATTGGACATTATAAATTTTCCAGCTAGCTCATTCTTGGTTGCCAGCGTTTCGCCCTCGTGTGCTAGGGTGGGCTCATCAGTTGGTACCTAGCACACCTACCAATACGCTGGCTAGTGCATACCGTGGAGGCCACTGCGTAGGCTAACTGGAGCCACCGGCAGTGCCAGTGCACTAAGAGTCTTTGTCTCATCACTAAAAATTGATGCCTGCTTGGCCATCAGATGATATAGATGTTGATTCCCATAGGGAATCTGAAATATTTGTCCTGAATGAGCAAATTTATAATACCAATATAAATGGTCCGTTATTGGACATTATAAATTTTCCAGCTAGCTCATTCTTGGTTGCCAGCGTTTCGCCCTCGTGTGCTAGGGTGGGCTCATCAGTTGGTACCTAGCACACCTACCAATACGCTGGCTAGTGCATACCGTGGAGGCCACTGCGTAGGCTAACTGGAGCCACCGGCAGTGCCAATGCACTAAGAGACTTTGTCTCATCACTAAAAATTGATGCCTGCTTGGCCATCAGATGATATAGATATCTATATCATCTGAATGCACTAAGAGACTTTGTCTCATCACTAAAAATTGACGCCTGCTTGGCCATAAGATGATTGGTAGGTGTGCTAGGTACCAACTGATGAGCCCACCCTAGCACACGAGGGCGAAACGCTGGCAACC
Organism: Anabrus simplex; assembly: GCF_040414725.1. NCBI lineage: Eukaryota > Metazoa > Arthropoda > Insecta > Orthoptera > Tettigoniidae > Anabrus > Anabrus simplex. The sequence goes on along the minus strand of NC_090266.1, from coordinate 169,723,872 downwards.
AAGAATGAGCTAGCTGGGAAATTTATAATGTCCAATAATGGACCATTCATATTGGTATTGGCATTCATATCAATGTAAGTATAATAGAATGTACACATCAAAAAAAGTTTTGCATCACCTTGGAACAAAGAGTTCCTGACTTAATAAAATAAAATGTATAGAGATACCATATCAGCATTATTTATCATCCAGCAAAACAACAAATGAGATCCTCTACAACAGTACAGCGTTGCCTTCTCAATTTGAATTCACCGCCTGTGGGTGGGGGACGCAGACGAAGAACACACCCACGGTATCCCCCCCCTGTTGTAAGGGGTGACCAAGGGATGATTGAATTAGAACCATGAAACTACTGTGATTACTACCACCACGCGGGGAACACCATGGGTCGCTTTTACTTGCGCCTAGTACCACTATGTTAGGTACCAAATAGGTTTGTGATTAGTAGCAAAAGAGTACGGTGCCGGCTTTTACACTACCTGTGATTAGTACCACTATATGAGCAACACCATGGTTCTGGCTTGCCTATGATTAGTATCCACTATATGAGGAACACCACGGGATAGCGCGAGTCCCTGTGGTTAGTACACTTACGTGATGAACACCTTAGGTTTGAGTTTCCTGTAAATGATGCCGCAATGTGCGAAACACCACAGGTCTGTATTGCATGTGTGAATTTCATTACCTGTGAGTAGAGTGGAATACCGCGAGTCTACGCTACTTTTGATTAGTACCGCACCATGACAAATACCATGGTTCTATTTTCCTAGTGATAAGTACCATTATGAGGGGCCGATGACATGGATTTTGGACCCCTTTAGACTAAAAGCATCATCGATTCAGTATTATGCTATAAACGCTGTCCCTTGGTCAGTAATACTATTATTTCATGTCAGTTTCTGTGAATGCGAGACATTGCAGGTCGGATCCACTGATTGTTTTAAATTCATATCCATCCAATCATTCTTCGTCCTCACGTTTTGAATTCTGGTCAGTTGAGGATTTTGGACTTATAAATTGTCATTCCATTTTGTCTCAATTTGTGCCATTAGGGGCCGATGACCTAGATGTTAGGCACCTTTAAAGAGCAAGCATCATCATCAATTTGAATTCCTGAATACAGCACACACCAGTACCTTTAATACTGGGTAAACATGCCCCCTTGCATTGATGCATGCCTGAATTTGTCTTGACATACTGTATGCTGCTCCACAATGGTGATTCGGCATAAATCTCAAAGAGTGGTTGATGGATCATGACATCCATAAACAGCTTCTTTAAATCCCAGGTATATTCGATGGGGTTCAAATTCGGGTACACTTCAGCTACTATAGTCGTGTAATATCATGATCATGAAGGGTGGTGCCCTGCGTGACTAGGAATGTTGTACGATTGCCCTACATAATGCCACCCCTAAACCTCAGGGAACCACAACTTTGCTGAATGTGCTTGCCAGTGTGTCTGAGACATGAAGCCTGACCAGATTGCCTCCAAACTCATTGCCAATGATCGTCAGGAATAAGGCTTGTGCAACACTCATCAGTGAAAAGAACTTCATGCTAATTCTGAAGAGACTGTTCAGCATAATGTTGTGCCAATCTTTACCACACCCCTTGATGCCTAGGTTTGAGATCTGGGCCTTGAGAGTGATGTTGTGCCTTGTGTAACCTGTTTCTCACAGAGTTGAAACACTGCAACCTGTGACTGCCCGAAAATCATTATTCAGCATGGTGGCATTGCATTCAGGGTACTTCAAAGCTGAAATTCAAAGATAACGGTTATCACATGCATTTGTAGCCCTTGGATGACCTATGCAAGGCAAGTCGGCAAGAGTTCCTGTCTCCCTGTACCGCTTCCATGTTTGAACCAAATCACTTTAATTACGGCCCCCACGTTGAGCAACTGCCATTGTTTACCATCCGTCTTGACATAATGTGAATATGCATACATGTTCACATGTCGACATTGCACGTTATGTCATCCTAGATACTACACTGCTTAGAACATGGCTCTAATTCTTTCACACTAGTGCTACAACTTCAACTGAAATACTACCTCCCATTTGAGCGTGGCATTATGCCTGTGGATTTGGGTATGTTTACAAACATCCTAAGGGTCATCTTTTTGTTCTGTCAAGATAGCAACACAGTTAAATGATACACAGGGGGTGATTCAAAACTTTTTTTTTTTTTTTAAATGTGTATTTTTGAATGACAGAGAATATTAAGTTTTATTTTCTCCTGTGCTAAGCTTTTACTTTTAAGATCAACCCAGTAGAAATGCATGTTAGCTTTGTAACGTTCCAGACGTCACAGTGTAATTATGTTAATTTTATTATGTGTAATTAATTCAGGAATTTAACGTCATGATATTTATCATGGTATGTAATTTTATTATAATTCATGTTTAATCATTTGCTCACTATCATTTCATTACTTTGTAACTACGACTTGTAAACGAGGGCTGTATATCCTAATATTCACTTAGATTCTTGCGACATTCGTTTAAATTTAACTTGCAGTAGATTTCCTCTATCTTGCCACATCACCGAGGAAGAAGGAAGGACAAATTTAGACATCAAATTCTGGGAAAAGCGAGCACGTGTTCAAGCGTTGTAACGACAGCTACCGTATTTCGACCAGAATAATTCAAACTGATCACCGCCTATATTTTCAAAGGAGTGTCATGTTGCCATGGATACTGAGTGAAAGGGCTAATAGAAGAACAGTTGATATCTTGGTTGGGACCCATCTACTCTAATATCTGGAGTGGGGAGAGACGTGTCAACTGATTGGACCACGTGTAGCGACCTGTAATTAGAGCCAGAGAAGGTTATAAAAGGGCGTGTTGGAGCTCTTGGCATCATTCGTTTTCTGCATTCGTTATTATTAATCTTCTTGATTCTTCGATCTTGTATTTCGCTGTAGGTCTGAGAACTTGTCTTATGGTTGTTGTACCATAGTGGACTAGTGTGATAGTTTATCACTTCTACATTAATTACTTCGTTACCACGACGTGGTACTTAGGAATTTCTGAATGAGGGGTGTATAGCCACTCTCATCAGGAAGTACGTACAGCTCGGCTACTAGACCGGTTTGTACCAGTCTAAGACAATAGGTAGTATTAAACTAGATAGAAATGAAACTTCAGGGCACATTTTCAGTAAAGTTGGAAGGATTATTAATTGAGTATCCTCTCCACATAACCCAAGGAGGTTTTTCTAACTATGACTTAGGGCTCATCTCCAATATATGGGATAGAGCATAATAGGGAGTGTTAGTGTCGAAGCCATCTTCCAATTAGTGGTCGGTGCACTTAGCAAGGCAGGAATGGTACTTAGCTGCAGATGAAGATATCTCAAAGACGACCGGTGATGTTCCAGCTACAAGGATGGAAGCTTTCCAAGGACCAGCAGAACAAGACTACATGGTGAGCAAACGAGTTAAAAATATTGCAAGTTTTCGCGAAGTAGAGTCATTCAACTTTTTGTTAAATTCATTTCCTATTTTAAATTCAGTTCTCGTTAAACCGTCGTCATTTATATTCAATATAATAAATAGTATTTTCCTAGTTCACTTTAATCAATCTGCCTTAATTAGCCTTTTGATTTCTAATTCTCCTGCTTAATGATTAGTGCACTACCCCTGTGATAAGAGTCCGTCCAAGCTTGATTATAAATTTTTATCTTTAAGTCATCAACTTAAAGATTGGCGCCCTTAGCTTGCATGGTTGCATTTCTCGTTCAATGATTTTTCTCCGAGAGGGGAAGTCACAGCTTTAATTAATAGAAGTAACTATTGAGAACACCATTGTAAGATCATGTTTGGATATTTATGTAGAATGTTATTGCTGGCACTCAGTGGCATAGTTAGATATTTCCCACCCTTAGGCCCACAGTAAATGCTGCCCCTCATGTGTAATGAACTTGTTGATTTACATTTAAATTTCATAAATTTGTAATGTTTGTTTATGGCTCACCCAAAATGTCCTAGAATGTTTCGCATCACAACTTGAACTACAGCTTCCTTTTCTTTCCTCCTCTTCTTATGTTTGCTACCACTAAATAGCTTCCTACAGTCACTCGTGTTGTTTTAAAATTGAAATAGAAACTTAAATCATAATGTGGGAACAATGTTCACAATAAGTAAAACAATAAAACAATGTTTCCGCCATGACGATAAGTAAACTTGTGTCCTCGTTCCACGGTGGTGTAGCTCTTTCCAGGCACACCTGCAATGCAGGTGAGCTGTATGTACCATTTTAACCACAGACCAGTCCTCCTCCCATTCTAAAATTTCTGGCAGTACCAGAAATCAAACCTGGGCCCCGCCCGAGGATGGCAGCTAATAGGACTAACAGTTACTCTACAGAGGTGGACACCATGATAACGATATGTTCATGCTAAAAATCATGTTACAAGAACACTGTAAACTTAAAAAAAAAAAAAAAAAAAAAAAAAATCTCTTTGCATGCATTCTGCAACAAATATATCCATAAACTTCACTTCTAAGGATGCAGCAGAATAAACTGTACTGAAATTAGACATGTTCTATACATCAGGATACGTCGTTATAATATGCAACGGGACAACGGCAACATGTATCTGTCAGTGCAGCCTGTGCAGAAGCTAAAATTATCAGTGGAATACTGTGTAGGAGGGATACTGACTAGAGGGTGAACAGAGATTTAAATGAGACTATGGAGTGTGTATGTGAGAAGTTAGGAGTGAGATTTGTAGATCCTAATGGGTGGATAAGAGATTGGGATCTGTGCTCAGACAGGCTTCATTTGAATGACAGTAGTATGTATATGTTAGGAGGTTTCTTTAGAAAGATTGTAGGGAGGTACATTCAGGGAAACAAGATGGGCTAGGGAACAGTGATAAGAGTACAGGAAGCTGGAAGTCAAGTAAGGATGATATATAGTTTTTAGTGTTAAACTGTGGAAGTATTGTAAAGAAAGGAATAGAATTAATTTAATAGATACCAGACATTGTAATAGGAGTTGAATCGTGGTTTGGAAGTGATATTATGGATGCAGAAATTTTCTAATGGGAATGGAGTGTTTGTTCTAGAGACAAGATAGGAACGGTAAGAGGAGAATTATGCGTACTGGTGAAACATTCATTTTTAAGCTATGATGAAGTTGAGAAACATGAAATTCTAGGTGTAAGGTTCATCTCTAAAGGTAAGAGACACCTTCATGTTTTTGGAGTGAACAGACCTGGAAAGGGTGGCACTGACGCTGATGTGTAATTATTTGATAAGTTAATTAGTTATGTTGGGAACGATACAGAGAGGAACGTTATTGTAGCTGGTGATCTAAATTTACCAAATATTAACTGTAAACGTGAAGCAGATAATTACAGGCCAGTCAGCTTGACGTATGTTGCATTTAAACTATGGGAAAGAGTATTATATTAGACATATTTGCAAAATTACTGATTTGATAGAAGGCAGTTTGGGTTCAGGAAAGGTTATTCCAGTGAGTCTCAGCTGGCAGAATTCCAGCATAATATAGCAGATATTTTATATTCAGGAGGTGCAATGGGTTGTATCACTATTGAACTATCCAAGGCTTTTAATTGGGTGGATCATCGGAGACTACTGAAGAAATTAGAGTGGACAAAAGAGTGGTTTGAATGGTTGGCTAGATTTCTAGAATATGAACTCAGTAAATTAGAGTAGGTGGAGGATTATCTGATCCTGTAATTAAGAGAGGGGGAGATAGTTGAATGTGAACTTCTATATTGGACAGTATTTTTGGTATCTGATTTTATATATGAGGGTAGTTTACCTCCCTGTAATTTGTTGGGTGTCCTGGTGACAAAAAATTTTCAGTTGCTTTTCTTTATAAAGATTATATTTTTCTATGAGGAACAGTAAAATCACCTCTTTACAATATTTGAAATGGTTGGGATAATTTCACCTCTTTAATACAATTTTCCCCTGGAAAGAAAACAGATGTCTTATTTCTTGACCCCTTAAAACCTATCAAAAAGGAAGTATCTATCTGGGGGGATATATATATTTTTTTAAATAGCTGATTGACATTGTCAGTAGTGTCACACCAGGTAAGTTGGCCATGCGGTTAGAGGCGCACGGCTGTGAGCTTGCATCTGGGAGATCGAATCCCACTGTCGGCTGCCCTGAAGATGGTTTTCTGTGGTTTCCCATTTTCACACTAGACAAATGCTGGGGCTGTACCTTAAGGCTATGGCCACTTCCCACTCCTAGGCCTTTCCTATCCCATCATCACCATAAGACCTATCTGTGTCAATGTGACGTAAAGCCACTAGCAAAAAAAAAAAAAAAAAAAAAAAAAAAAAAAAAAAAAAAAAAGTCTCACCAAGGTGGCCGGCCAATGTGCCAGGGATTTGTTCATGATATTATCAGTCTCATGAAACTACAACCATTCATTGTTTTAGAAGTAGCTGTGTTCTGTGTAATAGCTGATTTCACATTTGTGAGGATTTGAACTGAGAAACAATGGAAAATCTCTTTTAGGAAGGAAGACAGTTTGATTTAATTAACAACTCTTCTTTGTCTTGTTAATGAGGTATAAATGCACCCCGCTCTAAATGATGTGATTGGATAGGAGCCATGCTTCAAATTACTAAACCTTTAGGTCATGAATATTGATAAATCTGTTGTCTTCAGCAAAAATTGCAAACGCTTGTAGTCTTAAATGTGCATCTTTTTTATGACTTGTATCGTGCTGTATATTTCTGCTAATGATATGTGAAATATTTGTTTGAAGAATTTTAATAACATGTTCATAACATAACTCTATATACTTCATAATGCTCTAACAGTTACTTCTGTATATTTATTTCAGCCTTTCTGTTTAAACCTGCATGAAGCATTAAGAGGAAGTAGATCCTCTGACTGCTGTGAAATGTCTGGCTTAGTGTGCCTCTGTAACAAGAAACATAGCACATTTACAAATCTCTATCAGTAAATTATTAATATTTCAAAAACGAGACATGATAATACAGAAAAATTTATTTATGTTGCTCTGTTTTATTCGTAACTTTTCTGTTTCTCTTTACAAATTTTACACTTTGAATGGATAGTACTAGGGACCTGAAAAAATCGCATTTGCGATAAATGCAAATTTTTTAATCTTATACTGAATCCAAGCCTACGGTAATTCTAATCTATATATATAAAGTAGCTTGTCCTGACTGACTGACTGATTCATCATCGCCGAGCCAAAACTACTGGACATAATGAAATGAAATTTTGGGAATACATTCATATTAAGATGTAGGTGCTCGCTAAGAGAGGATTTTTGGGTATTCCTTCGCTAAGGGGGTGAAAAGGGGGTTGAAATTTTTAAATGAGTGTATCTATATCTCAAAACTTTAAAAGTTTACAGATGTAAAAATTGGTATTTAGAATGTTCATTAAAAATAAAGAAGCACGTATTTCTTTGTTTTTGGAAAATTCCAATAGGAGGGGTGAAAAGAGGTGAAAAAGGGGTTGAATGCCTTTAAAGAGAATATTTATATCTCAGAAACTGAAGATATTACAGACCTGAAAATTGGTGTTTGGGATCTCCTTTAAAAATAAAGAAACACGTATTTTTTGTTTTTGGAAAATACAATTCATGGTGGGGCTGAAAAGGGGTTGAAATTTTAAAATGAGTGTATCTATATCTCAAAACTTTTAAATCTTATAGATGTAAAAATTGGTATTTAGAATCTCCTTTAAAAATAAACATAAATTTTTTTGTTTTTGGAAAATACCAATAGGAAGGGTGGAAAAGGGTGAAAAACGGGTTGAATGCCTTTAGTGTAGTTACTAATATTTCAGAATCTGAAGATATTACAGACCTGGAAACTGGTGTTTGGGATCTCCTTAAAAAATAAAGAAACACGTATTGTTTTACTTTCGGAAAATCCAATTAATGGGGGGGGGGGGGGGGTGAAAAGGGGGTGAATTTTTAAAATGAGTGTATCTATATCGCAAAACTTGGTGTTGAACTTCTTTTAATTAGGCTACTGATATCTCAAAAATGAAGATGTTACAGACGTGAAGTTTGATATTTGGAATATGCTTTAAATGTAAAGAAACACGTATTTTCGGAAAATCCAATGAAGGAGGCCGGGTGAAAGAATTCAAAAATTAAATGACTTAATTGTATGAGAATACATACATTTAATAAAAATAAAGTTGTTACAGACATGAAAATTGGTATTTGTATTTCCTTCAAAAACAAAGACAAATGCGTTTTTTTTTTTGGGGGGGGGGGGAACCATCTTGCGGGGCGGGAGTGAAAAGGAGTTGAATTTTTTTCACGAGGACACATACATAAAAAACTGAAGAAGTTCGAGTCGTGATAATCGGTATTTAGAAGATCCTTTACTATTAAAGAAACAAGTAATTTTTTTGCCGGAAAATTCATTTGGGTGGGGGGGAGTGTGAAAGGAAGTGAAAGAAAGTTAATTATTTTTATGGGGATACTTATATCTCAAAACTGAAGGTATTAGACGTGAACATTTGTGTTTGGAATCTCCTTTAAACATAAAGAAGCACGCCTTTTAATTTGGGGGGGGGGGGTGGATATAATTTTAACGGTGGTGGGGTGTAAAAGGAGGTGAGACCAATTGATTTTACTGTTCATAATGTACTTATAAGGAGCCTCCGTTGCTCAGGCGGCAGCGCGCCGGCCTCTCACAGCTGGGTTCCGTGGTTCAAATCCCGGTCACTCCATGTGACATTCGTGCTGAACAAAACGGAGGCGGGACAGGTTTTTCTCTGGATACTCTGGTTTTCCCTGTCATCTTTCATTCCAGCAACACTGTCCAATATTTCATTTCATTTGTCATTCTTCGATCATTGCCCCAAAGGAGTGGTTCGGCAGCCGGCACAATTCCTATTGTCGCCGCTAGATGGGGCTTTATTCATTCCATTTCTGACCCTGTCGAATGACTGGAAACAGGCTGTAGATTTTCGATGTACTTATTCTGATCATATACCGATCATTTTTAATCTTTCTGGGTTCGATTTCAACAGCCTTCCTTCGGAGAACGTTCTTAGATTACAGTAGAATCTCGTGGCATATAAATAAAAATTTTAACACATTTGAAATAAACAATAGGAATGAGATTGATCGTCTAATTGTTCACCTCTATAATAAGGTCAATAATGCACGGAAGTATGTCATTCGTATCGCCAGAAATCCCGCACACTTGCCTACGCGCGGCAATGGTGCTGGTCACATTGACAACAACGACAATGGCAGCAGATGTAATTTACCGCCAAGAAGCGGTCTTGCATCTTGCTGTGGGGTCCAGAACATCTAATAATAATAATAATAATAATAATAATAATAATAATAATAATAATGTTCTGGACCGTCGTCAAATTGTGCGGACCACGCTGGAAACGGGTCCTGGCCTGGTAATGACTACGAATACAGTCCAGCCGCAGGTTCAGTACTGACAAGGCACCCAAGACGACACCACGCCGGATCTCCTGAAGGATTTGATCCATACTAAAAATGCTTTTAGGAAAAGATGGCAAACATTTAGGGACCCAAGTGACCGCAAGGTATACCGGAACCTAGCCCGGGAAGTACGAAATCGATTGCTGGAAAAAAGATCGAAAAATGTGAGGAACATTGCCGTAATCTCTCAGAAAACGAGTCAGATCGTGAATCTTGGCGGATTCTCTCAGAAAACGAGTCAGATCGCGAATTTCGGAGGATTATATATAAAACGTTAAGCATTCAATTATAAATTTCAGTATAGTACCGTAGCGAAGCACGGGTATCTTGCTAGTGTGGAATAAAATAATTTTTACACATAAATAGAAGTGCAACAAAATGCGAAATTAGTATGAATATGCAATTTTGGTGTGAATTCTGCAAAAATGTGCTATTTTACTGGCGAAAACAACATATTTAGGCAAAATCGTCAGAAATACTCAAAATATGATGCATAAATCTTTCAACTGTTCCGATCGATGAAGAAAAGTAGCCGATCGATTGCTGCTTGCTGACTTTAATCAAGATTTACAATGGGAATAGCAAGGGGAATAAAATCTGTATCGATTATTATCGAAATCTAAATTGAGTGTCTCAGAAATAATGAGATAGACGCAGCATTGTTTTCCTGTTTTTCAAAATTGAAATTAGTGAAGAGAAGAAAGTCGAGCAATCGTTTAGATTATGGGGTGCACGACAAAAGCTGCGCATGAAAGGGCTCAGCAATATGCAAAGGATGGTTTATATGCCACAGATTCAACGACAGTGTTTTGCAAATATTGTAATTGCTGAATTGGTTGGGAAAAAAAGATAGCATTGTGAAACATGTTCAGTCTGAAAAACACGTGGGTAAGCGACGCGATAACGAAAGTTCAACCCCTGCTTCTAGTACGTCTCAAAGAAAGCAATCTTCTGTGCTTACACAGATATTTGTAAACGACAAAAATTTTCCAGAGATAACTTCTCGAAATGCACAGTTGAAGTATTTGCCAAAGCAAATATACCTCTAGAAAAACTGGAAAGCAAAGAGCTAAGAGCCTGGATTACTGAGTTTTCAAATGAAGAACGTGAAGTATATTTACCGGGTAAGTTTTAATTTCATTGATCGGGTACGTTTTAGGTATTACGACATCGAAACCACGTGCAAAATTGAAGGATACCAAATTTGAGTGCGATTTCCTTATCGAACTATCTTACCGGTATCCAGTTGATCCAATAATATTACGTTATTTTGTTATAATTTGAGGTCTTTCTTCCTTTGTAGAAGTTGCATCTGACCACCAGAAAAGAACAGCAGAGGCTGTAGTGGGGAAGAACATCAACATACTCTGTGATGAAACTGCAGATAGAATGGGCCATTGTTTTTATCATCATATTCCAAGTCCCAGCCAGATCGAAAAGAGAGCTGCATGTTGTTTCTGTGAACTATCTTGATGCGGGAAATGCTACAAACTGCTCTCGTGCTGTTTTAGAAGCTCTGCGCATTTATAGAGTACCATATGATGCAGTTAAAGTGTTTGTTAGTAACAGTGCCCCCTACATGATCCGGTGTTATAAAACATTAAGTGTGGTCGTAGGGATATCATTTAATGTATGTACAGTGCTGAGCACATAAGATCAGCTTGGTTGGCAATAGTTGGGTCGCAGTGATGACAGATTTAAATCATGTAGTTGCGATAGTAAAGTCTGCATTTTTGAACATAAGAAAGTGAAAATACACTGACTGACAGAGCAAATGCAACACCAAGAAGGAGTGGTTCGAAAGGGATGAAAGTTGGGGAAAAAACAGAGACGGCACGGACGAATAATTGATGTTTATTTCAAACCGATATGCAGGTTACACAATGCGCACGGCATCGACTCAGTAGGATGTAGGACCACCGCGAGCGGCGATGCACGCAGAAACACGTCGAGGTACAGAGTCAATAAGAGTGCGGATGGTGTCCTGAGGGATGGTTCTCCATTCTCTGTCAACCATTTGCCACAGTTGGTCATCCGTACGAGGCTGGGGCAGAGTTTGCAAACGGCGTCCAATGAGATCCCACACGTGTTCGATTGGTGAGAGATCCGGAGAGTACGCTGGCCACGGAAGCATCTGTACACCTCGTAGAGCCTGTTGGGAGATGCGAGCAGTGTGTGGGCGGGCATTATCCTGCTGAAACAGAGCATTGGGCAGCCCCTGAAGGTACGGGAGTGCCACCGGCCGCAGCACATGCTGCACGTAGTGGTGGGCATTTAACGTGCCTTGAATACGCACTAGAGGTGACGTGGAATTATACGCAATAGCGCCCCAAACCATGATGCCGCGTTGTCTAGCGGTAGGGCGCTCCACAGTTACTGCCGGATTTGACCTTTCTCCACGCCAACGCCACACTCGTCTGCGGTGACTATCACTGACAGAACAGAAGCGTGACTCATCGGAGAACACGACGTTCCGCCATTCCCTCATCCAAGTCGCTCTAGCCCAGCACCATGCCAGGCGTGCACGTCTATGCTGTGGAGTCAATGGTAGTCTTCTGAGCGGACGCCGGGAGTGCAGGCCTCCTTCAACCAATCGACGGGAAATTGTTCTGGTCGATATTGGAACAGCCAGGGTGTCTTGCACATGCTGAAGAATGGCGGTTGACGTGGCGTGCGGGGCTGCCACCGCTTAGCGGCGGATGCGCCTGGACCCCTCGCACGTGCCACATGTCCCTGCGCCAACCATCTTCGCCACAGGCGCTGCACCGTGGACACATCCCTATGGGTATCGGCTGCGATTTGACGAAGCGACCAACCTGCCCTTCTCAGCCCGATCACCATACCCCTCGTAAAGTCGTCTGTCTACTGGAAATGCCTCCGTTGACGGCGGCCTGGCATTCTTAGCTATACACGTGTCCTGTGGCACAAGACAACACGTTCTACAATGACTGTCGGCTGAGAAATCACGGTACGAAGTGGGCCATTCGCCAACGCCGTGTCCCATTTATCGTTCGCTACGTGCGCAGCACAGCGGCGCATTTCACATCATGAGCATACCTCAGTGACGTCAGTCTACCCTGCAATTGGCATAAAGTTCTGACCATTCCTTCTTGGTGTTGCATTTGCTCTGTCAGTCAGTGCATAATTATTTACAATTCTTAATGTAGGGGTAGCGTGCCTGCCTCTTACCCAGAGGCCCCAGGTTCGATTCCTGGCCAGGCCAGGGATTTTTACCTGGATCTGAGGGCTGGTTCCAGGTCCACTCAGCCTACATGATTACTATTGAGGAGCTATCTCACAGTGAGATAGTGGCCCCGGTCTCGAGAGCCAAGAATAACAGCCGAGAGGATTCGTTGTGCTGACCACACGACACCTCGTAATCTGCAGGCCTTCGGGCTGAGCAGTGGTCGCTTTGTAGGCCAAGACCCTTCCAGGGCTATTGTGCCATGGGGTTTGGGTTTGGTTTACAATTCTTAACATCAAAGTATGTTGCTTCAAAGGAAGCAAAGCTTTTTCCTGCACCTGTCATAACCCGATGGAATAGCTGGTTTCAGGCTGTCTTCTGTTTGAGTGCTTACTTTACTGATGTTACATTTTTTTCAAGATGTCTCACATGAAAGACAACAACTGTGGTATTAAGTACCTGACTGATCTGAGTGACCGCGAAGTGAACAGGCTTCACTCCCACATGGTTTTTGTCACAGATCATGCAGCTGGATTGGTTGACCTTACTGAACTTGAAGGGTCTCTGTATTCTACTTCTCATCTCCTTTCCCCCAAACTGCATAACCTTGATGCCAGTTTTACCTTCATTTGTGAGGGGAATTTTTCTGCGGCAACTAACGATGCTTTGCTTAAGCTCACTCCTCTACAGCAGGCTGCATGTAGAAACACATTTGTCAAAGCTGCTCATTCTTCACAGTGCAAGCTAGCCACATTGAAAGCTAAAGACCCCAACCATAAGCATTTTGTGTCAATTTCTCAAGCTTTGTATCCAAAAAATATATTTTTGAATAACACTGATAAATTAGATGAGCTTGAGAAATTGTTTGGAGTAACAGATCTCTCACGAAACAATATCTGGTCTGGTTACTGTCCTCTGAAACATGCAATTCAAACCCAGATGAAAGAAAGTGAAAAACGTGATTTCATGCTTGCATTAACTGCAGTTCAGACAGAGTTCATCATATTTGCTAAATACTGTCTTGAGTTGTTGTGGACCCCAATGAATAATGTAGATAGCGAGCGCGTGTTGTCTCATTACAACACAGTGGTTACAGACAGACGGTGCAATTTGAAAAAAAGCAATGCCAAAGTACTGACAATGCTTTCATTTGAACAATGAATTTGTATTGTGTGTGAACCAAGGACAATAACTGCACTTCATAAACTTGGAATCGTTAACCCTCCGTCGGGTGCACTTCTGAACTAAACAAAATCAGGCGCAGCCAGTTTGAGGGGCCACCCATATATTTTAACCCCTCCTCTCTACCTAATAGTTTGCTTAGGATCTAATACTTTGCTAGGATCTAAAGAAGGCAAATATACCAAACTAATGGGAAAGAAAGTGTTTATTACATGAAATAAAGCTTAAACTAAAACAACATAAATTGATCATTTATCACAAAAGAAATTTTAAAATTAGACGAATTAAACATTATAAAAGAAAAGAACTGAAATACAAAGGTACAATACACTGTCTTCTGACAGGGGACCATCATTCTTTGCCGCAGTTGTGAGCAGAAACCTACGATGAATCTTCAGAATCAGCACCTGAGTAACAGGCCTGGCACTGCAGTTTTACGTGGCTTAGACAGATCGGTTCATGACAATTATGACACTCTTAATTTGTCATCCTTCTGAATCCTGTTTCAGCCATGCAAGTACCACACTTGCGTCTTTTGGGAAGTATGAAGGAAGACGTTTCACATTCTTTTTGGGGCAAAAACTTTTTCGAGCGCAATTGCGGCTGAGTAGGCATTCCACTTGTGTTCAGACTTCGCCAGGCTAGATGTCCAATCACTAGTTGTTGTGACAAAGTTTTGAGGAAGATTTTCCTTCTTAGTGCTTCCACTTCATTTCCAATCGAAATCACTTGGGTGTTTATGCCGGCTATGTTCATACAGGCAACGAAAATGACCATCACACAGCGTCTTGTGTTCCGGCTCACATTGAAAGTTGCAGACATTTGGTCAGCTGTGTCAACTCCACCTTTGGTCATATTGTAGAATGTAATCCCTTGTGGTTTCTTCTGCACTCCAGTAGATTGATCAGTGGCATCAGTTTCACAGAGTGATGGAACGAGAATAACATTTTTCCCTTTCTTTGGTGTGTATGAAACCAAATTGTTACCATTGTTGAATCCGAACAAGCTGCTATGTTGATCCCTCCCTCTGACATTGACAAAACTGGGTGGCAACTGCTTTTTATTTTTTCTTACTGTCCCAACATATGACAGCTTCTTCTCTTTCAAATCATTTACCGGATCAATGTCTGAAAACCATTTGTCACAGGTTATGTTACGCCCTGTTTCAAAAATAGGCTCAGCCAATCCTTTGACCACGTCGTTTGGCTTATTGCTTACTACATATGGCTCTTCAGGCTGTCTTCCTGCACAAATTTCCATATTGTAGGTGTATACCATTCTGGCATCAACAAGAGAAAATATCTTTATCCCATACCTGGTGGGTTTAGATCGTATGTATTGTACGAAACCGCACTTTCCACGAAATCCTGGCAACATCCCATCGATTGTGACATTTTCTCCTGGAATGTAGTTCTTTTGACAGTTGTGAACAAAACAATCACACAGTTCACGGATTGGGCAAAGCCAATCATATTCTTTCCGTTGTGAATGGCTCGTTTGATCGTCAAAACGAATACAACGTTTGAGGAACTTGAACCGTTTTTATACTCATCACAAGGCCAAATTTTTCAAGCCCGTCTCCTGCTGTTCCCCATAGCTCCTCCAGACTCTGACAGTTTGCTCTGTAAGCTGCAGCCAGGTACAATAGACCAATGAATGCCTTAATTTCTATGAGGTCTGTTTCCTTTGCATCTCTATCTCTGGCAAATTTGTCTTTGACTGAGTCAGTATATTGGTTAGTATATTTGACAATCAATTCCAAAATATCTGTATTGAACAAACATTCCCAACATTGTAATATGGTTTTACAGTTTCTTGCATCTCCTTTTACACCTGGAAGGTGTGTAATGATGATGTAATGTTGTGCACGACGAACAGCAGCCGAAGATGGCTTTTGGGTCCACTTTGTCTGTTTATCTTTTCCAAGAAAAAAGGCATCCGCTATGTGCTCTTCTTCGTCTTCCTCACCACTAGTCCCTCCTCCTTCCTGTTCAGTTTCTGAGTCCATGTTCTTCAACCTCGTCCTCAGAAGCAATGTCGCTTTCTTCGCCCAAATCCTCAACTAAAGCAGGATCATCACCATTATCCTCAAGGAGGATGCTTCGTATTTCCGCAGCATCCTTGGGGTTGGAGACATCATACATTTTTTGGGCCATTTCAGCAGGAAATCTGAAACTAAAGACATAAATTAGTTATGGACATAACTTTATCAGGCGCACTCGGCCTGAGAGGCCAGGTTCAAAATAGCACTTATTTCTAAAGATATTGACAAATTTCCACACAGAACAAGCGTATTTTGAGTAAAATTAACCACTGCAATAAAAATATATTGAAAAAACTTACCTTCAAAATTATGACACAATCGGGCGCAGTCGGCCTCACAAGCCGCATGGAGACAGGCAGTCAACTGAGATACGGTGTCTTATGCTCTGCCACGAGTCAGGAAACTATTCGGAGGTGCGGCCTGCTAGGGAGTCAAGTGGAGGGAGGGCATGCCAGAACGTGTTTTCCTGGCCTCTCAGGCCAGCTGCGCCCGATGGGGGGGTTGAAATTAATAATACTATGTGATTATTTTAACTTAGTAAATAGATGCTAATTTTGGAAAAAAATAGATGCTAATTTTGAAACAAATAGATGCTAATTTTTCAGGTCCCTAGATAGTACTAATTCTGGACTATTATGGGAGCTTTATATGGAATCGATGGTGCACAACTTTCCTTCTGCAATTCATAGAATACCTTGTATTAAAAGGTTTGCACTTATCCGTGCAAGTTGCCTACGTGGCTCAAGTTGTATAGCTTTGAGTTTATATTATAGAGATGATGGGCTTAAGTCCCACCGTCGGCAACCCAGGAAATGTTTCGCTGTGGCTTCCCATTTTCACATCAGACAAATGCTGGAGCTGTATCTTAATTAAGGGCATGGCCACTACCTTCACAATCCTATTCCTTGACAGGCTATAATTTTATATCTTTATTTCAAAGTACAGTATATCAAGTTTTGGATTCAAACATTTAATTTTGAACACTTCAAAATCAAATGAAAGTATTATATTTCAAAGTCTGGATTTACTATTAAAAGTACAATTCCTCACCAACTTGTAGTCCATATGCAAGATTTCCTTTATTACCAGAAGTAGTTAGTCCTTCCTAGGTTTGAATGGAGGGATTTTTTTAATGATTCCCGTATTTTGGTGAAAAGAAATGTTTTTAACATTCAGGTCACAAGCAAATTAAGACATGTCCTTTTGGGAAAAGGTACATGTGTAATTGAAAGGGAATAAGAGGATTTACTTATATAATGTACATCAAAGCCAGGAAGATGAGGAGGATTGGAACACACATAAGCGTGTGTATTATTTATTGCTTTCATTTTTGTTGTTATATTTAGATTTTTCATACTTTTTAATTGATGTTTAATTAAATTTTTAAAATACTGAAATCTACAAGAATATTTGCAAATTCATGTAGGCCTATGGGAAATAATTCTGCAGTCATTTTGCATTTTTTACATATTTGGCATCTTAATTTCTCTGCTCAGTTGTTCCCTTGCATTGCAGCTGTAAGTTTTGTTTGTAGGTTAGTCCAAAAAAATTTTGCCCTTTTAATATAATATTGTATATATGGTGAGAGTCTTTGTTATTCATGATGTGTTATTATTCTCAGGTCGCTATTCCTGATGCTAACACATTGGTTCAGAATGCAACTGAACATGTGAAAGGTAATTTCACTGGCTTATCACTGTATACAATGAAGGAGAACTTGTTTCCAAGCTTCGGACGCGATTATTCATCAAATGGGGAGATTGTGCAGTTTGCTACTGTCTTTGGTGTTCTGTTCAGTGGAGTGACTGGTATAATGGCTGGGGCAAATATGTCTGGTGAGGAAACAGCTTTGTTACTGCTAGTTTTGAGTTATGTAACTTCTGTCTATATTTTACCTTAGTGCTATCTTGTGTTTCAGGTGAACTTAAGAATCCTGCTCGTAATATTCCACGTGGTACATTGTCGGCTGTGGCATTCACTTTCTTCTGTTATATAATTGTCTCTGTATTGACAGCTGGTACATGCGATCGCTTCCTTCTACAGAACAATTTTATTTTCATGATGCCTATAAATATATGGCCTCCATTTGTGGCCATAGGCATTCTTACAGCAACCTTTTCTGCTAGTTTAAGTAATTTGATTGGCTCTAGCAGAGTGTTGGAAGCATTAGCAAAGGATAATGTATTTGGTGAGTATATTTAGAATTTGCGTTTTAAAAATTATCTTCACATTGAGTTTTTCCAGATTTGAAGTTTTAAATTCATGGTATATGCTACTGCTGTATATTCTGTAATGGTCATTATTTCGTAAGTCTCATTCCTTTTCATTCCTACTAATTTTACAATAGACTGCAGAATTCATTGGGCTGTCATGTATAACCTAATGTAAGTTGTCATTGATAATACTGGAGTTAAAGGAAAAGTAAATTAATTTAGGTTGAATACTTTCTGCACTAAAATATTAGTTTTAATCGAAATATTACTAAACCTTTTTGACAGGTCTTCAAAATTATTCTTAAATATATAACACCACCTTCAGAACTTATGAAATTACTAAACCCATTTTAGTATTTTGAAATACAATCAGTCTTGTAGGCATTTTACAATACATATATTCATAAGCAGTGTATATCATACATTTATGTGCTCTGTGCTTTGATTTGTTGCTCCCAGCTAACCATCTGGATGACGATTGTGGAAACAGGTCTTTTTCTAGTTTATACTTTGAGAAAGGGAGAGAACACAAATGATCTCCTCTGATCTGAAGCTCAGTGTTGTTTGAAACCAAAATGCTGCTTATTGTGGACACTTTAAGAGCTGTCCTGAAAACATTAACTGATTGATAACAATGACCGAAAGAACCAGGTAGAACTTAGAAAAGTTCTTTATTCGTTTGTTACTGCACTACATACAATATAACGAAACATTGTACAGTACAACAAAAACTTAAATGTAGGCCAACTGTATCAGCATCAATTTAAATATTTTATTGTTGTGTGCCCCTGGTTTTCTCCCAGTAGGACATTAATAAAGCGTTCATACTCCTAATGTTTCTGAAAATGTACACTGGTGAGCAAAAAGAAAAATGCAGCACCTCAAATTATTTGAGAAACTGAGATCTATATACAGGTGTTTCACGTAACTTGTGACCTCAATGTTTTTGAAATGAAACAAAATATAACAAATCTAGTATTCTAGGAATGTACCCATGTCTGGAGCTCATGCAGTGGGAAGGTATACACAGTCCAGAAAATTAAATAAGTATCACTTGCAACACAAAGTTACATTTATTTCAATGGATTTATATTTATTTCGTGTAGCGAACTGAAAACTAGAGGTACAGTTCGTGCTAACAGGCTTGGTTTCACTTTTCTGAAATATGTAGACTGTTTCTACAAGACATATGCACCGAGCTCGATAGCTGCAGTTGCTTAAATGCGGCCAGTATTCAGTATTCGGGAGATAGTAGGTTCGAACCCCACTGTCGGCAGTCCTGAAAATGGTTTTCCGTGGTTTCCCATTTTCACACCAGGCAAATGCTGGGGATGTACCTTAATTAAGGCCACGGCCGTTTCCTTCCCTTTCCTAGCCCTTTCCCATCCCATCGTCGCCATAAGACCTATCTGTGTCGGTGCGACGTAAAGCACAAAAAAAAAGGACATATGCAGGCGTTGGTAATGGTACGGGGTGAAGGACACGTGATCTGGATGGCGTTCAGCGTATAATGTCACAACTTTGGTTGCATTTCTGTAACATTCGTTGTAACTTAAAATAATGTCTAGTTTTCTTATTACAGAAGGCCAGCACCTAATAGATGAAATGAAATGAACAAACGCCACCAAAACGGGGTTCAGTGTATTGATACAGAAAGTAACATCCAAAATGTTCGTGAAATGTGTTACAGTACGTTCTATTTTCATGTTTGATACTGATGGAAGTACAGCAGACCTAATCAGGAGACACTAGTACAGTGAACAGTAATAGGTGCTGAACTGATATTGGTTTGGTTCATGCAGGCTTCAGGGACATTGCAACAACCCTTGCTCTGAGTACAGTACCACACGTTGTATAATGTCGGAAACAGTGTCTCTGTTGCCATCCCTTAAAAGTCTACGTCTTTCAGGAGGTATGAGCTTTAGAAAAGTGAAACCAAGTCTGTTATCACTAACTGTACCTCTAGTTTTCAGTTCACTAGAAACAATGTACATGTTCCATTTAAAGAATGTAACTTGGTATTGAAAGTGATAATTGTTTATTTTCTGGGTGGTGCATACCGTCCCATTGTGTGAGCCCATGACATGGGTACATTCCTGCACAACTAGATATTTCTCATTTTGTTTCATTTAGAAAATATTTGAGGTCGTAGAGTTAGGCGAGACATCTTGTATATAAAATAAGAGTTTAGTCACCTGCCGGGCTGAGTGGCTCAGACGGTTAAGGCGCTGGCCTTCTGATCCCAACTTGGCAGGTTCGATCCTGGCTCAGTCCGGTGGTATTTGAAGGTGCTCAAATACGTCAGCCTTGTGTCGGTAGATTTACTGGCACGTAAAAAGAACTCCTGCGGGACTAAATTCCGGCACCTCGGCGTCTCCGAAAACTGTAAAAGAGTAGTTAGTGGGACGTAAAACAAATAACATTATTATTAGTTTAGTCACCGGGCGAGTTGGCCGTGCGGTTAGGGGCGCGCAGTTGTGATCTTGCATCTGGGAGATAGTGGGTTCGAATCCCACTGTCGGCAGCCCTGAAGATGGTTTTCCGTGGTTTCCCATTTTCACACCAGGCAAATGCTGGGGCTGTACCTTAATTAAGGCCATGGCCATTTCCTTCAAACTCCTAGGCGTTTCCTATCTCATCGTCGCCATAAGACTTATCTGTGTCGGTGCGACGTAAAGCCACTAGCCAAAAAAAAAAAAGTTTAGTCTCTACACTGCTCCGAATTAAAAAAATTATTGTGTTTATATATAACTTGTGTCCAGAGTAAGAATGAAATGCAATGTTCAATTTTCTGTCATGTCTATGTACTCTGTGTTTGCATGTATGTACATACATGTGTGAATGTACGGTATGTATGCTCATCGCAAGAAAATGGCTGAACAGAATTTAATGGACATCTCAATGTAAGTTCAGAGAACAAGGTGCTACAGTCTAGGCTATAGAGAATTATGTTCACGCTGGGTAAAATAGTAGTTTAAAGGAGAGTCTAAAATTTAATTCTGAAATATCTGTTATTTATGGCCCTACCAATAAATAATACATAAGGAAAGTTATAGGGAATACAATCTTCAATCATTTGTCGTATACAGTCTTACCGTACCAGTTATAACAGAGGTATTCATGGATTTAGACTTATGTTGCTTAGTCTATATCAGCGAGCATTGCTAACATGGGAATATTATTCAATTGTGTTAACTGGTGATGGTGGTGGTTTTGTTGTGATTGTCTTAAGGTGGAAAGCTGTATGATCATCAGCCCATATCGACAAGAAAAACTGTGAAGATGCCTGTCATAATGAGAAAAGTATCATGAAACTGTCGCTTGAAGAATAAGACACTGAGCAAGTTGGCCGTGGCATTAGGGACGCGCAACTGTGAGCTTGCATTTGGGAGATAATGGGTTTGAACCCCACTGTTGGCAGCCCTGAATATGGTTTTCTGTGGTTTCCCAAATGCGGAGACTGTACCGTAATTAAAGTCACAGCTGCTTCCTTCCCACTCCTTGTCCTTTCCTATCCCATTGTCACCATAAGACCTATCTGTGTTGGTGCAACCTAAAGTCAATTGAAAAAAAAAAAAAAAAAAAGACATTAACCATTAAGAAGAATCCTGTGTGTTTCAACACTGTGTTTCTCTCTTTTTGCTCAGTAGTTGGAGTGACAGACCGCGCATCACTTCATAATCTGCAGGCCTTCGGACTGCGCAGCAGTCGCTTGGTGGGCCAAGGTCCTTCAGGGCTGTAGTGTCATGGGGTTTGTTCAATTAGAGTGGTACTGGAAACAGAAGATTCAATTCACAGAAACCCCCTATAGAAACAGCTAAACAGTTGGAACAAGAGAACTTCCACATCACGACAAAGTGTATTCAGAAATGCTCTTCTCGACTTCCTGGACACAAAGAGAAAGGCCCCTCGAATTGAGCTTCCTCGAAAAATTTCAGTAACTCTAAACAGAGTGAGAAAAAACCATGAAAGATGTGACTAACTCCAACACAAGTGGGGCAAAGTGCAGTTACCAGTATGTGATTGTGGTGCGGCTTGACACACTAGCCAGCACATAGTGACTCAATACCTGCAGTGTTTGTACCATGGAAATATAAATTACTTTTTGTTGGCTGCTCTATCTGCACGTCAGTGGATTGAGCAATCCACATTTAAATTTGAATAGTTTGCTTTTATTACCCTGTATTCTCAACAATTTATTTTATGTGTAATGCCATGCACTAAATAAATAAATAAATAAAATTGGAGCAGAGCTTCTATTTTAATGTACTTTGCTGCAAAATACAATTTATTCTGAGTGGGTAAAATGGAAATAACCAAGATTCTTATCTTTCTTCAACTTTGGATGGGAAACTGTAATCTGTCTGCTTGTTCGACCACCTAACGCTAATCTGTTTATAACTGTGCATCTCTAACAATAATTCAGTGCTGTTCTACCCTGTGGTTGAATGTTTTGTAAAAGGGCATAATTTTTTAAAATTTTAATTTTGACTGAAGAATACATTCACATAAATATGACTGAACCCTTTCTTTCCAGGCAATTTACTCCAGTTTGTAGTTCGAGGGGTCTGGAAAGGAAATCCCATTGCTGCAGTTCTAGTATCCTGGATGCTGGTGGAATTCATTATGCTGATTGGTTCTCTGAATATGATAGCTCAGATTAATTCAGTGTTATTTCTACTTTCTTACCTTGCTACTAACTTAGCATGTCTTGGGTTGGAACTTGCATCAGCACCTAACTTTAGGTAATCTCTTGCTGTGTTTGCATGTTTGTAGAGAATGGATTGTAAATTACATCTGGTTCAGAACTAATGTATCTAATAATTTCAAATTATCGTTCTGTTAAACCTTGAAGTTCTAATTGGTCTATGATTGCTCTTCTCGTTTTAGATATATTTTATTGTTCAAATTGTAGGACAAATTGTTTAGAAAAAAAGGAGATCTAAAGTCTCTATCAGATCATTATTAATCGTTTGTAGAATGTGATATATATCCTTACAGGATCCTGTTGTTTATAGAAATCATGTGAAATGTTGCAGACCATCTTTCAAATATTTCTCGTGGCATACTGCACTCATTGGTCTCTTGGGCACATTGGTGATGATGTTCATTATCAACCCGATCTATGCATCATGCAGCATAGTCTTATGTCTAATGTTGGTGATTGCATTACATCTCTTCTCACCATCTCGGGATTACCAGTGGGGTTCCATTTCACAAGCTTTGATCTTTCATCAGGTAAGAAACAATTTTAACATACATGTTTGCTGAAAGAAATTTTGGTGACAGTAGTATTTCCAAGAGTCAAATAGCATAAAATTAGAGTATTGTATCACAGTTCAGACAGTTTGCACTAGAAAGTAAGACCTATTTTAGATTTACAGTCATTTCAAAAAACCTGTTTTGTGGGCAACATTTTTATACCAGTAGTCCGATGTGTCTTAAAAGCCAGTATTACTTGTTGAGATGTTAAACTCATTATTGATGATTGATAATGATGATTGTTGTTTAAAGGGGCTTAACATCTAGGTCATCGGCCCATAAGACTCATTATTATTATTATTATTATTATTATTATTATTATTATTATTGTTGTTGTTCCGGGGTATTCTGTGGAATGCAGAGGTGGAAGAAGGTGCGGGCTGGAATGGGTCTATCTACGATAATCAAAGATTAATTTAAGACTTTAAAATAAAGGATATATTTCTTTTCAGATCTTAAATTTAAACAAAACTCTTCACTTGGTGAAAGAATAAGATTTCAGGTACAGAGCAATTTTGGTACAAAACAGAAAAACCAAGAATTGGTAATTTACAATTTTGAGCTTCAAGCTCATAATTTACAGAGGTCCCAACATCGCCAATGTTGCATTTAGTTAGACTAGGAGAGATATCTCCCAAAACACAATTTTCAAGAGCACTTTGCTCCAACGGTTACAAGTTATGGCCTTGCAAAGGTATCACTCAATATTACACAAATATCTATTACATTACCAGAAAAGAGCTTACATCTTCTACAAATTCTGCCAAGGAGACTTCACTTCCAAACACTTATGGCCTACTCAAGGCAACTTTTACCTTTCATAATTTATAAGTTTCACTTCCGTATTGATTGTAGCTACAACATAAGATTTATTCTTAAAAACGCATTTTACTATCATCTCAGCATTAGTATATATTGTGAACCTTGTACATATATATTGACAATGCCTCGAACTGAACACTAGACAACTACCCAATTCCTCAAAAAGAGTGTCCAAGTCATTCCAAGACGCTCATACTACCAGCAGAGGAACATGGTGAAATAAACAATATAGTTATCGCAAGAATAAACATCCGAAATGTTTTAATCAATTAGCCATAAGTTTTAACGCAAAAATAGTGGACACTTCAAGAATACTACTATCAGTGCATACATAACTTTGCAAGTTCCAATTTTTACACTGATCAAAATAACAAAAACATTTGCAAATGACATGTCTTTTTATACTACGTAATACTTTTATAATCCAAGAAAAGAGGACTTATTTTACTATTTTAATTGTATCATTTGTTTTAGATGGTCTGTTGAATTGGACAATTGTCACGACTGTACAATATTTCCCATTGTGATGCTTTTTTAAGAACTATATTTGTAATTGTCAGCTGAGGATGACCCTTGCAGGGTCAAAACCGGTACTGTGAATGATAGTATGTAAACAAATGTATTGATAAGGTGGAGGCTCAAAATAAATCTTATGTTGTAACTTTTAACCGGGGTATCGAGTACCTATTCTACCGGGCCTTCGTGGATAATAACAGATTCAATTACTGGCCCAAAAATCAAAATGTGTGGAGGCGAACTCTTGCGCTCCTCAAAATCAGAAATAAAATCCCTACTTGGGCTTGTGGCCCGATGATGCAGAGGCTAACCCCAAACTACTGAGGTGACTAGATGGGCAAGTTCATTTACAATTTACAAGAGAAAAGCAGTTACAAAATCGTAGTCACCTCAAGATTAATTGAAGGGAAATTCGAGAGGGTAACGCACTCTCTATCCCCGATTTACAGTTTAAGTCCTTAGGAACCAAACCAAACCCCATGGCACTACAGCCCTTGAAGGGCCTTGGCCTACCAAGTGACCGTTGCTCAGCTTGAAGGCCTGCAGATTACGAGGTGTCGTGTGGTCAGCACAACAAATCCACTCGGTCGTTATCCTTGGCTTTCTAGACCAGGGCTGCTTTCTCACTATCAGTTAGCTCCTCAATTCTAATCACGTAGGCTGAGTGGACCTTGAACCAGCCCTCAGGTACAGGTAAAAATCCCTGACCTGGCTGGGAATCGAACCCGGGGCCTCCGGGTAAGTGGCAGGCATGCTACCCCTACACCACAGGGCCGGCTTTAAGTCCTTAGGACTTACATGAATTTTTACATGAGAAGGAAGAAAGTTTACATTTTAGGAAATTGACTGTTACATAGTTAAAGATTGGAACCTTCCCCTCGAGTTCAGCTTGTGGAGATAACTACAGAGATAGAAAACTGGTGGCCATTACCTGGGCTGGTGTTCTGCCTGCCTAAGAATGAGGACCTCCACCTCGTCTCTTAACACACACACTCAGTAATACGACAATCAGTAAGACAAGTTAGCTCGAAAAGGCGTCAGATTTTATACCTGAAAGGAAGGTTCTGAACTAAATCCGGACGCACCCTCTCATTTTATTGGCCAGACAAAAAGTTACAAGAAGCCTATGATTGGCTGAAAATTAAATATACAAAAATTATGATTGGTCAGACTCCCAAGCTGGTGGGATGATTAAGAAGTGTGGCAAACCTTGAAGTATCAAAAATAAGGAAAGTCAATTCAGTTCAGAAAATCTATAAACACAAAATTTCTTTAAATTTCTGGTTATTCCACTTTGCACCAGAGTGCATGTCATCATTCTTTAATAGCGGCATCTATGGAGAAAAGTCCAAACTTGGTGAAGTAGTTGTTGCAACCTGTAATACACCTAAAAAAAAAAAAAAAAAAAAAAAAAAAAAAAAAAAAAAAAAAAAAAAAAAAAATCCAGTCAGTTTAGGAAACTTCAAAACAATGCATTACTCTATCACTTTAGTAGTGACATCTTTTGATCAACGTCCCAACTTCTTGCACTAGTTTCAATTTTAATGTGCTAGGTAGCGTTCTTGAAGGCGCTTCATTTAAATACACGGGGTTGAGGTGTACCTCCTGGTATTATTATTATTATTATTATTATTATTATTATTATTATTATTATTATTATTATTGCTGTTGTTGCTGTTGCCAAAAAATAAAAATCTGTATGGGTCTGTCGCCTTTCTTGGACCTTGGGTCTAAATATTTTCCTCAGTATCTGCCATCCTTGATATCTTTGATGTTGATGGTTAATGATAATATCTCGGTAACATAGACTGCTTCTGGGAGAACGACTGTGTGGTAGTAAGAGTGTCTTTGGTGGAAAATGATTTCTTGTTGTAGATATTCCAGGTGATTGCGTAAGCTGTTGGGGCATTGGAAATAAAGGCTGGGTGACTTAGGTCCTTTAGAAATTTTGCGTCGAGTTCCTTTCGGAGTCATTGTCAATTAGGATAATGCGTTTGATTCACCTGATTGGTTTGGATTTTCATTTCTGTCTTCCTAAAAAGTTCTTCCAATTCTCTGGTGCATGGTTGTTGACTAGAGAATTTTCTAGTGATTGCCGTATGATCAATCTGGTATTTACCTAATTGGTTGATTGGTGATTTTCAGGTGGTCAGTTTCCACGGTGGTTTCTTACAAGTGCATATACATTAGTTGAAGGTTGGCCATTCCATGTAAGTTGATTGATGTCAATTGGCGTCGGTCTTTTTATATGCTGAGAAATTCCCGATAGTGTTGGTATTCTTGTTCTCTGACGATTTGCACTTTAATATATCCGAGGAGGATCTTGACATGGTGCTGAGGGATCTTGGTGAGTGCTAGTTTGAGTTGTGACCAGAAGTTCTCGAAAAAATTTTTGGTCAGGTTCGCTGTTGACTGGAGAGGCGACAGCATTGATGGCCCCTGACCATGCAGAGAGAGAGAGTGTGATGGTACGGAACACAGCGTTACACTCTGTAAAATTAACCCATGATATTGCATTTTAGGCTCTCCTAAACATCCAGAGAGCCTGGATATGACTGTTCCCCCAATGTTAAGATATCGGAAAAATTTTATGATCATCAGTGAACGTGAAATTATGAAAAGCTATCCTAAATTTCTAGTTTGAAGTGGCTGTTGATATCATCATCATAGCCATGAGACCTCCAGTTTTATGTGGAATCTGAACTACAGGGATGTGACTTTGTCGTTTAAAAATCCTGCATTCATTAGCCGCGATTTGAACCGCGACCACCTCAATGAGAAGTCAGCAGCTGCGCCACTCGACGATCACACCCTTCTAATTATGACCCTCTGCTCCTGTCACTTAACTTCCACACAACAACGAACAAAATTAAATCAAATAAAAACATTTTTCTGTGTAGAAGGCATCCCTTGAACTTACGGTTCCATCGTTGGTCGTCGGCCTTGGCTGCTTCAGTAGAGCAATATCGAACTCTTAGGTCTTGAGGTTGTAGTGGGTTTTTTCTGTCATTACATTGACCAAACGATGGGGTTCATAAGAGAGCCTAACTAATTTAAATGAGGAGCAAAAATGTGCTTACTAAAATATTTATTCAAATTAAATTATAACAAAAATATTTATTTAATTAGCCATAAAAATCACTTAATAATTTCTCATCATTTTAACGCAGTGACAATACATAACGTGTTATCGTTTTATTATTGTTTAACATTATATTTCAGGTACTTTTTAATTTAATTTCGTGTGGCTATTTCTAGCCGAGTGCAGCCCTTGCAAGGCAGACCCTCCGATGAGGGTGGGCGGCATCTGCCATTTGAAGGTAACTGCGTGTTATTGTGGTGGAGGATAGTGTTATGTGTGGTGTGTGAGTTGCAGGGATGTTGGGGACAGCACAAACACCCAGCCCCCGGGCCATTGGAATTAACCAATTAATGTTAAAATCCCCGACCCGGCCGGGAATCGAACCCGGGGCCCTCTGCACCGAAGGCCAGAACGCTAACCATTCAGCCAACGAGTCGGACATTTCAGATACTGAAAAAGTATTATAAAATTCGTGGATAGCAAAAACGAGAAAACGAGAATAAAACCTGAAAATCGGGCACCCTTGATCCAAACGATAACTTGAGAGTTAATCCACACGATCCGTTGAAAATCTGACCTTCAACAAGTAGAATTCCAGATTTATATTTATTTAAGGTTATCCACCAGTCTACTATCCTATCGGATATTGGAACATCCCCTGAATGGACCTTTAATCGAACCAAACAGACTATCAGTTGCTTTTGATAGGTTATGAAATATTACTAGAAAGCATGATGTTCATTACAAATTACCAGCAATTGTCACAATCAAAAATAAAATTCCACCATGTATTGTCATCTTGAGACACCCTTAAGTTACAGAAGAATCCTGATGCTGAAACATGCATCATCCCGAACAAATGTTCAGAAGGAACCAACAACACTTGATCCAAGGGGATCTTGCGTTGCGTCGTCCTGAAGGAACAGAACTGCGAAATGCAGGAAAACATTAATTCATTTGCTTTTAGAAGAAATGCCAAACTTTGAAGCTAAAGAAAAGTGATAAGTCACTTGAAAACTAAACCAACTTTTAGGTTATAAAACGATTGTCGTTAAGTTTGTTAAAATACAAGTCCACGCTATAACACAAATAAAAAGAAAGCTTTCCAAAATTCTCTAACTACAACTACCATTACAAATCTGTCTACCTACACTTGTCCCATTAAACTAAACTACAAGTGATCGCTAGATCAACGTCTCACATAAAATAAAGTGAATAACGAAAAATGAAAATGAAATATATATTAACAGCTGACGAATCGAAACCGCATTCGTAGTGTAATTCCTACATAAATCAACTAAGTGTCAACACACGGCATTATCATAAGATACCGGACATCCAAACAATAAATCTAAAAGTAAAGAAAAAAAAATAGAAAACGATAGTTCATTGAACTTGAACACGCGCGGCTAAGCAGTAAGGATCAGTCTCCGTTAGCTAGGTTTCCACGTGGGACAACCCTTACATTCCTGACATTTCTGATGCAACGCTATTATGGGAGCGCCTTCTAGCTAGTAAAAATTATGCCGAAACATGGCCTGAATACTACCTGCTAATATCCTTTCACATTCGTATCGACTACTGCAAACACTAACATCGTTCAAGTCGATTCGCAAAACTGACTAACCTTTGACTTGACTATATACAGAAGACGCCCTAATCCTGTCGTTGAGCCTACGTTGCAGTGTCTACTGATCCTTAAATTATATAATACATGCAGCATCCTAAATCTATCGTTGAGCCAACATTATGGTATCTACACATCATTTATACTGCCAGGCAAAGTCGAAACTTTAATCACAATCCTGGATATTTAAATCTAATCCTTGTTGAAACTCTAACACAATGAAATGAAATTCGCCACAGAATGAACTCAAACCTGGAAATGTAACTATGTCCATTTCTTAAAATAAAGCATGAAATCGAAATGAAACATGTCCGAATAGTTTAAGCTACTCCTCATTACAATCTCAACACATGCAGTGAAGTTCGATAAATAAAAACAAACCCAACACTCGTTTGATTTTACGTAATATCACTGAAAACAGTAATCGCTACCATCACGATATCCACGGCATAACTCAAGTGTGAGGCTCCAAATGGCCTTTCATTTCAACGTTCCAAACATGTATCACAGTGAACTGTCCAGTGAAATGCTATTCATCAATCTACACAAGATAAACTATCATTCTAATAAAATTCATTTTTCACAATCGCAACGTTTCTAGTCAGCGATAATTTCGTCTTGTAAAAATACAGAATGGAATTCAATTTGCAATAATCAAGTATTACCTCGACCGTGTGTCAGAATGTACTTTGATCGTGAGGTCGGCTATCACAAAAGTGCACTTCGCTGGTACAAAATAGAATTGTCACTTGGACTTAATTACTCATATAAAATAGTAATCATGGGGGAACATCAACTTGTGCTTAAAATAGGCGTTACAATACGCTCACTTGGTTTTGACCACCTTTAAATTTGTCAACTGTTCTGGATTGCTTACAGGACATAGTCATCTTACACAGCCTGTCTCAGAAATATTACATCTGTCACAAAAATTCCTCTCCTCTTATTCTCAGCCTCCTGTTCATTATACATCACTCATTAAATACAGGCTTACTCTGCCTTTAACATCTTCCTAACTATTCTTATATTTCCATTACAATCCATTTCTTCCTGTTTGAAACTTTTTCAAATACAAGTAATCCCATGACCAACAACTTTATAAGGATCTTACAATTAACTTCTCAAAATTTTCCTGATCTCAGGAGCAAAATAACATACCGTGATTTTCTGTATCACGAATACACGGTGTCACAAAATTTAAGTTTCTCAAAAATAAATGCCAACTTGATCAGACTTCACTGGATTTCGGTATAACTTGCAAATCTCATTTGACATTACTGCTGAGCACATAATTTATCATCTCAGATTTTTTCTGATGTGATTATTATTATTATTATTATTATTATTATTATTATTATTATTATTATTATTATTATTATTATTATTATATAATTTGATATTTGACTTTCTCACGCTCACAACAGCTATTTTATCGTTATCATTATTGTAACCTTTACCGACCTGAATATTATTTAATTGATTTTCATGACAATAGTTAAAACTTTGCCTTTTATCATTTCTCTAAAGAAATTTAAATACATATTTAAGTTTTGCGCACTGACATGAATAATAAACACTTCACCTCAACATTGCAATACACTTAATTTTTACACACGCCACATAGTCATTTAATGGGACAAGCATATACATTTCTAACTACAGCATGATATTTAAATTAGACAGACCTTGTAACTTCGTCATGGGCACAGAGCTATCTTGGCTCCATTTTGGGCCAACTCGTCTCAAACTTAACCACTCATGGTTGACGAACACTTTCTTCTCTTATTATATAACTTATGGTTACACAGATTCTACACTTTAATTGATCCAACACACGTAAATAATAACTTATTCTAGACACCCACAATATGTATAACCGCTTCGCTCCTCGTTGAGGACCCAACTCTTGTCTGTGAGAACCTCCAGCTCCCCTTTAGGCCAGGTGTTTTGTAAATATCACCATGAAACCTGGAGCTAATCTGCCAGTCTACAGTTCTCTTACCGATTACAAAAATACACAATAATTCACGAAAGCTATCTATGGATTCACTGTTTCCATTTGAGAAGTTCAGGAATCCTATACTAATTCAATTAACACTTTTCTTTTGCCATTTAACACTTGGTAAAATATTCTGTATTGAGCCAACTAACTGTATAAATCTCACAAGTTTATTGAAGGAACAGTTCCAGACCTCTACTTGATATTAAAGCGACGCAGGTCCACTCTCTCGAATCATGACAAAGTGAGTACGTGCTGTCCTGAGGTGGGGGTATTTAAAGACTTCCAAGGGACGCTTTCCTGGTCGTGATGTATTGTGGTGTAATCATACAATTTGATAACCATTGGACCGATTTCTTTGAAACTCATCCCAAAAATTCCACCTAATTTTCAAGTCATGATGGTGTTCGCTGATTTTTTCCCATTCCTTTAACGGGCGTAATTAATTAATTAATTAATTTTGTGCAGGCGATTTCAGACGCGTTTTGATGGTGTGACCTTGACATGTGCTTCCCTCACGGCCAACATAGATGCCAATTTCTCTCCAGCCCTAATTAAATACATTTCCACCTTGTGGACTTTAGCTTCATCAAATATTTCTTAAATTCGTAATTACTTATTTCTTTGTTAATGATAGTGCCGAAATCTCTCGCAGTGAAGGTTATTATCTAGAAGTTAATTATTAATTACCCGAGGTTACAGAAGAAGGAGAAGGAGAAGACCCGGGGTCGGCACTTTGTATAGATTGTGCCCATTTTTTTCAGCCTGATGCCTTCCCTGACGCCAACCCTGTATGAAGGGTTATATTCACTATTGTATGTTTCTGCGGAGGTTTGTAGTGTGATGCGGCATATGTAAATGATGTGTATTAAGACGAAACAGGTAGGCAATTTGCTTTACATCGCACCGACACAGATAGGTCTTATGGCGACGATGGGATATGATAGGCTTAGGAGTGGAAAGGAAGCGGCCGTGGCCTTAATTAAGGTACAGACCCAGCATTTGCCTGATGTGAAACTAGGAAACAGCAGAAAGCCGTCTTCAGGGCTGCCAACAGTGGGGTTTGAACCCCATACCTGCCAGCTTTCCCGATTTAGGCGGGAGATTCCCGATTTTTGACAGTTTTCCCGCCTCCCGATTATTCTATTATTTCTCCCGATTTTAGCTTATTTTTTGGTGAACTTAAAACATTTGTTTTCAAAACCTGCCATTTCAGCTTTTTTACGCCAGTGGCCGGAAGTCCTTCGCTCATTGGCCACTGTCAAACTGAATATCGACATTTATTAATGCAAGAAATGTGCGCGAATGTGCGATTTTCGTTGAAACCTGTATATTGTGACGCGTATATCGATTGTCAATCTCTCGTTCTCGCGTGCTATGTTTGTGTTTGTTCACATCAGTCTAGTCGATTCCATTCTCTTTGGTCGATTCTAGAGACTAGTCGCTAGATATTGAGTCTTTCTTAGTAATTTAGTGACAGATTTTCAATGATAACGACTAGTGTCTTTTCTAGAGATTGTAGGAGCCATTTGGAGACAATTCTGACTAATTATAATTTATCTCCATATAAATAAAATAAGAGTATCTGTACATTGCTCAGAATTGAAAAGGGATGATATTTCCATACCGGTTGTGACCATAGTAACAAGGGGAAATGCACGTTTTAATTTTCCATAATTTTTGTCTGTCTGTATGTACGCTCATCACGAGAAAACGGCTGAAGAGAATTTAATGAAAATTGGTATACAATGCCTGTAAAAAAGTCGCTACAATTTAGGCCATAAATAATTTTATTCACGCTGAGTGAAATGGTAGTTATGGGGAAGGCCTAAAATTTCATTCTCCATATATTTATGTTATTATTGGCCCTATCGATAAATACTACATAACTAAAGTTATATATTATTACCTTTCCTATCATTTATGTCTTATACATTTTTACCGTACCGGCTATGATAACAGAGATGTTAATGAATTTGGATTTTTTTGCTAAGTCCATATCAGTGTCGAGGTATGAGAAAATGGGTGAACAGAATTGTATGTCAAGTTGGGGAATAAGGAACTACAGTCTACGCTATAAATAATTTTATTCACTCTGTTCGAAATGGTAGTTCAGGGAAATGTGCCAAAAATTTAATTTTTAATTACCTATCTTACTGGTCATATTGAAAAGTACTACATAACAAAAGTTATAGAGAATACAATTTCTGATTATTTATGTCTTATTCAGTTTTACCGTACTGACTATAATAATATTGGTGGTGATGGTGATTAAATTTTGAAGATGATTATAAGAATGAGAAAAAAGTCATAAAGTAACAATTGCCTGAATAATAACGCAAGAGGGAGTCATGAAAGAAAGGACGACTCGCTTTACATTAGATGCTCTAATATCACAGATTCAGAAGAAAACTAAATGTGAAGGCCTCCAATATAGAAAGCTCATAAAATTGATCAACATTAACGTTACATTGACCATCGTTTGTTGTGATGTGCTTTGTGTATTCTGCTGCCATTTATCTCCGATAGATGGGATTACTGCTGCGTATCGAGTATAACAGCCTGCCTGAATATTGGTGGGAAGTAGCTGGGGAGTGGGGAGTTAGATCTCTCTCTTTTCTTTAGCATGCCATTCCTTTGGTTCATAAATTTTCTGATACTACTGGTACATAACACACTGGATCATAATAATATTCCAGCTATTCGATCCCTGCTCTGAGGCAGTGATTGGAATGAGCAGCGTGCACACTTAAACGGAATAATTACACAGGAGTTTTCACGCCTGTCTGCAGCCTGGTCATTCTAGCTCTGAACTTTGAACTGTTAGATTGACACAGTAGTACTTTTCGCTAAAAGTGAGAAAACGTGCTGTTTTCATTTTATCGAA
Organism: Anabrus simplex; assembly: GCF_040414725.1. NCBI lineage: Eukaryota > Metazoa > Arthropoda > Insecta > Orthoptera > Tettigoniidae > Anabrus > Anabrus simplex. The sequence goes on along the minus strand of NC_090266.1, from coordinate 169,689,601 downwards.
TGTTTCATATGACAGCATTGCTTTTAATCGCGACATTCATACTGCCGTCATTGTAATGACCTATGTTGACTTCAGTTGGAAAAATTATAAGGACAGTCTTTCTGAGAATTCCGTAGCGAAGCATGGGTACATCAGCTAGTTACTTGATCCAAATAGCATTGCGCTTCGCATAATCGTGCGGGCGCTTGATGCAATATATTAATCTATGCATTTGCTAAGTAATGACATCTAAGTGCATGACTGATTCACACATGTGGAACACGAATTCATACTATTTTTGGTAGGCTTATTGGAGACCGATCATCTCACTTGCATATTTTCTGTGAGGGAATAGAGATGTGTAATTTTTAGCCTTGTTGCCTTGTGTAGCAACAGTCGGGCAATAAGTTAAATATATCGTAGTACTGTATTGTGCAAGACATGTAAAATAAGCAGTTTTGACCAGTTCTATCCTCTGATTTTTCCTGATTTTCATATAGACTTCTTTTGATTCTGGGTTTATTATTATTATTATTATTATTATTATTATTATTATTATTATTATTATTATTATTATTATTATTATTATTATTATTGCACGAACGACCATTAGTTGACATTGGTCTTCTTGTTCTTCTTATCTTCTCAAAACTTCATCCCCTCGCTGTAAGTCTTTCTTTTGTCTATGCCTTTTTTGAGTTTCAAATTTCCTGCTATCGATCCTTGGGTGTGAAATTTTGAGAATTGCTCTTCTGTCTTTCTGTAGTCTGCGTAGTTGCTGTTGGATCAATATTGACTTCTGCGAGATCCCCTTGGTTGTCCACCTGCCAGCGTACTTTGCTTTTTGGGTTCCATTGATGATGAAAAGATTTCCTTGAGCAATAGGGAGTCATTCTTTCTTGCTATATGTCCATAAAATTTCACATGTCTTTCCTATGTGACTGACGTGAATCGTTCGGTCTGTGAAGAAATTTCTTCAGAGCTTTTGTACTTCCAGATATCATCTTGGACATTTGATCAGCATCTGCTATTCCATTTTCTCGATGTCTTTGACATTTGTGATTAATGATGATGTCTCAGTTGCGTACAGTGCTTCTGGGGGAACTACTCTGTGGTAGTGATTGAGTTTGGCTTTGGTGGAAGTTAATTTCTTGTTGTAGATATTGCAGGTGATTTTAAAGTTTTTTTTTTTTTTAATTTTTCTTTGCAGGTTTTGTTGGCTTTTCTTTTGTTTCCTGAGTTCCTGATAATTTAGCCCAAGTTCCAGAAGTGATTAGTTTATATGATGTTGCCGTGTTTTGTTACAAATGATACGAGGTTTGTTTTCATAGAGTAGTCTTCTCACTCTTTCTGGTAGATCCTTTAACCCCTGTACCCAGGTCTTGGCTTTACTGTACTTCTTTCTCGACCGATTTTTTCTCAAAGGCACCGGCCGGATCTTCTTTCACTGCAGTTGTCTATGGGATGGTACATTTCCACGTAATGAGAAGATGAAGAATTCTTAGAAATATTCTGGTGATACACATTTGAGACAGATGACTGTCAAGCATACAATGGCACTTCCTCATAACGAGATAGCTTTTCAAATTGGATCCGCTGTATCTCAACATGGTGAGGGCCAAGTATTCAGCAGCATATAAGGCTTTAGGATATACTGCTGTGTTGTAGTGGCAATCTTTGGTCTGCCATGGGATCAATCTGGACTGATAATTGGGTTTGCAGATGTGAAAAGCTGTTTCCATGTGTTTAGCCTGATATTTTGGAGCTTCTTTCTCCACTGCATTAAAGGAAATTATCTCTGTAAGATACTTCAGATAAAGTGGTCAGACATCATTCCTTCATTTAAAAATTTTTTTTTTGGTAGTGACTTTACGTCACACTGACACAGATAGGTCTTATGGCAACGATGGGATAGGAAAGGCCTAGGAGTTGGAAGGAAGCGGCTGTGGCCTTAATTAAGGTACAGCCCCAGCATTTGCCTGGTGTGAAAATGGAAAACCACAGAAAACCATCTTCAGGGCTGCCGATAGTGGGATTCGAACCCACTATCTCCCAGATGCAAGCTCACAGCCGCGCGCCCCTGACCGCACGGCCAACTCGCCCGGTCTTTCATTTTTTCATAGGATACCTGGTGACCTACAGTTTTAGCTGCTTTTTGTAATGTTTCAACCTGGACCTGTTGAGTTCATCTGCCATTAAGAGTATGTCATCTTCAAAAGCAAGGCAGTCCATGTTCACTGGTTTGTATCCAGTGCCCAACCTAATATTATTATTGGGTATTCAGTTTCACCACTCACGGATGACCTTTTCTAGAGCACAGTTTGAAAGAATGGGTGAGAGCCCATCTTCTTGATGAACACCAGTCTTAATCTCAAAGGATCTAGAGATTTTCCTCATCCCATCATCGCCGGTAGACCTATCTGTGTCGGTGCAATGTAATGCAACTTGCAATAAAAAAAAAAACATTTTCCTCATTAATTTCACTTGAGAATTGGTGTTGGTCAGAGTTTGCTTGATGATGGAACCACTCTTGTTGTCCACACCCATCTCCTTGAGGATATCAAGAAAACTGATTCGGTTGATTAAGCCATAGGCCTAAGCCTTCTTGAAATCAACGAAACTCAAACAAGTGGTTTTGTGCGAATAGATCTTATTTTGATGATACTGTTTAGTGAAAAGATCTGTTTGCTGCAGGAATGGGTCTTATGGAAGCTGGCTTGATATTCACTCATCTGTGTATCAACAGTAGGTTCAATCAGACTTTGAAGTGCTGTTGCAGGTCTTTATATGCATCCGAATAAAGAAATATGCCTTTGCAGTCAACAAAATTTGGACCAGTTATTTTGGTTTGTAGTGTGTTACAAAAACAACAGAAAGGGACCTGTTTATTGGTGTCCTAGCTGTGAGACTACCTATCTCTATACATGGATGGCTGGTAGCTTGGGTAGCAGTAAGCCGAATAGAAGATGACTGGCAGCGAGCGCGTGATGCAGTAGACCACGAGGAGCGCACTTGCTTTGTTTATGCTTAGTTTAGTGACGCCAGGCCTCTTGCTTGTAGTTCCACAGATGTTCTGTGCTGTGTTATTGCAAAGGAAATAGTAGTGTATTTTACGAATTTAGGTTCGTTGCCTTGTAGTATGCTTGTAAATTACAAGATTCAATTATGGCAGGGCCGCAATCCCTAAGGTTACCATCAGTGAATATTTAGAAAATACTGTGGCATATATCAGTGGATATGTAGTGAAGATGGTGAAGAAAAGAGTGCATTGTGATGAATGTACATCAGCCTTAGTTACTGATGCTGCTGTGGACAAGAGTCTCAAACTTTTGACAATTAAATCTAGGGGACATTTGATCATGCCATCTCTTGACACGATCAGAGTATGCTTGACAACAGGAAAGCACTTTAGGATGTTTCTCTCAACTAATGGTTCACAGCCTCTTGCAAAGGCAAATAGTAGGTCACTGTTAATTTCAGTTTCATGTGTTCTTTCTGAAGTAGGGAGTGATTCATTTGCACAGCTCAGAAATCACATGCTGGTACTTCAGCAGAAAGTAACCATGTCTTCGGGTTGATTAAGATTATTAGTGAATCTTATGTAAAAATCCATAGTGATTTGATAAGGAAAGACCTTAGCAGGTTAGTGACACAGGCACCAGTAATGAACTGAACTATCCATCTTGATAAATATTGCGAATAGGACTGTTGTTTTATAGAAATACATTTCTTTATTACTGGTGTTATTTTCACTGTGGTAAATTAAGCTGCAGGTTATATGATATCTTGACAAGTTTTGAATATTTGCTGGTTTTATAAATGTGTACATTTGCTTCAGTGAAATTTTAATCTGATAAACTGCACTTTATTTCATGGAAACGGGGAAACAGGAATTCATTATCAAGCACCAATTATGATACGTCGAATCTAGGCCTGTATAGTGAGCTACGTTTAGAGGTACATCATTTTAAGAATGCATAATTTCATGGCATACATGGATACAGTTTACAGCAATGTTTCCAGAAACTATTTTTCACTCGTATTATGTTACCGATCACTAATTGCATGTATTCAGCACCTAAGTTAATATTTGTCGGCTGTTATTATACCGTCATTTTTATTGCTATCCCGAAGATTTACTGACCTCGGAATGACGTGTCAGTGATCCCAATGTCCTTATGCTTTGAGTGAACATGTCTCTTATGTTTTTAATTATTCCAATGCGCCATTAATTGCGATTTAAAATTGACTATATTATCATTGCTTCCCCATAAGGAGAGCTGTAGGATGGATACACCAACATGGCGGACCGCATGCTCAACTTGGCGTACTTTCTAATGCAGTGGAGAGCTGCCATCAGCGATCCACGTATAGAGATCAGTATGTGAGACTGACCTTTTTATAGGGGAATCTTTCAAACTGTTCAAATTAAATTACAATTTTTGAAGACCCCCTTGTGCCATTGGATGCAGTTACACTTTTCAAATACTTTCTTGTGCTAGATTTTTAAAAGTAAACCACGAAACAGAGATCACAAGAACAATTTTAATGTGAAAATTAATTGTATAGTGTATTGAATTAACTGTAATTTCATTGGGTTATTCTTCCAGGTTGAACAGAGTTGTTGTTGTTTTCTGTACATTCCATATAGTTTTTGAACATTTCAAACATATTGCAGTATTCTTTGTCAGGGCAAATGAAATACTCTTTCTTGATCCGAGGTAATCAGTCTGTCTATGAGACAATTACCTGTGATCGAGTAGGGGTATTTCAGTGATACATTTATACCTAATTTAGATAGAAATGTTTTGAAGAATTTTCTTTATAGGGTATTTATTTTCTTCCAACAATCCCTACTAATGGGCTATTAATGGTCTGTTTTTTATTATTTTTTATTTTTTAGGTTTTGTTTTTTCTTACCAAACAGGTAGAAATATAATCAAAATTCATCTAAATTTACTGGAGCTTCAACAATTTACAGTGCTTTTTACATTGGGATACATAACATTTAAATACCCCATGAATGTTCTTACCACATCTTGTGAAGGCAGGCCATTTAAATCCACTCTCTCTGGAAGGTTAAGACCATGGTCATTTCTTACCATTCCTAGCCCTTTCTTATCCTGTTGTTGCTGGAATCCTATTTTAATTAGAACAGTATTAATGACCACCAACAAAGAAAAACATGGTGTCAACTAACAATGAAAAAGATCTGTGTGAAATTGTGTCCATTGTACTGAAATCGAACATCTGCAGTTTTAATTTGTCTGTTCCTGTTTGAATACATCAAGGATGTCTCCACAAAACTGATTTCCATTCATTCATTCACATATTATTAGTGCAAATTAATATCAATATCTCGGTTCATAATCAGATTCAGTCTTGGAGTCTGTTAGTGATATTAATAGTTTGACACTGGCAGTAGGGTTATACCTATAGATTCAGGTGACAGTATGTTATAAAATACCACTCACTAGTTCAATTGACACTGGCAGTAGGATTATATCTATAGATTCAGGGGACAGTATTTTATAAAATATCACTCACTAGTTCAGACACTGCAGTAGTGTGGGTTGCCTGACAAAATTCACTTGTAGCTACTTTCTTCACTCTGAGATTGAATGATTGGGTCCCAGTACTGTCCGTTTTTAAGAGTACTCAAATACTGGAGATTTGTATCCGTAGATCAACTGGAATGTTTCCCATTTTCTGGGAAGAACTCCAGCTCTCTGACATCTCTTAAACCTGGTAGCAGTTGAAGGGATATTGTGGTGTTCTTATTAATTTCTTCACATTGGCACACTGGTCTGATAACAAAAATGTTCCTTACCAGTAAAATGAAACTACTTCACTTCCTTACATCAGCACAGGCTTCACATGCACTAACCTCCAAATAAGACTTTTTTAAAAAAATTTCTTTCTAGGTACGCAAATATTTACTGATGTTGGATTCTCGAAAGGATCATGTCAAGTTCTGGCGTCCTCAGATGTTGTTACTTGTTGGTAACCCACGATCATCGTGCCCTCTCATACACTTTGTAAATGATATGAAGAAAAGTGGTCTTTATGTGCTTGGCCATGTCAAGGTTGGGGAGTTCTCAGACTTTCCTCTTGATCCAACTCTGGATGAATACACCCACTGGCTGACGCTTGTTGATCATTTGAAGGTAATATTTTATTGAAATCTGCAGCTGTGTTAGAATACAATTTGTTTGATAATCATTTTTAGATATACAGTAAGGACTCAACTAAGTCATGTGTTGAAATTAAAAAAAATTTGTGTGGTGTATAAATGTGTAGGTCAATGTTACCATTGTATTTCAATTGCAGATATACTGCTTCTTGCATATGTATATCCAGAAAAGGAATGAGTGCATGGTTTGTATGTTCCTCACATGTAATATATTATCAGACTTAATTTTAATTATCAGAATACAATTAACCTCTGATGTGGATATAAACACTGGATACTGTGAAGATCGTATTTTAACTGCGGATGTCAACACAATATTTCATAGACTAGATTTTTAAAAATTTTAAGTGTATATGTATCTGCATTTCTATCATGGGAGTGATCAATCTTCGATTATTTGTCAATTGCTAAAACAGTTATGTCACACTTAACATAGACTTAGCAAGAGGACTTTAGAATCAACAAATCCTAGTAGTTAAGACTGCGTAAACCTCATTTTTATTCTGTAAATTTATAATACAGTCTGTAGTTTTAAAGTGTTTATTTTAAGCATATAGGTGTTATATACATAGGCCCAGTTTCTTCAACTCTGTGTGAAATTTTACTTAACAAATGTTAACTAACAATTGTTATTAATTTAACACTTCGTTTTAAAGTATCCTGTTTCATAAACACATTTCCAGCATTTGTTACGAAACAATTGTTAAAGACAAATTAAGACATTTCAGTGAGATTTCTGAACTTTTGGGACTGAGCGTCTTTTGTTTCTTTACATAAAGCACCCCTAGTGGCTTGTTGAAATAGTATTTTGTCACACATGGTTGACATTATTATAAGTTATGGTTAGCAGAGACTGGTACGTAAACATGTTGTGTAAGAGGCAAAAAAAGCGTTACTATGATAAATGCAAGACAAATGTTGTTATAATTTTAATTTGATAATATGCGAGTGTGCATAAAAAATGAAAAAAACGGACTATTATATCACAACATTCAATATAGCTCGATGTAGCCTATTCTTATGAGTGCAATCTAATGCTCCTACATCACCAGGAAAATGTGATAATTGATATGTCTTGAATGATTTTCGGGCATTCTTTTATTGCGGGGAAAATAAATTATTGCCTTATTAATGCTGCAGTGGCAGCAGGCATTCTTTGCAGAATTCTACACACTCTTGTCTTGCACTCGTGAACATAGTCGCCTACAATTACATGAAAAGTGTCTCAAGCATTATATCTAACAAGGAGAGGCCAGATCTTGCGGTCAAGAGATTTTGATTTAAATTTACCTGGGGGCGGGGCACTCAATAGTAACTCGTGTATAAGGGTTTAGGTAAATACGCTTTAGTTTTTTAAAAAAATGAGGTCAAATGTCATGACACAGGATCTGCTTCAGACAAAGTGGAAGTGGTAGAACACTAATAATTTCTGAGAAATTGATGAAACCCTAATTCCAATGCAACGCATATATACTTGGAGTTACATCGTAGTCAAGCGGAGTGGTGGCGCAGTGGTCACCGTACTTGTCTGCGAACATCGTAGACGTGAGTTCGAGTCTCGTGATAACTATCATTCTTGTACAAAATAAATTAATATTTGATGGAACGTGAAGATAAAAATGGGAACAAAAATATTAGGCAAATTACAGTACACTTGATTTAGCAGCTATTAAGAGGTTTAACACAGGGCTGCTGCCATGTTAATTTAACACAAGTATTAACAATTTGTTAGATTTAACTATTCTTGACGAGACAACTGTTTTCTTAAATCATGTGTTAAGTCTCCTTAACAGCAGTGTTAACACTTAACATTCATTGAAAAAACTGGGCTCTACTATATGAATGGTCAATTTTAGTTGTAATGGCTGAGGATAACCCTTAAAGGGTCAAAACCGGTCCCCTGATGTATTTAATGTAAATATCTCTCACATCAAATATTAATTTGTATTGAATGTGTGGACCTTCCTTCAATTCTTATAACTGTGAATGTTTGCCAATACTGATCATAATGAAATTCATATCTTACGATTCATCTCTTGTTGACAAATAATTGAATGTTTCCTCATAAATAGTTTGAGGGCAGGAGGAGAGGTGATACTCCCACGTGGCGCATCTCAGGTGGCGGATTGTGGGGTCCTAACCAGCTTGACGGCGGACTTGACGGAAATAAAATACCTCTCGTGGACCAAACACACAACCCCCTGTGGGTGGGGGACGCAGACGAAGAATACACCCCCGGTATCCCCTGCCTGTCATAAGAGGCAACTAAAAGGGGCAACCAAGGGATGATTTTATTAGAACCATGAAACTATTTGTGATTAGTACCACCATGTGGGGAACACCATGGGTTGCTTTTACTTGCGCGTAGTATCACTATGTTAGGTAGAAAATAGTTTTGTGATTAGTAGCAATAGTGTGTGGCTCAGAATTCATTTTACAGTATCTGTAATTCGTACCCCTATATGAGCAACACCATGGAATAAACGACACCATGGTTCTGCCTTGCTTATGCTTAGTACCCACTGTGTAAGGAACATCACGGGATAGTGCGGGTCCCTGTGGTTAGTCCACTCGTGAGGAATGCCATAGGTTTGCGTTGCCTGTAAATAGCGCCGCAGTATGCGAAACACCATAGATCTGTGTTACATGTGGGAATTTCATTACCTGTGAATAGTACCATAATGTGTGGAATACCGTGAGTCTACGCTACTTTTGATTAACACATTGCTGACCGGATGCTTGAGCTTGTCACATACCCTTTGGACCGGACATTTTTCTACTAAGCATGCTAGGGTGCACTTGATTATAAATACATAAATATTAAATCAGTCAGGATTTTATCTTTAAAGTTGGTATGAATACTCATCAATGCCCCTAGTAGTACTTCAACATATCTAAGATAAGCAAGCAAATGCGTGTTAATTCAACAACACATCATTAATGCTTACATCGTTGTTGTCGTCAGAGTCACTTGAATAAATAAGCACACTAGGTAAATTACGGCGTGTAGAGGCTTGAATATCACTTCCACTATCACTCTCACGTTCAGTTTCCACTAATTCATTATCACTATATCCATTTGAACGATCATTGGCATATAATTCTTATCGTTGTCAGCTAACACCGTATTCCGCGGGCGCTCCATCTTGTCATTGATTGGACCGGCAGAAAGAAAGTTGACGTTTCGAAAGTAAATAAAAAAATAAGAGGCCGTGAATAAAAGAAAAGTGGCAGATATATATCTACAATTTATTCTACTCAATGTGCAAGTTTGAAATAGTTCAATATATGGTCAAGAGATGTCACAGGAAGACCGCAAACAATGTCGTGAATAAAACTGGGATTTCTCGGGGCCCGTCAACTACCGCTGGCGCGCGTACTACGAGATTTCTCGGGGCCCGTCACCCATGTGTTAATACCGCAACATGACAAATAGCATGGTTCTATTTTGCTAGTGATAAGTACCATTATGAATGGCCGATGACCTGGATTTTGTACGCGTTTCGACTACAAGCATCATCGATTCAGTTTTGTGCTTTAGAAGCAGTCCCCCGGTCAGTAATGTGGGGCATTGTCGGGTCGGATCCACTGATTGTTTTAACTTCATATCCATTCATTCATTCATTCATTCTTCGTCCTCACGTTTTGAATTCCGGTCAGTGGAGGATTATGGATTTTTAATTGTCTTTGCATTTCATCTCATTTCGTGCCATTAGGGGCCGATGACCTAGATGTTAGGCCCCTTTAAACAACAAGAATCATCATCATCATCATCATCATCATCATCATAAATAGCGATTCCAGAGAGGAATGTTTTGAAGAGGAAGATGGAAAATATATGGGGAGTGATAATGAACTACAAGATTGTTGTTGTTGTTGTTGTTGTTGTTGTTGTTGTTGTTGTGGTTGTTGTTTGAGTCATCAGTCCATAGACTGATTTGTTGCAGCTCTCCATGCCACCCTATCCTGTGGTAAACTTTTCATTTCTACGTAACTATTGCATCCTACATCTGCTCTAATCTGCCTGTCATATTCATACCTTGGTCTACCCCTACCGTTCTTACCACCTACACTTTCTTCAAAAACCAACTGAACAAGTCCTGGGTGTCTTATCATTCTATCTCTTCTTCTTGTCAAATTTAGCCAAATCGATCTCTCTCACCAATTCGATTCAGTATCTCTTCATTCGTGATCCGATCTATCCATCTCACCTTCAGCATTCTTCTGTAACACCACATTTCAAAAGCTTCTATTCTCTTTCTTTCTGAGCTAGTTATCGTCCATGTTTCACTTCCATACAATGCCACGCTCCAAACGAAAGTCTTCAAAAACATCTTTCTAATTCCTATATCAAAGTTTGAAGTGAGCAAATTTCTTTTCTTAAGAAAGCTCTTCCTTGCTTGTGCTAATCTGCATTTTATGTCCTCCTTACTTCTGCCATCGTTAGTTATTTTACTACCCAAGTAAGAATATTCATTTACTTCCTTTAAGACTTCACTTCCTAATTTAATATTACCTGCATCACCTGCCTTCGTTCGACTGCACTCCATTACTTTTGTTTTTGGACTTATTTATTTTCATCTTGTACTCCTTACCCAAGACTTCGTCCATACCATTCAGCAGCTTCTCAAGATCTTCTGCAGTCTCAGATGGCAACCCACCTCGTTACATTGTCTACCAAGACTCGAACTAGGAAATACAGAAAGAGGTGTTGGAGTGGGGTGAAAGAAGAGACATAGCCTAGTACGTGCGATGTACGAAGGGTCGAAAGTGGAGACAGGTTTAACAATTAACAGTAAAGAAGGGAAAGTGCAAATACTTGTGACAATGGGTGTTTCACAAATGTTAAAACTGTTTTGTCACACTTCTGCAGGAACATTGTTCTCATATTCTCTTCAACCAAGTAGTGCACTGCACATCTCTACTTAATACACTATGCTATGACATGAAGAGATTGTTTGCATCATTTCCTTTTAGAACTTCATAATTGTAATATCCTGATATTAGCATTTGTACTAGATATGTGACAATGAATTTCATACATATGCAATAAGACATAAGCCTCGTATATTGATGCAGTGATGTAAATCGGTTTTAAATATAGATGACCTCTTAATTGCTGTAAAATATTGAATTTGCTGCGTTTCTTTTTTTTTTTTTTTTTTTTCAGTAGTCAAAGAATTGCATTATTTTCATTGGGAACATTGCTTGCTATGTTGAATGGCCTTGTTCATTAATTGTAATTTGTATCTTTCTGCAGGTTAAAGCATTTATTGAAATAACAGTAGCGCATAGCATCCGTGAAGGTATGCTGCATATGATACGAATGTCTGGACTTGGAGCTATGAAGCCTAATACTATTGTCCTAGGATTTTATGATGAAGAATCGCCTAAGGATTTCTTTGAAAGGTAGCAATGTACTCACTTATTAAATAAGTTTTCCAGAGATGAAAGCTTTTATGAATTTTGTTTTGCTTCGTTCAGAAAATTCATGTTTCTAATGTGTATCTCCATCATATGTTTGCTTTAAACCCTTCCAATCTGTCCTTTTAATTCAGAAATATCAAGAAACTCTGAAAATAGGTTGAGGGTACTTGGTTAATATTGTAGCCAGAAAACCAGTCAAGTTTTCCAGGTGTAGAATTGCCATTGAATTCTTCATAAATTCCCAGTTATTTCTATATTCCCTACATATCCTTTTTTTCACATTTATTTTGCCACTAAGTGATGGTAGTATTTTTTGTTTAAGTTGGCAAAACTGGATTATTAGCCCCAGTTTATCATTAAAACTCAGCCATTATATTGAGTATCTCGTTCTCCACAATTAAATGTTTGAGTTTTAAAAAAATAATGGGGAATGAATGTTACAAATTTTGGAAATGGTTGGAGAGCATGGAATGTAACAAATTTTTAAATGGCTGGAGAGCATTTTGAATTGCTTGATAAAAGTGTGTTTGATAAGACACAACTAAAAATATCATATTGTTCCAAAATTTTCAGTATAACTTTCGTTGAAGGAGATAATTTTCCATATTATCATAATTTATAACTTTCATCTCTGTGTTGATGTTTAACTTAAATATAATAGGAATCAATTGAGGGGTGTTCCACCATTCAACACTCTATATAATACATAACATTTATTAAGTGAAAACCAGTTTTGATTCCCTTGGAATCATCATCAGTTCACAGTAAATAAATAAATCAGAAGGATCTTAACAACAATCAACATGAAATCTTCCTTTAGATATATTTAAAAAGGTTGACATTGGTTATATGGCATGAAAAGACATTAAAAGTTAAAGAATGTCCTAGGTTTCAGGTCACAGATAACTGTAGTGCGTTTGTACAATATTGAACAGAGTTTTAAGAAAATATATAAAAACTTTGAAGTTGAGGAATACTGTGAAGTTCTTATTTGTTCCTGTGGATATAAAAAACATATGTTAAAACATGTTCAAATATTCATAGTCGAATTGTCGATCAAGGATAAAAACATGTTTCAAAATTGACAATCTTATAAAGTGTCGATGTTAAGACAATTTGCAGTTAAAACAATTTGCTGAGGAGTTGGGGGAACATCCTTTGTTGTTTTATAACGCCTGCTTTATTGTTGAAAATGCTGCTGTTATTGTTGTTGAAGTAAAAGTTGAATGACGGAATGGCCTTGGTTGTATGGTACAGTGTCGTAAAAGGTGGATGTCTGAGGAAGAAGAAAAACGAAAAGAAATGAAAACTAATATGTGTATTCGGACTTAATTATTGGAAAGTGGTCTGATAGTACTTATCCCTTATTCCTCGCTCTCGTTAACCTGCCGCTAGAAAAGTAGGAGGTGCACTGCTCGTCCATGTCTGTGTGGAGGTTATTGCTGGCTTTGAGAGTGGGGTGTGTGTTGTGACTTCTTTTGGATAGGCTGTGGTGTGGAGGGGGTGCCATACCGTCATTCAGCGTTTACTTCAAAACAACAATAACAGCGATATTTTTGACAACAAAGCAGACGTTATGAAACAACGAAGGATGTTCCCCCAACTCAGAAAATCGTGTTAACTGCAAATTGTCTTAACATCGGCACTTAGCAAGATTGTCAATTTTGATACATGTTTTTATCCTTCAATGATTTTACTACGAATATTTGAACATTTTTTAACATGCCATGTTTTTATGTCCACCGTAACAAATATGAACTTCACAGTATTCCTCAACTTCAAAAATTTTATATATTATCTTTAAACTCTGTTCAACATTGTACAAATGCACTACAGTTATCTGTGACCTGGATCCTAGGACGTTCTTTAAATGTTAACGTGTTTTTATGTCTTATGACCCATGTCAACCATTTTAAATGTATTTAAAAGCAGATTTCATGTTGATTGTTGTTAAGATCCTTTTGATTTATTTATTTACTGTGAACTGATGATGTTTCCAAGGGAATCGAAACCAGTTTTCACTTAATAAATGTTATGTATTATATAGAGTGTTGAATGGTGGAACATCCCTCAATTGATTCCTGTTACAGTAAAACCTTGATGCATTGTTTCTCAAGGGGGAGGGGGATAATGGCGATGGATGCGGGAAAACGGTAAATGCGGGTGACATAAAATAGGGGGAAAGCAAAATAATAAAATATGGGTACTGTATTTGGGGATTTTTTGTCATGTAAATATAATAATAATAATAATAATAATAATAATCATAATGATGATGATGATGATGGCGTGTGGCCTCTTCCGAAGCCGGGTGCAGATCTTTCGAGTTGTTGCGTGATAGGCGATCTACGTGCTTATGAAAATGCGGCTCTCGCTAAGATTAATCCTAATGCCTAATTTGGTGCACATCACAGGCCCTGAACTGTCGGAATTAACCAACGATGGTTAAAATCCCCGACCCGATCGTGACCCTTTGAACTGAAGACCAACACGTCCTAACCATTTAGCCATGGAGCTGGACATGCTCATACTATACATAAGGGTATCAAAATATTGCAATCATGATATGATATATGATGAAAATAAAAAGCGCGACTTTTATGCCATTTCGTTTCACTTTTCCTTACATCTCGTAGTAATTGGAAAACCTTCAAGGTCAGTTCTCTTATTGCAAATTAATGATATATGTGGATATTAAGGAGATAACTTATACTTTATAATACCAATATAAATGGTCCGTTATTGGACATTATAAATTTTCCAGCTAACTCATTCTTGGTTGCCAGCGTTTCGCCCTCGTGTGCTAGGGTGGGCTCATCAGTTGGTACCTAACACACCTACCAAGACGCTGGCTAGTGCATACCGTGGAGGCCACTGCGTAGACTAACTGGAGCCACCGGTAGTGCCAATGCACCAAAAGACTTTGTCTTATCACCAAAAATTGATGCCTGCTTGGCCAAGCTGGCAACCAAGAATGAGTTAGCTGGAAAATTTATAATGTCCAATAACGGACCATTTACATTGGTATTATAAATTTACTCATTCAGGACAAATATTTCAGATTCTGTATGGGAATCAACATCTATATCAACTTGTACTTTGGTAAAGATTCCGTAGACCCTTCGCGAACGATAGGTTATAGATCCCACATGGCACGGCTCGGACGATGTTACGCAGGTTAGAAATTCAACATGGTGCTTCGGACGATGTCACAGCGGGCTAATCGATACTGCCAACTTAGGAATTAGTTTCAAGACCAGGCTAGTGAAAAGATTGTCTGGCTTCGTTAGGTCTGGCTTGTAACAAGACAACTGGACAGGGGACAACAAAGAGTCAACAGCCCTCTAGCATCCCACACACATCACAAGGTACGACGCGATTAATAACCCTGTGACTAATTAAAACGTACCTGGCGCACGCCATGACTGTTTTAAACTGTGCAATTTTCTCATTTTCAAAGCTGGCAGCCCTAGCCAGCCAATAGCAACACAGAAAATGGTGGCAAATTTTAGTTTTACAGCGCCTCCATTTTAATTCTTGTAAACAGAAAACTTCTAGGGGCAGATTAGTTGGTCAAGGAGAAGCGTTGGCGCCAGGAGGCTGGTAGTGATGTTGCGTGTGTATAACCTGCGTACAGCACTCCAGCCTATGAGATCCTTGCGCAAGACTAGCAACTCGTAATCGCTTGTACTTTCTCGCGTAACAGGTTGCCGCTATTATATGCTACAGTATTCAGCTGTCTCTTTAAATTCAAAAAACTTTTGCGTATATTTTTCTTACTTACGATCGATCCATGCGGGAAAATTGTGGCCGCGGACAAATATTTTTTTGACGATCGATGTGATAATACGATAGTTTGAGGAATGGTAGATGCAGGGAAATTTAACATTGATTTATATGGAACATTTTTGGGATTGAATAAATTGAACGATGGATACGAAAAAACGACAGTTCCGGTTACGATGCATCAAGGTTCTACTGTATATATAAATTTTCCATATTGTCGAGTACCTGGATGCTGTTTTCACTTTACAAGGTAAAAAACAGTGTATCCTCCAGTTCAATACATCATATATTCCATCATTAGATGGAGTAATTAAACTCATATTTAATTCATATTTAATTACTCCATCTACTGATGGAATATATGATGTATTGAATAGGAGGATACACTCTATTTTTTACCTTGTAAAGTGAAAACCGTCAATATGGAATTATTCTAATATCTTGTAATACCTGGATGCTGCTCGTTCAAATGAGAAGTAGGAGTGGTCATCTGGTTAAAAGACGGGGTACTTTCCTGGAACTAATTGCCAGCACATGTCTAACCTCAGAATCCTTCAAGGGAAGGGAGTCAGTGGACAGGGATAATCATTTTAGGATTTTGAAGGAATTGTCAACTATTGTTTGATGGACTTTGGTGTGAATAGGCCTGGAAGGTTGATGTTATGAGATGTATAGATGCACTATCTGACCCAAAGAATCCAGACACAACCACATTCATCACTCATTCCCCTATGTGATGTTTGTTTGCCCTCTGCAGCTGTGACAACCTCTGCTCTTTGGGAAAGGTTGTCCAGTAGATTTCTGTTCATTTCCACAGCCATTGATTTCTGTTCTTCTGCAAGAACCTGCACTAGATCAGGATGTTGTGGTTGGTGTTCTAGTAGATGACAAAGATCTTCGGATTGAGATATTGTCCGGAGCAGTTAAGCTCATGAACACCTGTTATCATACAATTTCTTTACTTACGCATGATCATGTTGGAACAAGGAAGGTCTTTACCAAATTGTCTCGACATAGGAAATTCAGAATTGTCCAGAATGTATGTGTATTTCTCAGCATTTAAGTGTCGTGGTTGAATGAATTGGAGAGTTTAGTCTATGCATGAAAACATCGCCATCCATGATGCTCCTCCACTGTATATCACAGTTGGTATGACACATGGCAATCTCCAAACAATCTTCAATCTGCCCTGATATTTTTCTCTTTGCAAGAGTGCATTAAATGAAATTCACTGTCACAATTTTGGCTGCTAATACATTCTGGAAGTATTCCTTCTTAAATTGCAGAAGTTTCTCATTGTCCTTTATATGGAAAATATTTGTATCAGAGGTTTGTGCAACTATTACTGCTCAGCTGTCGAGGCTCGGGAAATGAACTGTGCTGCGATAGCGTGAGCTTTACCACGAGTCCAATGGATAACAAGTTATAAATTTCATATATTGTCCGGATTGTCGACCTTAATAGCTATATAGCTTAATAGCTATTAATAAGCCCATAATTGTAATAATCTGTTCCTTGTGTACTTTCTATGGTAATCAAAGAAATGCGACATGTCTATAGTGATCAAAACAGACATTTTCCTTGTACTGAACACATCTTAACAAAAGAAAAGTGACTGTATTCAGGCAAGGTGCAGTAATTACTAGTGTTTATCTTCTTAAATACTTTTATCCAGGCAAAATTAGGGTGCATTAAGAAATGGTCCTGGCCGCTGTTCCATGTACTGTGCTGCATACCATGCAGATGGTTGATAATGTATGAATGACTGAAGTTTAAGGGCACTGTTTTGTTGAAAAATGTAAAGTGGCGTAGTTATCAGAAATTATATGTCAGACAATTTTATAAAAATGCTTTCCACTGTTAGAAAATTCTTTATCAAGTGGTTGAATCACACTTGTTATTCCTGGAGGAATTCTCTTAACATAGCAGTCCCTTCATGATCATCCTGAAAGGCAGAGCTGTCATTATGTCTGGGCAAAGTGTCCAACAATAGCACTGAATGGCAAGAAGGTGTTTCAGATGAAATATTGAAACTTACTCTTTTCCATTTTGTCAGATTTTGATACATCAATTATAAGATTTTTGCAATTAAACAGTCTCTTTTTAACTTGATACTAATTTTCCCTGAGGTTCCTGAAGGAGAAACAGTGTTCCATTCATACTGCCTTTCACCAGCATTATTGAATAGGAACGAGTCATAGGTTTCATTAATTGCACTACTGATTGCTTGTTTTCCCAACACGAAACAACACGTGTTTGACATGATTTCCATCTGGAAACGTGACTTGATCAACATTATACACAGCAGTTGCAGCGATAACTGCATCCTTTGTCTTCATATCAGCTACGAATTTCTGTGAAACATCAGTGAAAAATGAGTCTCCTCTCCATGTTTTCTTGCAATAAATTGTTAATCTTCTGACTTCCAATTCTGTATGATTTCTTGAATCTGCTCAACCAGCTTGACAAAGCCTAGAAATCACTAATGTCATCTCTTTTATAATTCAAAGTGCTTAGTCTCATAGATCTTCATCGGTAATGGTGCATTATCTCTCATGTGAAGTTTGGAATCTTTCGTTCAAACTTTTCCTAGTTTCATTTTGATGCATGTTTCATTCTTCGTGTAATTCTTGTTTCCATTTGTATGATTCACATTCTGATTTTACAAAATGGAATCTGCTTTACTTTGTGTTTTTTGACATCTTCACTTGACCACTTGTCACTGAAAGCTGTGTCAGGATATGTTAGAAAGGCATTCTTATTCTGGACTCTTATTAAGCACAGCATTGTTCTTGATTCATGCATTGCTGCACCAGCAGTGTTATTTCCCATCTCTTCTAATGTTTCTGTGTTTTTAAAAAAAATTGAAATGTCAACATCATTCGAATGATTGTGTTAGCATATAGATATACAACAGCCATTTCCTGTCCCTGTTATATTTCCCTTCTTCCTTTGAAGTTGCCTATTATAGTTTTACACCTGCTTGTGGTATTTTCTATTTTGAAGTGTCCTGACAGCACTTGACTGTGTTTGTTGTTAGAAATTACTATGTCACCTAGGACCTCATATGACTTGTCACATATCTTCATCTGCTGTTTAATAAAGTGTTTTCAGTGAAGCAATCCTAGACCTTACTCCTGCCATCACTGCCTCTCTCATTAATGTTCCCAAGATAAACTATGTACACAGTTAAAAAAAATTAGGGAAACATGTTTTCGAATGTATGCCACGCTCCACAAAACAATACCTCACTCCCAGGTATATTACCAACCAAACCTTTATTCTTTACTGTTGAAGTATACAAAAGAACATAGATGGATTCATTTTCAGAACACAAACAGAAATGTCCAAATAGGGGCAAAAACGAAGTGATAACAGTCCTACAGAGTGCATTTTTATCACAGTTGGAGAGCGTCAGTATGGTGTGTGTCCTCCATGAGCATTTATCACAGCTTGGCACCTACGTGACATGCTCCTTATAAGTCGACAGAGGTCACGTTGCGGTATCAGGTCCCATTCTTCAGTGAGAGCCTGTTCGAGGTCTTGGAGAGTCTTTTTTTTTGCTAGTTGTTTTACGTCACACCGACACAGATAGGTCTTATGGCGACGATGGGGCAGGAAAGGGCTAGGAGTGGGAAGGAAGCGGCCGTGGCCTTAATTAAGGTACAGCCCCAGCATTTGCCTGGTGTGAAAATGGGAAACCACGGAAAACCACCTTCAGGGCTGCCGACAGTGGGGTTGGAACCTACTATCTCCCGAATACTGGATACTGGCCGCACTTAAGCGACTGCAGCTATCGAGCTCGGTTTGGAGAGTCTGTGGTGGAACAGGCCGCCCACGAACACTTCTGTCAAGGCTATCCCACACATGCTTGATGGGATTAAGGTTGAGACTCACTGCTGGCCATTCCATCTCTTGAATGCCCAGTTCTCACAAGACAGCTCTGGTGATAAGCGCTACATGAGCCCTGGCATTGTCGTGCATGAGTACTAATTCAGGGCCAACACAGTATGCAGCAACCAACACATGCTGTAGCAGTATCTGCTTGATGTAACCCGCAGCAGTAAGGTTACCACTGACAACGACAAGATCCGTACGGCCATCAATACTGATGCCACCCCACACCATCACAGAACGTTGTCTGAATTGGTCGCCTTCCTGGACAACATTTGGCATATACTGCTCACCATGGCGTCTCCATACACGTTGACATCCATCACGCTGTGTCAGAGGAGATACGTGTATACAGGCAAACAGAAGGTGAGCTGCGCGATGTTGCTGCATTAAACAGGGCACTTGAACAGGACATCTGGGTCATAAGGACACTTCTCTTAACCTGTCCCGTACTGTCTGGTCAGACACCGTGACGCCAGTGACCTTCTTAAGTCTTGTTGCAGTTCTCCGGCAGATGCTGAATGCTGCTGCAATGCACAGGTGGTCAGATATTGGTCATCCTGTGGGGTTGTCATGCGTCCACAACCTTGTCCAACCCTCCTTGTGAACTGGCCTGGCTCATTGTAGCGATTCGACAAGCATTCAATAACTGACGGAGAGACATTGAGATCCATAGCAACACGACAAAAAGTCCATCCTTCCTGGATCAAAGTGACGGATCTTGCGACTTGAACCTCGTTAAAATGTCTCATAGGATGTGCTGGTTTACGTACAACGTGCTCAAATGACTGTAGTAGCCTGTGTACCTCACGACACACGGACACACCGCTATTCACTTTGTTTTGAGGGGTCATCTGACAGTTTAATGCATGGCTACGCCTACAGATGGAGTATAACTTCGATTTGCCATACCCTGAGTAGCTAAGGTCTCAAAGTATGCTGTATGACCATTGGAACCCCATCTATCAAATTAACGTTCACATACCAGACGTTACAAAACATGTTCTCCAGATTTTTTTGAACTGTGTATTTCATAATGAGCAATCCAGTTCTCCTTTAACACATTGTACCTGTAGATAATCTTTTCCTGTTGTTTTTCTTCTAACTCAAATATAATCGATTTTTAATATAATCCATTATGAAATGCACTTTCTTTGTATGAGTTCAACTGTGTCATTTTTTTATTTACATTATGTGTAGCTTGCTAATTCTTTTAATATATTGCAGTATTCATGATCAAGATGACTGTAATACCCTTACTTATCTCTTTTTATGCAGCTAAATACTGACTACTTTATTGCCCATTAATCCACTATTCATGGGTCACAAATTTTGTAGTTGATATTTGAGTACATAGAGTAACTGATCAACTTATAAAGATGACGATTATTGTGGTTGTCTTGATAATAAATACTGCAATGTACTTGAAATATCAGTGACCTCTATGTAATGTACTTAAAACTACAACCCAGTCAAAGAATGAGTCTTCAGTTTAACAGACTGTGGGAACTCCAACACAAAGTTATCAAAGCATGTTATGCTTGCTGATTTGGTCAATTTCTAGTCTCTACATAACCACTGTCAATATTGGTGGCACCCATCAGAGGGCTATTTCTATTTGGGATAAGTTTGAAGGAGTCCCTGATCTCTTTGATGTTAATAGCAAAATATCATATGTATAGTTTGGAAGCTATCACAAAATATTGTTTGTAGAATAATGAAGAATTCCTGTGAAAGTAGTGTTCATTACCCAGCACCGTATTAGTTTTGCATCGTATGATTCAGGATCATGACTTGGCCAGAGTACCCACTTCTATTTTCCAGTAATAATTAGTATACCAACTCTTGGACTTACTAGGCCACTCAGTCATTGTATAGGTCAGAAATATCCACTGTGGAACACTGTCCAAATGTTAGGCAACTTTTCAACTATATTGAAATTCTAAATTTGAGAGGTATTTATAGCTCATCTGATGAGAATTTACTTTTTTTGCTAGCGGCTTTACGTCCTACCAACACAGATAGGTCTTGTGGCGACAATGGGATACGAAAGGTCTAGGATTTGGAAGGAAGCGGCCGTGGCCTTAATTAAGGTACAGCCTGGTGTGAAAATAGGGAACCATGGAAAACCATCTTCAGGGCTGCCGACAGTGGGATTCGAACCCACTATCTCCCGGATGCAAGCTCACAGCTGCGTGCCCCTAACCGCACTGCTAACTCGCAAGTTAGAATTTACTTTTGCCAGAATCACAGGGTTGTGGGGAAACCCACCTGTCGTGCTCCTTTGTCATGAAAAGGCCCCGTGGTAGGTCACATATTGAAGATATGCGGGAGTTGCTGTTGCATGAGTCACTGCTATCTCAGAACTTTTAGATACTAGAGCACCGCTTATATCAGTGTGGGTAGATCTGCCATCAGTGTGGATGCAGTGCCTGCACAGTTTGCGCCTAAACTAAATTGTTGCCTTTATGGAGGTCATAAGAAGTGTTAAGCTGTTACAGACAAATATGATAAAGGACTACAATTTCCATATCTGCAACACTTCATAGCAGTAATCCGGTGATTTATTTACCATTCCATATGTGAAGTTCAACTTCATTTTCATTCCTCTTTGGGATGCTTAACGTTTTGAGTTTATGTTCATTCATTATGGAAAGTAAAAATCAAATGACAAATTAAGTCGTAAACAGATATATAGCAGCATGAATAGGAACATAAAGTAGGATAAAAACAATGAAAGGTCAGTGTGGGAAGAGGGAGCTGTCAAAAGAGAACACATGAAAATATAAAAGGACAAGGACTATCTCAACATCTGCATACACTGTCGTCTTCACTTAGGCGAGCTCTTTCCTCATCAGTTCCAGTTCTTCATTCATTCCTTCCTTCCTTCTTAGACCCTAATGAGCTTGTTTCTGCTACCCAGCTTCCTCATAAGGACAGGACTCAGCACTCCTTGGGGGACAGTCTAAACAGATATTCAGCCTTGATGTGGGAAGTGTAAGATGATAAAGAAAGCTGAATAAGCAAAGAAAATAGGAAGAGACAAAAAAGTTAAATATGAATACTGGTGGTGAAAGGCTAGAAATACAGAGCAAATACAGTAGAAGAAAAGGAGATTTTTATGTCTATCAATGTTCCTATTCTGTAATTTCTATTTTTCACTCCATTATTTTGGCCCTCTTAATTTGTAAGTTTATAAAGGGCACATGATTTTGCATAAATTAATACACAACTTGATGGAATGTTGAGTAATCTAATTCCTGCCTGTGTAATTATGGTTGATTCGTGGTTTTGAAGTGGAAGAATATAATTCCTTTCACATGCATCCTTCTTGGAGTTGTGCTGTTGGTGACAATTTGAGCGCTGTCCTTTTAGATCACCAACTTTTAGGGTGGTGCTACTCTTATGTTTTGATGCCCTCTGACAAGTAAAACTGTATGGTCTGGCTAGCAAACAGATGTATCTATGTTCTTACACAGTCATTTATCTTCCATTACAGTTGTTAATTTCAAGGAAGAGCTCTGAATTATACATTATTTCATTAAGGCATAGATCATTAGTCATGATCTAGAAAAGCTAATTTCCAATGCTGTAAGAAAGCAACGAGTCTGCTTAGAACTTACGATTGTCAGTTGGGTGACTGTTAGGCTGCGTGTACCTGCTCTTATTTATTATTTGGGTTACCAGTTTACCAAATAGAAAAATAAGAATAAAGTAGAAAATTTGGGAAGTAAATAATGTGTTATGTTTCTCACTATGCTACATCTTACAGCAGTGAAAAGTAAACAGTGAGAAAAAGAATTCAAATTCTAATGTCTTATATAATGAATGAAAATGCTTAAAGAGGGTTGGCAGATGCATTTTAAGTACATATCTCTAATCGGACAATGTTTAATAAAATCTTACTTCAGTTGGAGAAGAAAGAGAAGGGGGAAAAAAAAAAGGAAAAGAGAAAAGATTTGAAAATTACTTGAAAACATTGAAAGACAAAAAGGTGTTACTGGAATGGTTTATGACCCCGGTTATTCGTCAGTATTGCTTCCAGTACTTGACAGCAGCTGAATTGAATTTACGTAAGAGCATGTTTTGAAGCAGCATGCAAGAATGTTTCAAGAAGAATCTTTCCCTGAAATCTGTATAAAATAAGCTCATCAAGGTCATTCGTGAAGAAGTCTCTCTCATCTATCTAATATTTTTGTGGAATTGAAAACCTACAACCTGTATTCCAGTCAATAACCGGGTCAGGGATGGAATGAATGAAGCCCTCATCTTACAGCAAGAACAGGAATTATGCCGGCTGCCAAAGCCTGTTACACTCCTCTGGGGCAATGATTAATGACTGACAAATGAAATGATAGTGGAGAGTGTTGCTGGAATGAAAGGTGACAGGGAAAACCAGAGTACCCGGAGAAAAACCTTTCCTGCCTCCACTTTGTCCAGCACAAATCTCACATGGAATGGCCAGGATTTGAACCACGGAACCCAGCGGTGAGAGGCCGACGCGTTGCCGGCTGAGCCACGGAGGCTGCCTTTTGTGGGATTATTATAACAAAATTTCACATCATTGTGGTTTGGTTTCTGTGTAATACTGAAGGTCCCTTGGTGATATATGAGGTGGAAAACCGCAAGCTTGCTTGTTTTATCTTATATTTTATTTCCTTGTAATGAAGGGAGGTAAAAAAGGTGATTCCTCTATTTCGTCCTTTCTTTTTCATAAGTGCAGGTAATCTATCAATGTTGCAGGTTTTTACATTATAACTTTTATTCATTGAAGGATTTATAAAAACAGTGGTTAAAGAAAATGTACCTAAAACTCTGAACACATAAGTGACAATCACAGGTATAATTGCTTTGTTGTCTAGGATACTTAAATAAGAAGATGCAGAGTCGTTCAGGAATTATCTCGGGCTGGATGAACTTCGTTTGACATCTATCTTCTAAATAAAGAAATAATAAGCATATTGTCATAAGGAAAATCTCCTCAGAATGTGCTAGTTTCAGTTTTACTGGTGGTACTCAGATGAAATGATGACTTATGATCACAGGTGAGATTCATTTCTACAAATAGAAATGCATGTATATCTTGCCCAGATCTCTAAGACTAAGGATGTTTGATAAGTTTTGGTATAAAACTTTCCAATGATGTTAGACTAGTTAGCATTAATTTAACATAGTTTCCTGTGTATGAACTGGCTTGGGCCATAATAACCAGCTTCCATTTAGATGATACTGGGACAGTTAATGTACATTGCTCTGCTGGTGGTTAATTTCCCTTTAGATACTGTGTTTAAATTAATTTCTTTTTATGTAGCTGAATGGATCATTGAGCAGTAAGATTGCTTCCAATATATTAATGATTATTTCCTTCTGTTTGAACCATGCGTACAAGGAAACAGGTAAACTTGCATCAGCTATTGAAAGAATCAGACATTGATCCAGTTCTAGTTACATAATTTGAAGAGTCATTAGTAGTCTGAATTTTTTTTTTTACTTCCAAATTCTTGCTAGTATGGAGGATGATAAATTATTTAAGTTAGGTGAAGGTTTGTTGAATAAAACTTTTGGAAAGTTTTGATACATCTCTCGTAGTGCTTTTATATTGCTAGTTAAACTCGCGTTATATACAACATATCTTCTTGTGCGATCTTCATCAAAGGTCGGCAGTCATCCTGACAATCTTTGTTTTTGATCTGTACCAACCTTGAAATTACCTGAGAGCTTATTGTATTACTGGGAGCAATATTTATCTACTTCCTTAAACACTTTACTTCCTAATCTCATATTTCCCATATAACCTGACTTTACTCATCTCCATTCCATTACCTTTGTTTTAATT
Organism: Anabrus simplex; assembly: GCF_040414725.1. Lineage (NCBI taxonomy): Eukaryota > Metazoa > Arthropoda > Insecta > Orthoptera > Tettigoniidae > Anabrus > Anabrus simplex. The sequence continues at coordinate 169,664,486 of NC_090266.1, read as the reverse complement.
TCACTAACCTTATTTACTCAAATATCGGCCACATTGTTTATGCCAATTTTAAGGTCCCAAAATACGGGGGAAGTTGTTATGCAAACAATTTTCAGACCAAGTATTTTAAAAGACCTGGAGACATATTGTAGCCATTTGAACTGTTATTAGAGAGGGGTATTTATGTAATAACAAATGCCATCCTATTGCCAGTACAGCTTTTACAGTAAATAGTATAGCATTATAATTGGCTAAGACTGGTACATCCAACATCAAATTAAACATGGCAAATATTATGCAAAAACATAGTTAAAACATGCAGTGATTTCAGTACAACTTCACTGAAGGCTGTGATTGAATTAAGTGGTGTGCCATTACATGTGATAATGTCATACTGGAGGCAGATAGTGATGCTGTCGCTTTTTAACATCATGTGCTGTGGAAATATTAGTTGCAATTTTATAACATCCAGCCTGTACGTGTTCAGTCCAATTACTTTAAACAAGTTACCCTGTGCTTTTAAAACAATAACTGCACTGCATGCTGAGATAATAATCTAAACTTAAAACAAGTAACCATTTATTCATTTTTCTAAACCACAAATCTGATGTCAAATTTGTAGTCAGCCTGATAAACTTCTAGGAGATGAGCATGCTGTGTTCCTGCATCAGCTGTTTTATATGTGCCTGGTGTGTAATTCATCTTTCACCCTATTGTGAAGATCACCTGGCCGGTTAAGCATTATGCCAAGCATCACGCTGTTACAAATGCCAGCAAGGAGCGGGGGTGTATTGTCTGCTGTTGTCATGCCACTGCAAGCTTGATCGCATCCCCTGGCTGGGCCAGCAGTGTGTCATGCATTTACAATAGTCACATGTCACTAATACAACATTGTCAGTAACACACAAAAGTAATCAATACTGTTAAGCCTAGCATGATAATGGGTACTGTATGAAATGAGTAATATCACTTGTACTGTTGAACATATCTCGCAAAGTATTTTCACTGGATATACTCCAAAGATTTTATTTAAAAACTTACAGACACAAAGGAAGATTGAAACTATACAAGGAGGCTATTAATTAGTTCATATTCCATTTGTAATTTGCCGACACTGTATCACTTGCAGAGGGGATAAATTAGTTCATATTCCATTTGTAATTTGCCGACACTGTATCACTTGCAGAGGGGATAAATTGTTAATATTTAAAATATTTAAAAATCTTGGGAGGAAAAAGTACAGTACCAAAAATTGTTCACTAAAACAAAAATCACTGCATATGAATGTTTACTGTGGATCACTAGAAGATTGGCTATTTTCACTTCAGTCTACATCCATGCCACTCTCTAAATCATTCCCATTTCTGTCGTTCCATATAGTATCATCGTCAGTGCCATTGGAAATCCTAATTTTCGGAAGGATTTGGAGACGTTTGCTTCTGAAATATTAATCCAAGCCTGAATGATTCATGGACAGATCAGCTGGCGCGATGGGTCTTCAGCTTACCACCAGGCGTATATCCCGGTATTCATGGTTTCCAGCAGCTATCCTGTCGGAATACTTTCGCTGCAAATGGACTTTAAATGGCTTGTTCACTGACACATCCAAAGCTTGCATCAACAAGGCAGCCTCTTAAGTTGTCCAACACAAGTAGAGCTGCCTTCGGAGCAGTGCGCCAGGTCTTCGCTACTGCACGGAATATATCCAGTCGCACATCATTTTCTTGTCCATCCAGCCTTCAACCTGAACATGTACATAGATACATCCGGAATGTGAAGTTCTTCAGTGTTGTCTTTGGTTTAAATATAACACAGAGGTGTTTTATGGCCATTGGCAGTAATGGTCAACATCACAGTACAACGTAACTTTTTGTTGCTGGTAATTTTAATTAGAACACTTGCCACTCCCTTCTCAGAAACAGTGTTCCTTGGCATAACAAAATAACACAGGGGTTTGTAGCATTGCTGATCTGCGAGAGGAGGTACGAGTTCTGCTTCCTTAACTTGATTGTGTGCTTCTGAAACCCTGCAACTTCATTGGTGCAGTTTTTTGGCAGTTTTGGCACAAAGACTTTTTCCGACACAACGACGGCTTGTTACACCGCATAAACCAAGTCATCCGACCATGACTTGCCTTGAATAAATTTCCTGGAATGTCATGGGAATGTGAAAAAAAAAATTTTCTCGTACTAATGGCTTTACGTTGCACCAACACAGATGGGTCTTATGGCGATGATGGGATAGCAAAGGCCCAGGAGTTGGAAGGAAGCGGCCGTGGCTTTAATTGAGGTACAGCCCCAGCATTTGCCTGGTGTGAAAATGGGGAACCACGGAAAACCATCTTCAGGGCTGTCAACAGTGGGATTCGAATCCACTATCTTCTGGATGCAAGCTCACAGCCGCGCGCCCCTAACCGCGCGGCCAACTCGCCCGGTGAATGGGCAATTTCCTGTGCTTTTAGTCCCAACATTTTGTGGGAAACACTGCAGTCATTGTTCCGTATCACTCTCACCCATTCCAGTAACGCTTCCTCAGCACCTTGCGTTCTCCAGTTCCTTACTTGTTCTTCATGAACAAAACACTTGTGATTCACTGCTCTGTTACCATTGTTTTTCCCCCACAAATTTTACCCATTTTTGCTTGAATGAAGCTGTGTAGCTGTTGACTTCTCCGATGACAGATATTTACTAACAGGCTTGACAATGGTTGAATTCAGACTGTGCAGCATTGGCACTTTCCTTTTGTTACTGCGGACACTCATTTGTGCGGCTCTTAATCAAGGCAAAAATGTATGCAAATATTTCGGTAAATTAGGAGGTAGTGTCACGTGTAAACTTGCTCCACACTTACCTGCCTAATTATCAAGATAACTAGCAGCTGGGATTCCTTGTGTGTGTTCAACCGTCATCACCAAGTGCACGTTTTGATTTAAAACGGTCAAAATGACTCTCAAGGACGTCGAGAAGAGGTACGAGAATCGCATGGCTGAATTTCAAGCTCGCTTGGAGGAAGCCATGACGGCTTCCGACCGCAGTGCAGACAGCAGTGCCGCCAACCCCCAGGAGCTGCTTACCAGCCTAAGCTCCGACTTTAAGAACTTCCGAGATTCCATGGGTGCTGAGATGGCTAACATGAAGCAGGCCATTGCGGAGATCCATCAAAGGATGGATAAACAGGAGGAGATGGCTGATGAAGCAGCCCAGTACAGTAGGCGAAATTGCCTACTGATACATGGGGTTAAGGAATCACCTGAGGAGGACACCTATGGGGCTGTCATAGACGTCATTAAGAACAGACTCAAGGTAGATATTGGCATGGACAGTATCGATAGATGTCATAGATTGGGTGGCCAGCGCAGGACGACTGCCAACTTAGTGGCCACTGGGAACAGGCCAATAATGGTGAAGTTTCTGCGATACCATCAGCGGGACCAAGTCTGGCGGGCGAAGTGACTACTGAAGGGCACAAACATCATGGTTACGGAATCCCTCACGGCAACAAGAAAAGGGATTTTGAATAAGGCACGCGACGCATTTCGACTGCAGAATGTGTATACACAGGATGGACGTGTGACTGTAATTACACCAGACGGCAAGAAAACCACTCTGATCACTCCTAGGGACCTGAACGTTCTCATCAGGCAGCGTAGCGGAGCACAGAATCAGTGGCAATGAGTGAATGTGTTATAATAGGGCTAGTTTTAAAATATGTAACAGGACTCTTGTTTACCATGAGTTTCAAATTTGCCTCAAATAGTGTTAGTTATGTGTATTTTTTTTTTTTTGAAATGTGAGTGTGAATGTGTGTGTGCAACAGTCAACGGTCTCTTTCAATGGGAGGCAGCGGTGAGTACCCACTGTTTCTGTCAATCTAAGTTAAACATAATCCCCTTGTTATGTTAGCTCAACGCCCGCTACCCGAGTCTGGCTCCGGTCTGCAACCTCCTGTCGCAACAGGCTCGCTCTCTCTCTCTCTCTCTCTTCTCTCTCTCTCTCTCTCTCTCCCTCTCCTCCACGCCACATGGTTTGCAATGTTGCCATGTGAACGCGTTCTCTCTCGCGAAAGAAATTCAGAATGGCGTACAAGGAAAAAGTTGGCACGCCATAAGGTAGTATGCAGTAAAATGCATAAATGATGACATGAAAAAACTCGGTGAATATGCTCTCACAAACAAACTTCTCATAAATCCATAAAAATCGCAAGCTATCATTGTCGGCTCCCAGAAGCTCCTACACAAGATCAATGATTCGATCATTCCTCCTCCACAAATAAATAATAGCACAATCCTGTACAGTAAAACAGTGAGAAATCTTGGGGTGACTATGACTGAAACTCTAAATTGGACAGAACATATCAAAAACGTAGGTCAGAAGGTGTTCGCTACTCTACACCCACTGAAATTAAATAAAGATATTATACCACTAAATATGCGGCAAAGATTAACACAGACCCTAATTCTTCCTGACTACTGTGATGTTATCTTGGTAGACGCTACTAAAGAACAGACTAGGAAACTGCAGCGTATTATGAATTGTTGCATTAGATTCATTTTTTAACCTAAGGTATGATGTGCATATTACTCCTTATTATCAAGCACTGCACTGGTTAAAACCTGATAAGAGATGTGAATATCATATACTTGTCTTAATACACAAACTCCTGCATAGTAACTCCCCCCAGTATATTTCATCTAAACTTCACTTCCTCTCTTCCTTCCATAACCGTAACACTTGCTCGAGCTCCACTTTAGCTATTCCTCTTCACCACTCTTCTGTGTATAATAAATCTTTTATTGTAACTGGTTCCAGGCTTTGGAATTCCCTGCCAGTAGGTGTCAGGAGCATTGACTGTTTCCCCAAATTTAAAATATCTTGCCGAGACTTCCTGTTGAGAGTTACCGATTGAAGTGTGTATTGGTGTGTATTGTGTGTGTGTGCTTGGTAATTGTAAAATTAAAAATTGTTTCTGTTTAATATGATGTAAACGTAAGGGTAGTTGATAAGTGTGTACATTGTAAGTGTGTGTGCAAGTGTCTGTGTGAGATAGAAAAGAGGACTGAAGTAACGATCTAATAAGCTGCATATTGTGTGGGTGTGTATCTTAAGTTTAATTTAGGAAACAGTATAAGTAGTATAATTAGTAATAGGCAACCTTAATATTATTTGTTGTATTGTGATTAAGTGTAAGAGAGGGCCGTGTGCTCTAACTTCGCCACATGAAAGAAGCTATAATAAATAAATAAAAAATATATATCTTGTTCCCATTTAGACCCATCAATGATCTGTCAAATATTGATCTTCAAAATTAGATCACTCATATTATCAGCATCAACAGTCTCTTCTCTTTCCAGTATATTGCATCATTTTGTAATTTAATTTTTTCTTAGATAATTTCTTAAAAATGGGTGTTCCTGAATAAATTTTTTATGCTGATTCTAGAAATAACTTCCACTTTTATCTGACCTATCAGATTGTTACACAAAATGTGAAGTTTTGTTTTAAAGATTAATTTAATTAATAATTAATGTTATTTGCTTTACGTCCCATTAACTTCGTTTACGGTTTTCGGAGACGCCAAGGTGCCGGAATTTAATCCCGCAGGAGTTCTTTTACGTGCCAGTAAATCTACCGTCATGAGGCTGACGTATTTGAGCACCTTCAAATGCCACCGGACTGAGCCAGGATCGAACCTGCCAAGTTGGGGTCAGAAGGCCAGCACCTCAACCGTCTGAGCCACTCAGCCCGGCGATTAATTAATTTGAAACACAAATATTTAAATGTTATTTCACGCAAGGACAAACACACTTTCTAAAATACTCTAAGGAACTGTCTTAATAATTTTGTGACTATTCTGCAACAAAACAGAAAAGCAAAAAGTGTTCTATTAATTTTCAGACTTTCACTTTTTAAAATTCCTTGTAGATCCATGGAACCATATCCTACAAGTACTATTCTTCAGTACTTTATCTTATGTTCCATCATTCCATCACGAGGTTTCCTTCCGTTGTCTCTTCATACTAGTTTCTTCCATCATCATCATTTCCCAACTCCAGTTTCCCGAGTATGGTGAGTTTCTTCCATATACAGTGAAACTCTGTTAAGAAGTTCCCGCATAAGTTTTCCCACCTAAGAAGTGTGATATTCTTGGTCCCTTGATTGGTTGCATTAAGATACATGTATATTTTTCCCGTTCAAAGTGTTCTGTTGTACATATATTTCCCTGTTAAACAGTTAAGATTTTAGAGTCCCTTGAGATAGAATATGGCCACTCAGAGCAGCTCATGGTTAGAACCCCCCAGTCACCGCGCAAGTTGCACCCTGTGTGAGACTGTTCGCGCGCTTGTGATGTGTCGCTGGTGTCACGGAGCCTGCACGCTATAACACGAACACTTGATGCTAACTCTCACCCTGTGGAATCGAATCAAACCCAGCACTCAAAATTTCCACTCCACTGTTCACATCTAGCGGAATAGAATTGAACTGGATTATACACGGGAAACATAAAGCACGCAATGTATGGTTTGATAAAATTTTAATTCAGCAAGTTGCGTGCTGCGACTGGGTGAAGTCTTTAATTGAAGTGGCCTCAACATTAATTATAAACCGTAAAATGTATTCGTCCTCAACAGAGCAGCTTCTTATGCATTACTGTTTGTTAACTAGTTTCCCATTTTCACACCAGGCAAATGCTGGGGCTTACCTTAATTATGGCCACGGCCGCTTCCTTCCAAATCCTAGGCCTTTCCTATCCCATCGTTGCCATAAGACCTATCTGTGTCGGTGCGACCTAAAGCCACTCGCAAAAAAAAAAAAAAAAACAGATGAAGAGGATTTGGGCTTCCTTATTGCCACTGTTGCTTCTTGTTATGATTTAGAAATGCAGTTTTATTAGGCACATTTCCTCTCCTCATCCTGCTCATTGTTTCAAAAGCAAACCCCTTTGAAGTATAAAGTTCGTCCGCACCCGCCCCCGACTTTTCATAATGTTTTACAATTCTCGACTGTACTGAGAGCGGAGGGACGCTAGTTTTCTTTGGATGCACTCGCGGGAACAATTATAGATAATTTTGAGTTCCTGGAAACTGCTGGCTTTCTTCGCTTTATATCTGTATTCCTTTGACGAGACAACCCACAAACAAGACCTTTCTATTATATCATTAATTAAGTCCAGAGTAATCTCCTTGCTCCACTCCATTACTGACTATACATTTTAGTATAGTGCAGAGAGAACGACACATGTGAGAGAGAGTACTGTATTTGAGCTTATAACAAAGAGAATGAGTATTACGGAGTGTTGTAACTATAAACCTACTTCACGAAAAGCACGTCGTTTGTGTCGTCTGGCTATCTGTTGACATGGAAACTGCATGGAAGTTGCCGAAGCTGCGCCGACATCTCACGAACAACGAATTGACTTGACAGGTTTTCCACTTGGAGTGGAAAACACGCCAACATGTTAAAAGTGTTAACCTCAACATTCTGAATTAACATGCAAAGTTAACTGGAAGACACAATCACAATATACATGTCAATTGTAACATGTTAAATTTTACATGTTGGTGTTAAATGTTAATCAGTGGAGACCAGCCTTTAGGAATACATGTACGACAAACTTAGGGAATGGTACTTATAAAATTGTTCACGGTAAATACTGTATACAGTAATAAGCACTTAAAGATCGTACATTCCAAGCAATGTTAATTATCATACTGACATACCATACTGTACGTGGACTCCAACTTGATAATATGATTCTGAAATAAGGTCAACAATAGTTGCATAATAAAACTAACAAGAGGGCATTCCCTACTCGTCACCACCGATTTCGCTTAAATTTATAGAACATGCAGTAATTGGCTAGAAATGAAAGTACCTGAAGTGGGAACTCCAGATGGCCAAGCGTATAGAAAATAAAATAAAAAATAAAAATGTTGACGCGGATCTCGCACCGTATAAGCCACTTACGTTAGTGCGCACGCTGAGCAGTTGTTGGCGTAGCGGTAAGAGCTTGGACTAGTAATGCGATGGTCGTGGGTTCGCTCCCAGTGTGGAGACTGTTTTTTTTCTGTCAAATTTTATATTATTCATTTTCCAATTACGCAAAGAGGTGAATAATTAATTTTATTTTTTATACGCAAAAGGCATAGAAAGGGTAAAAAATTGGGATTTCATTGTCAGACTTTTTTCTACCTGTGCCAAGAATCTATTGTTTGTGTACAGGCGCCAGGAGCAACCTTCACTTGTCAGGTGAAAACGAATCTTCAGTGAAACGACTATTCATGTTTATGGCACATTCCCCAAGGAGGGGAGATAGCCAAAAAAGGAGAAAAAAGAAGAATTTCTGTTTGAACACTTGCAACTCCAAATTTTCTACAATTGTGCACTCATTAAAAAATGACGTCCTATATGTCTTTTGCATATAAATAAATAAAATAAATTAACATAAATGAATAATATAAAAATTGAGAAAAATATTCTCCACATGGAGAGCCGAAACCATGACCATCGAATTACTAGTCCAAGCTCTTACCGCTACACCAACAACTGCTCGGCGTGCGCACTAATGTAAGTGGCTTGCGAGAGCCGCGTCAACATATTTATTTTCATTTTTATTTTCTTGGCCATCTGGAGTTCCCACTTCGGGTAATTTCATTTTATTTCACGCCCTTCGTGGCCCTTGCCTTTCTTCGTCCGTTACTTCATTTTTCGAAGTGACGGATCCCTTCTTTCTTCTTCTTTTTTCTCTCTCTCTACCCCCTGCGGGTGGGGGACGCAGACGATAAATACACCCACGGTATCCCCTGTCTGTCGTGAGAGGCCACTAAAAGGGGCGACCAAGGGATGATTGTCTTAGAACCATGAAACTACTTTTGATTAGTACCATCATGCGGAGAACACCATTGGTTGCCTTTACTTGCGAGTAGTGCCACTATATTAGGTACACAATAGGTTGGTGATTCGTAGCAGCAGTGCGTGTGGACTGTGGGTTTCCAGTACCCGTGAGTCGTACCCATGTGAGGAACACCACGGGTCTGGGCGTAGCCTGTGAATTGTACCACTATATGAGCGACACCGTGGGTCTGCGTTGCCTGTGATTGGTATCCACTATGTGAGGAACACCACGGGAATACCGCCGCCTGTGATTAGTACACCTAGGTGAGGAACCTCATCGGTTTGCGTTGGCTGTGAGTGGCGCCATTGTGTGAGAAACACCATAGGTCTGCGTTATCAGTACAAGGTACAATACTTGTGGGTGGTACCATAACATTTGGAACACCGTGAGTTTACACTACCTTCGATTAGTACCGCAACTTGAGAAATGTTCTATAAATTTATGCAAAATTGGTGGTGACGAGTAGGGAATGCCTCCTTGTAAGTACTGTATAGGCCTAATATGCCATGAAATTGAATATTCCAATCTGTTTGATTTTTCATTCCGTAGCTTATTTCCTTCCTGTCATTCTCTCTTACATTGTTGTTGCAATAATACTTATGGGTCTTGTCGTAGAGGAAATTAAGTTTTTGAACTAAACTGATAAGATTTTCCGTGTACATTATTAGTGAGATGAATATTACGAAACGAAAACTTTCCGACTCTATGCAGGAAACAGCCGACTTGCCAGCTGATACACACTATGCCGCCAAACAGCCGGCTAAAAGATACCAGTCGTCTACGAAGTTGAACGAATGTTGATAACCAACTGGGTGTTGGTGGGAGGGGGCCTGACGCACACACACACACACACACACACACACACACACACTCACACTCACACTCACACTCACACTCTCTCTCACTCTCTCTCACTCTCTCTGCGATACCATGTGTTGGCATAAAATTGAAAGTTTTTATTTTTACCTTTATACAAGCTAAACATTGTATTATCATGTCACTCTTAAATCTTACATCACATTATTAGAACATGGCGCAACGATGAAGAGACGTGAAATAAAATTCTCTCAGGAAAAGAAATTGTTTACGTTTAGATGTCCTAGTGTTGCTACTGCGCCTTTATCACTCGCATGTAATCCCCCAGATACTTTACTATGCAATCATTTGTGCAACTTCGAACTTGTATTTCTTTTCTTCATTAAGGATTAAAGCGGGAACATAAACTCCATACCAGCTTGGCCATGCGGTACTTACGAAACAGCCTGAATCAATCAATCAATACTGATCTGCATTTAGGGCAGTCGCCCAGGTGGCACATTCCCTATCTGTTGCTTTCCTAGCCTTTTCCTAAATGATTTCAAAGAAATTGGAAATTTGTTGAACATCTCTCTTGGTAAGTTATTCCAATCCCTAACTCCCCTTCCTATAAATGAATATTTGCCCCAGTTTGTCCTCTTGAATTCCAACTTTATCTTCATATTGTGATCTTTCCTACTTTTATAAACGCCATTCAAACTTATTCGTCTACTAATGTCATTCCACGCCATCTCTCCGCTGACAGCTCTGAACATACCACTTAGTCGAGCAGCTCTTCTTCTTTCTCTCAGTTCTTCCCAACCCAAACATTGCAACATTTTTGTAACGCTACTCTTTTGTCGGAACTCACCCAGAACAAATCGAGCTGCTTTTCTTTGGATTTTTTCCAGTTCTTGAATCAGGTAATCCTGGTGAGGGTCTCATACACTGGAACCATACTCTAGTTGGGGTCTTACCAGAGACTTATATGCACTCTCCTTTACATTCTTTCTACAACCCCTAAACACCCTCATAACCATGTGCAGAGATCTGTACCCTTTATTTACAATCTCATTTATGTGATTACCCCAATGAAGATCTTTCCTTAGATTAACACCTAGATACTTACAATGATCCCCAAAAGGAACTTTCACCCCATCAATGCAGTAATTAAAACTGAAAGGACTTTTCCTATTTGTGAAACTCACAACCTGACTTTTAACCCCGTTTATCAACATACCATTGCCTGCTGTCCATCTCACAACATTTTCGAGGTCACGTTGCAGTTGCTCACAATCTTGTAACTTATTTATCACTCTATAGAGAATAACATCATCCGCAAAAAGCCTTACCTCCGATTCCACTCCTTTACTCATATCATTTATATATATAAGAAAACATCAAGGTCCAATAATACTGCCTTGAGGAATTCCCGTCTTAATTATTGCAGGGTCAGATAAAGCTTTGCCTACTCTAATTCTCTGAGATCTATTTTCTAGAAATATAGCAACCCATTCAGTCACTCTTTTGTCTAGTCCAATTGCACTCATTTTTGCCAGTAGTCTCCCATGATCCACCCTATCAAATGCTTTAGACAGGTCAATCGCGATACAATACATTTGACCTCCAGAATCCAAGATATCTGCTATATCTTGCTGGAATCCTACAAGTTGAGCTTCAGTGGAATAACCCTTCCTAGAACCGAATTGCCTTCTATCGAACCAGTTATTAATTTCACAAATATGTCTAATACTCCCATTGCCGTGACAACCAGTAGGAATGCAGGGGCGATATGGGCCTAGGTTCTAAGAATCTCTAAGAATAAGTTGCCGGATTTTCCAAGTTTAAACATACCTTTGAGCAGGACTACTGTGAAGGAGAAAGCCGAAGAAATTGCGTGCAAATTAAAGGCACCTTATACCGTGTCGAATGGGTGGATCTTAAATATAAGGAAAGATAAGTATTGGAAAGGTGGTGTAAATTATTATTCTTATTTTAATGTTTATTAACAATTTGTGGCAAAGCAGAGAGTGTAAGTGCAGAGGAAAGGGAAGCATGGAAGGAAACAATTCTGCCTGCTAAAATAAACATTTACAAACCTTGCAATGTTTTTAATCTCAATGAATTTGCACTTTTTACCACCTTATTCTGGATAAGTCTCTAGTTTTGAGGGGAGAATCTTGCCACGGGGGAAAATTAAGTAAAGTGCGAGTTACAGTATTGGTGGTTGCTAATTTGGAAAGAACTAAGAAACTACCTCTACTGATGATAGGGAAGTCTAGGAAGCCACGTTGTTTCAAAAATGTCAGGGCTTTACTGGGCTTTACCATCAGTGAGATCTGCAAGGATATTCAGGCAGGAGATGAGGAGATTGAAAAAGAAGAAGAAGAGGAGGTGGAGGAAGAGAATCCCCCCCAAGACCATCTTGCAGTGAGGCAAGCATCTGCCTTGAAAAACTTAGGTGGTTTGAGGAAGGTTCAGCCAGTGTGCCTCAGAACACATGGAAGGCAATGTGTGAAATGGGGAAGTTTATACTTCAAGAAAGCAGTAAAATCCTGAAACAGTCAACCCTGGACAATTTCTTTTCCAAGTAGGAACCTAAATTTTTGTATTTGGAAATGTATTTAATGTCTAATTTGTTTGTTAATTTTTGAACTACAGCCCCTAAATGTTCACAAAACTAAAGTAATGGTTATTAAGATGGTCTTTTAGCTTCCTCCTCACCATAGAAATTCAAACGACATGCATGTTTTCTTCCCTCTTGTCCAATTTTAGGCTTCTTTCTTCGTTCCACGAAATTAACACTCGTTCCGGATCACTACTTGAAATAGCACTGCATCGAACGAATACCTACAGCCGTTCATTTCTGGTCTCTGCTACGAGGTTATGGAATATGATCCCAGATGATATTAAAAAGTCTTGCTCGTCTAGGACATTTTAAACAGCCTACCGTAAATTCCTCTAGAGTACATACAGTTGACTCGAATGAATGTAAGAGTGAATGACGTGTAAATGAAAGCAAAAATGACGTACTAGATTTAAGTTCTTAGGCTATCCCATTTACATTCTTACTACTCTCATTTAAGGCTATAGACTGTTCGTAGAAATAGACTACATAGTGACATCGATTTTAGTACTCTCAGATCGTAACATACTAGTTAATTTATTTTAGCCTTATATTTGAACAAGTTTTCCTTTAAGCTAGTTGTAGATATATTCTTTAGGTTATAAGTTGATATATTTTTTTGTTATTATCCACTCTCTATTTATCCTATAATTTTTCATCAGTAGTAACCTTAATTAATTGTATTATTGTAATTCCTTATCTGACTTATCTCAATAACAGTAATTGATTACCGGGCGAGTTGGCCGTGCGCGTAGAGGCGCGCGGCTGTGAACTTCCATCCGGGAGATAGTAGGTTCGAATCCCAGTATCGGCAGCCCTGAAGATGGTTTTCTGTGGTTTCCCATTTTCACAGCAGGCAAATGCTGGGGCTGTACCTTAATTAAGGCCACGGCCGCTTCCTTCCAACTCCTAGGCCTTTCCTATCCCATCGTCGCTATAAGACCTGTCTGTGTCAGTGCGACGTAAAGCCCCTAGCAAAAAAAAAGTAATTGATTACAATGTTATTTTAGATTAATACTGTAAAAATAAAAAATTGTATGTGGTTAAGTGTAAGAGAGGGCCAAGAGCCCTAACTTCGCCACTTAATAAAGACACAAATAAATAAAATAAATAACCTTGATCTCTCAGCATGATAGGAGTAAACTTTCTTTGTACACCGTGTCTTGTATTCATCTCTAAGTTTGACTTTGAAAAAAGCATGATAAGCTACCTTCATAAGTCTTATGTCTCTTTTTTTTTTTTTTTTTTTTTTTTTTTTCTTAAGCACTACATAATTCACACGAAAGATATAACAGAAAATGTATGAAATTCCATATACTACTTCTGCTACCTCTTTGCTATATGTTCCTTTCACAAAACTCTCTATATCACCTGATACAGCCATTGTGTCTTCACCTCTCCAGCTTCCTAATTTGTTCCCTGCTAGTTGTTCCTCCATTTGTTCGTTTCTCCTTTTTGGTTGCAAGTAGCTTCTTACTCCTCTTTTTACTAAATTTCTTGTCATATCCTTGAACTGTTTCATACCATGCTTCCAACTGACCCTGAAAATCCTCCTCCCCATTTCCACACATCATCAAATGCACCAGACATTATAAAACTAAAACTTAAACAAACAAACAAACACACAAACAAACACAGTTTGTTTCTGTAAGAATGGATTGGACTTCATCTATGGTAGGAGTCGGTGTTTGATAGCATGGATGAAGAACATGTGAAGAGTTTTCCTGGTGCAACATATGACTTAACTGCAGTCCACTGCATTCGTCATCAAGAGAATCTTTTTGCCAGGTACATTAAAATGTTACGGATACCATGGTATAAGTCACAAATTCCATCGGGTCAAGAGGCCTTAGACAGTTAAAAACTTTTCCTGCAGAATGTGGGAGTGAGTATGGTGATCTCCCTTATTGTAGTGCGCACTTGTTAAGCAGGGATCAAGTGCTACATTGTTTCTTTGAATTAAGAGACGAAATAGGATTATTCAAGACTAGCCACAATCAGCCTTTTCCTATTTTGCAAGAAAAAATCTGGATTTGTGTGACTTGACTTTCCTTGTTGATTTAGCAGGGCACTTTAGCAGTTTAAATACCTCACTTCAAAGCAAGACCCTCATCATAACAGATATGTTCTATAGAATCAAAAACTTCAAAATGGCATTAATCTATGGGCGAATCAACTGCTGGCTAGAAACACTGCATTTTCCCAAGTTATCTCATGTGCATGCTCCTGATATTAGTGTCTCTGAAGAATATGTGCAAATTCTACAAAATTTTCATCTCCAGTTTGAGTCCACGTTTCAAGATATAGAAACATTTTCTACTATGTTTCAGCTCTTCGCAACCCCATATTCAGTGGATGTCAACAGGTACCAAATGGAATTGTTAAATTTACAATGTGACGATTTGTTGAAGGACAAATATAAACAAGGAAGACTTGGCTGATTTTTACAAGAATGTCCCCCATACCAGATTTCCAAGGTTGTATGCACTTGCTGCGTGGATATTATGCATGTTTGGTTTGACATGTGTGCGAGCAGTTCTTTTCTATTATGAAACTTACAAAATCCAAATCCTGAAGTACCTAACATGCAGTCTTTGATTACAAATTGCCCAGACATTATGCCCTAACCTTGATTACAGAAACACGAAACAGGAAATGTCAACGTAATTGTTCTGTAGAGCTCTCTTCAAAATTGCAGAGAAAATTGTCTTTTTACATTATAACATGGCTGTCCTTCACACAAATTAAAATTGTTATATATTTTCTCATGATATTGAGCCGGAATTTGTATATCTGTGACCAGTTATGTACCATATTTACTTTTGTATTAGACCCCCTGTGGATTTTCGAGGCAAAGAAAATTAAAAAATAAATCTCGCATACAGGACACCTCCCCCCCCCCCCCCAGCGTAATTCATCAGAGGACAACAACTATTCCACTTCGAAACGGGTACAAGCCTTATTGTAGCTCCGATGACATCACATAAATTTGTGAATAGTTTCGTCCGTTCGACCTGCTCAATGAAAACGCGTCAAAGCCGTGCGAGGTACATCTGTGTTTCATAGTTAAGAAATGTCCGCCTCCAAAGCGCAGGCCTACTGCAGCTCTGATGTTGCACAAACGGGTGAATAGTTTTGTGTACGACCCACGCATTGCAAGCATGCATCAGTCATGCTATATGTCTGTGTTTTGTAATTAAGAATGTCCGTTAGCATAATGATTAGCACAATTGGCTGCCATTCTTGGGGGCCTGAGTTTGATTCCCGGTACCGTGCTGACAGAGATTTAAGAATTGCAGGAAGGTTGATATGCGGTAAAAATGGTACATACAGGTCGCCTCCATTGGGGGCTTGCCTAAAAGGAACTGCACCACCTCAGGAAGAGGAAACAAGTTTACTTCAGTTAAGAAATATTCATGGTTGTTGCTATAATATAGCAGGCGAGATCATTAACAAAATGATTGTTTAATATCTCGTAACTAGAACCAATAGAGGTAATTTTGGGAGAGAAGTAGGTTTAAAATGTGAGAAAAACAATCCAATTAGAACGATTGTTTTACTCGCCAACATACCTAGCAAATATAATAATAATAATAATAATAATATTATTGATTTTTACGATTTTCGAAGACGCCAAATAAAACATACTACGCGTTAATAAAAAATTGAGACAATGAACGTACAAAATTAAACATTATGATAATAAAACACATTACTGCCACACCTGTAGATATCCTTAAATGCGGCAAGTTTCCTGTTAGTTATTTTTATTCTTTCCTCCATGGAACTTCTGGCACTATCCGGGCACTTGATAGCATACCTACCTAAACAATGCGGTCCCTCTTATCTCAATTACAACTGTTTAGTTAAATCCTGATGTGATGAATGTAGAGAACAAGCATGAAATATACTTAAAAAATAAAGGTCTGGCTTTCAACAGCCGCAGTTATCCAAAGAATGCTTCCAGTCACTATATAGTACATTTGGAAGTACAACTCGAAACATACTCTAGTTGTAAGTAAAATTCTTTCAAGAATAAAATTTACTGTGTTCACTTATTCAATACAATTATATTCTGTAGTGATTAAATCCTACATGAATTACAAACACTAATCAGGAACATGTTTCGCCCTAGTTTTGGGCATCTTCAGCCTAATGATAATCTTAAGGTCAAGTCTTTAAACCTATTAAACATTGGAACTTAAAATTAATATGATGGTCTTATGCAAAAAGAAAAAAATTTCACAAAAAGTTGTGCTTTAGGTGATATTTACTTAGTTTACAATGTGTACATTAATTAAAAGCCAGAATTTGTGACAAGGAAGCAATTAAAATTATCTTACAATGACTAGAAATTGTCCAAAGCATAAATTGGAACTTCTCCTACTGTATGGATGAAACATTAGGTTGAAGGTTAATATAGTTGTGTTCGTTCAAAGGTAGCTATGGTCACCTATGTCGAAGTATAATGTTACAAAACTGGAACCTGGTATAATGCCGATCTTGTTGGGTTTGAATATTCCTTTAGAAAGAAGCATGGTTGGATGGTAATATTTTATGGTTAAAACATGTATGTTGGAACATATTGTTAATATTCTTCATTAGTCAGGTGCTTATCTGATAAAATGTTTCCTGGAATTTTGTGCCATTCTTGTCGGATTAATGTTCCCATTGGTGCATTGTTCAATCTTTGGGAGGATTTATGAGTATTGTCTGTAACTGAATAAGAGAAGAAACAAAAAAGGGAATTTAGAATGATGAATGTCGAGCCCACATAATAATTGTAAAGTGAAAGTGTTATACCCCATAAAAGTGGACCAACTTACTTGTCCAGTCAGATGTTAGCTGGATCGACTTGTTCCGGCTGTGTCTGAATGTCTAACCTTGTTACTTCTAGTGAAGTACTGATGCGGTAACGGAGGGGTCGAGTGTAGAGGGGAAAGGGGAGTGAGTTTTAACTCGTGCACCTTTGTTATTGCCAGAAAGGCGTTACTTGAATTGGACTGGGCGGGCCCAGCATTAGGCGTGGTAATTGGAGCGCATGCGTGCTGTGACTGAAACATACTGGGGACTTTATTCTGATGTACAGCCTGGATTAACCATGGAGTTGCCTCATATAACGGATTTTTGTTGTCAATGACGTCGTTAAGATTATTTTTTTTATTATAAGTTTGCTCCAAATAAATGTACAAGTTTTCCGTCTCACTCAATAACTTTCCCTTACCTAGGCTTCTAATGATCGTCAAATCTTTCTCTATTGAGGTGAAATTATGTCACGTTTCACTCATATGCTGACTCATGGCTGAATACCTGTTATGTTTGGAAGCATTGTAATGTTCCAGATACCTTGTGTAAAAGCTTTTCCCTGTTTGACCAAGATACGTGAACCCACACTGTGTACATTTTAACCTATAAACACCAGATCTTGAGTAAATATTATTATTATTTACCTTTAACAAAAGTAGCCAGAAAACTCAGAATACATTCATAAGTTTGTTAAAGAATAGTGTAGGATGTTTACATGTACAATTTATAGCCTAGAAGTTCACTGCACAAAATTTGAGGTTATCACATATTGGACCCCTCTTACGTTTTTTGGACGTAAAATTGGTGGGGAGGGTCTAATACGCGAATAGATATGGGAATTCAGTCGGGGTTAACATTAAGATATCCAAGATGTGAGTTGTGTTATTAATACCAGGGCTGTTTCCTGTCTCTCCTGCATCGCTGCATCCCGCATGTCTCAAACCTTTTCCTCTTCCCCTGCGTCTGCCAGAAAGCAGTGCAGAGTGTGGTGATGTCACACAGCTGAACTCGTCTTTAGTGCGAGCATGTACAGCGGAGCGAGGTGATGTCATGCCGACGCTCCATGTTCTCCACTGGTGTAACAGGTTCCAGGAAGGACATTTCAGGGATCATTAATGAACTGACCTACAGAAGGCAGAAATATTCAGTCCACAGTATGTAAAGATAGTCCAGTCATGAGTATGTAAAGACAGTTCAGTCATATGAAGGTAGGAACATGAAAAGGAACACATAATAGGACAAACACACTGACAGCTCAGTAAAGGAAGAAGAAACAATAGAATGATACTAGGACAAACACAAAAACACAATCTCCACAACTTCATAACTTCAGATAGGTAGGCGCTCTCCTCATCCAATCCCTGACCTATATCCGTTTCTTCTCAGACCCCAACAAGTTAGTTTCTGCTCCCTAGCTTCATCAGGAGGGCAGACATCAACACTCACTGATGAGCTACCTTGATAGATCTTCAATCTTGTCATGGGAATTGTAGGATAAGAAGAAAGCTAGATAAATTCAGAAAATGGGAAGAAACGTAGGATAAAGATGAGTACAGGCAGTAAAAGATTAAGACAAACACAAAAGGTTGTTCCTATCTTTATATGACTGGATTTGACACTTGATTGTTCCTTTCCAATACTTCTTTTATCCTATTGAGATACTTTTCTTCTTTTGTGTCATCAAATAGTAGTAATAGTAATAGATACAGAAACATCTGAAAGAGTAATATTCCAGTCCTGTTTTAAAAAGCAGTTCTTACAAGCAATATAACTGAGCATCAGTATGTCATCATTATTAATTAGGGTACTATGCATTCCCTGCAGTCCACTGATATTCTGGATTCCACGCGTTTGTTGCGACCCACATGTTGCTGAATGGTAAATCTTTTATCTGCTGCCCCTTTCACTTCATAAATTTCTCAGAAAGATATCTGACCATCTGTAGAACTCACTGAATTGTGAAATAATTTTCTTTCAATAGTTAGCCATTCTAACACTTGTATTGAATCACGCACAAATAAATAAAATTTGCACTGTGAAAAATGGAACTAACTAGCATGTATATGTTACTACTCAGGCACTTCAACAACCTGACTGAAATGTGAATTTTCACCTACTACAGTGATTATATCTCCCAGTCTCACACCAAGCCCATCTACATTAGAAGCAGTAACTCATTGACCTCTAGGGATGTGGATTTCCAAAGAGTACAGATGAAGGTTGCAGAAAGTTACTTTACTTCTCAATTTTCAAACTGAGTACCAAACCTTTTGATGTTTGAGTATTATTTGTCGAAAGCTCGGATGATATTCAGATACGTTGATTACCTAACACAAAAGCATAGCAATGACTAAATAATAATGTCAAAAACATACCAGATGTAAGGCTTTTCAGGCGTTTGCTCTATTAACCAACGTTTTGTCTTAGGTCTGACACTAGACTCATCAGAGTGGGATGTGTCAGACCCTACCCACTGATGCTGGGGTGTATGCAGGTGAACTTACCAGAAGCCGTTATAAGAGGCACAGTCTGATAACTGCATACGGTAGATAAATCTCCACAATGGAATTATTGCCCGCCTAGGAATTCCGAATGGAAAATTCTAAATTCCCATGGAGGGAATTAGATATTTTTCACCAATAGAGCCTGTCAAAAATGTCAAAAACATATCAGATGTAAGGATTTTCAGGCGTTTGCTCTGTTAACCAGCATTTCGTCTTAAGTCTGACACTAGACTCAACAGAGTGGGATGTGTCAGACCCTACCCACTGACGCTGGGGTGTGTGCAGGTGAACTTATCAGAAGCCCTTATAAGAGGCACAGTCTGATAACTGCATACGGGAGATAAATCTCCACAATGGAAGACGAAACGCTGGTTAATAGAACAACGCCTGAAAAGCCTTACATCTGATATGTTTTTGGCATTTTTGACATGCGTTTTTGGTGAAAAATATCTAATTCCCTCCATGGGAATTTAGAATTTTCCATTCGGAATTGCTAGGGGGGCAATAATTCCATTGTGGAGATTTATCTACCGTATGCAGTTATCAGACTGTGCCTCTTATAAGGGCTTCTGATAAGTTCACCTGCATACACCCCAGCGTCAGTGGGTAGGGTCTGACACATCCCACTCTGATGAGTCTAGTGTCAGACCTAAGACGAAACGCTGGTTAATAGAGCAAACGCCTGAAAAGCCTTACATCTGATATGTTTTTGACATTTTTGACATGCTCTATTGGTGAAATATATCTAATACCCCCCATGGGAATTTAGAATTTTCCATTTTAAATAATAATGCACATCATAAAAATATGCCCCAAAAGCAAGAATTTAATAATTCCTGAAAGTGACAGAATAATAAGGAAAAATTGAAAAAACAACCTAAAAGTAACAAATGACAAAAAATGACTTAATAAGTATGCATTTCTTTTATCGGGGGCAGTGATCAGGTTTTATATATATACTTTAGCAGTTTGTACGATGCACCAGTGAAAATGACGCATCATCAAAATTCGGGCCCTGCTGATTTTATTAGATGCGTTTGCAAAATTACTAACCGATTTAATAGAAGGTAGTTCGGTTTTCAGACAGGTTATTCCAATGAGTCTCAACTTGTAATTTTGTAGGATTCCAGCAAGATATAGCAGATACATTTAAGATTCAGGAGGTTATTTGGACTGTATCTTCATGTGACTGGATTTGACACTTGTTCGTTCCTTTCCAATACTTCTTTTATCATATTGGGATCCTTTTCTTCTTTTGTGTCATCAAATAATAAATAATAATAATAATAATAATAATAGATACAGAAACATCTGAAAGAATAATACTCCAGTCCTGTTTTAAAAAGCAGTTCTTACAAGCAAAATAACTGAGCATCAGTTCTGATAGTGTGGATCGTGGGAGACCACAGTCAAAAATGAGGGCTGTTGGACTAGGCAAAAAGGTGGTTGAATGGGTGGCTAGATTCCTAGAAAATAGAACTCACTGAGCAAGTTGGCTGTGTGGTTAGTGTCACGTAACTGTGAGCTTGCATTCGGGAGTTGGTGGGTTCAAATTCCACAGTCGGCAGCCCTAAAGATAATTTTCTGTGGTTTCCCATTTTCACACCAGGCAAATGCTGGAGCTGAACCTTAAGGCCACGGCTGATTCCTTACCAATTCTAGCCTTTACCCATGCTTACACCACCAAAACCCTTCGGTGTGTTAGTGCAACGTTAAACGACTAACAACCACGAACCTACTACGTTGGCGTAGCTGGAGGAGAGGTGATACTCCCACGTGGCACGTTCCAGGTGGCGGATAGGAGGTCCTAACCGGCTTGCCGGCGGACTTGAGGGAAATAAACTACCTCTCTTGGACCAAACATACAACCCCCTGTGGGTGGGGGACGCAGATGAAGATTACACCCACGGTATCCCCTGCATGTCGTCAGAGGCGACTGAAAGGGGCGACCATGGGATGATCAAATTAGAACCATGATACTACTTGTAATTAGTACCACTATGTTAGGTACACAATAGGTTTGTGATTAATAGAGACAGTGTGTGCTCAGGATGCATTTTACAGTGCCTGTGATTCGTACCACTATATGAGCAACACCATGGTTAGGCCTTGCCTGTGATTAGTACCCAATATGTGAGGAACACCACGGGGTAGTGCGAGTCCCTGTGGTTAGTCCACTTATGTGAAAAACACCATAGGTTTGCGTTGTCAGTAAATAGCGACACAATGTGTGAAACACCATAGGTCGTGTTACATGCGCGCATTACATTACCTGTGAGTAGTACCATAATGTGTGGAATACGCTGCTTTTGATTAGTACCGCGTGACAAATACCATGGTTCTACTTTCCCAGCGATAAGTAACATATGAGGGGCCGATGACCTGGATTTTGGACCCGTTTGGACTACAAGCATCATAAACTCAGAATTGTGCTTTAGAAGCAGTCCCTTGGTCAGTAATACTATTGTTTAACGCTAGTTTCTGGGAATGTGGGGCATTGCAGGTCGGATCCACTGATTGTTTTAACTTCATATCCATTCATTCTTCGTCCTCACATTTTGAATTCCGGTCAGTGGAGGATTATGGATTTTTAACTGTCTTTACATTTCATCTCGTTTCGTGCCATTATGGGCTGATGACCTAGATGTTAGGCCCCTTTAAACAAGCATCATCATCATCATAATCATTATCAAACCACTAACAAAAAAGAGGAAAAGAATAGAACTCAGAAAATCAGTGTAGAAGAAGCATTATCTGATCCTGTGTAACGATTAAGAAAAGGGGGTGGGGGGGGTCTTGCAAGGCAATTTTTTTTGGACCTTTGTTTTCTTATGTATATAAAAGATATCAGTGAAGAACTGGAATCACAGATGAGGCTTTTTGTGGATGATGTTATACTGTAGAGAATAATAAATAAGTTACAGGATTGTGAGCAACTACAAAAAGACATCCACAATATTGTGAGATGGGCGGCGGCAGACAATGGGATGAAAAGTCAGGATGTAAGGTAAGTTTCAGCAAGAGGAAAAGTCCTCTCAGGTTTAATTATTGTGTTGACGGGATGTTAGTACCTTATGGGGATCACTCTAAGTACCAAGGTGTTAATATATGGAAAGATCATCATTGCAGTAGTCACTTTAATAAGGTTGTAAATGAAGATTACATATCTCTTCATATGATTATGAGGATACTTAGAGGTTGTTGTAAAGATGTAGGGAGAGGGTGTATAATTCTCTGGTAAGACTCCAATTAGAGTACATTTCCAGAGTATGGGACCTATGCCAGAATTAATTAATATGCATTTCTGTAATTGGGGGCAATGATCAGTGGTCAGAATTTATGTATATGTTAGCAGTGTATACAATGCACCAGTAAAGAGATAACATGTCATCAAAAATTGGGCCCTGCTGATTGTATTAGATGCTTTTGCAAAATTACTAAGTGGTTTGATAGAAGGGAGTTCGGGTTTTGGAAAGGTTATTCCAGTGAGTCTCAACTTGTAATCTTGTAGGATTCCAGCAAGATATAGCAGATATACACTCATGTTCATAAAAACCAGAACACCTTGAAAGACTAGAGGTAGGAAGTTCATATTCACAGGACATGTGAGTTAGTATGTTCTGAAGAAATAATTAGCATTTGAACCATCTCGGCCCTCAGGTTCAAGGTCCACATCGATATCTCTATGCACCACCACTGACTGGTAAAATGTGCCTGCGGCTCTCGTTGTCGCGATAAACCGAATATAATGGATCAGTGTGACTTGAGCAGATGTGCAGCATGCCTCGCAGATGTATGCGAGAACCGTACCGTCAAATGAGTGAGTTTGAAAGAGGGCGTGATATTGGCATGAGAGAACATGATGCCTCCATCTGGGAAATTGCTGCTTGTGTGGGACGATGTGTTTCGGCAGTGCAACGGGTATGTTCAGAATGGTTCACAGAAGGCCGTAGAATACGACGAGATGGGTCTGGCCGCACCACCCAGACCACCCCCTGAGAAGATCGACACCTTATCTGAATGGCATTGCAGGACAGATCTGCTTCCTCCTCGGCTCTGGCGCAACAGTGGATCAGTGTAACGCATTGTACACTATCAGGAGTGACAGTCCGTCACCGTTTATTATGGTCTGGGTTACCGGCGCGTCATCCACTTCTCCACCTACCTTTGACTAATGTGCATAAACATGCTAGACTGCAATGGTGTATGGAACAATGTCACTGGGGACAGGAATGGGAGCAGATAGTTTTTTGGACGAGTCCAGGTTCTGTTTGTTTGAAAATGGCCATATTTTGGTTTGCCACAGGCGAGGAGAGGCATCATATTTACTGCATTTGCACAAGATGTACAGTGCCAACTGAAGACCTTGTGGTGTGGGGTGCTATTGGGTACAACCACAAATTACAGTTGGTGCATGTCCAGGGCACGGTGACCAGTTTGACCAACGTGAATGACATCCTGCGACCCGTAGCCATACTCTTTCTGCATGATACCCCAGACACCATATTTCAGCAGGACAATGTGCAACCACATGTTGCTGTTGTCACAGGATGTCAGACTGTTGCCCTGGCCCGCCCGATCACTGGACTTGTCGCCAATCGAAAATGTGTGCAATATAGTGAAACGACGGGTGCGGCGCTGTGACCCAGTGCCAACCACCAAAGATGAACTGTGGAACCAGGTAAATGGAGTATGGATGGCTATACCCCAGGACGCCATTTGCGCCTTATACGTGTCGATGCCATCACGCATGAAACAAGTTACCAGTGCCCATTGAGGACCCAGTGCCTACTAGACAACAGAACACATGCTGAACCAAGGTGACTGAAATGTTAATCGTTTCTGCACAACATACAAATGAACGTGTCCAGTGAATATGAACTTCCTTCTTCTAGTCTTTCGAGGTGTTCTGTTTTTTATGAACATGAGTGTATTTAAGATTCAGGAGGTCATTTAGACTGTATTGCTATTAACCTAACCAAGGCTTTTGATAGTGTGGATCATGGGAGACCACAGATGAACTGGAAAAGATCCAAAGAAAAGCAGCATGATTTGTTCTGGGTGATTTCTCACAAAAGAGTAGTGCAACTAAACTGTTGTAAACTTTGAGTTGGGAAGACTTGGGAATGAGGAGATGAGCTGCTTGACTAAGCGGAATGTTCAGAGCCTTCAGTGATGAGACGGTGTGGAATGACGTTAATTGACAAATAAGCTTGAGTGGAGCTTTTAAAAGCAGGAAAGATCACAATATGAAGATAAAGTTGGAATTCGAGAGTACAAATGAAGGCAAATATTCATTTTATAGAAAGAGGAATTAGGGATTGGAATAATTTATCGAGTGAGTTGGCTGTGCGTTTAGGGGCACTCAACAATGATACAAATTCAACAGTGATACAAAAGTTTGAGATCCACCTATTCAATACACATTGGGTTCTTAAAAATTAAGATTTACATCTTGTCATCTAATTTAACGGGACCTGTTTCGCCCATTGTATGGGCATCATCAGCCGTAATCTCATGCCTAAAAGATAAAGATCAACGAGCTCAATAACTGCAGACGCTTAAGTGCGGCCAGTATCCAGTATTCGGGAGATAGTAGGTTCGAACCCCACTGTTGGCAGCCCTGAAGATGGTTTTCCATGGTTTCCCATTTTCACACCAGGCAAATGCTGGGGCTGTACCTTAATTAAGGCCACGGCCGCTTCCTTCCCACTCCTAGCCTTTCCCTGTCCCATCGTCGCCATAAGACCTGTCTGTGTCGGTGTGACGTAAAGCAACTAGCAAAAAAAAAAGATAAAGATCAGGATCCTGATTACTCTAGTCAAAGTGTTACAAAAGAAATATGTGTTATAAAAATGAGGAAAACTTGTTGTAAGTTCCCAAAATACAGTTTACACAATTAAAACATGCTTAAAAATATGTATGAGATAAATGAGTAATGTTGGTGCAATCTTACATTAAAATCCTTAAAACATTTTAAAAATATAAAAGATAAGAAAGTCTATGGCAAAAATTATGGCCTTGAGGTACAAAATCAAAATGAATGGAATCTGGTTAAAGGCAACCCAATTTGAATTCGTAGAATGGTTACAATGAAATTTAAGTGGTTTAATCATTTAAAAAAGTCATTAAATATTTTTGTAGAAAGTTTATAGTAGGCCTATTATCATAGAATGTGCAGCTGCATAGCACCTTCCAGCACCTTGACATCTCCAAAAACTGGAAGTAGTTAGTAGGATTTAAAACTAATAAATAACATGATTATCTATTTTTTAATAGTAAATAAATTTCTGCATTTGAAGCACTTTCAGTATACTATATTGAGCTGTCTTCAGCAACAAACTCCTTAACACAGCACTTGTTGCCAACATATTAGTCATATAGGTAGCTTTTAATAATGTGGTCATATAATGTGTGTGAATTGATATGATTGTCTGTTCATTGAAAATGGTGAAGTTTTGTTGGGTGGGAGAGAGAGAGCGTGCATGCGTGCTTTTCCTTTACAGCTGGTGGGAAGAATTTTTATGCGCTTGTGTTGATGTTTGTGTATTCATGTCCTGCATGGCAAATTCAGATTCTGTTTTATGTTTGAGTGTTCTGATGTGTACTGTGTACTTTGTTTTGACATTTTGACTGATTTGTCCAATGCAGAATGTCGGGCATTCACTGGATTTGAGTTTGTAAATACCAGGTAAGTTATGTGTGTCTGTGTGCTGGTTGCTCTTTCTGTGTTGAATTACATTGAATGTTTTGTTCTTCGTTTTGAATACTGTCTTGTACCATCATTTTCTTAATTTTTGAACAAGTTCTCATATGTATTAGTGTGATACTGGTGTGTCTTGTTATTCTCACTTTTGTTTATTATTTTATATTTAAGGCTGTCAATGTGTGTGTTTTTATAACAATTAGGAACTGCCTGGTACTATAAGGTGTGTACTTCTACGCTGTAATCTTTTCTGAAAAGTGGTGTGTTGTTGAATCTGTGTAACATGAATCAGAATCCTGAGCGATTGTGTTGTTTTGAGTGGTTTGAGGTGCTGTGGATCAAGGGGACAGACAAAAGGGATATCTGTTTATCCTTAATTTATGTTTCTAGTTATTGTCTTTTGAGAAGAAAAGTGTAAAACAATGATTGATTTAGTGGATTCATATTTATTTTTTCTATGTACTTTTTTGTGCGTGATGTTTTGTGGATATGCATGAGTAGTTGTGCACATTAACTGCTGTCATCTTTATATAGGAGGATAACATCATCAACGTACTACTGCCATTTTATTGTGAGCATATCCATTTTTGGTTTGTAGGATTTTGGTGAGTTCAATGTGTTGTAGAAATATATCGGAAAGTATGCACAAAGGAAATTAGTCCATTGAATTTTTCAGATTGTATGCAATGTTTTTTCTGAACAGTGGAGCAGTTTTATTTTGTGATGTCAGTATATGTGCAGTTTGTGTTGTGTGTTCTTCTGGTATATTGTTTCTTAGTAGACCTGTATTTTTCAGTATGTCTACTGTTCCTGCAACAGGTTTGTTGGTGTATGGGTTAGTTATGTAAAATCTGTGGGATCTCTATCTGTACTGCTGTGGATTGTTACTGTTCTTTAAGCATTCCTCTATCAGTAATATGTTTTGTCTGATTTCTTTGTCCATGAATTTGGCTAGTTTGTAGGCTGTTGCATGTTTATTGGCATGTTGGTACCTATAGTACACAGCAGAATGAATCCAGCAGATCAGTCAACTTCCTGGACTTCATTATCACAAAAGACAACAAACAGGAACATAAATTCAGAATATATAGAAAGCCCACGCTTGCTGACCCCTTGATTCATAAACACTTCAAGCCACCCAATTCATGCTATGGAAATGAATGGAAAACCCAACACATGTGAAAATTAGGAAAAAGAGACATACATTACATTGCCATTAATGATCATAGGTACTGACTCAACAGGAACTGCTATGGTGACAGTATCATGTAGGTCCTTCTATTCGCTGCTATCACAGTGCAAATATTTTCTTCCATTTCTCCTGCAACATGGCTCTCAGTTTGTATCCATTCCAGAGGGGTTTGTTTCTTGCTGTCAACCAGCGCTGTAGCTCATCCCAGAGATGCTCAGTTGGATTTAGATCTTGGCTTTGGGCTAGCCATTTGATTTTATTAAGTCCCATTTCGATAAACCACTCAGTTATAGCCTTTGATTTATGAAATGGTGCATTGTTGTGTTGAAAATGATAAAAAACCTGTTCCAAATTGTTGCCGCATGTGGCCAGTATCCAGTATTCGGGAGATAGTGGGTTTGAACCCCACTGTCGGCACCCCTGAAGATGGGTTTCCGTAGTTTACCGTTTTCACACCATGCTGAACCTTACTTAAGGCCACGGCCGCTTCCTTCCCACTCCTAGCCCTCTCCTGTCCCATTGTCACCATAAGACCTATCTGTGTCGGTGCGACGCAAAACAACTTGTAAAAAATATGTATTGGTTCCACAGGATAGATAGCATAGAATTGCCCAATATTGCCTGATAAGATTCAGCATTCATGGTTCAAGGAACTGAAACTGGTGGACCAAGAACTAACAACAAAAGACAGGCCTACACTATTATGCCTCCACTGTCAAATTTCACAGTGGGATTAATGTAGTTAATTAAGTAACATTCACCAGGTATTCACCAGGTCCATACACATCCATTGGACTACCACAACGTGAACCGTGATTTGTCACTTGATGTGATACTCCTCTTTTGTGCTGCAGATCATAGGCATGGTGTTTTGCACCACTGTAATAGATGGCGAGTGTTCAGTTTAGTGATCGCTGGTTTATGTGCCGCAGCTAGCCAGGGAATCAGAATGTAAATACTTCCCGATGGATGGTACGGGTTATGACTTAATTTCCAGATGCCAATTGGAAGTCTTTGGCCACGATTTCTGATAAAGCTAGCTTTCACCTCACTCTGAAGGCATTAACGGTCTTTTATCTGTTAATGGTTTTGGCTTCCCTGGTAAAGGTTTTTTGTTTATAACTCCTTAGCATTTCTATTTCTCTACTACATCACTTACTCTTGAATGTGGTACCTGAAACTTGCCAGAAATCTCACGAATGGAATGGCCGAATTGGTGGATACTGATAATCATGCTCCTCACTGAGCTCTCATCATACGTCCATTTTGACTGCTGTAGTTAGTAAACATTTCTACTGGAGCTACTGCAGCCTGATGTTGACTCACGACAAGATTGAGTGATGTATGGGATCAGTCTACTTTCCTTTCAGAGAGTGGGGCCGATGACCTAGATGTTAGGCCCCATTAAACAACAAGCATCATCATCATCATCATCTTTCAGAGTGTGTCTGGTCATTAATGGCAGTGTAGTGTATTTTATGTTAATATATTTAATTTCTCTCCCTCTCTCACCTAAAAATTCAGAAAATTAGTGTACAAGACAACATTCAGAACAAAGAACAAAGCACTGAACAGAGATCAACCTTGAAAATCATCCAACATGCAGATACAGTGTCACTTACTTGGTGTTTACAGACTTATAAAGTGAATACCCCAACTTTTGTATTGAACAAACCAGTATGAATTTTTTTAAAGTACACATAACACATCACAACAAAACCAAAAAATAAATTAAAAAATAAGTCTGCATTTGCCAATCATTTACTATGCATACCACACAGATGTACAGACCAATACAAGCATGGAAATTCTTTATATCAGTCTTAAGGGATACACAGACTTATCACGAGAGAACAATAGGAAATCTATACCACTATATCTTGGAGAGGTGGTGGTATACAATTTCTAATCACTAGACTGTGTGCCAAAAGCCTGGGTTCAATTCCTATCCTCTCTGCAGTGTTCCTATGGAGTGAGTGTATATGACTCTGTTTATGGTGATTTGTCCATTGTATGGGGATAATTAGCATTGTGTAGACACTTCGGTGTTATTGGATAGGAGTAGGCTATGTGCTGACACCAAGTTTTACACTCTGCTTACACCACCACCACCACCACCACCATGACACATATGCAGGTCAAATGTCAACATTGACTACAAAGACCTGCACCATGCCTTTCTGGAGGCCAGATGACATTGTGATCACAAATATATCTCAAATGCATGCACTTTAAATCATACACATTATATAGAGTTAACGGATATTTTTAGTAGACTGTAATACTTAATACTCTAAAATGTACGATATCTAGAAATTATGCACTGAAAGCAAAAATACATGGGAAAAAAGCAATATTTAATGCATGTTGTTATCACATTGAGTATACGCAGAATAAAATCAGTCCTACTTTTACTGTAAAACATCGTTCATATTTAGGAAACATGCTGATTTGTTGCAAAATATCTAGCCTGTTTAAAACGTTATCATAACACTCAAGGCAGGTTAAGTGTTTGAAGTTATATTTAACTAAAAGTATACCCCTCTCAAATTCTATTGGTGGTCTGTTGCTGTCATCGGTCCATTGACGGAAATCAATTAAAAATCCCACTCTGTATTTGCGTTATGCACACAAATGACTAAAACATTTTCTACAATTTGTAACAGCTTAAAATGACAGGTTTCATACTTAATGGAAACTACATTAACCACCTGGAGAACTTGATTCTGCCTCTAAAAGCAATTGTCCATGCAGTCAAGCCACTTACAGATGTATTCTTTCATGACTTCAAAATACATACCGCTGAATATTCTAAATTGAAAAATGAGGACATTGGGAATTTTACTAAATTCTTCCCAGGCGCCGGACAGAAGGTTAAATTGTTGGGCATATCGAGCAATTTTCGGATGCCTATTAACCTTAACGTTTCGTGAACACATCTTACAAAACTGCATTTCTAACCATTTGTAACCCACAAATATCTTAGTGAAATTATTATTATTATTATTATTATTATTATTATTATTATTATTATTATTATTATTATTATTATTATTATTATTATTATTATTAATAATAATAATGCATGATGGCCATCACCATTGAACCATGTGATAATTCCTTTTTCTTGATGTTGATTTGTGGTTCTTAGTTCAGGTATTCTCATTTAATTCTGGTCTTTCTCTCCAGATCGGGGCCGATTACCTTCGATGTTAGGCCTCTTTAAACATCATCATCATCTCTCCAGCCTCTTCTTGTCATTCCCACTATTTCTCTGAAATACTTGCAACAGCACCACATTGCCATTGTGGAAATGACAGTGAAAGGGGTTGATCATTTCTGTGTACATTGGTCAGTGTTCCTTTAGAAGCACTCAGAGTGTGCAAAATGTCTGTTATTTTACACCATGGTGCCATTGGTTAGGTTTTGTGTATCATGAGTGAATTTTCATTGCAAGACGATGCTATCATTAATGTCACTGGAGGCCAGTGACAAAAATGCTTAATGAACGAACATAAATAGACATGCAAACTCGCCTAATGCCAAAAAAATGAGTTCCATGCAGCACTCCTCCTCAGTCCAGGACTTCTCTATCATTTTGGTGTTGAAGCCTTCTATGCGTGACATCATATTATTTCCAATGGACTCGGCTATTAACTTGCATTTAGGAGATAGTGGCTTCAAACCCCATTGTCGGCTGCCCTGAAGATTGTTTTCCTGTGGTTTCCCCTTTTTATTCCAGGCAAATGCAGGGGCTCTACCTTAAATCAAGGCCATGGTCGCTCCATTCCCACTCGTAGCCCTTTCCTATCCTATCATTGCCATATGACCTGTATGTGTCAGTGCGATGAAAAAAAAATAAAAAAAATCGATGGACAACATTGCAAGTGCAGTGAGGCATTTCTGGGGTAATAAGAATTTTGAGTAATTTTGTCACTTCCCATAACATATCCTGTAGATTGTGCGATAGTATATGCTGAATATACGGAACAGAGCCTTCATTTTTTCTGAAGTCCTGCCTCTCATACAAAATGTGTAGTCTTGTCTTCAGCATGTTCTTATCCAGTGCTGAATAATATTCAGCAGCTGCTTCAAGTTCCCTTTCTGGAAAGTTTTCAAATTGACATAGTCACAGAAATTGATAAAATTCGATAAATTTGCTGCGTCAAGATGATTTAATGAACTAAAGCGATGGTGAGCCCCTTGTATAATTCTGTCACACACTTCAGTTGCATCAATCTGTCTGCCTTCCATTTTCCTTCCCTTACAAACTAATGGAGATTCAGTTTCAGCATGGCTCTTACCTATGCTATCTCAGATCTGCCTTACAACACCTATGAAATTAAACACTGCATTCCTTGCTTTGATTGCGTCTATCAATCTTGATTGTAACTGTTTGTATAAAAGGATTACATGTGACATTATTTTGCCTAAGAAAAAGTAAATCAGTAAATAAATTCATCGTTATTCAAATAATGCCACTAACCAATCATCCCATAGAAAGTTTTGTCATGTAGCATTTTCTTCAATTCTAACAAACATTCTTTCAAATGTTCCTTGTTTTCAAATATTACATTCACTGTTCTAGATTTAAGGTTCCCCGAGTCACAGGACACGTTGGAATTCGACAGGCCACCACTGATTGCAGTTCAGATAAGCATTGTGGTGACCTTGAAAGATGTGCAGGGAAAACAAATAAATCAAGGAAAAATACCCTTACAGATTTGTTTTGTGAAGCATGTTTTTCCATAATTAAGTTCAGTTGATGAGCATAGCAATGTAAAAAGTGTACAGTAGGATACTGAAACTTTATTTTTGCTTGAACTCCCCATGTTGCGCCACACATCATGGAACATCCATCAAAATTCTGCGCAATTAGTTTGTGCGGTTTATCTTCAAACATAGGATTTAGTTAATTTAAAATGCATTCAGAAATTGCACCTACAGTTTGACCTTCTGGTTTAAAAAAATCCCCAAGCCCAATACCAACCGTGACTTTTGAGGGATATTAGCTGTTTCGTGTGCCATTACTGCAACAAAATCTGCTTCCTTATTTCCTACGTTATTGTTTCATGACAAACTTTAACTTACACTGCAATAGTTCATTTTTCAATAGTTTTGGAGGCCCCTTTAAACACTTCATTAGATTCCATTTGTTCCCTTACTGCATTATCTAAACTTGTCACAAAATCTACTATTCTTAAGATGATGCCAGGATTTTCTGAATTGCTGGTCTCGTTGTGACCTCTCGGTGCAAGCTGAAATGCCCCGCTGAACTTGATAAATCTATAATTTTGGAAAGAACATATCTATTTCTTTTCACTTGTTGATTGTTTCAATTTTTGTTCATGATATGTATGACTTAGCTGTGTTGCTACATTTACTCTGCCGATAGAACTGAGATTCAGCACGTTATGTATGTTTTTAATATTATCTTTGTATTGTTTTATGAATTTTATCAGATGGCTTAAATCAGTCACTCCTATTCTACTCTTGAATGAGAATTGCTATTACCAAATATTACCATGGAGTAGACAAGGGAAACAGGAAAATGTGTTCGTTATGTCACAACTGCGTATCCAGTTGTTTTCGTACACTGTCCTATGAATCTTTTACCACCTTTTGCTTTCTGATTGATAATCATATCAAGCGTTTGTCTCCAGAGAGTGGATTAGTCAATAAACTACTGACTGAATTCATTATTTTGTTGTTGTTTGAGTCATCAGTCCATATACTGGTTTGATGCAGCTCTCCATGCCACCCTATCCTGTGCTAACCTTTTCATTTCTACGTAACTATTGCATCCTACATCTGCTCTAATCTGCTTGTCATATTCATACCTTGGTCTACCCCTACCATTCTTACCACCTACACTTCCTTCAAAAGAATTCTTTATAAAGTCCGCAAAATGAACACTACTTAAACAAACTCGTAAGAAACTTCACACACAGGTAGTGAGCAAGAGTGCTCTACTGGTGAGAATGGCACACTGCAGGCCTGTTCTAAGTGATGGTGAGAGGAGAGTCGGTCTGCCTGAGGCTATTTTTAGCCTCTACAAGAAATGCTAATGCCGGCTGTAGTGCACGTTAAGGTAGTTGGCAACCTAATGTGATATGAAGATTTGCAGCATGCAGTTCCTGTTACTACATCTGGGCTAGGCTGCTTAAACGCAGGAAAAAAACTGTGCTAATGGAAAATGTTGTACAGGATATCATTAATTTGTATTTATATAATTTATAAGTATTTTAATAATTGAAATAGTGAGTGTGCTATAGCGCAGTAGCATGTTATGGAGATTAACAGGTTTATTTAAGATAAACCATTATAAAGGTTTGTGTATCATGACTCATGAGTAAATTCTAATTGGAAGATGATTGTGTTTATTTGAGGTGACCCATTACAGTATAAACCATGCTGAATATTGTTTACCTTTGAAGATTTCATGGGACCAGATCACAGAATTGCAAAATATATTTAGTAATTGATATGTTATTAACGTTTAACTAAAATGTATTATTGTGTCAAAGAACAGAAACTGAAAATACCTTTTTTTTTTTTTTGTAATTGGTATATAATAAACTTTCAACTAAAATATATTGTAAAAAAAAAACCTGTGCCTTGATTCGAGAACTGGAAAAGATCCAAAGGAAACCAGCACAGTTCATTCTGGGTGGTTTCCAGCAAACGAGTAATGTTACAAAAATATTGCAAACTTTGGGCTGGGAAGACTTGGGATTAGAGATGAGCAGGAAACAGTTTGAGGATCAGCTAGGCTTGTGCCACACGAAGAAGTATGGAACAGAACCTGGCTCGTTACATCACTACAACCAGAACGAAGGAAGGAAGCTCGTAAGGATTGCTTCCCTTACCAGGATGGGCTTTCCAAGATTGTTGTGTCCAGCGGGCTGGTTAAGCTTGCCCCAGTTGATGCATTCAGCTCGCTGATATGCGCCACTTATTTTGTAGGATTTAAATACCTACTCCTAGCAACTTTATAGTATTAAGATTGAACTTAGCCATTTGCCTGTACCTATTTCCCAGAAGATGCTTTGAGTCATGGTTTAGGATTAAAATTAATGAAATCATTATTTACACACAGAATATTATTGGCATTCCGTTAAAGATAACCAAATTGTCTTAAAAATGTATTGTAAAAATGTATTAAGTTCATAAACCTACTTACTTTCAATCATCATTCGATCATCAATGATCTGCACTTGGGGTTATTGCCCAAGTGCCAGATTCCCTATTAGTTGTTAACTTACGTTTTTCTTAAAAGTTTTCAAAGAACTTGCAAGTTTATTGAACATTTCTAATCCCTTATTCCTCGTTCTATAAATGAATATTTGCACAATTTGTCGTCTTGAAATCCAACTTTATCTTCGTACTAATGATCTTTCCTACTTTTAAAGGCTCCGTCAAGCTTATTTGTCTACTAATGTCATTCCACGTCTAATCTCCGCTGGCAGTTTGAAACATACCACATAATTTATAACTGTTAGGTTCTGCAGCCTGCTAAAACTAATTTTGATTAATAAATGTATAAACTATCTGAAAAAGAAAACTTATGGTAACAGTATTATACTCGAAAGAGAAAGTTCCTCTTCTGCCGGTTTTCCCACACCTGTGGGGTCATGGGTGTGAATTATGTCACACGTGGATTTGGCTCTTTTACGGCCGGATGCCCTTCCTGAGGCAACCATATTTGAGGGATGTAATCATTATTGCGTGTTTCTGTGGCAGTTGGTAGTGTAGTGTGATTTCTGAACATGAAGAGGTGAGTGTTCAGAAAAACACAAACAAATAATTAGTCCCCGAGCCAGAAGAATTAATCACATGCGTTTAAAATCTCCAACCCGGCCAGGAATCGAACCCCGGACCCTCTGAACTGAAGGTCGCAATGCTGACCATTCAGCCAAGGAGTCGGACTAGATTTGAAAAAGACATGATTTAACTAAAATAGAACTTGAAAGAAACAACTTAATTAAAGTATAGTACTGTTACCATATGTTTTCCTTTTCAGATAGTTTGTACATTTTTTAATCAAAATTAGTTTTGGCAGACTGAAGAACCTAATAGTTTAAGAGATGGCTTCAGATATTAAAAAAATATACAGTGTTATTCAGCAGCCCCTTCCAATATCATTTGCTGCAGCCCAGCTAACGTGCACATGGTTATAGGGGTGCTATTCCCCTGCAGTGTACTGTATGGTACTAATGTTCAGTGAGCACATTTTGCACATGATTCTGAACCCTAGCAAAATGTATATCATCCATTTGCAAAACATGACGCCTTGAAATAAAGTAGCAATGTCCTTTTACCATGTAACTATGTTAATGTGTCATGCCTCATGACAGGGTGTAACGAAGAGGGGAATCAATGCATAAAACTAGGTAACGGTGCAGTAATTAATGTCTTAAACACCAAACCAGATGACGAATGTACACTGCTCTCCTTGTACTACCAGCGAGTTTCCAGCAGTGCAGCGTAGTGGATGTGGTTAGGCGTTCGCCTAGCAATCAACAGAATGTTCCAGCGGTGGTTCGAATCACACATGGTTCAAATATTTTTGCATCAGTACTATGTTGGAATACGTAAACACAGGCCCACATTTGCCACATTCAAACAGTAGAATGGTGCTGTTATTCCTCGAATCATACATACATCAATCATCATTATAGACTGTTATGCCATTCAGTGTTCAGTCTGCAAGCCTCTGTGAATTTACTAAATGTTTCCACAATCCTCTATTTGCAACTAGTTCTATGGCTTCATTTTGTTCTAAACCTCTTATCTTTATCTCGTTAGAAACTGAGTCTAACAATAGTTGCCTTGGTCTCCCTCTACTTCTCTTACCACCCCTTGTGGGTGGATGAGGCAGACGAAGAATTCACCCACGGTATCCCCTGCCTGTCGTCAGAGGCGACTGAAAGGGGCGACCAAGGGATGACTGAATTAGAACCATGAAACTACTCTTGATTCGTACCATCATGCGGGGAACACCATGGGTTGCATGTACTTGCGAGTAGTATCACTAACTTGGTACGAAATAGGTTTGTGATTCGTTGCAGTAAAAAGCCTGGCCGGGTGGATTCCAGTACCCGTGCGTTGTACCCATGTGGGCAACACTGCGGGTCTGGGCGTAGCCTGTGAGTTGTACCACTATATGAGCGACACCGTGGGTCTGCGTTGCCTGTGATTGGTACCCACTATGTGAGGAACACCACGGGGCTCATGGGACCGGCACCCGTGACTAGTACACCTAGGTGAGGAAACTCATCGGTTTGCGTTGGCTGTAAGTGGCGCCATTGTGTGCGAAACACCATAGGTCTGCGTTACCTGTACGAAGTACAATACTTGTGAGTAGTACCATCTTTTGTGGAACACCGTGAGTCTTTGCTACTTCTGATTAATACCCCAACATGACACATACCGTGGTTCTATTTTACTCGCGACATGTACCATTCTGTGGGGCCTTAGACGTGGATTTTGCACCCCCTTTAGACACCAAGCATCATTGTGCTTTATAAGTGGTTCCTTGGTCAGTAATAATGTTATTTTCGATCTCTATTGAGTCCGATCCACTGGTTTTTGTTTGTTTGTTTTGTGTTTTATTGGGTTCCTGTCCATCCATTCATTCTTCATGACATATTTTATTTTTATTTTGGTCAGTGGATGCCTTTGAAATTTTTGTTCTTTCATTTCGTACCATTAGGGGCCGATGACCTTCGATGTTAGGCCCCTTAAAACAACAAGCATCATCATCATCATCATCATCATCATCATCATCACTTCTCTTACCCTCCATAACAGAGTCCATTATTCTCCTAGGTTACCTATCATCCTCCATTCGCCTCTTATGCTCCCACCACCAAAGCCAGTTTATGCGTACAGCTTCATCCATAGAGTTCATTCCTAACTTAGCCTTTATCTCCTCATGCCGAGTACCCTCCTGCAATTGTTCCCACCTTTTTGTACCAGCAATCATTCTCGCTACTTCATGTCTGTTACTTCTAATAACATAACCTGAATCCACCCAGCTTTGTTGGTCTGAATGCTAAGTTGGCCCTGAAAACAGACCGATGTAAAGATAGTTTTGTCCGGGAGCTGACTTGCTTCTTCCAGAATACTGTTGATCACGGCTGCGAGCTCACTGCATTAGCTTTACTGCACCTTGATTCAATCTCACTATATTACCGTCCTGGGAGAACACACATCCTAAATACTTGAAATTATCTACCTGTTCCAGCTTCGTATCACCAATCTGACATTCAGTTCTCTTGGATTTCTTACCTACTGACATCAATTTAGTCTTCGAAAGGCTAATTTTCATACCATACTCATTGCACCTATTTTCAAGTTCCAAGATATTAGACTGCAGGCTTTCGGCACAATCTGCCATTAAGACCAAGTCGTCAGGATAGGCCAAACTGCTTAGTACATTTCCACCTAACTGAATCCCTCCCTCTCTCTTTATACTTTTCAGCAGATGATCCATGTAAACTATGAACAACAAAGGTGAAAGATTACAGTCTTGTCTAACCCTTGTAAGTACCCTGAATCAAGAACTCATTCTACCATCAATTCTCACTGAAGCCCAATTGTCAACATAAATGCCTTTGATTGATTTTAATAATCTACCCTTAATCCCATAGTTCCCCAGTATGGTGTACATCTTTTCCCTCATTACCCTGTCATGTGCTTTCTCTAGATCTACGAAACATAAACACAACTGTCTATTCCTCTCGTAGTATTTTTCAATGACTTGGCTCATACTTAAAATCTGATCCTGACAGCCCCTCTATGGTCTGAAACCACACTGGCTTTTATCCAACTTCCTCTCAACCACTGATCGCACCCTCCCTTCCAAGATGCCAGTGAATACTTTGCCTGGTATACTAATCAATGAGATACCTTGATAGTTGTTGCAATCCTTCCTGTTCCCTTGCTTATATATAGGTGCAGTTACTGCTTTTGTCCAATCTGAAGGTACCTTACAAAAACTCCATGCTAATTTTACTACTCTATGAAGCCATTTCATCCCTGCCTTCCCAGTATACTTCACCATTTCAGGTCTAATTTCATCTATTCCTGCTGCTTTATGACAACAGAGTTTTTATTTATCATCTTTTCCACTTCCTCAAGCAAAATTTCACCAAGATAATTTTCCTCCTCCCCATGAGCTTGGTTGTTCGTGACACCACCAGGAAGATTTCCTTTTACATTGAGAAGATTTTCAAAATATTCCCTCTACCTGTCCAGTGATTCCCTGGGATCTATTATGAGTTTACCTGAATTACCCAAAACCCTGTTCATCTCCTTTTTCTCTTCCTTCCTAAGATTCTTTATTATTGTCTAGAAATGTTTCCCTGCTGCTTGACCTAGGCTTTCCAGGTTATTATCAAATTCTTCCCACGACTTAATTTTGGATTTAACAACTATTGTCTCGCTCTGTTTCTTTCATTTATGTACAATTACCTGTCGGCATCAGCCCCTGTTTGGAGCCATTTCTGATAAGCCTTTTTTTTTTTTCATTTACAAGCTGCTCTCACTTCATCATTCCACCAAGATGTTAGCTTTTACCCATCTTTACACACAGTTGTTCCTAGGTATTCCATTCAGATATTTTTGCATCGGTATGATGTTTGAATATGTAAACACAGGCCCACGTTTGCCACTTTCAAATAGTAGAATGACACTATTATTCATCGTGTGTCCTGCGCATACTCTGCTGGTTAGGGCCTGAATGTACTGTAATCTCTGCTGTCATTCGGGACGTTTTCCACAGGGTAATACGTTGACATGCTGCTCATCTATGGGGAAGCAAGACAGAATGCGTGCGAGGCACTACATCTGTACCAGGAATGGTCTCCCGACAGGCGACACCCGGCTGCTACAACATTCTGCCATATTGAATGAGCCTAAGGACAACAGATGCGATTTCCAACCAGCCACCAGTCCGCAATAGGCCCGTTACATCAGGTGAAACAGAAGAGGCCGTTCTGGAGGCAGCTTGTAATAATCCACACATCAGTACAAGGGCGATTACATGACAGGTGAACACCAGCCGGCCATCCATCTGGCAAATACTCTGTGAACATAAATTTCACCCATACCATCTTGAGCTACACCAAGAGCTCCATGGGCGGGATTTTGAAGCTCGAATGGAGTTCTGTAGGTGGCTATTAGGCAGGCAGGATAATGATGCAGCATTTGTATCACATATGTTGTTCTTGGACGAATTGCACTTCCACAATAATGGGAACGTCAATCGCCACAACATGCACTATTTGAGTCCGGACCAATCCTTACTGGGTGCGACAGGCAGCCCATCAAGTATGATAGGGAGTGAAGGTTTGGTGTGGTATCTTGGGGGATCACCTGATTGGACCTTATTTCTTTGAGGGCCATCGGATGGGCCCACGCTACCTGCACTTTCTGTGACACGAACTCCCACTGCTGCGGTAGGATGTGCCCTTGCACGATCGTTTGACACTGTGGTTGCTACAGGATGGAGCTCCACAACATTCGACTTTGCCCGTTCATAACCATCTGAACGAGGAACTGCCAGGGAAATGGATAGGACGAGGAGGCCCTATTTCTTGGCCTGCCAGATCACCGGATGTAACGTCATTTACACCCGCTGGAAAACCCTGATCAGCTCCGGCAACTCATCACGGATGCCTGTCGAACAATTACACCTGGAATGCTTCAGCGTGCATGACGATCTATTGGACACTGGGCCCAAATATGCATAAACCAAAGTGGTCATCACATTGAACATTTGCTGCAGTAAAACATTGTCAGGGCAGTTGTGTTCCTATTATTTCCGGTCTGTATATGTCCAGCCTGCTAACTAATCGGCCCTTCTTAGGGCCACAAACACATTCATTCACACACACTTTGCACAAAGGTAGGTATTGAACTTACATTGGGTGCTGTACGTATTAAACAAATATTTCAAAAATTTGTATTCTTCGCCCCGGACTCGAACCTCCCACCTAACATGCAAGCCCGCTCCACCATGCCTTTACCAACTACACTACGGTTCCATACGGCACACTCGGCAGCTTATAACAAATATTAGGTTTACTGCGGTCATAATATCAGTTTAGTGTTCGGCTGGCGTGTCCGGTTCATACGATCTAGAAGGAACACGCATGTCTTCCAGTGTTTAATACGAGTATTACGTTACGGCGTCCTATCATGGTGAGGCGGTAAATACCAAGATATCCGGTTGTGTTGTCTGAGCATACCGGCAGGGCAGATGTTTTCAGGTTGGAATTAATATTGTGGGTTGCATAAAATTACATTGGAAGGGCAGCTGAATCATGCTGTGTATATTTCACATAGTCCAGCATCTTGTCTCTTTACTCTCAAGTCTTCCCATCCCAAAGTTTGTAATATTTTTGTAACACTGTTCCCTTTTTGGAAATCACCAAGAAGAAATCATACTGCTTTCCTTCAAATAATTTCCATTTCTCGTATCAAGTACTACTGGTGTGGGTCCCATACACTGGAACCGTACTCTAATTGGGGTCTTACCAGAGACTTATACCCCCTCTCCGTTACATCCTTACTACAATTCCTAAATACTCTCATAACCATGTAAAGAGGAGGTTGGTAGCTGTTGTAGTGATGAATTGAATATTGTAGCACACATGGTGATTGTAATGCTAAACAGCAATGATTGACTCTGGTAGTGGTTCACTTTGCAATTGTAATGCTTCAGTGATGTTGGATGCACCACACAGGACATCATCAGAATAAAAATCCCTTTGTAAAACCGTTGATGCCGGTGAAAATGAAGTTGCTTCGTCCTCTGCCAATTGTTTAAGGCACTGTGTTGCCAAATATGGAGCTGAAGCAGCACCATATGTGACTGTCAGTAGTTCGTAAGTCTTGATAGCTGTTTCTGGTGATTCCCTCCAAAGAATTTACAACCATGTGTCATTTTCATGAACCTGAACTTGTCTGTACATTTTTGTGATATCTCCAGTAAATGCAATGTAGTGTGTCCTGAATCTCTACTCAATGGAATAAAGGTCTTGTTGTATAGTAGGCCCTTAGATGACACTCCAGTAGTGGTTCTGGCTTATGCATCAAAAACTACCCTGATTGATGTAGTTGTGTTGTGTTCAAATACTGCATAGTGTGGCAAGTAATAATGTTCAGAATCATCTTACATGTACCTCCTCATGTGACATAACCACTCATATTTGGACATGAAGTTCGCACGAGGTAACCTGACAATGAATCTTCCTTCAGGAGTGCATGTCCTTGTCCTTGAAGTGATGTAAACGCTGTTGTTCTTCCTGAGTTTCTTCTATTTCCCAAAATTTACAGAGTTGAGTGTCAAGTTGATCATCCTTTCTGATGAAGAGAGAAGTGAGTGTGTTGCATGCAGGATGGCTGTTGTATTATTGTGGGCATTTACTA
This sequence comes from Anabrus simplex, assembly GCF_040414725.1. Taxonomy (NCBI): domain Eukaryota; kingdom Metazoa; phylum Arthropoda; class Insecta; order Orthoptera; family Tettigoniidae; genus Anabrus; species Anabrus simplex. The sequence goes on along the minus strand of NC_090266.1, from coordinate 169,622,547 downwards.
GAGACTATCCAACCCAGATGAGAGCCCTGCAATACGTGGTAACTTGCACGTATTTTTCCGTCTGCCTTTAGGATGTTATAAAACAGCTCTGCGCCAATGATTAAATCTACCTTGCCTAGACTGTAGAATTTATAATCTGCTAGTATGATGTAACTAGGTAGATTCAATCATTCATAATGTAACTCCATGGAAGGCATTTCTCTTATGATGGCAGGAACCACTAAACAATTTTTGTGTGTGTTAAAATCATGCTGTGGACTGGAGGTGAATACCAAAACTGTATTTCAGAATTGATAATGAGTTGTTAATAGAAGTGGTGTCTCTTACATTTTAAATTGAATCTGTTGACTGTGTCTTTAGTGATAAGTTTGACTTCCTTTGTCCAAAAGGCCTTGAACCACATGAAATTTACCATTGTGATCCTTGATTTTGACAATAACTGTGGATAACAACACACATGGTTTGTTTCGAGTACATGGGTGTTCATTCTTGGTAGTCGTGAGAACACCGACCTCGATAGCTGCAGTCGCTTAAGTGCGGCCAGTATCCAGTATTCGGGAGATAGTAGGTTCGAACCCCACTGTCGGCAGCCCTGAAAGTGGTTTTCCGTGGTTTCCCATTTTCACACCAGGCAAATGCTGGGGCTGTACCTTAATTAAGGCCACGGCCGCTTCCTTCCCACTCCTAGCCCTTCCCTGTCCCATCGTCGCCATAAGGCCTATCTGTGTCGGTGTGACGTAAAGCAACTAATAAAAAAAGTCGTGAGAACGGTGGCAAATACCACCTTGTTGTTATAATTTGTTTGGTTTGTAGTACTAGACTTGCAATTTTCAAGAAGTAGTTATGTGTTTGGGCCTCGTTGCATTTGTGACAGTGACTGGATGTACACTATGTACACTCTGACGTTTTATGTGATGTTTTAAGACAATTTAAACACAGTTTATTGTCATGGGCATATCATATGTGATTTGACATTGTTAACTTGCGAAATGCTTCAAATGCAAAAAGTCCTGTGGGTAGGACTTTGTTTACAGTAAGTGATTGTTAATGCATGTAACATGTGTATAGGTTGGCAAATTTTTCTTGTATGAGCTCTCTTTACTACCGTGCACCTTGACTTGGTTGACAGAAGAGTGCATGCTTTCTAAGACTTGGCAGCGATGTTCAATATAAGATGTTAATTGGTAAAGAGAGGAATTTTTGCTAGAGTCTGCTTCTAGTTCCCAGCCCCTCCTGGTTTCATAATCAAGATGATCAACAATATGTTGTGACAATGTAACTTCTTTGAGAAGAGTGTCTAACTTCAGTGCTTGAACTCCTTGTAAGTTACTTGAAAATGTACTAATAAATTGTCTGAGATCATCAGCAGTTCCATTTTCCACTGTTGTGATGTTTAAGATTTCTCTAACATGCTTTGCTGGTTTATGACTCTTGTTTTGAAACCGGTCACATAAGAGTTTGTTTCTTCAGTAGTTGGAAGGTTCTAAATTAATGCTTTGGTAGGGCCATAAACTGCAGCTAGTAAGTAGTGATATTTTTGAATGGATGCTTGACTGAAATTTTCATGCACAAATAGTTTGAAATTAACTTCAAACAATATCCAGTCTTCATAGTTACCACTAAACATGGGTAGTTTAATCACAGGTAATTTGATGATATTTTTGTGCGAAGAGTGTGAAGTGCTACATGCGGTACTACTCGAATTTTCGTGTTGGTCTGGCGATAATACCTGCATTTTTGCCTTTAAACTGTACACAATGTCATCTACTTCATCTCTATCTACACTATGATCCCATTTGCTATCTTCCACCTCTATCTGGAATTGAACTAAATTGTATTTGCTTTCCAGATCAATGAGTGCCTCATATCTGACCCTAATTTCTGCTAGGTTTTGAGAAGTGTCTTACTTTTTGACAAAAGTTTTGATTTTTGTGATTCTACCTTTCAGATAACCCCGTTGCTTGATTAGCTTTGCAATTTTGTTGTCATCCGTTGCAAAGCACTTGCTTGCACAAATGTAAATAATGTAAGGAAAAGGTAATTACAAGGACTATGGTGCATTATATGATGATGTTTCACACACGTTTCACTTTTTTCCCATGTAATATCGGATCCGGAAATGGACAAAAATGTTAGGGCGATTGAGGAATTGAATACTGTAGCACGCATGTTGATTGTAATACTAAACAGCGATGATTGACTCTGGTAGCGGACTGTGTGGTAGGTTGATTATACACATGATTATAATACCAATATAAATGATCCGTTATTGGACATTATAAATTTTCCAGCTAACTCATTCCTGGTTGCCAGCGTTTCGCCCCCGTGTGCTAGGTTGGGCTCATCAGTTGGTACCTAGCACACCTACCAAGACGCATGCCTAGTTCATACTGTAAGGCCACTGTGTAGACTACTTGGAGCCACTGGCAGTGCCACTCTCTCCCTTGAGAGATTTATCCATGCTTTAATTCAGTAGTACTAAAGCTCAAAAAAGTGGAACTGTGCTGTTCAAAATTTTCAATATTTTAGCAGTTTCAGTGAAATTATTTTACCAGTTTTCCCCATATGTACTTATTATTCTATTGTATGGCTGTTGTACTAGAATGGAGGCATTAATTTCTCAATACATCAACAAGTTATCTTCCTGGAAGTCCTCACATTTTGGCTGAGCACTGGCAGCTTTATTTTACAATATGGATAATATAATTGTGATCCTAGGCAAACAAGGACCTAAAGTAAATTACAGTTTTAGACATACAACCATATCGAAGTGAGCTGTTCATTTTTGGTGAATTTTTCTTCATTAAATCATCCAAGATAAAGAGAGAAACCACTAAATTTGATCATTTTTTAATTTCAAAACTGTTTTTTTTAAATGTTACAAATTTGTTACACTAGGCACTTCCCTGTTGATAGTACCGTTTTTACACAGAAAGTTCTGAAGTGCATTTTATTCATTTTGGGACACTAAAAAGCAGTTCCTTTTCTTTTTCACACATGATAGATGGGTTTTGCACCACACTCAGAGTTTTGGGAGACATTTTACTCATTATGAAACACAATAAAGCAGTTCCTCTTCTTTTCTAGGCACAGATAAACTTTGCATTTATCACACATGATGGATGGTCTCCGCTTACATTGTGGTAACTTGCATCATCCTCTTTTTTCAGTAACAATTGGCCAGTGTCCAACTTGATCGTTTCTGATATTCTTCTGAGAAATAGGCATTGTTGCATATCCTGATTTTTTCTTATTTTCATATTCAGTGTCAATTTACCTACAAGGCCTTCCTCTTTTCTTTAACACTGAATTGCTCTTGTTTTCTTTGCACAGAGCTTCTGCAATAAAGGCCTTGAAACTGAATAAAGGCAATTGGTTTTTCTTTGGGACACCAAAGAATTCACAATCTCTTCTGTAGAAAAGCCATAAAGTGACGGTGACCATATCAATGAAATGAAAGAACAAGTGCATGTAATACTTTTTGGACCTTATGGCTATGAGATCATCGAGCAGATAACACCTCCCATGAATTTGTTATATATGAGAACTGTTCTGGCTCAGTGAGGAAAGCAACGGGAAACTACCTCACTCCTCACTTCCGTAGTATGCCTCTTCAGTGACACCTAGGCTATCTGTGACAGCTGTTGGTGGACCTGTAGAGGATCAAACCAGCCTTCAGGCTGAATACCCAACATACACATGAGAGCTATTGATGGGCAATCAACATAAACTTTCTCACGCAGTCTTCTGTCAAACCTCTTGACTTTACCACTGGGGTGTGCAGATGAAAAACTTGAAACGAGCAATACTGCCCTGCTCTCATACCATTTCACAGCATGCAAAGTCACGCCATCTAAAACAGTTTCCCTTTCCTCAAATGATCCTCGTCCTTTAGATTTTAGTTCAGCATCTGTAATCATGTTACATCCTGGCAGCCTGTTACTAAGAACAGTTCCCAAACAAAATATTTGGATCTTTGATAATTCTGTTATCAGAGGAACTGATATGAACCAGTTATCAAAATACAATAAGTGATTCATGTTTCAAGGAATAACATCGGATAGTCACAACACTTTGTTGGAGCTAGCACCAAGATCAGGCATACCTGGGTGAGGCTCAATCTTACGGTGAACACTTCAAAATTGTACACAACTCCTTTCTCATCACATAGTACAAATATTTTATATCCCCATTTGTTTGGTTTGGATGGCATATACTGTTTCAAGCTAGACATGCCCTTCATTAGCCACCATCTGTTCGTCGAGACATGCTCTTCATTGGCAACATCTGTTCGTCGACACAATATACGATCAACAGCAATGCTATTGAACTTGGACAGCAACATGCTTACTAGAGGTCTCAATTTGTAAAGCTTATCTCTGTTTGGTTCATTGTGTGAAGGCATTCGAGAATTGTCATTGAAATGTTGTTTTTTTTTAATGTCCTCCCACCTATCCCTGCTAATCACGCCACTAACATGCTGGATGCGGAAAGATGACCAGTATAGCCTTGTTCTAGGAGCAAGTATAAGAGATATATACATCACGGTGCCAAGAAATTGTTGTAGTTCTGTTAAAGTTAGCTACAATGGTTTTTCTGGGTCTGACTGTATCTAATACAAATTCGACTGCTCAACAATGTGTTCAAGTGTGCTATTGTCAAAGAAATATCTGAAGTAATCTACTGGTTCTCTTATTGAATTTGATGGAGGAAGTGTACCCAACCATTCAGGCAATGCTCGAGCAGATTCCCGTGTTACCTTCTTCCACCTAGACCTATCTCTTGCTTGAGCTGAAGGTCTTCCTCCCACGCTGGTGGAAGGAGTTTGTGTTGTATGAAGCATTCGCCCTTGAAGATGTTGGACCTTCTTGGCAACTCAGAACCCTGATCTTAAAAGAAAGAAAAAGGAAGTAAGAAGTAAAATCCCTTACTGAGAAACTGAGTCTAATAGTATCGACAACTGAAATGAATGATGAGACCCACAATAATACCCAGTCCCCGAGTCAAGGGAATCGACAATTCAAGATAAAAAAAATTCCCCTGACTCACCTGGCATTCTAACCAGTTACCTTTGTTTGTGACGGTTAGCATGCTAACCACTCTGCTAGTGAGGTGGACATACAGTAATATTGACAAGAGATATTCTATATTTGGGTATAAATAATGACTCACCAGTATCACTGTGAGTGCTATCATCATCGCTATCATTTTCACACTGAGCATAATCAGAATCTGAATCATCTGATTCACTGAGGCAGCTGTCGTCACTGTCTCCTTGGTCCCTTACTGTGAAACTGAGTGTAATAGTATCGACAACTGAAATGAATGATGAGACCCACAATAATACCCAGTCCCCGAGTCAAGGGAATCGACAATTCAAGATAAAAAAATTCCCCTGACTCACCTGGCATTCTAACCAGTTACCTTTGTTTGTGACGGTTAGCATGCTAACCACTCTGCTAGTGAGGTGGACATACTGTAATATTGACAAGAGATATTCTATATTTGGGTATAAATAATGACTCACCAGTATCACTGTGAGTGCTATCATCATCGCTATCATCTTCACACTGAGCATAATCAGAATCTGAATCATCTGATTCACTGAGGCAGCTGTCGTCACTGTCTCCTTGGTCTCCACCAGCCGGTCTAGTTATTGCATTTGTTTTTCCGTAGAAGAGAGATGGGTTCATTATCTGTAAACAGATATTATGGAACTGTAAAATTACATGAAATTACAACAAACTCAATGCCAAATACAGAGAATATGTTTTTATCATAGATGTTTCAGAAACCTAACCTCACTATAGCCTAATTTTCAATCTGATGGTGAAAATTATAGACAATTGGTTTCTTTAACTTTTCTTGTCAATAAGAAACAAAAACACAAACAATAGCATGCTAATATGATATAATTTTGGTTCCGAAATATCTCGATGCAATTCCTAATTTTATATAAATTTCAAGACGATAAGTGCCTGATGTGGGGGCTGCCTGGCCGAGGCGGTAAAGGCGTGCTCGGTTCGCCCGGAAGGACGTGGGTTCGAATCCCCGTCAGGAAGTCGTAAAATTTAAGAAACGGGATTTCCACTTCCGGAGGTGCACATGGCCCTGAGGTTCACTCACCCTACACCAAAAATGAGTACCAGGTTAATTCCTGGGGGCAAAGGCGGCCAGGCGTTTAGCTAACCACTGGACCCCATCAAGTGCCGAGGTTACGGATAATGGAAGCCTTTACCTTTCACCCCTCCAAGGGCCTTCATGGCCTGTACGGAGAAGACTTTGCTTTGCTTTGCTTTGCTTTGCTTTGCTTTGCTTTAAGTGCCTGATGTTATGAATTTGTTACATTTAGAAAATCAGAAAATAAGCCGAAAATATTTGTTTTCAAATATATTGCTATTATCATAAATTAAGTATACACTTAGTTTATGAATAACATTTTATAAAGGCAAAAACTGCATCAGCACTCTGTACTTCTATACACTTCAGAACAAAACAGCATCCTGTAGCACAACCAAAACCCGCAAGATGTCGCCGAACTGCATATTGGAAATTGGAAGTATAACAAATCTGTAACACTAGTCAACTTGCTTTCAGCTTCGCGGAATCACGCTATATTTGCGGTGTTCTGTAGTGTTACAAATTTGTTGTGGTTGTCCATAAGGGCTTTTAAATACTGATGAGGGCTTAAGCAGTTTGATGGTCTTACTCATAGTCTTGTGAGCTTGTATCATGGTGGGTTTAGGATTGACTGGTGGATAAAGAACTCTTTACCAAAACGTTGTTGCACATATTCCTTAGTAAATGGTATCTCAGTTCTCAGTACTGCTTACTGGGCCAATCGTCTGTTGCTCATATTGCAAAACATACTGTGATCATACTACAAAAATGTATTTACATTCACCTTTGCATTTGCATTGGCTGTCCTCAAAATGTGTGCCCAACCAGATGTCAGAAACTATCCCACATTGATAATTATATCTTCTAGGTTTTGTAAGGAGTAGATATATCTATCCCAATCCTATTCCCAAGTAATTACAGTTAGTTACACTGTTAAACAATGACCTTACAGTAACACGGGCTATCAGACAATATTGGAAACATAGAGAAAGAAACCTCTGTGCAGCAAATCGTGATATTAGTTATACCTGAGGGGTTAATAAGAATGGAAGATGGAAAAGAGACAAGTCTTCTCAGCTTGTTATGAACACGGCCATTGTGCTACTTGGCTGTGAGTAATACCCCCAATATTATTGCTGATATTTGTTCTTTCCTCTTTTTCAATACCTTGTTTTCAGAATATGATAGAAAATTTTCAAAGGAGAAATTAGTCTCTGTAGTCGATAGCTGTGGACTGTATCTATCTACCTACATAGACATAAAGCAGAATGTATGTCTCTGTCTGTCTGTCTGTCTGTCTGTCTGTCTGTCTGTCTGTCTGTCTGTCTGTCTGTCTGTCTGTTCCTTATACAAATCCATACCGTTCCACCAATCTGAATCAAGTTTTGTATACTTACCTTTAAGGACCATGCGGGTAACCCCTTCTACAAGAAATTTTAACATCCCTCTCCATTCCCTAGATTTAGGCAGTTTGGCACATTAACTTAGGCTAATATAGGCAAAATATTCAATTTGTCGTACAAGGACAAGACAAAGCTCATTTTAAGCCTCACGATGTGTAGAACAAAACTCGGTGAGGCCCTATGGGCCCCGAAAATCATGTTTTAAGGACCTAAAAACAGCTTATTTGAAGATATTGGCATCACACTACCCTGCTCTAGGAATTGGATGAAGAAGTGACCAGCAGTAACCATGACAACGTCAGCTCAAGGATTCTGCAGTAGAATACAGGCCTGGTATTCGAAGTAGGCATGTGCGTGAATGTGGGCTAGGCCAAGAAGAGATTCTGCTACACATATGACTGTCTCGAAAAAAGCACTGTGGGGGTAAGCCACCCCTATGGGTTGTGGTCGGGAGGGGTGGCAAATATAAAAATAATCTAAAATAGTGTCGGAACCATAGGTTTCGGGGTCGCTGAGATGAACAGTGACAATCCGCATGTCATTTAAGCCCAACTTCAGTTCCCATCAGCATGGGCGTGAGAAGGGCTGCAAAAAGTCCAAAATGGCCCAGTTTATGGATTTGTATGTTTGCAGCCCTCTGAGCGGGAGTGGAAAGGGGATGAAGTATAAAAGTAATAGGAAATGACCAATATTAAAGTAGAATCTATAGTTTTTGGCATCACTGAGGTGAATATTGACATTCCAGATGTCGTTTAAGACAAAGTTCACCTGCATCGGTATGAGGGTGAGAATGGGTGAAAAAGAAAATATCTAAAATAACCGAGATTATGGATGAATGTATGTTCCAGCATAGTTTTCAAACAAACGAACAAAAAATGACTGTAATGTCAGGACTCCCCTAACTCCGTGACTCTTTGGATGCCGTTTAACTCGTACTTCAGGCCCAGTCGGAATGGTTGAGAAGGGGTGAAAAATGAAGGTTCAAAATGACCGAGATTATGTATGTGTTATATTCCAGCATAGCTCTCAACTAAAACTGGTGCACACATGACGTACTATATTATCTGAAAGAAAATTACGTGGGGTAAGACACCTAATATTACTGTTGAATCCATAGTTTTTGGGGTCGTTTAGATAAATGCTGACATTCCAGATGCCTTTAAATTGAAGGTCATACCCCATCACAGCTCTCAACCAAACTCGATATGGATATGAGTTACTATCTCGAATAGATACTGTAGGAAAAAGACATCCTTGGGGGAGGGGTTGACATGCAAAATAATAAAAAATAGCCAATATCAGTGTTGAATCAATAGTTTCCGGGGTCACTGAGATGAATAGTACCGAGCTCGTTAGCTGCAGTCGCTTAAGTGCTGCCAGTATTCGGGAGATAGTGAGTTCGAATCCCACTGTCGGCAGCCCTGAACATGGTTTTCCATGGTTTCCCATTTTCATACTAGGCAGGAAGGAAGCGGCCGTGGCCTCAATTAAGGTACAGCCCCGGCATTTGCCTGGTGTGAAAATGGGAAACCACGGAAAACCAACTTCAGGGCTGCCGACAGTGGGGCTCGAACCCCGATTACTGGATACTGGCCGCACTTAAGCAACTGCAGCTGTCGAGCTCGGTGTTCTGAACTATTAACACAGTGATTTCGTCCTGTTTTTGAACTGCATCACACTGCAAAATTTTTAGACTAAGAGGTCCGCAACCTCACTATAAGCACTTATTGTTAGTTTCCGTCTTGTATCATTTGTTTTTAATCTTTTCTTCTTAGGTTTAACACACTTTCTAGATTCAATTATGTAAAATGTAAACATTTTTTTTTTTCATTGAAGTTGTCTCAGTGAGTCTAATGATGGAAATATTATTGTTTTTTATTTCTGTCATGTCTCTCTTGTTTTTCATTTGTTCCTTCATTATGTTTTTAATATATTTTTTTCTCTTATTATGCTAATAACTTTAACCCCCTTATTTCACTGAAGATGGCTCAAATGAGTAGAAACATGTTTGAATATTTTTACTCCATCTAATGATGGAATTATGTTATGTATTGAATAGGAGGATACATTGAATTTTCCTTTGTAACTGTTAAGGCTTGTCAAGGCATTTTAGCAGTCAGCTAGAAATTACTTCTGCACAATCTGTTTTTGTATACAAATGATGCTGTAGCCAGGCTAATGTCAGCTTGAAAGTATTCATGAAATGGAAGTCTTCTTGCATGCAATTAAAGTTATTGATATGCTCTTCTTTTTCAGTTATGCTTCTATGTGAACAAGTATGAAAGTGTGGGAGGTAGCCAGGATTTGATTTCTTGAATTCTCTGTAAAGGTTTAGCTACTGCAGATTTCTCAAGTTAATTCAGATGACTGATGCTTGTATTCTTTTAACCTGGTGTTAATATTGTGCTTGGTAGTTCCCATCTACATCTTTCTGTATGAATAAGTAATGAGGTAAACTATGGAGGTGGAGAGAGATTCCCGTGGATCTTTCACTATTTTTCTTGTGGAGATGAAGATAGTGTTGTTTTTTGTGGTTGAGAACCTTTATAATCTGATCAGTGGATGGTATGAAAGATACTTTCCTATTAATCCCATGTGAGAATATATATTTTTTTTTTACAATTTGTTTTACGTCGCTCAAACACAGATAGGTCTTATGGTAACATTGGTATAGGAAAGGGCTAGGAGTGGGAATGAAGCAACTGTGGCCTTAATTGAGGTACAGCCCCAGCGTTTGCCTGGTGTGAAAATGGGAAACCATGACAAACCATCTTCAGGGCTGCCGACAGTGGGGTTCGAACCCACTATTTCCCGAATGCGAGCTGATAGCTAAGTGACCCAAGCTGTGCGACCACTTGCTCGGTCTGTGTGGAAACTGAGAGATCCTTAAGATATATTCATTGCTGCAGCCATTGGCTTAGTGTGTCTTGTAAGCGTGCTGCTATAGTCCATTCATGGAATTTGTGAAGTATGGTTGCGTATGCATCACCCCGGAGAAGGTGAAGACTGGGGGCGCATTCTCTCTTTACTTTCTCCCAGTTAGTCTCAAGAAGGAAGCAGCTGAGTTAGGATGGCTCTGAGGATCCCACATACAGTTTCATGCATAATGTAGATCAACAGAACACATACCGGTACCAGAACTCTCCTGTTATGCTCCTGCCTCCTCTCAGGCTTCTGTCATTTAAAATATTAGTATGTAACTTTTTATTTTCAGTATGAAACATGTTTTATTCTTGCATTTTGTCATGTTCTATGGTTTTTTTTTTTTTTACATCGCACCGACACAGATATGTCTTACGGCGATGATGGGATAGGAAAGGCTTAGGAATTGGAAGGAAGCGGCCGTGGCCTTAATTAAGGTACAGCCCTGGCATTTGCCTGGTGTGAAAATGGGAAACCACGGAAAACCATCTTCAGGGCTGCTGACAGTGGGGCTCGAACCCACTATCTCCCGATTACTGGATACTGGCTGCACTTAAGTGACTGCAGCTATCGAGCTTGGTATTCTATAGTTTAAGACCAACAGCCAAATGTGTAGCATTAATGTATTTGTTCCCTCTCCTACTCTATTTCTTTAATGCAGACTACTCATTGGACCAGCCATCTGTGATGCTGCCTGTGCAGAAGGCTTTGTTTCTTTCTGCCACTTCACAGATTCTGTATGCGGACTTTGTGTTGAATGTGTTATGTCTCCAAGTGCAATTAAGACATCTCTCTCTCTCTCTCTCTCTCTCTCTCTCTGTGTGTGTGTGTGTGTGTGTGTGTGTGTGTGTGTGTGTGTGTGTGTGTGTGTGTGTGTGTGTGTGTGTGTGTGCAGGGGGGGGGGGGGGTAGCAAACATTTGCAACAGTTCATACATTCAAGGAAAATTTGAAAATTTGGTTATAATGATTGCTGTTATACTCGGGAATGATTGGCAGTATTAATTCCGTTTAAATAGCTTGAACACTTTTTTCTAGGTAAAAGAGCAAAAACGGTTAGCCAAACATTGCTCAAAACTCGTACAGTGTTATCTGTATACACACAAATTCCCATGTGTGTTAATATTACATTCATTTTTGTCTGATTTCATACCATTTAACAGTACTTCGGGGAAGGCTAGTGTGTCTTTGTGGGATACAATTGAACTTAGAAAACGGCAGTGGGAAACGTGAGTATTGAATGGAATAATGTGGGCCACAGTTCTGTAACTAAAAGCTTAGCCTTGTACTTCATACACAGCAGAAATAATTGATACATTTATCACAGTTTATATAATTTTTGACCAAAACTGGCCATTTCCAGTGGTGGTGGTGGTGGTGGTGGTGGTGGTGGTGGTGGTGGTGGTGGTGGTGGTGGTGGTGGTGGTGGTGTCCTCCAAATCTATATTTATCTATAAGGTGGAAGAGTTTAGGAAGTTAATTGTGATGCTTTCTTTCTAGGAATGCACATACATTTGCAACTAGCATGCACATTGAATGGCATCTATAACCAATTTGCCCTAGGAAGGAGATCCTGCTGTGGAGGGATTGCCTGAACTTAGTGTGCATTGGCTCTTTATTCCTGAATTTTACTTTTTTTAAAGTTTAGCATGAAAGTACTCCTTTCTATAAAGGTGTTCTGAGAAAGAAGAATGAAATTTAAAAACCTAAAAAACTGAGCATTTTTATATTAAAATACCAGAACAGAGAGTAGTGGGACAAAAAAGCTCTGGGTGACAATAATCTGAGAGTTACTCTCAGTTGCCCTTGAAATTATTGATTCTTGTTTGTAACTCTGCTATATTTTTGGTTAGTTTGGAAAGCAAAATGGCAGCAGGTCGACATGTAGTGTTCCAAGTGCTCTGTATTTTCTTGTTGTTCATAGTGATTAAACGCGTCACATGTGAAAGTAATGAAGTGATCTTTAATGGTGGGGTGTTCAGTGAGTGTCCCAGTGGTTCAATCCACCAAGAGAATTTGCTAATTATGAAAAATTGTAAAATATCTTGCTTAACATGGTGCGCCAATGAAAATGTGTATGTGACCGCTGGTACTTGCAGTCCGCTTCAAGCGAGGCGCAGGGTTGCCAGACCACCCTCATCAACATTTCACCTCATTCTCCTGACCATAGCTGCGTGTGGAGATGTAAAAATAAATCCAGGACCTCCAAACAGAAATGTGAGTAACATAGAATGTCATATTTGCTGTTCTAAGGGCCGCATCAATCAGCTGTACGTGAAGTGTGTGTCGTGTGAAATGTCCGTGCATAAGACTTGTGCCAAAATCTCTCCATCTGATTACCATATAATTAAACGTGGCTTGTCGTCTTGGTAGTGCTGGAAGTGTTGTCTCCCGGTACCATCGGACTCGTTCTTCGAAGTGCCAAACAGAGGAAATTATGTAAATATCTCTGTAAATAGTAATGACTCAGTTACCAGTGTACAGGGCTCCTGAAACATCACCATTCTCTCAATTAATGCCTGTAGTATAATGGGTTATAGGAGACAGCAGGAGATAAGAGCATCACTGGCAAGTATCGAACCATTAATCGTAAGTGTCTGTGAAACGTGGTTGAGCAGTGCTGCTTATGATGGTGAAGTATTTCCGCAACCATACTTAGTCTTCAGGAAGGATAGAACCTGGACGTCTGGAGGGGGTGTTCTCCTGCCTATACGACCAGAACAACCACCAATCCGACTAGGATACTTGGAGACTGACAGTGAAGCTCTATGGGTGGAGGTGACATGCAGGGGCAACAAATTCTTGATAGGTAGCATATATCGGGCTCCAAAATCCAAGCCCTGTATAAATGAAGGATTACTGGAATCTCTAAGATGAATGCAATTCATTCAGCACAAGTACAAAATATGGACCCGTGATTCCACTCCCATCCCTGGAAATCCATTAGCAGACACAGTCCTAACAGTGTTCTAAGATCTCTTTCCGGAACAGCAACACGTATCACCAAAACCGGATCTGTACTGCCATAACATCACTGACGAAGGACATGCTTGCCCGAGTATGGGTGGAATTTCAGTATCGATGTGATATTGTTCATGTCGCTGATGGAGGACATATTAAACATCTGCAGTCTGAACTTGAGAGGTTCGTAAATATGTGTGTAAAATTTCATATTCGTATGTCTTACAGTTTAATAAATATATGCATTCGAAATACATATATTCTTTTTGAAACACCCTGTAGAACGTTAAGCAGTTTCAATTCATGCAACATTTTCTTCAGGAACACAAGGGCGGCCAGGACTCTTTCCTTTACATACACATCCTGACAGTGAAGCTCTATGGGTGGAGGTGACATGTAGGGGCAACAAATTCTTGATAGGTAGCATATATCGGGCTCCAAAATCCAAGCCCTGTATAAATGAAGGATTACTGGAATCTCTAAGATGAATGCAATTCATTCAGCACAAGTACAATGCCATCTACCTCTTCAACTCTTCCAGGTTCTGTGGGAGTGGTGGTACATAAAAGTTGTCTTTAACGAAACCCCACAGGAAGAAGTCACAGGTTGTCAAATCTGGTGACCATGGAGCCCAGCTGAGACCTGCTAAGTCTCATCTCCTTGATGACCAATCCAACAGTTATGTAGAGTTCCATTCAGATATTCACGCACTTGGCAACTCCAGTGAGGGTGTTGTCTTCATGCAGCCTCGGAAACAACCAATTTTGTAACATAGCAACATACTGCTGACCATTAACTGTGTTTCCATCAAAGAAGAATGGGCCGTAAACAGATGATGGGGATATCGCACAAAACGCATTGACTTTGGGCGAATCTCATACATGTTCAATGACTGCACGTGGGTTCTGTAGGCCCCAAATTCGAACATTGTGTTTGTTCACCTGACTACTAACATGGAAAGTCGTCGCTTCATCACTGAACACGATGCGTTGTGCAAAAGTGTTATCATTGTCAATAGAATCAAGAATCTAGTTACAAAATGCCACATGTTTGAGTTTGTCATCAGGCCGCAGAGCTTGTAACAGCTGTAACTTGTACGGCTTCATAACCAACTGATGTCTCAAAACACGCCAAATTGTTGTTGTAGGCAGTTGTAACTCCCGACTGGCACGATGAATTGATTTTGAAGGACTACGTTAAGCAGTTTCAATTCATGCAACATTTTCTTCAGGAACACAAGGGCAGCCAGGACTCTTTCCTTTACATACACATCCTATATCTACAAACTGTCGATACCATCTGCAAATGTTCCACCCATTCGGAGGATCAATTTGGTACCTCAACCTGAAATGTCTTTGCACTGTAATCGCGGAATGATGGTTACCAAGCAAAACAGAAGACAACTGACATCTAGCGGCTATTGATATAAACTAGGCTATGTATTCGTTTCTCCAATAGCCGAGCCGAGGAGCAGCGATCGATAGTTTGGACAAAATAATATTTTGTAATATGTATATTCTTTTAGAAACACCCTGTATATAAGATCTGTTTCTCACCAATCATCCCTCCTCAGTATCTCGAGTTGAAGTCATACCCGGCTTCAGTGATCACCACCCCATTCAAGCGACTCTAGCTACCCTAGATTGCTGAAAACCTGTCAAACACAAATCCAGGCCTCAATATAACTTTAGGAAAGCTGACTGGAAATCCCTCTCCACCTTACTACTGAATCACCTGCCCACTCCAACCTCCTTATCAACCTGTGACGTAGACTCTTTGTGGCTTGCTTGGAAAAATAAATTTTTCTGGTGTGTTGACCAAACTGTACCAAAATGCACTTTAAAAAGAGAGAAGAAAGCTCCGTGGATTAAGAAAGAACTTTTGAAGTTTATAAGGAAATGGAACAATCTATACAAAAAGTGGAAACAGTGTCAAACGGAACAAGCGAGGGAAAAGTATGATGTAGTTCCGATTTTCAAGAAAGGGGACAAAGCACTCATTGACAACTATCGGCCAGTGTCTCTCACATCCCACATATGTAAATGTATGGAACAACTGGTAGCCTCTAATATACGGGAATACTCCCGGGAAGGTAATCAGCTAAGTGAAAGCCAGCACGGTTTTCTTCCAGGAAGATCCTGTAATACTTTATTAAGAAAGGTTATTGATGAGTGGCAGTTCTCCCTAGAGAAATCCAAAATTGTTCAGGTAGACTGCGTGGCTTTGGACTGGGCTAAAGCTTTTGACCAAATCCCTCATGAACGACTTTTGTTAAAATTAAGACAGATGAATTTTAGGGGAAGTGTACTGGCATCGTTGCAGTCATTTCTCGAGGGTCGTGTGTTTGATGGAGTTTGATCTTTGACCGTTAAAGTAACCTCAGGAGTATGTCAAGGCACCGTCTTGGGACCTTTATTATTTAATGCATTTGTCTCTGATTTACCTAAATGTGTGACCTCAACCATAGCCCAGTACGCTGATGACACTGTATGTACAGGGATATACAATGTGCAGATGATTGTCTGAAGTTTCATTCGGACTTGGACATTATAGCAGTGTGGTGTTACGTCAATGGTCTCAACATTAATGCCGGCAAATGTAAATACATTAGATTAAGTAGGTCTCGACACCCAGTAGAATGTATATATAACATTAATAATATACATATTGAGCGAGTTAAAACCATGCATTTGTTAGGAATGACCATTTCTGAGCAACTAAAATGGAACACACAAACAGAGGAAGTGAGATGCAAAGCTGCCAGGGTGCTCGGTTTTATGCACAGAAGCCTCCATGGGTGCAAGTCGAATGCTATACGCACAGCTTACCTGACACTAGTGAGACCTATACTAACGTATGGTCTACCTGTCTGGCTCCCTACCATTGCAGCTAACCTTCACATCTAGAAGGAATCCAGCGTCGCGCTGAACGACTAATTAACAAGAACAGCCACCTGCCTTCCCTCCCATCAATCGCCTCCTTGTGTAAACAGAGCGACGTCACCTTCTTACACAAGTCCCTCACAGGGGCCATTAACCTTTCACCATTCCCTCAAATCTCCTTATCCTACAGCTCCGTGCGCAGGGGCAAAGGGGTGTGTCTTATACCCCCCTTTGTGCTGAGTTCTACAAACTATATTTCTTTGCTCATTTAGCGCGGCTTTGGAACGATCTACCCGCCAACATTAAATGTAGAAATGTAAATATAGTTAAATGTTATGTTGGTAAGCACATACGGTGTGAAAACGCATGTGAATATGTGGAAGAATGAACGAGGGAGTGAAAGGTTGTTTAAATGAGAAATATGTATACATTAAGCTATACTTTGTTACTTTACCTGTAAATCTATATATATACACTGACTGACAGTGACAATGCAACACCAAGGAGGAGTGGTTCGAAAGGGATGAAAGTTGGGGAAAAAACAGAGACGGCACGGACGAATAATTGATGTTTATTTCAAACCGATATGCAGGTTACACAATGCGCACGGCATCGACTCAGTAGGATGTAGGACCACCGCGAGCGGCGATGCACGCAGAAACACATCGAGGTACAGAGTCAATAAGAGTGCGGATGGTGTCCTGAGGGATGGTTCTCTATTCTCTGTCAACCATTTGCCACAGTTGGTCGTCCGTACAAGGCTGGGGCAGAGTTTGCAAACGGCGTCCAATGAGATCCCACACGTGTTCGATCGGTGAGAGATCCGGAGAGTACGCTGGCCATGGAAGCATCTGTACACCTCGTAGAGCCTGTTGGGAGATGCGAGCAGTGTGTGGGCGGGCATTATCCTGCTGAAACAGAGCATTGGGCAGCCCCTGAAGTTACGGGAGTGCCACCGGCTGCAGCACATGCTGCACGTAGCGGCGGGCATTTAACGTGCCTTGAATATGCACTAGAGGTGACGTGGAATCATACGCAATAGCGCCCCAAACCATGATGCCGCGTTGTCTAGCGGTAGGGCGCTCCACAGTTACTGCCGGATTTGACCTTTCTCCACGCCGACGCCACACTCGCCTGCGGTGACTATCACTGACAGAACAGAAGCGTGACTCATCGGAGAACACGACGTTCCGCCATTCCCTCATCCAAGTCGCTCTAGCCCGGCACCATGCCAGGCGTGCACGTCTATGCTGTGGAGTCAATGGTAGTCTTCTGAGCGGACGCCGGGAGTGCAGGCCTCCTTCAACCAATCGACGGGAAATTGTTCTGGTCGATATTGGAACAGCCAGGGTGTCTTGCACATGCTGAAGAATGGCGGTTGACGTGGCGTGCGGGGCTGCCACCGCTTGGCGGCGGATGCTCCGATCCTCGCGTGCTGACGTCACTCGGGCTGCGCCTGGACCCCTCGCACGTGCCACATGTCCCTGCGCCAACCATCTTCGCCACAGGCGCTGCACCGTGGACACATCCCTATGGGTATCGGCTGCGATTTGACGAAGCGACCAACCTGCCCTTCTCAGCCCGATCACCATACCCCTCGTAAAGTCGTCTGTCTGCTGGAAATGCCTCCGTTGACGGCGGCCTGGCATTCTTAGCTATACACGTGTCCTGTGGCACATGACAACACGTTCTACAATGACTGTCGGCTGAGAAATCACGGTACGAAGTGGGCCATTCGCCAACGCCGTGTCCCATTTATCGTTCGCTACGTGCTCAGCACAGTGGCGCATTTCACATCATGAGCATACCTCAGTGACTTCAGCCTACCCTGCAATTGGCATAAAGTTCTGACCACTCCTTCTTGGTGTTGCATTTGCTCTGTCAGTCAGTGTATATAAAATAACTTGTCCTGACTGACTGACTGACTGACTGACTGACTGACTGATTCATCATCGCCGAGCCAAAACTACTGCACATAGAGAAATGAAATTTTGGGGATATGTTCATATTAACATGTAGGTGCTCGCTAAGGGAGGATTTTTTGATATTCCATCTCTAAGGGGGTGAAAAGGGTGGTGAATTCTTAAAATGAGGATATCTATATCTCAAAAACTTAAAAGTTTACAGATGTAAAAGTTGGTATTTGGAATCTCCTTTAAAAATAATGAAACACCTATTTTTTTGTTTTTGGAAAATCCTATTAAGGAGGGTGAAAAAAGGGGTAAAGTGGTTGAACACCTTTTATGAGGAGGCATATATCTCAAAACCTGAAGGTGTTACATACATGAAAATTGAAATTTGGAATCTCCTTTGAAAATAAAGAAACATGCATTTGGGGGATCAACTTGGTAGGGGGGATGAAAAAGGAGATGAATTCCTTTTACGAGGATACATATATCTCAAAAACTGAATATGTTACAGTCGTGATAATTGGTATTTGGAGGCTCTTTTAAAGAAATGGGTACTGTTTGCTTTTGGAAAATCCACTTGAGTGGGGAATGTGAAAGGATGTAACAAATTGAATTATTTTTTCTGGAGAAATTTATATCTCAAAACTGAAGGTTACAGACGTGGAAATTGGTATTTGGAATCTCCTTTAGAAGTAAAGAAACGCACAATTTTTGGGTGGGGGGAACCAACTTAACCGGGCAGTGGTGGAGTGAAAAAGGAGTTGAATTCTTTTCATGAGGATACTTATATCTCAAAAACTGATGATGTTACAGACATGAAAATTTGTATTTGGAATTTTCTTTCAAAGTAAAGAAACGCGTAATCTTTTGTCTTTGGAAAATCCACTTAAGGGGGGTGAATTAATTGAAAAATTAGATGAATACTTTGTATGAGTATACTTATATCTCAAAAACTAAAGATGTTACAGATGTGAAAATTAGTATATGGAATCTCCTTTAAAAATAAAGGAACGCACATTGGGGGGGGGGGGGGGGGAAATCACTTGGGGGCTGTGGCCGTGAAAAAGGACTTTCATTCCTTTTTATGAGGATACATATATCTCAAGACTGAAGTCGCGATAATTGGCATTTGGAAGCTTCGTTATAAATAATGAAACAAGTTTTTTTTTTTGTTTCAGGAAACTCACATATGGGGGGGAGGATGGAAGAAAGTTAAAAATGTAATTCTTTTTATGGAGAAACTTAGATCTCAAAAACTTAAGGTTACACAGATGAAAATTTGTATTTGGAATCTCCGTTAAAAATGAAGAAACATGCATTTTTTGGAGGGGAGAATCAACTTAACAGGATGGGGTGAAAAAGGAGTTGAATTCTTTTTACGAGGATATTAATATCTCAGAAACTGAAGATGTTAAAGGCATGAACATTTGTATTTGTAATCTTCCTGGAAAGTAAAGAAACACGTGTTCTTTTGTCTTAGGAATATCCACTTAAGGGCATGAATGAATTGAAAAATTAGTTGAATTCTTTATATGAGGATACTTACATGTCAAAAGCTAAAGATGTTAAAGACGTGAAAATTGGTATTTGGAATCTCCTTTAAAAATAAAGTAACATGCACTTTTGGGGAGGGGGAATCAACAAAGCGGGTAGGAAATTGGGGGGGGGGGGGGTGAAAAAGGAGTTGAATTACTTTTATGAGTATACGTATAACTCAAAAACTGAAGATGTTACAGATGTGAAAATTAGTATTTGGAATCTCCTTTAAAAACACACATTTGTTTTTTTCCCCGGAAAGTCGATGTAAGAGGTGTGGGGTTGAAAATAAGTAAATGAGTTGAACTATGCTCATGAGGATACTTTCTCTTAAAAACTGAAGCTGTTACAGACGTGAAAGTTGGTATTTTGAATTTCCTTTCAAAATAAAGAAACAAGTATTTTTTTTGTTTTCGGAGAGTCCACTTAAGGCGTGAGAGGGGTGGAAAGAAGTGAAGACGAAGTTGAATTATTCTCATGAGTATACATTTATCTCAAAAACTGAAGCTGTTACAGACATACAGGCATGAAAACTGGTATTTGGAATCTCCTTTAAAAATAATGAAACACGTATTTTTTTGTTTTCGCAAACTCCAGTTAAAGGGCTGAAAAGAACTGGAAAAGTGGCTGAATTTTTAAAATGAGTACCGGTATATCTAGATTATATGTCAAAGACTTAACATGTTAGAGACAAGAAACTTGGTATTTGGAAAGTCCTTTAAAAATACAGGAAACTGTATCTTTTTGTGTCCGGGGAAGGCACTTAAGAGGGTGAAGGAAATGAAAAATAGTTGAATTATTTTTTGAGGATACTTATATCTTAAAAACTGAAGATGTTACAGACATGAAAATTGGTATTTGGAATCTCCTTTAAAAGTAAAGAAATATGTATTTTTTTCTCGGAAAATACACTTAGATTGGGGTGACGATGGGGGAAGAACTGATCAAGGGTTTGAATTCTTTTTATGTGGATACTTATGTATATCTCAAAAACTGAATATGTTACAGACTATGTGGGAATAGATATTTGGAATCCCCTTTAAAAATAAAGAAACCTGTATTTACTTTTTCGACTTGAGAGAAGACTGTTTCTCACATGTACAGTTCTATGTCGCATGGTTGTCTGAACCCCAAAAGGTAATACCACAAACAGGGTTTACAAGAATTTCTGGGGTAAATGAAACTCAGTTTTTTGGGTGGGTTTTTATACTTCAGAAAATTTCAGATAATGTCTTAGTACAATGTCGATGAGCAATAACTTTGATCAAATTACGAAATCCACCAAGCGAAGCTGCGAGTAATTGCAGGTTTATATATATAAAAGAACATGTCCTGACTGACTGACTGACTGACTGACTGACTGATTGACTGACTGATTCACCATCGCTGAGTCAAAACTACTGGACATAAAGAAATGAAATTTTGAGAATACATTTATATTACAATGTAGGTGCTCGCTAAGGGAGGATTTTTGGATATTCGCTAAGGGGGTGAAAAGGGGGGTGAATTTTTAAAATGAGTGTATCTATATCTCAAAACTCAAAAAGTTTACAGATGTAAAAATTCATATTTAGAAACTCCTTTAAAAAGAAAAAACTTATTTTTTTGTTTTTGGAAAATCCCAATATGAGGAGTGAAAAAAGTGTGAAAAAGCGGCTGAAAGCCTTTAATGAGGATACTTATATCTGAGAAACTGAAGATATTGCAGACCTGAAAATTGGTATTTAGGATCTCGTTTAAAAGTAAAGAAATACGTATTTTCTTGTTTTTGGAAAATCCAATTAATTGGGGGGGGGGTGAAGGGGGATTAATTTTTAAAATGTGTGTGTCTATACCTCAAAACTTTAAACGTTTACAGATGTAAAAGTTGATATTTAGAAACTCCTTTAAAAAAGAAATGCATGTTTTTTTGTGTTTGGAAAATCCCAATAGGAGGGGTGAAAAAGGGCGAAAAGAGAGTTGAATGCCTTTAACGAGGATACTTATATCTCAGAAACTGAAGATATTACAGACCTGAAAATTGGTATTTGGGATTGCCTTTAAAAATAGACACATGTATTATTTGTTTTTGGAAATTCCAGTTAATGGGGGTTAAACAGAAATATGTGAAAATTGGTATTTGGAATCTGCTTTAAACATAAAGGAACACGTCTTTTTGGGGGGCGGGGGGCGGTAATTCAACTTAACAGCAGTGGGGTGAAAAACAAGTTGAAACCAATTTATTTTACTGTTCATAATGTACTTATGCTGATCATAAACCGATCATTTGTAATCTTTCCTGGGTTCGTTTTCAAGAGCCATCTTTTCCTCTGGAGAACTTAAAGTTAGATTACAGTAGATTCTCCTAGCATAAAAATAAAAATTTAAACACATTTGAAATAAACGATAGGAATGATATTGACCGTGCAATTGTTCACCTCTATAATAAGGTTAATAATGCACGGAAGTTTATCATTTGTATCACCCGAAATCCCGCGCACTTGCCTACGCGCGACAATGGTGCTGGTCACATTGTCTGCTTTGAAAATACAAATGGACAAGGACAATCTTACAAACTGAGCTAAGATGAAATTAACGTAGAAGAATTGGACCCGAAATAAACTTCCAATGTTTAGGTCGTGTTCAATACATATTGAAGAGATGTTAAGTACAGACAAGATTTAGTGTTGGTTGCTCTATCCAGTTGAGCTTTTCTCTTTTTTTATTTTATTTTATACAATTCGCTTTACGTCGCACACACACGGATTTACGGATTTATTTTATGGTGCCGATGGGATACGAAAGGGCTAGGAGCGGGAAGGAATTAGCCATGGCCTTAATTAAGGTACAGCTCCAGCATACTTGCTTGGTATGAAAATGTGAAACCACAGGAAACATCTTCAGGGTTACCGAGAGTGGGGTTTGAATCCTATTAAGCTATGGTGGTCTAGGTTATATTTCTTCTATTGGAAAGGATCTAAGCTACAGGTTTTGCACTACTTCCATCACACTGTAGAGTGCATGCAAGTCACCCGTTATGGGCCAAGTCAATGAATATTGCATTTTCATAACTGCATTGTACTCTAAATAAACATTCAATGTATTAGGCCGTGTTCATTACATATAGTACATATTGAAGAGATGTTAAATACAGAACAAAAATGGCCATCTGGATACCAGTGGGATTTGAACCTGCAAACTCCCAATTTTGTGTCTGTTGCTTTGACCAATTGAGCTATGGTGGCCTAGGTCATATTTGTTCTGTTAGAAAGGTTCTAAGTTACAGGTCTGGCACCAGTGGCATCACACTGTAGAGTGTGTGCAAGTCACCAGTTGTAGGCTAAGTCAATGAATATTGAATTTTCACTACTACATTATATTCGAAATAAACTCTCAACATATTAGGTCATGTTCAGCACATATAGTACATATTAAAGAGATATTAAGTAGTGCAGAATAAACATGGTCAACCGGACACCAGTAGGATCTGAACCCACAACTTTCAAGATGTACTAAACACGACCTAATATTGTATGTTAAAAGTTTATTTCGAGCACAGTGTGGTCATAAATATTCAATATTCATTGACCTGGCCCACAACATGCAACTTGCACGCACTTGCAGTGTGATGGCAGTAGTGCCAGACCTGTAGCTTAGATCATTTCCAACAGAACAAATATGACCTAGGCCACCATATCTCAGTCGAACAGAGTAACTGATGTGAAATACGGAGGTTGTGAGTTCCGATTCCAGTGGTGTCCGATTGGCCAGTTTTGTTCCGTATTTAATGTCTCTTCATTATGTACTATATGTGGACATGACCTAATAAGTTGAAAGTTTATTTGAAGTACAATGCAGTCATGAAAATTCAATATTCATAGAATTGGGATTGATGGGGAGAAAACCTGTCTGTTTGAAGACTGTGGTTTATGAAGATAGTTTGCCCTTGTCCTTTATTTCCTCTTTTTTTTTTTTTTTTTTCCCCTTCCATGTTTATCCTCATCTTCGTTTCTATAACTCCCTACTGAGCGAGTTGGCTACACTGTTCAGTTCATAGCTGTGTGCTTGTTTCAGGAAGTGGTGGATTCGAATTCCACCATTAGCAGCTCTGAAGATGGTTTTCCATGGTTTCCCACTTTCACTCCAGGCAAATACTAGAGCTGTCTGTACCTTAATTAAAGCCACGGCTGCTATGTTATGCTTACTGCTTTGCCAAAAACCTTTTAGTACAGCTTTAAACCACTTGCAGATGGAAAGAGCTCCCTCTTCTGATGCTGACCTCTCATTATGTTTTGCTAGTGGCTTTACGTCTCACTGACACAGATAGGTCTTATGGCAACAATGGGAGAGGAAAGGCCTAGGAGTTGGAAGGAAGCGACTGTGGCCTTAATTAAGGTCTGGTGTGAAAATGGGAAACCACGGAAAACCATCTTCATGGCTGCCGACAGTGTGGGATTCGAACCCACTATCTCCCGGGCGAAAGCTCACGGCCACGCGCCTCTAACCGCATAGCCAACTCTCCCGGTCTCAATATGTTTGACCTATTATGTGTTCCCATTCATATTCTTGTCTTTCTTTATATGACTTGGTTTAGTACTTGTACTAGTGTTGTTCTGTGTCATTAATTATATTGACCTATTGGGTTCCTTTTCTCCTTGTATGTATGTCCTGTGTTCCTAGTCCTTTACCATTTGTATTTATCTTTTTGTTTCTTTCCATTTTTTATGTTAACAGAGCTTTCTTCTTATCCCACTCTTCCTACATCTGTCAAGGTGGTCCCTCAATGAGTGTTGAAACACACCATTCTGATAAACCTGGGAAGCAGAAATGAACTTATGGTGGGCTGAAAAGAAATGGAAGTTTAAGAATTGAGACTGATGAGGAGAGAGCATATATCTTTGAAGATGGCAGTGTTTGAAGATGTGGAGAATTTCCTTGACCTTTTGTGTTTTTGTATTTGTCTTTGTCTTCTTTTCTATTTCTCTCTTCTGATGCTGACCTGTCATTCTGTTTGCCCTATTGAGTGTTCATATTTCATGTTTTTCTTTCTATATATGACCTGATTTTGTACTTCATTTTTAAGGACTTGGACTAGAAAGTTGAAATATTACTTAGCTCAGTAGTATGTATCTCCAATGTTGCTGTATTCTTTTGTCACTGATGTTGTTATTATTATTAATAATTTTTTCAATTGCAGCACTGAATCGCAGTACAAAACATCACTATTTAGTGATGTGGAAACCAGTGAAGGACGCCGGTTGTTTGAATTACGGTCTGTTAATAATGGGAAAAGCTTGGATGCTACACAGTTTGTAGGTATGATAGCTGACATTCTTAAGATGAAGAAGAATGTGTGTGTATGCAGGCACTTTCATAATTTGGATAAGTCTGCAGTTTCAAGGTAAGTTTTAAAATTAAGGAATTAGTATACATGACTGTAACGATATAACTATTTAAAAATGCATTTCTTTTTACTGCTAGGCATTTATAAAATATGGAAGAGTTTTTATTTTAAAAGTTAAAGAAAGCTAATCATGATTTAGAGATATTTGAAATGTAGTCTGTTTGTCTAACTTGCATAAAACATTTGATTTTTATTGCAAAATTTTGTGAATTCAGTTAGTAATTATAATATTAATATGTAAATAAAAGATGTATGTTAAAAATACATAGTGACTTAGAAAAATAAGAGGGCTGGTGAAATATATAATTATGTTGTACATTAGCTGCTGACATATCTTGCTAGGCCAATGGTATTTTGTTAAAAGGAAATTAGTTCAGAAATGAACCTGTCCATTTATTGCCCTGTTTTCAGTTCAGTTTTATTGTATGGGATTGAAACTTCAAGAACTTTCCTGAAAAGGAAGTAAACATACATCAAATTAACAAGAATGATTACTGCTGCAAACAGATTAGAACAGTGGCAGCAGGACACTTCCAAAAAAGAAAAACAATACAACCCTTTTTTAAAGAATCTCAGGGGGATTTGATATTTCTTCCTCAGCCCTGAGGCTGGTTGGATCCTCAACAGCTCCACTATGGCCTAGGCATCACTGAAGAGGCATACTAGGGAAATAAGGAGTGAGGTTGTTTCCTGTTGCTTTCCTCAGAGAAAAGGGATAAGGATATCATATTATGCAATATCGTTACAAAATAACCTAATAGCCAGTCATTTGTCTCTGAGAGTTGAGCAGTAGGCCTACTACACAGTAAACCCTTGTAAACCTGATCACTGCTTTCATTTGAATTATCGTCTTGCGCCGTCAACTTCCCTGCTATACCGGTATGTTGTCATCCCAAATGACATCATCTTCATTGCCATCTCGTCAGCCATAGGAGCAGCCCTGCAATCGAGAGCATTTGAGGTCCAGTATTGTTGAACGTTTAAAAAATATTTTCGTTCCCGACTATAGAGTCCAAACAGTGTGAATATATTCCCAAATGTTTTCTAGAGATGGTCTCTTATATCCCCAGTTGGTATGTGTAGCAAAAGCCACTCCTTTTGAATAGAGCCGTGTAGAAAGCATGCCAATCCACCAGCTGATAACTAGCATATGTTACAATTTGTACTTCCAAATGTAATACATAGTGACTGGAAGCATTATTCTGTTAGCTGCGGCTGTTGAAACCCAGACCCTTATTTTTAAGTATATTTCATGCTTGTTCTCTACATTTATCACATCAGGATTTACCTGAACAGCTGTAAACGAAATGAGACCGCCTTGTTTAGGTTGGGTATGCTATCGCCTGGATAGTGCCAAAAGTTCCACGACAGAAAGAATAAAAATAAGTAACAGGACTAGAAATGCTGGTAACTAATAAGAGACAAGATAGTAAGATCCAAGTAGTAGAAATAAAATCTTTAAGAACATCGGTTAAAAACCAAGAAGGGATATAACTCAAAATATTAAAATCAGAGAAGAGCTAAATATAGAACCGTTTGTACAGAACATACAGAAAGCAAGACTGAGATGGTTCAGACATGTAAGAAGAATGGGAAAGGAACGCATAGCGAGAAAGAAATCGGAAAGAGAAAGGTAGAGAGACCAGTTGGAAGACCGAGAAAAAGGTGGGTGGATCAGATTTGGAAGGACATTAGAGAAGCTGGATTGGATGTGGCAGAAGTAATGGAGCAGGAAAAGTGGAAGGACAGAAAGGAGTGGAGGAGGCTTGTTAACCACACCCGGGCAACTGGAGAGGGACATTGATGGTGATGATGATGATGATGAATAGGAAAGTTTGCTGCATTTATGGGGATCTACAGGTGTGGCAGTTTTAATGATGTTTAATTTCGTACGTTCGTTGTCTCCATTTTTTATTAACGCATACCTGAGTATGTTTTGTTTGGCATCTCCGAAAATCGTTAGAATAAGCAGAAACATAAAATTAATTATTTATTTATTTATTTATGTATGTATGTATGTATGTACCACTGACTATGAACTAAAATCACTGTAAAGGGCAAATGGTTGTAGTTAAGTATATGCTCTCACAGACTTTTTTGTAGAGCTTCAACAGCTGTAAATTTCATACACTTACACTTGGGGTCTATCGATGATGGTTCAGGCAGCGTAAGCCATGGAAGGCACGATGTTCTATTTATTTTCTACTTATTCCGTAATTTTTTCTAGAGTACATTTTCATATTGTTCAATAGCCATAGCTTTTTCAATTTCCAATTGCTTTCAATCTTCTCAAATGTATCTTTCACTGTAAATCACGTGAAATTTGCAAGGGACCTTCTGCCGAAATGTTTATATTTCGTTAAGTTAATTGTGCCTCGCAGCATGTACTCGTGCCTCTAGGCCGCACAGTTAGTCTCGGCGGAAACCACATTTCGCTCCCGTACAGCCTTCATTGCAGTACCGCCTACAGTTCAATGGACATAACTAACAGCCTCTAGCATGACAGTGACTGCTACTTGCCGGTAACAGCGATTTCCAGAGGCCGCACCAATTTTTCATGGCTGCACACATTGCTAAAGGAGCGCTTTTATTTAACGTGTTAACTTCATACTGAGGTTATGTGAAAACAGAAGTTAATTAACATTTAAAACAAGTTTATAAAAATGTATCTTACCGCAAATTCTCGTTACAGCAGGATGTGCGATCGTGATTTGTGAAATATATTCCTTAAAAGCGGACCTTCCCTATGTCGGGGTTCATTGGAAGGGGATTTAAATTACAATGTGCTTATGGCGATTTGGCTGAACCTTACGATAATCTTCATTAAAAGCTGGAATTCCTTAAAAGCGGGCACGTTAAAATGGCGTTCCACTGAAAAAGCTAATTTAGAAACAATCTCATTGGATGAAACTGTGTGTATGAATCAGCTTTGATCTTGGAGGTCATGTGAGTTGAATCGAACAGAATAGTTAACCTTGTAGAATAATGAACTCGATTATAGAATTAAATAAAACTACAAGTGCAGTCGATAGATTCACTTGTTAATGATTTCAAGGTAAGACATGGAACAGAAGAGGTCACAATGCGTATTACAATTAGAATTTAGTCATAGATGCTTGCATACTTAATGTTGTTTATTGGTATAATAGTCCATAATACGTAAATGTACCATATATATTCTTGTATTTTTCACACTCTTTTTAATTGAAAATTCTGTCCTGACATAAGGGCATGAAAATTATGGGAGAAAAAATACACGGTACACTGTGTGTTATAGTAATGCACTTTGCTGCAATATTCATACTGGCATAAATAGGCCAAATTTTAAAAATTCAAATCTTCAAAGTCACATCAGTACTCTCACACTGATTGTTAACCTGAAATGAATAAGAATACTGAAATGAAATGGCCTATGGCTTTTCATTTAAGTATTTCAGAATTTCAGAATACTGTACCATGGATATGGTAGTGTACATCAGCACAGGATAATGAAAATTATACTGTGAATGAGGAATGAAGTGAAGAACTTCATACGAGTGTATGCACCACATACAGGGAACAAAGAGGAGGATATTGAAGAATTTCTGGAGAAACTAGAAAAGGAGATAATTGATGTGGAAGTGATTATAATAGGAGACTTAAATGTATTGGTGGGAAATGAAAGAAGACAAAAGGAAGAAGTAATTGGACCATATGGATATGGGAAAAGGAATGAAAGAGGGGAAACTAGTAGAGTTTTATGAGAGGAATGTAATGATTGTGGACAACACATGGTTTTGGTTTAGGCTTTCATGACTGGCATCCATTTCTGTGTGCCAGTTTTGTGGGCGTTAGGCCAGAAAACTTGTACATAGGAATATTCCTGCTCGGTATAAGTTCTCAGTGCAGCCAATTACTTGGCAGCTGGTGTTAAACATATTGTAGAAACCTTTCTTAACATACGTGAAACATGCACACATTCTCAGAATTTCACTCACAGACATGCAAGTTAATTTTTAATCTATGTTGCAGTTACGCTATACTAAGCATGAATGAAAGTATGAGGTTAAACATTTTTGTTGCCAGTCTGGCTATACTGCAGTTGTTATTAGGGTCCATTCAGCTTTGTGAGTTCAACTGAAAAGAACTGGGTATGCATTTCACTCTCAGTATTTCTTGAAGTGGTTTTGGATAGTTTTTCAATTTTGACTTCAAGAAAACACAGCAATTGTATGTGAATACAAGCCAGTTCCCTCCCAAACCTAGTTCCATTTAATTTGCAAATGTACACACTAGTAGTACCCTAGTGTCATAAGGTCAACAAATCCTAGCACATAATGAATGTATGAGACTGCTAACCACGATGTAATAATAATAACAGTATTATTTGCTTTACGTTCCACTAACTACTTTTATTGTTTTTGGAGACGCCAAGGTGCCGAAATTTAGTCCCATGGGAGTTTTTTTTTTTTTTTTTTTTTACATGGCAGTAAATCTATAGACACGAGGCTGAAGTGTTTGAGTACCTTCAAACACCACCGGACTGAGCCAGGATCGAACCTGCCAAGTTGGGGTCAGAAGGCCAATGCCTCAACCTTCTGAGCCACTTGACCCGGCTAACCATGATATCCCAAGCCTTTATTATAATGATTCAAATCTTCAGTGATGTTGTTTATTATTGGCTAAAGCTAATAAATCTATTCAATTTATAGATCACAATGTTTCCAATTGTTAACTAACAGCTAGTATAATATTAATTGGTTCAAACTAAATAAATGGATTTCATATTTTTTAAATACTGGGATAAACCAAAAATGGTAAAATTCTCATTGGCCAGCCTATGAACTGGTGAACATTTTTGTGTAGAGATTGATCGGCATCTTTACAGTGCAGTATACTCATTGGGGCATAAAGAAATTGTATGACATAGGATACAGTTATAAATTAATCTGCTTTGATATTTGTGGAATTAAAAACTGTGTTGGCATTGTTGTATCTGTAGAGTTAGATGGGTCTGTCTCCAAAGTCCACCAGTGTTGATGATGGCATAATGAAGAGCATCCACAGAAATAACACAGAAATAGACTTTCTGGTCATAGCCAACATGTGAGTCAACATGTGCGATTCTCATTTAATTATGTACTACACACATAGGTACACAAATTGACTATGTCCTCACAAGGGCTTGAGACCTCAAAAACTTGATGCAAAAGTTACATGTACCAAACAGTCATAATGCAACACCAACCATTCATTTACAACTTACGCATGAAGCTGACAAAAATCAAACACGCTAGTGTGAAGAGGACCAGTGAGAATCAAGTGGTAAAACTTCAGAGAGAAGACTGACTAGGAAGTTGTGCATGCCAATCTTGAACAGCAGAGAAAGGATGACAATGGACTGACAAACTATTAGAGGTACAGTACACAAGAAGCAGAGGTTATACCATGTTAGTGAAAAAGCACCTCAAGGAATGTTTACAGAGCAGTACATAGGGAGGTAAAGAAGATTGTGACAACTACAGAAGTCTCTTGGTATGCAGAATTTCTTGAGAAACATGACACACATACAGTAGAATGTGATTTCTACTAGCTAATCCTATTAGACTTCATAGAATGAAAAACGTTCAACATTTTTATGAGATCAACAGTGAAACAGGCATTGAGCTGGTAGATTGGAAAGAAGCGAGAGAACACTGATGAAGCTACTTTGAAAGGATCTTTGCTGAGGAATTCTTTCACCCACTGATATCAAAGATCTGTGGCATGGAAGAGCCCTTGGAACAAATTGACTTTGTCATAGTCAAAACTGCTTTGGGTCAAATGAAGCCAGGAAAAGCCACTGGATCAGGTGACTTTCTAGCAGATGAGATGCAGCGAGCTGGTCAATATTACTGTTCAACCATATTATTATTCAGACTAACTGGCAACAGAGCATGACTGTACCAATTCTTTAAAAAGAAGCACACTGAGTGTGGTAACTACTGTGTGATCTGACTTATAAACCATATGATGAATATCTTTGAATCTATTCCAGAAAAACAGATTTTCAAGATTGTCAAAATAACCAAGAATCAAGCTTCATTTATGAAGAACTACTGCATAAAATACAATCCATGCTGCACAGCTCCTTCTTGAGAAACTCTGTAAGAAGATCAAACTACCCATCCTTCAATACTGGGCTTTGATAAAGGATTCCATCACATGGCACAGGACCTGATTTATTATTGTCTGTCTGTTTGGTAAAATGCCAACATGCTACATCCAGCTTGCTGCATTACTATTTGATATCTTTAAAATTACAGTTAGCATTCACCTGGACTTGTTACTGTCAGATTTTCCTTTTGATGGACACTGTTATGCAGATACCCTGGCCCTTTCTTTACGCTGACAAAGTAATGCTATTCACCAAAAGTAAATTTGATTGGCAATATATTGGTGATATATGGGTTGCAACACAACCAAAATAAGACCAATAATATCAGCAGACACACAAGATATTAGAACAATGCAAGTTGATGACAAGGACCTGCAGCGAATGACTGGGTTTTAAGTATTTTGGGTCTGCTATTGCTGATGTTGGGCAGCTCATCAAAGGATTTATGCAGCCTAGATGGACTGGCAAAGGATGATAGGCATCGCTTATGATTGCTGGATGGAAGACCACCTCAAATTGGGATTGTTAAGTACATCAACATTTGTCCCACCTAATGAAATAGTCAGTTATGTGGCTTCCAGTTTGTTCAACTTGGGGCCATGCCAGGGTGTAGACTTACTCTCTCACCCCATCATCTAGCCTGTTACAACCCATACCAAATGTTGGCCACCTATGAACGAGGAAGAATATCGATTACGCGTCATGGAAACAAAGATGCTGCAATGGACGGCCTGAGTCACTACACTGGATTGTGTTTCCAAAGTAGGAATAAGAAAACTACTTGGGGTTGTGCTGATCTAGAAGAAAATAGCGTATTTGCTCACATATAACTCCCACTTTTTTGACAAAAAATAAGTGTGAACATTTTCAGTGTGTGGTATATGTGAGGATTTGTGTGCAGAAGATTGTATTACCAAAAATGAAAAACTTTAAATTTGCAGTAGGCTATTGAAACAAGACAACGGGCATACTTACCCTGTTCATTGTCACTGCCTTCAGTCTCTGAGCTATTCTCACATGCATCATTCTGATCACCATCCCATACTGCATTATTCTGACTTCCATTCAACACATTTGTGATGTCCGTCTTCAAGAAACTCTTCACAACACCATAATCCATGCCCGCATAACCCGAGTTCAACTGACGGCCTCTTTATTTTGCCTGCTGGTGTTAGCTTATGCTCCCCTCCTGCCATCCATTCGGCGTACAATTTACGTATGTTGTCTTTGAAGGGCTTGTTGACGGAAACATCTAATGGCTGTAGACAATGTGCGAGTCCATCAGGAATTACGAGATCAGTTTTCCTGAAGACGTTTCTTCGTGTCTTCCACCAAGTGTCCGCGGAAACTGTCCCACACTAGCATTGCTGGGCGTCGAAGCAGTGCTCCTGGCCATGCTCCCCACACCGTACGGAGCCAGTCCTGGACAAGAGCTGTATCCATCCATCCTTTCTCTTGAAACTGTATATGAATGCCTTTGGGAAACTTCACTTTAGGCACTGTTTTTCTTTTGAACATAACATACGGTGGCAATTTTCTTACGTCTGCGGTTCTTGCTAGCATGGCAGTGCAACGCTGTTTTTCACACCCAGTTGTACGTATAAAGCACACTAGATTCTCCATTCTTGTTGATTGACCATCCGACTTACTCCCTCATCTTTATGATTAATGATCGATATACTAAATGCTTGTTCTGAAGGTTGACCATAAGACTTTCTCCCTCACCTTTCTGATTAATGATCGATATACTAAATGCTTGTTCTGAAGGTCTGAAGGTAAAATAAACTAGGTACATTTGTTTTCTTCTTATCTGAGCATGTTCAAGCAATATGTTATTTAGCAAGTGTAAATTCAAAATAGAAAATAAAATACATTATCCTTTTCTTGAATAGCCATAATCTCTCCTCTTGTTTTGTTGACCTAAACACACCATTTAAAAAAAAATCCTTATTACATTTTATTATTGTAAATAATGGTTTTAGAATGTCTGTTAATAAGAAACTTTGTTTACTCTAGGTCTACAACCATAAAATACGTTGATGTATGGCCTGTGAATTTCTTTCAACCTGATGAAATGGATCCATTTGATACAACTGGTCATTTCATGTTACAGCTGGCCTGTATTATCAATATGGTGAGTTCTGCTACTTTTATTTTTGTGTGTCCTGTGTAGCCTTCTGTAATTTTCATGTTTATTATGGACAAGGAGCAATGTGGTTATCGTTATACTATCTGATCCACTAGGTTTTGGATTTTTGGAGGTAAATGCTTATAACTAGGGACTGGAAAAATTAGCATCTACTTTCATCAAAATAGGCATCTATTTTTTCAAATTAAAAAAATCAAAATAAGCACTTGTGGCATTCTTTTCTTATTTTATTGTAAGATTTAATTATTTAAGGACATGATACAGTACTCCTTGAATCTAAAAGAAAATTCAGTGTTCAGATGAAAGTATTGTAAGAAGTTTTGTATTTTTTTCCTTCAAGTTGCAACTTCTGTCTGTAACCACTGCACTGCGGTATAATGCGATAAAACAATGCTCACTGTCAACATTTTTTGTTGGGGTCCACAAAAAATCTAAGTGCTCAAATCCACAAGAAAATTCACTGTACAAATTAAAGCATTGTACGAAGTTTTGCATTGCATTTATATTCATGCATAATCTGAACAATTAAAGCACCTTATGAACAATGAAGTTCAAACTGAAATGAAGGGAAATGCACATCTCACATCTTGTCTTGTGCTGATCTTGTTCTTCTGTAATAATCAATTAGAAAAGTCATATTAAAACAGACATGAAGGAAAAAAATACCATCATAAATCTCATGTCTTGTTGATATTGTTTCTCAGTAATAATTGATAAAAAGTTGTGAGATCATTCTATAAATCTGTTATTAATCAATTAACTCTGTTAATACCAATTGAAAGGAATGGTTGAGAATCAAGTTGTCAGCACTTTTATCTCAAAAAATGTGCTTTTCTTAAATAACAATTACCGGGTGAGTTAGGCGTGCGCTTAGGGACGCGCGGCTGTGAGCTTGCATCCGGGAGATAGTGGGTTCAAATCCCACTGTCGGCAGCCCTGAAGATGGTTTTCCATGGTTTCCCATTTTCACACCAGGCAAATGTAAAAAGCTTCCAATTCCTAGGCTTTTCCTATCACATCGTCGCCATAAGACCTAAAGACCTATCTGTGTTGGTGTGACATAGAGCCACTAGAAAAAAAAAAAAAAAAAAAAAAATTCAAATAATAATAATAATAATAATAATTATTATTATTATAATGAATTAACTACAGAATTGCATGTATTTGCTAAATTAACATTTTGAGTTGAAATTCGTATATTGTCGCATTTTAAA
This sequence comes from Anabrus simplex, assembly GCF_040414725.1. NCBI lineage: Eukaryota > Metazoa > Arthropoda > Insecta > Orthoptera > Tettigoniidae > Anabrus > Anabrus simplex. The sequence goes on along the minus strand of NC_090266.1, from coordinate 169,587,933 downwards.
TTTTGGTAACAGTGTTTTACCACACCTTACAACTATAAAAAACTGATTTTTAACTCATAAAACAAAAATCTGCAGTTATCACAAGTGCTAAATTTTGCAGTCCCTACCTATGACTCTTCACAAGCATCCTACAAAACCTTCCTAACAGTCTAAATTTCAGTCAAATTCTGAGAGCCATGAATCATATAACCCTTCTTCTATTTGCAGAGGTGAAGTGAGTTATTAGGATGTATGACAGAGCATATATTCAAGAAATACTTGGATGAGTAAAAAGTTGATGATGATAATGTGGCTATTTCTAGTTGATGTAGCCTTTGTAAGGCAGACTCTCTGACGAAGAATGCCATGTATAGGAAATTGCATGAAACTGGAGGATAGTGCGTGTGAAATGCAGGAATGTTGAGGACAGTACAAACATCCAGTCCTCAACCCAGGGGGAAAGTCGAAGGCCCAGATGCTGACCGCTTGGCCATGGAACTGGACACCAAAACATGATCATGTTTAATATACAGATTACACTGTGTATTTTCCATAGTAGCACATCTGGATTTACAGCTTTTGTTAGGTTTGACTTCTTTGTTGAGAACATACCAGGCCACTATTTTGTTGAAATTAGGTCTTGTAACCATCTGTCTTGCTTTGTTCTGGTTCTTAGAAACTTTACAGATCTGGCAGTAGGTGTTACTTTTTTTAATGGCAATATCTCAGCTGACAAGTATCCTTCTTGGGTATTATATTGGATTTCCTCTTGGGCTCAGTATCATGACATTTGAAATGAAATCATTGGTATGAGGTAGGAGCCAAGAACGATTGGTGACTGGTTACTTAGATTAGCTTTACTTGTTCAAATTCATGCACTCTAATTTCTCTTAAAATCTAAGATGACTGAAGGAATATAACTCATTTAACATTAATTCTGTCTTGGTCTACTAGGTCTGACCCCTTCTGCTAAGTGTGTTAGTATAATCCCTTCCATACGAACCTAAATTGATTATTTGGATATTTGGTGTTAGCTTATAGTAAATCCTTTGTAATCGCTCCTGATATTGAGCATAAGCTTTTCTTTCTGTATATTTCACGAATCGCCTCCATATGATTGTTTCTTCGGCGCCATAAGACCTATCTGTGTCGGTGCGACGTAAAGCAAAAAAAAAAAAAAAAAGATTGTTTCTCTAATAATAAATCCTATACACCTCTTTGCAGGCTTTTCTTTTTATATAAGTTGAACATTATAATAAAAATAAAATGTAGTACATTGACTTTACTTCAGTACAGTAGCGTAGTTGGTGTAATTCATCATACTATTGTTATTTTTTGGTGGTTTAATGTTGCACTAACACATCAAAGATTTTCGGCTATATATGAATAGGTAACGGTAGGGAAGGAAGCGGCTGTGGCCTTAATTAAAGGACAGACCTAGCATATGTTTGGTGTGAAAATGGAAAACAACGGAAAACCATCATCAGGGCTGCCGACGGTGGTATTCTAAATCACTGTCTCCTGAATGCAAGCTCGCAGCTCTGCGACACTAACAGCATGACCAACTTGCTCAGTATATTATTTTTATCATCGCTGGCCCCTGACCAAATGAGATAGAGACAACAGAGCTCATTTTGAAAATTGCCACTTGGCAGGAGAAATGCTGATGGAAATGATGATTTGTATGTGATGGTGGTCAACATTCTTGTATTTGAGATGTGATTAACTTAATTGAGAAATGCTGGCATTATCATCTTGCAAGTGATTTCAGTGTTTCATGTGTTTTAAAAAATGAAAACTGTGGACGACATGTTCAAACATACACCTGTAAGCAGAACTTCATGGAAAACCCAATAATTTTAGTTTAAATTTCAAAGTTCATGCATTTATCAGATGAAATCACAGATGTTAATTTAAAAACGGGGTAGTGAAGCAGATTACAGAGCCATCCATCATAAATCTGGTAAAATATTAATCATTTTTTTGTGTAGTATTGATCAGTTCCTATAATTTATTATTATTATTATTATTATTATTATTATTATTATTATTATTATTATTATTATTATTCCTTCAATTGTACATGTACAATCTAAGGGTGGTAGATAGAGAAAGGGCAAGCCCCACATGCATGGAAATGCCTCCTTCCCCACATGTATGTTTACAAAACTCTACTGAATGTTTACGGATGGATAGACAATTTTAAATTTACATATTGGGAAAAAAAAGACCCAGTCGTTCATACCGTCAATCGTACCCCTGTATACGCACACATTTCCAATGTCATACTCATTTGCAACCAATTCCACATGCTCACGCATGCACATTCTCCCACATTCAACTGTACTTACACATGTCATTCTTGAAATACTAATTTATACAAGTTACATATGGGTTTCTATTTACGTAAATACACTACCAGAAAAGAAAATGTGCAACATCCACAAGGACAAGTTCATTTTATTCACAAGTGATGTGACAGGTAATTCATCATTCCAGGAGTATATGATTACAAATTCAGACCAAATGAAACACACATCACAGCAAAGGGTCCCCAAACAGTCGCATCAGTACATAGCGTAACTCCTCTGACGGTCATGCAGGCATGTATTTACGCATGCAGATGATCATAAAGGTGCCAAATGCATCCTGCAATAGATTGTCCCAAGCATCTTGCACCTTTCGATGTAATTCGGCAATGGTTCTTGCAGGCTCTGGAGAATATGTAAGTTCCCGCTTCATTATGTCCTGTATGTGTTCAGTTGGTGAGAGATCCCATGACCGTGCTGGCCAGGACAGTTGTACACCTTGTAGAGCATGTTGCGTCGCAGCAGCTGTATGTGGACGCGCATTGACGTGCTGAAGAAGCACATCACCTTCCTGTTGAAGGAATGGCAGTAACATGGGGACAATAACCTGTGCAGTGTAGTGGGCACTAGTTACGTAACCCTTCAGATACACCAGCTGTGACTGCGAGCTGTAACTGATGGCCCTCACACCGTTAAGCCTGGGGTGGGACCTGGGTGTTGTGGGTGAATGCAGTCTGGAATAGGCTGCTCATCAGGTCTATGCGATACTTGTGTATGTCAATCACTTGCATACAAACAGAACTTACTCTCGTCACTGAAGATAAGAGCGCCATTCCCCTCTCAAGTTGACTCTTTCACGACACCAAGAGTAGCCTAGCCTTGCCTGAGGCATATGTGATCGTAATCCTGGGGCAAGCAGACTGTTCTTAATGGTCCTTGGTGACACAATGATGCAACATGTGACCGGATTTTGTTCCTGGATGATGTTCGGTCAGCCACTGCTGCTTGCACAATGCATTGATCTCAACGTGCGTCTGTACTATGCGGATGTCTGGGGTCTGGTCTACAGGTGTGTGAATGTTCCACAGACCACTGCTGAAAGTAACACACCACCGATACATTGTGCCCAACATGTGCAGCAATCAATCGATACGTCCATCCAGCTTCCCACAGGCCCACAATTCAACACCGTTCCAACGGCTGCCGTTGTTCAGCAGGATGACATACTCATTGGTGGGGCATGGTTGTACCCTAGAATGAATGTTGCAAACACTGTTCACCTCTAACCTTAGCACTGTTACTCCCTGCAGAGTCAAAACAGAGTGTGCAAGGACAGGCCTCTTGAGCGCCATACGACTGCCGATGTCCGTGACAAATGTATCACTAACACAACAGCCCCTCAGTATGCACATATTATACCCTGGTGCCACTGAACGCAGTCCTTAAGGATGTTGTATGTTTTTATCCCCGGCAGTGTATTTTCTTTACTGCGTGGAGGAAGTGAGGAAGTGAGAGCAGTTTTACTTCAGGTGGTAGATGGTGCCATAGCCGTGTAGACCGTGCATAAAATCCATTTAAATACGAGGTTGTTCTGGTGAGTGGGGGGGAACAAGAGTAGCTCCTTCGCCTCCCTTAACAGACAGTAATTAAGCTGCAGGTGGTGGAAAGGGGAGAGACGTGTGTTGTCTGTCAGGGATTTCTTAACCTTTCCACTGCTGAATTCTTTGACAGGTTGGTGCGACCCCATTCCTGGGTTATTTCAGTCAACAATCTTGACATAGATTATCACCAATGTGAACATAAGATACAAGATACAAGTCGATATTTTATCTCGCCAATTTGCTCATATACTGTTGGAGACGGTTCATGTTTGGGATCCAGGGTTCGATTCCACACAAGGTGGAAGATAGGAAAACATAAAAGGGTCCACCTTTTCAATACAAAAATGTTATAGTTTATTTATAACATGTATTTGCACTTGGAACTAGTTTCGACGCTGTTTGGCGTCATCATCAGCTAAAATGTGGGAAATACGCCAGCATGTAGGCATTTATATTACACAAGGCGTTGAATTAAACAATACACATCTTACAAGGAGATAAAAACAGGGACGAATCTAGAAATAAATGAATCGTTGAGAAAGCAAAAGTTATACATATTAAAAATAACCTTAACTACACATCTTGCAGTGCGAAAGTATTCTTCTTGAATGATTCCTGAATATAAAACACACGCGCACACATTTCTGAAGAGCCAGCAGGCAGGACAGTAAAGTGAAACCTTAAGAGTTCTTCTGAGAAGAGTTCATCATTTTTTCTATGTTCCGACTAACTAATGAAGTCTCCCTTGAGTTCCTGATAAACATACACAACAGGAAATTAAACAATACACGTCTTACAAGGAGATAAAAACAGGGAAAGTTATACATATTAAAATAACCTTAACCACACATCTTGTAGTGCGAAAATACTCGTCTTGAATGATTCCTGAATACAAAACACACGCGCACACATTTCTGAAGAGCCAGCAGGTAGGAAAAAGTAAAGTGAAACCTTAAGAGTTCTTCTGAGAAGAGTTCATCATTTTTTCTATGTTCCGACTAAATAATGAAGTCTCCCTTGAGTTCCTGATAAACATACACAACAGGAAATTCTCCTTCACTCTCAACAATAGCTATAAAGACCAACGGTAAATTTCATTTTAAATATTGTGCAGAGACGTGAAAGCATGATCTTGAACATGATATAACTCCTTCATTTAACCCAATTTTTTACACAAGGTGTTACATTAAACAATACACATCTTACGAGGAGATAAAAACAGGGGCGAATGTAGAAACAAATGCATCGTTGAGAAAGCAAAAGTTATACACATTAAAAATAAGCTTAACCACACAACTTGCAGTGCGAAAATATTTGCCTTGAATGATTCCTGAATACAAAACACACGCGCGCACACATTTCTAAAGAGCCAGCAGGCAGGAAAAAGTAAGGTGAAACCTTAAGAGTTCTTCTGAGAAGAGTTCATCATACTTTCTATGTAATGAATTCTCCCTTGAGTTCCTGATAAACATACACAACAGGAAATTCTCCTTAACTCTCGACAATAGCTATAAAAGACCAACGGTAAATTGTATTTTAAATACTGTGCAGAGATGTGAAAGCATGATCATGAACATGATATAACTTCTTCATTTAATCACCTTTGAAAGTCTCTCTCTATATTACATAGCTTCATTAACACACCATTCTGTAGATGCACAAAATAATCTTGTAATCTTCACAGGTCCGGTATTCAGCTCGACAAGAATATAACGCTGCGTAACGCTGCAACAATACACCACAAATACTGGCACAGTCAACCTCCAAACTCTCAAAAACGTATTCCTTAATACCAATTTTATATTCTTGTCGAGCTGAATACCGGACCTGTGAAGATTACAAGATTATTTTGTGCATCTACAGAATGGTGTGTTAATGAAGCTATGTAATATAGAGAGAGACTTTCAAAGGTGATTAAATGAAGAAGTTATATCATGTTCAAGATCATGCTTTCAGATCTCTGCACAGTATTTAAAATACAATTTACCGTTGGTCTTTTATAGCTATTGTTGGGAGTTAAGGAGAATTTCCTGTTGTGTATGTTTATCAGGAACTCAAGGGAGACTTCATTACATAGAAAGTATGATGAACTCTTCTCAGAAGAACTCTTAAGGTTTCACTTTACTTTTTCCTACCTGCTGGCTCTTCAGAAATGTGTGCGCGTGTGTTTTGTATTCAGGAATCATTCAAGACGAGTATTTTCGCACTACAAGATGTGTGGTTAAGGTTATTTTAATATGTATAACTTTCCCTGTTTTTATCTCCTTGTAGGATGTGTATTGTTTAATTTCCTGTTGTGTATGTTTATCAAGAACTCAAGGGAGACTTCATTAGTTAGTCGGAACATAGAAAGAATGATGAACTCTTCTCAGAAGAACTCTTAAGGTTTCACCTTACTTTTTCCTGCCTGCTGGCTCTTTAGAAGTGTGTGCGCGTGCGTTTTGTATTCAGGAATCATTCAAGGCAAATATTTTCGCACTGCAAGTTGTGTGGTTAAGCTTATTTTTAATATGTATAACTTTTGCTTTCTCAACGATGCATGTGTTTCTACATTCGTCCCTGTTTTTATCTCCTCGTAAGATGTGTATTATGTAATGTAACACCTTGTGTAAAAAATTGGGTTAAATGAAGGAGTTATATCATGTTCAAGATCATGCTTTCACGTCTCTGCACAATATTTAAAATGAAATTTACCGTTGGTCTTTATAGCTATTGTTGAGAGTGAAGGAGAATTTCCTGTTGTGTATGTTTATCAGGAACTCAAGGGAGACTTCATTAGTTAGTCGGAACATAGAAAAAATGATGAACTCTTCTCAGAAGAACTCTTAAGGTTTCACTTTACTTTGTCCTGCCTGCTGGCTCTTCAGAAATGTGTGCGCATGTGTTTTATATTCAGGAATCATTCAAGAAGAATACTTTCGCACTGCAAGATGTGTAGTTAAGGTTATTTTTAATATGTATAACTTTTGCTTTCTCAACGATTCATTTATTTCTATATTCGTCCCTGTTTTTATCTCCTTGTAAGATGTGTATTGTTTAATTCAACGCCTTGTGTAATATAAATGCCTACATGCTGGCCTATTTCCCACATTTTGGCTGATGATGGCGCCGAACAGCGTCGAAACTAGTTCCAAGTGCAAATACATGTTATAAATAAACTATAACATTTTTGTATTGAAAAGGTGGACCCTTTTATGTTTTCCTATCTTCCATTCTCAGTTCAATACGGACAAAAATGAAATTCTTAAGTTTAAATCCACACAAGGTGGCAAAAATTTCATCCATTAGGAATATGCTTAGAAATTTTCATTTGCATTATGGGCTGTGTCTACCATATGTACATACAATACCAATCCATACACATGATTAACAGGAAGATTAAATCAAACATGCAATTATGTTAAAAGTACAGCGTAACTTGCCATAAACTTAGAATTAACTGCCTGTGTATAAAATCTGTTTGTTTCCTCTGCTCCTTTGCCAACTCCTCCTCATTCACAAATCAAAGTAATCAATATCAGGGTATTCGGGGGTCAAATTATTTGACATAGCTTGGTTTAGTGCTTGAAATGCATGCGCCTTTGGCACAAACTCGTCATCTAACAACATGGGCAGGCCTAGGTCAGTGTCATTTCTTCCTGTCTCTGGTAAGCAAATCATCACCACTATCAACATCACTATCACTGCCTATCACTTCACTAACATCCTCAGTATCACTATGTTATATGCATGGCATCGTACGCATAACCTAAAACCTATCTCTTGTAAAACCTTCAATTCTTATTTTTAATATATTTTAATTAACTTTTATTATGACTGTACCCTGTAAATATGTATTACACATTTGTATAACCTCAAATATGTATTGTTAATATATTTGAATTGTCTTTTATTAAATCTTAAGTACAACCGTATTCTGTAAATATGTATTGTACCTCAAAATCTGTGTAGTCGAAAACTCTGTAATATTCCACTATCATTCTGATACATATGGAGGTTACTGGAAACTTACAGTAATGATTTATTATCCAGATACATGTAGAAACATTAGGAATTTCGTAGACACGTGCATGTGTGTTTATAAACGATAATCGAACATTCGATTTTGATCTACTTCAATTGAGAGACCAGTTGATCGATTGTTCATTTATGTTCGATTATGTTCCATTCAGTGTGTTGCAAGAACATTTCCAGAAGTCGGTATTTCTAGACTGTTTGTCGAACAGTATATATTGCACCCGCTCACTTCCTGAGTCCCAGACTAGCATTAATCTCAGGGGTGATCAGTTCGAAAAAGATAAAAAATAAATTTAATAAAGAAAATCTAATTATATATCGGCGCATCAAATGAACACAGGGATGAACGGGGCATGCAAATTAAGGTAACGGGGGACGACTCATTCATGGATACAAATTTTTGACTCCACAATAGGACTGGTAAGTGACAACTTAAATTCCATGGGCATAATGGACTAACTACAATAAAAAGATATGGAAACTGTTTCCTATTGAAATTGCAATGAGGAGCAATTTATTCACTTATTTAGCAAACTACACATGATGACAATTATTACATTGGGACACTTCCATCCTGAAAAATAAATGTCATACTACTTGGATTTACCTCACTACTCTGGTAGTGTAAAACATTTGGTGATTTCGCCCCAATTGGTTACTGGGGGTCGAATTCACATCCATATGAGTGGACGTTTCATCGCTGGAGATCTTCCATCGGAGACGAAGGCATGGCAGTAAACTATTTACTGTCATCTCCTCGTTCCGTTTGGACATGAGACACTTCCGGTATGTACATTCTGGTGAGCCGGACACCCACCGTGGAAACGTTATCGCCTCGAAAAACGGGAATTTATAGTACGGACAAACTCTAGCCTATTATTTCCAGATTCACAAACACGCCAGGTAGAGTTCATTAACTCAAAGCCTATTTCACTATTTACACTTGTCAATACGACAAGACGTCCGGAAAGGTTCATTACTACGCTCTGACAATGAAGACATGTGCCGTCCGTGGGTTATCTTCGCATATACCGCTAGCAATTTCCCCCGTGAAAACCCAACATCTGGTTCTGAGCAGTTCGACACATGACGACTGTCCCTATCATATCCTCCTATGATTATTAAATAATATCATTATCATTCTTTATCTGATCATTATCATATTCTGTGATTACCATCAATTATTTTATTATTATCATTAATTTCAATTATAATCCTATATTTGATTATTATCAGTTGTCATCCGGGATGATTATATGCCAACCCTTGCCGACGTTTCAAACGAAGGGTCGTTCTTCCTCGTAATTTATCCGCACAATTTAATGATCAGTTTCCTAATAAATATTATTATTATTATTATTATTATTATTATTATTATTATTATTATTATTATTATTATTATTATTATTATTTCCATCAGTGGAGATTATCATTATCGCATCACTTATTCATCATGGGATTAATATTTTACATTGATCTCACCATAATTATTCTCAAATTAATCGAATAAATTCTTCCTATTATTATTCCTCTTCATATTATTATTATTATTATTATTATTATTATTATTAAAAATGGAAAGATGATATTTTAATTTCCACTCTTTAGGATTTAGTCACATATGTTAAATCCCGTTATGAACCACAAGATCTGCTTTATGTCGGTCGGGACAACACGGTATTCGGGACCGTACCTTCAGTTTCGTACTGCCGTTAATTTATATGGGGACACACGTCCTCCCAAGACACATCTCACAGCCTATGGCACATCGCGGCTGGCCAAATACCTCCAATGCCGGCGATTGCTAAACTATTCCTTCCAATTTGAAGTCCATTTCCTTTTATTGGAACTCTTCAAACATTTAATTCGTAAATTAATCCTCGGTGCATGGATTCTGCCACTCATAACACCAGAATATGCATTTTATATCATCTTAGGCCTTGAGATTCATCTATTTCATCATTAAAACAGTACGGCTCAATTTATTTCAAGCCGGATATTCGTCCCTCATGACTTCCAACTCTAAATATGGGCTCAAACCACTCTGGGATTTCCACATATCGTGACCATTCTAATTCACGTGCCTTTATCGTTTTTAAACAAATTTTAATGGTTAAAATAAAGTCCAAACGTGAAATCAACAATTTACGTAAAATCAAACTGATTACGCGAATAAAAGTCTTTAACGCTACATGTCATCTCCACATTGATTATTATTTTCACTAGCTAACTCACGAAGCACTGTCATTATTATTATTATTATTATTATTATTATTATACTTTAACTTGCAAACGCACAAAATATTATTATTATTATTATTATTATTATTATTAATTTACTTTCCTTCGCCAACTCACAAACATTATTATTATTTCTTTCTCGCAAACACACTGAGCATTATTATTATTATTATATAGAACTTACGAACGCCGAAAGCAGATAGAACATTATTATTATTATTATTATTATTATTATTATTATTATTATTATTATTATTATTAATGAGCTTCCATACGCAACACAAATTTTACATACTCTGGCACTTTCATAATCTGGCTGTCTGGTAGAAAATATTCCTAACTAAAATACAAATAATCACCGCAGTGATTGAAATCAAATAAATGGGTTAGCACAAAAAGGAATTTAACACTTGAAATGAACTTAAATCAAAGTATTACAAACAGCATGCATTAATTGAAAGAAATATACCCCATATTTACATTATATACAACAAACAAATACTCAAATTAATTAATCTAACCCATTATTACGTTAATATAAATTAGTTCGTCCGTCTAACAAAAAAATAAAATCATGGATTCGGGAGGCGGACCATGTTAAGTAACCATAATTAATTTACACTGAACGCCATTTAGTCGCGATAACATCCCCAAATATTAAATTTGTGTACTCATTCCTATGTAGAATTCCATTGTCTCGTAGCGGATGAGAAGCCTCGTGGCCCCATGGTAATTTACTCGTCCATCACATCGCACTTTATAAATTTAACACAATAAAACACTTCTGGGTGACTACCCATGATTAATACCTTCCTTACAGAATTTACATTAATTTATACCAAAAAAAAACACTTATAGGTGCCTCTAGACCCATTACATTTGCACAATTATTCTTCCTTGAGCCCGAATCACACGTCGTGACACATTACGACGAAGTGTCGTTTCATTCGAACCAGCGCGTATCACGTTCTTCAATCCGCACTTCCTGAAGTATACGATGCCGTCTTGCGATTGCCTCGCTCCTACAGTTCCCTGCTACAATAATTGTTACACCGTCTATCACAATTTTTTTTATTTGCTACTTGCTTGACGTCGCACCGACACAGATAGGTCTTATGGCGACGATGGGACAGGGAAGGCCTAGGAATAGGCAGGAAGCGGCCGTGGCCTTAATTAAGGTACAGCCCCAGCATTTGCCTGGTGTGAAAATGGGAAACCACGGAAAACCATTTTCAGGGCTGCTGACAGTGGGGTTCGAACCTACTATCTCCCGAATACTGGATACTGGCCGCACTTAAGCGACTGCAACGAAATATTTATTTCAGGCTCTGAACACTGCCTTCAAAAGTATTATCGGCATTCCTGTCTATCCTTTAAATTCCAACACGTGAAATGTTGAGAAATGTATTAATTTCACATACAGTGATACTGTTAATTTACACTCGATATACTGAATAATTATCACTGTTCTTCTTCACCTTCATGACTACTAATGTACTTTCACTCTAACAGAATCTATAATGAGTTTTCTGGTACTGAATTACAGAGTCACCGTGTCAGCGTAACAAATTATTTCAAACGACTGGTTGATGTGAAGCTAGACTGGTCACAACTGGTGACTGGTAACAACTGGGTGATGTGAGGTCCCACTACTGGTTATTTATGGACGATATGGTTTCCCGCCGAGGTCATCCCTGGTCATCTCATGGGGAGGGGTGTTGGTTATCCTAAATCGGCATATGCAGGTGGATTTGGATCTCTTGATTTATCCCACTTAATAAACTTGCAATACACATTCATGTGTTGTATTCTGAACTCATATCGTTCGGTGATCATGGAAATATCACTTAATTCCTGTCCTCCACCTTTCGCGTGCGAAGTCGGCATCCCTGATGGCGTGCTCTTCTTGACCGATGGCGAGATAGCGTGGGTCATTTCCAAGAATTCATTACTTTAATTTATTACAATTACTATTAATCAACATGGGAATGATATTACAAAAATCCCCTCTATTCAATTCTGTGGTTGGAATACTTTAATTATTGTTATCGGAGAAGCTAACTGGAGTTCACTCTGAGTTTCTCTTATGTTGGTTTATCTGCAGGCCTATGATAAATCTTTCCATTGGTCAACACCGCCTCGGTTAGTTTAAAATCTCTTTGTTGCAACCTGACAACACAAAATGCCTCGAGGCGTTGGAAACGTCATATTCCTCATATCGGTGAGACACCTGGCTCGCCCTTGTTCAGAAATAAATATTCTTTCACTTCTGTGTAGTCATTACTTCTGTTGTTGTGAGCTCTAGATTTAATCCTCTTAGCTTCTGACCAAGAAACATTCTCCCCATAATGACAAGCTTAACTGTGGCGACGGACTGTCACGATATGTCTGACTATGTTGAAATCCTTCCGTCCACACAAAACTGACACTGTATTCAATTTAATATTCCTATATATTTGCATTCATCTTATAAAAATCAAATCATGAAAACTAGGGTCTATCTCATCCAGGTACAATATATCGCGCTGACAGGCCGAGAGTGAGTCATCATTGGACTCAGAGTCATGGTGAAGTCAGTCATTGCGACAGTGAGAGAGAGACAGTGCAGTAAGAGATTGTAGGGTGTAGGTTAGAGTGAGTTGATATCTGTATTTGTCAGAATCGACTTGAGTGAAAGGGTAATCAGTCTTGCCTTGTGATGGCAAAGTGAATAATCAGTGTGTGGACTGTTGATATCTATTCTTTTCAGAATCGACTGTGTGATGGTGAAGAGAATAACCAGCGTGAGAACTTGCTAATGTCTGTACTTGACAGAATCAAGAGTGATGATGTTGATGCTTGTTGTTTATTTAAAGTGGCCTAATATCTAGGTCATCGGCCCCTAATTGTACGAAATGAGACAAAATGTAATGACAAATTAAAAGTCCAAAATCTTCCACTGACCAGAATTCAAAACGTGAGGACGAGGAATGAATGGATGGATATGAATTTAAAACAATCAGTGGATCCGACCCACAATGCCTCACATTCACAGAAACTGACGTAGAACAATTGTGTTACTGACCAAGGGACTGCTTCTATAGCATAATACTGAATCGATGATGCTTGTATTCTAAAGGATTCCAAAATCCAAGTCATCGGCCCCTCATAATGGTACTTACCGCTAGGAACGGAGAACCATTTTCTTTGTCATGTTGCGGTTCTAATCAAAAGTAGCGTAGACTCGCGGTATTCCACACATTACGGTACTACTCACAGGTAATGAAATTCGCACGTGTGATACAGACCTATGGTGTTTCGCACAATGTGGCGCCATTTACAGGCAGCACAAACCTATGGTGTTCATCACATACGTGTACTAACCACAGGGACTCGCACTATCCCGTGGTGTTCCTCATATAGTGGGTACTAATCATAGGAAAGCCAGAACCATGGTGTCGCTCCTAAAGTGGTACCAATCACAGGTACTGTAAAAGCTGGCAACGCACTCTGTTGCTACTAATCACAAACCTATTTTGTACCTAACATAGTAGTACTACGTGCAAGTAAAAGCGACCCATGGTGTTCCCCACGTGGTGGTACTAATCACAAGTGGTGTCATGGTTATAATACAATCATCCTTTGGTCGCCCCTTTTAGTCGCCTATTATGGCAGGCAGGGGATACCGTGGGTGTATTCTTCGTCTGTGTTCCCCACCCACAGGGGGTAGAATAGAGACTAAATTGTTTCAGTGTATTTCCCATAATAGAGTAGTGTTGTGTATAATTTTGTATGACTGTGTGGTGTTAAGGAATAGACGTAGCGGTAATAAAGTGGTTTTATGTAAGGAAGTGAACGTATCTCATGTGATATTTATGTACACAAATAAAATAAAATTGCACTGAGAATGATAACTACCGCCACTATCAAAATTCACATCAGACTCAATCTCCTCTAAAATTGTAGGATTTCCTCCAGATGCATCTTACATTCGTACGCGGCAGCCTTAATTCAAACACAACGTTTATAACTGTGTGACAAAAGAGAAACGTTTTCCTGCAGAACTACACATGGAAATAATAAAAATTAATTGTTTTAAAGTGTGGCTAATAGATGGCAGAAGCATATAATACAGTTATAAGGCAGACTGAATATATCCAAGCACTGGCGGCACAAAATCCTACTTGAGTATACTTGTTGTTTATAAGTTTCATTTCCGTATTGATAGATATTACTGTTTACTATTTACTAGCTGAATGTGAATAAATTTTGTATTGATAAGGTGGTGACTTATATTTATATTGTTTTTGTAAAGTAAAAATGAGTATACTTGATCGCAGCACTGGCGGGCCATTTCACGCAGCTAGAGTATATTTGATCAATGCAGTGAAGCGGTTAAGGAAGACACATCTATTTGTTTCCATAAGAGTTCACTGGTGGCAATGACCTGACTGTGTTTATGGGGATGTTCGTTTATTATACGTTCTGCTCTGTACTGAACACCATCTAGTTTTCTCATATTTTCCATTGTCATTGGGTGCCGGGAAGGAAGTCTGTAGTGTAGTATGGGCTGCACCAGGAAAATGTATGTCGTTTGTAGGGCTTGGCTTCTTCCTCCAAAGAGACATCTACGGACAAAACCTAGTGCTCTGTATGCATTACACCTCACTACCTCCTCCTGCTTATTCCATTTTAGATTCTATGTAATGTGAATACGGAGCACCTTGATGGATTTGGAAGGTTTTAGCTAGATTCCATATAGAGGGCTGATTCTGCAGTGGTTGTCTAGCTCTGCTTATTACAGACTATGAATCGTTAGATCCCTATTGATGGTTGTACAATTTTGTAAGTAGCTCTGCTTGGTCATATATATTTACACTTCTTAACAATTATGCACATTTTATTTACATCACACCACAGAGCTATACTATCCAGATCTGATTGGAATTGTACCAGATCATCACTATTTTTCATTGCTCTCTAAATGATTGTACCATCGACATACTGTGCCATGGTCTAATTTACACAATTTTGTAAGTTGAGGGCATAAATTATGTACAGGAGGGGCCCTATCACACTACCCTGAATTACTCCAGAAGTGATTATGGTTTGGTCTGATTTGGCCCCTCCGTACAGAACACATTGCGTTCAGCCCACCGAAAATTACCTCAGCCATGCTAAGAGTTCACCCTGAATGCTGTAGTTGTTAAGGCTCTGATGTGACACCTGGAGAAAAGCTTTGCTCCAGCCCAGGGTCATGCGGTCTATTTGAGAGACATCCATCTGCTCCAAGGAGAACTGCCAGTCATCAATGACTTTTGTTAAGTGTTGTGCAAGATTTTTCAGGAAGGAAGTTGTGCTGGTTTGAGTTCAGCAGGTTCCTCTCTCTGAGAAAATCCAACATATATTTAACAAATAGATGGTCCGTACATATACAGACCCCAGACCTCTGATATAATTGAAACTGGGTGGTTATCATTTACAGTTTCCTTGTCTCCATCTTTGAAAACCAGGACTACATTGGCTTCTTTCCATTCCACAGTCCTGGTATTCATGGAATGGACAAAGATATCAAGGATAATTTAATAAAAAACCACCTATTCAATACTTTCCACGTTTAATGTGGTTATTATCTACATGATTTTATGTAGACTTATTCGGTCAGGTACATGTTTCACCCATTATTTTGGGCATCTTCAGCCTGTAAACAACCTTTAGGTCAAGGTTTGGGACCTTATTTAACCAATATAAACATACCAATATATACAATATATACATTATATACAATATATACAAACATTAATGAACTCTTAAGATGGGTAACATAAGTTAATACAGTTAAGTTTTTTGGTCCTAATCTATCTAATATGAAAAATGTCCAAAACTAAAATGGATCTTCTTTTCGGTAAAGAGGATTACATATCGGGGTTTATGTGACCCCTATATCATATTAAGTTCTTGACGTACCGTGTCTGGTGACAGGATGTGTCGTCAACAATAAGTGGAGATTTGAACTGATTGTTGCTTGTAGGTTGGTCAAGATTGAAAGTATAAATTTAAATTAAATGTGTTTTAACTTGGCAGTTCTATTCTGGTTAACTTAAAATGTTCAAAAAAAAAAAAT
The DNA here is from genome assembly GCF_040414725.1 of Anabrus simplex. NCBI lineage: Eukaryota > Metazoa > Arthropoda > Insecta > Orthoptera > Tettigoniidae > Anabrus > Anabrus simplex. Next base: position 169,571,683 of record NC_090266.1, on the reverse strand, counting down.
TAAATGAAACGGATCTTCTTTTTTATCATAAGCCTTGACAAAGGGTGATATTAAAACTGGGGCTTATTTGACCCATGATTTTCATTTTCATGTTCTTGACGTAACTAATATTTAAATGTGTTGTCATGCACAAGTGGAGATTTAAAAAGCCTACAATAGAACTGCCAAGTTAAAACACATTTAATTTAAATTTATACTTTCAATCTTGACCAACCTACAAGCAACAATCAGTTCAAATCTTCACTTATTGTTGACGACACATCCTGTCACCAGACACGGTACGTCAAGAACTTAATATGATATACGGGTCACATAAACCCCGATATGTAATCCTCTTTACCGAAAAGAAGATCCATTTTAGTTTTGGACATTTTTCATATTAGATAGATTAGGACCAAAAAACTTAACTGTATTAACTTATGTTACCCATCTTAAGAGTTCATTAATGTTTGTATATATTGTATATAATGTATATATTGTATATATTGGTATGTTTATATTGGTTAAATAAGGTCCCATACCTTGACCTAAAGGTTGTTTACAGGCTGAAGATGCCCAAAATAATGGGTGAAACATGTACCTGACCAAATAAGTCTACATAAAATCATGTAGATAATAACCACATTAAACGTGGAAAGTATTGAATAGGTGGTTTTTTATTAAATTATCCTTGATATCTTTGCCTAACGTCATCTTCAATACGGAACAATAATGAGAGTTGTTACTTGTAATTCATGGAATGGTTGAGAAGTCCAAAGAGAAGGTGCCAGGGTGGCTGCACAGTTCTTCAGAATTCTTGCTGGCACTCGATCTGGCCCAGTTGTGGCATGTGGTCTTGTTTCAGAAGGCTCTCCTTGACTTCACTTCTTCAGAAGTACAGGTTGGTTAGAGGGAAGAGGCGGGGGGGGTGTTGTCCTTGAATATAACCTGTTCTCACCCCCTGTGGGTGGGGGACGCAGACGAAGAATACACCCACAGTATCCCCTGCCTGTCATAAGTGGCGACCAAAAGGGTGACCTATCCGCAGACTTGGATTGTGGTTTGGTATCATGAGTTGGACCCCCTGTGGATGGGAGGGGCTGAATACATTCACAGGTAATCCCTGCCTGTCATAGAAGGTAACTAAAAGGATCATGTGGCCATAGGTCCCTTCTTTATTTAATTTTTTTTTTTTAGGGTTAGTTGTAGACCGATTCAAAATTCTTCATGCACGTGCTGCTTGGATATGGGCCTCTTATATGTGCAATTACACTCGAAAGCCCGCTGGTGATCCTGGGAAGTCTTCGGGTGGGAGCGCCATATACCCATGTGGTACTATCTGCCTGACAACACAGGTCCCCGTACAGCCGAATGCCAGGATATATTATTAATTTTTTTCTCTATATTTATTACTCTGTACACGCTATGGGGTCCATTCTATTGTGAGTGATTGAAGGAAGGGAGTCCTAGTGCTCAGTGCCTCAGTCATTCCGTATTAGGCGTCGTCTAACATCGGATTCCGGGCAATACCTGCTACGACCAGGTGGGTATTGCCTTGGCTGCTTGGTTCGGCTACAGAGGCCCCTGATCAGAGTGGGTGGCATTTGGGGAGGATGATTTCGGGCACAGCGTCGAAACAACTTCTGCCTGCCACGAGTAGTTCGCTACCCAAGTCTTTAACATGTGATTCCCTAAGGTGGGCAACCCTTTGGGAACAAGCTCAGCGCATTAGTTTGGGTTCCAGCTTCCCTAGGTTCCTGGTTGCTACCAGAACCGAGGGGGCAATATTTCAAGCTGGTCAAATCGATCCTTTCAATCGACTCGTCAAAGGTGTGTATACGACGAACTTGAGGATCTTAAGAAAATGCGCAGTACCGGGCGAGTTGGCCATGGGGTTAGGGGCACGCAGCTGTGAGCTTGCATCTGGGAGATAGTGGGTACGAACCCCACTGTCGGCAGCCTTGAAGATGGTTTTCCGTGGTTTCCCATTTTCACACCAGGCAAATGCTGGGGCTGTACCTTAATGAAGTCCACGGCCGCTTCCTTCCCATTCCTAGGCCTTTCCTATCCCATCGTCGCCATAAGACCTATCTGTGTCAGTGGGACATAAAGCAAAAAAAAAAAAAAAGCGCAGTGGTGGTTTGCTTCTTTAAGACGAGTACTGCGTTCCAAGCAGATCGGTTGTTTAAGTGTGACCAGTTTGGCGAAATCCCCATCAGATTGGAAGAGTTGCAAATGGCATCTCTCATGATTGGTCCATATTGAAACTGACTATAAGCAAAATTATCACAAAATAATTTATTTATTATCACCACCTATTCAATACATGCCACGTGTTACGTGGTTGTAATTCACATAAATACTATATAAACTTCTCAGGGACATGTTTCGCCCCTTCTTAAGGGCATCACAACCCTGTAGGCAACCTTAAGATCAAATGTCTGAAACCTTGTCTATCCATACATGAAAGTTCTATCACACATTAAAGACCTCTTAAAATGATTATTCTACAATTATACTATAAAGAGATGCCACATTACGCAATATGAGTATCGGGAATTAATGGTATCTTGTACACATGAAAATTAAAAACTTTAACATGCTACAATCATACTATATATAGATGCCAAATTACACACTATGTATGTATGTATGTATGTATGTATGTATGTATGTATGTATGTATGTATGTATGTATGTTGGGTATTCAGCCCTAAGGCTGGTTGGATCCTCAACAGCTGTTATAGAAGACGTAGGCATCACTGAAGAGGCGTACTAGGGAAATGAGGAGCGAGGTAGTTTCCTGTTGCTTTCCTCTTATGCACTACGATTATCAAGAATTGATGGTATCCTTGTTTTACTCATTTGCATTGAATAGGTTGATCCTAATAAAATTTTAATAATATTTTTTAAACTGTTATACTTGACAGAGCGACATTATGCTAACCGGACTTCCGGTGGCGTTGGCATTTTTGTCCGATCTGATACCTACAGAGAATGTTGTTGTTGGACGGCGTTGACGAAGCACCGAAAACAGTCGATGAGGAATATAAAAGTGCATTAGAAATTATAAACATTCTAAAAAAGGACAATGAGACTCTTAAAGTTGAAAATCAAGAATTAAAAGAAAGACTGCGATCGCTAGAATTTGGGACTGACCATTCTTCGAGTGATATACCGGTACAAGTAACAAACTCGAGCACGTGGTGTCAAGTAGTTCGTGGATGGCCGGCTAAGAAGAAATCTACAACTGAATTTCCGGAAATAAACATTAGAAATAGGTTTTCTGCCCTAAATAATTTAATCCTGGAAGAAAGTGATCGCGCGCGTGAAACCAAATCATCGCGATCCGTTGCCGTGCCGAGTTTAAAATTTAGGCCTAGAATTCAGATTCAAGACCCAGTTAGGCCTAAATCAGCGAAGGTAGCTGTGTTTGGTGATAGCCAAGGAAGGGGAATTGCGGGAGTGATTAACGACGAGAATATAGCAGCAACCGGAGAAATATATCCAGGAGCTTCTATCAGCAGTGTTGTGGAAAACGTAGAAGCAGCAACTAGGAACTTCGGGAGCGGCGATGCAGTGCTTATCATCGATGGGACGAACGACGTAGCTCGCGCCGACGCCAAGAATGTAAGATCACAACTTAAACATACACTAGGGAAGCTGACCCACACTAACGTTTTTGTAGTGAACGTGCCCCACAGGCATGATTTGAGTAGAGACTCGTGTGTGAACATTGAAGTGGACAAGGTCAATACAGATATTGTTAAAATTTGTAAACATTTTCGGAATACTCAGGTTATTGAATGCAGCAGTTTTGAGAGATACTGTTATACAAAACATGGCCTCCATTTAAACAATTCAGGTAAACGAAAGATAGCAAATATTATTCTAGATTTTATTAATCTTAAGATATGTACTGTAAAACAGGCAACTCCCTTGAGTTATAATACTGACCAGGAAAACTAGTAGAAAGAGCCAGCTGTACTTCAAGCTGGCTCAGTCAACTAGAAAAAGAAACTCAGGATAGTAAGGAATTTCAAGTTACCCAATTGCAACAGTCAAGTTTTAGGGAGGAAGGGGGTCTGAGATTGCTCTTGGTAAACTGTCAAAGTGTAGTAAATAAACAATTAAAATTCGGTACATTGATGGAATCTTATGAGACTGATGTGGTGATAGGAGTGGAATCGTGGTTGAAAGAAGGGGTGGGTAATAGAGAAGTATTTCCAGAAGGGTACACAGTCTATCGTAGAGACCGAGGAGATAAAAAGGGAGGGGGGGGGGTGTTTATTCTGGTGAAGGAAACTTACTGTTCACATGAATGGTTTACCGATGAAAGGGATGAAATATTAGGGATAAAATTAGTTTGTGATAATATGAAGAAGGTGGGAATTATAGGAACATACAGGCCTGGAAGAGAGGAAAGAGACATGGAAATCTTTGAAAAAATAATAGATTATACTCATAAAAACAATAATAATGATATGGTAATAATTGGGGGAGATGTAAATTTGCCTGAAGTTGAATGGAAAGGAGCTGCAAGTGAAGCCCATGAACAGAAACTGGCAAATAAGTTAATTTGGGAGGGAGGATTTACACAAGTAGTACAAGAACCGACTCGTCTCAATAACTTACTAGATGTATTCTTGGTTAAACCATGGGAAATTGTTGATAAAACTGAGGTAATTGAAGGAATAGGAGACCATAAGGCTGTAATAATGGATGTAGGACTCATACCAAAAAGGCTTAATAAGAGGGTTACACAAGACAAGAAATTGTACAGAAAAACTAAAGTTGATGAATTTGGGACTTACCTTAAAACACAATTCAGTTGTTGGATAAGTGAAGGGAGTAACGTGGATACACTTTGGGCTAAATTTAAAGGAATTATTTGGGAAGGAGAGAAGAGATTTGTACCTGTTAAGAAGGGTAAAATGACCTCAGACCCTGTTTATTATACAAGGGAAATAAGAAAATTAAAAAGAAAATGTAGAATAGTAAACAGGAAAATCAAGGAGGGTAGGGAGAGTAGAGAAACTAGAAAACAGCTAATGAGGGAACTGAATAGAGTGAAAAAGGAAGCAAAAGAGAATTATATGAATGGCATACTTCAAGAGGGTAATGACCACAAAGGGAAATGGAAAAAGCTGTATTCATATATCAGGAATCAAAAAGGAAAAGGAGTCCAAATTCCTACAATGGTGGGAGAAGGGGGTGAACACTATTTAACAGATACTGAGAAAGCAAACCTATTTAGTAGGGAATTTAGAGATTCAGTAGATGATTGTCAAGAGTTGGAAACCGAAACAGAAGATAGAGAGGGAGAGAGACATAGGGAAACAAGAAGCTTCTCATTCACAAACGAAGATATTTTCAGAGAAATCCAACTGCTTCAGCAAGGAAAAGCTGCAGGAAGTGATCAAATTACTGGGGAGGTATTAAAGACAATGGGGTGGTACATAGTGCCTTATTTAAAATTTATCTTTGACTATGTCATAAATAATAGTGTAATACCAAAGGAATGGAAGGAATCTATAATAATACCAATTTATAAAGGAAAGGGTGATAAAAGGAAACCAGAGAACTACAGACCAATCAGCCTGACCAGTATAGTTTGTAAAATTCTGGAGAGTTTAATATCGAAGTACATCAGCGGGATATGTGATGATAAAAATTGGTTCATGGGGAGCCAGTATGGATTTAGAAAGAAATTTTCTTGTGAGGCACAACTGGTGGGATTTCAGCAGGACATATCAGATCAGTTGGATTCAGGAGGTCAGTTAGATTGCATAGCCATAGATCTTTCCAAAGCCTTTGATAGAGTGGAACATGGAATATTATTAAAGAAATTGGAGGGAATAGGATTGGACGTAAGGGTTACACGTTGGATAAAAGCATTTCTAAATTCAAGGGTTCAGAAAGTCAAAGTAGGAAATAATGTATCTCAGGAAGAGAAAGTTTGGAAGGGAATTGCACAGGGTAGTATAATCGGTCCGTTACTTTTCTTAATATACGCAAATGATTTAGGGAACAATATAACATCAAAAATAAGATTGTATGCAGATGACATAATTGTTTATAGAGAAATAAGCAACATTGATGATTGTTCAGAATTACAAAAGGACCTTGAAAGTATCCAACAATGGGTTGAAGAAAATAATATGAAGGTTAATGGAGGCAAATCAACTGTTACAACTTTTACAAACAGGAGCTTTAAAACTGAATTTGAATATACTTTGGATGAGGTAGTTATCCCAAAAGATGGCAAGTGCAAATACTTAGGTGTGAGATTTGAAAGTAATTTGCACTGGAAGGGTCATATTGATGACATTGTTGGGAAAGCATACAGATCATTACATGTCATAATGAGGCTACTTAAAGGATGCAACAAAGAATTAAAAGAAAAAAGTTACTTGAGTATGGTTCGTCCATTATTGGAATATGCAAACAGTGTTTGGGATCCTCACCAAGAATACCTAATAAAAGAAATAGATAGTGTGCAGAGGAAAGCAGCAAGATTTGTAACAGGGGATTTCAGGAGAAAGAGTAGTGTATCAGAAATGTTAAAGGAACTTGGGTGGGAAACTTTAAGTAAGAGAAGGGAGAAAACTAGACTTACAGGATTATATAGAGCCTATACAGGAGAAGAAGCATGGGGAGATATCCGTGAGAGGCTTCAGTTGGAAAATAATTATATCGGCAGGACTGACCACAAATATAAAATTAGAAGGAATTTTAGCAGAAGTGATTGGGGTAAATTTTCATTCATTGGGAAGGGTGTAGTGTTTGATCCTTTTCCAAAATCTGTACAGATATTCAAGAAGAGAATAAACAGCAACAGAGAAAATAAATGAAGTATTAGAGGGCATTCGACCTGTGCAGGTTATTGTAAATAAAAAAATGTGTGTGAATAAATTAATTCCATCCCCTGGTCTAAGGAGTTTGGACAGCCAAAGTAGGGGACTGCCTGTAGGGGTGAAGTACAGTGGGGACTTTGAGGGCCCTGGGACCGGTACGGTAGCTGTGAAGGCCCTTCAGGAACTCTGAAAAGTGGTGGCAAAAGGGGCTCTGGTTAAGACGCAGCAGGTCATTATGCTACTTAGGATCCAGAACGGGTAAAAAAAAGAAAAAAAAAAAAAAGAAAAAAAAAGTAAATAAATAAATGCAATGTAAATATTAATGTTATACCAGTTTTATAGTATCATTTGAAGCAATTCCACATACTGTATATCAGTTGACTATATTTGTAAGTAGTACAGGAGATATTATAATTAGAATTTTGTAAACAATATAAATTTATTAAGGATGAGCTGTGTGTTTAATAGAAAACATTGTTAGCGTAAATTGTATAATATTGTATTATAGGAAAAATTTTCTTCTGTTGTTAATTTAATATTTAGTGCTTGACAATAATGTATTTTAGTGTACCATTTGCCACCGAGGTAGACACCTCATTTGCAAATAAAGAGATTTTGATTTGATTTGATTTGAAGAGGTTCCTCTAAGAACCCCGCTGGAGGCTGTAGCAGTTCGCGTTCCACGGCCTATCTTGGCAGCAGTTTGTAATGTTTATTTTCCACCAGGCCAGCCTATTAATATAAATAATGTTACTGATCTTATAGATCAGCTTCCACCTCCATTCCTCTTATTAGCGATTTTAACGCCCATCACCCTATATGGGGCTCTGAAATGCCTTGCCCCAGGAGAGGGGAGTTGGAAACATTAGTAAGAGAGCTGGATTTATGTATTTTGAATACAGGTGAACCAACTCATTTCAGTGTACGTTATGGCACATACTCTCGCATAGACACTAGTCTAGGCAGCCGAACATTATTTCCGCTGTTTTGGTGGAATACACACAATGATCTCTGTGACTGACCATTTTCCCATTGTTCATACTTTGTTGAAACAGAAATCCGTCGAGGTTCCTCCTCGATAGATTCTTAAACATGCTGATTGGCCAAAGTTCACATCACTAGCTGTCTTTAATGATGTGACCAGGCGGACCATAGATGACGATATAACTTACATAACACAAGTTATTCTTGCTGCTGCTGAGGAGTCCTTTCCATCATTTTCAGGGACTCCTCGCTGAAAACTCGTTCCTTGGTGGAACGAAGAAATTGCAGCAGCTATCAGAGAACGCTGTTGCGCTCATAAACGCTATCGTAGGTAGCCTACTGTGGCCAACTTGGTAACATTTAAAAAATTCCGTGCTAAGGCGCGAGTTCTTATTCAGCAGAGTAAAAAAATTTTGTGGGAGAGATATGTGTCGTCTATGATGTCACATACACCGTCATCTCAAGTGTGGACTAAACTTCGATGTATTTTGGGTATACATAGATCATCTTAAGTACCGGGAATTTCCATTGCAGGCAGTATTTTCACTGAACCACTCTTGATTGCTAATCATCTAGTCTGTCATTTCGTGGATGTGTCTGGCTCCAGGAATTACCATTGTGATTTCCTCACTCTGAAACAGGAGACAGAACGTCATCACCTCAGTTTTGCCACTCATGCTTCAGAGGACTATAACGTGCACTTTACAGAATGGGAACTCCGCAGTGCCTTGGCGCTTTGCAGGGACACGTCTGTCTGACTACACAATGTCCATAACCAGATGTTGAAACACCTTCATGAGGATAGTCTGTTACATCTCCTTCGTGTGTTCTACCGAATCTGGATAGAGGGTGAGTTTCCATCTAAGAGGCGAGAGGGCATAGTCATTCCTGACCTCAAGCCTGACAAAAATCCTAAGTATGCTGGAAGTTACAGACCTATTCATCTCACTAACTGCTTGTGTAAGCTATTTGAGAGGATGGTAAATTGCCAACTTGTGTGGTGTCTGGAGAAAAAAGGACTTTTGTCAGAGTACCGATGTGGTTTTTGAGCCACTCACTCGACCACTGACCACTTGGTATGCCTGGAGAGTTCTATCCAGGATGCATTTCTCCACAAGCAGCATTTGGTGGCTGTTTTCTCTTGACTTAGAAAAAGCCTATGACACCACATGGCGATGTCCGACTCGTTGGCTGAATGGTCAGCATACTGGCCTTCTGTTCAGAGGGTCCCGGGTTCGATTCCCGGCTGGGTTGGGGATTTTGACTTTAATTGGTTAATTCCAATGGCCCGGGGGCTGGGTATTTGTGCTGTCCTCAACATCCCTGCAACTCGCACACCACACATAACACTATCCTCCACCACAATAACATGCAGTTACCTACAAATGGCAGATGCCGCCCACCCTCATCGGAGGGTCTGCCTTATAAGGGCTGCACTCGGCTAGAAATAGCCACAAGAAATTAAAAAAATTACCACATGGTGATATTGTATCCTTTCAGTCCTGCATCAGTGGAGATTCCGAGATAACTTGCTGGTATTTATTGTGCATTTTTTGTCCCTCCGTCTAGTCCGTGTCGGAGTAGGGAGGGCATGTTCGCAATACCACGTTCAGGAAAATGGAGTCCCATAGGGATCGTTTCTTAGTGTCACCCTGTTTGCAATTGCCATAAATGGTATTGCCGCTGCTGCTGGTCAGCAGTAATAACGTCGCTGTATGTGGACGATTTTGTGCTGCATTATGGCTCGCACAATATGGCATTCGCAGAGTGACAGTTACAGCATGCAATTAGGAGAGTGGAACAGTGGACTTTAGAACATGGCTTGCAGTTTTCAACTGCAATGTCCTCTGTTGTACACTTTTGCCTGAAGCACACTCTTCATTTGCATCCTGAGTTTTATTTAGGGATTGCCTCTCTTCCTATAGTTGATACTTACCGATTTCTTGGGCTCCTTTTCAATAGCAAATTATCATGGGAGCCACGCATGTGGCAGTTAAAAGTGCAATGCACTAAGAAGTTGAATATTTTGAAGTTTCTTAGCTGCACTACTTTGTCAGCGTACTGGCCTTCTGTTCAGAGGGTCCCGGGTTCGATTCCCGGCTGGGTCGGGGATTTTAACCTTAATTGGTTAATTCCAATGGCCCGGGGGCTGGGTGTTTGTGCTGTCCTCAACATCCCTGCAACTCACACACCACACATAACACTATCTTCCACCACAATAACACGCAGTTACCTACAAATGGCTCCTACGATTTTATAGGGCACATATTTTATCCAGGTTAGACTATGGCAGTGCAGCATATGGATCAGCAAGTCAAGGCGTCCTTGCAAAACTGAATAGCATCCACACAGTGGGGTTAGGTTGGCAACAAGAGCTTTTCGTACAAGCCGCATTGCTAGCCTGCTTGCTGAATCTGGTGCAGAACACCTGAGGCGCCAGTAAATGCTTCTGTCCTATGCTGCAAATTTGCGACATATGCCACTTCACCAAAGCTATCCTTGCGTATTCCACAATGGAAACCGTCGGCTGTACGCTGCTTATCCTCGAGCAACACGGCCGGTTGAAATATGCTTGGATAGCAATTGTTTGATGTACCTTCGGTTCCCTGTCTTGTCAGACAACCAAGTGGGGTACCTCCGTGGATAATATGATGAAATCAAATGATCCTGGATCTGCACACTGGCCCAAAGGGAAACATGGGCCCCTCGATTTATTGGAGGCTTTTCCTGTCTGGTGTTGGCCGGTATCCAGATTCAGTCGTCGTTTACACGGATGGTTTGAGGGCAGAATCGAAAGTGGGATGTGCGTTCATTGTCAACGATAGGTTCCTTTTTACTCTCCCGGAAACCTGTAGTGTGTACACAGCAGAGCTATGCTATCTGTGAAGCTCTGCGGTGCGCACTGTCGATGAACGCCGACACTTTCTTCTGTGTACAGACTCCTTGAGCTTGCTACGGTCTATTGATGCATTTTCCTCGGCACACTCTGGTGCAGCGGATCCAGGACCTGCTTGCCAGGTGTTCAGGTGCCGGCACCAGAATCGTGTTTATGTGGCTCCCAAGCCACATGGGCATAGAGGGAAACAAGTTAGCTGATAAGGCTGCCAAGGAGGCTGTTACATTGCCCCCATTGCTTTACAAGGTTCCAGCAAGTGAGATTCACTCTCAGCTGAGACATTTGGTTTTGTCCCATTGGGAGATGGAGTGGCAGGCCACTCCACTTCCAAATAAGCTGAGAGCGATGAAAGGTACAACGAATGTATAGAGGACTTCCCTTCCGGCTACTCGGAGGGAAGCAGTGGTATTACGTCTTCTTCAGATCGGCCACAGTATATTGACGCACTCCTATTTAGTGAAAGGAGAACCCCCTGCGGTGTGTACTTGCGGCGATCATCTTACCGTAGTACACATCCTTACGGAGTGCATGGACCTGATTGATCTGCGCCGTAGTCTAAAACTCCCGAGTACCATCTCTCTCATCCTGCAAGGTGACTAGCAGACAGCAGACCTTGTCATCTGTTTTACGAGCGATAGTGGTTTATTTTATCACATATAAATGTAGTGTTTCGTATTAGTCTTTGTATTATTGTTAGCATTTTATTAATTTGACTCTGTTTTAGTTTGTGTTTGTATATTTTAATGTGTTTTAAAAAGTAGTAATTTGCATGATATATTATTGCATTTTAAGGCAATGTCTTATTCTACCATAATCTATCATCTACCATTTTACCGAAAATAAGGCATGGCAAATTAGATCCACTGACTATTTTAAATTCACAACCATTATTAATCTTCATTTGTTTTAAATTATAGTCATTGTATACATTTTAAAATTTTAATTATCATATCATGTCGTCCGTCTCGTACCATTAGGGGCTGATGACCTTAGATGTTAGGCCCCTTTAAACAGCAAGCATCATCATCATCATCATTTAACCTGTTCTCTTTCTCAGTTGGGGCAGAGAAGTTATTTTTAAATTTACTGTTGAAGGTGTCTGCAGTTTCTTGTGGTGTGGAGACTACCTTAATGTTATGTTTAAATTTGGATGGAGCTCTGTTACAACCTTTACCCCTGAGAAAAGCTCCCAGTTCCTTTAGAGTTGCTGTTGAGTCTGTGAATATGAGAATTGCAGGAATCTCTTACAGATTGTTTACACTTGTTCCTAGCCAACCTGTACTTCTCACACTCCCAGGGTTTCTTTTCCATTTTTGGAACCGGCTGTCCCTCATTTGATTCTCTCATACTATCTCCTTGGTGATCAATGGTGATTTCCGTTTGCAGGTTATATTGGTTTCGTCTATGCATTGGAAGACATTTTTTTCTTCCATTCTTGCCATATTTTGTATATGTCTATACTGCCAGTGAATTTTGAGGTGAGAACAGGGAGGTGGTTTGATAGTAAAGTGGATAGATCATTCCAGGGTATTTGGGAAAAATTATAAGCTGTTCTTGTATGGAGTTTGGGAGGTGGTTTTATATCGGTCATTGTTGGGTTGATTGTGATATGTTACTTAGGAATTGATCAAGGGTTGAGCGTGTTGTTTGTATAATACGTGTGGCTTTTAATACTAATTGATGAAGGAATAAATCATAAAAAGCAGAAAGGAATCTATTGCTGAGGTGTTATGGGGGACAGGGCAGCATTTCTGGACTACATAATTTCTAGGTTGAATTGGCAGACATTATACTTGTATCATTACAATAATAATAGATAATCTTCTTTGTACATTAGTCAGAAGTAATGTGTTCAGTCCAAGGATTAATGTCAGTTACATCTGTTGAAATAACAGTGAAGGAAATTTTTTTAACTGCACTGATTAACAAAATCTGTCCTGTTCATTTGTGACCATATTATTGAAAATAATATATTATTTTTATTATATATTATAAATTATATTTCATCATTTTTATTTAGTATTTATAATTGTAGGTTCCTGGGTGGAAGAACCTCACCTTAAGAGTTTTCCAGTATACTGTAGCCCATCAGCAAACATCTGTCGATTTAGAGGTTACCAGCACTGTAGAACCACCTCATAAAAACACACATGTGCCTTCACACACAAGTGCTGAGCGACTGTGCAACTTGCTACAGAGCCTTCGAATAGCTGCAACCATCCATCAGGTAATCTTCTACATCTGTTAAAAATATCTGAATACTTTTAATGATTGAGATTATAATGAAAGTGATGTAATTTATTTTATTTTAAAGAATTACAATAGAACCCCATTTGTGAGTCAGTGTGGATTGAGGCCACCTCGGATATGTGGAAACTGGGAAAATATGGGTGGCCATGTGGTCATAAAAATGTTGTCAAAAAATGTCAGTATCACTAAGCTTCTTGTCATATCTTAGTGAGTTTTGTATTTTAAAATTTTTATTTTTATTAAATTCTATTTGTTTTATGTCGCTCGGACACAGCCGATCTTATAGCGACGATGGGGTAGGACAGGACTAAGACCTGGAAGGAAGTGACTGTGGTCTAATTAAGGTACAGTCCCAAGCACCTGCCTGATGTGAAAATGGGGAAACCTTAGAAAACCATGTTCAGAGCTGCCAACAGTAGTGCTCGAGCCCACTACCTCCCGAATGTAAGCTTACAGCTCAGCAACACAAACCACGTAGCCAACTTGGTCAGTTTTATGTTATGTAAAATCAAAGAGGAAAAATCCACATTCATGTTTAATTTTTGGAATTAATAATGTATTACAATGTGTAGGTAATACATACATACATACATACATACATACATACATACATACATACATCTTCATTATAGACTGTAATGCTCTTCAGCGTTCTATCTGCAAGTCTCTAAGAATTTACTAACTGCTGCCACAATGCTCTATTTGTAACTAGTTCTGTGGCCTCGTTTAGCTCTATACCTCTTATCTCTAAAACATTAGAAACTGAGTAACCATCGCTGTCTTGGTCTCCCTGTACTTCTCTTACCCTCCATAACAGTCAGTTGTTCTCGTACATGACCTGTCCTCTTCCATGCGCCTCACATGACCCCACCACCAAAGTTGGTTTATGCATACAGCTTCATCCATCAAGTTCATTTCTAACTTATCCTTTGTATCTCCTCATTCTGAACACCCTCCTGCCAATGTTCCCACCTTCTTGTACCTGCAATCATTCTTGCTACTTTCATGTCTGTTACTTCTAACTTATGAATAAGACATCTCAAGTCCACCCTACTTTCACTCCCGTAAAGCAAAGTTGGTCTGAAAATAGACCAATGTAAAGATAGTTTTGTCCGGGAGCTGACTTCTTATTACAGAATTTTGTTGATTGCAACTGCCAGCTCACTGCATTAGCTTTGCTGCACCTTGATTCAATCTCACTTAATATACTACCATCCTGGGAGAACATACATCCTAAATACAGTAGATGTCTGCTATAGCAAGTGTGGCATACTGCGAGAATTTCGTTTTAACGACAGCTTTTTTCCTGTCCTTTGAAAATTCCTATATTAAACTGTGTATTATTCTTTGGGTGCAGCAAGAACTCTATCACTGATTTATCCATTATTATGAGCGATAGCATAATTTTTTTCCATTACCAGTATTTATGCACTCCAGCGATTATATTGAATGGGATCGTTCATATTCAGTATAGATTTTTCACTATGTACATTAGCGAACTCTCTCATCTACATTTGAACTTGAAGGCGATGTCCGAGTTGATTAGTAATACTCGTCGACTGGTGTTCTATATGCGCAATTCGAAATGAAAGAGAACATTTTTCGTAATAAATGTGTAAATAACGTGGCCGATAGCAGTAGTTAATTAAACGTGAGGAACTTCATCTTATTTGCCCGTATTGAACTGAGATCACAATTGAAATAAAAATCTTGTAGGTTCCACCTTGTTCAATACAAATACACTGTTGTTAGATAGTTTTTACAACATATACTGTATTTTATTGCAGAACTAGTTTCGGTGCTCATTTAGGCACCATCATCAGCTGCATAATAAGTCGAGAAAACCTTGGTGATATAACAATATAAAACAACATATTGATACAGTTAACTCTTTAATATCTATCTAATGTCAAAACTCTAATTTACAACAAGATAACCCGTGCGAGTCAAAAATGTAAATTCTCATCTCTGAGTGATGAGTTGTCTTCAATATTCTGTGATGGCTATATTCTATACACTCGTGAAAATAGAGTTCAAATACAATCTTAAAATTGAAGAATTAGAGCTGAATCAAGTCCTATAATGTTAAAATGTTCATTTCACAGATGCATTGCTAGACATTTATTGAATAAAAAAACCTGTGCTGCAGTCGCTGCACCAAGTACACAACCGTTGAGGGTTGTTTTGGACTGAGAGGCTATGCCCGCTTAACAACATCAGGGCAAATAATCACAGTTTCAACCATTAGATACACAACATGAGAACTAAGTTTCCACACATCAGTAAACTTCAGAAGACTGTGTGCAGTTTAGCAATTTAATGAACACAAGTTTTTTTATCCAATAAATGGCTAGCAATGCATCTGTGAAATGAACATTTTAACATTATAGGACTTGATTCAGCTCTAATTCTTCAATTTTAAGATTGTATTTGAACTCTTATTTTTACGAGTGTATAGAATAATAGCCATCACAGAATATTGAAGACAACTCATCACTCAGAGATGAGATTTTACATTTTTGACTCACAAGGGTTATCTTGTTGTAAATTAGATTTTTAAAACTTAACATTAGATAGATATTAAGGAGTTAATTGTATCAATATGTTGTTTTATATTGTTATATCTCCAAGTTTTTCTTGACATTATGCAGCTGATGATGGTGCCTAAATGAGCACCAAAACTAGTTCTGCAATAAAATATATTCTGTAAAAACTATCTGACAACAGCGTATTTGTATTGAACAAGGTGGAACCTACAAGATTTTTGTTTCAATTGTGAGCAGTAGTTAACTCGTTAGAAATAAAGGCTGAAGTAAACGATCGCTTAATTTTAAAACTATGTAGGCTACTGAAATTAAACAAGAATGTGATACACCTCAAAATATAGCACAGAGTGGATGACTGATTTTGGAGGTTAGTTTATTCAGTAAAACCTCTTTAGGCGTTTCTGCAGGGAACAAGGAAAGATAATCTGTAAAGCGAGAAAACGTACTATTGAATAACCGAATAAAAACTATCCAACATGAATATGTAAACAATTGATATGTTATTTCCAGCATGCACACATTTTACATCGTGTATGCATGGGTACAGTGAAAGATATAGGTTATCTACCATTTCTAAAGATGCAATTAGAGTATGTATTAAAAGACGAGAGAACAAATGTGAAAACCTTTTCCACTGGGGCTTATTAAATAAAAGCTTTTTATTGAAAGATGTGAAAAACATCTGACAACAAATACAAAAACTTCTGCAGTGTGGCCCCATAAAATTATCAGTGCATTATTGCAGATCACACACTTTCTAAAACAAATGTCGGCTGAAGCCTTATATTTTGGACCTGTGGGTTAAACATTGTTTTCTGGTCACACTCTACAACCATGATTTATTTGGAGGTTAAACTTGACCATGTGCGAGAGAAATGACATTTACCGTCATCTTAAATGTGACAGCACTTCGATCGACTCAAGTCGAAACTTGAGTTTCAGCATATGCGCCACCGTTGAAAGATGCAGATGCCCGTCTACTTACTGGATTTTGTCTTCATTAATAAGCGGTTTGACGACTCTTTCAGTACCTATAACGGGGCTACAAGAAGACATATATGCACCACACTAGTCACCTTTATACGATTATCTTTCTAATCCTTACGTAGTCTGTCATGCGACAAATATTCTTCACCTTTCACTGCGTTACTAAACACAAAATGAATATCTTAACTTCGGAATGGAATGCGAAATACAAACACAAACAGGCTTACTGAGTTATTCAGTAATATCCGTGAAAACCAGAAAGCAAAACTGAACTTTCATGAGGCTAATGGCATGCTTCCCGAAGCTATAATTTACTCTCTAAATTTTCGGAAGTCAAGGTCATTTTCCATTATAGCGTAACTTTCCCTGACCTGGCTTGTGTGGTGAGGGCTCTAATCTGTATTGGAAATCATATTCCCTTCACAAGGGATGACAAAGACCTTCAGGGCTGGGAAAAACATGATCATACTGAGCGGTAATAATGAAAATTTGTGATGCGATAAATGAGGTATATTTAAATAGATTTAACCCTTCCCAAGCGGATAAGTTTTTGCTTGTGAGCATAAATATTTTTTGTAAAAATATTTTTTTATTCTTAACACACAGGAAAATGCAAATATGTAAGTAATCTAAGGTTTATTAAGTCATTCATACCTGACTTCAGGAGGTCAGCATGTAGGTATCCATATAATCTTAAAAAAATAAATCCTTAACTGCTAGTTTTAGTGCAAAAATGGCACAAGGCACAACACAAAGGTAGTATTCTCAATTAAGATCACTAAACAACTGAGCTTTAATTCACTTTCTACCCTACTTCATAAGTCACTATGACTACTGGTATAAATATTGAACTGGCAAATTCGTTAATAAACATGTACAGTAACCATCTAACTAGTATTTATGATACAATTTTATACTCATGATGTTGAGTTTTCCCTGACAGTTAAAAAACTTTCACTTGTGTGATACATTTCAAAGCATGTATCAGGGTGTAAGAATGGCTTTGCTGTGCAAATTTTACAATAATAAACAGTCTCTTTTCTTACTTTTTGGGCCTTACAGACAACACAGACCACAGAACCCTTTTTTCATCATCTGTGTCTGCTCTGTCACTTAGATTATTTTCGCACTCACTTGCAATGATTTCACTTTTCTCGGTTTTCCACTCTTTATCACTCATTTTCGGGTATTCATCATAGCTATTTAATAATTGTGACTCTATTTCACTGTTGTTTTAAATATATTTCCATGACATAACATCTGGAAAAGGCAAAAGACGAACTTTCACAATGTCAACAAACTTATATGAAGTACACCAGCATGGAAACTGTGCTTCAGAACAAACACCTTCTTTTCTTAAATTCCAAATCCCTGTGTTTAACCTGAATAAAGGCTCTGTCTATATGCTCCTGGCATCTTATCGGCTAATTTTTCAGCCCTAAGAGGAAGCCTATGGGTGCAAAAGCGCGTAACTCAAAATTCCAGATAAGCACGTCATCGCTCGCGCGGGAGTAGATGGGTTCCGGATAAAGATATGTAGATGTGTAACGCTTGGCTAAGGTTAATACGGTGTGAATCGGGACTTCGAATTTACAATATACTAAACAAGAAATCATCTTAATGAGGAACGCACTACTAGGTTTCACTCTATTTTCTCTCATCTGGTTAAATTTTGGCAGGGCTATTCCCAAGTAATTTACAGCGAAAATGTTATCATTACTCTACTGGTGCTTGAAATACAGTGTAAGTCTGTTATAGCGAGAAAAGGATATAACGAGAACCTTGTTTTAACTACAGATTTTTACGTCCCTTCAAAATTCCTATATTAAACTCTACAATAGCTTTTGGTTACAACAGGAACACTTTCACTGAGTCATCCATTATTACGAGAGATTTTAACGCGTTTTATTTTCAGTTACTGATATTTCTACATTTCAGCATAAAAAGCTAGCAACTTTACAAAGGAAAAATATAAATCCATCACCATCATTAGATGGAGCAATAAAATTCAAATATGTTTCGACTCGTTTGAGCCATCTTCAGTGAAATAAGGGGGGGGGGGGGGTTAAAGTAATCTACATAATACAAGCTAAAAATGTGCTAAAAACATAAAGAACAAAAGAAAAACAATAGAGACAGGATGGAAATAAAAACAATAACAATATACAATATTTACATCACTACATGGAGCAATAAATAACTCGCCGAGACAAATTCAGTGAAAAAAGGATAATATAAAACATAATTGAATTCAAAAAATGCATTAAACATAAGAATAGAATAAAATAAAATAAAATAAAATAAATGATACAGATGGAAATGAAACAGTAAGTGCTAACTGTGAGGTTGCGGAGCTCTTAGTCTAAAAATTTTTAGTTTGATAACAATTTAAAAACAAGACAAAATCACTGTGTTGAAAATTCAGGCTGACAGTCTGTCTTTGTAGAAACACCATCACCAACGAATGGCTAGGAGGGTAGCGAAAAAGCTTGAGAAACCAAGTTTGAAAGGAGACAATGGGGTGAAATGTGTGTGATAAGTTATGGAAAAACGCCGATGAATTAAAAATTTTAGAATAGCAGCATTCTCAATTTCTTCTCAATTTAGCGTTCCCGTTCTCGAAGATTGTTTCCAATGTTGACTAGGTGTGTTTGCCTTACTTTAAATAGTCGGGAGGGCAGCGACCAAATTGAGAAGCAAGAAACTTGGGCTGATAAGTAAAAAAATGTGAAATGGGTGTGAATAAATCTTTAAACTTACTCTGCGTTTGTTTTAGTGAACACCTTGAAGTCTGAGGAAAAGTGCGTATTCTTTAAGTCTGTTAGAAAGTGTTTCTCTTTGTGTGACTACATGGTACACTAATTTCCATTCAAAGATGAAGTTTTAATTAATGCAGACGTTGAAAATATTCCTGCTATATGTAAGGCACCATTTTCTAGCCTTAGATTTTTCACAAACAAGTGTCCGAACATTTTGACTAGTGAAACGGAACATTTGGATAAATAAACTGATATTCTGCACTCCCAGTTCTGTAACTTTCAGCCCGAAGAAACAGACCTGGCAAAAGGAAGAATTGATGTTCAATGGGCATTGGTAGGTCAGATGAAATCAGCTGATGGTGTACTAAATATGACAGACTCTCTAAGGTGATGCTTGCTATTTTATCAATTCCACATAGCAATGCAGAATGTAAAAGGATTTTTAGCAGAGTCACAAAGACAAAAACACAGTTCAGATCCTTGCTGTCTGAACAAACTTTGGAGAAACTTTTAACCTTGAAATCAGTTCAGCAAGACAAGTGCTTTGAGCAAAAATTGAGTTCCGAGTTTCTGAAGAAGGCTAAGTCAGCTGCTGGTGTGTTGAACAACAGTTAGTCGTAATGTGATCACCATGTTGAAGGATGAGAAGTCATATGTTCCTACAGTTCAGGTATGTCCAGTATTTAGTATTCACATGTAGATGATGGAAAATATATATATGAGCAAATAGAATTGTTAATGTATTGAATTATAATGAATTTGTACATGTTCTGCCATCAGTGATGTGTCGTAATACGTCGCGATTCGCAGGTGAATGCATTTTCTGTTGCTACTGATGGTAGCAATAAAAGCAACTTAAAGATATAGGCCTATCCCATTGTTGTAACATTTTTTAAGCCTGAACTCCATGAAATTCAGAGTTGTCTACTCTCTGTACCTAATTTAGAAGGGGATGCTACTGGAGCTAACATTGCCAATCTTTTGCTCTCAACTTTTTGGGAATTCCGCATTCCATTAAGAAACTACCTAGCTCTCAGTGCTGATAATGCTCCAGTAGTGGTAGAATTAAAGAATGATGTGGCAGGATGTTTGAAGTTGGAAAATAGTAACATAATCATCGTAGGCTGCTCTTGTCACCTAATTAATCTTGCTGTAGAGAAGGGTGTGGCGTGTTTGCCTGTAAATGTGGATTGAAAATGAGTTTGGAGTTGGTGTGAGAGGTTCTAAACACTATTTTGATGTTGTGGTTTTTTTTTAATATTAGAAATTTGATAAATGCTACTATTATTGAAAGTGAATGTGGAAAACTTTTCTTAAAGAGCAGAATCTTTTTCTAGGGTAGTTTTGGGTCTGCTCTTATATCTATTGATGATTCTGCTGATGTTTCTACTGAAACCGTTGTGTTCTCGTTCTAAGCTGCTTATAAGCTTCCCACAGCAAAAGCGCTAACCAAGATCCATAAAGACAACATCCCCATAAGACCCATTATCAATTTCAGAAATAGTCTGACCTGTGAGGTATCTTGGTTCATTTGCAAATTCCTCAAATCACACTATCGTTTTCAAGCCAATACATCAATAAAGAATTCCATAGAATTTTGCAATAAAATTAAACACTTCAATTTATCCAAACACCATACTCTTAATTCTTTTGACATTACTAACATGTATGCTAATGTGCCCATTAACAACACCATACAATTGATCAAGAACAAACTTTCTAAATTCAGCAATTTAAGTATAGGCAAAATAGATGAATTTATTCGGATTCTGAAGTTTACATTGAATAACAATTTCTTCTGTTTCTTTAACGTAATTTACCAACAGATAGGTCTTCCCATGGGGTCACCAGCTTCTAGGATCCTTGCGGATATTTACATCCATCATTTAGAACATTCTCACATCATTGGTAAGATTAACGGCATTCAACACTGGACACGCTTTGTAGATGACATGTTTGTTATTTTAGACCCCTGTGTTACTAACAGCAACACAGTACTTGTATTTCTCAACTCCATTGACCCACATATATAATTCACCATAGAGTCAGAAAACAATAAAGCCCTTAATTACCTGGAGTTAACCATTATGCGCAACTGCAACAACACTTTATCAGCATGATACTGTATAGGGTTTTGGGCTTATGCCGTGTCAAGAAAATAAGATGAAATCCTTTATGTTTCGCAGAGAACTGTGCTCTGCATCATCAGAAGAAATCTCGACTGTCCACGAGAAAGGCTTCTTAAACAATGACTCTTTAAATTTAGACGTTATAATAGAAGTGGAAATGGTACCTTCATTTGCCACCAGATGGCTCCCAGGACGTGGCACAGTGCTAGCGTTCGAAGCGGAAGCTGACCGAACCATCAGAATTAGTCTAAGAGGTTCACATAATATGTGTACGTAACATATGACATTGATAAGTGTATGACATTGACACAAGCCTGGAATGAAACATCTGGCGACGAGGAACGTACGAATTCGGAAAACACTGAGATGAAATAACTATAGTGAAGGAGACAGGGAAGAAAACTATCTACATAAATTCTTAATGGCCAGCACCAGGTATTACTTAATTGATAGCCGGTGTCCCTGTTGAAATTTCAGGGACACCGGCTCAGGGACACCGGCTCAGGGACACCGGCTATCAGCTAAGTAATACCTGGTTCCTCATCGCCAGATGTTTCATTCCAGGCTTGTGTCAATGTCATACACTTGTTAATGTCATGTCTTACATACACCTGTTATGTGAACCTCTTAGACTGATTGTGATGGTTTGGTCAGCTTCTGCTTCGAACGCTAGTGCTGTGCCACGTCCTGGAAGCCATCTGGTGGCAAATGAAGGTACAATTTCTACTTTTATTATAACGTCTAAGTTTAAAGAGTCATTGTTTAAGAAGCCTTTTTCGTGGACAGTCAAGATTTCTTCTGATGACGCAGAGTACAGTTCTCTGCAAAACGTAAAGAATTTCACCTTATTTTCTTGACACGGCTAATCCCAAAAGCCTATACAGTATCATGTCTATAAGTATGGAATGTGAAAATATCAATGGCAACACTTTATCCTTTAATATATACAGGAAACCCACCCACACCATCAATACCATCCAACAAACTTCTGTGCACCAGACATACATAAGAAAGTAGCTTACAATAGCATGGTACCCAGAGCATTAACTGTCCCTTTATCCCGCAAGAATTACAAAAAAGAAATAAATACTATTTGCAATATTACAGAACACAACGCTTTCAGTAGAACCTTCATCAGCAGAATCATCAATAGATATAAGAGCAGACCCAAGACTACCCTAGAAAAAGATTCTGCTCCTAAAGAAAAGTTTTCCACATTCACTTTCAATAATAGTAGAACTTACCAAATTTCTATTATTAAAAAAAAACACAACATCAAAATAGCGTTTAGAACCTCCCACACCAACTGCAAACACATTTTCAATCCACACACTGTCAACAATAACAATAACAACATTAATAATAGATATTTGAACTCCGGAGTTTACAAATTAGAATGCCAATCCTGTAATTCCAGCTATGTAGGTCAAACAGGCCGCAATTTTGTCATAAGATATGCCGAACATCGCAACGCTCTCAAATATAATCGTTTTTCAGCTATGAGTGAACTTCATAAAGCATCCTGCCACGAATACACATCAATTGATAAAGATCTTAAGATCTTGCATTATGAGCAAAAAGGCACCTTACTCAACATTCTCGACAGCATCCACATCGATTTAGATCAGTTTATGAATCCCTTTCACAATTTAAATGAAATCAACGAAAACAGAACCTTCTACTTGATACATTCATTCCATATATTTGTCGGAACTTCTATAATAAAAACAAACCCCGCCTCCATCTCTCCAACTCGCCATCACTCCCACCTCCCCAACCCCCACCCTTTCCCCACCAGCCCTGCACCCCTCTTCCCCCTCCGCTCCTCCCATCCTCGCAAACACAGCTTAGCCAACAATAGACTCGATCGTACGAACGAGACCGTTAACTTTGAGAAATCCAGGCGGGTTTGAGAGGACAACCACCTTTTAAGTACTGTGAGTTTAAAGATTTATTCACACCCATTTCACATTTATTTACTTATCAGCCCAAGTTTCTCACACAACCTAGTTTTTCCATTACAGATTGGAACTTTACTGACGGTTTTCACTATGGTCACTTACAGTTTACCATGCACCTGTTACTTCCCTAACACAGCTTCTCCATTTTGTTGCTGCCCTCCCGACTATTTAAAGTAAGGCAAACACACCTAGTCAACATTGGAAACAATCTTCGAGAACGGGACCGCTAAATTGAGAAGAAATTGAGAATGCTGCTATTCTAAAATTTTAAATTCATCGGCATTTTTCCATCATTTATCACATACATTTCACCTGGCATGTTGTCTCCTCTCAAACTTGGTTTCTCAAGCTTTTTCACTCCCCTCCTAGCCATTTATGGTGATGGGGTTTCTACAAAGACAGTCAGCCTGAATTTTCAACACAGTGATTTTGTCTTGTTTTTAAATTGTTATCAATCTAAAAAGTTTTAGACTAAGAGGTCCGCATCCTCACTGTTAGCACTTATTGTTTCGTTTTGGTCTGTATCATTTATTTTATTCTTAGGTTTAGCACACTTTTTGGATTCAGTTATGTTTTATATGAACTTCTTTTCACTGAATTTGTCTTAGTGAGTTATTTATTGCTCCATCTAGTGATGTAAATATTGTATATTGTTTTTATTTCCGTCATGCCTCTTTTGTTTTTCTTTTGTTCCTTCTTTATGTTTTTAGCACATTTTTAGCTTGTATTATGTAGATTACTTTAACGCCCCGGTATTTCACTGAAGATGGCTCAAATAAGTCGAAACATGTTTGATTTTATTGCTCCATCTAATGATGGATTTATGTTTTGTATTGAATTAGGAGGATACATTTAATTTTTTCCTTTGTAAAGTGAAAACCATCAATACGGAATGATTCTAATACCTTGTAAAAGCTAGCAAAAAACTATTGAGTATTTTCCCTGCGTAATTCTCAATATTCCACAAACTAAAGTACGATAAATATTTGTTTGTTACTGTGACCATTTAACACAATTAGATTATAAAACCTTCCACTAAAGGATCGACAAACATTGCAACAGCGGGTTTCTTGCTCATATCAAGCATTTACACAAAGCGATAGTTCTTTTGGATGTCACAGATTATTTTCCGTTATCGATAGTTATACTCTTCACCGTAAGTAGCTAGCAAAACGCTATAGATAAATAATTTTTGTCTCTATAACTCTCGATACTCCACGAATTATAGTACAGTAAATATTTGTACATTAGTGTGACCGTTTTACACAGTTAGATTATAAAACCTTCCACGAAACGATCGACAAAAATTTCAGCAGCGGTGTGACATCTGTCCTGCACGTTAGTCGCCACGTGTACCATCTGACGTCTGCCCCATCGATTAGCATTGGGAGCACTCTACACTCAGGGTCTTAACAGGTTCTTCTTGTTGTGGGGCTATTTCAGAGAGTCGTAGGCTTTGTGTATGCCGCAGCTAGATAGATAGATAGATAGATAAGAAATGGGTGAGCCCTGTTTTCGCAGAGCTCCACACGTAGGTCTATGAAGACCCTTTGTGCCCCTTGAACGGGTTTGCCTAGTCCAGACCTAGTGCTCCTATAAAGGATACCAGTGTCCGGATTTTGGCGTTCCTGATGTCCTCCAGGCTCACAAAATGTGAGCCCAGGTATCGATGTCTAGTGCCTGCAAAAGCCTCGCACTGACATAACACATGCGCGGAGGTCTCCTCCTCCTTACCGCATCTTCTACACATCGGATCCTGGGTGATTTTCATGATGTGTAGGTGTCTCTGTAAGGTATTGTGGCCTGTTAACAGTCCAACTACCATTCTCATTCTGGTCCTATTCAAATTCATTAGGACCTTTTTATAGCTTTGACTAGGCCCTTTGATAAGTTCACGTGCCTGTCTTGCTATGGTTAACCTCTTCCAAATATCTAGGTGAGACTGGTTTATCCATTGGGATATTGCCAGTCTCACACTTCGGAGTGACACTCCCAGGAAGGGCTCTGGTCCTGTGAAGGAACCCATTGAGCCCTGTTTCGCTAGTTTGTCAGCTTCTTCATTTCCACTGATTCCTGTGTGCCCAGGAACCCATAATAAGGTAACTGAGCTAAGCTCACACAGCTGATCTAACATCCTTTGGCATTCCCAAACCAGTTTTGATGTTGTTTTAACTGCACATAGTGCTTTTAACGCTGCCTGGCTATCACTACATATAGTGATGTGTCTTCTGTGTCCAGGCATTTTCCATATATTTAAAGCACAGGCTAGTATTGCGTATACTTCAGCCTGGAAAACAGTAGCATATTTACCCATAGGAAGGGAGAGCCTTGTCTTAGGCCCCCAGACCCCGGCGCCTGTGCCCGCCTCCGTCCGCGAGCCATCTGTGTACCATGTACAGCCCCCAGACTTAAGACGGGCCCCAGCGTCCGCGGCCCACTCCTCCCTTGTGGGTATCACCACTGTGAATTTATAATTCAAATTAAAGCTAGGCTTCATCAGATCCCCGATCATCATTGTCATAGGGCAAGTCTGGTGAAGCCTTGTAAGAATAGAGGCATGACCTCTATTCGGGTTTTTGAAGGACCATCCTCCGAGTGACCAAAGGCGATAGGCACTCATTCCCGCTATTACCTTAACATATAAATGTAAGGGGGGAAAACCTAGGATGGCCTCCATTGCACATAATGGTGTAGTATCCAGTGCCCCTGTTATTCCTAGACACGCAAGTCTTTGGACACTGTTTAACTTGGTGCTCACAGTTTTACTCTCTGAGCCTGGCCACCAGACTATAGATGCATAGGTGATCGTGGGCCGTACAATGGAGATATAGAGCCACTGGACCACCCTAGGTCTTAGGCCCCAAGTCTTCCCGACGGCCCTGCGACAGGCCCACATAATCTTGCGAGCCTTATCCACCTTATGATCTATATGTTTCTTCCAACTCAGTCTTGCCTCAAGGATTACCCCTAGGTACTTAACCGAGGTTGTCTTAACTAATTTTTTTCCGAATAGGAAAGGCTCTGACAGTCCGTCTAGCCTCCTCCTCCTGGTAAATACCACGAGCTCCGTCTTATCGGGATTAACCGACAAGTCTGTCTCGTGACACCATCTTTCCACCCTACGTAGAGAGCTCTGTACGAGTTCGGAAACCGTACTGGGGAAATTTCCTACCGCCATCAGGCTTATGTCGTCTGCATAGCCTTGGGCGTATATTCCTCCAACATTTAACCTGGTAAGTAGTTCATCCACTACCAGACACCATAATGTTGGTGATAATACTCCTCCCTGTGGACACCCCCTGTCTATATTAGCTCTCAACATTACAGCGTTGAGAGTAAACAGAACTTGACGGCCCTGCAGTGAGGCCATAATCCATTTTATGAGCATACTGCTCACTCCTCTTCTCTCTAGACTACGTTCTATGGAGCCCAAAGATGTATAGTTAAAGGCCCCTTCTATATCTAGGAATACAACCATAGCAAGTTGTTGCTGATCCAAGGCACTCTCCAGCCTAGAAACCAGCTGGTGTAGTGCCGTCTCAACCGACTTCCCTGGTTGATATGCATGTTGATGAGAATGCAGGGGAAAGTCTCTTAATACTTTCTCCCTGATATGTCTATCCACCAGTCTTTCCAAGGTCTTAAGTAGAAAAGACGTTAGACTAATGGGTCTATAATCCTTAGGTCTAGTATATGAAGACCTTCCGGGTTTAGGTATAAATACCACCTTCGCCTGACGCCACAAGGAGTACACGTACCCCATAGTGAGACAGGCTCTAAAGATTCTGACCAGGTATGGTATAAGGACCCCCCCCGCCTCCTGAAGAAGCGCCGGGAAGATCCCATCCACACCTGGGCTTTTGTAAGGGGCAAAGGATTCTAATGCCCACTTAACCCTTCTTGGGGTAACAATCTCTGCGGCTTCCCTCCAGCCACTTTTATCGGGTCTGAAGGATCCGCTCGATTCTACCTCACTATTCGTGATTACCGAACCTGGAAAGTGGGCATCAAGCAGTAAGCTCAGGGTCTCCCCCTCTGTGGATGTGTATCCACCAGAAGGAGTCTCCAATGAGCCCAGCCTTGCCCTTCTATCCAAGGTTAAAATTTTATGAAGCCTTGCCGCTTCATGTTGACTTTCAATGGAGTCACAAAATTGTCTCCAAGATTTCCTAGAAGCCTTCTTGACTTCTGACTTGTACCTTCTTTGAGATTCTTTGTAAGAATCTAGGCTTTCTTGATCCTGAAGTTCCCTATATTTATTCCAGAGCCTTCGTGTATTTCTCCTCAGGTGTTCAAGATAACTATTCCACTTGAAGCTTCCTGTTACTCTTTTTGCCTTAACAATAGGGCAGTTTAATTCATAAGAGGTAACCAGTGTCCGTGTGAGAAAACTCACACTGAGCTCCAGCTCCTCTTTGTTTTTAATTATATTTGAGGGTCCTCCCTCCAGTCCCCTCCTCACGTCCTCCCTAAAAGATATCCAATCGGTTCGTCTAGGGTTTCTGTAAGACGGGATCTCGATGGAGCCCTCTATATAAAACACAATGTGTCTATGATCTGACAAGGAAGGCTCCAGAGAGACCTTCCAGTCTTTAAATTCCTGCATGATTCCCATGGAACCCAGGGTAAGATCTATGATCCCTTCGCTCCTATTATTAATGAAGGTAGGGGTATCACCAATATTCATGATCTCAAGATCAGTTGTACATAGAAATTCTATGAGGTGCTCTCCCCTTCGGTTTGTATTTTTACTTCCCCAAATGCTATGATGAGCATTGGCATCACATCCTACTACGAGGTTTAATCCTTGTTTCCTACAGTATATCACCAGTCTCTTGAACTCCTCCGGCGGGGGTGGAGATTCAGAGTCTCCTGGGAAATATGCAGAACAGACAACCAAGTCTCTTGGCTGTCCGCCCTCTTCATATCTCATTAGGACTGCTACTAGGTCTCTAGTAATGAAACCCGGTATAGCCCAAGCGTTATGATCCTTAACTAGTATACATGCTCTAGGCTTCTCCTCTGCTATTCCACTGAATAGAGTGAAACCTGCACAATTTAGTCCCATGATATGTCCCTGTCTAAGCCAGGGTTCTTGTATCAGGGCGACCGAAAACCCGCCTTTCTGGATACTTCTATTAAGTACCCTAGAGGCCGCTATACAATGTTGTATATTTGCTTGTATGAAAGTAATCATTCTTTACTTTCATAGAATACTTTACCTTATGCGGTCTCCGGAACTTGCAGCTCCGTCTCCCGCGATGGATCCTGGGGTTTGGCTGGCCCCGGTTCCTGTCCGGGCTCCAGCTCTTCGCCCCTGCTGGTCTCGGTTTTATCTGTGGTGGGGTTGGTCCTCTGCTTGTCACGCTTGCCCTCCACTAATGTGAAGGTAGCCACATGCACCCCGCAGAAGATCTTCTTCCCCACCACTTTCTCCACATCCCTGGAGTCCATGCTGACCACAAGGCGGACGCCTCTCTTCTCCTCCTTGCGGTCGTAGACCCTCCAGCTGGCGGGATTTAAGCCATGGTTCTGGCGTGCCATTCTTCCCAAAAGGACGTTATTGTCCTTTGGTTGTCCTGGTATCCAGACCATGACTCTCTTGTAGGAAAGGAGTTTGTCCATGCCCACAATTGTGAGCCTGGCTCCTTCCCACGGTTGTATATCTGTAACAAGGCTAGAAAGCCATGCTACAGTTTCATTGTTCTCCGCTATGATGACGGCCGCACCCCTTGACAGATAGCAGTCCAGGAACTGAGGCTTAATGGGCCCCTGCTCCGGAAGCTCGTCTATCAGATTGGTGATAGCCTCTTCCACAGCTTCCACCTGTTTCTCGGATAGCTGCTGGTCAGGATATCCCACAGGTACTATGGCCATCCTGATCCCAGCTTTAGCTATCCTGGCGAACTCCACTTTGGGTCTCTTGCGGGTCTGCCGATCTTCTTCTGGGGTTGCCCCCGACAGAAGTCGTTTCCCCGCTGGCATCTTAGTGGGTGGGGTCCTCTGTGCCCTAGAAGCAGAGCCCTTTTCAGGGTCCCGCCTCTTGTGCCCATTGGATCCCTCCACTGTTGTCGCTGTTGTGGTAGTAGAAGTCCCCTCAGCCCCAGGAGTTAGGCCTTCTTTGGCCTGCTCCCGGGCCTTTAAGGCCTTCTTGTACCTCCTCTTTTCAGCGCCAGAGCGCTGTTTCTTCTTCTTCTTCACCTGCAGATTGCCCACCTCTTGAGTGAGCCCTCTAACTGTTGAAGTCGTACTGTCCGAGGGTATCTCCGAAGAGTCCCCTTCGGTTGTTGTTGTGCTGGTATTTCTCTCGGAGGCCCCAGAAGAGCTCTCCGGTTTATGGGTGGCTACGGAACTCATGTAGGTCCCACGAGTAGCTAGGGAAATATATGTCCGCCCAGGCAGAGCCCCGCATACCTGGGTAAGGCTACTTACTTCGAGAGGTCGCCAAGTATCTCGAAGGCTCCGTTCAAGACACATCTCCCATGTGCCATGCACCCCATCGGCACGGGTCGCGTTACACCTTAGGGTTGGGCGGTGCTTTAGCTTCCTCCTCCTTGTATGCCGAATGGTTACCCAATAGGGCTCCATTCGGCATCGCAAGAAAGGAGCTACTAGTCCCCCTCACCGCGAAGAGGATCTTCAATTGAAGAGGGTAACCAAGGTTAGCCCCCTACAATTGTAGAAGCACACACGAGGGGGATGCCGCAGCTAGTTAATGTGTCCATATGAATACGTGTCGCGTCTGTGGTGAGAATCGGATTTGGAATCCTATCAGGCGGCCTGGTTTCTGAATCTCTGCATCGAGGTTACCAATTCGTCGCTGTTCAGTCTGCATTATCTATTTTTATAATTTGTGACGTACATGCAACGACTATGACTTTTGTTTTACATTAGAGTTATTCGTACTTCAATATGACCTTGAGGTTGCCATTAAATGTACAGGTAAGGTTGCTTACATCTATTGTATAATGAAAGGATGGAGATATTCTGGATCGGATTCTTTTTATTAATTTAAGTGATCCTACCTAACTAAGACGAAACCAAGGCGTGATCTTCATTTTAAATATCTGGAATCATTGATAATGACACAAAGACGGCTGACGTAATTTAGGCCTATTTCAACATAATGCAGTGAATTTGAATTAATTAATCCTCATTTTCCAAGAGCTATTCAAAATAACAAACACCAGCTTACATTTATTCATTAATATACCTGAACCTTGAAATTAACAATATTATTTTCGAGATCTCGTTTTGAAACCTGTTCCGTTTGAATGTATCACCTATATGCTCATATTCTTTTCTTTTATTTCATTCTTTCCTTGTTTTGGGTACCCTTTTCTTATTTTCATATAATGGTTACATTAGGAGAAGTTTAATTTTATTTGCGGCGAGTCCAGCTAATAATAATGCCTTTTTTTATATGATACCTATCGTAACTAAAATCAATAAACATCACCATCCTAGCTAACTTATGCTGTCCTGATGAGGCTCGTCTTGACGCAACAATAGCCACACGCCCATCTTCGCACATACCTTCAAGGATCGTATTTACTTAATGCTACTGCATAAAATGAATAATCAGAAACAACACATATATAAGAACAAGAAATATGTACACTCAAATGTCAACAAACATCACATGATATCTCTACTATTCAAACTTAACTACTATGTCCCTGAAGTAAAATACCTAACCTAACCGATATCATGGCATGTGTCCTCGTAGTTATGTGCATGGCAGGCTTTATACATGCCGCAAGCGCATCGCCATCGTACCTACTGAAAATTCTAATAACTGAACGTAAATTCCGAATATGGCATCTGAAGTGTCGAGATGATTGATTGAACAACCGTGGCCGACATCGCATCGCAATCAATAATCATCAGCATCCTCATCTTAGCTTACACTTACATATGAACATTACAGTCTTAGCATTCACTCATGTAGGAGTATTACAACCTTAATATCCATTTACACATGGGTATTACAATCTCAGCATTAGCATGTACATGAACATCACACCTCCGTTAACTTTATCTAACTTCGCAGTAACATAACACAGTTAAATAGCACGTTCTACGTAACGAATTTTAGGATAAATTTTCACTATCACATCTCAACTTATTGTATAATTCCCATGGCGCAGCACTTTTCACTATTCCAATCACTGAGTCTCACGTCAGCTCACCCCCACACTATACTATTCATCAACACAATAACTATCACGATCGCAGGCACTTAATACACTTGGCACTCACATCATCATTATTATTATTATTATTATTATGACTATTATCTATTTCACGTCGACTCACCTTAGTATCATCACTCGTAACTTCACTACATTTGTATCACTTACCTGCAGAACATCTTCATCCTCGATATGCCGTTGCTTCATAACCATTCTCGTAATTATAGTAAACCTGCTGCAATTATCATTCGAAGAACAACGTGCCCTGGAATTTACAACGTTCGCTGTCTGCGTTCTTATATTAAATCACGTATCCATTTACCTGTGTTACCTGTGTTAACTTCACAATAAATATGCTGATTCAATGCTAATGCCTGTTACATATGCATACGTAAGCTCGTGCCTTTCAGTAATCGCGATACCACAACGTAATATAAACAATGTCGAAGTCGCCTACTAACATAACTAGTCGTTCGCTCACATGATACCATAGCATTTCGAATACTGTATCGCCAAATGCATATCTGAATCTCTATAGACCAAATAACATAATGTCACATCGCTCATTGTGTAATTATTATTACGTCTTGACGAACTACTTCAGGACATGAACTGTATATACACTACTGTCTACATTAAGAATACTGATAAATAAAATATGACGCAGATAAATGCTGCATAAAATAAATGCACACATAAAAAGACATTATTAATGAAAAGAATGGGCAATTACTGACTTGGATGGCCTGGGTATGGAACACTAGGCCTAAGTTATCCTTCCTCGTAACCACGCCATCATCTCAGGTGGACCCGCTTGTATTCATCTAGCTCTCCATGTTCTCCTGAGTGTATATTTCCGTGTATATTTCTGACATTGTTATTTTACTCTCATGCAGATCACACCTGAAAAAAGCTAACATTAGATTTTTCAATACACACACAATCACTATTAAACCAGTACTGCATGTACTTCGAATTACACATAAATGTTTTCGAGATACCGACAATTTCAATAATGGATCGCGTTGCCTCCCTAGTAATGGCTTTGCCTTGTACAATTATGAGTTACATTGTTATTTCACACTGTTTGCATTCAGTTGCAGCGTATAAATCATCTAATAACTTCTTTTCACATTCGGTTCATGTACACTGATAATATGCTCACACAACACAACTTTTCTCAAGCTTTCGTAAATCAATTCCACATTACCATTACATCGACATCAACAATGAACAATGAAAAGCTTTGAATATCCTCCTTTTGTTTTAAAAACTAGACATGGAATACCAGAATTATATTCTAGATGTGGAAGTCTATCTTAAGTACCTACTTACATATATCGATACCTAGATGTCGCCACCGTCCTTATTAATAACTATCGATGTTTAACATTACATAACATTACCCTATATGTATGACCTTTGGTTTCGTCTTATTTTATACATTATACATTTTACATTTAACTTAATTCTAACATTATTTACAAGTATTTACACGTCTTTCCGCTCAGAGATGAAAGTAAAGTCTCTCTCTTCACGATCACTTCTTCGCGTATTCAACGTTTGTATTTCGGTTCTCGTCTAGACTGTTCTGGCGCCATGTTTCCAGACCTCGTGCTCGTTGTTCTTTTACTCGCGCTGTGGCGCATGTTCCACATGGAAATGGCACAGCGGGTCTCTTGCAAACAATTTTATTGGTACCATTATACTCTTGTTCGTATCAAGAATTTACGTGAAGCGGTAGTTCTTTTGGATATCACAAATTTGTTGGGTTGGTCAACCTGTTATGGCTATGCATTGTCGCAATGAAGAGTTCTTTATTGAGCTGCTATTTTTGCTGTCAAAAATTGTCATTCCTCATGGTGTGACTGAATCTGATGCTTTTATTTATTGCTGTTGTACGCAGAGTAAAACCACTTCTTGTGTTGCTTAAGTTGTGATTTCTGTAGTGCAGGTGTCTAAAATTGCTTTCTGTTCGAGATATGAGCAGACTGTCCTTTTGTCTTTTTAAAAGATCGAGTTTCTTTCCATAATGTGCAAAGAAGTCTCGTAGGTCCTATTAGTGATATTAAAAGCAAACTGACTGTACTGTGTAGTGTTAATTTAAATTTCTGTTTGTCTTCAGTTTTTGGTACTGTGAACAGCATAGTTCGAACTGTCGGCTGTTTCTAAGTTGTTTTAGGGAGTCTTCATTCCTTTTGAAAACAGTATCGGTAATAAAACAAATCCACTTCGTTCTGCTGTGACTTACCACATTACAATGTTGAATGGGAACGAAAATCGTTAGATTTGGCTACAAAATATGAAATTGTGCAGGCTTGTGAAAAAAGCAGTGTGAGCAAAAGTAAAATAGCCTGGCGGTATAATTTAACATCTTCGACTCTATTTACTATCCTTAAAAATAAGAAAAATATCAAAGACGCTTTTTAAAAGGTAGCATTCCAAGCGGGAGTAAAAAATGCGTGGTGCCGACCATGCTCATCTGGAAGATGCCCTTTTTGAGTGGTTTACCCTGAAACGAGCTGCAGAAGTTCCTATTTTAGGGCCCGTTTTAAAATCTAAGGCACAAGACTTGGCTCTCAGTCTAAATATTTCAGATTTCCGGTGCAGCAATGGATGGTTGAACCGCTTTAAAGCCAGACGTGGCATTTCACTTCACACAATAAAAGGTGAATTGGGAATTGTTGACGAAAAAGCCATCAATGACTGGCTTCCAATTCTCCATAAAATTCTTAAAAGGTACAAAGCCAAAGATGTCTACAACGCTGATGAATCTGCACTTTTCTATAATTTATTACCCCAAAGGACTCTTGCAGTGAAGGCCGACCCATGCAAAGTTGGAAAACGCAGCAAAAACAACCAAACGTTCTTTTGTGCTGCAACATAGATGGTAGTGATAAACTGAAACCGTTTGTTGTGGGCAAGTCTGCCAACCCACGAGCATTTAAAGGTGTGCGTACATTCCGTGCACGTATGAAGTGAACACGAAAGCATGGATGACATTGGCGCTTTCTAAGTAGTGGCTTCAAGCATTTGATTCGAGAATGGAATCAAAGAACAGAATAGTCGTTCTTTTTATAGACCATTGCCCTGCTCGTCCAAATGTTGAGCTATGGAATATTGAATTGGTATTCCTACCACCAAATTGTACCAGTGTGCTACAACCACTTGAGCAGGGCATATTTATACTCGTTAAATACCGCTCTCGTAGCATACTGGTCAATTCATCGATGCCTAGGCTTGAGGTAAAATGAGTACTGAAATGGAATGTACTGGAAGCTATCCGAGGTATCGCAGTGTCATGGGAAACCATATCTCCCTCTGCAATTTCGACTTGTTTCAGACACACTGGCTTCTGACAAAGTGAAACAGAAAGCGAAATTATTGAGGAGGAACTTCCTCATCTTGAAGTGCCAGGTAGCTGGAATCGTATCTCTTCTCGGCTGGATGTCACCTGTCGATTTGACGATTATGTAAAAGCTGACGAAGGTGTTCCTGCGTGCGGGGCCCTGAATGACAGTGAAATTCTTGAACTCGTTAAGACTACTAACTCACATGATGAATCCAACGAGAGTGAGGAGGACAGGGACATCACAGACGTACCAACATAGTCTGCAGTCATGAGTGCTTTAGATATTTTAAAAACATTTTATGCAGTAAATGACACATCACTAGACGATTTGGTGGCTATCCAGCTAGTGGAGAATTTTGTGATAAGGAACACTATTGCCAGCACAAAACTGAAGCAAGCGACTTTGGGCTCCTTCTTGAAGCCTCTGTAAGGTAACTACTGTATTCAAATTTAGTGTTGTGAATGGAAACTTTAAATACAAATGTAATATAGCCTAGAATACTGTAGTTTTAACTTTCATTTTGCACGGTGAAACATTTAAAATCGCTGCACTTCTTGCCAGTTTTGGTAAATGGTCCCTTGTTTGAATTATGCTGGTGTGTTTAATTTTGTATTATAAAAAGTTGTGTGTTGAAACTCAATTTATGTCCTGTCGATCAAAGAGACTTTGACAGAATTGACCATTGCAGTTCGAGTATTAACGGTGCACGCTAAGTTGCCAGGCATGCAGGGATTTGTAGGAATGTGTTGCATGTGTATGAACTGCTAAAGTATGAAACACATCTCTGCCTTTATACAGGGAGATCCGTTAAGTACCACAATAAAATGAATAAAGCGGAAGTGTACGAGAAGATAGAAGATAAATTTCTCAAGGAAGTGGACAGCTTTTATATTTATTACCTTATGATAACCTGTAAGTAAACACCATCCGCAATGTTTGATTTATGACGATCTTCGCATATTATTATTATTATTATTATTATTATTATCATCATCATCGATTTCTCCCAATATTGCGAGCAAATAACACGATCAGTATTATTATCGAATTCCTAATATGTTTTCGGCAATAAGATACGAATTTCCATTGCATTGTTGTCATGTTTTATTCAAATCTTTTGCGTAAATGCAATATAACATAACCTCTACAAATGATGTTAAGGCAGTAAATACATTACAAAAATTATGTAGAAGAATATCACAATCTTTTTCCCCTGTAAATTATGCCTTACTACATGTTTCTCTTCCTTTTAAGAATATATCACACTGCTAGTCCAATAACCACAACCGCTGATTGACATTCCTCCACATTAAAACAAAATATTTTCAAACCTTGCCAAATCTTTTCAAATATTGTCACATGTCACACCTTCAGCAATGCTGAACAGTCTTTGACAAGATTTGTAATTTTTCTTGTGAAATATTGAACTGAAAGAAAAATGTGATGGTGTACAACAGACTTTTTTTTTTTCTTTGCTAGTTGCTTTACGTCGCACCGACACAGATAGGTCTTATGGCGACGATGGGACAGGGAAGGGCTAGGAGTGTAAAGGAAGCGGCCGTGGCCTTAATTAAGGTACAGCCCCAGCATTTGCCTGGTGTGAAAATGGGGAATCCACGGAAAACCATTTTCAGGCCTGCCGACAGTGGGATTCGAACCTACTATCTCCCTAATACTGGATACTGGCCGCACTTAAGCGACTGCAGCTATCAAGCTCGGTGCAGGCATTTTTAGTCCTGTGTTTCTGAAGGCTAGATTTAAATTGAACACGATCGATCATCCATATCGATTTCTCACTATGTCCACTACCCACACTAGTGAGCTATCTCGCTCCCGAGTGTTAATCCCCGTTGACTGGTGAAAAGAAATATTCAAGTTCCAAACTAGAGAGAACATGCCTTTATAATTCTTCTTCATAAGTGCGTGAATAACGTGACCGATAGCTTTCGTTAGCTCGGTCAAAGTAAATGCTGAAATAAAAAAATGATTTCAGTAATAACTATGTAATTGGTCTTACGTACCACTAACTGCTTTTACCAGTTCTCAGAGACTCCGAGGTGCCAAAATTTAGTCCCGCAGGAGTTCTTTTACGTACCAGTAAATCTATAGACATGAGGCTGACGTATTTTAGAACCTTCAAAATACCACCGGACTGAGCCAGGATCGAACCTACCAAGTTGGGGTCAGAAGGCCAGTGCCTCAACTGTCTGAACCACTCAACCCGGCAGTTGATTTTAGTACTAGGTACAGTAAATAGATAAAAATATGATACATCTTAAGATACGATGGTATGCATCACTGATTTCAGAGGTTAGTTTATTACCACGTCGGGTAAAATTTCTGAAAGGATGTTCCCTCATAAATTTACAGTGAAATTATTATTATTATTGTTGTTGTTGTTGTTGTTGTTGTTGTTGTTGTTGTTGTTGCGGTAATATGGTGGATTGCTGAGGAGTAAGAAGGTTCGGGCGTGAGTGGGTGGACAGAGAAAAGATCAAAGCATAATTTTAAAAAAATTAAAATTTGAAATTTTATTTCTTTATTTTCTTTTCTTTTCTTTTTTCTAAGTTTGAAGTTTTATAAATAATCTGAATGAACAAAAACAAACAATAATTGAATAGAATAGCTATGAGCTCATCAGCTCAGATAACAGGAATGGCTTACGTCAAACTTCAGGTACACAATAATTTACAAAAATTCAGCTTGTAGCTCTGAAGTTATACTATTTCAAAGTGCACATTTGCTCCACTCAATTTACACTCTAGGAGACTGAGCTCCCAAATTTACTACAGCCCAACCTCTCAAAGGCACAAGTATAGTATCCAAATATTACATGAGATCACTTTAAAAACTGTGTTCACTGTCATTTCTGCTCAACAGTCTGATCCACACTTGTCTATAAATAACTGGAATTTGAACATGGGCGATAAGTGCCCATTCTGAATGGCCTAAATGTACAGAAAGAAAAGGTTAAGAAAATCGGCCGTGAACAAAATGCTACAATGCTTGCACTCCTTTTGAAACCTTTTTGGAAAAACACAAAATATCGTACATGGGCTTATGGCCCTAAGTTACAGGGCAAAGCCTATACTACAGAGGGTGACTAGATGGAGAACTATGAAGTTCCAAAATAGTGTTAAAAATTTAGAGTTTTAGAAAAATATAGTTGCCCCCATACCAAGTTGAATGGGAATTAAAAGAGGGTGAACACTCTTTATTCCCTAAGTTACATATTTCCCAGCAGGGATTTGAATAGAGGCCTTAGACTTGCCTGAAAATGTACATTTAAAAGGAGATATGGAACTTCAGAAATTTACAATAGGATGAAATTTGAAACTTGTCCCTCAAGCTAACTTTCTGAAGCTTTCACATATTTAAAATGTCTGCCATTACCTTGAGCTGGTGGGCCTTCCGACGATGGACAATGCTGGCCCTGCCTCCACTAACACCGTGTGGAGTGATGAAGAGGACAACTTGGCCCAAAAGCTCCCAGCTTTTATAGCAGAGGGGAAAGTTCCAGAACTCTCTAGGCAGAATGCCTGTACACACCCCCAATTTTAATTGGCTACAAAATATATACAAAAATTTCTGATTGGCTGATCATTTAAGGAAGAAGAAAACCGTAATAGTGCTGACAACTTCACTACAAAAAAATAAAAAACAATCTACAGACTGTTCAGGTTAATAAAAAAGTAGAACAGAATTTTCCCTTGAAAATTAATTGTCTATCCTCCCACCACATAAGTAGATAGTAGGGACATCTGAAGATTAAAGGTCAAACTTCTTCTAATACATAGTTTCAGATTGATAACACAGATGGCCTTCAAAGGCGCTGAGTTCGAATGCACGAAGGTGTACCTCCAATGTTCTTCTTTTTCTTCTTCTTCTTATTATTCCAGGACGTACATTATATTTCCATGATACGTAAATGGTGAAGAATTTTTTTCATACCTTTTCTGAAATTTAGGGAAAATTGGGTATAATGACAATCCACTATAGCGAATAAATTTTTCGCTGTTATAAATTCTCGCTATAATGGACTTCTACTGTATGTTTTCATGATACATATGAGGTTAAGTTAGGTTAAGAGACTTTGTATGAATGAAGAAAACTGAAATGTTTGCCACAGAAGCCACTGGAGTGATACTACTCAATTTTTTGAATGAATTTGAATATATGCTTTCATGGAAATCTGCGAAAACACAAGTTTTGGACAAACGGATTGCCGTTACATACCGATTTTAATGTGTGTGGGGGTTTTTTCTGACTTTTACAAAAAATCTGATGTAACTACATTCCACTATAGTGAGTAAATTTTTTTCCCTTAAGAACTCTTGCTAATTTTCATACCATACTCATTGCACTGATTTTCATGTTCCAAGATATTGGACTGCAGGCTTTCGGTACAATCCCCCATTAAGACCAAGTTGTCGGCATTGGCCAAACTGCTTACTATATTTTCACCTGACTGAATCACTCCCTGTCGCATAATACCTTTCAGCAGATGATCTGTGGAAATTATGAACAACAAAGGTGAAAGAGTACAGCCCTGTCTAAACCCTGTAAGTATCTTGAACCAAGAACTCATTCTACCATCAATTCTCACTGCAGCCCAATTTTCAACGTAAATGCTTTTGATTAATTTCAGTAATCTACCCTAAATTCCGTAGTTGCCCATTACGGCAAACATCTTTTCCCTTGGTACTCTTTCATAAGCCTTCTGTAGATCTACGAAACATAACTGTCTATTCCTCTTGTAGCATTTTTCAGTTACCTGGTGCATACTGAAAATCTGATCATAACAGCCCCTTTTGTGGTCTGCAACCACACTGGTTTTCGTCCCACTTACTCTCAACCATTGATTACACCCTCCCTTCCAAGATGCCAGTGAACAACTTGCCTGGAATACTGATCAGTGAGATACCTTGATAGTTGTTGCAATCCTTCCTGTTACCTTGCTTATAGAGAGGTTTCAGTTACTCCTTCTGTCCAATCAGAAGGTACCTTACTACCACTCCATGCTAATCTTATTACCCTATGAAGCCATTTCATCCCTGCCTTCCAACTATATTTCACCATTCCAGGTCTAATTTCATCTATTCCTGCTTCTTTATGACAATGGAGTTTACCATTCTTTCCACTTCCTCAAGCATCATTTCACCATCATTGTCCTCCTCCCCATGAGCTCAGTTATTGGTGACGACAGTAGGAAGATTTCCTCTTATGGTGAGAAGGTTTTCAAAATATTCCTTTCACCTGTCCTCTGATTCCCTAGGAACTATTATGAGTTGCCCTGGTGTACCCAAAGACACTATTCATTTCCTTTTTTCCTCCCTGTCTAAGATTCTTTATTACTGTCCAGAAAAGTTTTCCTGCTGCTTGACCTAGCCATTCCAGGTTATTACCAAAATCTTGCCACTTCTTCTTCTTGGATTCAACAACTATTTGTTTGCTCTGTTTCATTGAACTATGTTCTCTGCTTCAGTTCTTGTTTGGTGCCACTTCTGATATGCCTTCTTACAGAGGTATATGCTGGGATCAAGATGTGGGCTACCACTAGACTTAGGTTAACCCTTTTCGATAGTTGGTTTAGTGAACGTGAAGCTTTCAGCATTTTGAGCTGCAGCCAATAGCCAACGGAGAAGCCTGCCGTGTTATCGAGGCTGCTTCACAAGCTACTGCCCTGGCGTGTAGACAAGAATGGAGGAATTTCATTTTTGTTGCCTGAAGACCACTCTTTCTTGGTCCAGTAAGTGTTGCTGCTTCCAGGCCATACGTCAATATAGGTACTAGATATACTAGATCAGTGGAGATGGTAGCCTAAGGTTTAGCAAATTATAGTCCGGCTTTGTGGCTACATGGATAGAATGCTTGCCTTTGGTCCGATACCCCCAGTTCAATTTTCAGAATTGTTAATTCCCCTGGTTTGGGGACTGGGTGTTTATGATGCCTTCGCCATTCATTTTATCCTCATTAGGTCACCATCAGATGCCATGCACCATTATTATTATTATTATTATTATTATTATTATTATTATTATTATTATTATATATGTTGTATTTTACAGCAGACGTACCCATCGTTCACTGGTTGATTAGCTCCCTCAGGAGATTAGTGGAGTGGTGGTGCCCGGCCCAAGGTCACGGGTTTGATTCCAACCAACAAAAGGAACACTAAACCTGAAAGAATGTATTTCATTTTAGCAGATCTACGTATAAAAATAAAACTATATTACTCCTATAACAGCAGCCCTGCAGTGTCTTCCTACAAGGATGTAGAAGTAAACGGAAGTGAAATACCAACAATCTGTTATCTATATAATTAAGTCAGAAGTAGAGGTGAGGAATTATATAAGACGAGTAACGCATGGTTGATAGCAATGGCGATCTGATGGAACGAAGCCTAGTACAGCTATCACCCCAGTTTCAGCACCTATCGGACATACATCAAGCAAGCCACGTGAAGTGGGTCGAGGGGAGAGGGATGAGAGTCTGGGATGCAATATCAGTTCCAGATGCCTTGCTCTCAGAAATATGTGCGGCTTTTTTGTTCTTACTGCTTTCAAGTTTTGTAAATGGTACAATGTGTCAGCTGTTTACATTATAATGTGTTTTAGACTTCCATCATTCTCAATAGAGGTTTGGGCTTCACCAATAGCCTTGGTAGCCCTCAGTATACGCCACTGCCTTCTTTTTACTTTTACAAGCTGCTCACACTTCATCATTCCACCAAGATGTTCGCTTTTTCCCATCTTTACACACAGTTGTTCCTAGGCATTCCCTTGCTTTTTCTATTACAGCATCCCTGTATGCCACCCATTCTCCTTCTATATCCTGATCCTGCTTACAGTCCAATTTTTTGGAACTCTTCACTAATCATATTCATGTTCTTCTGTCTAATTTCCTCATCCTGGAGATTTTCTACACATATTCTCTCCATTGAGCAACTGACCTTGTTGATCATCCTTCTTGACAAATTGTGACTGTTCACATTCAGATGTCAACATTGCGTGACATGCCATCCTAGATACTCGCTATTCTGCTTAGAATACACCTGTAGTGCTTCCACACTAGTGCCACAACTTCAGCTGTAATACTGCCTCCCATTTGAATGTGGCATTCTGCCTGTGGGTTGGAGTACCTTCAGTTGTGAGTATGTTCACAAACATCCTAAGGGTCACCTTTCTGCTATGCATAGGACAGGTCAAGAGTCAAGATAGTAACACAGTTAAATGACACTCAAGAGTGATGCAAAACATTTTTGATGTGACATTATTATTATTATTATTATTATTATTATTATTATTATTATTATTATTATTATTATTATTATTATTATTATTATTATTATTACCTTCAACTATTGTTTATTTTATTTTAAAGGATATTAGAGTGCCTGGATTTCATCTTGGAAATGACTTTTATACATGCTGGTAATTTTACTGGCATGAGTATCTCTTATGTAAGCCCTTACAAATTCTAATTAACCAGGATTCAGTTCTGCAACTCTGACCAACAGGAGAGAAGTGTCTATTGAACTGTATGTTGATTGGTTATTTTTAAATTTCAGTTATTTTAAGATCTGTTTAATAGTAGTAGAATCCAGTAATTTCAAATGGAATGATGGACTAGAGTACAGTTTTTGAATAGGATAAATTTTGTGACTCTTGTTTATTCCAATTTATCTTGACTGACTTACTGTACAGGTTCCTGGTTTACCACCACAGATAAATGCAGAAGGTGGGTGTGTTATGGTGAATGCGAACAACAGTAATGTCAGAACCAGCTCTGCTCAACCATTACTTAATAATGTCTCTCGGACATATCTACTGAGGTAAGTTTTAAACAGTCCTGGCTGAGATGTTTGTCATTATTTGTTATTTTCTGTAAATTTGATTTAATAGCTGGTTACAGTGTAAATTTTTTTTCTTTGTTGAAATCAGATGAAACCAAATCAAGTTGAATCTACTTTGAAGTATTTTTGCTCAGAACATTTCATAGAACTTTTGAAGATCATTGTTGTGTTCAGACTAAAATTGCAAACATTCTGACAATTTTCTTAGCTGTATTTCTTGTCC
Organism: Anabrus simplex; assembly: GCF_040414725.1. Taxonomy (NCBI): domain Eukaryota; kingdom Metazoa; phylum Arthropoda; class Insecta; order Orthoptera; family Tettigoniidae; genus Anabrus; species Anabrus simplex. The sequence goes on along the minus strand of NC_090266.1, from coordinate 169,528,709 downwards.
CATCTGTTGGTAATCAATAACATTTTGAATTTTTTTCTTCTATATCTGCATATGTTCTTCACTTTAATGCACATTTTCTTAGTTTGATTTATTTATCTCCAAGCAGTCTGTCAATATCTTACCTATTATATGTCTTGTTACAAGACCTAAGTCTCAGATAGTGGTATCTCCAGCTGCCTCTTCTGATTCCTAGTGTTATTCTCTTGTCAACGTTTCTACCACACACATCCGTAGAGATTGGTCATCTACTGGCCGACTTGGCTACACGGTATACAGTAGATCATGTAGCTGTACGCTTGCATTTGGAAGATTGTGTTCATACACTCGATGAAGATGGTTTTCTGTGATTTTCTGTTTCCAAACCAGATAAATGCAGGGACTGTACCTTAATGCCAGGGCTGTTACCTTCCCAGTCCTAGCCTTCTCTTGTCCTAGTACACCAGCATTTTTTTATATATTAGTGCATTGTTAATCCACTAGCAAAAGAGAAAGATACTCTATAGCCCCATCATCAAATATTTGTGATGTTGGTTTGTGTTCTTTTTTGAATGCATTCTTTAGACCTAGCAATTTGATACCCAGAAGATTCTTATTGTTATTTTCAACTCTGCATTCAACTTGTAAAAACATGTTTCAGCAGGGAAATGTGTTTTTAAGATCTTTCTCATCATTGCCTTTGCAGCTTTAGTGAAATGTTTTCTTAACTCCTAAAATATTTAACAGTTTAATGATTTCAGTCTTCAAAGGATTCATTTGAATTTCAACTCTACATTGAAGTTTGTTGAATATGTTCCAGAAATGAAATGTGTGCTTTAAAGTAATTCTGAGAATCGCTGGACTTAGTTTGTTGATTTTAAAAATATTTAATATGTGCTTTAAAACCATTTTGAACTTGGTATCACATGCTTGAGCCTGAGATATTTCAGTGTTATGCATTTATTTCTCTGTATGGTTGTACAGTTATATATGTAGCCAGTCATGTTGTTTGTTTACCAAAGTAAATCCAATCTATCCTTAACTTCATTGAAATATGTTCCTGTAAATATATATATAGCTAATGTAGGCTGTAGCCTTGCTGGTCTATTATACAGGTAAACATGATGGCATATTCACAGAGTTTTTTTAATGCAGCATGGGTCATGTAGCTTGCATTTGGATGGTATTTCTCCTGAAAAATGAGTTGTCATAGGATGCAATGGCACTGCTGTTAATACAGGTTGGAAAAACGGTCTGATTCGCCAAATCGAAATAAATTTGCGGAAATCTTTACAATGGGTAGTTTACCTTCCCCATTTCAATGAACTGCCATTCCGGTATCTGTTTCATTACCTAGACAGTAAATCAGCAGGTCTGAAATTTTTGAGAGGGCCACTCGGTGAAAAGCTAAGTGGCTGTGAAAAACACCCAGTGATTGGCTTCAAGATTATTGGTTATCAGATCCCCACAATAGACAGAAGCATACTAAGTAAGGATCAGCAATATCTACTCTATATTTCCTTGGCAATAAAGTCAGGAAACTGTAAAGAGGATTTGGCTGTACGAGATCCTGGTGCCTTGTCACACTCAAGGTGGTTAACAACAGCAAATCAGACTTTCAGATTGTACTTAAGTGAAGAAAGTCCCACATCTGAACTTCAAGAAATAATTGTATTTCTTTTGAAGTCATACATGCCAGTGTGGTTTAGTATTAAAACAAGTAAATACTTGACAGAGGGACTGAAATTTGTGTACCAATCAGTATTAATCTTCAAGGTACCTGCCTGAAAATTTATGTAATATTGTCAACCCTATGATCAAACGAAATGGCTTTTTCACTCATTCAGAAAATTAAATGTTAGCCATGAGACAAGATAATACAAAACACCTAAGAGACCTCGGACTTTGACGAATTCTAAAGTTTTCTAAGTTGTATCAAAAGACAAAAACTATCAGAACATTCTTGCTGCCAAAATTCAATTTCATGGCTCAAGACTACTCTGAAATAATTAACTGGATGGACTGTGATTTATCCTCTCCCCCCATTATTGAAGGATATCGGTGATGATGAGATAAAATTACATATTTAAAGTGACTCAGTCCCTAATTTGGATATAACATTCAAGACATTCCCAGTTCACACACAGGCAGTTAAACAATGTGTGAAACCCGTGACAGAAGCCTCAGGAAATGTTTGCAGAGCTGAGTGTAGGGATGGTTTTTTATCAGAATGACTCTGTCAAGGTCAACCATGCCTAACTGTGCCCATAAATCAGATTTCAAAGTACCTTCAGCTAAGATTGAAAACAGGGATGTTCAGTTGTTCTACTTGAGTTGGTTTTCAGTAAAAAATTGTTTATAAATATTATTAATGTTCTAAAATAGTTTGCTTTTAAACATTTAAGCTTGTATTTAATAAAGAAAAATCATGCTAGTTGTTATATTTTTTCTCTCTGAACTGTGATCTACCTTTATTTGTAAATTGTTTTCGAAATTTCATAAACTTTTAATGCAGTGAGGGACTGGAAGATGTTGATGGATTTAAATAATATTTAAGCATTATTTTCTGTGGTTCTATTACATAAGAATTTGAGCTGTTATATTTGGGAAGAGGCTAATTTAAAAATATTTAAAATTATTGTAAATGTGTGAATTTTTCCATATTTCAGCAAACTTTAGAGCACATGCGCAACCAGAAGATATAAACTGATTTTTTTTACCCCTATTTATTCCCTCCAATTCAAAACTTTCCTGCAGTATAACGACTTGAAGATTTAAAAAATTAAAATTTTTTCGGCCCGCCCTAATATGTAGTCCAGCAGATTATTTTACGTACAGTTTATCTTATCTACGTGTTACGCTATACAAGTTGTGTAAGTATTCTGCAGTGCAGAACTCGGTACACAGCACAAATTACTGGTCATAAAAAATGCAGTTTAGGACAATGGTGGGAAAATCAAAGAAGTACTGAAGAATAAATGTTGGACAGCCAGTATCCTGTATTCGAGTGATAGTGGGTTTGAACCCCACTATCGGCAGCCCTGAAGATGGTTTTCCATGGTTTACAATTTTTACACTAGGCAAATGCTGGGGCTGTACCTTATTAAGGCCACGCCTGCCTCCTTCCCACTCCTTGGCCTTTCCTGTCCCATCGTTCACCATAAGACCTATCTGTGTCGGTGCGACTTAAAGCAACTTATAATAAAAAAATAAAAGAAAATTGGAGTTAAGGAATGAAGAAAAGAGAGAATTGTTTGCAGCTTAAATAATATGGCAGAAAGAACTACAGATATAAATAATCTAGAGGCAGTGTGAAAAGCATTTAAAGAAAGTATATTACAGACAGCTGAAGAAGTCGGTGGGATAAGATTGGTAGATGGAATGTAAAAACGGATATGATGGTGGAATGAAACTGTTAAAGTTGCCATTAAAAAGACGAAAGATACTTTGAGGATATATAGCGCCTTTTGAAAGACATGAGGATTAGGAGATCCATGTGGAGGCAAGAAATGGAGTCATGTTAAAAAGGCAAAAAAAGCTGAAGGGAAGAATTTGAAAATGAAATAGAAAACAACTTCACAGGTAACAACTGAAGATTCTAGACTTGAATTATTATAGAGAAGCACTTAAAGACGGAAAAGCTGACTATTCAGATAATAACCGTGGAAACCTGAAGAAACAGGTGATGATATTAAAGAAGCTGAAATAACAGAGGCTATACCAAGTATGAGAATGTGGAAAACACCAGGTCCTGATGATGTAATTCCAGAGATGATTGAATATGGTAGAACAAAGACCTTGTAATTACTGATGGCATTTCCTCCTCTTTCCAGTCTAATTGGAACAAAGCTAAGTGTTTGGGAGCATATCATCATCATCCTCATACATAAGAAAGGAAGCACAACTAATTGCCTAAACTATTGTGCCAAATGCCTCTCCTGTGTAGCATGTAAATTGTTTTTTATTTTATTTCATTTCAATATAGGCACCTGAGCCAAGGCTCTTCTTGGTGCAATACAAATAAATGACAATGGCAGCTATATTCACAATCTGATTACAAAATAAAATACAGTAAGTATATAATTTAACATGGTGTAAGAGATAAGATAGGACAAAGCTTCCTAACCATAATTACCATACTACTTCAGGTATTTAGTTACATTACTCTTGAAGATAGATAACGTTGGTAACATTTTTATATTTTTTGGAAGCGAGTTATACATAGTTATAGAAAAATGCCAAAGAGAGTTTTGACCATAACTAGTGGAATGAATCTGATTGTAGTGAATATTATAAATAATTCTTGTTTCATAATTATGAATCTGTGTACACATGGATTGTTGAAGAGCATCTTCAACAGCATCTTGAACAAGAGCTAGAGAAAGAACAAAGTGATCTTAGAACTTAGTCCTCTGTTATTCATGATTTTCATGGACCAGGTGATAAAGCAGTTTAGAAGAAGAACAAAGAAATTTAAAGTGGGCAACTGGCAGTAAAGCCCTGTGTATCTGCAGAACCCCCTGTGGGGGGGACAGTAGAATACACCCATGATATCCTCAGTCTGTTGTAGGAGGCTACTAAAAGGGGCCGTGGGGGCTCAACTTGGGAGTGTGGAATGGCGACCATGGGGCCCTTGGCTGAGTTCTGGCATTGCTTCCACTTGTGCCAGGCTCCTCAATTTCATCTATCCTATCGGACCCCCCTTGGTCATTTTTTGTTCTCTTCTGACCCCAAAGGTATTAGGTTTATGAGGTCTATGGAGTCTTTGTCACGCTCATTGTGGCACTTGTCTACCTTTGGCCAATACCTTACTTTTTCAAAGTGGATTCGAACCCCACTGTTAGCAGACCTGAAGATGGTTTTCCATTTTCACACCTGGTAAATGCTGGGGCTGTACCTTCATTAAGGCCACGGCCGCTTCCTTTCCACTCCTAGGACTTTCCTGTTCCATTTTTCCCCTGTGATTAGTGTTAATAGAGGATGGTTGTCCAGTTGTACTTCCTGTTAAAATGGTAATCACCACCACTGTACCTGCAGAGCTTGAAAATGACATTGTCTTATTTAACAGCAATCCCCAAGATACAGGAGGCAGTAATAGAGTGGGCAAGTGCACTTGAAGGACTTCACGTTAATACCTTGTATAACAAAGCAATGAAAGTAATTATGGTCGGAGGCGAGAAAGAAGATATCACCATCAACTGAAAGGGAGAACAACTGGAGCTAGTTAGTTCTAAACTATCCAAAGGTGCCAAGGTTGAACATGAAATGAATAATATCACCTATTACCAGCTGAATCAGCAAGAAAGAAGTGTCACAGAAGACAAAGCTTCAGATCTATAAGACTGTGTTCTTGCCCACTTTATTATATGGCTCTGAGACTTGGACTACAGGAATGAAGCATGTCAGCAGAGTAACAAGCTGAGAAATGAAACACCTACATCACGGCCGCTTCCTTCCCACCCCTAGCCCTTTCCTGTCCCATCGTCGCCGTAAGACCTATCTGTGCTGGTGCAATGTGAAGCAAATATTAAATAAAAAATAAAAGTTTTTGGAGTGTTGGATCCCTTCCATTTTTCCAGAAAAGTATGACACAACATGCTTTCTCGTATGTTCTCGAGTCTCTCCAGTAACGTATATACAAATGAATAGAACATTCTGTAAAATGCAAGTGACGAATCCCCCAAGCTAGGGCTGAGTCTCAACAGATCGCAGCGTGGCATCTGCTCTACCGAGTACAACACCCCGCCCGGTACCTAAGTCGTCTACAGACGATTCCGAGTCCCGAAATCGAACAGAGGTATACCCATGATCGACCGCTAGGAGCAGGCGGACGGAAGGGATAAATCCCGACACGACCGCCAGATTTGCTCCATTCGGCAAAGTCACAGGGCCTGTACGGCGCGCCCCACTGACGAGACGCGCCTAGTAAAGTTACATTGTTTGGAGCCTTTCGACTCACGGGACTCCCGAGAGATATCGTTGCCAACATTGGCTAGAAGGGATTCGGCCTTAGAGGCGTTCAGGCTTAATCCCACGGATGGTAGCTTCGCACCACCGGCCGCTCGACCGAGTGCGTGAACCAAATGTCCGAACCTGCGGTTCCTCTCGTACTGAGCAGGATTACTGTCGCAACGACCAGTCATCACTAGGGTAAAACTAACCCGTGGTGCATTGTTCTAGACTCTTAACCCTGTGTTGCACAACATTACATTAGATTTATACGTCATATTTACAGGTAATAATAAATTATATACTATTAATTACATGTTCTTACATTAATTAAAGTCGTATTAATAAACATGCTTGGTGGGTAGAGAAAATATGGAACAAAGCCATAAGAGAAGGGCTTGGGGTGATATCTGTAGTGGATGACCTTGATGGGTTGTCACACAAATGGTTTAGTCACCTGGTCCATATGGATGCTGAAAAGAAATCTAAGCAATTGTTTGAGGCTGGATGTGAGGGAACCAGAAGAAAGGGACATCCATGCATGAATTGGAATCAGATGGCCAGTGAAATTGCGAAGTACAAGGGAAAAACTCATATGAATTAAGGCAATTGGTACAGGACAAAACACAGTTCTGAAAATGATTGGAATGCCTGATGCCGAGAGGAGGAGGAGGAGGAGGAGGAGGAAAGAAGAAGAATAAGAATAAAGTGGTTCTAGGGTATGCCAGGACAATGCTTCCCAGACCATGACACTCACCACCATCAACCAGCTGAACTTCAACAGTTCGACAAGGGGATGCAGCTTTATTATTTACTGCTAATGCGGACCCAACCATCTGCATGGTTCAATGGAAAACTGGACTTACCGCTCCAGACAATCTTTCACATGTCCAAAATCCATCGACACCTTCCCTTAGCCCATATGGGGCATTAATAATGATGAGGGATCAGCTGGGGCACCCATGGTGGTCTACGGCTATGGAACTATCGTATTCACAAAGATGCATACACGAGATGCTGTCAGTTGTGTACACTGTTTCATTTACAAATGATATACACATTAATAGTTGCACATCAGATGAACCACCATTTTGAACTCAATCGACTGGCACATTAGCTTGTCAACCAGTTACGGAACACACAACATAACCACTTCCACGGCAAAACCACAACATGAGTTCATACACTTACCTTGACTAATGATGCTCACTAATAACTAAACAACCCAAGACCATCCTTTACATACCTTGCCTTGTCAAGCTTCCAGAAAAGTATGACACAACATGCTTTCTCATATCTTCTGGAGTCTCTAATAACGTATATACAAATGAATAGAACATTCTGTAAAATGCAAGTGACCAAGATGCGTTGTTCTAGACTCTTAACCCTGTGTTGCACAACATTACATTGGATTCATACGTCATATTTACAGGCAATAATAAATTATATACTATTAATTACGTGTTCTTACATTAATTAAAGTCGTATTAATAAACGTTCAGCAGAAGTATCGTGACATAACCTCACATGTTCTGTTACACAAGACGGTTCATACAACGCACAAATAATAAATGATACGACCACGATTTATACAAAATGTCTGTTCTGACAGCCTGTCATACATAACTAAGTAAATAATAATAATGTATGTATGTTTAGTCCTCAGCCCAAAGGCTGGTTGGATCCTTAACAGCTCTGCCATCAGCTGTCATAGATGGCCTAGGCATCACTGAAGAGGCATACTAGGGAAATGAAGAGTGAGGTAGTTTCCCGTTGCTTTCCTCACTGAGCCAGAAGTTGCTATTACATATCAGTCTGCCAAGCCCACCGAAATGCATGACCAACCGACCCTATGAGCAATATTTTCACACCATTCATAGCAGGGACTGGCTGCAGAAGGAATGGCATTACTAGCATCACTCATACCTCAGTCACTTTCATTTTGTCAAAGCCAAGGATAAAGCTGAGACAGATCAATGAAAGTAACAAAATTGCTCTAGCCCAGACCAGAAGACATAGTGCACTGTAAACACTAGGTCCTGCCAGCAAAGGCACATAATAATAATAATAATAATAATAATAATAATAATAATAATAGATGTAAACAACTTCACAAATTGAAATACCAGTGTATATAGCCACTCCTCATAAATAATAATAATAATAATAATAATAATAATAATAATAATAATAATAATAGTAATAGTAATACCACATACTAATCGAGCTTGAAATTTTCACTATTTACCCATGGGTTTAGAGAATTATTTCCAAGTTGTACTAGTCCATTACACACTTGCATCAGAACCCTATTCATTGCAAGACACATGGCATGGTTTGCCAAAATTTCTTGAACTTACCTGCTGTTGTACAAATGAGTTGCATTTTCTACTGTGTCGAGAAACCTGTCAAAATATTTGATACTTCCATCTCAGACCAGTTACACATGGCCAAACTTTGTGCAATCTGCTGAAATTCTGTCTTTATCTCCATTTGTGGTATGCTCTTGACAGGGTGGCATGGGTTCAGCCAACTATGTTTCCACAGTCAAAGACACTGAATTCACCCTTTCATCCATGACTGGTGAACTGTTGCCTCCTCCTGTGTGCAATCGGCATTCTATCTGAGAGCCGATCTTAACATAATCACCACGTGGTATCGCATAATTGCTGACGAGATGTCACATGGTGCGTGTTCCTATTGATCACTCAGCATAGTGTGTCTGTGTTGTGCATTATCTGTCTCTGTCTCCTGTCCCCTGGATGTTGCTTTAGGCTACTGTGTGATCTTCTTGCTTGACTGCATCATCTTCAATTTCAGGAGGTTAACAATATGAATACTATAAGTTTCAGGAACTCATACATCGAAGGGTTAACCATTCTAAATGTTGTGTAATTATGGTGAACAGATTGCTTGACTGTAAATTGTATATGTGTGTGTGTGGGGGGGGGGCTTTTATGTAGTTCTAAAATTCAAAATTTGATAGAGGTATATGTGATTGTTGAAATGTCAGTATATCCTGACAGAACAATTCTGAAATTTGGAGGTAAGACTGTGAAAAAGCAGTCTGCTTTTGTGGATGTGCCTGCTGGAAGATTTTATCACATTCTAACAAAACTTAAGAATTTAAATTTTCTGTTTTAGTGTAAACCAGCTGATTCGTCAACATTCAGAGCAAACTGCAGCAACCTTCATTTATCTGCCACCTCCTCCTTCACTTCCTATTTGGGAAGAACGAGAAGTTTATCCTCAGTTTCTACAATTGCTCACTGAACTTACTGCAGATCTGCCTCCAACAATATTGGTTCATGGTGTTAGTGCTGTTACATCTACTACACTTTAATTTGATATTCACTCTTGTGAGAAGTACTGTGCAGATTTGACATAACTCGTGTACCAAGAGAGGCTTGTTTATATGGGGATATCACTCAAACATGTCATTTTTTGTTTCTTTTTCTTTCCTTTTTATTTGGCTTAAAACATCTCTTTTTGTTTTTTAGAAGTGTGTGCATTCATAAATCTTCACAATATCCCCATTGCATTGAGCTTCATATTACTAAGCTAAGGAATGATCCCATATTAATCACCATACCTCAGATAATATTTATAATATTGCTCTTTATATATCGACCTTGCTTTCATAATTGCAAATTGTAAGTCTGCTCAGAAGCTACATGCAATGGTTAACTTTTTTCTTGTGATATGCTGAGTTAATGGAATTAATTTCTAGAATTGTAATTGAAATTGATCTATAATTGAATGGTGAAGGCAGTGGAATAGGTGCATAATTTCATAAGTTTAAGAATCTCAGGAAGGAGCACTGTTTAGTAGGAACTGCATTATTAATGAATATAAATTTGTTGTGACATGGAACACCACTGGTGAGGTTGGTGAGAGTTACTGTTATTTTGTATTTTAAAAATCAATTTGGGACCCCAATTAGGAATTTTAAGTGTATTAGAACTTAAAAGTATTTTTCATTGGTCTAGCTCACAAAATCATGTCTGCAGGAAGACTATGCATAATATCCATAATACACCTGGTATTTGTACTTTTGCATGAACTTATTGGTGTATTATTTTTTAGGAGAAATAAGGTAAAGGCAGAAAATGTATTAAAACTAGTTAGAAAAAAATGTAATATGTTATGTAGAAATCTGCAGAGGCTTATTATTATTATTTTACTTCTGTTTATTAACCAAATATTGAATGTTGTGAAAGAGTGTCTTAATTTCATATTACCAGTTTACAGATTTCATAATGTAGTTCAGTCAGGAAAGCTCACTCAAAAGTTGAGACTAAGGTCATCTCTTTTTCTTACTGCCATAAGATAAATGTAAATTAAAATGCGTCTTTCTGTTCCAGAATAATTATCGATCACTTTCTTCAGTGCACTGCTTTGGTGTACGACTGAATTCAGTTGGGTACCGGTAACAGAAGTAGGCTAGTAAGTGGTAGAATCGGTAGTCATGCCATCTAACATGGCTATATTTTTACAAAAGGTGGGAATAATCTCCTGAAATATAACTCTCTTGTATTCATTTAAAATAAAAGGAATCATATAATTATTTTGAATTTTTGGACAAAATGTGTAGCAGCAAGGGAAACTAGGGTAATTGCTCTGAGTTAGAATTCCATCCTGACAAAATGAAATGATTTTTCTTTTCATTTTCTTTAAGGAGGCTTTGGGTTTTAAATAGAAAGTGGAATACGTATTCTGTCTTTTGAATATTTTACTCAGTACATGTTCTTGACATTACTCATTGTTGGTGTTCAGTGCTTGCATGAATATTGATTAAGCAGATCAGTTTTTATCCTTAGTTTGATATCAGAGTACCATTGTATAATATCTAACACATGCAGCATACAGATGGAACAATGAAACTATCATTGTTCTATGAGCTTTATAGTATTTTATGGATCTTCATACATGTCCATGTCCTATGCAAGTGTTGAAAGGCATAAGCTTAGTTCAGTGCTCCTTACTACAGACAGGGCTGAAACAATGAACCACTAGCTTGGTAATTTAGCAGAGGCCTCACTGTGATTCACATATTGTTACAAATGCGAAAATTTTATTTGTAGCTTAAGTTTGGAACTGGTGGTGGCTTCTTTGGATACATATGTTCTTATTAAACATGTGTTTTCACCCCTGTCTTTGTTCATGAATTTTGAATTCCAAAAGTATGTGTTGGTTTCATACTCATAATGGCAATCTTCATAAAGAAATGAGTTATTTCTAAATCTCGTCAGTATTTTTCATGCTTTAAGAAATTGCTTTAAGTTACTCCTATACATTAACCCTCAACCACAGACATGCATAATGAGTCATTAATGTAGATGAGCAGCCTCTGACGCCACTACTGTCTTAAGTAATTTTGTCCACACAAGAAGAAACCAGTGGATATTAAATTTGTTGTGTGGTGTTTTTTAATATATCTTTGCCCAATTAATAAAAGCAGGCATATAATTATTGCAATCTTAATTAATAATATTATAAAATCTCATTCTCATGGTAACTACCTCTTTCAAATGCACAACTAGGCTACACATATAGATTTATCAGTGAAATTGAGCAGTGACTCAAATTAGTGGAATAATATACATTCAGTGATGAAATGAAATAAAAATTGAACTAAAAACTATCTGTGAAGGTACTTGTTTAGCATACACTGTAAGAACAAGTCAAACAACTGTGCCAATGCAGAAGTGTGGTCTGCATGACTGTTGGCAGTATGCTATGTCTGATAAAGTAGCTGGTCACCATTAAGTACACTGTGCAACTGGGTTCCCAGTAGAAAATAGATGCACACTCACGTTCATGAAGTAGATGGAATGGGTTGGTTTATATATTTGAATATTTGGGGCAGTCTGCGAGGGTTGAGGGTTAAGACTTCTTTTAGAAGTAGTACGTATTAGTATTTATAAGAAAGTCATGTTAATTCATACGAGTTCATCTTTATTTCATGATATCAGTGCTGAATTGAGTTTTACTGTCTTATTTGTAGTTCTGTGATAATTATTTTATTTTTTTCACCATGACATTATACCACCTGGAACTCTTGTATTTTTCAATTATTTTTAATCAGTATACTGTACTTTAAAATGTGATTTAATATCTTTTTAATAATATGTGAATACTTATTTATTTTATCTCTCCCACCATGAAACTTGTTGACATCTGTATTTATATGTAATCTGTATAAGATTTAGTTGTCTTTGCATGCAAAGAATGCTGTAAGATTTTTTTTGAGTTAGTTGCTATCAAATTTGAGAAAAGGTGGCAGCTTGTAATATAACTGAGTGTGCGAGTCTCATATTTTGTGAACATTTATCACTGCAATCAATGGCATGACCTAAGTGAAAAAATAAAACTTTTTTTATATATAACATATCTTAGATACGTGTTCATATGCTGAAATACTGTAATGACTTTGTTGAGTGAATGAACATGTTGAAGCATTTTCTTGGAAGTTTTAACATGTCTCAGACACATGCCAAACTCTCTTCCCTTGCATCCAGCCCTGTGATTTCTCTCATGGAGGTATAATAATAATAATAATAATAATAATAATAATAATAATAATAATAATAATAATAATAATAATAATAATAATAATAATCAATTTAAGCAAGCCTCGGACCTATGGGAGTAACGGAGTCCCACTCCCATTTGACAGGCGAGGGACTCCTTGGAAACAACTTGGCGAACGAAATGGAATTCGATGGGGAGCTATCAACATTAATGGGGCTTATGGAAGAAAGAAAGTAGAACTGGCTGAGTCAGCAAAAAGGATGAATTTGGATGTGCTAGGAGTAAGTGATATTCGGGTAAGGGGAGATAACGAGGAAGAGATAGGAGATTATAAAGTGTACTTGACAGGTGTTAGAAAGGGAAGGGCAGAATCTGGGGTAGGGCTCTTTATCAGGAATACCATTGTACGCAACATAGTTTCTGTTAGGCACGTAAATGAGCGAATGATATGGGTAGATTTGTCAGTTGGAGGAATTAGGACTAGAATTGTGTCCGTGTATTCACCATGTGAGGGTGCAGATGAGGATGAAGTTGACAAGTTTTATGAAGCATTGAGTGACATCGTGGTCAGGGTCAACAGCAAGGACAGAATAGTGCTAATGGGCGATTTCAATGCGAGAGTTGGGAATAGAACTGAAGGATACGAAATGGTGATTGGTAAATGTGGGGAAGATATGGAAGCTAATGGGAATGGGAAGCGTTTGCTGGACTACTGTGCTAGTATGGGTTTAGCTGTTATGAATACATTCTTCAAGCATAAGGCTATTCACCGCTACACATGGGAGGCTAGGGGTACCAGATCCATAATAGACTATATCTTAACAGACTTTGAATTCAGGAAATCTGTTAGGAATGTACGAGTTTTCCGCAGATTTTTCGATGATACAGACCACTATCTGATCTGTAGTGAACTAAGTATCTCTAGGCCTAGGGTAGAGAAAGTGAAATCAGTCTGCAAACGAATAAGGGTAGAAAATCTCCAGGACAAGGAAATTAGACAGAAGTACATGGATATGATTAGTGAGAAGTTTCAAACAGTAGACAGTAAGCAGGTTCAGGATATAGAAAGTGAATGTGTGGCATACAGGGATGCTGTAATAGAAACAGCAAGGGAATGCCTAGGAACAACTGTGTGTAAAGATGGGAAAAGGCGAACATATTGGTGGAATGATGAAGTGAGAGCAGCTTGTAAACGTAAAAAGAAGGCTTATCAGAAATGGCTCCAAACAAGGGCCGAGGCAGACAGGGATTTGTACGTAGATGAAAGAAACAGAGCGAAACAAATAGTTGTTGAATCCAAAAAGAAGTCATGGGAAGATTTTGGTAACAACCTGGAAAGGCTAGGTCAAGCAGCAGGGAAACCTTTCTGGACAGTAATAAAGAATCTTAGGAACGGAGGGAAAAAGGAAATGAACAGTGTTTTGAGTAATTCAGGTGAACACATAATAGATCCCTGGGAATCACTGGAGAGGTGGAGGGAATATTTTGAACATCTTCTCAATGTAAAAGGAAATCATCCTGGTGGTGTTCCAAACAGCCAAGCTCATGGGGAGGAGGAAAATGATGTTGGTGAAATTATGCTTGAGGAAGTGGGAAGGATGGTAAATAAACTCCATTGTCATAAAGCAGCAGGAATAGGTGAAATTAGACCTGAAATGGTGAAGTATAATGGGAAGGCAGGGATGAAATGGCTTCATAGAGTAGTAAAATTAGCATGGAGTGTTGGTAAGGTACCTTCAGATTGGACAAAAGCAGTAATTGCACCTATCTATAAGCAAGGGAACAGGAAGGATTGCAACATCTATCGAGGTATCTCATTAGTATACCAGGCAAAGTATTCACTGGCATCTTGGAAGGGAGGGTGCGATCAGTCGTTGAGAGGAAGTTGGATGAAACCCAGTGTGGTTTCAGACCACAGAGATGCTGTCAGGATCAGATTTTCAGTATGCGCCAGGTAATTGAAAAATGTTACGAGAGGAATAGGCAGTTGTGTTTGTTTCGTAGATCTAGAGAAAGCATATGACAGGGTACCGAGGGAAAAGATGTTCGCCATACTGGAGGACTATGGAATTAAAGGTAGATTATTAAAATCAATCAAATTGTTTGACAATTGGGCTTCAGTGAGAATTGATGGTAGAATGAGTTCTTGGTTCAGGGTACTTACAGCGTTTAGACAAGGCTGTAATCTTTCACCTTTGCTGATCGTAGTTTACATGGATCATCTGCTGAAAGGTATAAAATTGCAGGGAGGGATTCAGTTAGGTGGAAATGTAATAATAAGCAGTCTGGCCTATGCTGACAACTTGGTCTTAATGGCAGATTGTGCCGAAAGCCTGCAGTGTAATATCTTGGAACTTGAAAATAGGTGCAATGAGTATGATATGAAAATTAGCCTCTTGAAGACTAAATTGATGTCAGTAGGTAAGAAATTCAACAGAATTGAATGTCAGATTGGTGATACAAAACTAGAACAGGTCGATAATTTCAAGTATTTAGGTAATGTGTTCTCCCAGGATGGTAATATAGTAAGTGAGATTGAAGCAAGGTGTCGTAAAGCTAATGCAGTGAGCTCGCAGTTGTGATCAACAGTATTCTGTAAGAAGGAAGTGAGCTCTCAGACGAAACTGTCTTTACATCGGTCTGTTTTCAGACCAACTTTGCTTTATGGGAGCGAAAGCTGAGTGGACTCAGGATATCTTATTAATAAGTTAGAAGTAACAGACATGAAAGTAGCAAGAATAATTGCTGGTACAAACAGGTGGGAACAATGGCAGGATGGTAATCGGAATGAGGAGATAAAGGCTAATTTAGGAATGAGCTCAATGGATAAAGCTGTACACATAAACCGGCTTCGGTGGTGGGGTCATATGAGGTGAATGGAGGAGGATAGGTTACGTAGGAGAATAATGGACTCTGCTGTGGAGGGTAAGAGAAGTAGAGGTAGACCAAGACGACGATGGTTAGACTCTGTTTCTAAAGATTTAAAGATAAGGGGTATAGAACTAAATGAGGCCACAACACTAATTGCAAATCGAGTATTGTGGCGATGTTTAGTAAATTCACAGAGGCTTGCAGACTGAACGCTGAAAGGCATAACAGTCTATAATGATTATGTATGTATAATAATAATAATAATAATAATAATAATAATAATAATAATAATAATAATAATAATAATAATAATAATAAAAGCCTTCCAGCTGAATTTTGTGTCTGAATGTGAAGATTTTGATTTTAGCATGATACTTTTTTTTTTGCAACATGGGAGGCCAGGTACATTACTTAATTTTATGTAATTGTCTTTTGAGTTTACTGTATTCAGTTTCAAAGAAAAACCTACCTAAATTTGTAATGTGGCCCAAAATCTTTTGCATTGGATAGTATGACAGTCATATTGTCTTGTTTTACTTTGCTTAAACCAAAACAGGTATCATATCTAGTACCATTCTATATTCAGTCTTCAGCCCTAAGGCTGGTTGGATCCTCAACAGCTCCGCCATCAGCTGTCATAATAGATGGCCTAGGCATCACTGAAGAGGCGTACTAGGGAAATGAGGAGTGAGGTAGTTTCCCGTTGCTTTCCTCACCGGGCCAGAAGTTGCTGTTGCACATCAGTCTGCCAAGCCCACTGAAATTCATGCACCAACCAGCCCTATGAGCAACATTTTCACACCATTCATAGCAGGGACTGGCTGCAGAAGGAATGGCATTACTAGTATCGCTCATACCTCAGTCACTTTCATATTGTCAAAGCCAAGGATAAGACAGAGACAGATCAATGAAAGTAACAAAATTGTTCTAGCCCATACCAGAAGACATAGTGCAGCGTAAACACTAGGTCCTGCCAGCAAAGGCATCTAGTACCATTGGGCTATGAAAATTAGATTTAAAGCAGACAACATTAGTTTGAGATGTGTTCTACAAATTTCTTGATTACCATAGTTCTCTCTCTTTTATTTTCTCCGCACTGTAAGAAGCGACTAAAAGGTGCAATCAAGGGGTGATGAAATTGGAACCATGCGATTACTTGTGATTAGTACCATTAAATGACCGAGCTCGATAGCTGCAGTCGCTTAAGTGCGGCCAGTATCCAGTATTCAGGAGATAGTAGGTTCGAACCCCACTGTCAGCAGCCCTGAAAATGTTTTTCCGTGGTTTCCCATTTTCACACCAGGCAAATGCTGGGGCTGTTCCTTAATTAAGGCCACGGCCGCTTCCTTCCCAGTCCTAGCCATTCCCTGTCCCATCGTCGCCGTAAGACCTATCTGTGTCGGTGCGACGTAAAACAACTAGCAAAAAAAAAAAAAAAAAAAAAAAAAGTACCATTAAATGAGGAACACCATGGGTCAACGTTACTTACAATTAGTACCATTATGTTAGGAACACCATGGGTCTGGGCATTGCCTCCGATTAGTACCATCATGTGTATTCCACTGAGGTGGGGAAACGGGGGCTCGGCACACGGACAGGCGTCCTTGCAGGAGGAGCTGTCGTGTTGAATTGCATTGGTTCCCATGTTCAGAACGGGTCTGCATTCCCTATGAGTAGTACCAGCATACGAGGAACACCAGGGGTCTGTGTTACGTGTGGGTGGTACCACAATGTGTGATACACCGTGGGTCTACATTGCCTATGATTAATACCACTATGTGAGCAACACCTCTAGTATACATGGCCTGTTATTAGTTTCACTATGTGAGGAACACCACGGGAATACCGGCGCCCGTGATTTAGTCCCACTAAGTTATGAACACCATAGGTCTGCGTTGGTTTGGAGTTGTACCCTTATGTGAGGAATACCATGGGTCTGTGTTATGTGTGAGTGGTGCCATTATGTGTGACATACCAAGGGTCTACATTACCTGTGATTAGTACCACCATGAGTCTACGTTACCTGTGATTAGTACCGCTATAGTGGGGGGGAACACAATGGTTGTGCTTTACCAGTGATTAGTAAAATTATGAGGGTATTTTGGACACCTTTGGACAAGCATCATCTCAGAATATGCAGCATTGTGAATCGGATCCACTGATTGTTTTGAATTCATAGTCATTTTTTCATCATAATTTGTTTTTGATATTAGTCAGTTGGGTACATCTTGAAGTTTTAATTATTGTTTCATTTCATTTCACCTCATACCATTAGGGGCCAATGACCTAGCTGTTAGGCCCCTTTAAACAACAATAATCATCATCATCATTTTCTCTGACACTGCTAACAGAACTCCCGTGTGACTGCACTTTCACACGTTGACCGGTCTGGTGAGCTTCACAATGTGAGTTATATTAACATATACAATATTAAGAAGCTAATTTAAGATCTGTTCAAAAAAGAACAGAGCTTTGATAATACCATGCGAGTTGCCGAAGTAACTCCTAGCCATTCCAGTGTTTACATTAACCCTTCATGGGTGGAAACATAATATATATGCTCTAATTTTCTCACACTCAAGGGCAGAAACACCCTTGTCGTTGAAGAAACAAAACCTCGTATGTCAATCTTCCTATCCATTACAGTCAAACTTTGATATCTCAAACCTCCATTACTCAAATTTTCAATATCTCGAAGTAACCCAAATTTCCCAGCCATTTGTCCCATTCTTCACATGTATTTATTTCTCTATTACTCGAAATTTGGTTACACGAATTTCTCGATTTCTTGAAGCAAGCATTTCCTCACTGGAAGCAAAAAATACTGGTATTCTGTAACTTGAATTTTGTGCAACATTAACTGTGCAATACGGCATTTGTGGTTTGTGAGGAACAGTTAACAAGTAAGGAAAGGTTTACAGTGATGCTGGGAGCTAATATTACAGGAACCGAAAAACTAAAACTTCTAGTGATCGGAAAATTGGCGAAGTCTCGCTGTTTCTCGAATGTGAATTAATTACCGGTCACGTACAAAAGCAACGCCTGAAGTCGCGAATGACAAGCTCCAGTTATGAATCTCGGCTGCGTGGTATTGACGAGAAGTTTCAATGTGAACGGAGGAAAGGTTAACAGTAACGAACAGAAGAGACTAATGGATTTTTTCCAAAGGAGTCAACGGAGGTATGCTTCTTGTTTCACTACTGTATGTACTGTATCCTGTCTTCTAAAAAGTTACTATAATGAGGGTTATAATTAAAGTGATGCCGTAAAATAGTTTGTATTTATTTAAATACTGTTAAAAATGATGTAACCGGGCGAGTTGGCCATGCGCGTAGAGGCGCGCGGCTGTGAGCTTGCATCCGGGAGATAGTAGGTTCGAATCCCACTATCGGCAGCCCTGAAGATGGTTTTCCGTGGTTTCCCATTTTTATACCAGGCAAATGCTGGGGCTGTACCTTAATTAAGGCCACGGCTGCTTCCTTCCAACTCCTAGGCCTTTCCTATCCCATCGTCGCCATAAGACCTATCTGTGTCGGTGCGACGTAAAGCCCCTAGCAAAAAAAAATTGATGTATTTAGTATAAGCCCTTAGATACATATGATTCAATTATGTGCTATACATGCTCAAAAACGGTATTCTCTATATCTCAAAATTTTGATAACTCAAAATAAAATTTAGCTCCCAAGGTAATTCAAGGTATCGAGGTTTCACTGTATCTTCTGTAAGACTGTTCACACTTCATAGCCACATATGGATATGCAATCCATCAGAAGAATTTTAGTTATGTTCATTTTCCTATGCATGTGTGTATAGGAAAATGAACCTTACTGTAGGAGTGCATGTTTACATCGCTTATTTGAGTACTCCTACAGTATAATGCTTCTAAGATCCATTTTCCTTTACACCTCTGCATAGGAAAATGAACACAACAAATGTTGTTCTGATGGTCTTCATATCCATATGTGGCTGGGAGGCATGACCAGTCTTAAAGGAAATAATGGATAGGAAGAGCATTGTGACAAATGGGGTATTCCTTCACCAGTGATATATATGTTCCGTTCGAATTTCACAGGTGTAATAGTTGAGGAGGTGCACAAATATGCTCAGATATGGCAGGAGCTGTTTCTTCTCATGTTAGTGGAAGTTACATAATACGTTGCGTGACACAGTTTTCCGTATTTTCGCAGTTTTCCAGTAAAATGGCATTATGAAAACGGATTAGTGATACTGAAACAGTATCAGTATTAGATGATATGGACGAAGAAGTGTCAGATTTTAGTGAATGTGATTCTGAAGATGAACATTCTTACTTCAGCTTATCTAAGTGCAGCAACAAAGCAAGTAACACTGACACAGTGCAGCTGCACTGTTCTGCATTTGCTGACAACACTGTTACTCACAGAACTGAACCATCTCATTCGCTAGCGAAACTGAACTGCTGAAGCTTGTCCGGCCCGCCTTAAATCGGGAGGCTGGCCCTTCCAGATACTTTGGTCGAAGAGAAACTCCTGGAATTGTCTGCAATCTGAAAGCTCTGGATTCACTTTCCTTGTTGTTTCTTGCACCATCAAGGAGGCCTGAAATGATATCATGGAGTGTGTGACCTGGAGCTGGCCTAGTGTGCTTGTTTCGATCCTGATGGGTTGTTGGAGTGGTGAGTGGGCAGGGCCCTAGCTCGGTGGTGTCACTTGTGCCTGGTTCAAGCTAACTTACACCTCCCAAGGTCTTATAAACAAAATGGCAGACACTGTCACAATAGCAACAGTCAAGGTAAAACCACAAGCTTGCTTTCATATGATTTCATCATACAGAAACACCTTTGTAATTGCTGTGTTAGTAATGAACTCAATCTTCTTGTGACAGGAGTCATTTGCTGAGGATGATAGTGTCCACATAGTAGAAAGTACTCCATTGAGGTTATTAATTTACCATTGAAATGAATCTTGTGAATTCTTGACTATTTGTGTTCATCTGCATTGTACGAAAGATGTTTAGTCTTTTTACCGATTCGTTTGTTAACGATTTCTATTTTTATTTTTTATTTTCATTTTTAATATACATTGCTGAATTTCGGTCTATGAAGATACCAGATGTTCCATTATAATTAGTGCCTTATAGGTTAATGGTTTGAAAAACTAACCTATTTGGATGGTATGTTACTGTCTATTTTGTGTTGTCTAATTGTTGGTGTTACCAAGTTTTTGTGGATCACAGAGTGGTGAAAGAAGGTGCTGGTTTGTATGGGTCTATCTGCGATAGTCAAGGATTACTTTAAAATAAAGGTTATTTTTCTTTTCAGATATTAAATTTTAACAAACAACAAGATTTCAGGTACAGAGGTAGTTTTGAACAAAAATTGAAAAAAAAAAAAAAAAAAAAAAAAAAAAAAAAAAAAAAAAACCTAGAAAATGTTAGTTACAAAATTCGAGCTTCCAGCTCCATGTTAACAAGGTACCTACGTTACTGCTGTTGCATTTAGGCAGATAGACAAGGAGAGAAATCTCCCAATTTCTTTTACAAGATATTTAAAACACAATTTTCAAGAGCACTTTGCTCCAACGGTTACAAGTTACGACCTTCCAAAGGCACCACTCAATATTACCCATTAGATTGCAAGAAAAGAGCCTCAATGCTCTACAATTCTACCCAGGAGACTATGCTCCCAAACCCTTACAGCCTACTCAAGGCAACCATTAACTTTTACAACTCAGATAAGAGCGTCTTTGCTCGATAACTTTTACACTTTCAGGCTTCTCTAGGCACAACCTACAATTTACAAGACCATATCAATGACCTTTTAAGTTTACACAGGGGTTTCTAGTACCCATTCTACTGGGCCATTATGGAAATCAACAGGTTCAATTACTGGCCCCAAAAACAAAATGTATGGAGGCAGACACTTGTGCTCCTTGAAATCAAGAAGTTAAAACCGTACATGGGCTTGCGGCCCGACGATGCAGAGGCTAATCCTAAAATACTGAGGTGACCAGATGGACAACTTAAGTTACAATTTACAAGCGAAAATGGTTACAAAATCATAGTCACCTCAAGATTAATCAAAGGGGAATTCGAGAGAGTAACACACACTCTATCCCCGGTTTTCAGTTTTAGTACTTATGACTTACTTGAACTTTTACATGAGGAAGAAAGTTTATATTTTAGGAAATTGACTGTTATATAGTTAAAGATTGAATCCTAACCCTCAGGTCAGCTTGCAGAGATAACTACTGAGATAGAAAAATGGTGGCCATTTCCTTAACTGATGTTCTGCCTGCCGAAGAATGAGGCCGCCGCCTCCTGTCTTAACGCACACATTCAGTAACGCGAAGATAAGTAAGACAAGTTAGCTCGAAAAGGCGTCAGCTTTTATACCCGAGAGGAAGGTTCGAGAAGGCTCTGGACTAAAACCAGACACACCTTCTCACTTTATTGGCAGATAAAATAGGTAAAAGAAGTGTTTGATTGGCTGAAAAATAAATACACAAATTTTCTGATTGCCTAGGCTCCAAAGCTGGCGGGATGAGTGAAAAGTGTTGCAAACCTTGAAGTATCAAAAACAAGGAAAGTCAATTCAGTTCAGAAAACCTATAAACACAAAATTTCTTTAAATTTCTAGTTGTTCCACTTTGCACCAGAGTGCCTGACATCAGTTCTTTAATAGAGATATCTATGGAGAAAAGTCCAAACTTCTTGCAATAGTTGTTGCAAACTGTGACACACACACACACACACACACACACACACACAAAAGACATCTAGTCAGTTTAGGAAACATTAAAATAACACATTACTCTATCACTTTAGTAGTGACATCTGTTGATCAACGTCCCAAGTTCTTGTACTAGTTGTTTCAATTTTTATGTGATAGGTAGCGTTCTTGAAGTTGCTTCACTTAAATGCATGGGGTTGAGGTGTACCTCCTGGTACAGTTGGTATAAGCTGAATATCTGTAGGGGGGAACTGTTATGTGTTTCTGGCAAAATAATCATGTCTGAATGTACACTGACATGACAGAAGTCATGGGATAGGCTCTAATATTGTGTATGCCCTCTCTTGCTCGGCCAAGTGCAGCATCTTATTGTGGCATCGATTCTGCAAGTGGAAGAAACACTTGTGGAGAGAATCTGATCCATGCCATTTGGATAGCTACCCTCAGCTTCCTGCCATTTATAGGTGCAGGGTTTTGGTTGTGAATGGATCTCATCACCACATCTCATAAATTCAACGAGATGGCTGCAGCATTTGGTGAAACTCTCCAGAATGCTCCTTGAACCAGTTTTGGACAACTTGGGGCCCACTGACACGGTTCATTATCCTGCTGGATTATCTCGTTGTAGGAATACGTGAAGTCCATGAAGGGCTGCAAGTGGTCACCAAGCAGTTCAGCGTAGCAGTCATAGGTCAGCAACCTGTTCAGGTGGATCAGCAGATCCAGTCCATGCCATGTGAACACCCCCCCCCCCAGCTGGCCTGTATGATGCTGTGTTGACAACAGGAGTCCATGGCCTGTACCATATCTGAACCCTACAGTCAGCAAGAAACACCTTGGACCGTGCGTGACTCATTGGACCAAGCTATATATCGCCAGTCCTCTGGGGTCAAATTAACAATGTCATGCACCCAAGTGAGATGCTGTCCCTGGTGTCTTGGTGTTAACAAGGCCACTCGGATACAGTAAGTCTGCTCCATTATTCCACTGAAGTTACAAACGCTGTGCGCTGGCCTGCTGGAAGTGTGTGTGGTACTTCCTGCATTGAATCTGGATGTGATCTGAGCCAGTGTAGCCTGTCTGTTACCATGGGCACTTTAGCTAGATGCTTATAATCGCAATCATTAGGCGTCTGTGGTCAACCAGTGCACTGTTTACTGAGGCTGGTAATGCCTTCAGTGAGGTATTGCTGATACATACATGACACGTTCAATCAAGGAATGTTAAATATCCACACAATTTCAATAATGGAATGTTCCATTCATCTGGCCCCCACTCATGCCTTGTTCAAAAAATGATAATTCATGTCGCCTAGCCATGACCAGCAAAATCGGTGTTTACACTCATTCTGGCAATGTCTGATCACACCTATTACAGGTCTGGGCACTTTCAAGACATCGTAGTACGGTGGCGCCACTGACTTTTACCTTAAAATACTGCTATTCCATGACTTTTGGTACATCTGTGTATGTTAAACAAGCTTCACATTTGAAATCTGCCAGTAAGGTTTTCAGAAACACTGTCTTTCAGAGTCACTGTACCAAATGAGGACATGAGAAGGGGGAGTATGTTTACAAAACAGATTCTTTCTTTCGTTGGTTAATGAATGTAAATCATGAGAGCCAGTTACAGTGTTCAAAACAAGTGTTACATGTAAAATCATAAATGTAATTTTGAAGGACTTCTCAGTGATATATAAGCAAGGTTAAAAACAGCATGAAACATAAATCTAATATAGATTGACCACATAATTTGACTTCCTTACTTGACTTGATTCCTGTTGTTCCTTGTGGAACATAGGGCATAAACAAATCATCTCCATCTGGTCCTGTTGACAGCCAGCCTCTTTACATCACTCCAGGTCTTGCCTTCTTCCAACGCTTCCATGTGAACAGATCTTAGCAACGTTTGCTTGGGTCTCCCTCTCTTCCTGTTATCCTGTGGGTTCCAGTTCAGCGCCTCTCTCTCAATTGCTTCATTCCCCTTCCTTAGTGTGTGCCCGATCCATCTCCATTTCCGTTGCTTTATCTGTATGGCCATCTCATTCTCTCCCGTCCTACACCAGAGTTAATGGTTGCAGATTACTTCCGGCCAGTAGATGTTAAGAATCCTTCTCAAACAGCGGTTAACAAAGGTCTGCAACTTTGATGTAATTACACTGGTCACTTCCCAAGTCTCAGACCCATATAATAGAACAGACTTGACATTACTTCAGAATATGCAGAGTTTGGTCTTTTATAGATATTCTCTTGTTCTTCCACATGGAATAGAGGCGAACAAAGGCACCATTTGCTTTTTGAATGGGCTGCGAGACATCTTGTACAGCTCCCCCATCTTTGGCAACTACACCGCCCAAGTAAGTGAAACTATCCACATCCTCGATAGATGCACCACTGAAGACAAATGGATCTGATTTGTTTCTGTTAATTCTTAGTGCCTTGGCCTTCTTTGAGTTGATCATTAGTCCCACCTTTTCCCCTTCCTCTACCAAATCTTTGAGCTTTGCTTGCATTTCTCCATGTGCCTCACACAGGAGAGACAAATCTTCAGCAATTCCAGATCTTCAAGCCTATTGACTGATCCCCACTGGATACCACGTTTCACATTTCTAGTCACGTTCTGCATTACCGCGTCAATCACAACCAGGAACATAGTTGGCGACAGGATACACCATTGACGAACTCCTGAACATACAGATATAGACTCAGATATATGGCCCCCATGAATGACTCTGTGTGTAATCACGGTATGTTTCCTGAATGAGATCGACAATTTTTGCTGGCACTCCATAACGCTTCACTTCCTTCCACATGGCTTCTCTGTTGATCGAATCAAAAGTCAAAGTCAACGAACACTGCATAGAGGTGAGATGACCATTCAGCACACTGCTCCAGAATTATCTGCAACGTGTTTATTTGGTCGATACATGAGCAATTCGGACAGAAGCCTGCCTGTTCTCGTCGGAGCCTTAAGTTGACATACTCTTTAATTCTGTTCAACACAATCCTGGTCAAGACTGCTAGGGATTGAGAGAAGCGTAATGCCCCTCCAGTTCTTACAATTAGACGTGTCCCCCCTTTTTTGCAACTTCACTAACAACCCACATTTCCAGTCTGCCGGCATTTCCCCAGTAACCCATACCTTCTCGAATAGAGGCTACAATATATCTGCAGTGGTGTCCATATCAATCTTCATGACTTCTGATGGAATGTTTTCAACTCCTGGTGCCTTACCAATATGCAACTCTGTCAATACCTTCTTGATTTCCTCTACTGTTGGAATGCAGGTTTTAATCCTTGGTGACCACATAATGTTTACAGAAAAATGGGACATTTTAAAATATACAAAAAACCTGAGACAATTAAGGAAAACTGGGGACAAATATTTTGTTGCCAAAATTTAGTGAAAATTTAAAACGTGTCTTCATATCGAGCATGAAAAATAATCCAAAATTACTTCTTAAATTTGTTCTGCAGACTGATATAGATTATTTACTCCCCAGAAGTAGAGGCCTCATTAACCCTGTACTGTACTGTTCACTTTTATGTACTTTATCAAGAAGTGACTTTTCCTCTGATATTTTTTCTTAAAAGTCAGCACATGGTATCGCATTAAGGTGTGTTTCGACAATGAGCAAGACCTTCACTGTTGCAATTTTCTTTTTTTTTTTTTTTCTTTTTTCATTTGACAGAAAGAGTTTGCTAGAGAGAAAACATGTTCCACAGCAGCATTTGACCCAGGAACTGACAGCCAAAACTCTACCATGTAAACCATGTTCTTAATGTTAATATTTTGCTATTTAAGTAGGTAATCATTGCACACAACCAAAGAGGATTATAGTTTTAAGGCTAGCTGCCCTTCTTGACACATCTTCGAGGGAGGTCTAACCTCAGAGGATTAAGGCTAGCTGCCCTTCTTGACATGCCCCTTCCTGACACCATCTTGAAGGGGGCCTATCCACAGAGGATTATAGTTTTAAGGCTAGCTGCCCTTCTCGACATACCCTTCACCGACACTATCTTGGAGGGGTCTAAACTTACTCGGCCATAGTTTTAAGACAAGATGCCCTTCTCGACACTATCTTAGAGTAGGGGCCTAAGTACTCTAAGGCTAGCTGCCCTTCTCCAACGTTACGTTATGGTGGTCAGCTCAATCCCTCTTCCTCGTGTTTTACCGTTATGACACAGTTTTGCGGACAGATGCCCTCCTCCCTCTACTATTTTTGGAGGAAGCCTAACTACACCGTCCCTAAGGCTTTACGTCTCTATCCGACGCGTGACCTCCCTTCCTAAACAGGATAAAACATGTTGGTAATTGGAGGCTTTGTCTCCATTCGACGCGTGACCTCCCTTCCTAAACAAGATAAAACATGTTGATAATCGGGGGCTTTACGCTAAGGCTTTACGTCTCCATCCGACGCGTGACCTCCCTTCCTAAACAAGATAAAACATGTTGTTAATCCTGTTACAGAGGATTGGAAAATGCATTGTGCTATGCCCTCTACCAAGAGCAAGAATGTTTTGTGTTTAGAACATAATATATAGTCTGTTGTTATCTTACAGTAAATATCTGAATAGTCAGCATACATTCCCATCAGGTTCTGAACAGAAAAACTTACCTTGATTACAAATATATGATAGGAGGAGGGCGCACGGTATCTTGTTAATAAAAAACAAGAGAAATTGACACGCAGGCAGATGATGATTGCATGGAATAAAACTACCTCTCTCTCCTATTTCGCGAATATGACAAACTTTTTATGACGCAGACACAATAGTCACGGTAAACAATAAAAAAGATCATGGATTCGAACTCTAATCTCTCTCTGTTCAGTATTAGAATAATACTTGCATCACATGGATTTTGAACTTGAAAAAATCATGGTTTCGAACCTGTTCTCTCGGTTCATCGTCGGAATTAAAAAAAAAACATATCTAATACATGGAATCTAACTGGATTAATGCAAGAATAAAAATACCTCACTTCTTATTTCGTATACTGTCTACACGATTCATAACACAGTTACCGTTACTGAAACTCTCTGATGTGTAAGATAACAACAGACTATACATGTTAACAAACGTACAACTTCTTTAATGTTATACGCACACACAACACACTCTAAACTAAAACCGAACGCACGCAAAAATATGGAATTGATTTTAGGACAAGCAAATGCTGTGAGGTAGCCCTAACTCACATACATTTTATCACTACGTGCAAACACATACACGAGTTTTAATTCTCTTCACATTTCATTCACAGATACAGCGATTTCATTTTTTGTATTTAATTTTGATACTTGCGTGTAAAAGCTGAAGGGAGAAGGTAGTAACACATACTCCCATTTTTCTATCGAATAGCATTGTGAGGTTAGCATAAGGCTTTACGTCCCCTTCCGACAAACAAAATAACTATGAGCAGCGTCCTCTCGCTGCGGAGAGGACTTTTTTACACACACAGGATGGTATATACTTACACTGTTGCGCTGAATGGCTTGGACGGCGCTGTCCTCCTTGATGATACCATCTTCTAACGCAAGACAATGAATAACGAGAATCGAAATAGCATCTTCTGCTGGCCCATAGTAAATACCAAGCAAATGCTGCGACTGTATCTTCTGTCGATATTCGTTTAGAATTTAAAACATCTCAAAAATTCCAGCAAATACAACAGCCTATTGTCTTATTAATTATATTATTCGTGTAGTGATACCATCTTCTAACGAATATTGTTACAAGACAATCCCTGTTCGGACTGGCAATCCCCGAGCTCGATAGCTGCAGTCGCTTCAGTGCGGCCAGTATCCAGTATTCGGGAGATAGTAGGTTCGAACCCCACTGTCGGCAGCCCTGAAGATGGTTTTCCGTGGTTTCCCATTTTCACACCAGGCAAATGCTGGGGCTGTACCTTAATTAAGGCCACGGCCGCTTCCTTCCCATTCCTAGCCCTTTCCTGTCCATCGCCATAAGACCTATCTGTGTCAGCGCGACGAAAGCACTTAGCTCCTCTCTCTCTCTCTCTCTCTCTCTCTCTCGCTCTCTCTCCGATTGGGAATCGAACATGTGAATTCTATCTTACTTAGTTGTGCAACCACAACGCTGTAATCATCGACAGGAGGGCTCCCCAATCAGAAATTATAATTACAATTTTGCTACTCCAAATCCTCACGAACTAGCCCATAGTAAATACCAAGCAAGTGCTAGGACTGTATGTTACAGCACCCCGACAATATTGTTCTGTCTTATCGCGCTGAACAGCGGTCGCTTGATAGGCCAAGGCACCTGAAGAGATAAACGGAAAAATACACACACATTTTCGGCTACACGTCCCTAACCGCGTGGCCAATTCGCTCGGTATAGATGTGTTGCAATGACATTAACACATAATGCTACTAGAACTTTACAGTATAAAGATATGTTTATTTCTCTAAATGCAAAGCTTACAGCTACACATCCCTAACCGCGTGGCCAATTCACTCGGTATATGTGTGTTGCAATTACATGATCACATAAAGCTACTAGAACTTTACAGTATAAAAATATGTTTATTACACTAAATGCGAAGCTTACATCTACACGTCTCTAACCGCGTGGCCGATTCGCTCGGGGATACTGTGAAAAATCTCTCATCTGGCTATACATCGAACATAGTCATAAAAATTATTGATAAAACGGAAATCATAAATTTAGTAATTACAATTAATGCACTAACTAATAGTATGTTGTTTGACATGCATGCAGTCTAGATTGTAGCGAATAAGTACACATGTCTCAAAACGATTATTATTTTCGCCACTACAGTGTAGTAGTGAATGTGAATATCTATTATCGCTAACCCCCGACGCACTAAAGTTCAGAGCTCCTCCTCGACGTCTTTTAGTCGACACTTACAACAGGTGTTTAGTGTTTAGAACACGGAATGTTTGATTGTAATATTTCGATCTGAACACTGGAGACATTTAAATGTCTACTGTAATGTTCACATCACTAGAATCGAACTCCATAGTAAAGATTCGTGAGCTTGTATTCGGTGGTGGTAATTATTGTTTTAAGGGAAAAATCGTGGACTCAGCAAAGGGCGCCATAGTCGCCAACTCACGGTATAATCCCCTTGGGGAAAATTAAAAAAGACGCAGAAATGATTAGCGATGTTGCCATGCAAATGCTGGGGGAGGTATGTCTGCCTGTAAAAGATAAGGGACCTCTCTCTTTCGACTACACAATTACAAAGACACTGAGCTTGAATTTAAAAACTCAACCACATAACCTTAAACTCTCTTTGAAGAAAAACAACGGGAAACTACCTTACTGATTTTTCTTTGTATGCCTCTTCTGTGTTGCTTACCCAATAAAAAAGCATTTTACTTACACAGCTTGCAACCACCAGCTATTTTCAACAACCACTGTCGTGTGCATTAAAAAATGGGTTATCATACTGCCCTTTAGTCATAGAAGTTCCCGGGTTCGATTCCGGACAGAATTTTAACAAAGGCACATAGCATAAAAATTACTACGAACGCAGAACACATTTTAATTGTAGATTATTTTGAGGAAAATATACATACGCTTACCTTTGAAGAAAACAATAATCACTACCACCATTAATTGTGGATGGATGCAATGTTATAATCTTTTCATTCCCTCTACTTTTACGGATTTCGGCAGAGATCGAGGTGCCGGAATTTAATGTGTGGTAGTAAATCTACCGTCACTAGGCTGTTATATTTGATCATCTTCAAATCAATCAATCAATACTGATCTGCATTTAGGGCAGTCGACCAGGTGGCAGATTCCCTATCTGTTGTTTTCCTAGCCTTTTCTTAAATGATTTCAAAGAAATAGGAAATTTATTGAACATCTCCCTTGGTAAGTTATTCCAATCCCTAACTCCCCTTCCCATAAATGAATATTTGCCCCAGTTTGTCCTCTTGAATTCCAACCTTATCTTCATATTTTGATCTTTCCTACTTTTATAAACGCCACTCAAACTTATTCGTCTACAAATGTCATTCCACGCCATCTCTCCGCTGACAGCTCGGAACATACCACTTATTACAAGTGATGAAAATCATTTTTCGTCCGTATTGAAAGTTTCATAAACTGTATATAGGATAATATTTTTTGTTTATTTCCACCTATTCAATACATTACAAGATGTTGGCATTTACTTTAAAAAATTATTCAGATGAGACATGTTTCGCCTCCTACTGTGAGGCATCCTCAGTCATTATCAAAAACCTTATTATTTTACCAGGCATCTGGTTAAAGATATTCAAAAATGTGTTTGATGATTATAAGAGAGGTAAGATTTACGTTTGTTATAAACATGTTCATGAAGTAACTAAAAATCTAATATATTGATAAAAACATATGTAGTTCTTTGTTGAATAGGACTTGTTTGATTGTACTATAGTAAAAGAAGGTGGCTTGAAGCCGTAGTCATTAATAGATGTCTAATGCATAGTGGAAGGCATAAAATATCAGTTCTATGAGAATATACATTACAATTCAATTGATACTAAAAACTAGTGGATTCATAGGTAGTACATGTAAAATGTTCAATGAAATAACTAAAGATCTAATAAAATGATAAACACATATGTAGTTCTTTGTTGATTAGGACGTCGTATGATTGTACGGCTTAAAGCCGTAGTTATTAATAGATGTCTAATATATAGTGGAAGGCATATGAAATCAGTTCAATGAGAATATATAATACAATCAATTGATACATAAAAACTGGTAGATTCATAAGCAGTACATTTAAAAATGAAGGCGTCATGTGACTATAAATGACAGTTGATGGCTTAAAGCCGTAGTCAAAGTTTAAAGTATAGGTCAATAACTGCTAATATATGGTAAAAAGATATAAGTCAATATATAAAGCTTAGTATAAAAAATATGAAGGAAAAACATTCCAATTGTTTGACAAAAGTTACTTGACGTTGGCATGCATTTGTCCGTGATATTTATTGGTCAACAGTTCGTAGGTTATTTTAGATTTATTCGGCAAGATTGCGTTGACAAGAAGTTCACCAGATGTTTATAGTTGGCCTAATTTGTATTAAGTCATCAAGAAAGTTGCAGAGATGATGATGGGTGGAAATTCTCAACGTTGATTTGGTTTTTTGACGTGAAGGTTGGAGAGCTGTTGTGTTCTTCTTCGATGACAATATATTTTATAAAACGTTGCTTTTAATCATTTATACTATTGAAGAGTATTATGGAAGTTTGAAGAGGCTGTTGAATTATTGTTGTTATAGATTGGGCCTACAACGCCATAGAACCAATCAATAGTAATAGTCTCCTCAGTAAAATGATTTGCAACGTTACTTTGCAAATGCTGGGGAGTTTTTCTATAATAGATAAGAGACCTATCTCTTTCGACTACACAATCACATAGCCACTGAGCTTGAATAAAAAAATCTCAATCACAGAACCTTGAAGTAAACAACGGGAAATTACCTTACGGATTTTTCTTTGTATGCCTCTTCTGTGTTGTCTCAACGACAGTCCTATGGAAAGAAATTCTGCATCGTATTATGTTAAGGAGATGGATTTGTTCCTATTTACGGTATGAATAATAACGATCACAGATAATCAACACATTATATAGCACACGCACGTAACACTGTCTTCTAACGTAGTGAAGATATGAACGGAAAAATATACACACACATTTTGACAGCTTTTATATACGTGTTTAATTCACTTCGTACACTTTTTTGAACTTACCTTATAGGATTTATTCATGAATTGAAAAATAAATATAATCTCTGCATTGATATAGTCTTGTGTGTGTGTGTGTTGTCTTATCAAGTGAATGCGCGTGGCCCGCCCCCAGCTTTGCACGCGTGTCTCTCTGCTGTTCTCAACAGGTAATGAGGTTTCAAATTTTCTGTAGAGATAGCGCTTTTACGCACTGTCTGCTGCCTGTTCGCCGTGTCTCTAACATACATACAGTATAGAAAGCGGAATTATTATAAAACGAATCAGATAAAAAATGTTGCACTGACCGTGTAGTGTAAGGGGTTGAGTTAAGTACCTAGAGGGCTCGGGGGAAAATGCGAGGATAGTACCTAACTTAAGGCTATGCCCACTAGTTTACAGCCTGAGGTCCGCACAATTCTGGGTTCGATTCCCGGCTAGGCCTAGGTATTTTCGATATAAGTCAAGCGTCTGAGCCACACAGCCTAGCAGGGTAAGGGAGGTAGTAGTATAAGATTTCCCATTACTAGAATGTATACCCAAAAAAGAGCCTTGATTAAATTGCAATCCCCTCCGCAGTGCACATGGAGATTGAGGGCATATAACGCTGTTTTTTCCGTCGGTAACCCTTAGTCAGCGTTGCGGGAGATAGTGGGTTCGAATCCCACTGGTGTCAGCCGCTGAAGATAGTTTTCACTAATTTTTCACTAGGCAAACACTGGTGTTGTATTTTAATTAAGGACACGGCTATTATTATTATTATTATTATTATTATTATTATTATTATTATTATTATTATTATTATTATTCCTGCCTCTGTGGATTAGTAGTAGAGTGTCAGCCTCGGGATCGCAAGATAGCGGGTTCAAACTCGGTTGAAGTGCCGGAATTTAGTCCCGCCATTGCCAGCAAATATACCGACACGAGGCTGACGTATTTACTCAAAACTTTGGAACACATTCATAATAATTTTTCTACTTTGACGGCCTAGGGAGTAATGCGCAAAATCGTGGCCGTGTGCAACTTCCTAGTGCTAGGGCCCCGGGGACAAGATAGCGGCTATCCCTAACCGCACGGAATACATCTAGAAAGAATGTCCAGTACCTCGCCCCATAGGTGGTTCTCACCTGCAATGCAGAACAGAGGTTATGTAGGAGGGTAGGAAACGTAAACAACACTAATGAACTCTGTTATAGATTAGTTTACAGTAAATCCGTTTTTAACCCCAGTATCTCTCGGTGTATGAATTTAATCTGTAGTTGAGTAGACACCGTTCTTGTTCTGTTAAGAGCCGTGAATTAAACGTGCGCCTCTGGTGTGTGAGCATTATCCAAAAAATCACAAATAATCTTTATCAAGTATTTTTAATTGTAAAATTGGACAAGAGAAACCACCATATCCCGGATGCAAGCTCACAGCTGCGCGGCCGTACCCGCACGGCCAATCTGCCCGGTACAACACTATCTTATGTGTAATATCATTGAGAGATGCCGGGCTAGGGAGTAATACGCAAGATCACGGCCGTGTGCAACTTCCTAGTGCTAGGGCCCTGGGGGCAAGATAGCGGCTATCCCTAACCGCTCGGAATACAACTATAGAGAATATCCAGTGTCTCGCTCCCTAGGTAGTTCTCACCTGCTATGCAGAACAGAGGGATATGTAGGAGGATAGGAAAACGTAAACAACATTAATAAACTGTGTTATAGATTGGCTTACAGTAAATCCGTTTTAAACCCACTATCTCTCGGTGTAGGAATTTAATCTGTAGATTAATAGTCACTGTTGCTGTTCTGTTAAGAGCCGTAAATTAAACGCGCGCCTCTGGTGTGTAAGCATTATACAAACAATCACTAATAATGTTCATCGACTATTTTCTGATTGTAAAACTAAACAATATGAGGAGGAGGGAAGGGGCACCTATCTGCAAAACTGGATCTAATAAGGAGGAGGAGAAGGGAAGGGACATCTGACGATAAAACTAGATAAGGAGGAGAGAAGGGATCTATCCGTAAAACTGTGCCTAAAACGATGAGAAAGAGGAGGAGGGCATCTATCCGTATAACTAGGTTAGACGATGAGAAGGAGGAGTAGACCCAAGAAAGAGACCTGGGACCGAAGATCACTACGCTGTTTACTCTTCCCCCTATAGACTTTGTAGTTCTATAAGAAAAGGAAATGTTTTAACAATCAGTTCTACTTATAGACAGTTATTATTGTCGGTTGCACTGTAAAACTATACATCATTACCTACCTAAGTGTGCACATTAAGAGTAAAACATCTATTATGTTTATGTGTGATCTTTGTAGTGCGATTTTTTCAAGCCATGGCAATCTTCCACGACATAAAGCTGTTAAGCATAACTTTGGAATATTTTCATGCAAACTGTATACTGGTACACTTAACAGGCGTGATAATCTCACACGACATATAAATTCTAAACTCATTTGTTTAAGTAATCTACCAGCAGAACACTTAAAAACTTTGACAAAATGTCGAAAGCGTGATTCAAACGATACAACATCGTATCAGCCTACTACAAGTTCTGTTACTATCCTCACACCACCAGATAAAGAGAAGCAAGAAGAGGAGATGCATAAGGAAGAAGAACTCAACGTTTCTTTACAATGGGAGCTTTTTCATTCTACTTTATTTTCTAATCCGACTACACCTTATGTAGAAGAGAAACAAGGTGTGGTAGTAGAAGATAAAGAAAAAGAAGAAGATTTTACCGCTTCTTTTCAATCAAACCGTGTTAAGTCTTTATCTATTGATAACATTGCAGAAGCACATACAACATCAAAACAAGTTCTTCCGTTTCCTATGCGCCAACTGTCTACACATATTTACAATGTTTTATTAGCAAAACTCTGTTACCCTATGCTGATGTAAGATACTGTAAAGACATTAACTTACTCGTTGAACGATTATAACTCCTAAGAGCTTATCAAAATGCTGGATACACAGTGTATGAACGAGAGATTCAAGAAATAGAAGAAGAATTACGTCGTAGAGGTATTATTGTGTAATAGCTCTTTAAAGTGAAGACTCAAATCAGTTACAACAAAGAACTCATTGTACCTACCGTTGTAGACGATAACGTCACATGTAGAAATATGATAAAAACCAGTAGTAGTTCGTAAATAAATATTTTGTTAAATTTAAAATGTTCTACGTATTGCATTCTCTTTACACCTATCGTAAAGGCTTGAGTTTACTCGAGAGTAACCCTGATAACGAACATGACAAAATATGCATAACCATAACGATGCGATCGCTGTAGAGGAGGATGAGGGGTTGTGCTGTCCTCCGTAACGTCACGCTGTCGGATACAGAACTGTTAGGAGGAGGATTGTTTTTGCTGTTCTCCGTAACTGTAAGGAGGGGGAGGTAGATTAAGCTAGTGATGGGCAGTCTGAGACGATGTCTCGAGATTTCTCGGGATTTCTCGAGACTAGCGCAGGCATTATTTCTCGCGAGAAATTTCGAGAAATCTTGAGAGCATTGTCCCCACAATGTGCGGCGAGCAGCGTGCCGTAGGCCTGCAGGTAGTCGGAGCTGAATGTTGTTTGTACTGAATATGCGAATAGCCAACCACGGGCCTTCTCATTTTCGTAAATACGTGTCAACAAGCGACTAGGGCGTTCATTTATACCGAGGTCTATTTTGACGAAGTATAACATAATTATAAAGGTTACGCATTCGGGCATTGTATGCACTGGTAGGTACACGAATGAGTGGTTTAAGTACAGAACCTGACGGCTACTGTAGGTACACGTAACTGGATACTAGAGACGTGCATTATTCGAACTCGAGACGAGGCAAGATGCGCCTTGCTGCATATGCAACCACCACTACGCATGAGTGGAATGTGCAATCTAAATTGCTATAGATACAGTAGTCGCGTCATAATTAGGCAGGTACTTCGATATATGACGGTGCAATGTGAACTGTGTTGAATTGTACGCGACAACTTGAAGACGATGTCCGAAACGCAACGTAAGTCGTGGATGTCGGTTATTTTTAAGAGATGTCACTGTGTTGCTTATTCAAAAGAAGTAAAATACATCGGCAGAAATACTTCTGGGGTGATCCGGCACTTACAAACGCATAATATCAATGTAGAGGAATCGTCACAGAACACCTCCGGCCCGGTCTGTATCACAAGAAATTACCCTGCCGACAACGATTATGAGGCATCCAGGTAGGATTACATCCTAATAACAATTATTAACAAAATATACAGGTTATTCAACTAAGAAGTCCACCTGACATAACTCTTGAACAGTTTAAGGTACTGGCATTCTGTATTCACTTTCATTAATGGTAGGGAGCTCATAGTTCAACATGCAGTGCTTTCATAGGATTTTGACAAAATTTATCGTCACACACGTTTCCATGTGAGAACTGCTGATGATAACTATCAAGCTTACACTCGTAGTTACTGGGACGTCGCACAACTCGCAGCACACGAGAATCGGTCTCGAGAGCGTTGCCCATCACCCCTGTTACACGTTCCACTCATGTGTAATGGGGATTGCGTATGTAGCAAAGCACATCTTCCCCGTCTCAGGTCCGAATAATGCACGCCTCTAGTACCCAAGTAGGTGTACATCCTATCTACAGTAATTCACAAATTATGCATTGTTTTTCACCTAAGATGTCCACCCAAATAAGTCGTGAACAGCTTATGATATAGACATTCTGTTTCCACTTTAGTTAATGGTATTAAGGGGTTCATAGTTGAACGTGCAGTACTTTTCCAGGCTTTTGACAAAATGTATTGGCTCACACGTTTTCATAAGAGAACGTTATTTCACGCAATAACTGCCAATGATATACTATCAAGTTTACAGTCGTAGTTACTGGTACGTCGCACAGCTTGCGCTACAGGAGGATCGGTCTCGGGATTCTCGCGAGAGTCTCGAGCGAGAGCGTTGCCCATCACTAGATTAAGCTGACCTCCGTAACTTTGAAGAGGAGGGGGATTAAGCTGACCACCGTAACTGTGAGGAGGAGAAGGTATTGAGCCGACCTCCGTAACATAACGAGGAGGAGGAATATAGTGTTGGGGAAGAGAGATGCTGAGAAGGGCAGCCCTGCGGGGGTGTACTAAAGTTAGAAACCCTCCAAGATGGTAACAGGGAAGGCTAGCCCTAAAACGTTAATCCTTTAAGGTTAGGTCCCCCTCAAAGATGGTATCGGGGGAAGGGAAGGATGTCGAGTAGGGCAGCTAGCCTTAAACGATATTCCTCTGTATTTAGGCCCCCTGGCTATGAACCGTCAAGGTAATAGCAGTAAGAGGTGGTGTCGGGGAAGGGGTATGTCGAGAAAGGAAGCTAGCCTGAAAACTAGCCCCTCTAACGTACTGGCGGGAAGGGCATCTAGCCGTACAACTAGGTTCTGTGTAGTTAGGCCCCTTGTCGTTTCACACCTGCACGTGGCTAAGTCCTGTCAAGATAACAGCAGTAAGGATCGCTCAATTTTTCAAAATAATTCCGCGCTACACAAAAAACATGTGGTTATGTTCCATCAAGATAGCAGCAGTAAGGTTAGGATTTATCACTTATTAAAATTCCGCGCCAAACAAGTGCACGTGGTTAGGACCTATCAAGATGGCAGCTGTCAGCTGTTCAAATTCCTCGGCCCACGTAGTTAAGATGGCAGCAATGAGGTTAGGCCCCGTTAAGATAGCAACAGCGAGGTTATCCACGTTCACTTGTTCAAAATCGGCGCCAACGTGTTTAGGACCTGTTAAGATGACAGCTGTCAAAAGCACGTGGATTTTAAAATTTCACGCCCTCTACGTCGTTAAGATGGCAGCAGTGAGGAAAGGGTCTGTCAAGATGGCAGCAGTGAGGTTATCCATGTTCACTTGCTCAAAATCTGCGCCCACGTGGTTAGGACCTGTCAAGATAGCAGCTGTTACTTTTTCAAATTCCGCGCCCACGTGGGTTAAGTTGGCAGCAGTGAGGATAGATCCTGTTAAGATGGCAGCAGTGAGGCTAGCGACTTTCCCTTGTTCAAATTTCCGCGCCCACGTGGTTAGAACCCGTCAAGATCACAGCTGTCAAAAGCACGTGAATTTTAAATTCCGTGCCCCTACGTAGTTAAGATGGCAGCAGTGAGGTTAGCGACGTTCACTTGTTCAACGAGTGCACGTGGTTACGACGTGTCAAGATGGCAGCTGTTATCTTGACAGCTGTTTAAATTCAGCGCCCACTTGGTTAAGATGGCAGGAGTGAGGTTAGCCACGTTCATTTGTTCACAAAAAGTAAGGTTAGGACCTGTCAAGATGGCTGCAGTGAGGTTAGCGACTTTCTCTTATCGAAAACGTGAGGTTAGGGTCCATCAAGATGACAGCTGTCAAGAGCGCGTGCTTTTGTTTACAAGCAAGGCCACGTCATGACGTCATGGGGTCAGACTAGGCCGGGGTCAATGACCTCGGGATCTGACTCAGCAGAAGAAATGCTGACGCCATGATTTAGAATCCCCCTTGCTCTACTACTTGCTTGCATCACTGCCTTCAGTTTCAATTTTTTAAGCAGTTCTGTATGCATGGAAATTTGTCAAACAGTTCATCTTCGCCAGCAGAAAAATTTGGTACAGCACCTTTAACAAAAGCAACAACAATCCTGAATATTCTTCCATTTCAACTGTTCATGTTCTAAAATTCAATTCAGTTCAATTCAGTTCAATTCATACAACATATAGGTAGTCGAGTGAACATTGACAGTATTACATTCAGTAGAACCTCTATGGAGAGAACTGCTCTAACTGCCTACATTTGTTGAGGGCATCCGCGTTCCTAGTAGTCTCAGAAGTGAAGGATGTGAAAGTGAATGTGCTTATTTTACATTTGCCACTAGCATTTTTAAGTACGGTTGAGACTGGTTTTTACGTAACTAAGTTCTACGTAATCCCATTCTATACGTAAATTTCTGTAGGTCTCGCAAAATATCACTTACAATTAAACCTCATTTATACGTAACCCATGTGTACGTTATTCGGTATTGTACGTATTATTTTTTTATGGTTTTAACATCTCACTTTTTGTGGTTTTAACATCGCACTAACTCATCGAAGGTTTTCGGTGACGCAAGGATGAGAAAGTGATAGTATTGGAATGGTAGTGGGCGTGGCCGTGGCCTTAATTAACCACCAGCATTTGCGTGATGAGAAAATGGGAAACCTTCGAAAATCATCTCCAGGGCTGCCAACGGTGCGATTCGAACCTACCATCTTCCGACTCGTCGCTGACCACCGTTAGGCGGGGCGCACATAGAGAAGCAGTTGGCCGCAGAGCAGGACAGCGTGGGGCTGACGAAACTGCGAAGTGCATGTGAGCGCACATTGCCACACCGTGTCTCCTCGGTTTTCAGAAAGAAAGAAAGAAAGAAAGAAAGAAAGAAAGAAAGAAAGAAAGAAAGAAAGAACATATTTTCTTCAGACTGTGATTTTGGGGCATCCAGTATAAAGGGGCTCCTTTAATGACTCCCTATTGCCTTATTCTTCAAGC
This sequence comes from Anabrus simplex, assembly GCF_040414725.1. Classification (NCBI taxonomy): domain Eukaryota; kingdom Metazoa; phylum Arthropoda; class Insecta; order Orthoptera; family Tettigoniidae; genus Anabrus; species Anabrus simplex. Next base: position 169,489,443 of record NC_090266.1, on the reverse strand, counting down.
GTTCGTGATTTGTAATCATTTTGATAGTCGTCTTCACAATTTTTCTAGTGCTGATGACCACGCGGTTTTTCACCATAAGACAATCCCAACAAAAACAATCACCATGAAAGAGTGGTTGAAAAAACGTGAAGAATATTCTCATTTGAGGCTGCTGAGGGAAATCAGATTGACAGATGCGGAAGATTTTCACAATTATTTCAGAATGAAAGAAAGGACGTTCATAAAATTATTGCAGATGGTAGAACCACTCTCGAGAAGGCAGAACACAAACAAGAGGGAATGCATCCCTGTTAATGAAAGATTAGCCTTAACACTCAGGTACTTAGCTACAGGAAGAAATTTTAAAGATTTGAAGTTCTCTGTCATCATGTCGCCTGCAACTATCAGGGAAGCTATAATTGAAATGTGTGAAACTCTTGTTCATGTCCTACGAGACTACATGAAAGTAAGTATTCTCAATACATTTTCCATATACCTTCCTACTTACCTATGTATATCAGTCTGCCATTTCACACAACCTCTTCACTACCTACATTAAAGTAGTTATCATGATAGTAGAAGTAGGGAAACGTATATTGAATAAATAATTTAAAACAAAAGATGATAGTAATTATGTATTTCTTAAACAGTAAGAAAAAAGAAATAAGGCAATCATAATCAATCAAAATTCAAAATCCTCAATCTGTGAAGGTGTTGAAAAAAGTCACCACTGATAAATCCTGGTGTTGGTTGTTGTTGTTGTTTAGTGGGTTATCACTGTGAGTAGGAGAAGAATAATTGAATGTGGATAATAAGGATGAAGTGCTGCCACTACTTGTTCCCGGTTGTGTGGTACTTTGAGGGCTTAGACATTGACATACTTCATTTACTTTTACAGAGTTGCGATGGAGAGTGCCCAAGCTTGCTTCAAAAAGCACATCATTTATCGCTTTCTCAGCAAACTGTCTCTGCTTGGCATCTAAAGTGAGCAGTTTTTCTCCCCAAGCTTTTGCGATAGTCGGTATGTTGCTGTCAGGGTTCACTGAGTTTTCCAAATATGAACATGCCTTTTGTAGAAGCTCATTTTGTTTAGCAATCGGACCTTGCGTCCTAGCTTTTTTATTTTGAGGAGTTTGGCGAGAAGGTGTTGGAGGGATGATCGAAGATACAGATGAATTGCATACCAGCCGATGACGGTCCCTAATTAGCCCACTCTCTCCTTCGTACTCTTCGTGGATCGGTATCTGAAAGCAAGAGGTTGAGTTGAATAGTACAGTGAATGTATTACTGGCAGACGTTTTTAAAATTTGTTCTTCATTTCCACCAAGCTATCTTTACACCTACATCTAATGTGATAATTCAACTATGTACATTTGTACAACTCTTTAACCTGTAACACTGTTAACGTATTATGTTTCTATTTTTTCAGTTTCCCACTACTGCAGCAGAATGGATTGACATTGCTCATGAATTCGAGATTCGATACCAATTTTGGAATACTGTGGGCTCTCTGGATATACCTATAATCAAACCAGATAACTCGGGATCTTTGTATTACAATTACAAGGTTTTTTAGTATAGTGCTGTTAGCTTTGGTTAATGCAAAAAAGAATTTATAATGGTAGATGTTGGAATGAACGGCCGAATATCTGACGGGGGAGTGATGTTCTACTCGAAATTTGGCGAATTGTTCCTGGAAAACCAACTGAATTTACCCACACCTAGACCGCTGCCGAATGCAACGGATGTTTTGCCATATGTATTTGTAGCAGACGAGGCATTTGCACTACATACCAATTTGTTGAAACCCTACTCTCAGAGATTACTTAATGATGAACGACAGGTGTTTAACGAGAGATTGTCACGAGCTCGCGTGGTGGTTGAAAATGCATTTGGCATCTTGAGTTCGCGGTTCGGTGTGTTCCAAAAACCTATCAACCTAGAGCCTCGTAAAGCGACAATTATTACTACAGCGTGCTGCTACCTGCACAACTTTTTAGCAAAGGAAAATGAACAATACCTTAACTCAACTGATCGAGGTTGTGATGACAAAAATTTGTTACCCTTGCAAAGTACTTCACATAGAAACAGTTCCTCGAGTGCCAAGACAATACGTGACAAATTTTGTCATTATTATAACAATGAAGGAAAAATGTATCTAGGTACCCAATAATGTGTTTTGCAATGTTTACTTTTCAACATTGTCATTATGCTATCTACTGCACTTTAAATACAGTTTTGTCTGAGTTTTAATGGCTGACATTTTATTACATCTTTTCTAAAATTACAGTGTACCCAAACCTACATCTGATGCCACAATCCAATAAATAAGTAGTACATTATTTACTGCACAAAGAAAAGAAGCGAGGCTTACTTCAACTCGCCGTGCAGACGTCTGTCTGTTCTGTCAAATTAAGAATGTTCCAAGCCAAATGAAGAATTTTCCGACGATGGTAAAAGGAAAAATGGGCTATTTTTCAACCAAATTATCATTTAAAAAAATGAAATAGCAGTTTTTTCAACCAATTCAATTTTCTCATATTGTCTTTGAAAATTTGTAATTAAACTTGGAAATCCTAGATATCAAGATATAGATACAAGATAAGAACAACTTAGGTGTAGGTATACAGAAGAAAGTAGGTAAATTAAAACGAAAACCCGACCCACCGGTTCCTGTGCTTCTGCTTCACTTGGCTGCTGCTCAACTGGCTTTTCAAATCTTTCAAGAAATGACAGAGCATAGAATGTCCATGCGGTAGGTTTGTACACCTCATCTGGGCTCTTCCCAGACCTTTTTGATGTGGCGATCTTCTTTAGCTCTTCCCTGAAATTGGTTCGTAGGCTGTTTATTTTCTTCTTTACATTTTCTCTTCTGGCCCCCGGCTTTATCCTCACTAAAAAGGGGATGAGGCGGTCAAGCGCAGCAATCCTAGCTGTTTTATTACTGTATTTACGGTCTGCACAATTCCACAGTTCTGGAGACAGTTCAAATTGCTCAATAAAGGTCCGAAGGGCTTCGTCTTCCGGGCGTTCTGTCCCGTCGTCATTATTTCTTCCACCTGACTCGTTTACCAATCCAAAGTCTTCAGACATCGTCTCAAGGTCACTCGTATAAACCATAATACACCGCACAAAGATCACTTCCGTTCTCTGCTAAAGCGCGGCAACAACTGAGTATTGACAATATTATTGACGTTCGCCCCTAGACGATCAATAATATTGACAATATCCCCTCCACTTTCAAATATTGACGCCCAGAGATCAGAAAATCTGGATTTCATCAATATCGCTTCAATATCTACCGTCAATACTTGTTTTTTCACCTTACACGGTCAATATTATTGTCAATATCATACTGTATTGTCAATATTATTGATCGTGCAAGGGCCGCTTAAGATTACACAATATTTCCGTGTTAGCGATGCTCGGCGTTTATATGGACTAAGCAACAAAAGTCTAAATGAATTAATACCTATCTCTGTAATCATAGCCGGTACGGAAAACTGTAGGAGACATACTGTAAATGATCGGGAATTGTATTCGCTTTAACTTTTGTTGCGTAGTATTCATTAATATGATCAGAGAGAGCGACAGAGAGAAAACGTTTTCTTACAAATGTACTGCTAGATTTTCATCTAGTTGCCCCAAGACACGGTATAGGTCTACTAAAATCAATCAACCTTGACATATGTTGTGAACATATTTTCATTTATATTTTACAAGCCATGGTAAATTATTTTACCTACTTATTTCTTCAGATAAATGTGATGGTGAATTATACCAACAACATTAGACCTTGACGTGAAATACGGGTACTCAATGTTGCGAGAAATTGGGCCACAATTGTTACATAGATATTTGAGAATTAAATTTTAGGCCTTCCAAAAACTGCCATTTTACCCGGCGTGAATACAATTATTTATAGCCTAGGCTGTAGTTCCTTATCCTCCGAATTTCCATACTGATTTTCACTACATTCTTTTGATCCATTTTCTCGCAATGCATGTGCATGTGCATACGTATCGTACATACATACATACATACTGAACCCGAGTGACATAGGTCCATAGTCAGTCATGATTTGATTGATAAAATAATATATGGTACATTTATTGAAATACAGAAAACTTATTCCGTACAAGCTTTGTTGAAATAATAGGTTGAGTACGCGACAGGCTGGAGCCGTGAGGCTTAGCTCGACACAACAACATTTAGCTACTTCACAGCAGGGGATCCCATTAGTTGGTGAACAGGGAAATACAAGTCCACAAATAAGTCTTGGTCAGAAAGAGAAGGGGGTAGGTGACACAAAGGAAGCTCGCAACATGAGTAATGCGCTGGGATATTTTTGGCGGACGGAGATTCCGTGACGTCATGGAAAACTACAGCGGTTGCGAGGACATTCGCTAGCCTAGGTTCGGGCAGGTGGAAATGTAAATCACGTGACCATTTGCCGGCCAATCGCTAAAATTTGGTGGAAGACTCAGGGATACCATCTTAAGAGATGATGGATGAGATATTCTCGTAACTTCAAAAGTAATCAGTAATAAATTATTGTGAGTACACGGAGCAATGTAATGAATTTATTAGATGTCACGCATGGAAAAATAATCAATAATTATTGGCAAATTAAATAAATTGAAGAGCTTGATTTCTTGGAAACCAGACAGCTTGCATGTCATTGGCTGGACGGAAACCACGTTGTGAGGGACGCTTCCAAAGGCGCGAAATGTGAGGAGCTAAATCCACCCGTATCTCCTAAATCTGTGATCGCCAGGAGTTCATATTTAATCCAGCAAATAAGCTAGAGGAGTGGATTAATTTGATATAAATTTTAACGTCAAATTCGGAGTGCAAGTGCCGATATTAAAAATCCACCCCCTCCCTCAGGGGTATGACGTCAATGAATCCGCGAGGGAAAGCTTCATCCATATATACGAGCGCAAGGGATACTCGCCACCACACTTGAAGTGAATCTCTGGAGCTGAACCGTCGTTTCGCAGCCGACTTCAAATCCGTCGGGCGTATAGTAACTCAACATTTAATGGCGCGAGCATCCGCCAGTACTTATAAAATGTGATCGCGCTCAAGCAACATGAACTGGAAGTAGTTAACTTAGGACAGTGTTTGTCAGTTATAAATATCATAGTGAAGTCAGTTAATTGCACTGTAAGAGTAAGTAATATAAATTGCACCGCAGTAAGTACGTAAATAACATACTGTGTGACGAACAGTACTTTGAGGGAATAATAGCCTGTACTTTGGAATATCGAACCGATAACATGAACACCTCAAGAGGGCCGTATGAAACAGGCGTATCGCGTCGGACGACATAAATCGCGACGGGCGTAGAATTTGACACACCGCCGTACGTGTCCATGTCCATTGTGCGGTAATTGGACGAAGCTTAAAACAGTGTAAAATATTAAAAATTTGGGTCTAGGTTATTAATTTGTTTTATAAAAGTAAATGTTCAGTGTTAACCTTGTCAATGGTAAATTATTGTGATAATTAAGGTATTAGTGTAAAATGGTAATGTGCCAGGAAATCATTTGTGGAACTACGCCATCAAGAATGGAGGAGTAAGAACGGCGGAGAGGGGCCGAAAGGAGCCTCTCATCTGCCAAGCTGCAATGGATTCGATAACTAAGATGAGTACTAAACTGTAAATAATATTTGGGAAATGTGAGCGTGGTTGGAAAAATGGGAATAATTTGATTAGATTTGGTTACCTTCTGTAACAAGATGAGTCGCTTAACGACCCCATCCTAAATTTGTAGCACGGACAGTATTAAATAATAACAATGTAAATAATCGGGTCCTTTTATGTATTCAGTTTGTTGTAGATGTAAATTTTGTAGATATAGGGTAGTACGTTAAGTCATGCATGTATTCTTATTTTCTTTGTATTCAAGAATAATTTTCTTTACATTTGATTTCGTTATCAGAGTCAAATAGACCCGATCTGTGCTTTTCTGTTAGTCATTTTGACGAGTTATGTAATGACATTGAAGGGAAGTCCAGCCTTGTCATACCAAAGTGAAGTTGTTAAATTTGTGAGAAGCGATAATAATAATTCATGAGATATTGGAATTTTTAGTGATCAGTGCGTAATAATAAAATTTAAGTGATCAGGTGTTGAGATTGTCGGAAATCATTTAATGACGGGATGTCGTTTTTAATTCGGAATTAAAGTGTGTGGTAATTTAACTTGATAAATTAATAATATTGAAATTTAAGATCGGTGCTAATAATCCGTACATGTTAATGAACGTGTGGTTTAAATTACGGTCCAATATTTTTCTTTACGAATAAATGTCGTGTCTTAAATTTGCAATTCAGTAGCCGGAACACGTAGGACTTTACGAAACCATGATTGTCAAATTTTGGTAAATATAATTTCAAAATGTTACGATTATTTGTGGAGAACGAACTAAGGCGTAGATCGAAATGAGATAGAAAAATGTTAAAGAATCTGCAGTCAGATAATAAAAGGTCGTACGATGTCAGAAGTGAATAAATAAATCCGTTGATAATTCTGTGAGAAATAAATGAATCAAGGAATATTGAGATAGAAAGGGATATAAATTCCGTACGAGAGACACTTAGGATATAAATGAGTGTAAAATGTACGGGCAGTGTCACAGAGAAATACTGAGTTACGTAGCGGGTAGAATTCGAACCCGTGACAGCATGTACGAAATAAATAGACTGCACCGCTATTCGTCGAGATACTACGGATTTAAGGATAATGAGAGTTCAGATTCCACATAAATGATCGTATATTGTAATCATTGTAATGACGAGTGATGACAATCATGATGGAGTGATGATAATAATAATAATAAATATTGCAGATAAAGGATTGGACCGCCTTAATTAATTGAGCGTTGATAAAGATGTTAAACGGGAATCTAAATGAGAATATGCAACCGATAATCATAGTAACAATGTTAGGACGATGTCAAATCATCGCGGTCAGTTTAATAATAATTGTCATAATAATAACAGTAATGATGACGTTGGTTGATCAGTGAAATAATCGTGATCGCGAACGATATCCTAATGCATTTTTGGCGGAAGTGACCGATTCATTAATAATAATAATAATCTTGAGTAACATTAATAATAATAATAATCATATCTTGAGTGACGTTAATAATAATAATAATAATAATAATAATATCCTTGGGTCACCTATTCATTAATAATAATAATAACCACAAGAGGGATATACTAATAATAATAACATTAATAACCATCTGTGTTTGCGTCCCGCATAATAATAACGATATTAATCAAACGTGACAGTGCCAGGAACCGTTGAGTATAATAATAATAATAATAATAATAATAATAATAATAATAATAATAATAATAATAATAATAATAATAATAATAATAATTTCAAGGATGATAATTTCATGGATAAATGAATATTCTGACGATAGTTAATTAATTAATTGGTGACAACATCCCTCGATTCGTATGTTTGAATAATAAGAATGATAAATAATATTAGTCGTTTGTTACCTCGTTATCATACGGTTTCCGCACGGGACGAGTTACAGTAATACTTGGTGTGTTTGTTTACTTCGCCCGCGATGCGAGGGGAGGTCATCGGCACGGTATTTCCCACCGCTTCTCGTTATCTCATCTGTGGCAGTAGTCTACTGAGGCTACTTTGTACCATCTCAGATCATGTGTAAATAAAATATAAATGCTAATTCAGTGGTATGGCATTAGCTGGACATCGTAAGATAGGAACTGTCCGTGTAATCCATTTTTCGTAATTCACGAGAAACATTACCCAGTCCGAGTACCGGTCTCGGAAAAATGTATATAGCCGGGGTACATCATCTTAGTTAAATCGGGAAGCCGACCGTAACATGGGTTATGCTCGGGCTCCCGATAGAAGGAAGCTATATCCTTGAACAACGGTTCGATTCAAATGGAATCGACCCATAAGTTATACTCAAATTGTAATTTCTTTCAGAAGCAACCCAGCAAGATAATGATACCACTTGCGGTATAGCAAGTGATTTGTTTATGTAACATGTGTGGAAATTTAAATATCACTGCCAAATGTATCAAAGTTCCGTACGCCGGGTGGCGTAATAAACTGCTCTTGCTGGCAATTATTTCAAAGGAAACCATTCTCATAATCTTTTTATTGTAGTTAGATGAGACCCATTTTAAAGTTAACAGTCACTTCCTAGTCCTATCATGGAGTCCTCAAATTCAAGTTTACAATCGAGCTTTCCCCATTTTAATTTTAAATTGCTCCGTTTATTCCCGTGTTCTATCATGCCTCTATATTTATATATTCGTGGACTTAAAATAATGAACCGACACCCCTGAGATAAATGCTAGTCTGGGACTCGGGAGGTGGACGGGTGCAATACATACATACATACATACATACATACATACATACATACATACATACATACATACATACATACATATATAATGGAAAATTAAAATTGAATTGTAAACCACGTGGTTCACATAGTACAAAACATGGTGAGACCGAAGGAGTAGTATACTTTGGGCGGGTTCTGCGACCACCGCCACTGCCGGCCCCCTGAACGAGGCCTCCACCTCATTGACTGGGCTGACATAGAGTGCATGTTTAACCTCACATGACCTTACTAGGGCGGTTGGCTAAGAGTTCACGCTTAACCTCGCATGATGTTACACTAGCTACACGTCCAGGCTTAACCTCACAGACCTCGGGTTCAATCCTAGGCTTAAGGGCGTTGACATTACAGGCCCATGTTTGATGCTAAAAAAAGTGCAAGCTGAACCCATCTGCCGACGTGATTATGTTCAAGAGTGCTAGCTCAACCTAACAGACACGCATTTGACGCCAGGCTTAACCTTACCAAGGCGCTACAGACTCAAGTTTGAGATTCGATCCCAGGCTTAACCTATGTAGACAAGATGAGACATGGTCCAGGGTAACTTTAGGGAGCTTTGATGTTGAGATTGGTAGAAGCTGAACTTGAAACAAGATGGCGGCTACACATAGGACAAGGGAGATTGTGTAATGTGCCATACATATGTTTTATTCATAGGAGGCGTACTACTGGGAAGCATCTTTAGGGCTCTAAAACGGAGATCAGATTTGGGACTCCCTTGAACTACTGAGGGACTAAATTCCGGCACTTGGGCGACTCTAAAACGTATTTAGTAGGACGTAAAGCCAATATAAGTATTAATAGTTGACCCAAACAGAGATCAAGTCTGGGACTCCTTTGAACAAGAGAAGAACGACTGCGGGACTAAATTCCGGCACTATGGTGTATCTAAAACGCAGTTAATAGGACATAAACATTATTAATATTTGACCAAAACAGAGATCGAGTCTGGGGGCACCCTTTACTGCTAAAGTCAAGTCGTGACAGGAAATGCATTTTATAAAAAAAATTACTGCATGAGCAAGATTATTATTCTTGGAAGTACTTGCTGAGGCATGAAATAACAGGTTCATTGTGTTGGCATTTAGCTTAGTATGCATTTCTTCTTCTTTTTCTACCGCTTTGTCCCACACTTGTGGGGTCGCGGGAAGCTTAGTATGCACATATTAGCAAAAAATTACTGCACATGCAAGTTGATTAGACTTGGAAGTATTTGCTGAGACATGAAATACATGTTGATTGTTTTTCGCATTTAGCCTAGGATGCACATATCAGCCAAAAAATAACTGCTCGAGCAACTTGACTAGCCTTGTATGTAACGTATTTGCTAAAACAGGGAATACAAAGTATATTGTCTTCAAAAGTTCGCGACTTAGGTACAACCACGCAGGAGGACACAACCTTTCTTCGTACTGAATACTCAATACATATATACACAATAAAGAAAAATAATGTGGTGCCGGTTTTTAGCTCCGCAGGATTTCGCGTATTATCAGAATTCCCTAATAAAGAATAAAATCATTCGACCCATCCTACAAGCTCGATACCCGGGCTAACTGCAGGCTTAACGTTACGCTGACCACGCATGAACCTAACTTAACCTCCCAGGACTTGACATGGTACTAGGGAGATGGTGTAGGGGACCCCTTTAGTCGCCTCTTACGACAAGCAGGGGATACCACAGGTGTTATTCTACCACCCCCACCCACAGGGACACACACACACACATGTGGTGGTGATTATTGTTTCTTGCTATTTGTTTTACGTCGCACCGACACAGATAGGTCTTATGGCGACGATGGGACAGGAAAGGCCTAGGAAAGGGAAGTCACCGTGGCCTTATTTAAGGTACAGCCTCAGCATTTGCCTGGTGTGAAAATGGGAAACCACTGAAAACCATTTTCAGGGCTGCCGACATTGGGGTTCGAACCCACTATCTCTCGGATGCGAGCTCACAGCCGCGTGCCCCTAACCGCACGGCCAACTCGCCCGGTGATGATTGTTTTAAGAGGGAGTACAACTAGGCAACCATCCTCTATATAATCCTAATCAGAGAGAAAAATGGAAAGAATCTGACACTTCGAAAATAAAGGTATCGACCAAAGAAAGACAAGGGCCTCGAAAGGAGTGAATATAAAAGACTCCTAATCTGAGAGAAGAATGGAAGGGATGTGACACTTCGAAAATAAAGGTATCGGTCAAAGAAAGACAGGGGTCACGAAAGGCGTAAAAATATAAGACTCCTTAGTCCCGTAAACCTAATAGCGTTGGGGTCGGGAAAGAACAAGAGTTCACCAAGGAAGGTCGGATAAGATAAATTAAAATATGGAGCCTGACACAAGTAAGTGGAAGCAATGCCAGGACTCAGCTAACCACTATGGTCGCCTACCCATTCTCTAAAGTTCAGAGCCCCTGCCTCTTACGACAGGCAGGGAATATCGTAGGAGTTATTCTACCACCCCTACCCACAGGGAGACACACACACATACACACAGGCGGTGGTGATTATTGTTTTAAGAGGAAGTACAGCTAGGCACCGTCCTCTATATAACCCTAACCAGAGAGAAAAAATGGAAGTAATGTTTCACTTGGTAAATAAAGGTATCGGCCAAAGAAAGACAAGGGCCTCGAAAGGCGTGAAAATAAAAGACTTCTTAGCCGTCGTAAACCTAATAGCGTTGGGGTTGGAAAAGAATAAGTGTTGACCAAGGAAGGTTGGATAGATTAACGTATGGAGGCTGACACAAGTAAGTGGAAGCAATACCAGGACTGAGCTAAGAGTCCCCTTGGTCGCCAACCCACGCTCTAAAGTTCAGAGCCCCTGGGGCCCCTTTTAGTCACCTCTTACGACAGGCAGGAGATAGCGTATAAGTTATTCTACCACTCCCACCCGCAGGGACACACACACACACACACACACACACACACACACACACACACACACACACACACCATAATGATTTAGAAGATCCAACTCACCTTCGTACTGAATACTCAATATGATACGTAAAAATAGTCTGGTACCGGAATTTAGTCCCGCAGGAGTTCGCGTATTGTCAGAATTCCCTAGTAAGAAATATAATCCCGACCCAGCTAGGAATTACAAAATCTACAATAAAGACGTGTTTATCACTCATTTTGTTAGCGTCCAAAGCGTATACTGTGTTGCAGCTACACGGCTCGCAATAATGCTGACAAGCAAACAGGAAGTTTCATGTTTCAGCTAGCTTTTAGTGCAGGTGTTTGAACATGCCATTGTCCAGACTGCACGTGGAAAAACATATGTGTTGTTTGAAATTTGGATTGCTATTTAATGTCGAGGGTTATCAACAGCGTGTCTGTCATTACTCTCAGGAAGCTTGATAACGTACATTCTTCTTATTATTATTATTACTGAATCATGCTTGACGTTTTTAACATTACGACTACTACCCGCTCTTTAATCTTATATTTAATCTCTATTTTTAAATTGTCGGTCTCTTCTAACTTTAAACTCGCGACGATTTCTAACCTCTACAGTATTGGTTATAACCTGGTTTCTTCCGAGTTTCACTTTGCAACTGTAATTTACCCCTTATTCTTACACTTAATCTCTCTTCGTAAATTGTCGGTCTCTTCTAACCTCATACTCGCGACGATGTCTCACCTCTATTGGACAACACTTGGTTTCTTCCGATTTTAACTTTACAACAATATGAGACCCTTTAATCTTTCGGTCTCTTCAAACTTCAAACTCGCGACGATGCCTGACCTCTATTGGTCAAGACTTGGTTTCTTCCGATTTTAAATTTGCAACTATATGAAACCCTTACTCTTACATTTAATCTCTATTGGTAAATTGTCGGTCTCTTCTAACTTCAAATTCGCGACGATGTCTGACCTCTATTGGTCAAAACCTGGTTTCATTCGAGTTTAACTTTGCAACTATATGTGACCCTTTAATCTTAAATTTAACCTCTATTGGTAAATAGTCGGTCTCTTCTAACTTCAAACTCGCGACGATGTCTGACCTCTATTGGTCAACCTTTGGTTCCCTTCGATTTTAACTTTGCAACTAACTTATATGTGACCCTTTAATCTTAAATTTAACCTCTATTGGTAAATAGTCGGTCTCTTCTAACTTCAAACTCGCACGATGCCTGACCTCTATTGGTCAACACTAGTTTTTTTTTTCGATTTTAACTTTGCAACCATATGTGACCCTTTACTCCTACATTTAATCTCTATTGGTCATTTGTCGACCTCTTCTAACTTCAAACTCGCAACGATGTCTGACCTCTATTGGTCAACACTTGGTTTCTTCCGATTTTAACTTTGCAACTATAGGTAACACGTTACTCTTACGTCTAATCTCTATTGATATATTGTTGTTCTCCTCCAACTTCAAACTGGTTACCGTATCTGACCTTTATTAGTCGAATTTTCGTTTCTTCTAGTTTTCTATTTGCTTTACGTCTCACCGACACAGATAGGTGTTATGGCTACGATGGGAGAAGAAAGGCTTAGGAATGTGGAGGAAGCGGCCGTGGCTTTAATTAAGGAACAGCCCCAGCATTTGCCTGGTGTGCAAATGAGGAAGCACCGAAACCATCTTCAGGGCTGCCGACAGTGGGGTTCGAACCCACTATCTCCCGGATGCAAGCTCACAGCTGCGCGCCCCTAACTGCATGGCCAACTCGCCCTGTCTTCGTGCGACCCTACAGAAGAACATTCAACTGAAGAGCGTGAGTTGACGAGTTAGCTGAAGTTTTTACATTTTGGCAGCGGCAACACCCTCTTCTATTGTTATCTGCAAGATTGCTTCTACTTTACTAGGTATAGAAAAGAATATAAAGTGTGTTATTAAATATCTCTTTCATGAGGTAGCCTGCGAATAATTAATTTAATTTATTTGCTTTAGCAGAGATTCAACAAGCTGCAGCAGTTAGCTGAAGTACTTATAACATCATCTAAGTGTGATTTATGTATTAAGGGCTTTGCAATGCGTGAGGCTCTTGCCAGACATAAAGGTGCTGAACACAGTAATACTATGTTCCCCTGCGGTCAGTATCAGGCTACGTTTAAAAGACAGGATTACTGCACACGTCATATTAAAGTAAAACATACTAGGATTACATCTGCCCTATGTGAAGATTTTGGGGAATATTTTGCTAATGTAGAACAGTACCAGGCTCACTTAGTAGAAGTACAACTGCAGGCTCCGTTATCTGTTTGCGTCTATAGCCCTCAGGCTATGCGAAGAAAGCGTGTAAATACTGATGCAGATGAAGAAAGCTGCAATAAGGAAACACTAAGAAAAATGAAGTAGAACACAGTGAAGAACTTCAAACTATACACTACGAACACTGTAACACAAATGAACAATCTTCACATTTTCAGGGCCACTTAAGAAGTAATGCACATAAAAGCAATGCTTGTAGAACTGCAGCTAATACAAACATCGAAGTAATTGATAGTGCATTCAAAAGTAGGATTTTGAGTTGCAGAATTCGTAGGCCTACTAGTGAGAGGTTTCGAAGAACTGAAAACTTCTTTAATTGCGTTAAACCGGACATGCAACAGCTACTTAACAAAACATTGTCTGATCATTATTTAAAGTTAATTTTGAACTTTTGCTTTGTATATTAAGAGCACAGATGAAAGTGAAATAACAGATATTACATCATTTAATACTAAGTATAGTTGTGAGGCAAGTGACATTAGTAATATTTTTTAGATATCTCAAACGTTATCTCTACTAAAAGCAAAGAGTTTAAGGAGAAATAATCAGGGTGGGCTTTAGATGAAATTTTGTATCTAGAGGTTAATATCAAGAAGTACAATCCCTTGCGAGGATCTTCGTACATCGAGCTACCGACATGGATTAAGCATAAAAAAGCTGTTGTAAACGTCGAAAACAATGACGAGGCGTGTTTTGCATGGACTTTTATATCGGCTTTACACCCAGCGAAGTCAACGGCAGTAACCAGAACATCATCGTATCCTCACTATTCAACACAACTAAATTTAGAAGGGGTAGAATTTCCTAAGCAGTTATAAAACATTAAGCGCTTTGAACAACTAAACAACATTAGCATTAATATGTATGGCGTAGACAAAAAGTATGTGGTAGGACCTCTGTATTATACAAGTGATAAGAATGCCACACATGTTAACTTACTATTTATGTAGAAAATAGTGAGAATAGTCACCTTTGTGGATTAAAAATTTGAGTAGACTTGTTAGTAGCCAGTTATCAAAGAAAAAATGTAAAAGGTGGTTATGTGATGGATGCTTGCAGTAATTTAGAACTGAAGATCAGTTAACAAACCATTCTAAAATGACTGTAATCTTGTATGTGCAGAGATACCTAATAATGTTTTAAAATTTACAAATTGTTAACAAGCAGCTATGGGTGCATTTTGCCGTCTACGCAGACTTTGAAGCCATTCTCAAACCATTTAACACATGCGCGCCTAATCCAGAAATCTCTTTTACTAATACTGCTCACATGCATGTCCCATATAGCTTCGTGTATTCTGATTGAAGTTCAGCTACAAGAACATGAACGTGCTACAAAATGTAGTATTTGTGATGGTGAATTTTCAGAAAATGACCCGAAAGGTTTTGATCATGACCATTTAACTGGCTTGTACAAATGTCCAGCAGATAATAGCTGCAATTTTAAGTAAAGAGTTCCTAAATTCATTCCTGTAATTCTGCATAAATTATCTGGTTACGACTCATATTTTATTAATAGAGACTTTGGAGCTTCGCGTGAGAAATTGATCTAATCACTCAGAACAAAGAACGGTACATTGAATTTACAAAATGCGTTAAAGTAGATGAGAAACACACTATAACAATGAGATTTCTAAGACCCGTTTCGCTTTGTCGCGATAAACTTTCAAGTACGGTAATTTGCAACTAGCACAATTTACAGAAATTCGACGTGTTTTTCCTGACGAAAAGCAGTTTAATCTAATTCGGCGTAAAGGCGTATTTACCGGGCGAGTTGGTCGTGCGGTCAGAGGCGCGCGGCTGTGAGCTTGTATCCGGGAGATAGTGGAATCGAATCCCACTGTTGGCAGCCCTGAAGATGGTTTTCCGTTGTTTTCCATTTTCACACTAGGCAAATGCTGGGGCTGTACCTTAATTAAAGCAGCGGCCGCTTCCTTCCAATTCGTAGGCCTTTCCTTTCCCATCGTCGCCATAAGACCTATCTGTGTCGGTGCGACGTAAAGCCACTAGCAAAAAAGGTGTATTCTGTTATGAATAAATAGACTGCTTAGAACGTCTCGAAGAACGCTCCTTTCCATTAAAGCAGTCATTTTAGAGCTCGCTGAATTCAGCTGAAATTAGTGACGAAGACTATTTACGTGCACAATGTATCTGGGAGCAGTTCCACATTTAAACGCTAGGCGAATACTCTGACTTATATTTAAGGACGGGTGTACTTTTGTTAGCTGATGTTTTTGACAATTTTCGCTGTGTTTGCAAGAAAACATACAGCCTTGACCCATGCCAGTATTTTACAGCGCCTGGGTTAAGTTGGAATGCCATGTTAAAATACACGCAAGTGAATTTGGAACTGCTAACATACATCGATATTGTGCACTTCATAAAATCGTATATTCAGGGTGGCTTAAGTCAGTGTAGCGGGCGGTATTCTAAGGCAAATAACTACATGCCGAGTTTTGACTCTGGTCATGCCGAGTTTTGACTCTAGTCAACAACCTCAGTATATTGTATATCTTGATGCTAACAATCAGTATGGGTGGGCAATGAGTCAACATCCACCATTTAATAGCTTCCGCTCGTTACCGCAGTGTGAGATTGACGATTGACAGCTGCACACCCTGGGCGATGAAGCCAATAAAGGGTATATTGTTGAAGTCGATTTACCGTATCCTGAAGAGTTTCACACTTCTCATAATGACTTACCGTTCTGCCCTGAAAATGTGAAGTCTCCGTTCATCACATCAACAATAAACATACTAATCTCCAATTTGTATGACAAATTTAAGTATGTCATTCATTTTCGGAATTTAAAACAGTGTTCGCAGCATGGTTTGAAGTTAACAAAATTCATCGCGTACTAGAATTCCATCAGTCACAGTCTTGTATAGGTGTGGCGCTCACAAGATTATTGGTCTCCGCCCATGTGAGCGTCCACATAGTAGACTGTGTTTTTAGGAAGGGGGAGGAAGGGAATGGGAGGTCGAGAGGGAGAGAGATAGAGAGAGACGGGGCGCCCGGAGTGCTGGAATCTAGCGCGCGGGTGGCCTG
Source organism: Anabrus simplex (assembly GCF_040414725.1). Taxonomy (NCBI): domain Eukaryota; kingdom Metazoa; phylum Arthropoda; class Insecta; order Orthoptera; family Tettigoniidae; genus Anabrus; species Anabrus simplex. The sequence goes on along the minus strand of NC_090266.1, from coordinate 169,472,773 downwards.
TAATCAAAGGGAATGGTGAGGATATAGCTTTGTCAGCTGTGTAGAGGGCCGGACGTGTCGTTCGAGGGAGGGCGGCTCTTTTCTTCCTCACCAGGGGGAGGGGGACGGCACGGCCGGTCAGTAAGGTAGTTATAAGGGTGGCACTCACATGTGGATAGGTTTCCTGCCCATGTGAGCGTTCACATAGCAGATTTAGTTTATTTTTATATTTTAAGGGTGACGCTTGCTTGTGGCTCGGCTTTCCACCCATGTGAACGTCCACATTGTAGAATTAGTTTATTTTTATTTTGCGTCCACATGGTAGATTTAGTTCATATTTTTATTTTTTCTCTTTGTAACGGGAACATGTATTTGGGCTGAAAGCCTGTAATGTTTTTCAATAAATGTCACCAGTCACCGTGGCTAATTCCATGTATCGATCTCAACAACGATGTAAGAACAAATGCAGTTAACGAGTTTGAGAAATATTTCTATAAGCTCATGAATAACAGTGTGTTTATTACGATAATGGAAAATGTTGACAACCGCGTTGGTGTAAAATTGATTACAAACTGGGAAAATATTCGAAAGAAATATGGTGATAACAATTTAATATGTAAACCTAATTTCCATAACTGTACTATTATACATGAAAATGTAGTCACTATACAGATGCATCGTGTTAAGGTCAAGTATAACAAACCTACCTACGTTGGCTTTGCTGTACTTGAATTAGCTAAAATACTGGTGTATTAATTCCACTATGATTATATGGTGAAGAAGTATGCTCATAAAGTAAAATTACTCATCACAGATACCGATTTATTTATGTACCAAATCGAAACTGATGACTATTACAATGATATGAAGCCAGACGTAGGTAGGTATGATACTAATAACTATCATCTAAATAATGTCTATAATCTAGCACTAGTCAACAAAAAAGTTCTAGGCAAAATGGAAGACGAATGTGTTGGAAATATCATAGATTCATTTTTAGGTATTAAACCAAAATCATATTGCATTATGCCTTTAAATAAGCCACAAATAGATTAAAAGGTATTACAAAGCATATCGTTCAGAATGAGCTAAGTTCACAAAATTATGAGAATTGTATACATGATAATCCACCCATTTTACGTAAGCAAATGGCGGTTATTAGAAGTAAGAAGCATCAGTTGTACACTCATTTAATTAACAAAGTAGCACTTAAGAATGGAGATTGTAAACGGTTTGTCATTCCAAATTCTACCAACACTCTAGCCTGGGGGCATAATATTATTGGTAGGTCCCACATCACATAAGGCAGTTGACCTTACAAGGGAACGGATTTCGGTATAAAATTCTAAACTGGCTGAAATTTATTACATAATATTCCTACAAAGTTGTACAATGACGTAGTGAAAACCGCACGGGCCACTTTCAGTTTTGAATGCCAATATCGAACGCCGAAAACCTGCCGGGTGACGACATTAGCAAGGAGGTAGGGAGAGGAAAAGCTTACCTTGAATCCTAGCAGCACGCGATAGCTCGTGGCAACCAGGCTGCGACCTGCCGTGTCGCGTTGCATTCCCCACCTTACACTTTCCCCTCAACCCATCACTCTCTTACCAGTTCGGCAGGGCTATGCAAAACAAACGTGATTTTTCGGATGAACAGATCCCTCATCGTTCCATCATCAAGCCATGTAAGTATGACAATTTTATTTTGTCTGTCTTTTAATTCCACTGGCACAGACAACAATTAATTTTAAAACTTTAATTTACAGTCAGATTATTCACAAATGTCAGAAATTGACAACGAAGGTGTTCAATAGCAACACCTTCCAAATTTTAATAGTAGGGGAGCTGTGGGAGTTCTAAATCCGGAAATGACGTCATCATTTTTCTGCTGACGCCAGCAAGGTCATCCAAAGTCATTGACCCCACGGTTATTGACCCCGGTCACGTGACCGTGACGTCATCTCTGACGTCCGCAAGGTCATTGATCCCGTGACGTCATCAACACACACTCGTGTTTGTAAACAATGCCACGTGCTTTTGACAGCTGTCACCCGCCATATTTAAACAACAACACATCGCTAACGTCAGTGCCGCCGTCTTAACGGGGCTAAACCTCAATGTTGCCACCTTTGGCACGTGGTGGCGGGCAATTTGAAATATTCGAAGTGCTTTTTGAAAGCTGTCATCCGCAATCTTACATCGCTAACTTCAGTGCTGCCATCTTAACGGCACTAAACCTCACTGTTGCCACCTTAGGCACGTGCTAGCAGTCAATTTGAAAAATTCCACATGCTCTTAACAGCTGTTTGAGGCCATCTTTAAACCAAGCCACGTGCTTTTCAAAGCCACGTGCTTTTTTTACAGTGGACATTTTGCATAGCGGACCTCAGTGCTGCCATCTTGACGCCACTAATCCTCATCCTTAGGCATGTGGTGCCGGGCTATTTGAAAAATTCTACGTTGTTTTTGACAGCTGTCATCCACCATCTTGCATCGCTAACCTCAGTGCTGCCATCTTAACGGGGCAAAATCTTCATGGATGCCATCTTAGGCACGCGGGCGCGCGAAATTTGAAATTGCACGGCTCTTATCTTAGGCCAACCTAAGTAAATGGTTATGCTTTATTGACTTCGGGGGAGTAGCAAGATCACTGAACCATAGTATAGTAGGTGAGCAATAACCTTACTTTAACGGCTAGTTGTCCTTCCCAATGCCTCAGGGAGCAAGCCTAACCTCACATCCATCTTGAAGGAGACTATCCTTCGTTTTACGGCAAGATGCCCTTCCCGACGCCAATTATACAAGATGGCTGCTATACACAGCTCCTTATGAGACGGCCTAGGGGGAGTTTGTGCAAGATGGCTGCTGCTGTTATGAGACTCCCTAGGGACACTTGCGCAAGATGGCGGCTATACACAGGCTTATATGGAGAAAGCTAGCTTAGAAGCTACTGCCAATATGGCGGCTGCTCTTTTGCGACGACTTAAGGGCGCCTGCGCAAGATAGCTGCTAGCCAAGGTCATTGACTACGTAATGTCATCACCACGTGCTCTTGTTTGTAAACAACGCCACGTGCTCTTGTTTTGTAAACAAAGCCACTTGCTTTTTGACTGCCACGTGCTTTTTTGACTGCCGCGTGCTTTTTTGACAGCTGTCATCCGACATCTTTCAAGGGCGCTTGTGCAAGATGGTCGCTGCTCTTATGAGACTCCCTAGGGACCCTTGCGCAAGATGGCGGCTGCTGTTATGAAGATCCTTGTACATGCGGTGGGGAGCAATTTGAAAAATTCCACGTGCTCTTGTTTAAAAACAAATCCATGTTCTTTTTGACAGCTGTCAGCGCCCATCTTTAATTAGCAGAGCACCATGCTGCCATCTTTAGCTACTACCTTAGGTACGTGGTGGCGGGCGATTTGAAAAATACCACGTGCATTTTTTCAGCAGCCATCTTTAATCAAGGGAGCATCATGCTGCAATCTTTAACTACTATCTTTGAAATGTGATGGCGGGTAATTTGAAAAATTCTACGCGCTTTTATGTCAGCTGCCATCTTTAATCAACAAAGCACCGTGCTGCCATCTTTACAAGACTAGACCTGACGGCTAATACCTTATTCACGTGGTGGCGGGCAATTTTAAATTCCACGTGGTCTTGTTTGTAAACAAAGCCACGTGCTTTTTTGACAAGCTGACAGCAGCCATCTTTAATCAACAGAGCACCGTGCTGCCATTTTTAGCTACTACCTTTGAAATGTGGTGACGCAAAATTTGAAAAATTCCACATGCTCTTTGACAGCTGTTAGCAACCATCTGTGGTAGCGGGCAATTTGGAAAAATTGCACGAGCTTTTTTGACAGCTGTCAGTCGCCATCTTTAACTACATGCACATGGCTTACTACTACTACTATCTTGACGGAAGTAAAACATTATAGCGCGGGACTTACCCACGCCGCAAGCAAGCAAGCTACCTTCTTACGATCATAGTTATAAAGCAAGCTGCCCTTCTCAACATACTTACCGAGCTGCCCTTCTCAACATACTATTATCTTAGTTTTTAAACCAAGATGCTGTTATAGATGCCGGCTATGGGCGATTGCACAATATGGCGGCTATACATGTGCTCTTATGAGACGGCCTAGGGGGCGATTGCGCAAGATGGCGGCTCCCCCTCCTCCACCTCAGCCTCTGTCAAGGCATAGCTCTATCGAACAAGTTTAAACATGCATTGCGAAGGCAAGAGTGTGCACGTGCTGCACGATAACGTTATCATAGATGTGCATGTTTAAACCTGTTCGTTGCTAAGAGTGTGCACGTGTTGCAGCGATGACGTCATCAGAGTTGTGCAAGTTTAAACTTGCAGATCACTGATTGAAACATAACAAGACTAGAATAGAACACTCTACTCGATGTCGTTCTCCTCCTCCTCCTCCTAGAGAACGTTAGTGCTATAAGAAATACACTGCGTACATTTAAGTCCCCAGCAGTCAAACAAATTATCGGATAAACCTGTAACTTGAAATTTCGGTTCGGAAACATATTATTTCAGTCTGTTGGCATGGATTACAAGCATGTAGCTAGTGCAGGAGAGGGCTACTATGCAAAATGCTGAACCGAAAAATAATCGTGCTACACACATGATAGGGAATGGGTTCCAGGTTTCACGTCTTATCAGAATGGCAAAAGGATGAAAGGACTCCTCCTCCTCCTGACCGCATCCTCCTCCTAGGGATAAAGGGCTAATGGGCTAATGGGCTAATTGGCAAAAGGGCTAATGGGCTAAAGGGATAATGGTCTGAAGGGCAAAAGGGCTAATGGGCTAAAGGGCTCCTCCTCTTCTTACCACGCCCTTCTACTCCTCCTAGGGCTAAAGGGATAAAGGGCTAAAGGGCTCCTCCTCTTCTTACCACGCCCTCCTACTCCTCCTAGGGCTAAAGGGCTAAAGGGCTCTTCCTCCTCCTCTTCTTACCGCTAGGCAAAAGGGCTAAAGAGCTAAAGGGCTCCTCTTCCTCCTCCTCTTCTTACCGCTAGGCAAAAGGGTTAAAGGGCTAATGGGCTAAAGGGCTAGAGGGCTAGAGTGCCTCTTCTCTCTCTATCCGTGCTTGAGACCGGCTGTACATCTAGAGGCGGAGTTAACACCCTAAGGATGGGAGAATGTTAGAAAATAATCTATACGAATATAGCTACTCGATCGACTTTAGAAGGATGACTTTAGTGAGGGTAAGTGCTGGGATTGTAGGAGGGTGTTTTTTGGTATTTTGCTCTACGTCGCACCGACACAGATATGTCTTATGGCGACTGTGGCATAGGAAAGGCCTAGGAAGTGGAAGTAAACGGCCGTGGCCTTAATTAAGGTATAGCCCCGGCATTTGCCTGGTGTGAAAGTGGGAAACCACGGAAAACCATCTTCAGTGCTGCCGATAGTGGGGCTCGAACCCACTATCTCCCGATTACTGGATACTGGCTGCACTTAAGCGACTGCAGCTATAGAGCTCGGTGGGAAGGTGTTTAAGCTGTTGTACTGTCGAGAGAGCTATTACTCAATAATACCTACACGACGTAATTCTTGCTCTATTTCTAAAATATCTGCTTTGTACTCTGTGTAACCCGCATCTTGATAGGCTCTTAGCAGTTGCAAACGTTTTACGAGATCATTCGGATCATTACAGTATTTTATGTCTACATAGGGTAACAGAAGCTTGTTGTGAACTTTGAGCCTATATGCAGACATTTGATGTGTAGGGAATTGTTATTTAATGTAATAAGTGCTTTAGCAGTAGCGTTTCCAGGTATAAACTTAACTTGTTTCGATAGCTATGAGCTGACATTTTTCTTCTTATTCTTCACCTTGCATCTCCTCTTGAGATGTTTGCACAGCGACAGAACGTGTAGTAGGCTTAGAAAATGAAAAAATCATCAAGCCCTAATGGCAATGAAGCATTGCGATCTTCTTTTTCTTCTTCTTCTTTTCCTTTACTACTGTTATGATCAACATCATTATCCTTACTATCATAATCATGACCTTGCCTCTCTTTTCTTTAAGTGTGTGCTTAGTAACAGAACCTGTAGCAGGCCTAGACAACAAGGGAGAATTAAAAATTCTCTCGCAGAGGTGTACTTTAAAAAAATAAATCAGTGTTCGCTTTACTACTGTTGAGCTCTTTGTATTTTCTTCTCGATGAAGCTACATTACACGCGGCTTCATGACGTTGAGCGTTGTATGCGTTCTTGAACTCTCTTCTACAATGTCTGCAATAAAAAATTGTCCTACATGATATCTCATGTCATCTCTTGTGATAGGTTCGGGAAAATGCTTTTCCACACTCTTTGCAAATATACCTACAAATAGGTTTTTCCATGGCGGACTTTATCTTCTGCTATCAGATTCTTCTTTAAATCTACTAGACACTTGTTACTCTCTACTTCGATGATGCGAACAGCTTAACGATTAACAGTAAACTAACACAAAAGTATATAAACAAGGTAACAACAGTGAGGTTTAACCCCGTGTAATGTAGCTTTATCGATAATAAAATACAAAGAGCTCAACCGCAGTCAAGCGAACACTGATTTGTTTTTGAAAAGTACACCTCTGCGAGACATTTTTAATTCTCCCTTGTTGTCTAGGCCAGATACAAGTTCTGTTACTAAGCACACACTTCAGGAAAAGAGAGGCAAGGTCATGATTATGATAGTAAGGATAATGATGTTGATCATAACAGTAGTAAAGGAAAAGAAGAAGAAAAAGAAGATCTCAATGCTTCATTGCCATTAGGCTTGATGATTTTGCTTCATTTTCTAAGCCTGCTACACGTTCTGTCGCTGTGCAAACATCTCAAGAGGAGATGCAAGATGAAGAAGAAGAAGAAGAAGAAGAAGAAAGTGCCAACGCTTCATTGCTATCGAAACAAGTTAAGGGGATATAGAACTGGATTTTTGTTCAAATTTTCAACATCATTTTTATTAACAATGTTTATTCCGTGAAACCTCACCTTTAAAACGGTATATTGAACATTGCTCTATCACAATTGTAACTATGTTAAATTTAGATATTTCTCAGAAGTGGCGAGGCATCATTTTGTTCGCCATCTGTCATGGATGGCTATCTTTCAAAATTTTATGTATGTTCACAATGCGTATGGCTTTTTGAATAATCTTCCACTAGCCCTTGGCATTTTAACTACAAGCTGATTAATGATACTTTTCAAAACACAACTTACATGTGATGCATGTACACAAACGGTAAGTTCAAAGAATAATAAGTGCAGACAAGCGAACATCGAATGCATGCTGGCCAACAGGGAAACAATATATCTCTTACTACTACCAATATGTCTCAAACTGCATAAATGTCATATTGGAAAGCGAAATGTTTTAAAACATACATACTACATTATCAACCACCACAGAAACCCGCAGTAGTGATTACTTCACTCGATATAGGGTTGGCGTCAGGAAGTGCATCCGGTCATAAAACAAGGCCAAATCCACATGTGATAATGTTGACAACTACGTAGCTACAATAGCAAGACAGGCCATTAGGGATGCCAAAAGAAGACTGCAGTATGCCTTCAGATATGGTGAAGATGATGCAAACTATGGAGCAGGAATGTTTTAACTTTAAACTCAATTTCCTGAAAATTTACTTCTTTTGCATTCAGGGAACATTTTCTTAGTTTCTGCTCAACCTAAAATAAAGAAACTTTCAGGATATGTTTACTTAAATGTTTTACATACATGGAAACAATTTTATGTAGTTCGCTAGTTCCTTCAAAAAGTTATTGGTCATAATATATTGGAAAACGGTGATGAAAAAATTATATTTCCACAATATTCCTGTTAAAACATATTATCGTTTTAGTATACATAGAATAGCTGTTTCCATACAGCAAAAATTTGGGTTATATACCTAACATGGTTCCCAAGAAAATGTTCCTGTAAATTAACATTGTGAAGATAGGCAATTCCATTACCCCTTAAGTTTGTACCTGGAAACGCTACTGCTAAAGCCCGTATTACATCAAAACAAGTCCCTACACATCAACTGTCTGCATAAAGGCCCAAAGTTCACAACAAGCCGCTGCTACCCTATGTAGACATAAAATACTGTAAAGAACCCAATGCACTCGTAAAAAGTTTGCAACTGCTAAGAGCCTTTCCAGATGCGGGTTACACAGAGTACAAAGCAGATATTTTTGAAATAGAGCAAGAGTTACGTCGTGTAGGTATTATTGAGTAATAGCTCTCTCTCGACAGTACAACAGCTTAATCACCTTCCTACATTCCCAGCGCTTACCCTCACCTAAGTCATCCCTCTGTAGTATACAGTCGACCGAGTAGCTATATTCGTATAGATTATTTTCTAACATTCTCCCTTCCTTAGGGTTTTAACTCCGCCTCTAGATGTAGAGCCGGTCTCAAGCCCGGATACAGAAAGGAGAAGCACCCTAGCCCACTAGCCCTTTAGCCCTTTTGCCTAGCGGTAAGAAGAAGACGAGGAGGAAGAGCCCTTTAGCCCTTTAGCCCTAGGAGGAGTAGGAGGACGCGGTAAGAAGAGGAGGAGCCCTTTAGCCCATTAGCCCTTTTGCCCTTTAGCCTATTATCCCTTTGAGTGTTCGATTCTAGTCTTGTTATGTTTCAATCACTTCTTTTGTGAACTGAAAGTCTAAACTTGCACAACTCTGATGACGTCATCGCTGCAACACGTGCACACTCTTAGCAACGAACAGGTTTAAACATGTACAACTCTGATGACGTCATCGCAGCAACACGTGCACACTCTTAGCAACGAACAGGTTAAAACATGCAAATCTATGATGACGTCATCGCTGCAGCACGTGAACACTCTGGATTTCACGATGCATGTTTAAACTTGTTCGATTGAGCTATGCCTTGACAGAGGCTGAGGATGAGGAGGAGGGGGAGCCGCCATCTTGCGCAATCGCCCCCCTAGGCCGTCTCATAAGAGCACATGTATAGCCGCCATCTTGTGCAATCGCCCATGGCCGGCATCTCTAACAGCATCTTGGTTTAAAAACTAAGATAATAGTATGTTGAAAAGGGCAGCTCGGTAAGTATGTTGAGAAGGGCATCTTACTTAATAACTATGATCGTAAGAAGGGCAGCTAGGTTGCTTGCGGCGTGGCTACGTCCCGCGCTATGATGTTTTACTTCCGTCAAGATAGTAGTAGTAGTAAGCCATGTGCATGTAGTTAAAGATGACGGCTGACAGCTGTCAAAAAACACGTGGCTGTCAAAAAGGCAAGTGGCTTTTTTAACAAGACCACGTGGCTTTGTTCACAAACAAGAGCACGTGGTGATGACGTTACGTAGTCAATGACCTTGGCTGGCATCCATCTTGCGCAAGCGCCCTTAAGTCGTCTCATAAGAGCAGGCGCCATCTTGGCAGTAGCCTCTAAGCTATCTTTCTCCATATAAGCCTGTGTATAGCCGCCACCTTGCGCAAGTGTCCCTAGGGAGTCTCATAAGAGCAGCGGTCATCTTGCGCAAATGCCCCCTAGGCCGTCTCATAAGGAGCTGTGTATAGTCGCCATCTTGTACAATTGGCGTCGGGAAGGGCATCTTGCCGTAAAACTAAGTATAGTCTCCTTCAATATGGCGGATGTGAGGTTAGGCTTGCTCTCTTAGTCATCGGGAAGGGCAACTAGCCGTTAAAGTGAGGTTACGACCCTCAAGATGGTGACTGTAAAGTTAGGCTCGCACTCTTATGCAAAATTCACAAATCGACATTGCTCACCTAATATACTATGGTTCAGTGATATTGCATTGGAACCTTCATTGCTACACTTCTAGACCTCGGGTGCTGACTCCGCAAAAAAGTGTTGACTCATTTCCGGGAGTGGAAAACTCCACTGCTCGCCTCAGTAGATAGCAGGAGGTGCGCACGCACATGTTGATCTAAGCATTCTCTTGGTATAAATACGAGTGTAAGACAATGCATCCTTGCTTGTCTCGTAAGAAGCGACCGTGCCCTGACCCCCAGGGCAATAGCTTTTGTAGAGGAGACATCGCTACGGCGGTAGACCTCTTGGGAGACAGTACTCCCCCGAAGTCAATAAGGCATAACCATTTACTTAGGTTAGCCTAAGATAAGAGCCGTGGAATTTCAAATTTAGCGCGCCCACGTGCCTAAGGTGGCATCCATGAGGATTTTTCCCCGTCAGGATGGCAGCACTGAGGTTAGCGATGCAAGATGTCGGATGACAGCTGTCAAAAACCACGTAGAATTTTTCAAATTGCCCGCCACCACATGCATAAGGATGAAGATTAGTGGCGTCAAGATGGCAGCACTGAGGTTAGCTATGCAAGATGGCCGCTGTCAAAAAAGCACGTGGCTTTGAAGAGCACGTGGCTTGGTTTAAAGATGGCCCTTGACATCTGTCAAGAGCACGTGGAATTTTTCAATTTAACCGCCAGCACGTGCCTAAGGTGGCAACAGTGAGCTTTAGTGCCGTTAAGATGGCAGCACTGAGGTTAGCGATGCAAGATGGAGGATGACGGTTGTCAAAAAGCATGTAAAATCATTCAAATTGCCCGCCACCGCGTGCCAAAGTTGGCAACAGTGAGGTTTAGCCCCGTCAAGATGGCGGCACTGAGGTTATCGATGCGTTGTTATTTAAAGATGGAGAATGACAGCTGTCAAATGCACGTGGCTTTGTTTACAAACAAGAGTGTGTGTTGATGACGTCACGGGGTCAATGACCTTGCTGATGTCAGCAGATGACGTCACGGTCCCGTAACCGGGAGCAATAACCTTGGGGTCAATGAACTTGGAGGACCTTTCTGACGTTAGCAGAAAAATTGATGACGTCATTTCCGGATTTAGAACTCCCACAGCTCCTCTACTTTTAATCCTTGGAATGTGACAGTTTGTCTACAAAGCTGCTTTGCTGAAAGTGATGGCAATGGAAGCCAAATAGCACCTGGTAAAAGAGAATTGGATATTGATCTGTACTGTATGTAAAAACAATGTTTACATGTTCTGATGGCAAAAATAGACGTGCGCAAAGACTGAATCATGATCCTTGTTTACAAGTTTTATTGCCGAAAACGTTGGTGATGTGCAGGTCGCCACTGAACGTGAGGAGACGTTAGTTTCGCTTGACATTAACAATCTTATTAAAAACGATGAATTTGAAATATCCGACACTGACAGTGAAAACAATGCTACCACAACACCTGCAATAATTATTATTACTTACAGATTAAAGGCGGTTGAGTACTATTGGCTGAACAAAGTTTAAAAGGTCACTTAAAATCGTTCAGCACCAATTCAGAAAGCTACGGCACCAGTTGGACCTTTCTAGATGGAAGCTACAAGTAGAATCAGGCGGCACAAAAGCTGAAACACTGACGTTTATCACCAAAGAAACATTTGAAGAATTTAAGAAAGGCGAGGTTGAACAACAACAAAAACGTCCATGACGTACACATTAGAAAATGGGCCCTGAAGAATGCTCGGCGTGTTCATGACGTTACCTTCCACGCCTCAACTTTATGGGTACGAAAGTTTTAAAATTCATTAAATATCGATTCTCAGACAGTTACGAAATTTGTAACCAAACGTTACACAGCCAATCACCTGGACCTTGCGTCGAACGCAACAGTTTTTGGAGGAGAGGTAACCGAATTAAAAAACAGCTGCTCCTCAAAGTGCGTTTTTAACACAGACCAAAGCGGGTTTAAAGGAGAGTTCCATGCTGGGCATACGCTACATTTAAAGGGGGAGTTTTTCCGCAGAAGCGCAATCGTTGAACTCATTAACACACAGCTACACAATTCAGCCCGTAATTTCTGCCGATGGAGAACTGTTACCTAAACTATTAGTCATTCCAGAAGAAAAGGACGGTGAATTTAGCCCTATTGTTAAAAAAGTGTGTTTACAGCAGATAATTTATTTGTTTTGCCTTCACGGTCCGGAAAGTTAACTAAAAAGTTACTTCAAAAGCGGTTACAAGACGTTTATTTTCAAAGTGTACCAGACGACAGTGTTTTACTCTTGGATTCGTGGACAGCACAAAGTGAAGCAAATATATTAGCGTCAATACCCGCCAACAAAGCTATTATTGTTAAATCTATTCCCCCAGGGAACTACTGGAATGACTCAGCCGTTAGATGTGCTTGGTTTCCCTATATGGAAACAATTTGTTCGTTTTTACGACCTGATTGTATTATGCAGTTTTGATATTGTCATTCATTTGCGCAACAATATTTTAAAAACCCAATCATTGACCCACAACCAACTATCTCTCAGCGGTTTCGTAAGATGTGGATGTATAGTTGGTACAAATCCGGTTATGCTGAAACACAACCCGCTTACTTTGTGAACCCCGTTCTGTTTTGTTTCAAGGATGGTGTTATCCGAAATACTTGTGATATGTGTACAAATAATACTGTACAAGATGGCGACTACTGTGTGTGAGTCTGTGATATCCGTGGTGGATAATGGTGTAAAATGCAGTGAAAAATGTGGCAAATGCAGGAGAGTCGTTAAGGCAAAAGTTCAGAACAGCTTACATTTTCTAGCGCTACGCATCCAGGCGCGATTGCACTGTCATTTGTTTCTCTCACGCTCGCTTCTCGCGAAGGACTTCATCGTGCGGTGGACAGTGCTGCCAACTGTTCATATAAAGAACTAGTCCTAGTTCAGCGGCGCTACGTTTGAATTCACGAATCTCGTGACAAAGCCATTGGTCTGGATTGGTTAGGCCATTGGCCTGGATCAAGCAAAGGGGGTCGGGGGGCGTAAGCCCCCAGGTTAGAAGCCGCGAAGCGGACCTAGGCTTCTAGTATCCCGCGTGACAAAGCCATTGGTCTGGATAGGTTAGACCAATGGTCAGTGACAAAGCCATTGGTCTGGATTGGTTAGACCATTGGTCAGTGACAAAGCCATTGGTCTGGACTGGTTAGACCATTGGTCTGGATCAAGCAAAGGGGGTCTGGGGGCTTAAGCCCCCAGGTTAGAAGCCGCGTAGCGGCCCTAGGCCTCTAGTGTCCCGCGTGACAAAGCTATTGGTTTGGATAGGTTAGACCAATGGTCAGTGACAAAGCCATTGGTCTGGATTGGTTAGACCATTGGTCAGTGACAAAGCCATTGGTCTGGACTGGTTAGACCATTGGTCTGGATTAAGCAAAGGGGGTCTGGGGTGGATAATGGTGTAAAATGCAGTGAAAAATGTGGCAAATGCAGGAGAGTCGTTAAGGCAAAAGTTCAGAACAGCTTACATTTTCTAGCGCTACGCATCCAGGCGCGATTGCACTGTCATTTGTTTCTCTCACGCTCGCTTCTCGCGAAGGACTTCATCGTGCGGTGGACAGTGCTGCCAACTGTTCATATAAAGAACTAGTGCTAGTTCAGCGGCGCTACGTTTGAATTTACGAATCTCGTGACAAAGCCATTGGTCTGGATTGGTTAGGCCATTGGCCTGGATCAAGCAAAGGGGGTCGGGGGGCGTAAGCCCCCAGGTTAGAAGCCGCGAAGCGGCCCTAGGCCTCTAGTATCCCGCGTGACAAAGCCATTGGTCTGGATTGGTTAGGCCATTGGTCAGTGACAAAGCCAATGGTGACGTCAGCCCGCCAATGACTGTCGATTATTTTGTCCGTAACTCCGTTGTTATTGTTATGGCTTCGTGCGGTGGATGTGTCGTTAGTATTCGTGCTTTTTCGTGCAATTATTAGGAGCAATTTAGTGATTTACTGGAATTTTATCAGCAGCACGACTTGCTTTCTAGGGAGAGAGTGTGTGAGAAGTGTGGTCGTGACGTTAAATTGACTGTACTTAAGAAAAACAATCGGATAGTTTTCAGCTGTCGTCGGAAGAACGAAGAGGGTGCCAAGTGCCCTTGGCACGTGAGTGCGCGTAAAAATACGTACTTTTCTGAGTCGAAGTTATCCCTGTTTGAAATAGGTTACTTCTGTGTTCTGTGGTGCATACTGCCTAAACCTCTGGGCCCGACTATCAAATTGGAGTTAGGTTTTTCCCAAGCTACTTTCGTAGATTGGTGTAACTTCTGTAGAGAAGTTTGTGTGGCGTGGGTGGACGCTAATAAAAAAATGGTGGACCTGACGTTGTAATAGAGATAGACGAAAGCAAATTCGGGAAATCGAAGTACAATAGAGGAAGGCGTACGGAAGGACAGTGGTTATTTGGAGGGGTAGAGAGAGAGAACCACAAAAACTTTTTCGTTGCTCCTGTCGAGAGAAGGGATAAGGAGACATTACTCGCAGTAATTAAAGAGTGGGTGTTGCCAGGTACTATAATCATTTCGGACTGTTGGAAGTCCTACGACTGTCTGGAACACGAAGGATTCGTGCACCTTCGTGTCAACCATTCAATTCAATTCATTGATAGCAGGAGAAGTGGTCATGTGAACAGGGGTAATAGGAAGGTGATGCCAAGGAATAGACCGCCGGTACACACGCAAAATATCGAGAACAGGTGGAGGCACCTCAAGCACGGGTCGTACTCCATTCCTGGCTTCGGGAGAAGGAAAGCGCACTTTGCCGGCTACTTGGCAGAGTTCTTGTTTAAGACGAACTTCCCTGCTGAGACGAGGGTGCACGAGTTTTTTAAAGCTGCAAGCGTGCTGTACCCTCCCCTACATTAAGGTGAGTTAAATAGAATTCTGTCTTTACAGATTGCATTCACCTGTGTATTTATTGTGCAGTTGTGTATTTCTTGTGCGCGGGTTGGTAACGGAATTCACTTACTTCATTGCTAGGAGTGACGTCATATCCCATAGTGTCTCACCCAATGGAAATGCTGGTACGTAGTTAGGCGATGTACAATGGCGCGTGATAACTTCTATTAGGTCATAAAAGCAAAATTACTTCTGGGGAATGGCGGGTGGGTTCTTAACTGTCGCAGTGAACACATCGCTCCTCCACAAGGTATTCTACTTAACATTTCCAACATATTGCATCCTTAGAATGCTATAAATGTAATGTAAGTCTTACTGAATTTCTACCCTTTACTAAAACCTACTTGGCACTAGGCCGCTAATGCAAGGGCTAATCCCATACTAAAGAGGTGACTTATAGAAGGAGACAATTTACATTACGTTAAGGAAGAAACGGTTGTGAAAATAAGTTCACCTCAACACAATATGAGTGGGAGCTCGAGAGGGTTAAGCACTCTCTATCCCAAAAAAGATAGAATAGATACCAAGTGTCTTTACATCTTAAAGGAAAGTTACATGGTAAAAGGCTTCGGACCTGCCCCGAGAGTTAAACTGCTGAGCTAGCAAGAAAAGAAGTTATTAAAAGGCCATTACCTGGTGGTTGAACTGCTGCCCGAAGAAAGAGGCGCTACCCGCCCCCTGCTACGTACTTTACACACTGATAGATGTTACAGAAGTGGCCCGGAGACCCGAAAATCAGCAGTTTATATACCCTCGTGGAATGTTCGAGGCGTTTCAGGAATGAGAACACCCTCCCACAATCATTTATTGGCTAACAACGAAAACCCCTACACTAGATGAAGAAGAAACACATTATTGGTGGAAAATTAATTACAGAAATTCCTTATTGGTCGAATTCAAAACTGGCGGAAAGAAAGGGTTAATATTGCCAACTTAAACAATAACTGAAAGAAATTTAACAAAGAACAAACTTATGAATTCAAAATTTCTCCAAAACACAGTTCTTTCACTTCGCACTAGGGTGCATAACTGTAGTCTTTCAGTAGTGCCATCTGGAAGAGAATGTCCACACTTCTTACTACAGGCAAAACAAATATACATCGAAAACGACCCAGTTCAGAAACTTCAAAATTTACAAGTAGGGACATCTTCTGAGAAACTTGAGAATTAACACAGTAGATAAAGTTCAGACTTCCTCCAGTAGAGGAGTTTCAACTGGCGCAAGGTTTGAATTCGCGGCGTGGAGGTGTACCACCCGGTACAGACCTCCCCCCCAAAAAGTTCCTCCAAGGGGTAACACAGAAGAACATAAATTTTGTTTCAAAATAAGGTCCAAGTTATGATGTTGATATATAAGTTAATTGCGGGAGTATTTACCAACAAGTTTTCTTAAAATGATTGGATCCAGTTTCAAAATTCTTTGGTTACTATTGATGTAATGTCTTTGTGTTTGTAGAAGTTGAATTCAGAAGGAAAAACCTTTAATTCTTGAAAGTCGAGAAAAATTTTCTAAGTCCACCAGATATTGTCGTTGAATTCAAAAATAGTAGTAATGTTGATATTAAATGTCCGTGTAGCTGATTAAATATATCTTCAAGGTTGATTAAGTTAGACGGCCAGACCGGCCGCTGCTGCTTGTGTCCAGAGGAGGCCGCTCGGACCCCTCAAGTACCCTGAGATACCGCTCGCCCGCACTATGAGAGGAGTAGTGGAGTTGAAGCACGCTGCGCCCGCGGCGAACATGCAGGTCGCGGGCCAGTTGCAGGTTGTGCGCCGCACATCAGCCTTGGCCGGAAGGAGGACTCCGGCTCGCCGTACCCAGGTTGGCCTCACTGGAGAGGGGCGGGCCCTTACCCCACCTCAGTGGCGGTACGGCGCCGCGCTGCTGCGGGGGCACTGAAACATTAAAGCCCGGCGGCAGAATTTTGTTGGACCATAGTTGTTTTAGGGTACAGTCTTTGTGGAGGAACTGAGGGGGCAGCGGCGTAGAAATATTTATTTCATTTAAGAGCCACTATGTGTTGTTGAGCAGGAGACGGGAGCGTGGTAATGGCCATGGCAAGGACAGGATGGCAGTTTAACTGGTCGGGGAAGGTTTACAAAATGCTTACATATAAGGAAACAGATTCCAAGGGCAGAAGGCCTTAAAAGTGAAACCTCTCCAAAAAAATATAACCTTCATATTTCTTTCAAAACTATATGAAGCAAGTTAGCACAGAAATTACACCGGTTTCACCTGTGACAGGTGAACCCTAAATATCCTCTCGGTGGCTGGATTGCTTAGCAATAAGGTAACGGGTGTAAGGAAATCGAGAATAGTACACGGCCCATGAAATCTGGGGGCAAGCTTGCCCGCGGGAACAAAATTTTTGACCATCACCTGGTCACCTACCTTCAAATTGGTGGGTCTCCGTCCACGATCATATCTTTCCCTAACTTTGTCATGAGACACTTTAAGATTGGCTTTAGCCTTCTTCCAAAGATCTTTAATATTATCAGGATCTATTGTCTCAGGTAGAATGTCACTCAAAGACCAGAGGTTAGAGAGCGGCGAGTTGGGAACAAACTTGAACATCAGCGAAGCTGGAGTAAATCTATGTGATTCATGAACAGCCGAGTTCAAAGCAAAAGCTAACCACCTAGAATGATCTTCATGATGATAGGCAATAAGGGCCGATCTGAGATTACGATTAACCCGTTCAGCCAGAGAAGGTTGAGGATAATAAGCAGAAGTTGTCACATGAGAGATGGACAGGTCAAAACAGAATTTACGAAATAGATTAGATGTGAAAGCCTTAGCATTATCAGACACAATATATTGACACGGACCAAAAGAAGCAAAGATTGAATTTAAACAAGTAATGGTGGACTGAGCGGTAGCCAGCTTAGTCGGAAATAACCAAGAAAATCTTGTAAAACCATCTACACATACAAAGATGAACTTGTTGGCATTTCCCTTTGACTGGGGTAGGGTCCTACATAATCAATATACAGGCGTTCCATAGGGCGCGACGGTTGATGAGAAGACAAAAGGCCTACCTTGGTGGACATGGTTGGTTTACTAAGCAAACAAGATTTACAAGTCTTTACTAGTTCACGGATTTCACCGTCCATACCTTTCCAGATGAACCTTTCACGAATCTTTTCACGAGTTTTAAAGATGCCTAGATGCCCTCCTAATGGGGTCTCATGATAGTACTTGAAGATCATAGGTACAAGAACAGCTGGAACGACAACTTTCATCATCTTATCATGCCTCGAAGGGCAACATAAAACTCCATTCCTCAGTACATAAGGGACTACATGTTCCCCAGAAGAAAGGGTTTCCATTATCGGAGCCAGCGTCGGATCTTCACGTTGGTATTTCTCAATGTCCCTAAAGAGTATGGGAGCATCTGTTAAGATGGCATTAACCTCAGATAGTATGGACTCGGGAGGTGATGAACTATCGACCGGTTCATGGGTCTCGACGTCGTTGGAAAACATACGGCTGAGTCCGTCTGCAGCAACATTTTCAGTACCTCTGATATGCTTAACGTCAAATTGGAATGCCGAAATTCGGATAGCCCACCGGGCTATACGACCAGTACGACGCGGCCTACCTAAGACCCAGCTTAGGGCTTGATTATCTGTCTCCAAGTCGAATTTGACATGTTCCAGATATAGACGGAACTTTTCTAAGGCAAATAAGACTGCCAAACCTTCGAGCTCATAGATGGAATACTTGGCTTCTTGAGCCGATAGAGTTCTAGATGCATAGGCGATGGGTCGCCTCCCTAGTTCAGTCTCTTGAAGAAGGACTGCAGCTACCGCCGACGACGACGCGTCGGTTTGGACGATGAATTTCTTCGAGAAATCTGGCATAGCAAGGACAGGGGCATTACAGAGAGCTAATTTCAGGTTTTCAAAAGCGGCTTGTTGCGAAGGTCCCCACTCGAATTCTATGCCTTTCCTACGAAGAAGGTTCAAGGGCGCCGCTCTATTAGCGAAGTTAGGAATAAATTTCCTGAAGAAATTCACCATACCAATGAACCTGGCAATACCTTTGATGTCCTTGGGAGGTTTAAAATCACGGATGGCCTGTGTTCTAGAATGATCGACTGCAACACCATCAGGCGACACACTATGCCCTAGGAATGACATGGAGGGCTTAGCGAAGGCAACCTTGGACAACTTCACAGTTAACCCAGCCTTACGAAGGCGATTGAGAACTTCCTTTAGATGATCTAGATGTTCTTCAAAAGTCTCCGAAAATACGACGACATCATCAAGATAGTGATACAAGTACTCGAATTTGATGTCGGAGAAGACACTATCTAGCAGTCTAGTGAGTACAGCTGCTCCCGTGGGGAGCACGAAAGGCACGCGGTTGTATTCATACAAATTCCAATCCGTGGCAAACGCTGTAAGGTGTTTAGACTCTTCAGCTAGGGGAATTTGATTATAGGCCTGATTTAGGTCCAAGATAGTAAAGAACTTAGCTTTACGAAACCATGAAAAACAAGAATGAAGGTCAGGAAGGGGCACAGATTGTAACACCACCTTCCGATTGAGAGCCCTATAATCAATGACAGGCCTGAAGCCACCTTGGGGTTTCGGGACTAGAAAAATAGGTGAAGAATACGCTGACTTAGAGGGCCGAATAATACCATCCTTTAACATTTGATCAATGATTTCTTTCAGAGCCTTCATTTTAGGTGGAGATAGCCTATACGGTGGAAAACGGACAGGAATCGAATCCGTGACCTCAAGTTTGTATTCAATAAGGTCAGTAACACCAAGAGTATCAGAGAACACCTCTGGAAACGACTGACACAACTTACGAATACTGTCAGCCTGCTCCTCAGGTAGATGTCTAAGGTCTAACAACATCTCATCCTGGGTAGGCGAAATAGATGAACATGATGCAGAATTACATTTCAATAAGGAGATTTTACAATTAGACGCAAATTTGAAAGTGCACGACCTACTCTGAAGATCGAGCACAAGACCAGTGTGCGAAATGAAGTCAGCTCCCAATATAATAGTGCAAGACAAGTGCTTGGCCACAAACAATTTAACTTTCCAAGTAAATTTAAAAATACAAATTTTGACATGTAAGGAGCCTAAAATTTCTAATGGAGAAGAATTAGCCGAAACATATTGAACAGAAGATGAACAATGGTCAGGAAGTTTACAAATAGATTTCAATTTCGAATACCATTCAGCCGAAACAATAGAACAAACACTGCCTGAATCTAAAAGAGCAGTTATAGGCTCATTATTTAACTCAATTTTGAGAAAAGGCACAGGTGCGGGGGTATCCGCCGCAATCCTAAGGCATTCTTTAGGGCATTCAAAAGATAAATTTGAAGACTGAATTTTCCCTGAATTTTCGACCTGTTTACCAGGGGCTGAGCCTTGGGAATATGGGTTAGTCGACTCAGCCGAAGCCACTAGTCACTTATTATTATTGGCATTGGTGGAAGTTGCACCAGAAGTTGAGCAGGAGGGGGTGCTATTCGAATTTGGGCAATTCTTGGCGATATGTGAGATAGCCCCACATTTAAAACAGCCTTGTGATGAACCAGCTCCATTATTTGCCCTACTAGATTTGACCAATAAACATTTATTGCGAAGATGGTCAGGCGACCCGCAAGCATAACATTTACGGGGTGTGACTGGTCGGCGAGGTGGAGGCCGGGGATTACTAAAAGAAGGAGGGGGTTCTTTCGCGACACGCAAGGTATCGGCGTATCTAACTCCTTCCGCTGAGACGGCCAATGCTTCAAGTTCAGAGAAGGTTTGCGGGCACGCCGCGAAACACAAATATGACCTATAGGATGGTGAAATACCTTCCACAATAGCTTGTACAATCTGATCTTCAGGGAAGTGAAGAGCAAACACCCTAGTATAGAACTTAATATCTTGTATGAAATCTGCCAAGATTTCATCCAACCGCTGTACACGATAATAGTACTTCTGAATAAGTGAGGACCTTGCCCTAGCCGAAATGAAGTTAGCTAGTAAGTGGGCGTGGAAGTCTTCAATAGATGATTGTTCGGCAATGGCTCTTACTATTTTGTCTGAGAGGACACCCACGGAATAGGGGTAGATTATCTGCAAAATTTGACACGGAGAAAGAAAAAAAACGAGGGCATGATCCTGAAATTCAACTAAAAACCTTAGGAATGAAATTACTTCACTGGTAGTGTTAACAGAAAACTTATAAATACCTCTGAGCAACATTGCTAATGGATGAGGCAAGCTGCTGAACCCGGGTGACATAGTAGGTAAAGGTTTAAGTGGCAAAGAAGCTAATTCAGAACGTACATTATTCAACGAAGTACGGCGTTCAGGCTCGTTGTCCAATGGGGCAGAGATTTGTTGAGCTCCAACGGTTTTCCTATTGACTTCTCCCTTAGGAGGCTCTTCCTCGCTACCTACGTTCACCGTAGTAGGTTGATCAGTTTTGGAAGGAACTTCCCCAGTTAACAATTGGGTAACCTTACTGGACAATTCAGAAAGATTTTCAAGAACCATACTAGCTTCCTTCCTCTGAACGTCATTCGACTTCAGAGACAACAGATCGTTAACTCTATTAGAAAAATGAAATAACCTGGCTTGCACACGTTTAATTTGATTAGGAGAAGGGTCATTTTCTTCAAAAAAGGTAATTACAGATGCCAGCTCAGTAGTATTGTCCGTGATCGTGGAGAGAGAGTCGTCAATTTCTTTCTCTCCCAAAGTGGGAATGGAAATAGGCAAATCAAGGGACTCTCTAAGCTTATTTGTGTCTACCGCAACCGTGCCTCCAGATTGCACATTTCTAATTGTTAATTCATAGATTAACTCCTCCTTGCGCAAATAGTTGAGATGGAGGACATCGCGAGGGCCGGGCATGATGACAAACAATTTTGAAAAAAAGGAAAAATCAAAAATATCCAGCAACTGAGACAATTGTTAGAGTTCGAAAACAAGCAATGTTTAGCCGTCAAAAGGGGCTAGATTGAGACCCATTCAACCACGCTCTGCTACCACTTGTTACCGAGTTTTGTGGATGTGCAGAGGTGAAAGAAGGTGCGGGGGTGAACAGGTCTCAAAATACGAAATTAAAGTTAAGATAAAATTTAGCAAGGTTATATTTTCTTATCAAGATTTAGAAATAACAAGAGTTGCAGGTACAGAGTAGCAAGGCAACCAATCGAAAATGTACAATTACAGTGTTACAGGATTTGTTCTCCGAGAGCCAGACACATAATTCTTGAGCAATTAGCCCAACTTTACTATATACAAGATTCAACAAAGGGGCAGAAGACCCCAATCATGCCCAGGAACTCTTGCTCCCCATTACACAGTTAAGCCTCCTCGAGGCACACAGAAACCAAATTTAAGAAAGATCAACCCGCTCTCAAAGTTCAAGCCTATCAAGGGCCACACCAAACTCTACTTTTAAGCTGTCCTCCAAGTACATTAAAACAGGGGTAAAAATACCCAACCTACTGAGGCCTATTCAGTGAAGAAAAAGAATTATTACATGGCCTCCACAATACCAACTTGAGAGGAGGCGAAACTGCACTCCTAATATACTTTACTAAAACCTACTTGGCACTAGGCCGCTAATGCAAGGGCTAATCCCATACTAAAGAGGTGACTTATAGAAGGAGACAATTTACATTACGTTAAGGAAGAAACGGTTGTGAAAATAAGTTCACCTCAACACAATATGAGTGGGAGCTCGAGAGGATTAAGCACTCTCTATCCCAAAAAAAGATAGAATAGATACCAAGTGTCTTTACATCTTAAAGGAAAGTTACATGGTAAAAGGCTTCGGACCTGCCCCGAGAGTTAAACTGCTGAGCTAGCAAGAAAAGAAGTTATTAAAAGGCCATTACCTTGTGGTTGAACTGCTGCCCGAAGAAAGAGGCGCTACCCGCCCCCTGCTACGTACTTTACACACTGATAGATGTTACAGAAGTGGCCCGGAGACCCGAAAATCAGCAGTTTATATACCCTCGTGGAATGTTCGAGGCGTTTCAGGAATGAGAACACCCTCCCACAATCATTTATTGGCTAACAACGAAAACCCCTACACTAGATGAAGAAGAAACACATTATTGGTGGAAAATTAATTACAGAAATTCCTTATTGGTCGAATTCAAAACTGGCGGAAAGAAAGGGTTAATATTGCCAACTTAAACAATAACTGAAAGAAATTTAACAAAGAACAAACTTATGAATTCAAAATTTCTCCAAAACACAGTTCTTTCACTTCGCACTAGGGTGCATAACTGTAGTCCTTCAGTAGTGCCATCTGGAAGAGAATGTCCACACTTCTTACTACAGGCAAAACAAATATACATCGAAAACGACCCAGTTCAGAAACTTCAAAATTTACAAGTAGGGACATCTTCTGAGAAACTTGAGAATTAACACAGTAGATAAAGTTCAGACTTCCTCCAGTAGAGGAGTTTCAACTGGCGCAAGGTTTGAATTCGCGGCGTGGAGGTGTACCACCCGGTACAGAGCGTATTAAAAAATGCTACACCCAAGGCTGCAGGAGGTGTGAACGGTATTTCCAATAGTGTGTGGAGGGAGGTTGGCGCAAATGAACCGATGTTGAGAAGGATTGTGAAATTCTTTAATAGGTTGCTGAATACGGGGAAATTTCCGAGGGAATGGAGTAAGGGGGTATTATGCCCTATTTATAAAAATAAAGGGGCTAGTAGCGATCCTAACGACTAAAGAGGAATTACACTCCTAGACGCGTTGTCGAAGGTGTACACAGGGGTTTTGGCGAATAGGATAACAAATTGGGCGGAACAGTATGGTAGAATATCTGAGTTTCAAAAGGGATTTAGGAAAGGAAGGAACACAGACGATAATGTTTGGATTCTGGACACCTTGATTTCAAAATGTGTGAGGATAGCAGGGCGTTAATTATATATAGCAGCGATTGACTTAGAAAAAGCCTTCCATACGGTCAGTAGGGAGGCGCTATTTTTGAGATTAAGGGAGGTTGGAATGTCGAAGAAAATGAGGGTGGCAATAGAAACAATTTATGAGGTAGTGTTTGTGATGATTAAATTGCAGGATAGAAGGATGAGTAAGTGTTTTGAATCGAAGAGCGGGGTGAGACAGGGGTGTAAGCTATCCCCAATATTATATATATTATTTATAAATAATATTTTAATATTTTGGAGGCCATGGAGGAGAGGCATGGCAATGTCCTTGGATAGGGAAAATGGAGGTTCGGGGTTGCTATTCGCGGATGACCTATTGATTTTGGCTTTGACGGCAAGTGGGTTGCAAAAATGGTTGGACAATGTAGTTGAGTATACTAGGAAGTGGTCTCTCAGAGTAAATGTAAGAAAGTCTCAGATGATGAAGATGATGATGATGATGCTTGTTGGTTAAAGGGGCCTAGCATCTAGGTCATCGGCCCCGAAGAAAGACTCAGATAATGGTGTGTAGGAAAAGCGGTGGGAGAAAGAATAAGGAAGTCTGGAGGCTAGATCAGGAAGAAATTAGACCAGGGGATATAATTGAGTATCTGGGTGCAATAATTAGTAAGAATGGTTCTTGGAAAGAACAGTGTAGGAGGGCTAAATTTAAAGGAGGAGGAGCGCTTGCGGCAGTAGTGGTATTAGAAAAGAAATTTTTCAGATGTTAATTACAAAATTCAGAAAACGGTGTTTAAATCACTGGTAATGGGCAAAATGCTATTTGGGTTGGAAGTATGGGGAATGGAGGAGGGCAGGGGTGAATTAAACCAGGTAGTGGCGAAATTTAGTAAGATCATGATGGACCGCCCGAACTGTACAACCAATGCCGGTGCTAGATAAGTATGTAAAGAATCGATGGAGGGTGAAATAGCTAAGAGGGTGTTCAAGTATTGGATTAGATTGGAGGAAGAGAAGGCTGGGGTATAAGTACAAGAAACTCTTAGTTTTCAGAAAGGTATGACGAATGAAGGTTACTTGGTGAATAAGTGCAAAAAATGGTTACAACAGATTGGATTGGGGTATATGGAGACGTTTGATGGGGAGGTAGGATAAATGGGTATGGGAAAGGATAAAGGGAAGACTATTAGATATTGAAAGACAGAGTTTAATAAGGGAATGTAGAGAGAGAGTTTCTTTATCAGCATTAAATAAATTGGTGGAAGTAAAAAACCCGAAAACTGAGTTTGAGGGTAGACGGGATCTGGGTGCGAAATCGCGGGGGGGAAGGGAGGGTTTTCCCCCACCGATGATTTTATCTCAAAGGTTAGCCCCACTAAAATTGCCCAGGGGGATTCTTTCATAATCAAATGCGAAAATGTAACACATATATTACTGAAATCAATGTTTTTACTGTGCATATCTTCATAAAAACGTCAACAATAATACACATAAGATCGAAATAATAGGATGACTACCAGGTACCAGGCCTTGAGCAATAAAACAACGTAGCGGTGGCTACTCCGCACATGCAGCCTATTGTTCATGTTTCACTCTGGCAAGTCCATCTGAAACCTGGGAATAATTTTCCATTGAACATCATTCTTGTTATAACAACAGAATTGAAACAAAATTTTTAATTTTACATTTGTGAGGGGTAGGGGGTAATTTGCTTCCAAGGGAATTATACACCCCCTCCCCGGCCGGGTACCTGGAAATAAACACTAGTAGTTAGGTCCTATGATCCTTCTCCCCGCACCATTTTATCCGATTTCGCACCCTGGAAGGGATAAGAGAGGTTTGTATTTCGTGGTTATTGGGAGTTCCGAGGAACAGGGGTTGGGTAGGTAGTGAGAATAAGGATAGATGTGTGTTATGTGGAGAGAGGTGGGAGGACCTGCATATTTTCAATCAATGCCGACCTTTGGGGGAGATAAATATTAAACTACTAAGTAAGGAGGAGCTGGATAAGGTAGGGGAAAGCTATAAGATGACATCTTGGTTATGTAGAGAGTGGGGGAAAGGAACGAATATAGCGAAATTCTTAAATGTGGCTAGACCTAGATTTATAAAGAAACTGAGGGGATAACAGGGTTTGTGTTGTGACGGAATTAAAGTGAAAACCCTCTCTTGTATTATCCCTTTCGACTTCGTACTTTTAACCTAGAAATTTGTAAAATTGAACTTTCGCCAAGGCATTGATTGAATTTATATTTTTAAACATGTTTGGAGGGGTCATTGCCGCTGCAGGTATCGGAGCAGTCATGAACTTGCCGTCAAGTCTCTTATTATAAGCGCGGTATGCGCGCGCATCTTCCCTTGCTGTACCAGGGGATTTAAGCATGCCTTGGTAAAGAGGAAAGTTTTTGATCGCTGACTAGAGAAGATAGAGGTTGGTTGTGCTTTGTACTCGCGCTTTCACGTGAACTCAAGAACCACGATGCACAAAGGATAGAAGGAACTATCTTCCCGGAGCTTTTCCCAGAGAGTTTGTTTTATTTCTTCTGGAATATTTTGGTAACTGATACATCCTCCAAAAATGTATTTTATTATATGTTGGAAAGTGTGATTATCTCATAGCCTCGTGGTCTCCTGTATTGGATATCTCATCGGAAACTTCAAGACTGTAAGTTCTGCATTATTTGTTACTCTGGGAGTTGCTTTGAGCTGGAAACCTCGCCTCTTCAACTGAAATTGATCTCATTTTAAAAGGATTGATTTACGTTCGGTTTTCAAGAAGTTCGAAAACAGTGTTTTGATTCTGGGAGAAATGACTTTCGTTTAATCACTAATGTTTACGGGGTTCTAGTGTAGAAGCTACGTCTAACATGTTTCCAACCTGTTAAAGGTTTTCTAGAAGTTAATTAATTTTATGTTATTCTTCGGGTATATCTTAACTACATTATGATTTTTCTGGGCATTTGAAATTCAAGTAATAATAATGATAATTTTGCTGTGAAGTAAAATAGCGAGGAAGTTTTCACAAGAACTTTAGTAATTGCATTTTTCCTTGTTCCTTTCGGGGTTTAATGGTTTTATTTCCTTATTTTTGGCCCTTTTTGGGTTTCTTACTCATCCGTTTTTCTTTTGTTTAACCTGATTTGCATTGCCGTGCTTGTGTCTTGTGATTGGGTTATCCTAGTGGCCTAGTTATGGCGCTGCCCTGGCGGCTTGGTGATGATTATTGTTTGTGTGTTGCGTTTTGCTTTGTGTTGACTGGATACCCTGATAGGAGTTCTTTAATTCTTCTGTTCGATATCTTGGGGTCGTTATTACCTACCTGTGCCTTTTCGCTATTTCTGTTGTGCCACTCTTTGTTTTACCTACCCTTGTGGTTATTTGGGATGAGTTTCCTTGTGAAAACTTCTCCAGAAATAAGTCTCTAATCTAGTAAATTTTAATTTATTATAAGATGTTAAACTGGTATACCAAGAATAAGAGACCTTCAAAGGGTATTAAATATGCAAGACCGAGGTCTGTGAATTTGAACAAATGGTTTAAAAGGGTGTACGCTTTAAAATTTTCTTCTTTAAATCTTGTAGGGTTATCGGCCGATTCCTGCGCACGCTTGTTAACTGTTTTTTAAATAGATGTGTTTCAGGATGTTCAGTTTTAAATTTAACTCTATTATTTTCCTAAATAAAATCTCGTTATTTATTTAACTGGTATTGTGTAATTCTTGGAGTAGTTAATCAAATTTTATACAGTAACCACGTTCCACGGTTTGTTATCACCTGCACTGTTCATGGTAAGTTCCTTTTAAATTTTCATCTTCTTGTTGTGCTGTTATGGTGATATGTGCTTCCACCTTTGTTTTATTTATTGGCTGACCGGTCTGGGCGATTTGGGGAGATCGTTGGCTCAGTGTAGATAATGTGGTTCATGCCGAGGGAGGAAGGGGGAGGGAATTCTGCTCAGAGGAATGGATTTCCACCCTGAGCAGATGCGGGAAGGGTATTATGGTGACCATGATATCAGAAGAGGGGGCTGTAGTGTTAGGGAAAGGGGGAAGAGCACTTTGCCCTGTGGAAAGGTGATCCGCCCGAGGCAAATTGTTGTGAAGTAGATCGAGGAGTAGTAGGATGGGAGGGTGTAGCAGATTTAAGACTTGAGGATTACGAGAGTAGATGTGTGTATAAGAAGAGTTGGTAACAAAGGAAAGCCTGAGAAAATTACGTAGGAGTTGAGAAAAGGGGAGGTTGAGTAGGCTCTGAGGTTAGTGTAAATTTAAGTTGTTATATAGTTTAAGTTTATCGATGATGGTTCAAATGACGCTTAGCTGGAAGCTAGTAAAAAAAAGTAGTTAGAAATCTGAGTGAACTAATGGACTTGGAATGGATAACTGCCTGTTTGTGTGTAAATTAGGTGTGGGAAAAATGTGGATTGTACAAGTGTATTTGTGTCAGGAGGGAGGATAAAGAAAGTGTATGTAACAGTAATTAAAGTAGATTAAGTGGGACTGTAGTTAAGGAGAAAATGTTGGCGTATGGAAACTATGAAAGTAGGTCAGAGTAAAAAAATTAAAAAATAAGAAAAAATGAAAAAGTTACATTGTTTTAGATGCCTTGATGAGGGTTGTAAAATTATGGATTGTTGATGTTTAAGCCTTAAGTTTAATGAGATGGAAGAACTGGGATAAGTCTAACAGTTTGAAGTGTGTAAGTGTGGTGCTGTAGATTGAGAAGACTGAGTGAACTAATGGACTTGGAATGGAAACTGTTTGTCTGTGTGTAAGTGAGGTGTAAGAAAAATTGTTAATTGTTTTAGGTGCGTTGATGAGGGATGTAAAATGGTTGTTAGCTGATGTTTAAGTCTTAAGTTTAATAAGGTGAGATGTAGTGAGCGGGAGTAGTGCGAGAGATGAGAGGGTGACGTATCAAGGGAAGAAGGATGGGTGGGGACTTGACCCACCCCAAAGAAGTTAGGCTTGAGCATGTCTGCGCGGGAAGAAACGGGAGAGGGAAGGTAGTGCGCTGACAATGGACAAGAGTATGTGTGACGTACATAGCGGAAGTGTGTGGCAGGCTACCTGTTGGGTCTGGTTTCCGCCAAGGTGGCTTGTCACCCATAGTAGGGAAGGAACACAGTGTCAGCGAGTGTCGGTGAGATATGATATCAGTTCTCACGTGGCGAGGCTGGTGGCTGCTGTCGAATGGTTGGTGGGCGTGTGTTCCATACCAGGGCTGACGCAGCGACCAGTCTACTTAATTTTTATGTGGTAGGTAGGGGTTGGTGTTTAGGGTAGTTAGTAGTGCGGTAACGTCCTGCATGTGTGCTGGCTACCCGCGTACGTGTGGGATGATACTGAGTAGATGTAGAGGTAGTTAATGTCGTTAAGTAGTTTTAAGAGAAATGTAGTAGCTATTGTTTGTTTGTTTTTAGTTTCGCTCTGTCTTTATTGCCTGTAAGCCGATGGTGTATACTAGGGCGGGCAATAAAGATATGTATATATGTATGTAAGTGCTACAAAATACAAAACCATACCAGATCAAGTAAAACAATGCCGTAAAGGGAGGAAATCACCGCTGAAGAAGGGATTATTATTGATTCGGGTGACAAAAGTGATGATCAGTGGCGGTGGGGCCTTAGGGACACATGGAGACGTGCCCTGTCAAGTTTTTGCACTCAGAATTTCAATAAATAATTTATAATTTAGTTGTGCTACAACCGAACAACAGAATTATTTCTACAAATATTATCACGACAAAATGTGATCTTCTTAACTGCACTGCGGATTTTGGTAGGTATTTAAACCCACCGTGTCTTTAAGCACGAAGAGAGGATACCTTTTGTATTTAAAGAGACAAGCTGTTGCTGTCAGCGCGACAATGACTGCAGGAGCCTTGCGAGGCGAATGGCAGGCGAACTGTGGAGCTCTGAGCACTAGACCGTCTTGTGCCCAAACAACGCGCCTGCGCATTAGAACACAGAATTTTTTTAAGATGGTGAACGTCCATGACAGCTGTGGGCTTGTGTGGGTGAGAGGGCGACGGGGAGTGCTTCTGGCTGGGCACTCAGATCCTTGAGGCCTTCTGCAGCGCATGCGCATAGAGCAAAGAACAGATCACGAGAAATATCCACGCTTTACAAACATCAGTGTAGCCAATTCACCAATTCTGTAACTAAATTAAACCTAATAATATTTTAGTCTTGTTTATTAAAAAAAAGCGGTCATATTGCTCGTGCAGAGATTTAGTTGTTTTCAGATGTTTGAATTATTAAAATAAATTACCTTAAATGAGGTTACCGTGTTTCTATATCTGATCAAGTGACCAATAATTAGCAACAGTAACATTTTGTTCCGGCACTTACATGCGTTCTCCTTTGCTCGAGGTGCTACTGATAAGTTAGTTACAATAACACTGGGTGCGACGTGAATTCTCTTCAGTGTTATATTTTGTGTATTTGTGTGCTTGTTTATTTCAAAATGAATAAAGTCAGTAAGTTAATTGGAAAGCAATTAAATTTTGAGACCGGAGTTCGTACCAAGAGTTTAGGACCACCGCGATCTGATATGATTATTGTGCAGCAGACGGAAGGAAAAAATAGGAACTTCAACAGAAAATTTAATAGTGGTATGTATGCTAAAGCGAAATGGTTATGTGAATGCGAAGATAGAAATTCATTTTTTTGCTTTCCTTGCATTCTATTCGGTGGTGACGATGCGTGGAGCACAACATATGTCAAAGATTTGAAGCATTTGAACGAAAAACTGAAAAAACACACTGAATCGAAAAAACATTTAAACAACGAAATGGATCTCGCACTTCTAGGTGAGCTGGACATAAGGATGCCACTTGATAGTGGGTACAGACTTTCACTTCGTAAACAGCATGAACAGGTCGACAAAATAGATATATTTTATCTCGTCTGATTGATTGTGTGAAACTCTGCTGTGTGTTTGAACTTGCGCTCCGCGGCCATGATTAATCAACCGATTCAAACAATCCTGGACTATTTGGCGGTTTAGTTGACTTTGTAGCTAGCTTGGATATAGCAATGAAAGAACATTTAGAATCTGCAACAGTTTTTAAGGGTAGGTCGAAGACGATACAGAACGATATACTAGAAGCTATGCTCGAAGTATGTCATACTTTTATAACGAAGGAAATGAGTGCTGCTAATTACTTAGCCATCCAAGCAGATTAAACAACCGACAATGCAATGAAAATGCAGGTGGTGCTTATATTTCGCTATCATATAAATGGCGAAATACGTGAGCGGTTTGGGGGTTTCTTTCTGGCATCCAGTCATCAATCAATCAATCAATACTGATCTGCATTTAGGGCAGTCGCCCAGGTGGCAGATTCCCTATCCGTTGCTTTCCTAGCCTTCTTGAATTCCACAGCTGAAGGTATAAGCTCTGTGATTTTTAGTGAACTAAGTAAGTTGGGTATTGACAAAACCCCAGAAAAACTAATTTGTCAAGCATTTGATGGGGATAGTTTAATGAGCGGTGCGCAGACTGGTGTACAAGCACGCATAAAGGAAGTATATAATGAAGCTAATTTTGTTCATTGTTATGCTCATGTAGGAAATTTGATTATGCAGAAAGCCACGTCCGATATAAAAGAAGTGAAGGTATTTTTCAGTGATATTCAGGGAATTTCCTCCTTTTTAGTCGCTCTAGTAAACGCACCGAACTACTAGATACAGTTGTAAAGCGCCGTTTGCCGAAAGCAGCTCCAACGCGTTGGAACTTTCAGACCGGCATTGTCAATACAGTGTGTGAAAACAGAGACGTGAATGCTTCGAAACAATATGCGAAATAGAGACAGATCAAAACACTGTAGGACAAGCTTCTGGATTTATCAGATTATTGAACGACGCTGACTTCATATATTGGCTGAATTTCTTCCATAGAGTGATGCCTCATGTTGATATACTGTTCTCCCAAATTCGGATGCGTAATTTTGACCCTGTCTTAGTATCTGAATTCCTAGCGAACTTTGTTCGTAATATCAGAAGCATTCGCTCTGATTTATAGGAAACTGATGATTACGAAGCTTCAGTTCCAGCAACGAAAACGAATCGGTGCTTTGGAAACATGTGATACTATTTTACTACATGCAGAAGAAATATTTCGTTTCACAGGCCATTTAGCAGCTGCCAACCTTTTTCGGGTATCATGTTTTGGAGAATTTTGTACCCGCTTTCCGGAAAAAGATTTCGTGTCAACCGTGAACACGTACCCGAAAGTGACCAACGCCAGGCTCAGGACCGAACTTGAAGTGTTATATTCCAGGGTAGACGTGCGAGCGGCAGATGGTGTTGCGGCGCTTTTGCAACTTTTCCAGCGCAACAATATGCAAGACACGTTCAATGAATGCGTTAGGTTACTGAGCATCATTGTTACAATCCCGATGTCGACAGTGGAAAGTGAAAGGTGTTTCTCTACTCTAAATCGAATAAAGACCTTCTTGAAGAATACGATGAACCAAGACAGACTAACGGCCCTGGCGATGCTTTCAATTGAAAATAAAATGGTACGTTCGATTCCCGACTTCAACCAGCGAGTTATCGAAGTATTTGCTCAAGCAATGGATCGAAGTATGGACTTCATCTATAAATAAGAAGGTTAGTGTATTCATTATTACTTGACTTGTAGGGGAACATGTTATAAATGAAATGTGGATCAGCTTATCCCTGGCCATTTAGCTCAGTGAAATAACACTTGACCGGAAATGGAGAGGTCACGGGTTCGTGTCCCGGTTCCTTTGACCCCACCTTTCACTGTATTTTTCCTTAGTGTTAATATCTAACTGGCACCAACTGTAAACGGGATAAGCTGATCTACAAGTCAGTTGTTAGTGTATTTATTCACATGCGCATTAGTGTTATATTTTGCAACCGATACCTTAAGTTTCTACTTGACTGTCCATATTATTTTATAAGTTGTGCCCCGCCGGATAATTTGACAACGGGCTGCCACTGGTGATGATACAACGTCAGAAACTTCAGAAGACGTGTTTGTGCCATCATCCTCTGACGGTGTTACAACAGGTAATGAAATTTATGATATGGAAGGCCACACTATTAAGAGGAAAATGTCAGCACTGATGCTCCATTGACCGGTAGGAGTTGTGATACAATTAGCACTCACGAAAATGTACATCAGATTAAGGGACAGGCTATTATTCCAGAAAGTCATTACAGCAATTCTACTGTGAAAACGTCGAGGAGAAAATTCACTCAACCAACTGAGCGGAAGAAGAACAAACGCTATGGGCTTTACGTCGCACCGATGGGGCGACGATGGGGTAGGAATGGCCTAGGAGTTGGAAGGAAGCGGCCGTGGCCTTAATTAAGGTACAACCCCAGCATTTGCCTGGTGTGAAAATGGGAAACCACGGAAAACCATCTTCAGGGCTGACGATAGTGGGATTCGAACCCACTATCTCCCGGATGCAAGCTCACAGCTGCGCGCCTCTACGCGCACGGCCAACTCGCCCGGTGAAGAACAAACGAAAAAATGAACAGGCAAAGTGGACAGCCCTATATAAGTGGACAGCCCTATCCTGAAACCAGGTAGGTTCTCAAACAAAAAGACTGTTCGAGTTCCCCTAGAAAGTGTACAAGTAACTATGATGAAGAAAGTAGACAAAATATATTCTCCCCATTTTGGAAGTTATCGGATGTGCATAAGCAACGTATGTAACTTACATCATGTCTCTAGTTGATGTGAAACCAAAATACACTCAGAGGACGACTGCGGTATTGGGAAACATGTACTGTGTGCAATGTTTTGACATTCCTGTTATTAATCAATAAGTTTTCTGAATCGGAACACTCGCAAATGGAGGTTGATAGTGTACATGCACAGACTGAGAAGAAGACGAGTGCTGTTGACATATTTGATCCTTCAAGATTTTACACTTTAATAAGGTTGATTCGGAATAATAACCCCTTTAAAGTAATAGAGATGGACCGAGACAAATTTCTAGATTTCACCCAGCTGAGGAAAGTAATGGCGAAAAACAGGAAGATTGACACCAATGTAGAGGATGTTATTTGGCTAAAAATAAATCGCTGCACTTTAGAAAGGTTGACCCAGAGAATATATTTTAAATAAGCCTTAAGTAATGAGGAGTTCAAAAAACTAAAATTGTTTAGGAGAGGGCGTAATGTCCCATTAAATGACTTGAAACTGAAGCCATTCCATCAAGGACTAATTCCCATTCACAACAGATAAGTACAATGCTCTTATTGATTTATGCGACAGTGGAATAATCAGAGCGCAGTACCACCCATTCTACAGATCACTTCAGCATGGTGCCATAACTGACTGCACGAGTGATGCATTGTTGATTTGATACATATTACACTTGCATTTTTAACAGATAATGTCGAATGATACTTTGTGGTTATAAAATGATTCATAATAAGTATACACTTGCACTGAATTTGGTTGTTTTATGATTACGTGCCTTACATACGCTAGTGTAAAGTAATTTCAATTGTAAAATGATTAGAGTCAAAGTAGCGTATCTCTGTTATAGGTCATTAAAAATTCTATACCACAGAAAATAACATTGATGTAAGAAATAAGTACATAACATTATTATTTTGGGAATATGATCGTGATATACAAAAATAAGTGATTTTCAAATCAGTATATACCAGGTGGTTCTCGAACGCCGTACTTTCTACTTATAAATGCCCCACATGCACAACTGATGAATGGGATGTCTACCAACTGATTTTCGCAGGGGAACTGCTGCCAGCTGGCAGGTTACATCAGAACATGAAGAGATAAGAAACGGAGTGTCGCTCGCAGCATGTTACTCACCGCTGCCGGTCTAATGCACCGCTTGCATCAGTAAACATCGTTTTCGACCGCATAGTTCTAGGCTGGTGTATGGTACAGCCGCACTATATTTGCTGTCTGCATATCGGCAGTAGCTAGTGTGATCAGCAGCGACGAATACATTGACATTATTTTAATCTGGACAATCTTGTCGGAATGCAACAGAAGCTCCAAACAGACGCGTGCCTTCCACACGCGTACTTCACCGAACAGTATTAGTTTTTGTTTCATAAAAGCAACTCTTCTATCGAGTGGAATGTCTACACGTGTATAAATTAATAAGTTATTAAATTTCCTTTTCTGCATCTTTGGCGTGTCTACAAAGAGTAGCGGCAATTAGGGGGTGGGGGGAGGAGGGACAAGTCACCCCCCTCACACTTTGTAGAGTAAACATTACATTTGTATTCCACTTTAGCCAGCTGGAACTAGGAATTGTTTTAAAAAAGCTGTTTGTACAAACCTTATTATCTTATCTGCAAATTCCTTCGTTTATTTTCTTTAATTATTAACATAATTATTGACGGAAATACGCACAAAATGCTGTTCGTCGCGGCTAACCAATTTGTATAGCACTACGGCAAGTAGTGGAGACTTTACATGTGCTGTGAGGAAGGGTAGTGGTGGTACATATTTTTTTGCCGAGGTCGTGGTCACTGAGTTATAATTCACCCACTTGCCGCGCGCATTCATCAGTCTGGCAGTCTCTTTAGTGTCTCCCGGCCGGGCTGAGTGGCTCAGACGGTTAAGGCGCTGGCCTTCTAACCCCAACTTCGCAGGTTCGATCCTGGCTCGGTCCGGTGGTATTTGAAGGAGCTCAAATACGACAGCCTCGTGTCGGTAGATTTACAGGCACGTCAAAGAACTCCTGCGAGACTAAATTCCGACATCTCGGCGTCTCCGAAGATCGTAAAAGTAGTTAGTGGGACGTAAATCAATTATTATTTTTATTACTGTTATTATTATTATTATTATTATTATTATTATTATTATTATTATTATTATTATTATTTAGTGTCTGTTAGTTTCTTAGTGAGTATTCAAATACTAAATGATTTTTCATTGCATAATCATGCCGTACTTCTATTTAATTATGCCGGGCGAGGTGGCCGTGGGGTTACGGGCGCGCAGCTCTGAGCTTGCACTCGGGAGATAGTAGTTTCGAATTCCACTGTCAGCAGCCCTGAAGATGATTTTCCGTGGTTTCCCATTTTCACATCAGGCAAGTGCTGGGCTGTACCTTATTTAAGGCCACGGTCGCTTCCTTTCCACGATAGCCCTTTCCTGTCTCATCGTCACCATAAATCCTATCTATGTCGGTGCGACGTAAAGCCAATTGTAAAAGAATATTCAGTTGTAATGGTATTTCAACGGGAGCTAATACCAACGTTCCTAAATTAGTTCTTTGTGTTATGTTATTTATTAAGTAAATGCCCCGTCGTATGTTTGTGAGACCTGGTAAAAATATTATTATACAGCATTGAATCAAAATCTAAAAAAAAACCTATTATTACGAATAATCCGTCCGCCTCTGTGGTGTAGTGGTTAGCGTGATTAGCTGCCACCCCCGGAGGTCCGGGTTCGATTCCCGGCTCTGCCACGAAATTTGAAAAGTGGTACGAGGGCTGGAACGGGGTCCACTCAGCCTCGGGAGGTCAACTGAGTAGAGGTGGGTTCGATTCCCACCCCAGCCATCCTGGAAGTGGTTTTCCGTGGTTTCCCACTTCTCCTCCAGGCGAATGCCGGGATGGTACCTAACTTAAGGCCACGGCCGCTTCCTTCCCTCTTCCTTGCCTATTCCTTCCAATCTTCCCATCCCTCCACAAGGCCCCTGTTCAGCATAGCAGGTGAGGCCGCCTGGGCGAGGTACTGGTCATACTCCCCAGTTGTATCCCCCGACCAAGAGTCTGAAGCTCCAGGACACTGCCCTTGAGGCGGTAGAGGTGGGATCCCTCGCTACGTCCGAGGGAAAAACCGAACCTGGAGGGTAAACAGATGATGATGATGATGATTACGAATAATCCACGTGGCAGATTAATTACATTTAGGTACATATAAAATAACATAATACAAACGAAATAATTTAGTCCGGTGAAAGTAAAGTTGGTATTCTCTCGCGTTGAAATTACATTTACAATTAAATGTATCTTGTTTCTTACAATTGACTTTACGTCGCACCGACACAGATAGAACTTATGGGAAGGAAGCGGTCGTGGTCTTAATTAAGGTACAGCCTGAGCATTTGCCTGGTATGAAAATGGCAAACCACGGAAAACCATCTTCAGGGCTGTCGATAGTGGGATTCGAAACCACTATCTCCCGAGTGCAAGCTCATAGCTGCGCGCCCGTAAGCCCACGGCCAGATCGTCCGGCAGAATTACATAGATGTACGGCATGATTATGCAATTAAAAATCATTTAGTATTTGAATACACACAAGGAAACTAATAGACAACAAAGAGACTGCCAGACTGACGAATGCGCGCGGCAATTCAGTAGCCACGACCTCGGCAAAAACAATATGTACCCCCTACTACCCTTCCTCACAGCACATGCAAAGTCTCCACTACTTGCCGTAGCGCTATACAATACAGGAAAGATTTAGCATATAAGACAACAAGGCTTGTACAAATAGCTTTTTAAAATAATTCCTAGTTCCAGCTGGCTAAAGTGGCATACAATGTAATATTTACTCTACAAAGTGGGGGTGGGAACGACTGTCCCTCATCAACCCACCCCCTAACCGCCGCTACTGTTTGTAGACTTGCCAAAGATGCAGTAAATGAAATCTAATAACTTATTAATTTAGACACGTGTAGACATTCAATTCGATAAAGGACTTGATTGTATGGAACAAAAACGAATACTGTTCGGCGAAATATGTGTGTAGAAGGCGTACGTCTGTTTGGAACTTCTGTTGCACTCCGACCAGGTTGTCCAGCTTAAAATAATGTCTATGTATTCACCGCTGCCGATCACACTAGCCATTGCCGATATGCAAACAGCAAATACACTGACTGACAGAGCAAATGCAACACCAAGAAGGAGTGGTCAGAACTTTATGCCAATTGCAGGGTAGACTGACGTCACTGAGGTATGCTCATGATGTGAAATGCGCCGCTGTGCTGCGCACGTAGCGAACGATAAATGGGACACGGCGTTGGCGAATGGCCCACTTTGTACCGTGATTTCTCAGCCGACAGTCATTGTAGGACGTGTTGTCGTGTGCCACAGGACACGTGTATAGCTAAGAATGCCAGGCCGCCGTCAACGGAGGCATTTCCAGCAGACAGACGACTTTACGAGGGGTATGGTGATCGGGCTGAAAAGGGCAGGTTGGTCGCTTCATCAAATCGCAGCCGATACCCATAGGGATGTGTCCACGGTGCAGCGCCTGTGGCGAAGATGGTTGGCGCAGGGACATGTGGCACGTGCGAGGGGTCCAGGCGCAGCCCGAGTGACGTCAGCACGCGAGGATCGGCGCATCCGCCGCCAAGCGGTGGCAGCCCCGCACGCCACGTCAACCGCCATTCTTCAGCATGTGCAAGACACCCTGGCTGTTCCAATATCGACCAGAACAATTTCCCGTCGATTGGTTGAAGGAGGCCTGCACTCCCGGCGTCCGCTCAGAAGACTACCATTGACTCCACAGCATAGACGTGCACGCCTGGCATGGTGCCGGGCTAGAGCGACTTGGATGAGGGAATGGCGGAACGTCGTGTTCTCCGATGAGTCACGCTTCTGTTCTGTCAGTGATAGTCACCGCAGACGAGTGTGGCGTCGGCGTGGAGAAAGGTCAAATCCGGCAGTAACTGTGGAGCGCCCTACCGCTAGACAGCGCAGCATCATGGTTTGGGGCGCTATTGCGTATGATTCCACGTCACCTCTAGTGCGTATTCAAGGCACGTTAAATGCCCACCGCTACGTGCAGCATGTGCTGCGGCCGGTGGCACTCCCGTACCTTCAGGGGCTGCCCAATGCTCTGTTTCAGCAGGATAATGCCCGCCCACACACTGCTCGCATCTCCCAACAGGCTCTACGAGATGTACAGATGCTTCCGTGGCCAGCGTACTCTCCGGATCTCTCACCAATCGAACACGTGTGGGATCTCATTGAACGCCGTTTGCAAACTCTGCCCCAGCCTCGTACGGACGACCAACTGTGGCAAATGGTTGACAGAGAATGGAGAACCATCCCTCAGGACACCATCCGCACTCTTATTGACTCTATACCTCGACGTGTTTCTGCGTGCATCGCCGCTCGCGGTGGTCCTACATCCTACTGAGTCGATGCCGTGCGCATTGTGTAACCTGCATATCAGTTTGAAATAAACATCAATTATTCGTCCGTGCCGTCTCTGTTTTTTCCCCAACCGTTTCTTATCTCTTCATATTATGACGTAACCTGCCCGATGGCAGTAGTTCCCCTGTGAAAATCAGTTGGTAGACATCCCATTCATCAGTTGTGCATGCGGTGCATTTATAAGTAGAAAGTACGGCGTTCGAGAGCCACCTGGTATAACCAGTCATACACAAATCAATACTAAACTTGTCGGTTTTTTAATTCCTGAAAAGTAAGTTAATGTTATTGTAGATACGCTATTCTGGTCCTAAACCGGTGAATTGTAATTGAATAAAAAATTCTCAGGTAACTGTAATTCAGCCCAGTTACCTTTTTCTTGTACTCTTCTCGTCACTGGTTTTACTATAAATACAATTAGGCCTACGATTGAGATTCAACCAACTGATCTGGGAAGAGGACAATCGCATACCATACTGTCTTTGGAAGTTTAGGCTACTTTTCAAGAGGCAGGATTATTATGTAATAACAGGTAATAATAAGGGACGTAGCCAAGGGGGCTACAGGGGGTTAGAACCGCCCACCCCCAATAGAAATTTTTCAAAAGAAAATAAACAGAAACTGACGAGGATGTGAAAGTCAACTCAGTGGATTTGCTCTTTGAATATTCACAGAGACATAATTGTAAAACCAACAAATCTCTTGAATCCATTTTCTAAGAACTCTCCAAAGTTGGATTTTAGATTCTTATCTGAACATACCGTCTGCCTCTGTGGTGTAGTGGTTAGCGTGATTAGCTGCCACCCCCGAAGGCCCGGGTTCGATACCCGGCTCTGCCACGAAATTTGAAACGTGGTACGAGGGCTGGAACGGGGTCCACTCAGCCTCGGGAGGTCAACTGAGAAGAGGTGGGTTCGATTCCCACCTCAGCCATCCTGGAAGTGGTTTTCCGTGGTTTCCCACTTCTCCTCCAGGCGAATGCCGGGATGGTTCCTCACTTAAGGCCACGGCCGCTTCCTTCCCTCTTCCTTGCCTATCCCTTCCAATCTTCCCATCCCTCCACAAGGCCCCTGTTCAGCATAGCAGGTGAGGCCGCCTGGGCGAGGTACTGGTCATACTCCCCAGTTGTATCCCCCGACCAAGAGTCTGAAGCTCCAGGACACTGCCCTTGAGGCGGTAGAGGTGGGATCCCTCGCTAAGTCCGAGGGAAAACCAAACCTGGAGGGTAAACAGATGATGATGATGATGATGATGATGATCTGAACATACCATTCGCTGTAAAACTGTTAACCTTGGGAATTCCTTGTTCTGTATTTCAATGTACTGCGATATGAATATCAACATAATTCAATTGCATGAGTGTTCTTATTATAACAATTATGCATGCTTGCACCGCACACTCACCTTCATTATGTTCTATCATCATATGCTAAGTATAACCCTCCGCCCATCGGTCGATCCTGGCTACGTTAATGGTTATAATACAAACCAATCTGGCTCCTTGGCTGAATACTTAGCGTACATACTGACCTTCCGTTCAGAGGGTAAAGAGTTCGATTTGCCAACAGGTCGGGGATTGTAACTTTGTCTAGTTAATTCCTCTAGTTCGTTGGCTGGGCGTTTGCGTTCGTCTTAATACTCATCTTCATTTACATACAACACATCGCACTACAAACTACCACAGAAACACGCAATAGCGAATACAGGAAAGGCATCCGGTCGTAAAAATGGGGTAAACGCACACAAACTACTGAACCTAGGTAACTGGGAAAATGCCAGGAAGACGACGATGAAAACAAAAGGAGAATCAGAAGGTTATAATCCAAAGTTATCTCAAGGAGAATGAAGTTCGGCTGCTAGGATGAATAGTTGGCATAATAGCTTTTGTTGTGTCTGGTTCATTTCTTTAAGTTAGTGACCGGGTGTTTGTGCTAATGCCTTTATGGATGTCTTTATTTACACATATTTCATTATACCAGAGAAAAGATTGTGATTGTGTAATAGGTAGTAGATTATGGAATATCTGCGCTATAAGCGCTGCTCCCTAAACGTCAACGATGAAACTATTCTGTTATAGTACGCTTAATCGCCATGAAATGGCTCTTGGGCCCTCGTGTTCCTTCAGCTGCAGTGGAGGTCATTGTTCTCTAACAGAGATTGCAGTAACTTTCACATGTGTATTCTGAAACGGGAATGTCACAGCGACATTCATTAACAAAGTA
Organism: Anabrus simplex; assembly: GCF_040414725.1. NCBI lineage: Eukaryota > Metazoa > Arthropoda > Insecta > Orthoptera > Tettigoniidae > Anabrus > Anabrus simplex. The sequence continues at coordinate 169,431,891 of NC_090266.1, read as the reverse complement.
TTTCTGGTGCATACGAGCGCAACGCATAACAACAGCTGTACAAGAGGGTTGAAAAGACTCCTGCCCCTGTGCGTGCAGGTGACGGATGTAACACCTATGCACGCAACCTGCTCGCTGATGGAAAGCCAGCCAAGGACATACGACATAGCCATCGAACATTCGATTTCTTCCATCTCATGATTTCCTGAAACGAATGTGATACAAAAATTTCAATTACATCATCGTGTAGCCCATAACAACAAAGGGTAGAATACCAAATTTCATTAAAATCGGCGGTGGGATAACCAAGAAATTGAAGATTGACGAATCAGAAGCCACGACGCCCAGACTGCGGGTATAAAAGGAGCTAGTTGAGTTAGCGAAAACGAAAACGAACTTCACGAAACTAACGACACTAACCTCCCCCCCGACTTTAAGTTTGTAACGCCGTTCGAACTGTTCGCCGCCATAAAACGTCTCAAGAACAGGAAATCTCCTGGCCTTGACAACGTGTCAGCGTCCTTTCTTAAGAACCTTCCCAGAAAGGCGCTGACATATCTGTCTAAACTTTTCAACGCAATTTTCCGGTACGGCCACTTCCCGGCCTGCTGGAAAATTGCGAAAGTAATTATGCAACCCAAGCCTCCGAAAGACAAGACGTTCCCACAGAATTACCGGCATCATTTCCAAACTCTTTGAAACCCTTTTCCTAAATCGACTGAATATTAACATAGAAGACCAGAAACTTATGAACGAGGAACAGTTCGGCTTCCGGCGAGGCCGTTCCACTACCCACCAGTTAACTCGCTTAACGGAGGAGATTACTAAAAATTTCAACCACCGTCGACACACAGGAGCCTGTTTTCTCGATATTTCGCGTGCGTTCGATAGGGTATGGCGCGATGGCCTTATATACAAATTAAGGACATTAGGCTCCCCCCCCCCCCTACGTTCTACCCCTACTGACGAGCTACCTAGCTGACTGAAAATTTCAGGTCCAGGTCAGTGCTGCACTGTCGAAACCCCGCCCTATTGAGGCGGGAGTGCCACAGGGCACCCTGATCTCACCAGTAATTTTCAACCTATTTATGACAGACATGCCTAAACCAACGCACGGGAAATTATGTTTGTACGCGGACGACACAGCGATATCCTCTGCCTCGTGGCAGGCACTTAAAGTTAAAGACTACCGCAAAGACGCGCTCTCCACTCTCGATCCCTGTCTAGAGAAGTGGAGAATCAAAATTAACTTTTCACTAAACGTCGTCCCGATGCCTCCGAGCCCCTGATGTCCTTTGGCGAAGTCATCAGGTGGACCAATAAAACTAAGTACCTAGGTGTCACCCTAGAAAGAGCACTAAAGTTTGCCGATCACATTAAATGTATTACTGCGCAAGCAAATGTGCGCCTTTTCAAAATTATGCCGATGATAAAAGCCGACAATGGGCTAACAATAGAAAATCGACTCCTGCAGTATAAATCGAGTATGCCAGCCCTATTGGGGGTGGGGGGCGCAGCGATGTCACACCTGTTAGAGGTGCAGCGCATACATAACCGCTCGCTGCGCCACTTGACAGGTGCTCAGTGGCATGCATGAACGGTACATGCGAGCACAGAAATGGTGTCCCGGTATAAACAAAGCATGGTATACCCCCACCTCCACGCTTAACGCATTGCTGCAGGTAGACAGCTCGCTACAATACTGTTGTGAATGAAATGGGCACAGTGGTGGATGTATAGCAATACACACACCCTGCCTTCAGCACTACCCGTTCACTCCCTCCCCTCTTTCTCGGTACTGGAGTGGCCTTCGACACTACCCCTTCACTCCCTCGCCACCTTTCAGTACTGGAGTGGGGCAGTGTTGATTGTTTACGTCGGGACACCATTTCTGTGCTTGCATGTACCAGCTCGCTACCATTCAGAGCCTCCCAGCTCTACAGCAAGCTCCATCTGAGCACTAACCCCCTCATCAACAACCTGGGGAAATATGATACCGAAGACCTGCGCTACCGCAGGCCTAAGGATATCCTACATCAAACCATCCTAAATTAAACCAACCCCCTAAGGGTGCAGCCCACATTCTTGCCAGTTCGATCCCATTAAACAAGTCCACAAACTTACCACAGCAATGCAGTCATAGGTAGAATATATAAAGAAATAGGGCTCAAGGTCTTAATAGGTCGATGGGCCATAAACCCTCTCGGTCCTGGGACCTCCCGGCACCAACGAGAATTGTGGCTTCAGATCAGTATCTGTGTGTAATCCCAGCTGCCACGGTGTGCGGGCCAGCTGTGGAAGATATCGGTCAGACTGCCGACAGTAGTTGTGTTTATGGAAAGTACAAGTGTTCGCGTCTGTGGAAGTACAAATTTCTAAGTGTCGAAGGTGGAAACTTTGTACTTTTTTGTGCGAGATAGGAAGTGATATAATATTTTGAGTATTAAAACTTGAACTGTTCGAGTACAGTACAGTTGAACAGTTCCTTGAGAACGGGACTAACTTCTCCGAGCGAATAATCACAAATCTTGCATAAACTGGGCGGACTCGCCACATAATAATTTATCGTCATGTTATTGTACATATTCAGGGAAGTGATAGTTCAGTTACAAACGGGACCATTTGACTCATGTCAGTCTTTCGCAACGAACTGTGTCATAATTATTTCTTAAAAACTGTGCTTTAATAACAACATTTATTTTCACAAGACTGTGCCTTAGTGACATAATTTATTTCGTAAAAACTATGCTTTATAACAAAATTAATTTCCATGAGACTGTGCCTTAGCGACAGAATAAACTCGAGGTTTTTGAACTGTGAGGCTTGGTGCACTACAACAGTGCATCGAACGACAATAATTTCATTTATGTTGAACTGTGTTAATCTTCTTCTTTCATTATGAACTGTGATATTCTATTAACTTGAGTTACGTCGACAAGTGCATCGAACGACTCTGTTAATCCTCTTCTTTCGTTATGAACCGTGGAACTTGTAAATTCTACGAAATGTGTTGAGTAGTATTTTTCAGTGAAGGTACTAATTCGCAAAATGTGCAGTGCAATAAAGAAGTGTCGTACCAGATCTCATTGATATTCTGTGCGATACCTATACACTTCTTTACTCCCTTTATGGGACCGAAGTGGAAATAAATGCCAAATCAATAATTCCACATTGCACGTAATCGATCAGCTGGGGTCAGACTCTCGGGTTCGATCCCGATCCTTATCAGACCTCCAAGACCTGTCAACCACCATGGGATAACGTGGTGCCATTGTGCTGAGAGGAGGTCCATGGTGAGGGGGGAAGGAGTCTGCAACGCAGGATATCGCCAACGCCGATGCCGAGAGACAGTGTCACTTCCAACCATTGTTTGGACTTTCTCAAATCCATCCTTCATACCTATAAAAGACTTACATTTCAAAAGAAATTTCAAAAGAACTTATTCAAATACCCTTCTCTCTGTGGTTCCTAGCATGGACCGTACACGCCCTGGCGTCAACCCATGCTCTCCGATAAAGCTGAAGTCCGGGCGTTCCTGTTACAATACTCAATGCACAACTTTGAGAACTATGTTGTGTTTTTATTCTATAACTTCAGTCTAGCTTTGAAGGACCTTAATCGTCTCTGAAATGATATAATTAAATTTAATGTACGAGGCAAGTTGGGACGTTAAAACATGTAAAACATTACTTTAAATGGGAGGTGGTTATGGACTACTTGAGTTTCAAGTACTCCATAACCCACTCTCGTGTTAGGGTAACTGCAATACCACTAAGGCTTGTGTGTAGCAACAATTTTGTCCATGTAACTCACATCTATACCATATCATGTTTTGCTATAAGTATAAGAAGCAAGCTATAAATAATTACTTCATGACTAGGGACATCGCTTTTAACTTTAATTCGTAGTAGCTTATTCTATCCACAACTAAAGAAATGCAGATTGTAGTAAACCTGTACCGCTAGATCACAGGCAAGGAAGGAAATGGGATTCATCAGAAATGGTAAAAGCTATCAAGTTAACGCGTGATAAAAATAATGGAATATGTGAAAGCTGCGAAGGTGCAAGTGCCAGGCGAAAATGCTGAAGCTGACATGAAATTAGGTCGGAAAACTCTCCTAATAGCAAATTTAGAGGGAGTATTAGTTGCCTATTGTATACACATGGAATAACGTTTGTATGGTCTAACCAGAAACGATATTGGTTCTTAGAAACAATATTCCCAACCCGTTTAACAATGCTGGAATTGACTGGCTATGAAGATGCCTGCGAAAACAGAGGAATGTGTTATCCATCCGGAGACCTACAGACACATTACAAGCTAGGACTTCTGGATTCAACAATTGAAGCTTGACCTCAAAGAACGTTGTATATCAATATTTGGATAAGTTGTGATTTGATGGAGTAAGGTTGTATATTATGTAAGGAATACCTTGGCACCAGAAGGATACTCTATATTCAAACAAATTAGGGAGATTTTTTTGTTTGAAAATTGCCTTCTCTGCAAGAATGTTGTACATCAAAAAACATGCCCTACCCCAGTAATCTGAGTGTATCATCTCGATACATGTTAACACCGGTGGCGGCGCGTGACACTTATCAATGTGTTAGCATACTAGTTTGTAGAAACATGGATAAAAACAATGTATGAGTATTAAAGCTTAAATAGAAGCGTGCATTTTTAAAACTTACACAAATCAATTCTCTGTACATCCACATATATTACTTCTTGTATCACAGCTTTATCCGGCGATTTTCGGCAACAAAACTGTTTATAACAGAATCATGGAAACCCGGATTGTTCGTTCGGTTTTTCTGGAGGTTCTTCTCAATTGAAATAATCCTCAAGATCTTCCCTTATATTAACACCGAGATACTTACAATGATCCTCAAAAGGAACGTTCACCCCATCAACGCAGTAATTAAAACTGAGAGGACTTTTCCTATTTGTGAAACTCACAACCTGACTTTTAACCCCGTTTATCATCATACCATTGCCTACTGTCCATCTCACAACATTATTGAGGTAACTGACAATGCACTTCCTAACAATTATTTTCCTTAAGACTGGTCAAGCCTCTCAGCCACGTATGGATATGCAGTCCATCAGAACAATTGTCCTTGTGTTCATATTCCAATGCTGATGTGTACAGGAAATGACACAGATAGGTCTTATGGTGACGATGTGATAGGAAAATCCTAGGAGTTGTAAGGAAGCGGCCGTGGCCTTAATTAAGGTACCGCCCCAGTTGCCTCGTATGAAATTGGGAAACCACGGAAAACCATCTTCAGGGTTGCCGACAGTGGGATTCGAACTCCCTATCACCCGGATGCAAGCTGACAGCCGCGCGCCCCTTACCGCACGGCCAACTCGCCCGGTTTATTCAATTTAAATCACGATAATTTATTTATTGAATTGGCAGGAAAAGTCGCTTAAAATTTGCACAACATGTTTTAACGAAGTCACAATGCATAACGTGAGTGGTAAAGTTTTATTAACATTGTTTATTATTGTTTTCCAAAGAATGAAAACACAATATAAAATTCGTGGACTGTAAAAACCAGAAAAAGAATAGAAAACCTGAAAATGGGCCAACATTGATCCAAACGATAACTGAAATTTAATCCACACGATCCGCGAAAAATCGAGATTTATATTTAATTAAGGTTATCCACCAATCGACTATCCTATCGGATATTGGAACATCCCCCGAATGGATCCTTAACCCTAGAAGTGCCGAGTGTTTTTCCCTAAATGCCAGGCCATTTTCGCATGTATTACACATTTATGTTTTCAACAAATTTAAGCACGTTTAGTACAGAAAAGCTAGGAATGCAGCACACCATATTACTCAGAAAGCTCTATTTAAGATGCTTACATAAGTATTAGATCATTTACTTGCATACCTGGTGCGTATCAGGCGATCAAAAATTTGGACAACTAAAAAAAAGTGTTTTTCCTATTTTCAAGTTCACCATTATTAATAAATAACCACTCATTTTAAAAATCACTATATACAAAACAAGCTAAATTTCTTCTAGTTTTAAAAATATTAAGTTCCCAAAAGTAAAAAAAAATAAAATCGCAAAATGATTAAAATTTCCGAGCTGCACACAGTTCCGTCAGCCGCCGAGCACTACTGGGAGTCATTCTCGGAGAGTTTTCTTTTCCTGCCATACCTCATAGGCCTCGAGAAATGCTGCAATTTATGATAGCATTCACGGTGCACCCCATATTTATTAAAATGGCAATTTACTTTTTCATTTCGGACACAGTTACATCAAACCAGGTTCGCATACGAGAAAAAGGCCTACCTTTCTCCAGAACGTCTTTTAGTTTTTTTCGCCGCATAGTCATTACTTTCTTTTACCAAGAGCTTCCAAATCAAATCCGTAAAGAACAAGTAGAAATACGTAATAGGTGGAGTGTTTCGGGGCGGACAGATCAAAATGCCAGGATCCTTTACGCGGAACTTTCCGAAAACATCGAACTCCGGTTCGGGTGGATAAACCCTGCACCACTTTGGTGTTAAGGAAACAGTATCATCCAATGAAACGCCGGCAGGCCTGCTCTCTTCATCGGAATCACTTTCAACTTCAGATTCTGGAATATATTCTTCTCCGCTCTCAGAAGAATCATCAGCTAAAGAAAATATATTGCTGGAAGAGGAAGCATCCCAATCATCTTCAAGAACTTTGTGAATATCACTTGAATCACGTATCTCATCATCCAGGATGAAAGTTTACATTCAAATGAAACAATTTAAGAATAAACTCTATCTGTTGAAAGATAACGAATGATATTCACAGAAACTCACAGGAACAGCGAGCGAGCGCGAAGTTACATAGCAACTGAGACGGCAGGGAGATGAGGAAAGAGTAACTGAATTTATACCTACCCTGACCTTGACTGAGTCACTTCCGGCTAGTGAGGAATGTGTGATGAAAGACTTGAAGCTTCCTCTTCAATGTCTTACTTATTAAAATATCGTAAGTGAACGATAAATGATGTTATGACTGGTTAAGCGAATGCATGTACTATGCGTCGCGCGTGCGACGTTGGCATTCTAGTAACACTCTACTGTATTGAGTCGCAAGCACGACGTTTGGCAGTTCTAGGGTTTATGGAACCAAACCGACTATCAGTTGCTTTGGATAGGTTGCGAAATATTATTTGAAAGCATGGTGTTCATTACAAGTTAACAGCAACTGTCACATTCAAAAATAAAATTCCACCATGTATTGTCATCTCATGATACCCTTAAGTTACAGAGGAATCCCGATGCTGAAACATGCATCACCCGAAACAGATGTTCAGAAGGAAGAACCAGCAATACTTGATGCGAGGGGATCTTACGTTACATCGTTCTGAAGGAACTAAACTTCGAAATGCAGGAAAACATTAATTCGTTATGAGTTTAGAAGAAACGCCGAACACTGAAGTTAAAGAAAAGTCCTAAATCACTTGAAAATGTTCTTACTAAGCCAACTTTCAAGTTATGAACAGTAACGTCGTTAAATTCGTTAAAATACAAGTCCACAGTATAAAACCAACAACAGGAAATCATTCCAATTTTCTATAACTACGACTGGAATTACAAATCTGTCTACCTACACTTGTCCCGTTAAACCAAACTACAAGTGATCGGTAGATCAACGTCTCACATAAGTAATGTGAATAATGAAAAATGAAAATAAGATATATTAACAGCTGAAGAATCTAAACCGCATTCGTAGTGTAAATCTTACAAAAATCAACTAAATGTCAACACATGGCACTATCATAATATCGGACACCTGAACAATAAATCTTAAAGGAAAGGCAATGTAAATAGAAAACGAATGTTCATCGAACTTGAACACGCGCGGCTAGCAGTAATGGTCAGTCTCCATTAACCAGGTTTCCACGTGGGAAAACTCTTACATTTATTTATGCCGCTATTGATTCAACGCTATTATGTGAGCACCTTCTGGCTAGTAAGAATTATGCCCTAACATGGCCTAAATAGTACCTGCTAATACATTTCCCATTCGTATCCACTACTGCAAACACTAACATCGTTCAAGTCGATTCGCAAAAATGCCTAACCTATGACATGACTATGTACAGACGATGCCCTAATCTTGTCGTTGTGTCAGCGTTACTGTGTCTACTCATCCTTAAGTTATATAATACACACAGCATCTTAAATCTATTGTTGAGCCAACGTTATGGTATCTACACATCATTCATACTGCAAGGCGAAATCGAAACTTTAATACACTGTCTGAATATTTAAATCTGATCCTCGTTGGAACTCTAACAAATGAAATGAAATTCGCTACAAAAATGAACTCGATCCTGGAAACATTACTGTGTCTACATCCTACAGTAAAGCGTGAAGTCGGAATTAAATAACACGTTCGATTAGTTTAATCTGTTTCTCACTACAATCTCAACACAAGCAGTGAAGTTCGCTAAATAAAAATAAACTCAACTCTCGTTTGATATTACGTAATATCACTGAAAACAATAATCAATACCATCACGATATTTACGGTATAACTCGAGTTTAAGGCTCCAGCTGACCTACAATGTCAACACTCCGAACAGGTATCACGTGAGCTGTCCAGTGAAGTAAATTCCCATCGATCTACGCAAGCAAATCTCTTATTCTAATAAAATTCATTTTTCACGCCCGCAATGTTTTCAGTCAACGATATTTTAGTCTCGTAAATATACGGAATATAATTCAAGTTACGAAAATTATTATCATCTTGACCGTGTATCAGAATGTATTTTGTTCGTGGGTCGCCTATCACAAAATGCACTTCGCCGGTATCAAATAGGACCGTCATTTAGACTTAACTGCCGTTACCTACGGTCTTACACAAAATAGTAATCATGAGGGAACATCAATTTGTACTTAAAATAGGCGTTTAAACGCGCTCACTTTGATTTGACAACCTTTACATTCATCAGTCGTTCTGAATTCCTACAGGACATCGCGTTCATCTCATACAGCCTGTCCCAGAAATATTACATCTCAACCTATACACCATGTCACAAAAATTCCTCTCCGTCAAAACACAGGGCCTCTTATCCTCGGCATCCTGATTATTCTACATCACTCATAAAATACAGGCTTACTCTGCCTTTAACATCTTCCTAACTATTCTCATAATATTTCAATTCCATTACAATCCATTTCCTTTTTGCTTGAAACTTGTTTTAAGTACAAGCGATCCCATGACCGACCAACCTTATAATGATCTCACAATTAACTTCTCGAAATATTTCCTGACCTCAGGAGCAAAATAACATACCGTGATTTTCTGTATCACAAATACACGGTGTCACAAAATTTTAGTTTCCAAAAAATTCTGACTTACGATTTTCTTTACTGGATTTCGATATAAACCGCAAATCTCGTTTGAAATTACTGCTGAGCGCATAATTTATCATCTCAATTTTATCCCGAGGTGAATATTATTATTTTTAGCTGTAGTATTACTGGATAGAAGAAATGATATTTGTTCGTGGCGTCGACCTCTGTAGATATTTTGCTACTAGTTTTTTTTGCTAGGGGCTTTACGTCGCACCGACACAGATAGGTCTTATGGCGACGATGGGATGGGAAAGGCCTAGGAGTTGGAAGGAAGCGGCCGTGGCCTTAATTAAGGTACAGCCCCAGCATTTGCCTGGTGTGAAAATGGGAAACCACGGAAAACCATCTTCAGGGCTGCCGATAGTGGGATTCGAACCTACTATCTCCCGGATGCAAGCACACAGCCGCGCGCCTCTACGCGCACGGCCAACTCGCCCGTTTGCTACTAGTATTATTGAATAATTTTATATTTGTCTTGATCACACTCATAACGGTTGTTTTATCGTTATCATTATTGTAACTTTTACCGGCCCGAACATTATTTCATTGCAATATTTAACTTCACTTTTATTTTTTAAGAAATTTTAACATGGTTTAATGTCTCGCGTGCTGACATAAATAATAGACAATTCGCCTCCACACTAGAATGACGACAAGACATATCCTCGTTGTCGCAACGCTTAAATTTACACACGCCACATATGCAACGTGATGTTATGATTAATAAATTAATTAATTAATTTAAAGGGACAAGCATTTGCATCTCTAACTACTGAACATAATATTTAAATTAGACAGACCTGTAATTGTAGTCGTTTGGCGTGGCATTATCTCGGCTTCACGTTGTGCTGGCAATTATGAGGGGCTAAGTTGGAGATGGCGTTATGTACTGTTGTGCAATCATTCCATTTGATGACCACTGGACCGATTTCTTCAAGACTCACCTTAAAGAATCCACCTTTTTTCCAGTCATAATGGTATTTTTTGTGGATTTTTCTTGTTTCTTTAACGGGCGTAATAAATTAATTTCGTGCATTAGGGTTGGCGCGCATTTTGACTGCATGTCCTTGACACGTGTGCACTATTTTTCCAGTATGGAAGCCAACCTTTCGCCAAGCCTAATTAAATACATTTCTATCCTGTGGACTTTTGCTTCATCAAATATTTACCAAAATTCTTAATTACTTATTTCTTTGTTAATAACAGGGCCGAAATCTCTCGCAATGAAGGTTATTATCCATTAATAATTACCCGAGGTCTTCTGAAATGTCCCGACCTCGTTTGATGTTGGTTGGCTCGCCTCCCGCTGTGAGCTGGCATGCCCCGGAGCGCGAGATGAAGTTGCAATAAAGAAATATATGCACTTGATCTTGTAGTTGAAATTTCAGCAAGGTAGAATCATAGGTTCAATATAATTGCCAAAAAAACAATGGTTTTTAATATTTCTTAGATTTATTTTTGCGATTTTTTAAATTTTATAGAAATATTAATTTTTAATATATTTTTCTAATAATAGGGATATTTTTATGTTTTTGGATTTTTTAATGTTATAGAAATATTAACTTTTAATATTTTTTCCCTAAAATGGGCGATTTTTGGAGAAAATCTATAAAATTCTAAGAAAAAACGCAAAATTATAAAAATTTAAAAAAGTGGTATATGGTCCAGAGCCGTCAAATGACATCTACTTTTGTAATTGACTATACACTTAGAAATTAAGACACTAAAGAGACTTGCAGATGATGACTGCGCGCAGCAACCGGGGAATCTTGCCTTTGTGTCCATGACGTTGGCAAAAAGTATACCCCTGCTACGCTTCCTCGCAGCACATGCAGTGTCTCTACTACTTGCTGTGGTTCTGTACAAGTCGACTGACCGCGACGAACGACATTTTTTTCGTATTTCCCCTAATAATTTTGTTAATAATGAAAGAATATAAAGGAATGAGTTAGCTGATAAGAAAACAGGGTTTGTTCAAATTGCTTATTTTTAAAAATAATTTCTAAATGTAATATATTTTCTACAAAGTGTGGGGGGGGGCTACTGCCCTCCCTCGCCCCCCCCCCCCCTTAATCGCCGCTGCTGTCTGTATTTCGAGGCCATTAGAGTTACAGCAGTACACATGCTCCTTTCTTGATAGTGTAATTTTTACTAAATAATGTATATTTCGAGTTGTCACGTATTTAAAACACAAAAATACTACAGAACTCACGATGTCATATACAACGTTCTAAACATCTGGTGATATATAACTTTCTCCCATGGAGTTCGCATTTTTCTCACTGCAATCCTTCTATGATACCATTTATAAGCAAATATATTATTTAACTAGGGAGAAAGTGTAAGTTTTATTTACGGAAAGAATTAAACGCAGACATCCATTACAAAAAGAAATTCCTGATTTTTTAAATTCCTGTAAAGTTGACAAATGTGATATACAGCTTTCTTTGAGAGCAAGCTTCAATTATTCAAGTTCTTCGACATTGCTGAAAGTCTCTTTGAGCAGCATCAATTCCAGGCTCACAGAATACTTAATATTGATGAAACAGGACTCTCTGTGGTGGTAGACCAAGATACCACACATCATAGGCCATAGAGGAAAGAGGCAAGCAGGAGGCTTGACTGACCCTGAAATAGGCTCTCCTTTTACGATAATTCTCCGCATGGGTACAGGAGACATTTTTGTCCCTCAGATGACTATTTCCCCCAGGAAGAATGTGTGCCAATAGCTTATGAGGAAAGGTCCTCTAGGCTCCATATCTGCGTGTCATCCGTCTGGATTTTACTCAGTGGTTTGAACATTTGATATAAGAAACGAATCCAACTGAAGAGTCCCCATTGCTTCTGAACCTATATGGGGAATACACCTAGTCACTCCAGGAACGTTGAAGTTATTGAGTTGGCTAGAAAACATCATGTCTATCTTGTTAGCCTTCCACCTCATTGCACCCATAAAATGCGACCGCTGGAAAACATGCATTACAGTGATAAAATCAGGCAGTAGCTTCGCATTAATGACAGATCTCTTAAACCATTCGATAATGATGGAATTGTTTGACCGAGATAATTTGAAGGTTCAAAGTGGTGAAATATCTGTGAACGGTTTTAGGTTTACATGCATTTCCCCACGCAATAGAAATGTTTTCAGTGAACATGACTTCATTGCTGCTGATCATAGAAAAGGCGAGAATGTTTACCACAATATTCGGCAAGGAAGACCGGGGAAAAGGATCAAATCCGCAATGTACCAGTATCGGTAGCAGGTCAGTAAATTTTACAATTCAGCTATATAGAGCTTAACCTTAGACTGTTTCCGTTTAAAACGAAAGTTCCTACAAACATTCGAAGTGTGCTCCGGTAGATCGTCTACCGTATGATAAGCCGTTTCTCCATATGACATATCTCCTCCACCTGAGATAAGGAAGAATTTATCTAATCGTTAGCGTCCGAAAGGTTCAGTGCAGATCCTCGATTCTTCGCCGTTTAAAGAAAAGCCTGGAAACTTCATTCAAAGCAAGAGCGACCGAACGGAGCACAGCGCGTACCGTACTAGAGGGTGGGGAAATAGGGGGAAATTCATCTGCAAGGCCAAAAAGTGTCAGACAGGCACAAGCTTTTGATTCCAGATATTCTGACTCAGTGGAACTAGAGGATGCTAGTAACAGCAAAACCGTCAGTTTCCGACGCCAACCAAACGATGACAATGAAGAGTGCATGCCAGAATGTCAAAAGAATTCAGAAGCAAAACATGCGTACGGTGCGTTCAGTGTGCAAAGTGGGCCCATGAGGAATGCTCGGGATGTGACTACTACTAAATATTTTCATTCCTTCTCTGAGGGGGAAGCCGGACCTCCTGGACGGTGACGCCGTCGCTCAGGCCAGGAGATTTGTAACGTAGAAGGAGATGTGCGGAGAAGGTGAGAGGATCGGCGGACGTGGCCTATACTAAGAACTGTCCCGGCCTTCGCCTTAGTGCAGGAGAACGGAAAACCACGGAAAACCATTCTCAGGACAGCTGACGGTGGGGACCAGCCCCTAACCGTCTCCCGAATACAGAGGCGTAGAACTATAGCAAAACCGTGGCCATCCCTCCTCTGCTCGGTTGCCATTATGTCTGTGATTTTTGTGTGTAAGGATATCTTGTTTAGATTCGGGTTATAGTATTCCATAACTACTACTATTTACCTTTTTTGACATTTTGAAAATTGTAACCGTTGTGTTTACCCGAAGACCTTCTAATGTATGCGTAATAAAGAAAAATAAATTGCCATGGTAATCTTTGGACTTACTTCCGGAAAGCAACATGGCATTCCATAACCACCTCAGAGCTTTCCTCTATCAGTCACGACAGCAACATATCATATAGAGTTGATGTTAGGAAGGTAACCCGACTATAAGATCGGCCAAGTCCATATGTACGACACAGGTTGCACATGCGGTCCACCAGGGTGTGAGAAATGCGCCAGAAAAAGAGTAGGAAGTAGGTCTGTATCCTAGCCTGCACATCGGTTTTGCCGTGAGATTTGCCTACACATTATGGTTATGTCCTCTTACAATCCCTAGAATTTATGCAGCACTTTCTACATAACCATAAAGCGGACCAGACGCCAAATAAGATTGCATTTTAACCTGATGCTGCGCGGCTCCATGGCTGAATGGTTAGCGTGCTGGCTTTTGGTCACAGTTACTGGCACGTAAAAGAACTCCTGCGGGACTAAATTCCGGCACCTTGGCGTCTCTGAAGACCGTAAAAGTAGTAAGTAAGACGTAAAGCAAATAACATTAATTAATTAATTATTTTGGTCACAGGGGTCCCGAGTTCGATTCCCGGTAGGGTCGGAAATTTTCACCAGCATTGGTTAATTTCTCTGGCACGGGGATGGGTGTATGTGTCGTCTTCATCCTCATCACAACGCGCAGGTCGCCTACGGGAGTCAACTCGAAAGACCTGCACCCGCCAAGCCGAACACTCCCGGCACTAAAAGCCGTAAACCATTTCATTTTCCATCCTGATGCTGCATAAAAAGCCGCCGGACCCGCGGTCTAGGAGGTAGCGAGCCTGCCTCTTAACCAGAAACCCCGGTTTCGATTCCCGACAGAGATTTTTATCTCAATCTGAATGCTGGATCGAGGTCCACTCAGCCTAGATGAGAAAGAACAATTGAGGAACTATCTGATAGTGAGATAGCGGCACCGGTGTAAAACGTCAAAACGGACGAAGGGATTCATTGAGCTGACCACGGGTCACCTCGAAATCTGCTGGCCTTCGGGATGAGCAGTGGTCGCTTGGAAGGCCAAGGCCCTTTAGGACTGTAGTGATAAGAGGGTAGGGTTGGGGGCATCAAAATCCGCGCTCTACTGTGCTTAGAACAGCAGGCTTGTGCATCTTCCTATATTTTTCAGGTATACCTGTGAAAAAATCACACTCAGGATAGTTGCCGATAGTCACTAATGGCTGGGAATCCTATCGCTCTAACTTCCTGGTACTTATGTATGCATCCTATAGTGAGTGAGCTCGAGTGTGATATCTAGCGTGTTAATGAGATCACTGGATATCTAGCTCCTAAACTGAATGGAAGTGAATGAAGTGTGAGGTACGTAAACCAGGAATCCGGAGATACCGAGCCGAGTCCAGAGATCAGTGCTGGCACTGACAATTGCTACCCGTACGCGCATTTCACCTGTGGGAGCAAGTGAAAACCGGTTTATTCCCAGGCAGACTGGACCTCTACCCCCTCTCTTAAGGAGGTGGAGGAGCTATGACAAGACAGTGCGTTTTGTGCAGTGTAGGGGTGACCAGCTCCTCGTAATTCAAAAATTCAGAGAAGCAAGTGTTACTGTGTTTGCTTATTTTTGTGCACTCGAAATGAGAATATCTCAACGAGTGCTGCGTAAAGGATATGGTGTGTGACTAAAGCTTGAAATCAACCGGTACATTTCGTGGACTGTTTTCTCTTCTCTAACTTCAAGGATATTGTTGACGACGATAGAAAAGCAATTTGTCAACGAAACAGTCATGAAAAGCAAACGTAAGTACATACGGTATTTGTGACTATTGTAGTATATCTCCTTTAGTTTAAAGCTGATAGATTTCGATCCTGATTCATATTATCGACAATTGTTTATTTTATTACTGTACTTGGACTTTTCACCACTCCAGCAAATATTTACACCCATGTGCCCTCTCTCTCTCTGCACACACACACGCGCGCGCGCGCGCAGAGAGAAAGAGAGAGAGAGAGAGAGAGAGTGAGTGCGAGGGAGAGAGTATGTTTATATATATAGTGGAATCTATATAAATATAAATGTCATTGTATACATGTGTGTAGGCCTATGTATTACATCTCCTAAACTACTGGAGCGATTTCAACCACACTTGATACACTTATGGCGTAGTATATAATAATAATGTTATTGGTTTTACGTCCCACTAACTACTCTTTTACGGTTTTCGGAGACGCCGAGGTGCCGGAATTTTGTACCGCAGGAGTTCTTTTACGTGCCAGTAAATCTACCGACACGAGGCTGACGTATTTGAGCACCTTCAAATACCACTGGACTGAGCCAGGATCGAACCTGCCAAGTTGGGGCCAGAAGGCCAGCGCCTCAACCGTCTAAGCCACTAAGCCCGGCTGGCGTAGTATCAGCAGACAAACGGCGTGGGGGTAAGACACCCCAAGCACCCTTTGGGGTGGGGGAGGGGCGAGGGGTGAGATATAATAATAATGGAAAGTAATGTCGAATCCATAGTTTTCGGGGTCGCTAACATTAATAATGACACTCCGGATATTTTAACGTCAAGTTCAGCCCTGTTTGGGGTGGGGAGCTAGGGGGGAGTGAGATATAAAAATAATCAAAAATAGTGTCGAATCCATAGTTTTCGGGGTCGCTGAGATGAATAGTGACACTCCAGATGTTTTTACAGTCCAAGGTCAGCCCTGTTGAGGTGGGGGCGACGGTGGAGTGATATATAAAAATAATAGAAAATAGTGTCGAATCCGTAGTTTTCAGGATCGTTGAGATTGATAGTGACACTCCAGGTTTTTAAAGTCAAAGTCCAGTCCCCTTTGGGGTGGGTGGGTGGGGGGGTGAAGAGGAGTGAGATATAAAAGTAATTGAAAGTAGTGTCGAATCCATAGCTTTTGGGGTCACTGAGATTAATTGTGACACTCCAGAATTTTTAAAGTCAAGTTCCCCCCCCCCCCCATTTGGCATAGGGGTTGAGAAAGGGTAACTAAGAAATTGTCTAAATGACCGAGATAATGATCGTGTATGTGTGTGTGTATGTTCCAGCGTAGCTCACAACCAAAATCGATACAAGTATGACTTACTATCTGTTTGGGGAAGACACGCCTAATATACATATATATATAACTAAAACGATCGATAATAGTGTCGAATCAATAGTTTTTGGGGCTACTGGAACGATTTCAACCAAACGTGGTACGCTTGTGACTTACTATCAGGAGATAAACTGCGTGGGGGTATGACAAACTTCGGGGAAGGGATTGGAGAGGGTGAAACATAAAAATAATCAAAAATAGATTCGAATACAGTTTTCGGGGTCGCTGAAATGAATAGTGACACTCCAGATGTCGTTTAAGCCTAAGTTGAGCCCCAATCGGCAGGGGGGTGAGAAGGGGTGAAGTAAATAAAATGTCCAAATGACTGATATTATGGATGTTTGTGTGTATGTTCCAGCATAGCTGTCAACTGAACTTGGTACAAATATTACCCACTGTCTGGAAAAAATGCTATGGGGCAAATGACCCCTAGACGCCCTAGGGAAGGGGGTGAAATATAATTATAACATAAAACGACCGATATTAGTATTGAATCGATAATTTTCTGGACTGCGGGAGTGATCTCAACCAAGCTTGGTACACTTATGATGACTTACTGTTAGGAGACAAACAAACTGCGTGGAGGTATGACAACCTTAGGGGTGGGGATGGGAGAGGGTGGGATGTAAAAATAAACGAAAATAGTGTCGATTCCGTTCTTTTCGGGGTCACTGAAATTAATAGTAACATTCCGGATTTTTTATAGAAGTTCAGCCTCCTTTGGTACAGGGGGTGAGAAAAGGTGAAAAAGGAAATGTCCAAAAAGACCGAAGTAATGGACGTATGTGCGAATGTTCCAGCATAGTTTTAAACCAAAATTGATATAAGTATGACTTACTATCTGAAAAAAATACCTTGGGGTTATTTGTGTCGAATCCACAGTTTTCGGCGTCGCTGAGATGAACTGTGTCACTCTGAATGCCGCTTAAGACGAAGTTCAGTCCCAATAGGTGGAGGAGGGGGAGTGAGAACGGCTGAAGAAAATAAAATGTCCAAAGTGACCGAAGTAGTATAATTGGATGGTTCGGCCGCCACCTCCACCTCGGGCTCTCGGGAGAGGCCTCCACCTCCCGCGGGAAATTTGAATTTTGGCTCGAGATTTGAATTTGTAAACAAATCCACGTGCTTTTTGACAGCTGTCACGGACAACAACGCATCGCTAACCTCACTGCTGCCATCTTGACGGCTCTAAACCTCAGTGGTACCAACTTAACCTAACTAGCGCGAGATTTGAATCGGTAAACAAAGCCACGTGCTTTTTGACAGACAACAACGCATCGCTAACCACAGTACTGCCATCCTGACGGGCCTAAACCTCAGTGGTACCAATAGTAGTACAATAGGCGGATTCTGCCGCCACCTCTTCCTCCGACTCCCTCCCAGAGGCCTCCACCTCCCGCGGGAAATTTGAATTTTGGCGGGAGATGTGAATTTGTAAACAAAGCCACGTGCTTTTTGACAGCTGTCATCGACAACAACGCATCGCTAACCTCACTGCTGCCATCTTGACGGACCTAAACCTCAGTGGTACCAACTTAACCTGCCTAGCGCGAAATTTGAATTAGTAAACAAACCCACGTGTTTTTTGACAGCCACGTGCTTTTTGACAGACAAAAACGCATCGCTAACCTCAGTACTGCCATCTTAACGGGCCTAAACGTCAGTAGTAGAAACTTAACCTAACTAGCGCGAGATTTGAATTTGTAAACAAATCCACGTGCTTTTTGACAGCTGTCATCCGCCATCTTTAAACTACAGAGCACCGTGCTGCCCTCTTTATCGCAGTAGTTGCGAATTCGTCACCTGTCATCGGCAGTGCTGCCATCTTGGCGGGTCTAAACCTTAGTGCTACCAACTTAACCTCACTAGCGCCAGGTTTGAATCGGTAAACAAATCCACGTGATTTTTGACAGCTGTCATCAGCCATCTTTAATCTATAGAACACAGTGCTGCCCTTTTTAGCTACTTACCTTTGAAATGTGGTGGTGTATAAGTTGAAAAATGCTTTTTGACAGCAGCCATCTTTGAGCACCGTGCTGCCCTCTTTAGCTAGATACCTTTGAATTCCACGTGACAGCAGCCATCTTTGAGCACCGTGTTGCCCTCTTTGTGGCGGTGGCAAATTCCACATGCTCTTGTTTGGAAAGAAACTCACGTGCTTTTTTCTGACAGCTGTCATCCGCCATCTTGCATCACAAACCTCAGTGCTGCACTCTTTAGCTAGATACCTTTGAAATGTGGTGGCGGCAATTTGAAAAATTCTATGTGCTCTTGTTTGGAAACAAAGCCACGTGCTTTTTTCTGACAGCTGTCATCCGCCATCTTTAATCAATAGAGCACTGTGCTGCTATCATGCGGGCAATTTCGTCAGCTGTCATCCGCCATCTTTAATCTACAGAGCACCGTGCTGCCCTCTGTAGAAGCGGGCAATTTGAAAAGTTCTGCTAGATGTCATCCGCCATCTTTAATCAAGAGAGCACCGTGCTGCCCTCTTTGGCTAGATACCTTTGAAATGTGATGGCGGCAAATTCGAAGTGCTTTACAAACTCACGTGCTTTTGTCATCTTTAATCCACAGAGCACCGTGCTGCCCTCTGTAGTAGCGGGCAATTGGAAAAGTTCTGTCAGCTATCAACCGCCGTCTTTAATCAAGAGAGCACCGTGCTGCCATCTTTAGCTAGATACCTTTGAAATGTGGTGGCGGCAAATTGAAAAATTCCACGTGCTCTTGTTTGGTAAACAAACTCACGTGCTTTTTGTCAGCTGTCATCTTACATCGCAAACCTCAGTGCTACACTCTTTAGGTACATACCTTTGAAATATGGTGGCGGATAATTTAAAAAGGAAAATTCTACAGCAGCCATCTCTCGACGCTAATTGCACAAGATAGTGGCTATACATGACTCCTTAAAGGTGCTTATGCAAGATGACCGCTATACATAGGTTCTTATGAGACGCCCTTGGGATGCTTGCGCAAGAAGGCAGTTATACAAGGCTCCTTATGAGACGCCCTAGGGATGCTTGCGCAAGATGGCGGTTGCTCTTATGAGGCGTCTTAAGGGTCCTTGCACAAGATGGCTAGAGACGCCCTAAAGATGCTTGCACAAGATGGCGGACACAAGATGGCGGCTATACACGACTCCTTACGAGACGCCTTAACGGTGCTTGCGCATGATGGCTGCTGCTCTTATGAAGAAAGCTAGCTTAGAGGCTAACGTGTCGTGCTAGTTCGATTCGTTAAATTTGGGGCTTAAATGCAAAATGTTAAATATCTCGAAAACGGTGCATCGTAGAGCAAAACGGACAAAATTATTCTGCCCAATACCTAGGTTCGCAGTATGAGGAACATGATAGCATAAGAAAAACATAGTCTAATGATGGGATTAATGGTTCGGTTTCTACTTAGGCCCTTTGGCATTTGCTCTGTTTTAGCTTGTATTGAAGCGAGTCTTCGTAACATGATCAGGTCTAGCTATGATAGAGAGTATAACGTACCGTGCTTGTTCGATTCATTAAATTTGGGGCTTAAATGCAAAATGTTCAATATCTTGAAAACGGTACATCGTAGAGCAAAACGGACAAAATTTTTCCGCGTATTACCCAGGTTCGCAGTATCAGGAACAAGAAAAAACATAGTCTAATGATGAGATCAGCGGTTCGATTCCTACTTAAACCCTTTGGCATTGGCAGCTATCTAATTCTACAAGATGGTGGCTGCTCTTATGAGACACAAGATGGCTTGAGACGTCCTAGGGATGCTTATGCAAGATGGCGGACACAAAATAGTGACTATACATAGCTCCTTATGAGACAGCCTAGGGGTGCTCGCACAAGATACATTTTGTGAACATAGCAGAGTGATTACTACGTAGGTGTAGACATTGAACTTTGCATGCTGAAGCAGCATACTACGTGATCGTGACGTCACGACCACGTGCTCTTGTTTGGTGAACATAGCCACGTGCTTTTTTGACATCTGTCTTCTTGACGAACCCTAACCTCACTTTGAAGGACAATAGAGCGTCGCTAACCTCACTGCTGCCATCTTTACGGCGGTAAACCTCAAGGCTGCCACCTTATGAATGTTATAGCGCGGAATTTAAAATCAAACAACGGAACATTGCTAACCTCACTCTTGTCATCTTTACGGCGGTAAACCTCAAGGCTGCCACCTTATGCATGTTGTAGCGCGGAATATATAATCCAACAACAGAACATTGCTAAACTCTCTGCTACCATCTTGAAAAGTTCAGTGTTCCAAACACTAGTTCGAAAAAACGTAACTCATCGCACCTCGGGGATTTTATTAGGTAAGACGTAACCCCTAGGTTCCATTCCTTGTTCTGAACATGAAACCATTTACAAATAAAGATTAATTTTCTACACTCAACAAAGTACAAGCGTTCTTGCTGATAGCGATCGATGAGGTTGTTGCTCCTTTAGCCCTTTAGCCCTTTAGCCCTTTAGCCCTTTTACCTATTAGCCCTTTAGCCCATTAGCCCTTTTGCCCATTAGCCCTTTAGCCAAGGAATGTGCAGTAAGGAGGCGGAAGAGTCCTTTCATCCTTTTTTGCTCTTCTGATAAGATTTTTTTTCAGCTCAGCATTTTGCATAGTAGCCCTCGCCTGCACAAGCTACATGCTTATAACCCACGTCAACAGATTGAAACAATGTGTTTCCGAACCGATATTTCATGTTACATATTTATGTAATAACTTGTTCAACAGATAAGGGACTTAAATGTAAGCAGAGTATTTCTTATAGCACTAGCGTTCTGTTTAATTTTACTTCCCGCATAAGCTACATGCTTGTAACCCATGCCAACAGATTGACTGATATTTCATGTTACATGTTTATGCGATAATTTGTTCGACTGATTTTCACACAAGACGAATGATGGAAGGTAAATCATTTGAAGCTGTAAATTTGCTATATCGTTTACCGAGCGAGTTAGCTGCGCAGTATGTGTACAGTGGTTTTTTATACTAAGCAAATCATTGAAGTTGTAGTTTTGCAATATCGTTTACTGAGCGAGTTAGCTACGCGATATGTGCACAGTGTGTTTCCATAGTTTTTGATTTTACACTAAGCAAATCATTAAAATTGTACTTTTGCTCTGAACACATCAAACTATGTTCTGATCATATGTTGAAGTTAACAACATCGACTACAGTGTTCGATTCTAGTCTTCTTATGTTTCAGTCTGATCTTCTTAGAACAAGGGTATCCCCTGACATGTTCTAAACACATGATGTATTGAGTACAGTGTTCGATTCTAGTCTTGATCACTTATTTTGTGTTCTGAACACATCAATCAATATTCTGATCACATGTTGTATCAAGTGCAGCGTTTGATTCTACTCTTCTAATGTTTCGCAAGTCTAAACATGCACAATAATGTTATCGCTGCACGCGCTTGACTTCGCGATGCAGGTATAACTTGTTCGATATAAAACTATGCCTTGACATAAGAGGCGGAGGAGGAGGAGGAGGAGGAGGCGAATGATAAGGCTTTAACAGCCTATGTATAGTCACCATTGTTTAAAGATGACAGCTGTCAAAAGAATTTTTCAAATTATCCGCCACCACATTTCAGCTAAAGAGGGCAGCAGGGTGCTCTGTTGATTTTGCACAGAGAATTTCAAATTGCCCTCCACCGCATGCATAAGAGCAGCCGTTATCTTGCGCAGTAGCCTCTAAGCTAGCTTTCTTCATAAGACTAGCCGCCATCTTGTGCGAGCATCCCTAGGCTGTCTCATAAGGAGCTATGTATAGTCACTATTTTGTGTCCGCCATCTTGCATAAGCATCCCTAGGACGTCTCAAGCCATCTTGTGTCTAATAAGAGCAGCCACCATCTTGTAGAATTAGATAGCTGCCAATGCCAAAGGGTTTAAGTAGGAATCGAACCGTTGATCTCATCATTAGACTATATTTTTTCTTGTTCCTGATACTGCGAACCTGGGTATTAGGCGGAAAAAGTTTGTCCGTTTTGCTCTACGATGTACCGTTTTCGAGATATTGAACATTTTGCATTTAAGCCCCAAATTTAATGAATCGAACAAGCACGGTACGTTATACCCTCTACCATAGCTAGACCTGATCATGTTACGAAGACTCGCTTCAATACAAGCTAAAACAGAGCAAATGCCAAAGGGCCTAAGTAGAAACCGAACCATTAATCCCATCATTAGACTATGTTTTTCTTATGCTATCATGTTCCTCATACTGCGAACCTAGGTATTGGGCAGAATAATTTTGTCCGTTTTGCTCTACGATGCACCGTTTTCGAGATATTTAACATTTTGCATTTAAGCCCCAAATTTAACGAATCGAACTAGCACGACACGTTAGCCTCTAAGCTAGCTTTCTTCATAAGAGCAGCAGCCATCATGCGCAAGCACCGTTAAGGCGTCTCGTAAGGAGTCGTGTATAGCCGCCATCTTGTGTCCGCCATCTTGTGCAAGCATCTTTAGGGCGTCTCTAGCCATCTTGTGCAAGGACCCTTAAGACGCCTCATAAGAGCAACCGCCATCTTGCGCAAGCATCCCTAGGGCGTCTCATAAGGAGCCTTGTATAACTGCCTTCTTGCGCAAGCATCCCAAGGGCGTCTCATAAGAACCTATGTATAGCGGTCATCTTGCATAAGCACCTTTAAGGAGTCATGTATAGCCACTATCTTGTGCAATTAGCGTCGAGAGATGGCTGCTGTAGAATTTTCCTTTTTAAATTATCCGCCACCATATTTCAAAGGTATGTACCTAAAGAGTGTAGCACTGAGGTTTGCGATGTAAGATGACAGCTGACAAAAAGCACGTGAGTTTGTTTACCAAACAAGAGCACGTGGAATTTTTCAATTTGCCGCCACCACATTTCAAAGGTATCTAGCTAAAGATGGCAGCACGGTGCTCTCTTGGTTAAAGACGGTGGTTGATAGCTGACAGAACTTTTCAAATTGCCCGCTACTACAGAGGGCAGCACGGTGCTCTGTGGATTAAAGATGGCGGATGACAAAAGCACGTGAGTTTGTAAAGCACTTCGAATTTGCCGCCACCACATTTCAAAGGTATCTAGCTAAAGAGGGCAGCACGGTGCTCTCTTGATTAAAGATGGCGGATGACATCTAGCAGAACTTTTCAAATTGCCCGCTACTACAGAGGGCAGCACGGTGCTCTGTAGATTAAAGATGGCGGATGACAGCTGACGAAATTGCCCGCATGATAGCAGCACAGTGCTCTATTGATTAAAGATGGCGGATGACAGCTGTCAGAAAAAAGCACGTGGCTTTGTTTCCAAACAAGAGCACATAGAATTTTTCAAATTGCCGCCACCACATTTCAAAGGTATCTAGCTAAAGAGTGCAGCACTGAGGTTTGTGATGCAAGATGGCGGATGACAGCTGTCAGAAAAGAGCACGTGAATTTGTTTCCAAACAAGAGCATGTGGAATTTGCCACCGCCACAAAGAGGGCAGCACAGTGCTCAAAGATGGCTGCTGTCACGTGGAATTCAAAGGTATCAAGCTAAAGAGGGCAGCACGGTGCTCAAAGATGGCTGCTGTCAAAAAGCATTTTTCAAATTATTCGCCACCACATTTCAAAGGTAAGTAGCTAAAGAGGGCAGCACTGTGTTCTATAGATTAAAGATGACGGATGACAGCTGTCAAGAAAGCACGTGGATTTGTTTACCGATTCAAACCTGGCGCTAGTGAGGTTAAGTTGGTAGCACTAAGGTTTAGACCCGCCAAGATGGCAGCACTGCCGATGACAGGTGACGAATTCGCAACTACTGCGATAAAGAGGGCAGCACGGTGCTCTGTAGTTGAAAGATGGTGGATGACAGCTGTCAAAAAGCACGTGGATTTGTTTACAAATTCAAATCTCGCGCTAGTTAGGTTAAGTTTCTACTACTGACGTTTAGGCCCGTTAAGATGGCAGTACTGAGGTTAGCGATGCGTTGTTGTCTGTCAAAAAGCACGTGGCTGTCAAAAAACACGTGGGTTTGTTTACTAATTCAAATTTCGCGCTAGGTAGGTTACGTTGGTACCACTGAGGTTTAGGTCCGTCAAGATGGCAGCAGTGAGGTTAGCGATGCGTTGTTGTCGATGACAGCTGTCAAAAGCACGTGGCTTTGTTTACAAATTCAAATCTCCCGCCAAAATTCAAATTTCCCCCCGAAATTCAAATTTCCCGCGGGAGGTGGTGGCCTCTGGGAGGGAGGCGGAGGAGGAGGTGACGGCAGAATCCGCCTATTATACTACTTTTGGTACCACTGAGGTTTAGGCCCGTCAGGATGGCAGTAGTGTGGTTAGCGATGCGTTGTTGTCTGTCAAAAAGCACGTGGCTTTGTTTACCGATTCAAATCTCGTGCTAGTTAGGTTAGGTTGGTACCACTGAGGTTTATACCCGTCAAGATGGCAGCAGTGAGGTTAGCGATGCGTTGTTGTCGATGACAGCTGTCAAAAAGCACGTGGATTTGTTTACAAATGCAAATCTCGCGCCAAAATTCAAATTTCCCGCGGGAGGTGGAGGCCTCTCCCGAACCATCCAATTATACTACTGACCGAAATTTCGGATTTATGAGTGTTTCTTCCAGAAAAGCCCTCGTACAAAAGTGGTACACATGTGACTCAGGGGAGGCCGGGGGTTTTTGCAACAGGGGTAGGTTGCAACACTTACGTTTTATTCGGAAACTTCCAATCAACTGCTGCTACACTGTGACAGTTCATGGAACTGCTCTAGACGTTCAGTTTGAGTACGAATGTCGGAATATCCGGTCGTTTTTTATTGTGTTCTAAGACTTTGTCCATTTTTGTGCCTGGCGAGTAACTTTTTCTAACCTTGTAATTTTACTTAGTAGATAATACTGTTTACAGTTATTGCCCTAGTTTTATGTGAAAGTGAGGGGAAAATTATTTTAGTTCAAACCTGCAGTAAGTACTTTAGTGTGCGTTTTGTTATTTGTGAATGACCACCAATTTTGTCAAGGAATGCGTCACGGGGCATTCTGCAACAGATGTCGCAACTAACCCCAGCAGGCGTTCCAACTAACCCCGACTTCACACTGTTGTATGCTACCTAAGATATAATAATAGCTCACTTACAATCGCATTCGTGGGCGTGATAGCTGCTGGCTTCTCATCAAGATGGGCATGGTTCGAATGAAAAGTCTCGACCCTGTGGTTCGGATTCCACATAAAACTGGAGGTAGCGTGACAATGATCACGGTATCAACAGTCACGTAAAACTAAAAGCATAGCTTAATCGAATCTCTTGATAGCTAGGTAATATTTAATTTAAAAGTAATTTATATAGTTGTGTTTATGCGGGAAACAGAAAAAAGTTTCACACCATCGGACGTCATGGAGAGAGCTGCAAAAATAGTTCTTGATAATAAACGAGACGGCGATGTTTCATTTAGAAAAAAATCATCGTAAAATAACCATGTGGCAAACTCCAGCGCAACGAAAAGGAAAACTGCGTTTAACGGCAAAAGGAAGATTTGTGGACACCTGTTCAGAAGAAGACAACTGTTATTTCCTGATTTATGGGTACGTGTATAAAAAGGGGAGGAATGGATCCAGGGTGTGAAATGTAAACAGTAGTCGCATGGGTGTGTACTAAAAACAATTCATACAGTATCTGTGTAGACTGTTCTAACGATGATGAAAACTCAGATTGAGTATTTCGCCATCTTACATGCACTGTTGCAACTTACCCCTCAAGCGGGGTACATTGTAACAGGTGACACTCATTTTTCAATTGTCATTTTGAGACATTATTATTTTCAAATTATTTCTAAAATGACGTTTTTGATAGATAAAAATATAAAGTATGTCTCAAATGCTTTTAATTTCAATGTGAATAAATATTATCTTAATAAAAAAAGAAATTCAAATTATTGTTGCAACATGCCCCTGATTCCCCTACTATCTGAAACGGTACTGTTGGGGTAAAACACCCCTAGCACTGCTAGGAGAGGTTGTGAAGTATAAAAATAAACGCAAACGACTGATATTAGTGTCGAATAGTCCGGCTCCATGGCTAAATGGTTAGCGTGCTGGTCTTTGGTCACAGGGGTCCCGGGTTCGATTCCCGGCAGGGTCGGGAATTTAAACCATCATTGGTTAATTTCCCTGGCACGGGGGCTGGGTGTATGTGTTGTCTTCATCATCATTTCATCCTCATTACGACGCGCAGATCGCCTACGGGCGTCAAATCAAAAGACCTGCACCTGGCGAGCCGAACTTGTCCTCGGACACTCCCAGCACTAAAAGCCATACGCCATTTCATTTCATTTTCAGTGTTGAATAGATTGTTTACGAGGTCGCTGAGTTGATACTCTTCAGCCGCAATCAGTATTGAGGTTGAGAAAGGGTGAATATGAATGTAAAAAAAACAGAGATTATGCACATAAGTGGGTATGGTCCAGAATAGCTCGCAACGAAACATGGTACACGTGTGATTGGGGGTGAGGAATAGGAGGGGATGACATGTAAAAATAATGGAAAATAACCGATATTTATAATAATGTTATTTGTTTTACGTCCCACTAAGTACTTTTACGGTCTTCGGAGACGCCGAGGTGCCGGAATTTAGTCCCGCAGGAGTTCTTTTACGTGCCAGTAAATCTACCGACACGAGGCTGTCGTATTTGAGCACCTTCAAATACCACCGGACTGAGCCAGGATCGAACCTGCCAAGTTGGGGTTAGTAGGCCAGCGCCTTAACCGTCTGAGCCACTCAGCCCGGCACCGATATTAATGTCGAATCCATTGTTTATGTGTCGTTGAGACGAATTGTGACGCTTTGGATACCACGTCAACGTCCAGCCTTCATTAAGACGGGGACTGAGATGGTCTTAAAAGTAAATAGTCTAAAATGACCGAGATTAGTGTTGAATCCAATGCTCTTGGGGTCGCAAGGCTGATTGGTGACAGTCTCAGTGGCAATTGAAGTCGTGTACATCATATCTATACCGCTACGGGTAAATACATATAGTTTTAGTTGTTTGAGTTATCAGTCCATAGACTGGTTTGATGCAGCTCTCCATGACACCCTATCCTGTGCTAACTTTTTCATTTCTACGTAACTATTGCATCCTGCATCTGCTCTAATCTGCTTATCATATTCATTCCTTGGTCTATCCCTACCGTTCTTACCACCTACCCTTTCTTCAAACACCAACTGAAGAAGTCCTGTGTGTCTTAAGATGTGTCGTATCATTCTATCTCTTCTTCTCGTCAAATTTAGCCAAATCGATCTCCTCTCACCAATTTCATTAAGTATCTTTTCGTTCGTGATTCGATCTATCCACCTCACCTTCACCATGCTTTTGTAACACCACATTTCAAAATCTTCTATTTTCTTTCTTTCTGAGCTAGTTATCGTCCATGTTCACTTCCATACAATGCCACGCTCCAGACGAAAGTCTTCAAAAGCATCTTTCTAATTTCTATATCAATGTTTGAAGTGAGAAAATTTCTTTCCTTAAGAAAGCTCTTCCTTGCTTGTGCTAGTCTGCATTTTATGTCCTCCTTACTTCTGCCATTGTTTGTTATTTTACTACCCAAGTAACAATACACATCTACTTCCTTTAAGACTTCAGTTCCTAATGTAATATTTCCTACATCACTTGCCTTCGTTCGACTGCACTCCATTAGTTTTGTTTTGAACTTATTTATTTTCATTCTGTACTCCTCACCCAAGACTTCGCCCATACCATTCAGAAGCTTCTCGAGATTTGCAGTCTCAGATAAAATAACAATATCATCGGCAAATCTCAAGGTTTTGATTTCCTCTCCTTGGGTTGTGATTCCCTTTCCAAACTCCTCTTTAATTTCCTTTACTGCCTGTACTATGTAACCATTGAAAAGGAGGGGGAGAAACTGAAGCCTTGCCTCATTCCTTTCTGGATTGCTGCTTCTTTTTCAAAGCCCTCGGTTCTTATCACCGCAGACTGATTTTTGTACAGATTGTAGATAATTCTTCGTTCTCGGTATCTGATCATAATCACCATCAGAATCTTAAATAGCTTGGTCCAGTCATCATTATCGAATGCCTTTTCTACATCTACGAATGCCACGCACGTCGGCTTGTCCTTTTTAATTCGATCCTCTAAGATCAGACGTAAAGTCAGGATTGCTTCATGTGTTCCTACATTTCTTCTGAAGCCAAATTGATCTTCTCCCAACTCAGCTTCAACTTGTTTTTCCATTCTTCTGTAAATAACACGTGTTAAAATTTTGCAGGCATGAGATACTAAACTAATGGTACGGTAGTTTTCACACCTGTCAGCTCCGAGTTTCTTGGGAATAGGTATAACCAAATTCTGCCGAAAGTCGGATGGGACCTCTCCTGTCTCATACATATTGGACACTAAATGCCATGCTGGTTTCCCCTAAGGCAGTCAGTAATTCAGAGGGAATGTCATCAATTCCAGGTGCCTTGTTCCTATTTAGGTCGCTCACAGCTTTGTCAAACTCTGAGATCAAAATTGGGCCTCCCATTTCATTAGCATCAACAGCATCTTCTTGTTCCAGAACCAAATTATCTAAATCTCCACCTTGATACAACTGTTGGATACGTTTCTGCCATCTTTCTGCTTTGTCTTCTTTCTCTAGAAGTGGCTTTCCATCTGAGCTCTTAATATTCATACACCTAGATTTTCTTTCTCCAAAAGTTTCCTTGATTTTCCTGTATGCAGCATCTATCTTTCCTAGGACCATACAACCTTCGACATCCTTGCACTTCTCCTTCAGCCATTCTTCCTTAGCTACCTTGCACTTTCTATCCACTTCATTCTTTAATCGCCTGTATCCTTTCTGCCCTCTTCACTTCTAGAATTCTCGTATTTTCGTCGTTCATCAATCGGGTCTAGTATCTCCAAAAATATCTAATTCCTTCCATGGGAATTTAGAATTTTCCATTCTCCTGAGTTATCCACTGATTCTTAGTTGATCTTTTCTTCCTTCCTAATATTTCTTCAGCAGCCCTACTGACTTCATTTTTCATGACTATCCATTCTTCCTCTATCGTGTTTCCTTCAGCCTTTTCATTTAGTCCTTGTGCAACATATTCCTTGAAACAATCCCTCACACTCTTTTCTTTCAACTTGTCTAGATCCCATCTTTTTGCATTCTTTCCTTTCTTCAATTTCTTCAACTTCAGATGGCATTTCATGACGAACAAGTTGTGGTCAGAGTCCACGTCTGCTCCTGGCAAAGTTTTGCAATCCAACACCTGGTTTCTGAATCTCTGCTTAATCATAATGAAGTCCATTTCATACCTTCCTGTGTCCCCAGGTCTCGTCCACGTATACAGCCGTCGTTTGCCAAGTATTGGCAAGGACTAAATTATGATCAGTCCAGAATTCAACCAGCCGACATCCTCTTTCGTTCCTTTGTCCCAATCCGAATTCTCCTACTACATTACCTTCTCTTCCTTGGCCTACCACTGCATTCCAGTCTCCCATCACAATTAGATTGTCGTCTCCTTTTACATATTGTATTAAATCTTCTATCTCTTCATATATTCTTTCGATTTTCTCGTCATCCGCTGAACTAGTAGGCATATAGACTTGCACTATTGTGGCGGGCAATGGTTTGATGTCTATCTTGATGACAATAATTCTTTCACTATGCTGGTCGTAGTAGTTTACCCGCTACCCTATTTTCTTATTCATTATTAAACCAACTCCTGCATTTCCCCTGTTTGATTATTTTTAGATAATTCGGCAGTCGCCTGACCAAAAATCCTGTTCTTCCTGCCAACGTACTTCACTTATACCAACTACATCTAACTTTAGTCTATCCGTCTCCCTTTGCAGGTTCTCTAACCTACCACAACCATTCAAACTAACATTCCACGCTCCGACTCGCAGAATGTCAGTACCCATCTTCCTGATGATCGTCCCTCTCGTGTAGTCCCCACCCGGAGATCCGAATGGGGGACTAGTTTACCTCCGGAATATTTTACCCGGGAGGAAGCCATCATCTGTACATCATTCATATAGACAGACATGCATGACCTCGGGAGTTAGTTACGGCTGTATTTTCGCGTTGCTTTCAGCCGTGTAGCAGAATGAACACAGCTTATTCTTGTTGAGTATTATTACAAGGCCATGTCAGGCAATCATCTAGGCTGTCGCCCTTGCAACTTCCGAAATGCTGCTACCCCCCTTTCGATGAACCATTCGTTACTCTGGTCTCTCAACAGATACCCATCCGATATGGTTGCACCTGCGGCTCGGCTATCTGCTTCATTGGGACACGCAAGCCTCCCCACCGCGGCATGGTCACATGGTTCGCAGGGTATCACTTATTTTTAGAAAGGATCAAATACTTCCCAGACAATTCGAGCTTCCACAAGGACAAAGTTTTACTCGAAAATTAAATAATCTAAAACTTGAAATAAAACCCATCTAAACAACTCTAAAACTACGTAATAGGTTGTAAAATCAACATCGCAAAAAGGAATTCTATAAAAAAATACTTCATTACTTATTTTTTCACTATTTGCTTTTACTTCGCGCCGACACAGTTAGGTCGTATGGCGACATTTGGATAGGAGAGACCTAGGAGTGGAAAGGAAGTCATTATTTACAAGTTGCTTTCTTATGGTGACAATGGGACCAGAAAGGGCTAGAAGTTGGAAGAAAGCGGCCGTGGCCTTAAATAGGGTACAGCCCCAGCATTTGCCTGGTGAGAAAATGGGAAACCACGAAAAAACATCTTCAAGGATGCCGACAGTGGGGTTCGAACTCTCTCCCGAATACCGGATACTGGCCGCACTTAAGAGACTGCAGCTATCGAGCTCGGTGGAAAGGAAGCGACCGTGGCCTTAATTAAGGTACAGCCCCAGCATTTGCCTGGTGTGAAAATGGGAAACTACGCAAAACCATACTCAAGGTTGCCGATAGTGGGGTTCGGACCCACTATCGTCCGGATGAAAGCTCACAGCTGCGCGCCCGTTACCGTACGACCAACTCGCCCAGTATTTAAATTCGCACATAACAAATTGGTAATACACATCTTAAAGGCAAACATTCAGAAACTATCCGGACAACGCCGGGTACTACACCTAGTGTATAAAGAGGGAGAGAGAACGAGAAGCGTCGTTTCAGCTAGTCTTCGTAACTGAGCCGCTTAACTCAATATCAACGATTGGATTAGGGGGCTCCACCGCCTGGAGATTCATGGATCAAATTTCAGTGCTGACATTCTTTATCCTGGTTAGGGTTTCTCCCATCCTAAGTTAAAGTAATTACGTTCATACTATCACATATCCTATAATGACATAAAATATCATAATTATACATATAATATATAGCCTACGTACACCTGGCCCATGACCAAAATATACCGTTTTAACCCTCTAAAACGAAGGACTTCCTAATCTCCCATTAAGCCACGAGCTGTTTTTAAGGGAATTTTATGTTCTGGTGACATCTCCGCATTCGAAACCCCATCTCCCTCCAGTGACCAAAGCCAGATCATGCCGGCGTTACCGGTACCTATCTACTACTGAAACATTCACTTCCATGTCTTCGTAATTACATATGAGTGGGTATGTGCTATCCTGCTTATATGATGTATAATATATTATTTCTAAGTATGGATCAGTAGTTCAAATTTCGAACTTAAAGAGAGAGAAGGAGGGGTTAAATCAAGTGGAAATGTCACATTTCTATACGTGGTTGAGGGCTGACGGAATTTCATCAGGTAAACAATACACCAATACACGTGATCGTCGCCAAGGGAAACTTGGTTAAAAATGAGTAAAGAAGTGGAATCAGAGTAAGGTTTTTCGCAGATGATGTTATGCTGTATAGAGTAATAAATAAGTTACAAGATTGTGAGCGACTGCAACGTGACCTCGATAATGTTGTGAGATGAACAGCAGGCAATGGTATGTTGATAAACGGGGTTAAAAGTCAGGTTGTGAGTTTCACAAATAGAAAAAGTCCTCTCAGTTTCAATTACTGCGTTGATGGGGTGAAAGTTCCTTTTGGGGATCATTGTAAGTATCTAGGTGTTAATATAAGGAAAGATCTTCATTGGGGTGATCACATAAATGGGATTGTAAATAAAGGGTACAGATCTCTGCACATGGTTATGAGGGAGTTTAGGGGTTGTAGTAAGGATGTAAAGGAGAGGGCATATAAGTCTCTGGTAAGACACCAAGTAGAGTATGGTTCCAGTGTATGGGAACCTCACCAGGATTACCTGATTCAAGAGCGGGAAAAAATCCAAAGAAAGGCAGCTCGATTTGTTCTGGGTGATATCCGACAAAAGAGTAGCGTTACAAAAATGTTGCAAAGTTTGGGCTGGGAAGAATTTGGAGAAAGAAGACGAGCTGCTCGACTAAGTGGTATGTTCCGAGCTGTCAGCGGAGAGATGGCGTGGAATGACATTAGTAGACGAATAAGTTTGAGTGGCGTCTTTAAAAGTAGGAAAGATCTCAATATGAAGATAAAGTTGGAATTCAAGAAGAAAAGTTGGGGCAAATATTCATTTGTAGGAAGGAGAGTTAGGGATTGGAATAATCTACCAAGGGAGATGTTCAATAAATTTCCAATTTCTTTGAAATCATTTAGGAAAAGGCTAGGAAAACAACTGATAGAGAATCTGCCTCCTGGGCGACCGCCCTAAATGCAGATCAGTATTGATTGATATTGACTGTATTTTGATCGGAAAATATGATTCTCTGTTTGAAACTAATCAAATTGTATGGATTGTAAACAAATCAAAACTTCTACGGGGATTATGACATAATATAACACTACTATTTCAACATTAACTTATTCCTGAACTTGCTTCTTTATTTTGAGCGTAACAAGTAGTGAGTATTTAGTGTTTGTGGACGCTATTCTGATATTTATGAAGATGCTGGATACGTCCTTCTAGGCGTGAGAATGAATTATGCCTCCAGTTCTAATTTTTGTCAGGATTTGTCAATTTAATATTTAAAAATCATAGCTACTTCATTTTTATTCGTATCATGGGTATCTCATCTTATTGCCTGCGTCACAGGGAAAGGAATGTAGACTTTTCTTTATTTGTTTTTTACCACATTACTAATAAATTCACGACGTTCCGAAAAGTTACTTTGTACAACTTTGCGAACGGAGTGGAATTCGTTGGGCGCTATGAATAAAATTGAGCTTATGAAAGAAAGAAAACAGAACTAGCTGTTTCAGCAAAGAGGATGCATCTGGACGTGCTAAGAGTTAGTGATATTCTGTTAAGGGGAAATAACGAGGGAGAAGTAGCAGATTATAAAGTGTACCGTACTTGACGGGTGTTAAGAAGGGGAGGACAGGGTGTGGGGTAGGACTGCTCATCAGGAATACTATTGAATGCAACATAGTTTCTGTTAGGCACGTAAACGAGCGAGTGATGTGGGTAGATTTGGCAGTTGGAGGAATTAGGACGAGAACTGTCTCAGTGTATTCACCGTGTGAGGATCCAGATGAAGATGAAGTTGACAAATTTTATGGAGCATTGAGTGACATCGTAGTTAGGATCAACAGGAAGGATAGGATAGTGCTGATGGACGATTTAATTCGAGATTTGGAAATTGATCTGAAGGATACGAAAGGGTGATTGATAAGTGTGGGGAAGATATGGAAGCTAATAGGAATGCGAAGCGTTTGCTGTATTTCGGTGCTAGTATGGGATTAGCAGTTACGAATACATTCTTCAAGCATAAGGCTATTCACTGCTACACATGGGAGGGTAGGGGTACCAGATCCATAACAGACTATATCTTAACAGACTTCGAATTCAAGACATCTGTTAGGAATGTGCGGGTATTCCGGGGATTTTTTGATGATACAGACAGCTATTTGATCTGTAGTGAACTAAGTATGTCTAGGCCTGGGAAAGAGAAAGTAAAATCTGTCTGCGAAAGAATAAGGGTATAAAATCTCCAGGACGTGGAAATTGGACAGAAGCAAATGGATATTATTAGTGAAAGGTTCCAAACAATGGACAGTAAGCAGTTTCAGGATATAGAAAGAAAATGGGTGGCATACTGGGTTGCAGTAGTAGAACCAGTAAGGGAATGCCCAGGAACAACTATATGTAAAGATGAGGAAAAGCGAACATCTTGGTGGAATGATGAAGTGAGAGCAGTTTGTAAACGTAAAAAGAAGGCGTATAAGTAAGGTCTCCAAGCAAAGACTGACGCAGGCAGGGAGTTGTACGTAGGGGAAAGAAACTGAGCGAAACAAGTAGTAATTGAATACAAGAAGAAATCGTGGGAAGGGTTTTGTAATAACCTGGAAAGGTTACGTCATGTAACAGGGAAACCTTTCTGGACAGTAATATAGAATTTTAGGAAGGGAAGGAAAAAGGAAGTGAATAGTGCTTTGGGTAATTCAGGTGAACTCATTATAGATTCCAGGGAATGACTATAGAGGTAAAATAAATTAATCCTGGTGACGCCGCGAACAATCGAGCTCGAGGGGAGGAGGACAATGCTGTTGGTTGAACTACGCTTGAGAAACTGGAAAGGATAGTAAATAAACACCATTTTCATAAAGCAGCAGGAATGGATGAAATTAGAATTAGATCCGAAATGGTGAAGTATAGTGGGAAGGCAGGGATGAAATGCCTTCATAGAATAATAAGATTAGCATGGGATGTTAGTAAGGAACATTCTGATTGGGAGAAAACAGTAATTGCACCTATCTATAAGCAAGGGAACGGAAGGATTGCAACAACTATCGAGTTGTCTCAATTATCACTATACCAGGCAAGATGAACGCTGGCATCTTGGAAGGGTGGGTACGATCAGTGGTTGAGAGCAGGTTGGTTGAAAACCAGTGTCGTTTCAGACCACAGAGTGGCTGTCAGGTTCAGATTTTCAGTATGCGCCAAGCAATTGAAAAATTCTACGAGAGGAACAGACAGTTATGTTTATATTTCGTAGAAATAGCGAAGGGTTCAGCGATGTAGCGGATGCGTGCCTGCCTCTTACCCGGATGCTCCGGGTTCGAATTTCGGCCAGATCAGGAATTTTTAACTGGATCTGAGGGCTAGTTCAAGTTCCACTCAGCCTACGTGATTACAATTGAGGAGCTATCTGACGGTGGCATGCCGACTCCGGTTTAGAAAGCCAACAGTAACGGCCGAGAGGATTCGTCGTGCTGACCACATGACACCGAATAACCTGCAGGCCTTCGGGCTGCGCAGCGGTCGCTTGGTAGGCCATGGCCCTTCGGGGCTATTGCGCCATTGTGAAGAGGAAGAAGGAGGAAAATCTAGAGAAGGCATATGAGATTACCGATGGAAATTATGTTCGCCATACTTGGGGATTAGGGGATTAAGGGCAGGTTATTTATCAATCAACGACATTTATGTTGAAAATAGAGCTGCAATGAGAATTGTTGGTAGAAAGAGTTCTTGGTTTAAGGTACTTACAGGGGGTTGACAAGGCTGTAATATTTCACCTTTGTTGTTCATGGTTTACTTGGATTATCTGCTGAAAGGTATTAAGTGGGAGGAGAGGATTTAGTTAAGTGAAACTATACTAAGCAGTCTGGCCTATGCTGAAGACTTGGTCTTAATTTGCAGATCGCACCGAAAGCCTGCAGTTTAATATTTAGGAAAGTGAAAATAGGTGCAATGAGTATGGTATGAATATTAGCCTTTCTATGACTTAATTGATGTCCGTAGGTAAGATATCCAAGATAATTAAATGTCAGATTGGGAATAAAAAGCTAGAACAGGTAGATAATTTCAAGTATTTAGAATGTGTGTTCTCCCAGGTTGGTATATAGTAAGTGAGATTGAATCAAGTTGCAGTAAAGCTAATGCAGTGAGCTTGCAGTTGCAATCAACGGTATTCTGTAGAAGGAAGTTAGCTCAGGGAGGAAACTATTTTTACATCGGTCTATTTTCAGATAACTTTGCTTTACGGGAGTGAAAGCTGGGTGGACTGAGGATATCTGATTAATAAACTAGAAGTAGCAGACCTGAAAGTAGAGAGAATTATTGCTGGTACAAACAGGCGGGAACAGTGGTATGAGCACACTCGTTATGAGGAGTTGCAGGCTAAGTTAGGAATGAACTCGATGGATGAAGTTGTACGCATAAACCGGCTTCGGTGGTGGGTCATTTGAGAAAAATGGAGGAGATAGGTTACTTTGGAGAATAATGGGTTCTGTTATGGAGGGTAGAAGGAGTAGGGGAGGCCAATACGACAGTAGTTAGGCTCAGTTCCTAACGATTTGCATATAAAAGATATAGAAATAAGCGGGGCCACATAACTAGTTACAAATAGAGGATTGTGACGGCGATTAGTAAATTCACAGAGAGTTGCAGACTGAACACTGAAAGGTACAACAGTCTATAATGAAGATGTATGTATTGAGCCCATAACATTGCAGCAAGGTTACAGTATGTATGTATGTATGTATGTATGTATGTATGTATGTATGTATGTATGTATGTATGTATGTATGTATTTATGTATGTATGTATGTATGTATGTATGTATGAATGTATGTATGTATGTATGTATTGAACCCTTTGGTCCACTCTGAAGGATACCTACCTTCCTTACCTATCAGTAAAATTTCATGAGATCTGTCTCTTAGGTCGTATCGGGTTCTTCGTCACTTGCTGAGGTAAAGGTAGGGTTCAGTAATCCTAATCTATCTACTAAAATGAAAGGTCTTATTCATAAATATCTGTATTTTATTTAGGAAAAATTTACTTAAGAAACTTATAATTTGAAATCCATGTATAATTCGGACTCTCTCTTGTCCACTCTACCACAATAATTTTTACACAGACGGGTCGAACGCTGGTTTGAGCCTTTGACTTAACTGCCTGATGGGCATCCTTACTAGAAACCATTGTCTTAATTATTAAATAAGAAAGGAAAGTCTGGAAATCCTTAAATTCGGCTTCCATGTGAGACTACATGTACCATCATAATGATTCTTGATGGTCCAGCCCTCGTAGCATGAACTCTGGACTCTGGGTATAATTAAGGCAGTCCAATCGGTGTGTGCCACACGGTGGTTATACGGCATGGACCGTTAATTGAATCGATGTGACCTGCGACTATGTCATGGACCGACCTCTAAATTTCTAAGTTACTTTAAGGTCACTGTAGATGATGACCGCAAGAAAAATGATGCTACAGTGCCATATGGCCCTAATCTAAATCCCTGGGGTTGATGACCCCATGACCATCCAAGTTTCTAAGCTGAAGGCTAAACACAATTAAGTTACATCGGTTGATGACCAAAGTTTCCACTTTACTTTACTTTACTAACCCCAGCACATTTACTGCTCAATCAATCAAAGTCAAATAATGCAACAACAACAACAACAACGCTCACAATACTTTGTTGCAGTAAAATCCATTACCTTCGTATATGTCCCCTTAATCGTTCCGTTAAAATTTAAATATTCCCAGAAAAATAAACTAAGATTTCCAGAATGCATATCCAAGTTATTCGCTTGATTTAAAGTTATTTCACAAATACGGTTCCACAGAATTTAATAATGAAATAAATAAAAAATTATTGAATGAAATCTTAATGAACTGATTTAATGAAATCTTAATGAACAACAAATTCTATCTCCACGGACGAATGGTTGCCTTCACAAGTCCATACTCAACGTTTTGACGCAGTTATAGTCAATTCATATTTAATGTTTATCATCTGGCATTATGTAGCTGGAAAAAATTTACATTATCCATTTCCACTATTTATCTTGTTTCATGACATCACACTTTAAATCTAACCTAACCCTAGCCATTATTAATGCTTGGATAACCCTGATAATCTAGTACAAACCAAAAGTAACTCGCCGTATAATGTAAGCCGATTTACGATGTCATATATTGTCATAACATATCATAAAGTTTGTGCACCCTCACAAACAAAACAATCATCACTACCACCACTCTATATTTTGAACAACCCTGAAATTGGCTAACCTCGCTCATTATATTCTAACTTTAGCGTTTCAAGTATACATTACAATCTCAATTAAACAAATTAACAGTATCTAATAACCTACACGTTATTCCCGGATGAAAATTTCAACTAGATCCCGTAGTTATTTATGTCCGTTGCCAAGAATGCGATTTCGTTTCAATACGTAACACTCTACAAGTCTTCCGTTATACTAAATGTCCCCCATCGATCAGCTGACGGCTTGAGACACACACTACCCTCCACGGTCTGTCAGTTTCAACATGAAACACATGTCATCGTCATACATGACTGGCTTCAAAGAATGAACCCCATTGACTTCGCAAAATAAAACAAAATACGCTATTCTGACCAAACAAATATGCACATAGATTTTACTTTTAAATGTCCCACAGTAATTGTACACGTCGCAAATTAATACGTTCGTGGATTCTCGTATTCTACTTTCCATCCCAGACATCATAAAATCTTCCTCGGGTACCCTCAAATTCCCAGCATCATCTACAGGCTTCCGATCACCTGATTCACAAATCCTATCTCAACTCATACGACAAATCTAATCTCTGTTTCTCAAACTCGACGACTCTCACTAACAAAAGAAATGGAATAAAAAATCCTTACTAGAATCCCCGACGCCCAATAACGCACAATGCTTTAATAATGAACAACTTCGTATAAAATGATCTCGTATTTTAAAACTGGATTTCCATGAAAATGACTGACAAATTTACTGTTATTATTTCACTCAGACATGGTTTAAACGGACATAGAATACGTTACACTTCGTGACAAATTTCACCGATCTGCATTACACAACACTACACACAGCGCATCTATCCGATTGAAAATGGGTAACCATGGATCCCCTTCGCACCAGTTCCATAAAATTTCAACTGAAAATCTAAATTTGACATCACAAAATATAAGCAATAAATACACGGAAAATGACGATCTACTTTGGACGTGATATCACTTCGAAACCCTCATTAAAAACTTTTACAACATTACACGGCCTCGTAATACTTTAAAATTTTATCCAAGCAGAAAATAAAACAGATGACCCTTTTTTCGTCATATTCTGATATTCACAAAAACATGGATGACCAACTGCGTCATAAATCCCCCTTCAAATACATATAAGTTTGACATTATAAAAAAACATAGTAGGCGTTCAGATGGGATGTCAGCTACCTTAAGTCACGCCAGCGTTCATCTTTGGGCTCACCGGCGACCCTTTTCCATTTATTTAGCCATTTTTACATTTTTTGTTGTACATTGCATTTTTCTTCCTGTTTCCTGGAAATAAAGCATTAAAGAAAGAAATGCCCTTCACTTGTTGATTTTGTTGATCGCACTCGATTTTGATAGTATTTATTTCCCGCACACGAATTTCTTTCTTTTCCACACAACAATCTTATAAATATTTCTTCGATATCTTGACCGTCCTTTTTATACAATTACTTATGCTCAAAGAAAACTATCTCCACATGGAGTCAAGACTCCAGCCATATCGGCTAAAATCTGTTGGTTGGACTTAGTCTACTTATCGATCGATTTACAGAACAGTGCATCCCTCTGTCTTCAGCCTCAAGATACAAAATGCAGGGGTTTCAACATGGCGTCCCTTCTATATTTATAGACAATACCCCCTCTCTCCAGGCATTTTCCCTTTGCCGCCAAGAAAATTTGCGTAACTTTTTCGACTTAAATGAACTGTATTTAAAAGAGTTTTTGATGTAACCACATACTTGCTACATTGCTAGCAGTAGAGTTCCTGGACATTTAAAATGTATTCATATTAAATTAACTGGTTAAATGACCTCATTTGATAGGCACTACTTTTTGTCGACTTAGCGTGGGTAAGCTAGACACGCGCGTCCATCTGAAATAATCCCCAGAAATGGCTTAGCAGTCATAATCCGTCTTACTAAAGACCAACTGTCTTATAGAATAAATACAGGACCATCATTATATTGCGTTCACCACTAATTCTTTCATTTAATTATATTTATTCAACATAAACTTTATTCTGTATCCTTCCACTGCCGACACGTGCGAATGACGTCACATCTCAGAGCGTGGGACGGAAAGTAGCTACCTCCTTGCCACGTGCCACTCCCGTCATATATATAAAATTTCGAGCTTCCTCATCACAACTGACATGGGGCCGCATGTAGTAACTTTCATACTTAAAATTCTTAGGGCACAAAGGTCATGGGTTCAGTATGTATGTATGTATGTATGTATGTATGTATGTATGTATGTATGTATGTATGTATGTATGTATGTATGTATGTATGTATGTATGTATGTATGTATGTATGTGTACTACTTCGTACTTAAACTGTAAATCGGTTCCTTGAAGACAGAAAGAGTGGTAGATTACTTGAGAAAGCCGAATTTGTGAGATTTCTAGACTGAAATTTATGACTGTAAAGAAAACGGGAGATTTTTTAATACATATTTAACATGATTTATTCATTCACTCTTTCTAATAATGCTTATAATAAGATGTCAACAAATGCAAACAGGGAGATATTCAGATACGCAAGAGACACTGAGCCATATATAATAACTTATGTGTCGTGACAAAAACCTCAGTGAGTATCAAGAAAATAAGTTAACGGATGGTCACAAGAACCTTTTCATAATGAGTAGTAATTGAAATTCAGATTTTTCAGAAAAGAAATGTAGAGAAAAAAAGCGAGGGAATAGGACATGCCAGTCTAATGGA
Organism: Anabrus simplex; assembly: GCF_040414725.1. Classification (NCBI taxonomy): domain Eukaryota; kingdom Metazoa; phylum Arthropoda; class Insecta; order Orthoptera; family Tettigoniidae; genus Anabrus; species Anabrus simplex. The sequence continues at coordinate 169,390,511 of NC_090266.1, read as the reverse complement.
AATATAAAGCCACAGATTTCTTCGTAACATTGTATTTACTGGTGGCTGCTGGACACGAAATGAAACATGCTGTATGTTTTCGATTGATATACGTCACCTCATTCACGTTTCCCTTATACGGAAATAATATAGAAAACACCTCCTTGAGACCCGTAGTCTCATATAGGCGTGCTTGTTGCTGCAACTAGTACTGCAAACTTAACTACTGCTCCGGTGAAACTATTGACGGTATTCATGACCGGAGATTTCCAAGAGATGGCGATATTCTCAGTTATAGGCAAACAGTGATGAGAAAATAAGAACAAATGGAGCGCGTGCTATGTAGTTAAACACAGCTTGCGCCTTCCACATCTAGTCGGTAGCTTCATTGGAGATGCTTTGAAACTTGGGAAAAACGACTATAAATTCAGTGTTCGTTTCAAATGGAAGAAAATAGCACCAAACATACAGGGAGCATGATTTCCACATAGGTCCTGTGTACTGTATCTTTACGTTGCTGATCAGGAATACGCACTGCTCTTTCTTTGTAAAATTTCTGTACAATGATCCTTAGTAAATCCATACATTTTAACGTGTTATTACTGTAGTATTGGACCGAGTGAGATGGCTACGCGGTTCGAGGGATGTACTTGTTAGCTTACATTCGGGAGATAGTGGGTTTGAATTCCCCCATCTGACGCTTGATTTCCGTGGTTCCCTATTTTCACGCCAGGCAAATGAGAACATTTTTATAATGAGTTGTAATTGAAATTCAGATCTTTCAGAAAAGAAATGTAGAGAAGAAAAAACAAGGGAACTGGACATGCCAGTCTATTGGCGGGAATTAGATCTTGATAATTTTTGCAATCCTCCCTCTTTTCCTGCTTATAGACAGGTACAATTACTGCTTTTATCCAACGTTTACGTGGCCAGCATGTCTTGTCTCACTTTTGCCTCAAATGAAATGTCACCAGATCTTGAAGAAAACGACTCTGATAACGAATATTTGGTAGAAGGTGATAGCCAACCAGGGAATGCTAAAGACGAACTTATAGATACTGAATATAATAAGAGGGGGTTTATTCTGCCCGAAGGCAGGTCCGAACCTCCGCAGAGGTGTTCCTGAGCCGGAGTTTACGTGCGGTAGGGTGGCCAGTTCCTTTCCGCTCCTCCATTCCCTTACCCCCACCAACAGCGCGTGTCAACCCATCCTACTCCTGACCACGCCCAATGTTGCTTAACTTCGGAGATCTCACGGGATCCGGTGTTTCAACACGGCTACGGCCGTTGGCAATATATTAAGAAGGCTTTTGAATATTGGACAGATGTGGTAAGCGGGGCACGCTCTCGTTTTCGACAGTGAAACGGAAGTTCCATCATGTCAAAAGTAAAAAAAAATACTTATATTTGTGGGAAGAGCACACGCGGAAAGTTGAGGGCAACAGGACACGTAGTGCACTGTCAGAACAAAACTTTATTTTGTCCATCAAAATAATGAGAAAATTCAGGATATTATCATCCTGCAGTGGGGTATGGAAGTGACTCGTGACGAGGAATGCGTGGAGTTTAATGCATGCCACACGTGGGTACATGACTTTAAGAAAATCGCGGAAAATAATGACGAAAGAGGAGACCAACAAAGAAATAAAAACCAAGACAGCATCAGAAATATTCGTAGAAGATGGTAAATCTTTTATAGAGTGAATAGAGTGGTTCAGTCTGGAGATGTGGGGTCCACCAAACACAGTTACACCCTAATACCGATAGTGTGCCCTACAATGCCCTGGTCGTTATCAAGCAAATGCTGAGAACCGACCAGGTACATTATAGTGGATAAACTTACTCACCAAACGATGAGTAACCTTGGCACATAGCTTACCTGAATCGTACATCCTCTCTGCAGCACAGCATAACTCAGTCGGAGGAAGGTAAGTGGGTAAAGTGGGTCAGCGAAAAAAATGAAGAGGAATTGCTCAATCAGGTTATACACTAACATAAGCTAAAATAACAAATGCGTGAGTTGCAAATTTCGGATTTAGATAACAAATATTTATTTCAAAATGAGAGTTTTGATGACTCAAATTAAGTTAATAAACAAATTTTATACAAATAATCTTCTTCAGTTAATAATGACATTAAGAAATAGGCTCTTCGGTCGTCGTCCGAGCTACTGTTGGGAAAACCTTGCATCTCCATCCTTGGATGCAGTGACAATCGGGTTACCAGCTTATTCATTCGGTTCAGACAAATGCTAACCTCACCAGAGATGAAACAAAATAACGAATCAAGGGATAGTTAACTCGCATACACAAATGATATAAGAATTTATCCCTACGAATATTATGCTGCTGGACTTAAGTTTAACACACACACTTAACACTAAAACATGCAACAAAAAATGCATAACATCAAAGACTCGAACTCATGACTCCACTGAAAGACATGCAACATCTCTAATTACGACACAATGGAAAACCAATTTATTAACAATGCGCAGAATGATAAATGCATGTACAAGCGGTACAAGCAACCGTGTATATACACTGACTGACAGAGCAAATGCAACACCAAGAAGGAGTGGTCAGAACTTTATGCCAACTGCAGGGTAGACTGACGTCACTGAGGTATGCTCATGATGTGAAATGCGCCGCTGTGCTGCGCACGTAGCGAACGATAAATGGGACACGGCGTTGGCGAATGGACCACTTCGTACCGTGATTTCTCAGCCGACAGTCATTGTAGAACGTGTTGTCGTGTGCCACAGGACACGTGTATAGCTAAGAATGCCAGGCCGCCGTCAACGGAGGCATTTCCAGCAGGCAGACGACTTTACGAGGGGTATGGTGATCGGGCTGAGAAGGGCAGGTTGGTCGCTTCGTCAAATCGCAGCCGATACCCATAGGGATGTGTCCATGGTGCAGCGCCTGTGGCGAAGATGGTTGGCGCAGGGACATGTGGCACGTGCGAGGGGTCCAGGCGCAGCCCGAGTGACGTCAGCACGCGAGGATCGGCGCATCCGCCGCCAAGCGGTGGCAGCCCCGCATGCCACGTCAACCGCCATTCTTCAGCATGTGCAAGACACCCTGGCTGTTCCAATATCGACCAGAACAATTTCCCGTCGATTGGTTGAAGGAGGCCTGCACTCCCGGCGTCCACTCAGAAGACTACCATTGACTCCACAGCATAGACGTGCACGCCTGGCATGGTGCCGGGCTAGAGCGACTTGGAGGAGGGAATGGCGGAACGTCGTGTTCTCCGATGAGTCACGCTTCTGTTCTGTCAGTGATAGTCACCGCAGACGAGTGTGGCGTCGGCGTGGAGAAAGGTCAAATACGGCAGTAACTGTGGAGCGCCCTACCGCTAGACAACGCGGCATCATGGTTTGGGGCGCTATTGCGTATGATTCCACGTCACCTCTAGTGCGTATTCAAGGCACGTTAAATGCCCACCGCTACGTGCAGCATGTGCTGCGGCCGGTGGCACTCCCGTACCTTCAGGGGCTGCCCAATGCTCTGTTTCAGCAGGATAATGCCCGCCCACACACTGCTCGCATCTCCCAACAGGCTATACGAGGTGTACAGATGCTTCCGTGGCCAGCGTACTCTCCGGATCTCTCATCAATCGAACACGTGTGGGATCTCATTGGACGCCGTTTGCAAACTCTGCCCCAGCCTCGTACGGACGTCCAACTGTGGCAAATGGTTGACAGAGAATGGAGAACCATCCCTCAGGACACCATCCGCACTCTTATTGACTCTGTACCTCGACGTGTTTCTGCGTGCATCGCCGCTCGCGGTGGTCCTACATCCTACTGAGTCGATGCCGTGCGCATTGTGTAACCTGCATATCGGTTTGAAATAAACATCAATTATTCATCCGTGCCGACTCTGTTTTTTCCCCAACTTTCATCCCTTTCGAACCACTCCTCCTTGGTGTTGCATTTGCTCTGTCAGTCAGTGTATTTCACATTTTAAAAGCCTGTATGAATCAGTTCGAAGCCTCTTTACGGTAAACAGAGACTTCGTTGTTCAGACCAGACGTGTAGAGAGAGTTTCCCTCTGAGAGTGACGTCAGAAAACATCCCCTTTGCGATCCAGGAAGCTTGCATCAGAGTCGAGCGCCATTATGATCCTGCCGTGAATTACAAGCGGCTGACAGTTGGTAAACACGCAACTGGCGATACTCTCATTCACAAAATCCCAGTCCTAGTAAAGGTCGTTAATTACCATGCCCTCTTATTAACACAACTCACGTGTAAGTACCACACATATTCTAATTCCATACAGTGCAACTCACAGCACTCTGATTTATTCATAATTTGAGCACGTTTCCGTGCATTTATCTGCACACACAAATATCATTTCACATTTTATACCTGCGTACATCGCGTAATTAAGGGCTCTTATCTATCATTTCTGGGCTTATCAAACACATATCTCTCGTCTGTTATTTATTTATGCGTGGATTCATGGCAAACTCAACTCTGGGCAAGATCCCAGATGCATTAAAGGAATATTGAAGATCTTATAACATTACGTATGACAAAAAACCACATATATCTAAACATGCCTCATGCATTTCTAGCTAGGCCCTAAGACTCTCGGTCTGCCTATAAAAATCTCAGACTGTGTAAGTCTGTTAGTTGATGAAATAATGAAAACCCTTTCTTCATTGACTGAAGGCTTTATGTACAACACATTACGACACACATGAAACCAAAATCGAGAAATATAACATGCAAGAAAACACTGTCCTAATCGTGCGCGTCCTGAGCATAATCTGTATACAAGTGCCCGAGGACACAGTTACTATTTACATATTAGCCTGTAGGCTTTAAGTTACATCTTTAAGTTATTGAAACTACCCTATCTCTGCTCCATGCTGATAAGTTAGGATTTGCCTGACCTGCATCTGTAAGTACACTTAAGCAGTTATCCTGGCGGACATGAGATTTAGCAACCCATGCTAATGCTGTTGATGGAAGGCAGCAGTCCGTGGTTCGGGATTGGTGACATCACGACGATCTGTGTTGTTCAGCTCGAAACTCGTGCTGTTGAATTGATCGCCGCCTCCCAGTTGTTTCCGGTGCCTTGACTGTATGTGATGCACGCTGGCAGCGGTACTCGATCGTTGCCTCTCTGCGATGACGGATGACCCCGTTGTTTGGCTCGTACCAGCGCTCCCAGCGAGATGAACTGGCAGTATCAGGTGAATTCTTGACGTTAGAGATCTGTAAGGAAAAGCCATATTATTTCGTATCCTTATTTAGATGCCTAGGTTCCCTTCTTGCCATCTGACTCATTCCCTTTAGCTATCTTGACTCTCCTTTAAGTTTATGTTTATAAAACCGTACACGATTCTCCTATACAAATGGAACTTACAACTGACCGAGATTATACTGAAATAATTGAAGCTGTACTGTCTTTCCGAGCATGCACTAACTTGTAACACTAATTGAGAACATGTTAGCATCTGACTGTAATATACAACTCTGTGTCGAATAATTAGTGGCTAAGACATGTTTCTAAAGAAAACAGTTATCAGTTTACTGTTCAAGGTTCCTATTTACATCTCATAAGATTACTACTTACATGTCACTAGGACAATGCAGTCTCTCTAACTGCGACGCATGGAGATAAAGGCTGTCTTCTTGTCGATGAGCTGCCGTCACACACGAACACCTTACAGTCAGCGATGCGCACAGAGAATGCTTCTCGCGTCCCACGCGTGCTGTACTTATGACCGCGAGGTTCTTGCTGTGTGGTCCACTTGAATGTGCATTCATGGAAAAGGAATTTCTCTCACGGTGCTCGAGGTAATTATACATTAATTCGTAGAGATTATTAATACCTTCATGTGGCATATCAAAATATGCAGAAAATTACGCTCATTCCAGCCATTATTTCCGAATCTCGCTATTCCTTGTGTGGGCAGAGATATCCAACGAGTCTCCTTTCCCTCCAAGCTGACTTCTCCCGCAGTTTCTCATGAAGATGCTGGCATCAGACGCTATGAGATGAGTGGTTTGCGTGGGTTCATAAAAATTTATTGTTCATGCTGGGAACTCCACCTTGCTACTGACGCTCTGATCTCTTAAAAAGCGCGCAATGTTGCGTACTATTGCATAATAATATAAAATCTGATGTACTTCCTATGTGGTCTCATCTGCCTATTATAATTATCTGCAGATCGTCACTATTTGACCATGAACGGAATGGTTCAATAGTTACCGTATGTGGCGAATTTCTGGGGCCTTTATGAATCACTTTAAAAGAGTCGATATTTGTGTTTGGTATAATGATTGAAAAGGGCAATTTCTGACGTGAAAATATTCATGTTGGCTGCTTTATCTATAGGCCTACAAGTTAACGAATGGTTTAATGGCGTATTTAAGTATAATGTCCCGACCGGTATCGTTGCGCTCTTTCTGGGTTCCGTTTCTGGATGTAAATCTGTACAAAATGATCACATACAACTGATGATCCCTCCTGGTGCCACACCTTACTGTCAACCACAAAATGTATTCGGGTTTAGAGTGTGGAAACACTTTGTACGTAGATTATCTGAAACTATTCAGTTATTGAATTTGGATACCGTTCTGACACAGAAAAACACAATCTTGGAAATTCAGTCTCTGACATACGACGAAATGTCGTTTCCTCGCTTTCGTCCCATGTGGCAATACGTGCGACACCAAAGCCGGTACTTGTCCAAAAACCCTTTGAGCGCCTGTGCGGTATTACTTTGACAGTGGTGACAAAATATTGCACTTACCCTTATCTTCGTTTCGTTAGATATGGTTGGTATAAAACCGCTTTGTGCTTTCAATATTTTTACCATGGGCAACATTGTTGCAAGAACTATGTGTAACGTCTCATGTTATACCAATGTAACATTTGACGTAGCTGCAGCAATGTAGTTAAATAATAAAGACACCACTATTATCACTGACTACACTTATACCATATCTTCTATAACTTATATATAAAATAACATGTCCTCACTGACTGACTGACTGACTGATTCATCATCGCCGAGCCAAAACTGCTGGATATAAAGAAATGAAATTTTGGGAATGAATTTTTATTAGAGTGCACGTGCTCACTAAGGGACGATTTTTGGATATACCATCGCTAAGGGGGGTGAATAGGGGGGAATTGTTTAAATGAGTATATTCATATCTCTAAAACTTAAACGTTTACAGACGTCAAAATTGGTATTTGGTATCTCCTTTTAAAATAAAGAAATAGCCACTTCTTTGTTTTCGGAAAATCCCCTTAACGGGGTGAAAAAAGGTGAAAAATGGGCTGAATACCTTTTATAAGGATGCTTATATCTCAGAAACTGAAGATGTTGCAGACATGAAAATTGGTATTTGGAATCTCCTGTAAAAGTAAAGAAAAATATTTTTTCGGAAAATCCACTTAAGGGGAAGTGAAAACAGAGCGAATTTTTAAAATGAGCACGTTACATGTTAGGACGTGAAAAGTGGTATTTTTAATCTCTCTTAAAAATAAAGGAACATGTTTTTTTGTTTTTGGAGAAACCACTTAAGGGGATGAAAACTGTCTGAAAAGGGGGTTGAATTCCTTTTATTAAATTAAAACATTTATTGCAGCAAAATAGCCATACATTAGTGAAAGGTGTTATAGCAGTTTAACACTTGCACTATTGGTCGCATAGTCTCTGATTGATCTAGTCCTCTTGTTGCAGAATTCTAAGTGATATCGTTCACATAACTGTCCACATAATGTACACTTGCATGAGTTTGACGGTTCGTGGTATGTTGTGTTTTCGCAAATGACATGGTGGAATCCATGTACTGCAAGTCTTGTAAACACGTGCCTCGTCTCAAAATTTGCTGCTGTCCACGTACGATCGATCATGGCCCCAGTTCCATAGAATTCTGTGGGTACTTCTTCTCTTTTCCTTATTAGCGTTCCTAGTAGGTTCTCCGATGCCGTTGTGTTAGGTAGGGGGTACATTGTCCTTAAATCATCTATAAGGAAAGTCTCCCGCGCGAGAAGGTAGACTAATCTGGATCTTGTTGTTTTTGCCACTCCGGTTGCTCTTTTGATATATGTTGCTTTAACTCTTTCCAGTGTTGCTAAGTTCTTTTCATTCAGGTGTGTCCATATAATATCAATCCCATACGCAAGTATTGGAACGATTTTCGATTTGAAGAGCGCCATTGCTGTGTCAAGATTCAGTGTTCTGATGAAGCTTATTTCGTTTATCGCTCTAATTGCTTGTGTCGCTTTCTCTATTGTGTGTGTAGTGAAGCATTTTGCAGACGGCTGGAGTGTTATCCCTAGATATTAGTATTCTTTGGTGATAGATATTATTTTCCATTCTACGGTGATTCTTGTCGATTTTGGTATTTGCCCTCCTGATCTGAACACCATCATTTCCGTCTTCTCTGTGTTAATTACGAACTTGTGTTCAATGCACCATTTTCCCACTTCGTCTATAGTGTTCTGCAGTTTATTTAAGCTTTTTGAGCCAATCACAATATGATCCGCATAGGCGTATGCTGCTACATCTTCATTTTGTGCAATTTCCATAATGTCAGGATGAAGAGCAGAGGGCTTAGTGGGTCCCCTTGGAGTACACCATTTGTTTGAATATTATTGGTTCTGAAAGGTCTAGGCTGTCCGAGATTCTTATCTTGTTCCATTCATTTATGGAGTTTATGATTCTTGTCCAGACGCTGTCTCTTCCTAGAGTTTCTCGAGCTTCCTTTGTACTAATGCTCGGTCCAGGAGATCAAAGGCTTTTGTGAAGTCTATAAAGATTGTATAGTATTGTTTCCTTCTTTTCGATGGCTTCCCATATGTTATTTAGCAGTAGTTCCACCGCTGCGGGAGTGGATCTTCCTCTCCTAAACCCGAATTGAGATTCTGGGAGGTGCTCTTCTACTGTGTCCCTTATTATTTCTATGATTAGTTTTGTGAATACCGTAAAAGGATTGTTTTCCAGGGCTTTTCCTCTGTATTTATTTGTGTCCTTCGGGTCTCCTTTCCCTTTGAAAATTACCTTTACTATTGATTGTCTCCACTGATCTGGGATTATGGCTGTTTCTATGCATTTATTGTAAGGTTTCGTCCAAATTGGAGCTAGTGGATGAGCCGTGTCTTTCAGGTATTCATTGTATATCATATCCGGTCCTGCAGCTTTTTTCTTTTTTGTGGATTCAATGATGTTTTGAACCTCAGTTGTAGTAAGTGGAGACCATGCTGCCGTCTCATGCGTTGTATGCAATTGGTTGGTTTCCGGTGTTCCTTCTCTTCCTTCTTTGCTGAGGGTGTCTTTGAAATGTCTCGTCCATTCCTCCATGCTGATATAGTGGGCCTGTGCCTGCTTTCGAGGCCGGATTGCTATGAATGGGTCTCTCCTGGCTTCCTCAACTATTCTTCTTCCCTTTATGCCGTTTTCTTCTCCCGTGTTAGTGTTTTGTAGCATCTTTTCTCGGTGTATGTCTGAAGGAGTGTATGATTCTCGATATCCGATTTTAGTCGGTGTAGAGCTTGAAACACCTCTTTCCTTAATACGAAGCACTCTTGATCGAACCATGCTTTTGCTGTTCGCACTTTCCTGGGGCTGACTGCTTGTGTTGAGAGTTTCTCCAGTTCATGCACAGCTTCCTCTATATTTGAGTTGTCGATTAGTGTTTTGATTTGTTCCATCTGTTCTTGGCATTCTTCCACTTTTCTAACTTCCAATCTCCTTGAGAGTGGTCTCGTTTCTTGTTTTTTCTTTGCCTTCCATTCACTTTGTATGTCGATGCTCATTTGAATGTGTTTTCTTATTGGTGTGTGGTACGCGCACCAAAGTGGATTGATATCCCCTTTTATTTCTCCTCTTATGAGGGCGATGTCTATAGTGCTTTTGGCGTTGTAGCAAATATATGTAGGGACATTGGTGTCGTTTAGCAGGCTGAAACCTTCTTCTTGCAGCGAATCTATTACTAATTTTGTTTTGTGATTTGGTATGTCCAACCGACAATTTAAATCCCCTGCAATAACTAGAGGGATGTCTTTCTTGCTCTCTGTGTTATTTGTTGGCCCAATTCGTCTATTATATCTATAGCCGTTGCATTTGGCTGAAAGTAGGTTGCTAATATTGTGATGTATTTTGTCTCTATTAGAATGGAGTGGTTCTGCTCTGATGTCGATACAACTGGTGTTATCCACGGTTTAAGAAAGACTGTTATTCCTCCTTGGGGTCTTCCTCTTTCTCCTTGTTTCGCTAGCAGGTGTATGTTATAGTATTCCGGGTGCTGCCAATGGTCTGTGAGAAAGGTTTCCGTGAATATAGCTGCGTCATATCCTTCAAGAAAGTCTGGCGGAGCTATGCATGCTGCGCTCTTTAATCCTTCTACGTTCCATAACATTATTTTCATCCTTCTTCTCCCATCGATTTCTCCAAGTCTTGTAATTTCCGAGAGCTTCTGAGTTGTTTTATTCAAGTGATGGCCCTGTTTCTCTTCGAAAAGACCGAATAGAACGGTAGCGTCTAACTGTTACCCCTGTTGGCCAGAATTCCCTCTTGTTTGCACTTTCAAGGAAGTTGACAGGTATTCCTACCTTGAAAGCTTTGGTGCTGTATCTTGTTTCTATCTCTTCGCAAGTAACGTTCTCTGCGATTCCCTTGTTGGCTAGGAATCTTTTTACGGCGTCTTTCGTTGTCTCCTGTTTTTGTCTTCCCACATACAGCCAGGCCCTCTTTTCTTCTGCTTGTAACTCATCATCCTTCGCTTCCTTTTATTAGGGTACTGATATCTCAAAAACGGAAGGTGTTACAGACGTGAAAATGGGTATTTAGGGTCTCTTTAAAAATAAGGAAATACGTACCTTTTTGTTTTTGGAAAAAACCACTTAAGGGGCGGGGGTGAAAGAATTAAAAAATAGTTGAATTATTTGTATGAGGATACTTATATCTCACACACTAGAGATGTTACAGACTTGAAAATTGGTATTTTTAATCTGTTTTAAAAAGAAAGAAACATGTAATTTTTGTTTTCGAAAAACCATTTAACGGGGGTAAAAGGACTGAAAAGGGGGTTGAATTCTTTTAATTAGGATACTGATATCTCAAAACTGAAGAAGTTACGTACGCGAAAATTGGTATTTAGAGTCTCCTTTAAAAATAAATAAATATGTACTTTTTCGGAAAAATCCACAAAAGAGGGTGAAAGAATTGAAAAATTTATTGAATCCTTTCTATGAGGATACTTATATCACAAAAACTAAATATGTTACAGACGTGTAAATTAGTATTTGGAAACTGCTTTAAAATTAAAGAAACGCGTATTCTTTTGTTTTCGGAAAATTCACTTAAGGGAAGTAAAATGAAATGGTAGTAGGACTTCGGCTCGCCAGGTGCAGGTCTTTCGATTTGACGTCCGTAGTTGACCTGCGCGTTGTGATGAGAATGAAATGATGATGAAGACGACACATACAGACCGAGCTCGATAACTGCAGTCGCTTAAGTGCGGCCAGTATCCAGTATTCGGGAGATAGTAGGTTCGAATCCCACTGTCGGCAGCCCTGAAAATGGTTTTCCGTGGTTTCCCATTTTCACACCAGGCAAATGCCGGGGCTGTACCTTAATTAAGGCCACGGCCGCTTCCTTCCCACTCCTGGCCTTTTCCGGTCCCATCGTCGCCATAAGACATATCTGTGTCGGTCCGACGTAAAGCAACAAGCATACATACATACATACATACATACATTATCATTATAGACTTTTATGCCTTTCAGCGTTCAGTCTGCAAGCCTCTGAGAATTTACTAAACGTCGCCACAATCCTCGATTTGCAACTACTGTTGTGGCCGCATTTAGTTCTATACCTCTTATCTTTAAATCGTTAGAAACCGAGTCTAACCATCGTCGTCTTGGTCTCCCTCTACTTCTCTTACCCTCCATAATAGAGTCCATTATTCTCCTAGGTAACCTATCCTCCTCCATTCGCCTCACATGACCCCACCACCGAAGCCGGTTTATGCGTACAGCTTCATCCATCGAGTTCATTCCTAAATTAGCCTTTGTCTCCTCATTCCGAGTACCTTCCTGCCATTGTTCCCACCTGTTTGTACCAACAATCATTCTTGCTACTTTCATGTCTGTTACTTCTAACTTATGAATAAGATATCCTGAGTCCACCCAGCTTTCGCTCCCGTAAAGCATCGTTGGTCTGAAAACAGACCGATGTAAAGATAGTTTCGTCTGGGAGCTGAATTCCTTCTTACAGAATTCTGCTGATCGCAACTCCGAGCTCACTGCATTAGCTTTACTACACCTTGATTCAATCTCGCTTACTATATTACCATCCTGGGAGAACACACAACCTAAATACTTGAAATTATCGACCTGTTCTAGCTTTGTATCACCAATCTGACATTCAGTTCTGTTGAATTTCTTACCTACTGACATCAATTCAGTCTTCGAGAGGCTAATTTTCATACCGTACTCATTGCACCCATTTTCAAGTTCCAAGATATTAGACTGCAGGCTTTCGGCACAATCTGCCATTAAAACCAAGTCGTCAGCATAGGCCAAACTGCTTACTACATTTCCACCTAACTGAATCACTCCCTGCCATTTTATACCTTTCAGCAGATGATCCATGTAAACTACGAACAGCAAAGGTGAAAGATTACAGCCTTGTCTAACTCCTGTAAGTACCCTGAACCAAGAACTCATTCTACCATCAATTCTCACTGAAGCCGAGTTGTCAACATAAATGCCTTTGATTGATTTTAATAATCTACCTTTAATTCCATAGTCCCCCAGTATGGCGAACATCTTTTCCCTCGGTACCCTGTCATATGCTTTCTCTAGATCTACGAAACATAAACACAACTGCCTATTCCTCTCGTAACATTTTTCAATTACCTGGCGCATACTGAAAATCTGATCCTGACAACCTCTCTGTGGTCTGAAACCACACTGGTTTTCATCCAACTTCCTCTCAACGACTGATCGCACCCTCCCTTCCAAGATGCCAGTGAATACTTTGCCTGGTATACTAATCAATGAGATACCTCGATAGTTGTTGCAATCCTTCCTGTTCCCTTGCTTATAGATAGGTGCAATTACTGCTTTTGTCCAATCTGAAGGTACCTTACCAACACTCCATGCTAATTTTACTACTCTATGAAGCCATTTCATCCCTGCCTTCCCACTATACTTCACCATTTCAGGTCTAATTTCATCTATCCCTGCTGCCTTATGACAATGGAGTTTATTTACTATCCTTTCCACTTCCTCAAGCATAATTTCACCAACATCATTTTCCTCCTCCCCATGAGCTTGGCTGTTTGCAACACCAACATGATGATTTCCTTTTACATTGAGAAGATGTTCAAAATATTTCCTCCACCTCTCCAGTGATTCCCTGGGATCTATTATGAGTTCACCTGAATTACTCAAAACACTGTTCATTTCCTTTTTCCCTCCCTTCCTAAGATTCTTTATTACTGTCCAGAAAGGTTTCCCTGCTGCTTGACGTAGCCTTTCCAGATTATTAGCAAAATCTTCCCATGCCTTCTTTTTGGATTCAACAACTATTTGTTTCGCTCTGTTTCTTTCATCTACGTACAAATCCCTGTCTGCCTCGGCCCTTGTTTGGAGCCATTTCTGATAAGCCTTCTTTTTACGTTTACAGGCTGCTCTCACTTCATCATTCCACCAAGATGTTCGCCTTTTCCCATCTTTACACACAGTTGTTCCTAGGCATTCCCTTGCTGTTTCTACTACAGCATCTCTGTATGCCACCCATTCACTTTCTATATCCATAACCTGCTTATTGTCTACTGTTGGAAACTTCTCACTAATCATATCCATGTACTTCTGTCTAATTTCCTCGTCCTGGAGATTTTCTACCCTTATTCGTTTGCAGACAGATTTCACTTTCTCTACCCTAGGCCTAGAGAAACTTAGTTCACTACCGATCAGATAGTGGTCTGTATCATCGAAAAATCCGCGAAAAACTCGTACATTCCTAACAGATTTCCTGAATTCAAAGGCGGTTAAGATATAGTCTATTATGGATCTGGTACCTCTAGCCTCCCATGTGTAGCGGTGAATAGCCTTATGCTTGAGGAATGTATTCGTAACAGCTAAACCCATACTAGCACAGAAGTCCAGCAAACGCTTCCCATTCCCATTAGCTTCCATATCTTCCCCACATTTACCAATCACCCTTTCGTATCCTTCAGTTCTATTCCCAACTCTCGCATTGAAATCGCCCATTAGCACTATTCTATCCTTGCTGTTGACCCTGACCACGATGTCACTCAATGCTTCATAAAACTTGTCAACTTCATCCTCATCTGCACCCTCCAATGGTGAATACACGGACACAATTCTTGTCCTAATTCCTTCCACTGACAAATCTACCCACATCATTCGCTCACTTACGTGCCTAACAGAAACTATGTTGCGTGCAATGGTATTCCTGATAAAGAGCCCTACCCCAGACTCTGCCCTTCCCTTTCTAACACCCGTCAAGTACACTTTATAATCTCCTATCTCTTCCTCATTATCTCCCCTTACCCGAATATCACTTACTCCTAATACTATACATCCAGGGGCATCCTCTTTGCTGACTCAGCCAGTTCTACCTTCTTTCTTCCATAAGCCCCATTAATATTGATAGCTCCCCACCGAATTCCATTTCGTTCGCCAAGTTGTTTCCAAGGAGTCCCTCGCCTGTCAAATGGGAGTGGGACTCCATTACTCCCATAGGTCCGAGGCTTGCTTAAAGTGTTCTGAGCTCGGTAAATTCATGAAGCAGGATGCTGCCCTACTTGCACATAGTCCAAGTGAGGATCTCTCCTCTAACGGGTTATGGACCACCGGTGAATTGTATAGTCCTAGCCGTCTGAGCACAAGGAGGGCCACGACTCAGATTATGTCTGAGATGCCCACTCCCATTCCATAGCAACTGGTATCCCGTCTCTCAGGACCACTTACTAGGCCACTCAGCCGTTGCCCATGGTTCACGAACTAGGACGTGACTACAGTAACCCACAAACATGAACCATAGCAAAAAAAAAAAAAAAAAACGACACATACACCCAGTCGCTGTGCCAGGGGAACCCTGATATCTCAAGTACAGGCGTGAAAACTGGTGTTTAGAGTCTCCTTTAAAAATAAAGAAAATCGTATTTTTTGTTTTCGAGAAATCCACTTAAGGGGGGGTGTGTGTGAAAGAATTCAAAAACTAGTTGAATTCTTTATGTGAGGATACTTATATCATAAAAACTAAAGATGTTACAGGCGGGAAAATTAGAATTTCGAATCTCTTTAGAAATAAATAAACACGTGTTAATTTATTTTCAGAAAATCCACTTAAGGTGGTGAAGGAATTGAAAAATTAATTGGACTATTTTTATCTAAAAAACCTAAAGATGTTACAGACGTGGAAATTGGTATTTGGAATCTCCTTTAAAGATAAATAAACCCGTTGGGGATGGACTGACAAAGGGGTTGAATTCTTTTTTTGGGGGATACTTATATCTCAAAAACTGTAGATGTTACAGACGTGGAAATAGGTATTTTGAATCTTCTTGTTGTAAACAAGGTTGGGTTTACAAAAAGCACAACTTCTTTATTTGCTTCACATGTAAAATTACAATATTTACACTAACAAAACTGAAAGTTATCTCGAAGCAAATTGAACTATGAATTTGGAGAAAGAGTCTGTCTTTGTACACTATATACACGTTGGAGTATTCACGTTCACTACTATTTCGGAAAGATAGTCTTTGTGACATGAAAAGTTCTTGATAGTCGAAAACTATCAGAAGCACTGACGTAAATATCTCAGAGAGTCCTTCCTTGTTGAAGTGTCTGAGTTCAATAACGTAAGTTCAATGACTGAAGAGTTCCTACTTAGCGAAACTAAGTCGATAATGGGAGCTTGCATTAGCTAGGGAATGATAGTGGCATATAATGGTAAGACTGGGCATGGACAGCGGAATAGGCAAGAGGAGCGGTGACCCGAGGTGAGACCTCTTACTGCCAGAAATTCAGTCCACCTGGCCGAAGCACATTTTCAAGAGGAGTAGCCTCCGTGCTCGACGTAGGGTGTATTCTGGAGCTGGACACCGGGGTCAGTGGGCGTCTGGACAGGCTAGGAGCTCCTTTATATAGCACACACGACGTTCCAGGCACGCGCACTGAGGGCTGCGCGTCGAGGCTCGAAGAATAACACACTGGCACGCGTGTAGCTGGCTGGCGGATCGAGAAGGGAGCGACGGACATACAACACTTCTTTTAAAATAAAGAAACATGTATTTTTTGTTTGTTTGTTTTAGACTTGAGAGAAGACTGTTTCTCACATGTACAATTCGTACAATTCTACGTCGTATGGTCATCTTAGCGCCAAAAGGTGATACCACAAACGTGGTTCACAAAGAGTTTCCGGGGTAAATGAAACTCAAATTTTTGGTGAGTTTTTATACTTGAGGAATTTTCAGATACTGGGGAACGATTACTTTTATCAAATTACGAAATCCACGCGAGCGAAGCCGCGGGTAACTGCTTGAATATATATATTCCCACTCAACAGAATTATAAGATAACACTTGAAATATATACACAATAATTTACAATCGATCTGCAAAACAGTATCAGTATGGTACACGCATGCACAGAAATGTTGTCCCGAAACAAACAAGGAACACTGCCCCACTCCAGTACTTAAAAGGTGGGGAGGGAGTGAAGGGGTAATGTTGAAGGCACTCCAGTGCCGAAAAGGGGAGAAAGGGAGTGAACGGGTAGTACTGAAGGCACAATGTGTGTATTGCTATACATCCACCACTGTGTCCATTTCAGTCACAACAGTCTTGTAGCAGGCTGTCTACCTGCAGTAATGCTTTATGCGAGGAGGTGGGGGACGCCATGCTTTGCTAATATCGGGACACCATAGCTGTGCATGCGTGTGCGACTGATCTTCCATAGCTCGCTATATCAACAAGTGACAGTCAACACATCACTCTTTTTTGATATTGGCTTTACGTCGCACCGACACAGATAGGTCTTATGGCGACGATGGGACAGGAAAGGGCTAGGATTGGGAAGAATGCGGCCGTGGCCTTAATTAAGGTACATCCCCAGCATTTGCCTGGTGTGAAAATGAGAAACCACGGAAAACCATCTTCAGGTCTGCTGACAGTGAGGTTCGAAGCCACTATCTCCCGAATACTGGATACTGGTCGCACTTAAGCGACTGCAGCTATCGAGCTCGGTACACATCACTCTTACTAAACGACGATTGATCTACCGACGCAGTATCAACCATACGACTTCGTTGCATCTCAATGCCATTCTGCTACCTTGCGGTGTCAAAACAGCTGAATTACGATAATATCACCAACTGACTTACAGTTTTTTAACAATTCCCTTATATATATATCGGTACTGGCTAGGATTCTAGATACTTCTGCTTTCTTACAGCATAGTATTACTACAAGATGCCTGGAAGATTGTATAATAACATCGAAATCTTGGTGAGTATCTGTTCTAGAACTGTCTTGAAACAAGTTTGTCGCTATATCACATAACCTAAAGACATCTAAAACGTCTAGAATATTATATAAGATGACCTTGGTATAAACATGATGTAGACTTAAACAAACGTCTATTGAATAATGTGCATATAACCAGAACTTTACTGAATTACTTTGAATACATCAGGGGTTATTTGCAACCTAACCTATAATACATGAGTTATATGCATATGATTAACTTTTTAATACAATACCTAGCCTCTAATATCCTAGGTGAGATATTGTAAATATTTAGTACGTTTACATGGTGATTGAGATCGATTTTAGTACACTTACCGTATTGAATACGGTCCCCGTTTACATGTAGTAGGCTATTTGAGTATCTTATTGAATCCGCCAGGCAACATCGACGTGTACGAACGATGCAGAATTGTAGTAAAATCGATGTCACCACTTAGAAATTAAAAACGCCAAATGCAGCAGAAGCCCAGGAGATAACTTTAAGTTTTGAAAGTATGTATGGTATTCCAAATGTAATTTGTGCAAAAGATGGAACGCACATTCCAGTTTTACCCTCAACAGAAAGTTATCGTGATTTTGTTAATCGCAAGAGCTGGCCGTCTTATAATATGACTAACAAGATACCCGTGCTTCGCTACGGTATTATAATGAAATTTATAATTGAATGCTTAACGTTTTATATATAATCCTCCGAAAATCGCGATCTAACTCGTTTTCTGGGATAATCCACCAAAATTCGTGATCTGACCCGTTTTCTGAGAGATTACGACAAAGTTTCTCCCATTTTTCAATCTTTCTTTCCAGCAATCGATTTCGTACTTCCCAGGCTGGGTCCAGGTATTCCACCCGGCCAGTTGGGTCCCTAAATCTTTGCCATCTTTTCCTATAAGCATTTTGATATGGATCAAATCCTTGAGGCGATCCGGCGTGGTGTCGTATTGGGTGCCTTGGCGGTACTGAACCCGCGGCCGGACTGCAATCGTAGTCATTACCTGGCCAGGACCCGTTTCCAGCGCGGTCCGCACATTTTAACGACGGTCCAGAGCATTATTATTATTATTATTATTATTATTATTATTATTATTATTATTATTATTATTATTATTATTATTATTATTATTGATGGTCTGGAACCTACAGGAAGATGCAAGACCGCTGCTTGGCGGTAAATTACATCCTCTGCCATTGTCATTGCTGACAATGTGACCAGCATCATCGTCGCGCGTAGGCAAGTGCGCGAGATTTCTGGCGACACTAATGATATACTTCCGTGAATTATTGACCTTATTATAGAGGTGAACAATTTCACGGCCAATATCATTCATATCGTTTATTTCAAATGTGTTTAAATTTTTATTTATATGCCAGGAGAATCTACTGTAATCTGACTTTATGTACTCCAAAGGAAAAAATGGTTCTTGAAAACGAACCCAGGAAAGATTAAAAATGATCAGTTTATGATCAGAATAAGTACATTATGAACAGTAAAATCAATTGGTCTCAACTCCTTTTTCACCCCACTGCCGTTACGTTGATTACCCCCCACCCCCCACAAAAAGAAGGCGTGTTTCCTTATGTTTAAAGGAGATTCCAAATACCAATGTTCACTTCCTTTCACTCTCCCCCACCCTTAAGTGAATTTTCCGTTAAAAATACTTGTCTCTTTAATAGTAAAGGCTCTTCTAAATACCAACTATCACGACTCTAACATCTTCAGTTTTTGAGATATGTGTTAATATAAAAGGAATTCGACTCCTTTTCAAGCCCGCCCCCCAAAATGTTTCCCCCCAAAATCGTTTTTTGCTTTGTATTTAAAGGAGATCCAAATAACAATCTTTACGTCTGTAACAACTTTAATTTTTATTAGATGCAAGTATCCTCATACAATTAATTCAATTAATTTTTCAATTTTCACCTCCCTCCCTTTCATTGGATTTTCCGAGAATACGTGTTTGTTTAA
Source organism: Anabrus simplex (assembly GCF_040414725.1). Taxonomy (NCBI): domain Eukaryota; kingdom Metazoa; phylum Arthropoda; class Insecta; order Orthoptera; family Tettigoniidae; genus Anabrus; species Anabrus simplex. The sequence continues at coordinate 169,371,033 of NC_090266.1, read as the reverse complement.
TTTTAAAGCAGATTCCAAATACCAATCTTTCGTTTTTTGAGATAGTAGTATCCTCATACAAATAATTCAACTAATTTTTCAATTTCCCTCCTCTCTTTAGCTGGATATCCGAAAACAAAAAAATATGTATTCCTTTATTTTTAAAGGAAATTCCAAATACCAAATTTCACGTCTGTAACATCTTCAGCTTTTGAGATATCAGTATCCTAATTGTAAGAATTCAACCCAAATTTAAGTCACTTTTACCCCTGTACCCATGTGGTTTTTCAGAAAACAAAAAATACATGTTTCTTTAATTTCAATAGAGATAAAAATTCCTATTTTTCACTTCGGTAACATGTTAAATTTTTGAGATATACTGTAGAAATGCTCATTTTAAAATGTCACCCCACCCCGGAAACCATCTTCAGGGCTGCCGACAGTGGGGTTCGAACCAACTATCTCCCGAATACTGGATACTGGCCGCACTTAAGCGACTGCAGATATCGAGCTCGGTCATAATTTTTAAAGGAGATTCCAAATACCAGTTTTCATGTCTGTGCGTCTGTAACACCGTCAGCTTTTCAGATAAATGTATACTCATAAAAATAATTCAACTTCTTCTTCTTCACTTCTTTCCACGCCTTTCCCGCCTTAACTGGACGTTCCGAAAACAAAAGGTATACGTTTCTTTATTTTGAAAGGAAATTCAAAATACCAACTTTTAGGTCTGTAACAGCTTCAGTTTTTAAGATAAAATATCCTCATAAACATAGGCTATTTCAACTCCTTATTTACTTATTTTCAACACCACACTCCTTACGTCGATTTTCCGAAGAAAAAATGCGTGTTATTTTATTTTTAAAGGAATCCAACTACTAATTTTCACGTCTGTAACATCTTCATTTTTTTAGATATAAGTATCCTCATAAACGTAATTCAACTCCTTTTTCAGCCCCGTCTTCTTACCCGTTAAGCTGATTCCCCCTCCCAAAAGTGCGTGTTTCTTTATTTTTAAAGGAGATGCGAAATACCAATTTTAACGTCTTTAGCAACTTTAGTTTTTGAGATATAAGTCTCCTCATACGAAGAATGCAACTAATTTTTCAATTCATTCACTCCCTTAAGTGGATTTTCCAAAGACCAATGATTACGTGTTTCATTACTTTGAAAGTACATTCCAAATACACATTTTCATGTCTCTAACATCTTCAGTTTTTGAGATATAAGTATCCTCATAAAAGTAATTAAACTCCTTTTCACCCCGCACCCTTTCCTACCCGTTAAGTTGATTCCCCGTCCCCAAAAGTGCGTGTTTCTTTATTTTTAAAGGAGATTACAAATACTTATTTTCACGTCTTTAACTTCTTTAGCTTTTGAGATATAAGTATCCTCATAGAAAGAATTCAACTAATTTTTCAATTCATTCAGCCCCCCTTAAGTGGATTTTCCGAAGGCAAAAGAACACGTGCTCTTTTACTATGAAAGAAGATTCCAAATGCAAATGTTCGTGCCTCTAACATCTTCTGTTTTTGAGATATAAGTATCCCCATAGAAAGAATTCAACTCCTTTTTCACCCCAGCCGTTAAGTTGATCCCCCCCTCAAAAAATGCGTTCTTCTTTAGTTTTAAAGCAGATTCCGAATACAATTTTTCACGTGTGTAACCTTAAGATTTTGAGATCTAAGTTTCTCCATAAAAATAATTAACTTTTTCACTTCCTTTCACCCTCCCCCTCAAGAGAATTTTCCGAAAACAAAAAAATATTTGTTTATTTATAAAGGAGCTTCCGAATGCCAATTATAACGACTGTAACATCTTCAGTTCTGAGATACCGGGACATGTATTCGCATGAAAACGAATTAAACTCCCTTTTCGCCGCCCCCGCCCCAAGTTGATTTCCCCAAAATACGTGTTTCTTTATTTTTAAAAGTGATTCAAAATACTAATTTTCACGTCTGTACCATCTTTAGTTTTTGAGATATAAGTACCCTCATACAAAGAATTCAACTAATTTTTCAATTAATTCACCCCCTTAAGTGGATTTTCAAAACACAAAAGATTACGTGTTTCTTTACTTTGAAGGGAAATTCCAAATACGAATTTTCATGCCCATAACATCTTCAGTTTTTGAGATATAAGTATCCTCATGAAAAGAATAAAACTAATTTTTCACTCAACTCCCGCCCGATAAGTTGGTTTCCCCCCACCCAAAAATGCGTGTTTATTGATTTTTAAGCGAGATTCCAAATACCAATTTCCATGTCTGTAACCTTTAGTTTAGGGATATAAGATTCTCCAGAAAAGGAATTGATTTTTTAATTCCTTTCACACTCCCCAGTCAAGTGAATTTTCCAGAAACAAACAGTGCCCTTTTCCTTAAAAGAGCTTCCAAACACCAATTATCACGACTGTAACATCTTCAGTTTTTGAGATATGTGTATCCTCGTAAAAGGAATTAATCTCCGTTTTCACCCCCCCTTCCACTAATTTGATTCCCCCACCAAATGTGCCTTTCTTTATATATATTCTCATACAAATAATTCCAAATATTTTTCAATTCTTTCAGCACTCGCCCCCCGCGCTAAGGGTTTTTCCCGAAAACCAAGGAATGCGTGTTTCCTTATTTTTAAAGGAGATTCCAAATACCAATTTTCACGTCTGCAACATGTTAAGGTTTTGAGATATACTGTAGATACGCTAATTGTAAAAATTCACCCCCTTTTCCAGTTCCCCTTAAGTGGATTTTCCGAAGAAAATACTTATGGTTTCTTTACTTTTACAGGAAATTCCAAATACCAGTTTTCAAATCTGTAATATGTTACGTGTCTGAGATAATTTGCAGATATAGTCCTTTTAAAAATTCACACCGTCTGTCACTCCTGTTCACCCCCTATTCATCGGATTATCCCAAAACGCAAAAATACATATTTCTTTATTTTCAAAGGAGATTCCAAATTTCAATTTTCATGTCTGTAACATCTTCAGTTTCTGAGATATAAGTCTCCTCACAAAATTTGTCCAACACCTTTCCCACTTTTTCACTCCCTTAATGGGATTTTCCGAAAACAAAAAAGTACGTGTTTCTTTATTTTTAACGGAGATTCCAAATACCAATTTTTACATCTGTAAACGTTTGGAGGTATAGATACAATCCTTTTAAAATTTCACCCCCTTTTCAGCCCCCATTAATTGGGTTTTCCAAAAACAAAAATAAAGAAGAGGATTCTAAATATCAATTTCACAACTATAAACTTTAAAATTTTTAGATACAGATACGCTCATTTTAAAAATTCGCACCCCTTTTCTACCCCCCCATTAATTAGATTTTCCAAAAACAAAAAGTACGTGTTTCTTTATTTTTAAAAGAGATCCCAAATACCAATTTTCAGCTCTGTAATATCTTAAGTTTCTGAGATATAACTATCCTCATTAAAGGCATTCAACCCCTTTATCAGCCCTTCCTCCACCTCCCACCTACGTGGATTTTCCGAAAACAAAAAAGAGAGACATGTTTCTTTATTTTTAAAGGTCATTCTAAGTACCAAGTTCCATGTATGTAACATGTAAAGTTTTTGACATCCAATGTAGATATACCGGTACTCATTTTAAAAATTCACCTGCTTTTTCAATTCTTTTCAGTCCCTTAAGTGGTTTTTCCGAAAACAAAAATTACGTGTTTATTGATAAAGGGGCTGCCAAATACCATTTATCACGACTGTAACATCTTCAGTTCTTGAGATATTTGTATCCTCCTGAAAATAATTCAACACCTACTTCAACCCACCCACCCCCCTCCGAAGTTAATTTTACCCCCCAAAATTGAGTGTTTTTTATTTTTAAAGGTGATTTCAAATACCCATTTTCACGTCTGCAACATCTTTAGGTCTTTTAGATATAAGTATTGGGACCTTTCCCACCATCCCCCATAGCTCATGGTACCATGTGCCAACAAAGAGGCGACCCTGTCGGGTCATGAACACATGGCACCATGCTCCACGGAAGGTGATGGTCAAGGGACCTTTTCGGCCTGTGACGATTTCCCCTCATTGGGATTGAATAAGTAATCCACTCACATGAGAGGTCAACGCCCTGCGGCCTAGCAAGGTCGCTGCTAACTCTCCCGTTCCTAAGATCTGAACCCCGGCTACTCAGAATCGCAGACCGTCCGCGGCGATAAAAATAAAATATCTTACAACTAACTTAAAGGCATAACATGAACGGAAGAGGTTCTGGATGCTAATTATCGGCAAAAATTAGGCACGAATAAATTTTCTGAATATTTAATTCACTCCCGTTGAACATATTTACGATCTACAACCTTGAACATCATAGTTAAATCACATTCATTGAATTTTAATACCAGCCATGGACAACCCTGTCCGGGCTACCACCCAAGTGAAATTTTGATCCACATCATTATAAGATTCATAATGTGGTCTATTGACATACCCTGTTGAATATTATAACACAAACAATCACCTATTCGGATTAAGCACCTGGGTGTTCACATATAACTTCAAACAACTCGGAGAAATTTGAGTTGCGTTTACTACACTCTTGGTTGATAAACTTGGTTTCGAATTTACGGACACGATTATTTTACTTGCTGAGTACGGTAAACACTATTATAATGAACCTAACTTTTTACAAAAAAAATTAAAAGACAACTATGACCTTACGGATATAAATATTCCCGGGATTAATTCCCAAATTACATATTTAAAACACAGCAAGTTACACTAATTTACTCTAAGATTAGAGTGGCCACCTACATCGAACATAACACGAGAAATATAATGTTTAAAGAGATTAAAAACATCATAAAATGATAAACAACTTCACGGCGTTACAACCTCTCGCAAAAACATGAAATGCACACAATTCTAGTTACTGCTAATCACCTCATTTGAGGACTAACTATACACATCATAGGGCCGGAACCCTAAACTCAAACGAACTACCAAAGGATTTTTCACGAAGTCTCAATTAAACAAATCAATTAGCATCAAAATAACATCCTATTTACACTATTATCACACCTGGAAGAGAAAACACATATTATAACATTTCCCATACATGGTAACTGCATCTGGATTACCATTAGCCGTCGTTTGTGTGACTGACTCCCTTTTGTCATGTCCGAGGTACGAACAGGAGACCAACAGGTCTCTCGAGTCGGGGAACCTGAAAATCAAGACCCTATCTATCGCTTCTCCATGTGTATGAACTAAGTGTTACTGCATTCACCCAACTTAGCCTGATTAGAATGTGGTAATCGATTAACAAAAAAAAAAAACATTTACTAGCAGAGCACAAGATGGTTCGAGGAAGAACACATCCTTGAGAAAGACGGCCATACATTTGCCTTTTTTTGCAGGCCTAGTTTGACACATGCGAGCTCCGACCCTCCCGGGGTAGGATGCCATAAATTTCCTTGTCAACCGCCGGCACACCGGCCACATATTTTTTTTCTTTAAACCCAACATTAGCGCGTTTACAAAAGCCTATTCAGTGGGCCAATTTATTCACGCGAACAAAATAACAAATACAAACAGGTGCATAGAATTATGCTCTAACCCGCTCAGGTATTCTTCATCGGACCACTCTCTCAACTTTTGGGCCGTTACATGATTTTACTCTCTCTCTCTCTCTTATAGGAGTCCGGAGTTCCATCCTCGTGCCTCTCATAGTAAAACTACCACAATCCACGGGCTAGCAAACTAGAGTTTAATAACCTCACAGAATTAACTAATAACAATAGTCATAATAATCACCATAATAATAATAATAATAATAATAGTAATAATAATAATAATAATAATAATAATAATAATAATAATAATAATAATACGGACTATGTACCTGACATGAAGTTATAATTCTTTAATAGATCGGCATAAGATTATCCGACCAAACTGATTAATTTAAATGAAATAAAATGAACTACCCAAAAAGGTATTTAAGCAATCACAAGAAAAATTTTCTTTAACAGGGGCACTAGCTAGAGTTGGTGGGGTGGACATTTGTACCTCGGTGCCATGACTCTTCACACACATGTTATACAACAACGCCTTAAGTTATCATGCATAAAATACAACTACTTTACATTAAATAGAGTACTTCATCTATCCAACTTTATCTGGTTCACAGGATATATGGCAAAGATTCTTGCGTCATCTTAACCTGATTTCTTTCATATATCTCTCCAAGAACGAAGGCTCCTTTATTACCTCAACGAAATTAATTAGCCTTTTCCCCCCGTCTCCTCTGACAGTACTCATAAAACAAGGATATAACCATGCTCGTTCAATATAGACAACTAGATGGGAAATTCATACTCTATTCCTAATTTGTTTCCTTCCCAAACAACTTTAAAAGGTTAAACTAAAATAAAATACCGACCACTCTAATCACTACTTTAATTATTCAATATAAAATCATCCCATGCTATTCCTATATTCTGACATGGTTTATCTACAGGGAATATCAATATCATAAGATCATAATTTTGTACTCAACAATGCTGGTCCGTTGTCCATCGTATGCTGTTCGAGCCCCGAAAGGGGGGCTGCCTCGGAGGTCTTAGCCCATCATGGTGAAGTGGAAAGTCGCTGGTCCAAGACGTTCCATGATGCTCCTGGAATAATCCATAGCGTTGGGGTTTGAACACTGAAATGACACTGTTTACACTTTTTTCACAAAACTTCCTCCACTCACGTTACAGGCAAATTTTCCTTTCTTCTAACTAGTATGAAAGTTATGAATGCATACGATACCCTGGTACAGGACGCACCAAATCTATCCTAATCTGACATATGCAATTCCGAGCTCACAGTTTCATTACCGAAACAGTTTAACCTCCCGCATTACCCTAAGGTGGGCTACTTATGTTTATTCTCGACCCTGTCTTGTCTGCTTCGTTCAGCGCGCTTCTCAGATTACGCTGTTCTGAAGCACGATAAACATTGATACAATTTTGTTTATGTGATAACCACTAATTCTTCGTACTATCACTACTCACTCGCCTGTCGTTGATACAGTTTCCAACATAGATTATAATTAAGAAGCTCTCTACCTCCACTACGGGGTACCGATTGAAAATTAACGTTCCACGTTCGACAGACGGCAATTCATTGTTTCACCGTTCTCGGTGCGAATTTATGTTACTCACGATCCTTCGTGTCGCACCGTGATCAAATTATAGATGCGCACATCATATTTACACAGTTCAGATTTTTTTACTGCAGATTCGCACTGAAATCCGACTTTTCACACTCCCGCTCACTGAAAATTTTCACACAAAGAGAGGGAAATCAGACCAAAAATCGGCCGTGTGGTCACCTCGTACACTCCTCGAAGACCGGCGTCCACCCTCATATGTGCAAGCAAATATAAAGGCTCCCTCGGGTGGGGAATGCTTGGGGAGACATCTCCCTCCTACACATTTCAGTTTTCCAGATCCACAAGGCTTACGAATCCCAGCGATGCGGCAACTTGTGTGGCCAACTACTCCGAAATACACGCTGCGATGCGGAACTCAGGATGATCGGTGGATTTGTAGTAATTAATTCCAATACAATCGGGGTGGGGGTAGTACTCGCTATGAGCATTTGGCGACCCTGTAGGCGTGGGTACGCCGTGGTGGTTACGTAATCTTATGAAGGTGCATTTTCGTAGGTGAGATTATTCTACCTTGATTTTCAATTTTTCCATTCATCCAATATTCCTCTTATTACTCTGCCGTATGTTTTCTGGTTAGTTTAGCCTTTATTGAGCTGAAAATACCCCTGAAATCGCCCCATCGCTTTGGCATCGCTGTGCGTTGGCATTTGTTTTCAATATGGAGTCAGCAAAATTGTATTCTTCTTCCCCTTTTTCCATGATACGCGCGCAGTTCGGGAGTTTTTCTAAGCCACCCCCTGGGAGATCTAAGCGCCTCTATGTCGCGAAGTGTTATGCAATATGACGCTACTGCCAGCATCCACACAAGGGAAGCTACAAGCCTACTAATTTATTCAATATATAATTCGAAATAATTATTCCTGTGACTATACGGTCACAGTATCCTCATACAAATAATTCAACTAATATTTCAGTCCTTTCATCCCCCTTTAAGTGGATTTTCCAAAACCAAAAGAACACGTGTTTCTTTCTTTTTAAAGAAGACTCTAAACACCAATTTTTATGTCTCTAACTACTTCAATTTTTGAGATATCAGTACCCTAATAAAATTAATTCAACCCCCTTTTCAGTCCCTTTTTAACCCCCCACATTAAGTGGTCTTTCAAAAAACAAAGTAATACTTGTTTTTATTTTTAAAATATTAAAAACACCATTTTTCACATTTGTAGCATGTTAAGTGTTTGAGATATACTGTAGATATGCTCATCTTAAAAATTCACGCCAACCCACATTTCAGTCCCCCCTCCCCCTCAAGTGTCTTTTCCGAAAACAAAATAACACATGTCTCTTTATTTTTAAAAGAGATTATAAATACCACTTCACGTCTGTAACATGTTAAGTTTTTGAGATATATTGTAGATATGCTCAGGGATTATGTATACAAATTTTGGTTGGCAGCTATGCCCGAACGTACACGCAAATGGCGTATAGCTTTTAGTGCCGGGAGTGTCCGAGGACAAGTTCGGCTCGCCAGATGCAGGTCTTTTGATTTGACACCTGTAGGCGACCTGCGCGTCATGATGAGGATGAAATGATGATGAAGACGACACATACACCCAGCCCCCGTGCCAGCGAAATTAACCAAATTAAGGTTAAAATTCCCGACCCTGCCGGGAATCGAACCCGGGACCCCTGTGGCCAAAGGCCAGCACGCTAACCATTTAGCCATGGAGCCGCACAGAGCAGGGGTAGTGTGGTGCCATTATCTCCATAGCGGTCGGTTTTAGGGCCTTAAAACATGGTTTTCGGGCCCGTATGGCTTACCGAGATTTGTTATTTGGGTCAAGGGGCTTAAAATGAGCTTAGTCTCGTCCTTGCACTACAAATTCGATATTTCGCCTATATTAGCCTATTATTTTTATATCTCCCCCGTCGCCCCCACCTCGAATTGTTTTGAAAATAAAAGACAGCCCATGTCCCTCAGAGATAATGTATATTTACATTAGTAAAAGGATTTTTAGAATCGGTCCGGTAGTTTTTGAGATTACCCTCCAGATATACACAAACTAACAAAATTCGCGCTCTCTCTTTATTATATTAGTATAGATTAAAGGAGTCGGACTGATTTTGTCTTTTTATGATTAGATAAAAAACTTACGATGAACGAGGTGTGCTTGAATGACGAGCATTATAATGTTTCCGTGTCATCAGACTCTACGACTATGCCACAACCTGCCAAAGTAATGAAGTTTTCTTCGTGGACTGACGTTCATGAGGCTCCTATTCCAACAGATGAGCTGGAAAGATATTTAAAGCAAAATTGTGGAATAGAAGAAGATAGATATAGCGTCCTACTGGAGAACAAATGGACAAAACTATCCAAAATTTCACCAGTTCGCTAAGAAAGTAATATGTATGCAAGCATCAAGTTCAGCTTCAGAGAGAAATTTCAGTTCAGCGGGCTTCATTCTCAACGCACAACGGTCTCCTCTACAACCAGACAATGCTGATGCTCTTCTTTTCATTCACAGTAATTCCATTCCACCACATTAACAATGACCAATAAACTATGCACACTAAGTAAAAGCTATGTTAAGGTTTGTTTTTGTTGTTGGCATATTGCACGTCATTTCTGTTTGTATATTATTTTGACCGAGCTCGATAGCTGCAGTCGCTTAAGTGCAGCCAGTATCCAGTATTCGGAATATAGTGGGTTCGAACCCCATTGTCGGCAGCCCTGAAGATGGTTTTCCGTGGTTTCCCATTTTCACACCAGGAAAATGCTGGGGCTGTACCTTAATTAAGGCCACGGACGCTTCCTTCCCACTCCTAGCCCTATCCTATCCCATCGTCGCCATAAGACCTATCTGTGTCGGTGCGACGTAAAGCTGCTTGCAAAAAAAAATTGAGGTAAACGCGAATGAAGTCCTATGAATATGCTTCGTGTTATTTAGATTCATTTTCAGTTAACTTGATGTCAACTGCAAACGAATATTAGTTTTGTAATAAAGTTTCTGTTTGTTATCAATTTCAATTGTTGTTGTTGTTATTATTATTATTATTATTATTATTATTATTATTATTATTATTATTATTATTACAGTGCAGGAGAAATCTCTACCGTTTAATTTCAAAATGCGATTAGCCTACTTCAAAATATGTTTTTTTTTTTTTGCTAGTTGTTTTACGTCGCACCGACACAGATAGGTCTTACGGCGACGATGGGACAGGAAAGGGCTAGGAGTGGGAAGGAAGCGGCCGTGGCCTTAATTAAGGTACAGCCCCAGCATTTGCCTGGTGTGAAAATGGGAAACCACGGAAAACCATTTTCCGGGCTGCCGACAGTGTGGTTCGAACCTACTATCTCCCGAATACTGGATACTGGCCGCACTTAAGCGACTGCAGCTATCGAGCTCGGTCAAAATATGTTATTAGCGTACGGGAATTCGTAGAGTGAATGATCCGAATAGTAGTGTGACGTGAACATTTAATTGTGCAGGGTGCACATGTTATTGTAGAGAAGTACTCAAGGTTATTCTACTGAGCCCGTCCAGAGCGGTGGACTGCGGTGGGCTGTATGAGACCAGTGCTGTGGGCCAGTATGCTGCCGCGTCAGAAGAGAACGGCACTGCACGGGCTGGGCTGCCGGAACCCGTGGGTTTGAAGTGCTGCGCGGTGGGCCTGGCTGCAGGACTCTGCTTCATATCTCGACGACAAGATGCAACGATATTTTTTGTCGTAACTATGACGCAAGTCTTCACTTCAGCGGAACGCACTCTCACCGTGTTAATTCTCGGAACTCCGCCAGAGCGCTCTGTTACTAGTAACGTGCACGCTCCCTATTGGGGGAATAAGGAACAACAAAGGATGAAGCATTGAAATTGTCATGTGGTCCTTAGAAGACCCACATGTTCGACATTAGTCGAAATATTAATGAACCATATTTGATTCTTCTGGTTACACTTTCTTCAGCTTATTCGAGTTAATGCAGCGGTCGCTGGAGCCACCCAGGTTTATTGTGGTTTTGGCCGGGGGTTTAAGGCCGGATGCCCTTCCTGACGCTGCGTGATTCTTGAGATTAAAATCTCAATCCAGAATCGACCGGGATTTGAACCTCTATCTTCCGGGTGGGAGGCCAGCAGCTAAGCCACTGAGTTAATGTCCCATCCCCCCCCCCCAATATGTAATTCTTCTGCATAAATGTCCTACCGAGCTCGATAGCTGCAGTCGCTTAAGTGCGGCCAGTATCCAGTATTCGGGAGATAGTAGGTTCGAACCCCACTATCGGCAGCCCTGAAAATGGTTTTCCGTGGTTTCCCATTTTCACACCAGGCAAATTCTGGGGCTGTACCTTAATTAAGGCCACGGCCGCTTCCTTCCCACTCCTAGCCCTTCCTTGTCCCATCGTCGCCATAAGACCTATCTGTGTCGGTGCGACGTAAAGCGACTAACAAAAAAAAAGTCCTAAATATCGAATTAATGTTGCTCTGTGTCCTTTGACGGACTTTTAGTGATATTTGATTGCTTAAAAAAATAGCTACCTTAGTTAGGCGTTGCGTATACGGCTCCGTGACTGAATGGTCAGCATTGTGGTCTTGATTCAGCGGGCCCCGTGTTCGATTGCCGGCCTGGTCGGTGTTTTCAGCCTTGTCTGGTTAATTCCTCTGGCTCGGTAGCTGTGTGTTTGTGTTTGTCCCAATACACACATCTTTATCCACACACATAGTGCACTGCGCTACCAACCAACACAGAAACACGCAATAGGGGGATATGTCTCTTCATAGCGATGGCGTTAGGAAAAGCATCCAGCCGTAAAACTGATCCACATTAGTGCCGACCGCAAGTAATTGGGAAAAGGCCAAAAAGAAGAAGTTGGATTTTACGTCCATGGTGTTCTGGACATCCGCCAATACACCCTCATTTAGCATCAATTCTTTTCCGAGATATGATCTTCCTGAGGCATACACTGAAGAATTCGATGCAGTGAAAGATTGATCATAACTTTTGCTGTAACAAGTTCTGCTACACCTAGAAATAAATTCTGCTAAATGCTCTGAAGTGTGGGAAGTCCGAATTTTTGGTTGAATGGTCAACTTAGATCCTTCGGTTAAGTGGGCTCCTGGTTCGATTCCTGGCCGGGCCGGGGATCTTAACAGTGTATGGTTAATTCCTCTGACTTGTGCGTGTGTTCGTCTTGATGTCCATATCTTCATCCACACACAACACCCCACACTACCAACCCCAACAGAAACACGCATAGGGTTGGCGTCGGGTAGGGCATCGGGCCGTAAAAGTGAGTCAAATCCTCATGAAGCTGCCATGGTATTAATTAGGGTACAGTATTTGGCTGGTCTGAAAATAGGAAACCACGGAAAACTAGTTTTCGAGCAGTGAATCGTGAGATTCGAACCCATTAACTTTCGAATGTGAGGTTAAACATGCATTACCTGAATCGCGCAGTCATCAAGAGTGGTATAAATGGCTTTCTACTTATGAGACGCCTTGTCAAGCTCCTTGGCTGAAAACGGGAAAAGGCCAGGATGAATAACAGTATGTTCCTAAGTGTAGGAAATAGCGGTGTTGGTAGTTGTCCTGTTCACGTTCTTATAGATACAAAATAAACAGAGAAGTAGAGTGGTTACCCCCATTCGTCGAGGAAATGGAAGGATTTGTGCCGAGGAGGCCATTTGTTTCTCGCCTTCATGGTCTTTTCTTTCTTAACCCTTTACCTTGAATCATTTATCTGATTTACATTTCCAGAAACTGGCAATCTCGTCGTTATGCCCCTGAAAGGAATCATCACCACAGCAGATTATTCTGCTTATTTAGAAGCTTTCCTCCAAATATGTCGACCCCCTGCGGGTGGGGGACGCACATGTAGAATACACCCGCGGTATCCCCTGCCTGTCATAAGAGGCGACTAAAAGGGGCCCAAGGGTCTCTCAACTCGGAAGCGTGGGTTGGCGACCACGGTGCCCTTAGCTGAGTCTTGGTATTGATTCCACTTACTTGTGCCAGGCTCCTCACTTTCGTCTATCCTGTCCGACCTCCCTTGGTCAACTCTTGTTCTTTTCCGACCCCGACTGTATTAGAGCATTCGAGGCCTAGGGAGTCTTTCATTTTCACGCCCTTCGTGGCCCTTGCCTTTCTTCGTCCGTTACTTCATTTTTTCTCTCTCTCTACCCCCTGTGGGTGGGGGACGCAGACGAAAAATACACCCACGGTATCCCCTGCCTGTCGTGAGAGGTGACTAAAAGGGGCGACCAAGGGATGATTGTCTTAGAACCATGAAACTACTTTTGATTAGTACCATCACGCGGGGAACACCATGGGTCGCCTTTACTTGCGAGTAGTGCCACTATATTAGGTGCACAATAGGTTTGTGATTCGTAGCAGCAGAGGGTGTGGACTGTGGGTTCCAAGTACCCGTGAGTCGTACCCATGTGAGCAACACCACGGGTCTGGGCGTAGCCTGTGAGTTGTACCACTATATGAGCGACACCGTGGGTCTGCGTTGCCTGTGATTGGTACCCACGGGAATACCGGCGCCCGTGATTAGTACACCTAGGTGAGGAACCTCATCGGTTTGCGTTGGCTGTGAGTGGCGCCATTGTGTGAGAAGCACCATAGGTCTGCGTTACCTGTACGAGGTACAATACTTGTGAGTAGTACCATAATGTTTGGAACACCGTGAGTTTACACTACCTTTGATTAGTACCGCAACTTGAGAAATACCATGGTTCTCCTTTACTAGCGATAAGTGCCATTATGCGGGATCGTTGACATAGATATTGGCCCATTTAGACACGCATCATCGATTCAGGATTGGGCTTTGGAAGCAGTCCCTTGGTCAGTAATATTGTTTCTGGGAATGTGAGGCATGACCTAGATGTTAGGCCCCTTCAAACAACAAGCATCATCATCATCACCAAATATGTCGATTTTTCTAACTTCACTTCATTTCAACTCAGGTTGTTAGCATCTAAGAGTGCTTTTCCTTTCCGTATGTTTAACGTCGCACTAACTGGTATAGATTTTCGGTGACTATGGCATAGAAATGGTCTAAAACAGGGGAGGAAGCAGCCATGGTCTTAATTAAGGTACGATATTTGCCTGGTTTGAAAATGGGAAACCATGGAAAACTAGTTTCCGAGCTGTGGACGGTGAGATTCTAACCAGTTAACTTTGGAATGTGAGGTTAAACCCGCAATACCTGAATCGCATAGACAATAGATTTCTCCTTATGGGGCCCCTTGTCCGGCTTCTTTACTGAATGGCCAAACTTGAAGGCCTCCGGTTCAGAGGGTCCTTAGTTCGATTCCAAGTCTGGTCTGGTATTTTAACTGCGTCTAGCTAATTAATCTACTTAGGAGGCCCAGTATTGGTCGCAATACACTCCTCTTGATATACACACCACACAACACAACACATTACGAACACCATAGGAATATCTAGCAGTGAATACATCCCTCCACATAGGGTTGGCGGCACGAAGGGTATTCGGCTGAAAAACCGGGCCAAGTCCACATGTGCGACACAGTTCGCAACCTCGACCCCATAAGAGCGTGGGGAAAAGCGAAAGAAAGGAAGAAGAAGAAAAAGAAGAAGATACCTTGTAAATGTTACCATTTATTGGCTTTCCATTTCATAAACGTACTCTATCTAGTGAGTAGCCTCCGTGGCTCAGACGGCAACGCATCGGCCTCTCACCGCTGGATACCTTGGTTCACATCCCGGTCGCTCCATGTGAGATTTGTGCTGGACAAAGCGGAGGCGGGGCAGGTTTTTCTCCGGGTACTCCGGTTTTCCCTGTCATCTTTCATTCCAGCAACAGTCTCCATTCTCATTTCATAGCATCTATCAGTCATTAATACAAACCAGTTTGGGAGCGGCGACCCCATCGTACTAACAGCCTATACGTATGATTCATTCATTACATCCCTGACCCGGTCAACGACTGGAAAACAGGTTGTAGGTTTTCATTTTCACTATATCTAGTATTATTTGAAGTCTTAAGTTGTATCTTGGGGTTTGTTGGAGACCGTTCTGACACAAGTACATGTAGTTGATGTCCAAAGTGTATGTTCTACCGCTCTCATGTGAACTATTAATAGCAGCAACAGCAGTAGCAGCAACAACAACAGCACCGGGCGAGTTGGCCGTGCGCGTAGAGGCGCGCGGCCGTGAGCTTGCATCCGGGAGATAGTAGGTTCGAATCCCACTATCGGCAGCCCTGAAGATGGTTTTCCGCGGTTTCCCATTTTCACACCAGGCAAATGCTGGGGCTGTACCTTAATTAAGGCCACGGCCACTTCCTTCCAACTCCTAGGCCTTTCCCATCCCATCGTCGCCATAAGACCTATCTGTGTCGGTGCGACGTAAAGCCCCTAGCAAAAAAAAAAAAAAAAAAAAAACAACAACAGCAGCAGACAACAACAAAACGTGGTACAAGCAGGGGAATAAAGTCATTGAGAATATTGGCACATATAGCCTCATAAGGGTCTTAGCCTATCAAGACGACTGATGTCCAACCACGTGGCGTGCGGATATTGACGTATCACGTGGTCAGCATGGAGACGTCAGCCGTATTGCTTGGCTTTTGTGTTCGGATCCGCTACCTCTCACATCAACTGTTCCTCAATTCGTGTCACGAGGCTGCGTGAACCCCGTTTCAGATTAAAATCCTTGGACAAGCTGGGAATCGAACAGGAGTCTCCGGGTAAGAAGCAAGCACACTACCCCCATACCCTGTGGTTGGCCTAAGTGATTGGGAATACATGTGCAATATACGGCCAACCTAACATTGATGCGTATTTCTCTACAGTAGGGTATTCTCAAGATTGCCACAAACAAGACGCTGAAAGACATTTCCTCTCTCATGAAATGAACCACGCGTTGTCTGTTGGCATCTGAATCGCAACGCACCATTTATTCCTGGACGCTTTACAAGGAAGGTGTTATTTGAGTGCAGGACGGAGGATATCTCGCTTTGCCCTCAAGGTGAAGTAGGGCTGAATCATTGTTACCTGTGTTACCCTACCACCAGGGTTGGAAAGCGCTAATATTTATGTTTTAAATTCCCGTAAGTGTAAGTATAAAGACTGCAGAGGCACGCCATCTGGTTGAAGGGGTGAATGTGTCTCAAGGCACTCGGTCTGTCCTGACCTTAGCTATATTGAGTGAGCCTTCTTGTGCTCTCCGCCCGTTACACAATCTGCCAGCTCTGCCCTGCCTGCCTTTCTGCTCTCAGTTGCGCCGTGAGCCAAAAGCTCACTGTGTGTGGAGTGCATTTTATTCCGTCGTATAGTGACTTGAAATATCACAAGAACGAATAAACGATACCGGTGGTAGCCATTTCTATTGCAATGTCAGATTAGGTGTAGAATTCATATTTAGTCTTTACTGAGGAATATTTCTTGTTTGGCATTCCTCTGCTGGTAGAATTTTTACATGAGTGTCTGAGTGTTTCTTCCAGGAAGTGAATATTTCATGGTATAGCACTGTTGCTGTATAAATATTCACTCTAATGTATGACAAAAGCATTGCATTTGAACTGATGCCTTGTTTCGGAGGCTAACAACGTGAGGAATTTGCTACGCTCATGCGGAGTACGAATTACGAAATGCACCGTGATGTTCTGCGGCACACTGGCGTTCGCTAAAAATTCACGAGTTGACTGCTGTGCGCCGCAGTCGAATTATTTTCCTTCGACCTTAGGTCTGATGTCCTATCGAAGTAGTCTATTTCAGTGATGTGTAAGTGAATGTAACCTCATACTATGTGTATGACTTTCTGTGTGGACTCTCCTGAGTGTTAGTGGTGAAGTATGACTGTGAGCTACCAATATGAAGTGGCATCGTCCACTAGCGGCGGCTTCACTCGCCTCCTCTTCATGTGGAGGGGCAGCCTCTACAAGCTTATCTACCGGGAGTTGCTGCTCTTCCTTGCTGCTTTCGGAATGCTCAGCGCGCTCTACAGACATGCATTCAACCAGGACCAAAAGCGGCAAGTACATTGTTGTACAGCTATGTTTGATATCCATTCCCTTTAACCGAAGGAATCCTGTCCCTGACGAGGTCAATTTATTGACGCCAGAACGCATTCTAAATGAAGATCTTGTAAATAACTGTATGCCTTATGAAGATATTTCTTTTCCTATGATGAAGCTAGATGGTCATCTGTACAGTAGAGCGGAGGTTAGGAGGGCAAAGGACGGTACTACGTTTCTATACAAATATGCAAACCGGTTAAACTATAGTTGAACAACGTGTAGCTTTAAAAAAGTCGGACTTATCACTCTTACGATCTGAATAATATTCGCTGCGGATGCTATGCTAGTTACCTCTCCTGTAAATGAAGAGGTCACAGCAACACATTGGACATACACTTTACTCTTCTTGCACCGAGTTCGATAGCTGCAGTCGCTTAAGTGCGGCCAGTATCCAATATTCGGGAGATAGTGGGTTCGGACCCCACTGTCGGCAACTCTCAAGGTGTTTTTCCGTGGTTTCCCATTTTTCACATCAGGCAAATGCTGGGGCTGTACCTTAAGTAAGGCCACGGCCACTTCCTTTCCACTCCTAGCCCTTTCCTGTCCCATCGTCGCCATAAGACCTATTTGTGTCGGTGCGACGTAAAGCAGCCTGTAAGAAACAAAAAAACCTGTTCTTGCGTGCTCCGAATATAAACAACTGTAAAATGGCTTACATTACTTTACCTACTCCGATATATTAATACACAATATTGTCACTAACTAAATGGTTTACCAGTTCTACTTCCCGTTAAAACAATGATCGCCACGATCCCTTGGCTAATATCACAATATCCGTACGATGCACGTGTTATAAGTATGACCCCATGTATAAGAACACGTGTTCTCGTTATCATAGCGTGTAAGTATTAACTAATTGTTTATTTGATACAAGTGCAGTGTTGTTTAACAGAGCTAGAAGTCATACATTTGTATTTATTAAAGAAACGGACGTCCTGGGCAGTAATATGCCTATGAACGTTACGAAGCATTAGTAATTTTCAGGAAATTAACTCTGTTTTACACAACAGGTCGATTATATAAACAGACCAATCTGGCTGCATGGCCCAGTTGGTTTAAAGCTAATTTCTTGGCTATGGCCCCAGGATCCGATGTCCAGCCAAGTCGGTCGCCAATTGAGGATGTTTGAAATGTCACGCAAAAGATTCCCTAAAATCAGCAGCTCTATCCATAGACCGATGGGTACACAATGGGAAAGCAAGCCTGCTGTGACTCAGATCATTTTAGAGACTCGAAATCTTTGCGATCCTGTCTAAGCATAGCAAAAACCAGGGCTCAATTGAAACGATTTGACAAGATGGAAGGGAGAGCGGGAGAGCAAACACTGTGAAAAAACGTGCCGTAGCTTAAAGCAAACTATTTATAATGAGCAATAATAACAAACCGTGATGCCGCAGTCCAGGAGAATGATTTAGTGTAATAGCCTATCATAGCGACACAAATATATTGTTGCCACAATTATACTAAAGCTCAAATAAATAATGTGTACTTTTTTACATTCTTTATGCCTGCTTATATTCCCTGTTTATCAGAACACGCTCCATTTGAAGCTTTCCCTTTGCTATAATGAATATTTAAGACTTGTACGATTACTTAAATAGGTTTTTTGCTAGTTGCTTTACGTCGCACCGACACAGATAGGTCTTACGGCGACGATGGGACACAAAAGAGCTTGGACTGGGAAGGAAGCGGCCGTGGCCTTAATTAAGGTACAGCCCCAGCATTTGCCTGGTGTGAAAATGGGAAACCACGGAAAACCATCTTCAGGGCTGCCGATAGTGGGATTCGAACCTACTATCTCCCGGATGCAAGCTCACAGCTGCGCGCCTCTACGCGCACGGCCAACTCGCCCGAGTAATACATTTCAATGTAAATAGAGGGTAGACTCACTCAAATGGTCACCATGTAAAACTGTATGAATTAAATCCCCGGTCTAGAGAGCCAAGAATAATGGCCGAGAGGATTTGTCGTGCCGACCGCATGACACCTCATATCTGCAGGTCTTCGGGCTGAGCAGGTGTCGTTTGGCAGGCGATGGCTCTTCGGGGCTGTTAAGACTCTGGACATCGCGGTCTTCATACTATGTACATGATCCTATCTTACAGCTATTTTGATGTTGTGCCCGTGCTACGGGATATACTGTAATTAATTGGAGCAAAGATTCTTTAAGAGTGAGTAGGGAAGGTTTTTTCTTTGCTATTTGCTTTACGTCGCACCGTCACAGATAGGTCTTATGGCGACGAATGGATAGGAAAGGAAAGGAAGCGGCCGTGGCCTTAATAAAGGTACAGCCCCAGCATTTGCCTGGTGCGAAAATGGGAAACCACGGAAAACTTTTTTTTTTTGCTATTTGCTTTACGTCGCACCGACAAAGATATGTCTTATCGACGATGGGATGGGAAAGGCCTAGGAAGTGGCCGTGGCCTTAATTAAGGTACAGCCCCGGCATTTGCCTGGTGTGAAAATGGGAAACCACGGAAAACCATCTTCAGGGCTGCCGACAGTGGGGTTTGAACCCACGATCTCCCGATTACTGGATACTGGCCGCACTTAAGCGACTGAAGCTATCGAGCTCGGTCCACGGAAAACCATCTTCAGGGCTGCCGACAGTGGGGTTCGAACCCACTATCTCCCGAATACTGGATACTGGCCGCACTTAAGCGACTGCAGCTATCGAGCTCGGTAGTAGGGAAAGTAATAATAATAATAATAATGACGTGTGACCTCCGGAGAGGTCTGGTGCAGGTCTTTTGATTTGACTCCCGTAGGTGACCTGCGCATCGTGATGAGTATGAAATGACGATGAAGACGACACATACACCCAGTCACCATGCCAGGGGAAGTAACCAATTATGGTTAAAATTCCCAACCCTGCCGGGAATCGAACTCGGGACCCCTCTGACCAAAGGCCAGCACGCTAAACGTTTAGCCACGGAACCGGACAAGAAAAAGTATTAATAAATGCCATACTCAGGATACCTGCCGGCAAGTTACCATAACCCATGATTTACCGCCGAATTTTGTCGTACAATAACCGTAGCAATCGCTGATGGTTGCTTGTTGTTTAATGGGGCCTAACATCGAGGTCATCGGCCCGTAGCAATCACTACCATTGAGGATGGTGTGAGGCAGACTCCAATGCCCACCATTAAGCATAAGTTTTTGCCAGATTAACTGCTAATTGAGGAATTTATGAGAAAAAGCACATTAGTCCAAAATCATGTTTTGTGTGTAAACATGAAAAAACCGTCTACCAACTTCACACCTCTTCTTCTTTATCTGCTTACCCTCTAGGGTCGGTTTTTCCCTCGGACTCAGCGAGGGATCCCACCTCTACCGCCTCAAGGGCAGTGTCCTGGAGTTTCAGAATCTGGGTCGCGGATACAACTGGGGAGGATGACCAGTACCTCGCCCAGGCGGCCTCACCTGCTATGCTGAATAGGGGCCTTTCGGGGGGATGGGAAGATTGGAAGGGATAGACAAGGAAGAGGGAAGGAAGCGGCCGTGGCCTTAAGTTAGGTACCATCCCGGCATTTGCCTGGAAGAGAATTGGGAAACCACGGAAAACCACTTCCAGCATGACTGAGGTGGGAATCTCTACTCAGTTGACCTCCCGAGGCTGAGTGGACCTCGTACCACTTTTCAAATTTCGTGGCAGAGCCGGGAATCGAACCCGGGCCTCCGGGGGTGGCAGCTAATCACACTAACCACTACACCACAGAGGCGGATCCATCTCCACACGGCAGGATATATTTTAAGTACTGTTGCATATGAGTACCTTCATATAGGCTATACAACGTGGTAACGTGTAGTGAAGGAGATTATTATCCGCGAAACTTTAAAAAAAGAAAAGTAGACGTATGTGAGTTTTGCTTGCAAATGCCAGATTACTCGTTCAAGCATATGAGCATACACGAATGCTGAGATAATCCGTCTGTGCATATAGTATCTGATACGCACGCAATAATAACCCGTCTTTACATTCACTGTTCCTTTGGTTCTGTAAAAGTTGCGCCGAGTAAAATTTGCGCCGTGGAGATTCCCCGCCGGGAGTAGAAGTGGTTTGACAGCTGTCTTAACCAACTGCTACCTGCGCTGCACCGCAGGGGCTTATTTCCAGGTCCAGCGAATGGTGTGAATATCTGTAGTACTGAGATTTTGAAATTAATATATATAAAATGTTATTCACTCTATGAATGTTGGTTTCTTGCACATTTAGAACACTTGCATCGTATTTATATCAGTGTGTGAAATGTGTATAACTACGTAGTTTGACTTGATTCACAAACCAAGTGTGGAAACATGGAATCAGCCTTTCAGTCTTATGAAGAATATCCACAGCCTGTTTGTAGCTAACTGACAGGGTCAGGAATAGAATGAATGAAGAATGAAATACCGCTAAAGGAAGAAAAAGCTGCCGAATGCGATGTCTGGCGTGCTTTTCCGGACAGAGATTAATGGATGGCAAATGAAATGATAGCGAATTTGTTGAACAAAGAATGACCAGTGAAAACAGAAAATAACTGTCTCACCCTACATTTCCCCGACATGCACCCCTTATGAAGTGATAGGGGTCAAGAATGAACCATAGCTACTGCCAAGGAAAGGAAATTGTGTGCCCTGGCGAAGCCTGTCGCATTCCCCGGGGTATAAAAGATTAATAAATGACAAATGAAATTGTTTCAAACAGTGACGCTGATATAAAGATGAAGAAATCAGAAATAATATTTTGAGCGCCAGCCTTGTCCAGCATAAACGCTACCTAAAGTGATCGGACATTGAACCCTCGCAGCAGTGATGGGAGACCTACGTTCCACCATCATCGTTATGAAGAAGCTTTTTTAATCTTAACAATAACTGAAGTCCGCCTCTGTGGTGTAGTGGTTAGCGTGATTAGCTGCCACCCCCGGAGGCCCGGGTTCGATTCCCGGCTCTGCCACGAAATTTGAAAAGTGGTACGAGGGCTGGAACGGGGTCCACTCAGCCTCGGGAGGTCAACTGAGTAGAGGTGGGTTCGATTCCCACCTCAGCCATCCTGGAAGTGGTTTTCCGTGGTTTCCCACTTCTCCTCCAGGCAAATGCCGGGATGGTGCCTAACTTAAGGCCACGGCCGCTTCCTTCCCTCATCCTTGCCTATCCCTTCCAATCTTCCCATCCCCCTACAAGGTCCCTGCTCACCATAGCAGGTGAGGCCGCCTGGGCGAGGTACTGGTCATACTCCCCAGTTGTATCCCCCGACCAAGAGTCTGAAGCTCCAGGACACTGCCCTTGAGGCGGTAGAGGTGGGATCCCTCGCTGAGTCCGAGGGAAAAACCGAACCTGGAGGGTAAACAGATGATGATGATGATGATGACAATAACTGAAATTTACAAAAGTATTGTAAACATTCGTAACATCGCTATAACTTTTTCAGAATATTAAATTTAACATGTATTACATTGAAATTTAAAGTTTTTCGTCGCAAATGTTCATTCGATCAGCGTTGTTTCATTTTGTCTCATTGAGACGATCTCCGTTGAATTTAAAACAGCCGCTTAAGTGTTGCCATTATTTAACAAACCAAGTTTAGCAAGTGGCTGGAAAACACTGATAAAGGGGTAAGTAGGCAGTGGACACCGTCACACTCTGAAACATGAAACTTCCCTGTGGAATTCCCAGACAAACAAGACCTCTCGCTAATGAGATCTTAGAATGATTAATGACCACGGCGCAAGTTTTACTGATTTTAACTCGGCGCAACTTTTACTCGGCGCAAGTTTTACGACACCGTTCCTTTAATCTTATATATTGAGAAGATACCCTAGTTTCGCTCAACAGTGAACGTGAGATAGCAGGATTGGTCAAATATGCCGCATTTCTAGACTTCTAAATGTCATTGCTCGTTTCCTGCGACACTAATGCGCTTTTTGCCGGCATGATATTATTTTACTATGTGTGCAGCTCTACCCTCCCAAGTGGCACCACTGGGCGAGTTGGCCGTGCGGTTAGAGGCGCGCGGCTGTGAACATGCATCCGGGAGATAGTGGGTTCGAATCCCACTGTCGGCAGCCCTGAAAATGGTTTTCCGTGGTTTCCCATTTTCACACCAGGAAAATGCTGGGGCTGTACCTTAATTAAGGCCACGGCCGCTTCCTTCCAACTCCTAGGCCTTTACTATCCCATCGTCGCCATTAGACCTATTTGTGTCGATGCGACGCAAAGCCAATAGCAAAAAAAAAAAAAAAATAAATAAATAAAAAGAAACCCAAGTGGCACCACTAACTGAAAATGCGTCATTTTGGACTAACGTTGTTTTTCTCAAAAATCCCTTAATTGTTAGTCACGATCGCTGCGCACTTGCGCTGAAATGACAAGTTTTTGTAATAACAGTAAAGATTTAGGATGACTAACGTGGAGTTTGCAGTACTTACAGATGTCATTTCTGAAGCGATTTTGAGTAAACACGTCGTACAAGCCCGAGTGTCCGGCTCTATGGCTAAATGGTTAGCGTGCTGGCCTTTGGTCACAGGGGTCCCGGGTTCGATTCCCGGCAGGGTCGGGCGTTTTAACCTTAATTGGTTAATTTCTCTGGCACGCGGGCTGGGTGTGTGTGTCGTCTTCATCACCATTTCATCCTCATCACGACGCGCAGGTCGTCAAATCAAAAGATCTGCACCTGGCGAGCCGAACATGTCCTCGGACACTCCCGGCACTGAAAGCCATACGCCATTTCATTTACAAGCCCGAGTTCTGCAGCCTGGGTGCGGCCCAGACAAAATGTTGACCACATGTCCATGTGCGGCCAGTCCTAGATGTTGAAATTTCAAAAATGGGAACATTATGTCACGAGTTATCCAAGGTTTCCCCCAACATCTAGGCAGAGTTAATGCTCCAGCAAGGCGAATTACAACTCATTTCACTCACGTCTATATTGGCTACTTTGCTACGAGCCATTCTGATAAATTTATGGATATATTTAATGGCATCCAAAGCGAAACATAAGTAAAGCTCAGAAACCAACTAGCATGTAACAAAACAATAATGGCACTACAGCAGAACTCCATCATTAGGCTACAGTTCATAAAGAGAGTTTCATTTAATTTTCTATCAGTGTGAAGGGCAAGGACATATGTTTCGCGACACCAGATGAAGGGCTCAATATTAAAAGACAAATCTTCAGAAACAATATTTTTAAGCATACCTGTAACAAGTGTTTCACACTATGGTATCGACAGCTTTAGGCTACTCATATTTAATAATGCTGTGTTACACGTTGTTACTGGCAGTCATATGTCTTTAACACGGGGAGGAACATATTATCTGAATTGGTACAATAATTCAGTTATTTCCAGACTACAACTGGCCGATTTCCTAAAACATCTGGGGCCACAATTGGACTAGAAATCAGATTCAGGGCCACACATGGTCATCCCAGGCATAGTCACTATCTTAGAGTTGAAGCGTCTACGGCCTATTAAACTATTACAGAGTTGCGTTCTTCGTCCGGGTTGGATTATGTCGTTGTGCTATCTACATACATGGGGCGTTTCGGGAGGAAAATTAAATATTTCAGGAACCAGTAGTATGGATGGTTCCAAGCACAAACGTCTTATAAAGAAGTGTATAATATGCAACTGTGTTAAAATACAGCTGTCTGTATGGTACGCATAAGAATAACCTTAAAATTACAAGAACATTAAAGAGACACAAGTGACTTATTGAAGTATTTCTTGATGCAGAAACCTTTCATAATGTACAAACAGTTCAATACAAACGATGTATTAATGCAAAAAAAACTTACCGTACGTAATGCGCAACACAAATGGGTAATCGACTTACGTCCTTTGGATTAATTCACAGTACATATTCTAAAAATCCCACCACCGACTTCAATACACTTTCCAGCTGTCTTGGCAATAATAGTACGCGTGGTTCGTCGGAGATCGTCTTGACGTCCTTTTATGACAGAACTGTCCGACTCGTTGGCTAAACGGTCAGCGTACTCGCCTTCGGTTCAGAGGGTCCCGGGTTCGATTCCAGTCCGGGTCGGGGATTTTAACCTTAATTGGTTAATTCCAATGGCACGGGGGCTGGGTGTATGTGTTGTCTTCATCATCATTTCATCCTCATCACGACGCGCAGGTCACCTACGGGTGTCAAATAAGAAAGACTTGCACCTGGCGAGCCGAACCCGTCCGGATATCCCGGCACGAAAAGTCATACGACATTTCATTTCATGACAGAACTGTGTATAATGTGAGCGACCATTTCGTTTCTTGTGTTTTATGTTTCCTCCGTAGACTTCGCTTTTCAGTCATCCCAAGGTAAACGCATCAAGTTAATGAATCTCCCCAAAACCAAACCCCATGGCACTACAGCCCTTGAAGGGCCTTGGCCTACCAAGCGACCGCTGCTCAGCCCGAAGGCCTACAGATTACGAGGTGTCGTGTGGTCAGCACGACGAATCCCCTCGGCCGTTATTCTTGGCTTTCTAGACCGGGGCCGCTATCTCACCGTCAGATAGCTCCTCAATTCTAATCACCTAGGCAGAGTGGACCTCGTACCAGCCCTCAGGTCCATGTAAAAATCCCTGACCTGGCCGGGAATCGAACCCGGGGCCTCCGGGTAAGAGGCAGGCACGCTACCCCTACACAATCAATCAATCAATCAATCAATCAACCATCAATCAATCAATCAATCAATCAATCAATCAATCAATCAATCAATCAATCAATCAATCAATCAATCAATCACTACTGATCTGCATTTAGGGCAGTCGCCCAGGTACCAGATTCCCTATCTGTTGTTTTCCTAGCCTTTTCTTAAATGATTGCAAAGACATTGGAAATGTATTGAACGTCTCCCTTGGTAAGTTATTCCAATCCCTAACTCCCCTTCCTATAAACGAATATTTGCCCCAATTTGTCCTCTTGAATTCCAACTTTATCTTCATATTGTGATCTTTCCTACTTTTAAAGACACCATCCAAACTTATTCGCGTACTGATGTCCTCCCACGCCATCTCTCCACTGACAGCTCGGAACATACCATTTAGTCGAGCAGCTCGTCTACTTTCTCCCAAGTCTTCCCAGCCCAAACTTTGCAACATTTTTGTAACGCTACTCTTTTGAGGCCACAGCACTAGTTGCAAATCGAGGATTGTGGCGACGTTTATAAAAATTCTCAGAGGCTTGCAGACTGAACGCTGAAAGGCATAACAGTCTATAATGATAATGTATGTATGTATGTACTCTTTTGTCGGAAATCGCCCAGAACAAATCGAGCTGCTTTTCTTTGGATTTTTTCCAGTTCCTGAATCAAGTAATCCTGGTAAGGATCCCATACACTGGAACCATACTCTAGTTGGGGTCTCACCAGAGACAAATATGCTCTCTCCTTTACATCCTTACTACAACTCCTAAATACACTCACAACCATGTGCAGAGATCTGTACCCTTTATTTACAATCATATTTATGTGATTACCCCAATGAAGATCATTCCTTATATTAATACCTAGGTATTTACAATGATCCCCAAAGGGAACTTTCACCCCACATCACACAACGAATCTCCCCAGGCACCCGAAATCGGTTACTAGGAGCTGTACATTAGTCGCCTTGATAAAGAATACTGTCAGGTATTCGAAAAGTTGGCAGCCTGTTTATAATGTACACAGAACAACGATATGGTTCAACCGAACGAAGAATGTATTAGAGTTACACATATTTAAAGTTGTGTGTAATAGAACCTATTCATTGTTATTTTAATCCTATGTGAAAAGATACCCCACTATCACTTTTGAAGAGAGGGTACTTACTGTTTAATGAGCCAGAAAACCTACCATGGCTCTCTCGCATTTAAGCACTCTTAAAAGCCAAACATTTGCTCCAGGATTCAATCCCTCAGCCTTGAGCATACGAGACGAGAGAGGTACCGAGGTATCATCTATCGAGTTTTC
The DNA here is from genome assembly GCF_040414725.1 of Anabrus simplex. NCBI lineage: Eukaryota > Metazoa > Arthropoda > Insecta > Orthoptera > Tettigoniidae > Anabrus > Anabrus simplex. The sequence continues at coordinate 169,343,939 of NC_090266.1, read as the reverse complement.
TGAATTTTGGGATATAGCCTATTGTTGAGGATCAAAACAAACAAACAAACAAACAAACAAACAAATTAACTATATATATATTTCTTTTTGTGCCAGCCCCACGGTCTAGGGATAGCGAGCCTACTTCTTATGCGGAGACCTTGGGTTCGATTCCCGACCAGATCAGGGATTTTTACCCGGTTCTGAGGGCTGGTTCGAGGTTCACTAAGTCTTCAGGAGAACAACTGAGGAACTAGATGACGATAAGTTAGCGACCCTGGTCTAGAAATCCAAGAAATGTGACCGAGCGGATTCGTCGTGCTGGCCATGCGTCACCTCGTAAACTGCAGGCGTACGAGGCTGAGGGCTGGTCGCTTGGTAGAGAGCTCCAAATAGAAGCTATAATTTTTGTATGTTCTAAAATAAATAAAAGCGAAAATATTTCCTTTGATAAATAATGAATCCAGATCCATGGCTAAATGGTTAGTGTGTCCAAGGGATCCTGGGTTCGATTCCCTGTCGGGTGGAGGATTTTAATAGTGATTGGTTAATTCCAGTGGCTCGGAGGCTGGGTGTATTTGCCGTCTTCGGCATTAGAATTCATCACAGGTAGGTCCCCATCCTGACAGAAGCGGAAGTCGCCTATACGGCGTCAACTCAAAAGACCTGCATCAGGCCTCTTCGGAAGCCACGCGCCATTGTCATAATGAAGAATGATGGCGTGATAGTAACTCATGGGAATCACTGTAAGTACCTAGGTGTTAATATAAGGAATGCTCTTCAATGAGGTAATCATATACACGGGATTGTAAATAAAGGTTACAGATCTCTTCATGAAGGTATTTAGAAGTTGCAGTAAGGAATTAAAGGAGAGGGAGTAAGCCTATGTCCGCCTCTGTGGTGTAGTGGTTAGCGTGATTAGCTGCCACCCCCGGAGGCCCGGGTTCGATTCCCGGCTCTCTGCCACGAAATTTGAAAAGTGGTATGAGGGCTGGAACGGGGTCCACTCAGCCTCGAGAGGTCAACTGAGTAGAGGTGGGTTCGATTCCCACCTCAGCCATCCTGGAAGTGGTTTTCCGTGGTTTCCCACTTCTCCTCCAGGCGAATGCCGGGATGGTACCTAACATAAGGCCACGGCCGCTTCCTTCCCTCTTCCTTGCCTATCCCTTCCAATATTCCCATCCCTCCACAAGGCCCGTGTTCAGCATAGCAGGTGAGGCCGCCTGGGCGAGGTACTGGTCATTCTCCCCAGTTGTATTCCCGACCAAGAGTCTGAAGCTCCAGGACACTGCCCTTGAGGCGGTAGAGGTGGGATCCCTCGCTGTGTCCGAGGGAAAAGCCGACCCTGGAGAGTAAACAGATGATGATGATGATGAGTAGGCCTATACCGGGCGAGTTGGCCGTGCGTGTAGAGGCGCGCGGCTGTGAGCTTGCATCCGGGAGATAGTAGGTTCGAATCCCACTATCGGCAGCCCTGAAGATGGTTTTCCGTGGTTTCCCATTTTCACACCAGGCAAATGCTGGGGCTGTACCTTAATTAAGGCCACGGCCGCTTCCTTCCAACTTCTAGGCCTTTCCTATCCCATCGTCGCCATAAGACCTATCTGTGTCGGTGCGACGTAAGTTAGAGCATAGTTCCAGTGTATGGGACCCACACCACAATTACTTGATTTGAGGACTGGAAAAGGTGCCAAAAAAAGGGTGATTTCCAACAAAAGAGTAGTCACGAAAATGTTGAAAACTTTAGTCTGGTAAGTTTTGGGAGCATGGAGACGACCTGCTCGACTAAGCGGGATGTTCCGAGCTGTCAGATGAGATGTGGCGTGAAATGACATTAGTAGACGAATAGGCTTGAGTGGAGTAGGAAAGTTCATAATGTTACGTGTTCAAGTGATCGTCATCCCTGTCGTAGTCCCCTTCGGTGTTTACTGGAAGTGGTGAGTGAGTAAGATTGGTGACATCCCAGCTGGCCGGGTGGGCATGGCCGGCCTCTCCTTGTACCGTGCTCTTCGACTGGTTTCCCCGTGGTCCTTCTCGAAGGCGGAACGAGAATGCTCCTTTTCTAGCTGCATCACAAATATTTCAGTCTTCATCAGCAGGGATATAAAAAGGGGCTAGCCGCTAACAAGGGAGCTGGAGTTGGACAGCAGTAGTGCTGGCTGTCGTCGGAGTTGTTGTGTAGTAGCTGTTCAGTGGTCGGTGTTGGTGGTGTTGTGAGTAGTGAGCGTTGTCGCAGTGTTCTTAGAGGAGTGCTGGTTAGCACTGCCGACGTTGTTTAGTTATCGATATTGAGTAGTTCACTGCGCGGAGCAGTCACGTTAACTGTGAGTTAAACAATTAAAATTCGGTACATTGATGGAATCTTGTGAGACTGATGTAGTGTTCGGAATGGAATCGTGGTTGAGAGAAGGGGTGGGTAATAGTGAAGTATTTCCAGAAGGGTATACAGTCTATCGTAGAGACCGAGGGGATAAAATGGGAGGGGGGTGTTTATTCTGGTGAAGGGAACTTATTGTTCACATGAATGGTTTACTGATGAAAGGGATGAAATATTAGGGATAAAATTAGTTTGTGATAATGTGAGGTAGGTGGGAATTATAGGAACATAGAGGCTTGGAAGAGAGGAAAGAGACATGGAAATATTTGAGAAAATAATAGATTATACTCATAAAAACAATAATAATGATATGGTAATAATTGGAGGAGATCTAAACTTGCCTGAAGTTGAATGGAATGGAGCTGCAAGTGAAGCCCATGAACAGAAACTGGCAAACACGTTAATTTGGGAGGGAGGATTTACACAAGTAGTACAAGAACCGACTTGTCTCAATAACTTGCTAGATGTATTCTTGGTTAAACCATGGGAAATTGTTGATAAAACTGAGGTAATTGAAGGATTAGGTGACCATAAGGCTGTAATAATGGATGTAGGACTCGTGCCAAAAATGCTTAATAAGAGGGTCACACAAGACAAGAAATTATACAGAAAAACTAAAGTTGATGAATTTGGGACTTACCTTAAATCACAATTCAGTTGTTGTATAAGTAAAGGGAGTAATGTGGATACACTTTGGGCTAAATTTAAAGGAATCATTTGGGAAGGAGAGAAGAGATTTTTACCTGTTAAGAAGGGTAAAATAACCTCAGACACTGTTTATCATACAAGGGAAATAATAAAATTAAAAAGAAAGTGTAGAATAGTAAACAGGATTTTTTTTTTGCAAGTTGCTTTACGTCGCACCGACACAGATAGGTCTTATGGCGACGATGGGATAGGGAAGGTCTAGGAGTGGGAGGGAAGCGGCCGTGGCCTTAATTAAGGTACAGCCCCAGCATTTGCCTGGTGTGAAAATGGGAAACCACGGAAAACAATTTTCAGGGCTGCCGACAGTGGGGTTCGAACCTACTATCTCCCGAATACTGGATACCGGCCGCACTTAACAGGAAAATCAAAGAGAGTAAGCAGAATAGAGAAACTAGAAAACAGCTAATGAGGGAACTGAATAGAGTGAAAAAGGAAGCAAAAGAAAATTATATGAATGACATAGTTCAAGAGGGTGATGACCACAAAGGGAAATGGAAAAAGCTGTATTCATACAGTAGGAATCAAAAAGGAAGAGGAATCCAAATTCCTACTATGGTGGGAGAAGGGGGTGAACACTATTTAACAGATACTGAGAAGGCAAATCTATTTAGTAGGGAATTCAGAGATTCAGTAGAAGATTGTCAGAGGTTGGAAACCGTAACAGAAGATAGAGAGGGAGAGACACATAGGGAAACAAGAAGCTTCTCATTCACAAATATATTTTTAGAGAAATCCAACTGCTTCAGCAAGGAAAAGCAGCGGGAAGTGATCAAATTACTGGGGAGGTATTAAAGACAATGGGGTGGTACATAGTGCCTTATTTAAAATTTCTCTTTGACTATGACATAAATAATAGTGTAATACCAATGGAATGGAAGGAATCTATAATAATACCAATTTATAATGGAAAGGGTGATAAAAGGAAACCAGAGAACTACAGACCAGTCAGCCTGACCAGTATAGTTTGTAAAATACTGGAGAGTTTAATAGCAAAGTACATCAGAGGGATACGTGATGATAAAAATTGGTTCATGAGGAACCAGTATGGATTTAGAAAGAAATTTTCTTGTGAGGCACAACTGGTGGGATTTCAGCAGGACATATCAGATCAGTTGGATTCAGGAGGGCAATTGGATTGCATAGCCATAGATCTTTCCAAAGCCTTTGATAGAGTGGAACATGGAATATTATTAAAGAAATTGGAGGGAATAGAATTGGACGTAAGGGTTATACGTTGGATAAGAACATTTCTAAATTCAAGGGTTCAGAAAGTCAAAGTAGGAAATAATATACCACAGGAAGCGAAAGTTTGGAAGGGAATTGCACAGGGTTACTTTTCTTAATATATGCAAATGATTTAGGGAACAATATAACATCAGAAATAAGATTGTATGCAGATGACATAATTGTTTATAGGGAAATTAATAACATTGAGGATTGTTCAGAATTACAAAGGGACCTTGAGAGTATCCAACAATGGATTGAAGAAAATAATATGAAGGTTAATGGAGGCAAATCAACTGTTACAACATTTACAAACAGGAGCTTTAAAATTGAATTTGATTATACTTTGGATGAGGTACTTAAACCAAAAGATGGCAAGTGCAAATACTTAGGTGTGAGATTTGAATGTAATTTGCACTGGAAGGGTCATGTGGAGACATTGTTGGGAAAGCATACAGATCGTTACATGTCATAATGAGGCTACTTAAAGGATGCAACAAAGCATTAAAAGAAAAAATTTACTTAAGTATGGTTCGTCCATTATTGGAATATGCAAACAGTGTTTGGGATCCTCACCAAGAATAATTATTAAAATAAATAGATAGTGTGCAGAGGAAAGCAGCAAGATTTGTAACAGGAGATTTCAGGAGAAAAAGTAGTGTATCAGAAATGTTACAGAAACTTGGGTGGGAACTTTAAGTAAGAGAAGGGAGAAAACTAGACGTATAGGATTTTATAGAGCCTATACAGGAGACGAAGCATGGAGAGAAATCCGTGAGAGGCTTCAGTTGGAAATAATTATATTGGCAGGGCTGATCACAAGTATAAAATTAGAAGGAATTTTAGCAGAAGCGATTGGGGTAAATTTTCATTCATTGGGAAGGGCGTGAAGGAGTGGAACAGTTTACCAGGGGTAGGGTTTGATCCTTTTCCAAAATCTGTACAGATATTCAGGAAGAGAATAAACAGCAACAGATAAAATAAATGAAATGTTAGAGGGCATTCGACCAGTGCAGGATATTGTAAATAAAAAATGTGTGTGATTAAATAAATTCCATCCCCTGGTCTATGGAGTTTGGACAGCCGAAGTAGGGGACTGCCTGTACGGGTGAAGTACAGTGGGGTCTTCGAGGGCTCTGGGACCGCTACGGTAGCTGTGAAGGCCCTTCAGGAACTCTGAAAAGTGGTGGCAAAAGGGGGCTCTGGTTAAGACGCAGCATGTCGTTATTCTACTTAGGTTCCAAAACGGTAAAAAAAAATTAAAAAATAAATAAATACAATGTTAATTTTAATCTTATACCAGTTGTATAGTATTATTAGAAGTAATTTCACATACTTTATATGAGTTGACTATGTTTGTAAGTGTAGGAGATATTATAAGTAGAATTTTGTAAATAATACAAATTGATTAATGATGAGGTGTGTGTTTAATAAAAAAAAATGTTAGCATAAATTGTATAATATTGTATTCTAGGAAAATTTTCTTCTTCTCTTGTTAATTTTAAATTTAGTGCTGGGCAATAGTGTATTTTAGTGTACCATTTACCACTGAGGTAGACACCTCATTTGCAAATAAAGAGATTTTGATTTGATTTAATTCAGTTGACTGTCTTGATTGTGTGAGTTACTGGACTGTTCTGCAGGAGAGCCAAGGAACAGTCGTCGTGCGTCGTGATTCCTAACAGACTGTGTGTTCGGACCTGTCTGCGTGCAGCTGTTGTTTAAAGTGACTGATCTTGCGAAGCAAAGTGAAAGTGAGGCCCGTCAGTCAGGATTATCACCCACCCAGGTAATACCAGGAATGCTGACTACCTGCTGTGAGGAGGACAGAGACTTTGTAAATAGCCGCTAATTAGGGAACGATTGTTATCCATTCTCAAATATATATGTACTAACTTGTTCACCATGAATTAAATTAGATCGGTGAAACAGACAGTGATTCATTCGTGCCAATGATATGAAAATAAGGTTGGAATTCAAGAGGGCAAATTATGTCAAATACTCATTTATAGGAAGAGGAATTAGGGATTGGAAGTAATTTAACAAATTTCAACTTCTTTGATATCACTTAGGAAAATACTACGTAAACAAACGATTAGGAATCTGCCACCTGGGTGACAGCCCTAAATGCATATCAGTGGTGATTATGAAACACATAGTTTAGACATGGTTCCCAATGAAATTTATGACCAAGACACCTGGATGTTTTGAAACAGTCGTCAATATATCGCATTCAGCCGACTGCTTTTTTAAAAGGAGGGTGAATTAGAGAGGAGATCGAAATGAAACCTTCATGCCGTTTTCACTTCCTCAGACTGCCTCCACAAGAGTGGTTTTGTCCGTTCTTCCCCTTCACTGAATCGTAGCGAATTTTTGTACAAATATAGGGAGTGAAATTGTTCTTTCCGAGTAACGTTTCTTTAACGAATTAAATTGTCTATAACAACCCCAGTGTGCAGATGTATATATGGCTGTATGACGGCGCCAAAACAAATATTTCTTCCACCTGATATACTGTACATTGTTAACCACTGATTGATGGCGATCACATAAAATTGCATAAGAGAGTCCAGTTTTCTACTTACTGAACCTTATAGTCCTACGTTTCTTGTGAAGGTCAGCAGACTGTGTGAATTTAATGAGCACTTTATATTTCGTGAGGGTTCTCCTTCTTCTTCTTCTTAGCGCTTTTTGCCCATTTATTTGGGTCGGCACTTGATGTAGATTTTCCCAGTTTTACAGCCGGATGCTCTTCCTGACGCCAACCATATGTGGAATGATGTATTCACTACCAAAGTTTCTGTGGTGGTTGGTAGTGTGGTGTGTTGTATGCACTGTAGATGGAGAGATTGTGTATTATGAAGAACATAAATACCCAGTGCCCGCACTGTAGGAATTAACCAAACGCTGTTAAAATCCTCAGTGTGGCCGGAAGTCGAACCCGGGCTGCTCTGAAACGAAGGCTAGTACGTTGACCATTCAGCCAAGGAGGCGAATCATGAGGGTACTTCGCTCGAATAAATGTAATCGGTAACCACGACTAAAATATATTTCATTCAATGCCAGCTTCGTGGTATAAGGGCAGCGTGTCTCCCTCTTATCCGAAGGTCCCGAGATCGATTCCCGATTAGTCCAAGGGGTCCAGTGAATGGGGGTTCACTCAGCCTCGTGAGTTCAACTGAGGATCTGTGTGATACGAGAGACGGTGAACTCAGTCAAAAAAAGCCAAGCAAAACGGCTCTTTGGCTGGAATTGTCAACGTTGTGGCCTTTGATTCATATCCATCTTCATTTGCACACAATGCGTCGCATTACCAAATACAATAGAAACACGCAATAGTGAATAAATCCCTCCACATAACGTTGGCGTCAGGAAGGACATCCAGACGTAAAACTGGACCTAATGCACATTAGTGCCGACTCTAAGTAGTTCGAAAAAGGACCAGAAGAGAAGAAGAAGAAAAAGATGATTATTATTATTATTATGATTGTGATTATGAAGTTTGTTAAAGATATGTGAATTCTACTTGAAGAATTGTGCTCTTGGGTGTTATGAGGTACCATATAAACATTCTTCTTCTGTTAGGTTAAAAAAAGAAACTTCTCTTGTCAGTGCAAGTCTCCTGTGCAAGTTTCTAGCTCTTTTCGCTGTCAACTTCATATTGTTTTTTGTGAGCAAGCTCTATTGGGATGAGTGCCAGTTACGTAAAGGCAGAAGAAATTCTCGTTGTGTCAGCTCAAGACTGTCAGGGGTTTCACAAATACAGATATTCACATCGAGCATGCGAACTATTTTCTCTTGGGACTTCCTCACTCACATTACAAAACTCACTCTTCGACTCCTCCGAATTCTAATTCCGGATGGCCACTTTGGCAAAAGAAATATTCCCTGTCTCTGATTTCACTAAACCACTGGGACGTACAGTTATAATGGAGAGCTGAGGGGCGTGACGTCGAATTTTTAATCCTGATCTTGACAACTGGCACTTGTGCTTTATGCTATGGATAGACCTGCTCTTAAAGAAATTTACGGAAAAGTCAGGGATGTTTGGTGAAATGGGTGTTATTTTTTACCGCTGGCTTTATGTCGCACCGACACAGATAGGTCTTATGGAGACAATTCGATAGGAAAGGGCTAGGAGTGGAAACGAAACGGCCGTAGCCTTAATTAAGGTGCAGCCCCAACACTTGCTTGTTGTGAAAATAGGAAACCACGTAAAACCAGCTTCAGGGCTGCCGACAATTGGGTTCAAACCCACTATTTCCCGAATACAATCTCATCTTTTAGCGCTATCATTATAGAATTATCATTTCTTCAACTTATTTAAATCTATACATTTTCTTAATATTAAGTTCTGGAATCCTGTACATCTAATCAGAGCGTACAGATACAAATTATAATTTTATTTATACAGTTGAAAGTAGGCTGAGTGGCCGCGCGTTTTAACGCGCTACGGCTATGGAGCCAAGCTCTGCATTCGTGAAACACGTGGGTTCGAACCCCACCGTCGGCTGCTCTCAGAATGGTTTTGTGTGGTTTAATATTTTCACTTCCAGACATATGCCGGACAGTTCCTATCTATAGGCCAGAGCTGAGTCCTCCCACCCCCTTACCCAAATTCATTCACCATAACGGATTTCATCTTCATTAGCTCCTCAACTGAGGTTGGTGTCAGGAAGGGCATCCGTCCGTAGAAACATGCCGTATAAATTAATGTCATCTCATCCCCGACCAGGTATCAAGAAACGAGACTAAGGGGTAGACATACAGATAGATGAAAGTAGGCTAATTGTATTTTGAGCAGCTGCTTACTTTACGCGTCAGTATGAATGTTTGAACAATTTGAGCATTATTTAAGCAGTAATTTATTAGTGTCCCCTATTCTATAAGAAAGTGAAAGTTAACTGCTAAGTTTGAAATGAGCTATAATTGCTTAGAAAAGAGTAGCACTGTCGAAGAAGCAAAGTGTTACACCAAAATCCTTTGCTTTGAAATTGGAAAGTGTAAAATTCAACGGTTGTAATACGCCCATCATTTGTCCTACTTCTTAAAACACATTTAACCGCCTTTACACCCACAACCATCTGGTAACTCTAAATAAAAGGTTCGTTTGAATCCTGTTTAATCTCTCTCAGTCCCGGTATTAATGCATCAGTCTCAAACGATAAGAAAAAAATGAAATGGCGTATGGCTTTTAGTGCCGGGAGTGTCCGAGGACATGTTCGGCTCGCCAGGTGCAGATCTTTTCATTTGACTCCCGTAGGCGACCTGCACGTCGTGATGAGGATGAAATGATGATGAAGACGACACATATACCCAGTCCCCGTGCCTGCGAAATTAACCAATGATGGTTAAAATTCCCGACCCTGCGGAAATCGAACCCGGGACCCCTGTGGCCAAAGGCCAGCACGCTAACCATTTAGCCATGGAGCCGGACTCAAACGGTAAATATAAGTAATTAAGTGAGTTTCATCACACGATTCGTAAGAATCCTAGTATGTAGTTTCGCCAGTTACTTGAGGGATGTCTTCCTGTACCAGTTCTTCAGTGGTGAATTCCCTCACAGCGACCTGACTGTATGTCGCTGATAACAGTGATCGCAAATGGGACAGTGCTTCGCCCGTCAATAATAAATTAGTATTGTACAGTATTCTACCTGAGTGATCGCAAATGGCACTGATCGCAAATGGGACGACACCTTTCAGATTCGTAGTCATCCAAATGAACAGTTAAACCTCCTCAAGCGTATAATTCACGAAATAGAAGTTCTCACTCCGCAGAGATATGTCTGAAACTAGAGCTACAATTGGGTGTAAAATATATATAAAAGAGAATCCATTATAATACAGAATTTGTTTCATTGCAGGAGAGTTAGCCTGAGGGGCTCAGACGGCAGAAGCGCTGCTCTTCTGAGCTTAAATTGGCGGGTTCGAACCCGGTTCAGTCCGCTGGTATTTGAAGGTGCCAGTTTCACGTCTGTAGCTTTACATGTATATAAAATAACTCATGCGGGACAAATCCGGCACCTTGGCCTCTCCGAAAACCGTAAAAGTATTTAGTGGAACACAAAACCGGTAACGTTATTTCACTGTCGGAAACCCGACCTCATTTGTGCAACCGTTCAGTATTTTCTTCCTGTTCCTAAGTTAATGGATTCAATCCCGGCTGTTTTCAGCTTACGGGACGTTAAAGAACTACAGCGGGATAAAATGAGCATCTCCAAAAATCTTTGACAATTGAGAGGACGATAAATTATTAATGACCATTTCTGGAAAATGCAGAAACAAGCAATTAAAGTTTTACATGTCTGTTGACATTATTAAAATACAAATTTTACGTGACTAATGACATCGTGATCATGACCAGTCATACGTGGCTGTTAACATCGTGATCATGACCAGTTATACGTGGCTGCTAAAATCGTGATCATGACCAGTCATACGTGGCTGTTAACATCGTGATCATGACCTGTTGTACGTGGCTGTTAACATCGTGATCATGAACAGTCATATGTAGCTGTTAACGTCCTGATCATGACCAGTCATACGTGGCTGCTAACATCGTGATCATGACCAGTCATACGTGGCTGTTAACATCGTGATCATGAACAGTCATATGTAGCTGTTAACGTCCTGATCATGACCAGTTATACGTGGCTGCTAACATCGTGATCATGACCAGTCATACGTGGCTGTTAACATCGTGATCATGACCAGTCATACGTGGCTGTTAACATCGTGATCATGACCAGTCATACGTGGCTGTTAACATCGTGATCATGACCAGTCATACGTGGCTGTTAACATCGTGATCATGACCAGTGATACGTGGCTGTTAACATCCTGATCATGACCAGTCATACGTGGCTGTTAACATCGTGATCATGACCAGTTATACGTGGCTGCTAAAATCGTGGTCATGACCAGTCATACGTGGCTGTTAACATCGTGATCATGACCTGTTATACGTGGCTGTTAACATCCTGATCATGACCAGTCATACGTGGCTGTTAACATCGTGATCATGACCAGTCATGCGTGGCTGTTAACATCGTGATCATGACCAGTCATACGTGGCTGCTAACATCCTGATCATGACCAGTCATACGTGGCTGTTAACATCGTGATCATGACCAGTTATACGTGGCTGCTAACATCGTGATCATGATCAGTCATACGTGGCTGTTAACATCCTGATCATGACCAGTCATACGTGGCTGTTAACATCCTGATCATGACCAGTTATACGTGGCTGCTAACATCCTGATCATGACCAGTCATACGTGGCTGTTAACATCGTGATCATGACCTGTTATACGTGGCTGTTAACATCGTGATCATGACCAGTCATACGTGGCTGTTAACATCGTGATCATGACCAGTCATACGTGGCTGTTAACATCGTGATCATGACCAGTCATACGTGGCTGTGAACATCGTGATTATGACCAGTCATACGTGGCTGCTAACATCGTGATCATGACCAGTCATACGTGGCTGCTAACATCGTGATCACGACCAGTGATACGTGGCTGCTAACATCATGATTATGACCAGTCATACATGGCTGTTAACATCGTGGTCCTGACCAGTTTTACATGGCTGTTAACATCGTGATCATGACCAGTCATACGTGGCTGTGAACATCGTGATTATGACCAGTCATACGTGGCTGTTAACATCGTGATCATGACCAGTCATACGTGGCTGTGAACATCGTGATTATGACCAGTCATACGTGGCTGTTAACATCGTGATCATGACCTGTTATACGTGGCTGTGAACATCGTGATCATGACCAGTCATACGTGGCTGTTAACATCGTGGTAGCGGGTTGCTTGTTTTCTGAAATATTTGTTGTTACAAGCACAAATTTCTGTATTGTAATTATTATTGAATATCGACGAAAATGTTATAAATTGGCGTAGCTCTAGATCAGAGCCTCTCAAATGCCCAAAATCTCACGCGTGCAAACTGCGGCGCAGAGTTCCTGTGCGCAGTGCATCGGTCCCGCTCGGTTCGGCTCGGACCAACGCTTCGTCTCTGGGCTACTCGGCTAAGCTCGGCTCAACTCGGCTCGGATTTGGAACGCTACGGAACAGGTGAGGAAGAGGGAGACAGGGGGAGCGAGCGAGACAGGCGTGGGGAAAGAGAGAGACAGCGCTATTGCTCCAAATCGAGGAGTGAGGGTCTGCACTCTGGTCAACCAAGCGAAGTCGTCTTTTGCACCGTGCACAGTGCATGCACCGGGCGCATGTACCCTAAGAGGCCCTGCTCTAGATATACCGCGACCAGTATACAATATATATGTTCGGTTTTCAACACTTTTTTTTGTATTTTTTATATTTACCACCTCATTGTGCTGACTTTTGAAGTGGTAGAAACAAATTTCGACTTCTTCTTTAACTCAAGAAAACACCTGTGTTATTGGTATTTAGAAGCACTTCATTGCACGATTTGTTCTTGGTGATTTCCAATAGAAGAGTAGTGTTACGAGAATATTGCAAACCTTGGGCTGGGTAGACTTGGGAGTAAGGAGAGGAGCTGTTCAGTTAAGCAGTATGTTCCGAGCTGTCAGTGGAGAGATGGAGTGAAAAGACAGTAGTAGACGAATAATCCTGAGTGGAGCTTTTAAAAGTAGGAAAGATCATATTATGAAGATAAACATAGAATTCAAGGGGACAGATTGAGGCAAATATTCATTTATAGGACGAGGAATAAGGAAATAGAATCATTTATCAAGGGAAATGTGCCATAAATTTCCAAGTTCTTCGAAAACCTTTAAGAAAATGGTAGATAAATAACTGATAGGGTATCTGCCACCTGGGTGGCAACCCTAAGTGCAGATCATTGATGACTGATTGATTGCGAGAGGCTTATGTTGGTGCTTTCGCCGGTGCGAAAATTAACGCCTGCGGGATAAAATTCCGCCACTGCTGTGTTTCTGAAGACCGCTGTAATTTGTTGGAACGTTAATATCCTCCCCTGTCCTCGTTCAAGGAACCCCGGGCTTGATTCCCGGCCGAGTCTGGGATTTTAACTTTGAAATGGCGTATGGCTTTTAGTGCCGGGAGTGTCCGAGGACAAGTTCGGCTCGCCAAGTGCAGGTCTTTTGATTTGACACCCGTAGGTGACCTGCGCGTCGTGATGAGGATGAAATGATGATGAAGACGACGCATACACCCAGCCCCAGTGCCAGCGAAATTAACCAATTAAGGTTAAAATTCCCGACCCTGCCGGGAATCGAACCCGGGACCCTCGTGACCAAAGGCCAGCACGCTAACCATTTAGCCATGGAGCCGGACATTTTAACTTTAATTTTTTATTTCCACTCGCTCAGGGTCTGGTTGTGTGTGTTAGCCTTAAATAGAGAATAAAAGAAAAACAAGGAAAGAATGAGAAAAATGAGAAACCATCAGTAATGAAGAAAGTAGCTTATATTTTAAAGAAATTAAAAACGAAGCGCTGGAAGCGGCACTTCCACCCATATTTTAGAAGATACAAGATGTATTTTACTTGCTTCGGATACCAATTAATATTTAGAAAGGTATGTGTAAACGCTCACTGTGTCAAAATTCAGATCGCTGTAAAACGATGTTACTTCTATCACAGCATAGAAACTAGTGACTTCCACTCATGGAATACTGGTCATCGGGACGGGGTGAGATCTGCAGAATCTCTGCCTTTTGGAAGGAGCGGCTGGAAAAATAGACATGTGGAAATATTTGTGGTAGAAAACAATATTTTATTTATTTACTCATGTATTTTGTGTGTGGCATTGTTAAGAAGAACAATAATTATAACAATATTGTTTGCTTTACGTTCCACTAACTATTGTTACGGTTTTCGGAGACGCCGAGGTGCCGATATTTAGTCCCGCAACAGTTATTTTACGTGCCAGTAAATCTACAGTAAATCTACTGACACGAGGCTGACGTATTTAAATAATAAGTATACTTGTGTCATAGTGATTCCCGTATTATGTCCATATGCTAGTATTAAGTCGATGAAAGCGGTATTTTCTCATTAAGTTGTTGACGATTAGCAAAAAATGTGAAATCCACAGGAATTCCATCTAAAGTTAGGCCTGCACCAACTTGAGCTCAGAAGGAGAAGGACTCATCTACTGCCTGATCTGCTCAGCCCGTCCGGTCCACGTAAATTACGAACAACGTCCAATTTGAAAATGTATCTTGTTACAATTCTTTAACCAATACAAACCAAACCAAATCTCATGGGGCAAGAGCCCCGAAGGGCCTTGGCCTACCAAGCGACTGCTGCTCAGCCCGAAGGCATGCAGATTACAAGGTGTTGTGTGGTCCGCAAGACGAATCCTCTCGGCCGTTATTCTTGGCTTTCTACACCGAGGCTTCTAGCTCATCAGTTGTAATCACGTAGGCTGAGTGGACCTTGAACCAGCCTTCATATCCAGGTAAAAATCTCAGAATTGACCGGGAATCCAACCCGGAGTCTCCGGGTAAGAGACAGGTACGTTACACCTACACCACGGGGCTGGCTAATCGTTGCAGAGCTGACGTCAGTTTAAAATAAACAGGATGTTAATTTGTAGAGAGGAATTTAATTACATAGCATTCAGAAATGTTTCAAGTTATCATAGAACAAACAGGTTACATGTGTAATTCCTCGATGGGAATATCCTCATGGGTGACTAAAGCATTTGTAAATCCGTGAGCTGTGTGTCTTGCACATTCCGGATCACTCCAAATGCTTATTTGGTTGACCGTACATGAGTACTTGGCCCACGAGATTTGAATCCGCTGAAGGATCACCTCGTGCCAGGAAGGGCCTATGGTTTAAACTCCGGGCAAACACTCTAGATGTCGCCGGGTGGCTTTAGTGATCCCGAAAATAACCGGCATAAAATGTAGAAAGTTTGTGTACATCCTGAGCCCAGTGTTATAGTCGTATGTGATGCCACTCTGTGTGGAGGGATGGATGAACCCCTTCAGACCCACCATGCTTAATTATGCACATCGATTTCGAAGCTTGCATTTGGCTGTAGAAATCATTTAGAGACCACAGGATGTGTTGTGCACAATTCTGCATATCAGATAGACCAGTTTTTTGTACTAACGCATTCGTCTAGACAAGGTCTGTCCAACATGAGGCTCCCCCCAAACGCAGATTCAATTGGACCAACATTAACCGTAGCTGAAAGTTTAGGATGATTTCTGAACATGAAAGTAATGGTTAAACTGACATTCCTACAATTCTGATTCAGTTTTTGTCTTCTTAGCTTTAGCAGTACTCATTCTAAAGATCACAGATCTTTTATTTCAGAATATTCTCTCAGGTGCTTTGTGCTTTTGAAGTACAAGTGTATTGTGACAGTTTTGTACATTATAATGCCTGCTTTCTGTTCATTGCTAGGCGTTGTAGAGAAAGACTGGGGGATGAAGTGAATATGCTGACATTTATTTCCCAGTTCGAACACCCTTCAGAATACTATCGCATTGTGAATGTTTCATGAATCGTTCCTTCTCAACATTCTTACACCCCAACTTGGCAGGTTCGATCCTGGCTCAGTCCGGTGGTATTTGAAGGTGCTCAAATACGACAGCCTCGTGTCGGTAGATTTACAGACACGTTAAAGAACTCCTGCGGGACTAAATTCCGGCACCTCGGCGTCTCCGAGGACCATAAAAGTAGTTATTGGGACGTAAATCAAATAACATTATTATTATTATTACAACATTATTACAAAGCATCTGCTGTTCACGGCCGTGGAACAGTGTCACTGAATCCTCAGTTGAATTTGGATTGTATCGCAGCAAGAAGCAGCGTGGTATTTATAAATACGTGCATTTAATTTGCCCTTCTTTAAATTTAGATTTAAACTTTATATTCAGTGAAGAAATGAACTTTATTTATATTGACTGCGAAAAGTATACATCAGATATTATTTCGCATTATTATTTTATACAGTGATTCTGATCATGACCTGCAGTTTTAATGGTGACTGTGAGGAGCAATACTGTTCCTTAACTTGAGCGAACATGCTATGCCAGATTTCACAGTAAATACGTAAGTACGATATCATCATCATCATACCGAGCTCGAAAGCTGCAGTCGCTTAAGTACGGCCAGTATCTAGTATTCGGGAGATAGTAGGTTCGAACCCCACTGTCGGCAGCCCTGAAAATTGTTTTCCGTGGTTTCCCATTTTCACACCAGGCAAATGCTGGGGCTGTACCTTAATTAAGGCCACGGCCGCTTCCTTCCCACTCCTAGCTCTTTCCTGCCCCATCGTCGCCATAAGACCTATCTGTGTCGGTGCGACGTAAAGCAACTAGCAAAAAAAAAAGCATCATCATCATCATCTGTTTACCCTCCAGGGTCGGTTTTTCCCTCGGACACAGCGAGGGATCCCACCTCTACTGCCTCAAGGGCAGTGTCCTAGAGCTTCAGACTCTTGGTCGGGGATACAACTGGGGAGAATGACCAGTACCTCGCCCAGGCGGCCTCTCCTGCTATGCTGAACAGGGGCCTTGTGAAGTACGATATGCTTAAAAATATTTAGTCAATATTGGGCTACAAGTTTCCATAATTATATTATTATTATTATTATTATTATTATTATTATTATTATTATTATTATTATTATTATTATTATTATTATTATTATTATTATTATTATTATTATTATTATTAACAAACGACCCCCGCGCCTCCACAGCCAAGAGTCAGATGCGCCCCAGTACATGAAAAGGTTGGACCGCCCTGGTCTAGTCTGTATGACACAGAACCACAAAAAGAAGACATATCTGACCACCATTGAATTTGTTGAGATGTAGGCCTATATATTTTTTAACAATTTGTTTACTTCACTCCGACACTCCGTCTTATGGTGACGATGGGATGGGAAAGGCCTACGAATGGGAAGGAAGCGTCCCTAGCCTTAAGTAAGGTAAAGCCCCAGCATTTGCCTAGTGTGAAAATGGGAAACCACCGAGCTCGATAGCTGCAGTCGCTTAAGTGCGGCCAGTATCCAGTATTCGGGAGATAGTAGGTTCGAATCCCACTGTCGGCAGTCCTGAAAATGGTTTTCCGTGGTTTCCCATTTTCACACCAGGCAAATGACCATAAGACATATCTGTGTCGGTGCGACGTAAAGCAACTAGCAAAAAAATGGGAAACCACGGAAAACCATCTTCAGGGCTGCCGACAGTGGGGTTCGAACCCACTATCTCCCGGATGCAAGCTTACAGCTGCGCGCTCTAACCGCACGGCCAACTCGCCCGGTCTTGTTGAGATAAGGGTACACATTTTGTTTATTTTTTAACCTATGAAACCCTATAGTTTGGTGTTACTGTTAGGCAGAATGGTGCATTGTGTCTAAATGAATGAATGAATGAATGAATGAATGAATGTGGCGCCATCGAGGTCTTCAATTTAGTCGGTCACGGGTTCCATTCCTGGCCGAGTTGGGGATTTTAGCCGCGTTTGAATCGGGAATTGGTTGTTTGTGTTTGTCCCAATAGCCAAACACATTTACACACAACACAACACAGTACGCTACCGACTTCAGCAGAAATATGCAATAGTGAATACATCTTCCCCTCATCCGCACATAAAGCTGGCGTCGGGAAGGGTTTTCGGCCGTGAAACAGGGCCAGATCCGCATGTTCGCTCCCGTTGCCACACCGGGTTGTGGGAAAAGCTGCAGAGGAATAATAAAAACATTCCTGGTGCACTCCTGTTCAGGAGTTACAAATATTAAGATCTAACTCACAACTCGAATGGGATGACGCATAAAGTAGCACGTGACACCTTCCAGCTGCAGTACTTGGACTGAGAGGTTTCAATCGTCGGAATTCATCCTAAGAGCTGCCAGCTGGTAAGGCTGTTGGCCCAGCACATGCTCAACCCGGTGAAGCGTCTGCACTTATTTTTAAAGCAGTAACTTTCGTTCGTGTTTGTGCACTGCAGCATGCAACTGAAGAGCGCAATTGTCTCGTTTCTTGGAATAGCTGGTCACAAGGTGTGAACTGATGACCCATTCGTAAATGAGACGCAGAATCGTCTAAGAAAGCTTGGAGCTATTGGCAGTAGATTTAACGACTTCAACGCTGTAATGCAGGTTAAACTTCACTGTACTGATGTCAAGAAAGGAATAATTTTCGTTTCTACTGCCTTCGTTTAAGAACCAGAAACGTCATAATTATGTGAGTTCGTACATTTTGTATGATAGTTAATACTTCTACTGAAAATTTGCCTGGAAGTGAAAATGGGAAATCGCAGAAAACCATTCCCAGGAGAGCCGAGAATGGGATTACAAAATAATAATAATAATAATAATAATAATAATAATAATAATAATAATAATATAACTAATTAAGTTATTGGCTTTAGGTTCCACTTACTGCTTTTACGGTTTTCGGAGACGTCGACGGGCCGGAATTTAGTCCCGCAGCAGTTCATGTACGTGCCAGTAAAGCTACTGAAATAACACTGACGTATTTGAGCACCTTCAAATACCACCGGACTGAACCAGGATCGAACCTGCTAAGTTGAGGCCAGCGCCTCAACCGTCTGAGTCATTCAGCCCGGCAATAATAATAATACCGGTAATAATAATGCCCGCCTCTGTGGTGTAGTGATTAGTGTGATTAGCTGCCACCCCCCAGTGGGCCGGGTTCGATTCACGGCTCTGTCACGAAATTTGAAAAGTGGTACGAGGGCTGGAATGGGGTCCGCTCAACCTCGCGAGGTTAACTGAGTGGAGAGGGGTTCGAATCCCACCTCAGCCATCCTCGAAATGGTTTTCCGTGGTTTCCCACTTCTCCTCCAGGCAAATGTCGGGCTGGTACCTAACTTAACGCCAAGGCCGTTTCCTTCCCGCCTCCTTGTTTATCTTTTCCGATCTTCCCATTCCCCACCCACAAGGCCCCTGTTCAGCATAGCAGGTGAGGCCGCCTGGGCGAGGTACTGGTCCTCCTTTCCAGTTGTATCCCTGACCCAAAATCTCACGCTGCAGGACACTGCCCTTTAAGCAGTAGAGGTGAGATCCCTCGCTGAATCCAAGGGAAAAACCAACCCTGGACGAATTAAGAAAGAAGAAATAATAATAATAATAATAATAATAATAATAATAATAATAATAATAATAATAATAATAATAATAATAATAATAATAATATTTACTTAAGGTTGCTCTAACTACGTTTTCAATTTTCAGATACGCTGATGTACCAGAATATTGTCCCTCAGGAGTTATTTTGCTGAAGTTGTCCTTCAAGGGTGCCACCTAATAGGACGTGGTCAGTTTTGCCGAATGTGAACGTTTCATCTATTCTACAGCAGGTCATGGCCATAGTCATCTCCGTACAGGCCATGAAGGCACTTGGAGTGGTGGAGGGTAAAGGCTTCCACTATTCGTAACCTCGGCACTCGATAGGGTAGAGTGGTTAGCTTTACGCCCGTCTGCCTTTGCCCCCAGGAATTAATCTGGTGCTAATTTTTTTGGGTAGGCTGAGTGAACCTCAGGGCCATATGCACCTCCGGAAGTGGAAATCTCGTTTCTTAAATTTTACGACTTCCTGACGGGGTTTGGAACCCACGTCCTTCCGGGCGAACCGAGTACGCTTTTACCGCCTCGGCCAGGCAGCCCTAGGTCTTGTCCATACAGTCTGACATTCAGATAAAATTGACCCCCATTAGGGTGTGTATTCACTGTGCAGTCCTGAATTTTTGAAAAATAATGCCATAGCTGTTTCTGAGCAGTGAGAACCATACATATTTTAAGTATAGACCTTCTTCCTGAGACTGATGTTGGAATTCTTCTCTGTTTCAACACTCTCGATCTGAGCGAGTTTGGAACTTACGGGTATAAGTGTTCTCGGATATTAAATGTCGAAAGCAGTGAAGTTGTGAAGAATAATCTGGTGTTAAAACTACCCAACATAGTGGCCGCGCGCGTTAACGCACTGCGGCTATGGAGCCAAGCATTGCAATCGGAAGGTGAGTGGTTTTGAGTCACACCGTCAGCTGTCCTCAGAATGGTTTCCTGCTGTTTCCCATTTTTACTTCCAGGCAAATGCCGGGGCAGTTGCTATTCATAGGTCATAGCCGATTTCTTCGAATTCCTTACCCAATTTCATTCATCATTATTAATTTAATCTGCATTAGCTCCTCAAATGAGTCTGGTACCAGGCTGGCCGTGAAAAACATGCCATATCAATTCATCGTACCTCATCCCCGACCCCGTAAAATGATACGAGACAACGGGACTGTGGGGTAGACATGCGTTCTGGTGTTAATACTGGGGCCAGTAGTGCCTTGCGTACCGAACTCGATAGCTGCAGTCGCTGAAGTGCGGCCAGTATCCAGTATTTGGGAGATAGTGGGTTCGAGCCCCACTGTCGCAGCCCTAAAGGTGGTTTTCCATTTTCACACCAGGCAAATGCTGGGGTTGTACCTATTTTTTTACTATTTGCTTTACGTCGCACTGACACAGATAGGTCTTATGGCGACGATGGGATAGGAAAGGCCTAGGAGTGGGAAGGAAGCGGTCGTGGCCTTAACTAAGGTACAGCCCCAGTATGTGCCTGGTGTGAAAATGGGAAACCACGAAAAACCATCTTCAGGGCTGCCGGTAGTGGGGTTCGAACCCACTATCTCCCGAATACTGGATAGTATGTTGTATGTTGTATGTTGGGCATTCAGCCCGAAGGCTGGTTTGATCCTCTGCAGCTCCGCCAACAGCTGTCATAAATAGCCTAGGCGTCACTGAAGAGGCGTACTAGGGAAATGAGGAGTGAGGTAGTTTCCCGTTGCTTTCCTCACCGAGCCAGCCGTTGCTATTACATATCAGCCTGCCAAGCCCACTGAAATGCAAATACTGGATAGTGGCCACAATTAAGCGACTGCAGCTATCGAGCTCGGTCTTTATCATTAGAATTCATCATAGGTAGAACCTTATCCTCACAGACGCGCAGGTCACCTATACAATTCGAGAAACCTGCTCTGTTATTATACTGTAATATTGTGCCGATCTACATTACACAGTATTTAATTTTGGTGATAATAATGGCGTATGGCCTCCGAGTAGGCTGGTCTTTCGAGTTAACGCGGTATCGGCGACTTGCGCGTCTGTGTGGATGAAGACGCAAACACAACCAGCCTCCGAGTCATTGGAATTAAAATTAATCCATGAACGTTAAAATCTCCGACCCGGCCGGGACCCCCTGGATCAAAGGTCTGCACGCTAACCATTTATCCATGAAGCCGGACATTTGGTGATAACAATACCACATATCAAACCCTTCACTCATTTGTTGAGAGAAATACTTTTCTTCACAATCTGTCTCCAGAGTTAAACTTCTTGAACCTCTTCTTTCGCTCCTGTCGGCTGTATCTGTGTCCATATGTTGTTGTATGTTGGGTATTCAGCCCGAAGGCTGGTTTGATCCTCTGCAGCTCTGCCAACAGCTGTCATGAATAGCCTAGGCATCACTGAAGAGGCGTACTAGGGAAATGAGGAGTGAGGTAGTTTCCCGTTGCTTTCCTCACCGAGCCAGCAGTTGCTATTACATATCAGTCTGCTAAGCCCACTGAAACGCATGCACCGACCGACCTCATGAGTGATATTTTCACACCATAACAGGGACTGGCTGCATAAGGAATGGCATTACGAGCATCAGTCATACCTCAGTCACTTTCATATTGTCAAAGCCAAGGATGAGACTGAGACAGGTCAATGAAAGTAACAAATTTGATATAGCCCATTCCAGAAGACATAGTGCACTGTAAACACTACATCTCGCCAGTAAAGGCATTGTGTCCATATTGTATGGCTAATACTTCAGCTCAACCCGTGCAGCGATACTGCGCGATCACAACAGTATGCCCGCAGAACTGCTTTTTATTCTTCTTATTCTCCTTAATCTAGCGACGGATTCCACCTCTACCGCCTCAGGAGCAGTGTCCTGGAGCGTTAGATATGTGGTCGGAGGATACAATCGGGGAGAATGACCAGTATCTCGCCCAGGCGGCCTCACCTGCTATGCTGAACAAGGGCCTCGTGGGGAGGGGGGGATGGGTAGATCGGAATGGATTGACAAAGAAGAGGGAAGGGAGCGGCTATGGCTAGGTACCATCCCGGCATTTTCCTGGAGGAGAAGTGGCAAACCACGGGAAACCACTTCCAGGATAGCTGAGGTGGGAATCAAACCCACCTCTACTCATTTGACCTCCCGAGGCTGAGTGGTCCCCGTTCTAGCCACAGTGCCACTTTTCAAATTTCGTGGCAGAGCCAGGAATAGAACCCGGGCCTCCGGGAGTCCCAGCTAATCACACTAACCACTACGCCACAGAGGCGGACCTTTAACAAAGTCAATAAAAAAATAGAGGCACTTAAGATCTGGCTCTACCGAAGGATGCAAAGATTGTCATGGTCACATATCATGTCACAAACGCAGAGATCCTTCGAAACATGAGAAAGAATAAGGACGTACTAACAACTGTAAAAACGTCGATCACATTATGAGAAACAGAAGTAGATACCATCTACTTCAAGAAGTAATTCTGTAAGGAAAGATACCCGGAAAGAGAGGTGTTGGCATGAGACTGATCTCCTGCCTAAGAAACTTCAGCGACTGGATTCTCAAGACATCGGGAGAGTTATTTCAAGCAGCTAACAACAGAGAAATCACTGCCAAGATGGTTGCTGACATCCGGAACGAATAGGGGCAAGAAAAAGAAGAAAAACATTGCAACATACCATTTAATTTTTTAACATGTACAATTACAGTGTATTTGAGCGTTTGAAATAATGGAAACAGATTTAGAAAATTTCATGAAGTGAATTTTGTTCTCTGTCGCCCGGCTCCGCGGTGTAGTGGGCAACGTGTCCGCCTGTCATCCGGCGGCCTCAAGGTTCGATGCCCAGCCGGGTCAGGGGTTTTAATTGTAAATTATTAATATCCCTGTCCTGGGGACTGGATGTTTGTGTCGTCCTTAACGTTCCTTTCCTCACATTCAACACTTCACACTTTCGCCATGCGCATACAAGGGTAATATACGCAGGTTCCTCACATATGGTGCAAGTCGGGGCAAAAGATCTTCATAGGTTGACGCCTCGAATTAATAGCATTAAAAACATTCTCCGTCACCCTTAAAACTAAATGACTTAGGCAATATGTGTCATTTAGTTGTTAAAATGTTGTGTTGTTAATTTAAAATAATTAACCTATTACAAAGAATAGGAAATGAGAAAAATTAACGGCTGTTGTCTACGTTATACGGATGCGTGAATCATAAATGTCTTCTCCAGAATGAAAAAAAGAAATATAACTCAAATGTTTGGTAAAAATTTTACCGTCTAGTCTGAAGGGAATATAATTTGTTTTTTAATGAGGTCATATGGTGGAAATATGGAGTGCGGGCGTTCTGTTAGTGCCCGGCTCCTTGGCTGAATGGCCAACGGCCTAGACACTGGTCGAGAGGGCCCCGGGTTCAATTCCAGGCTGGGCTGAGTTTTTTAACTGCTTTTGATTAATTCATCTTGCTCGGGAACTGAGTATTTGTGTTCGTCTTCATACGTTTGTCTTGATCTACACACAACACACCACGTTACCAACAACCAGAGTAACACGCAATACATCTCTCCCTGTAGGATTGGCGTTAGGAGGGGCATCCGAGTGTAAAACTTGGCCATATCCACACGGAGTCCCTACCCCAATAATCGGGAAAAAGGAAAGGACGATACGGTGTTCTATTAGTCATTTCGTGATTAGTGAGCTGTACATCGATAAAAAACATCATCGGAAGATACTCGTACCAATAAAATACATAATTGTTAAACATCCGTTCCATTTGTTAACGGTGTCCTACTCATTGACTGAATGGTCAGCGTACTGCCCTTCGGTTCAGAGGGTCCCGGGTTCGATTCCCGGCCGAGTCGGGGATTTTAACATTCATTGGTTAATTCCAATGGCCCGGGGGCTGGGTGTTAGTGCTGTCCCCAAGATCCCTGCAACTCACACATCACACATAACACTATCCTCCACCACAATAACACGCAGTTACCTACACATGGCAGATGCCGCCCATCCTCATCAGAGGATCTGCCTTACAAGGGCTGCACTCGGCTAGAAATAGCCACACGAAATTTATTTATTTGTTAACGGTCTTAATAAACGCCGGTGTGTCGAGTTCTTCAACATGTCGGAAGTCAACGACACATAGTTAAATTCGTTTAAATCCATGTATGTGCAACTGAGGCCAATAATAATAATAATGTTATTTGCTTTACGTCCCACTAACTACTTGTACGGTTTTCGGAGACGCCGAGGTGCCGGAATTTAGTCCCGCAGGAGTTCTTTAACGTGCCAGTAAACCTACCGACACGAGGCTGTCGTATTTGAGCACCTTCAAATACCACCGGACTGAGTCAGGATCGAACCTGCCAAGTTGGGGTCAGAAGGCCAGCGCCTCAACCGTCTGAGCCACTCAGCCCGGTCAACTGAGATCATTCGAGAAATCTGGAAACCGAAGGCCAATAAATTCATGTAAACTTTTGCGGACATTAAAGCATAGTCCAGGTTCCTGGCTGCATGGTTCGACGTAAAAGCAATGTTCTGTTATGATAGGTTAAAAAATATAAATCATGGTGTGAGATTCGGAACAGGAGGGCGCATCCGAGACGTGAGGACCACGGATAAGAAAGGAAACTTCAGGCAATGACATTCCATACCATGACGCTACTTAATCTGGCTGTGTGGCAGACCATAATGAACTTCGGATTTGTGCGCTGCCAAGGATGTCTCCATATTCGGAAGCGATGGTCGACTAAAGAAAAAATCCTCACCCTGTTTCCAGTCATTGGACCGGGTCAGAAATGGAATGAATGGAGCCCATCTAGCGGCGAGGATAGGAATTTTGCCGGCTGCTGAAGCCTGTCGTACTCCTCTGAGGCAATGATTAATGACTGACAGATGAAATGAAATCATACTGAAGTGTGTTGCTGGAATGAAAGTTGACAGGAAAAACCGGAGTACCCGGAAAAAACACTGCCCCGCCTCCGCTTTGTCCAGCACAAATCTCACATGAAGTGACCGGGATTTGACCCACGGAACCCAGCGGTGAGAGGCAGACGCGCTGCCGCCTGAGCCACGGAGGCTCCTCGATGGTCATCTACAACCGGGCAAATCCTGGATTAGTCTATAAAGAGCATTCATCGCCACTCTTTTGTCGGCAGTCACCCAGAACAAACCGCGCTGCTTTTCTCTGTATCTTTTCCAGTTCCTGAATCAAGTAATCCTGGCGAGGGTCCCACACACTGGAACTGTACTCTAGTTGGGGTCTTACCAGAATTTATATGCATCTCCTTTACATCCTTACCACAACCCCTAAATTCCCTCATAACCATGTGCAGAGATCTGTACCCTTTATTTACAATATTATTTATATGATTACCCTAGTCAAGAACTTTTGTTATGTTAACGCCTAGGTACTTACAGTAATTTCCATAAGGAACTTTCACCCATCAACGCAGTAATTAGAACTGAGAGGACATTTCCTATTTGTGAAACTTACAACCTGACTTTTAGCCCCGTTAATCATCATACCATTGCTTGCTGTCCATCTCACAACATTATCGAGATCAATTTGCAGTGCTCACAATCTTGTAACTTATTTATTTATTACTCTATACAGAATAACATCATCCACAAAACGCCTTATCTCTGATTCCAGATCTTTACTCATATCATTGATATATAAGAAAACATAAAGGTCCAATAATACTGCCTTTTACTGAGCTCGATATCTGCAGTCGTTTTAAGTGCGGCCAGTATCCAGTATTCGGGACATAGTGGATTCGAACCCCACTGTCGGCAGTCCTGAAAAGGTTTTTTTCGTGGTTTCCCATTTTAAACCAGGAAAATGCTGGGGTTTTACTGTAATGAAGGCCACAGCCGCTTCCTTCCCACTCCTAGTACTTTCCTGACCCATCGTCACCTTGACCTATCTGTGTCGGAGCGACGTAAAGCAACTTGTAAGAAAATATTGCCTTGAGGAATTCCCCTCTTAATTATTACAAGGCCAGATAAAGCTCCGCCTACAGTAATTCTCTGAGTTCTACTTTCTAGAAATAGAGCCACCCATTCAGTCACCCTTTTGTCTAGTCCAGTTGCACACATTTTTGCCAGCAGTCTCCCATGATCTACCCTATCAAATGCCTTTGATAGGTCAATCACGATACAGTTAATTTGACCTGCTGAATCCAAGATATCTGCTATATCTCGCTGAAATCTTACAAGTTGAGTTTCAGTGGAATAAGCTTTCCTAAACCCTGACTGCCTTCTATCGAATCATTAATTTCGTAAACATGTCTAGTATAATCAGAAAGAATACTTTCCCCAACCTTACATCAATGCATATCAAACTGACTGGCCTGTAATTTTCACCCTTTCCTTTACACACATGTGCTACTATAGCAACTCTCCAATCATTTGGTATAGCTCCTTCATGCAAACTTTCTTTCTTTCTTTCTTTCTTTCTTTCTTTCTTTCTTTCTTCTTTCTTAATCTGTTTACCCTCCAAGGTTGGTTTTTCCCTCGGACTCAGCGAGGGATCCCACCTCTACCGCCTCAAGGGCAGTGTCCTCGAGCGTGACACTTTGGGTCGGGGGATACAACTGGGAATATGACCAGTACCTCGCCCAGGCGGCCTCACCTGCTATGCTGAACAGGGGCCTTGTGGGGGATGGGAAGAGTGGAAGGGATAGACAAGGAAGGGGAAAGGAAGCGGCCGTGGCTTTAAGTTAGGTACCATCCCGGCATTTGCCTGGAGGAGAAGTGGGAAACCACGGAAAACCACTTCGAGGATGGCTGATGTGGGAATAGAACCCACCTTTATTCATTTGACCTTCCAAGGCTGAGTGAACCTCGTTCCAGCCCTCGTACCTCTTTTCAAATTTCGTGGCAGAGCCGGGAATCGAACCCGGGTCTCCGGGGGTGACAGGTAATCACACCACCGAGGCCGACCCTTCATGCAAACAGTAATCAAATTGTGAATACATCGTGTTCAGTTGTGTAGAATAACAATTTAATAATAGAAAAGAAAGATTTGATTAGGATTCGGCAAAATCGTGCAATAGAAGGAGTTGAAACGAGAAAGGAATAAAGCAATAAAAGAAATGAAACTAAAAGAGCGCAATAGGCGTTACTTTGAGAAACTCAAAGAGCGAAAATAATTTACAGTAAGTGATTACCTTGAAGCAAATGATCTACGCCAAGTACGACTTTGATAGAAGACAAGAAAAGTGAACTAGTGGATTTATTTCTAATAAGTAAGTTTACGAAACCCTGATAACTCTGTGGCCGTTACTATAGAGATAGCCTACCGCCATATTTTTTAGAGGGGAAGCGACTGACCAATAATATCAATTGATCTGCAGATGTGGAAAGAGAGCTTCTGTTCCGCTATAGGTTTTCTCATTATCAGTATGTCTGGACTTGTCTCTGCCTCGGCGGCTGATTGTGTAACTAATGACCGAAAGTGACACTTAATTAGCACATTCTTGGCCCAGGACTGTATTCACCATTTCTTTACAAGCTGACATGACCATAGTCATCTGCGCTGTCTGTTCCTTGTTTGGTTGCATCAACTGGGTCGTGATAACCGAGCGATACCATCATTGGCTTCCCACCAAGGCGACTGTGTTTTGAATCTCAGCCAATACACGTGGGATTTTAAAAATGAAGCGTTACGTGTTTGTGGTTCGAACTGTACGTAAAACTAGAAGTTTCGTGGCTGTGGTCAAGATATCAATAGTTATGAATAAAAATTCAAGCTTACTTTTTGTTGCATCAACTGACACAAATAAATATATTTTTAATGTAGAAGAAACATCATTGTTGACGTCCGGCTCCATGGCTAAATGGTTAGCGTGCTGGCCTTTGGTCACAGGGGTCCCGGGTTCGACTCCCGGCAGGGTCTGGAATTTTAACCATAATTGGTTAATTTCCCTGGCACGGGGGCTGGGTGTATGTGTTGTCTTCATCATCATTTCATCCTCATCACGACGTGCAGGTCGCCTACGGGAGTCAAATCCAAAGACCTGCACCTGGCGAGCCGAACCCGTCCTGGGATCTCCCGGCACTAAAAGCCATACGCCATTTCATTTATCATTGTTGACCTTCGTTACGTAGTGATTTCTGCCCAACAATACCATTTGGTATCAAAGTCATGCTACACTCTTTGGAGTGGGCCTAAATAGCTTCTGGTCCTGGAAAGTTCGATCGTCCAAGATATTTGTCATCAGAGTACACTTTTGTTGTTTTAATCACTTTATTCGCCGCCATTTTTTCAGTGGACGTGACAATACGCCAAAAAGTGTAATTTAGAACTCTGTAGAATATCCCAGTAGATAAACTTATGCATAAAGATGATATTTGTTCTAAAACGGTAGGGAGCCTGTCTCTTACATGAAGTTCAAGGGTTCGGTTCCTGACCAGATTATGGAATTTTACCTGGGTCTGAAGGCTGGTTCGTGGTCCACTCTGCCTACATGTGAAAAATATTTAAGTGCTACCTGTCCGTGAGATTGCGACCCCGATGTAGAAAGCCAAGAATAACTTTGGACGGGATTCGTTGCGCTGACCATGCTTCACCTCGTAATCTGAAGGCCTTTTGGCCAAGGAGCAGTCACTTGGTAGGCCATGGTTCATCTCGTCCTGTAGCACCATGGTTTTTGTTGTTGTTCTCGTAGTGTTAATACCAAGTGACACAGCCTGCTAAATGTCACTATTTAGTATTTGACAGTATATGAAGCGCACTCAACGACTGACCATGTTATAAGAATTTAGGTGAACAATTATAATTTCACTGTAGGTACACTGATTTTGATCTCTTGTTTCCTTCGGTCAATTAATTATCATAACTTTATTCATTGATAGAATATTTCTTCCAAGATACTTGTCCATTATCGGCAAGGTTACATAGAGAACTAGAAAAGCTAAGATTTATGATCACAGTTTTCTGAGTTTTCTGACTTGTTCAAAGCACTCCTGTGAAAAAAAAAAAATGAAAATAATGGAACCGTGTCCAATCCTCTTCGCATGAGGGAAAGGCAACAAAGAAATCAGGGTAAGTTAATCGGCAAAGGAAAAAGTACTCAAGATAAAACAGCACTGTAAACACAATAAATAGACTCAGCGGATCTTTCATACTCGATTGTATCATATAATACTGCCTCACAGAAGCGTTTGGTTGTTTGCTGGTGTTGCTGGGCGTCGGGCTATTTAATTTATGCAATAGCATATGGACTCTGGAAAATCCTGGTGACGCGTATAGGCCACCTGCGTTTCTGTGAGGGCAAGGCCCTAGAAATGATGAACTCTAATGTTGAAGAAGGAACACACACCCAGCCCCTAAGCGAGAGGAATGAACCAATTAAAGTTAAAATTATCGCCCCAGCCGGGAATCGAGCCCAGTACCCCTTAGATCGAAGGCCAGCACGATAGCCATTTAGCAATGGAGACGGACTGTGTCATTTAAACAATGGTCTTCATGCAGGGCTGTAGTACGTATCTAACACACGCGGTACGTACCGAGGCACTTACCAGAGGAGCAATGGGATGAAATGAAATGTCGTATGACTTTTAGTGCCGGGATATCCCAGGACGGGTTCGGCTCGCCAGGAGCAGGTCTTTCTATTTGACCCCCGTAGGCGACCTGCGCGTCGTGATGAGGATGAAATGATGATGAAGACAACACATACACCCAGCCCCCGTGCCATGGGAATTAACCACTGATCTCTATACCTGGATGGCTGGTAGCTTGGGTAGCAGTAAGCCGAATAGAAGATGACTGGCGCAGTAAGACGGCAGTGAGCGCACGGTGCAGTAGACCACGAGGAGCGCGCTTGCTTTGTTTATGCTTAGTTTAGTGACGCCAGGCCTCTTGATTGTAGTTCCACGAGTGTTCTGTGCTTTGTTATTGCAAAGTAAATAGTGTATTTTACGAATTTAGGTTCGTTGCCTTGTAGTATACTTGTGGATTACAAGATTCAATTTAAATATGTATGTGTTTATCTGAGTCCGCCTCTGTGGTGTAGTGGTTAGCGTGATTAGCTGCCACCCCCGGAGGCCCGGGTTCGATTCCCGGCTCTGCCACGAAATTTCAAAAGTGGTATGAGGGCTGGAACGGGGTCCACTCAGCCTCGGGAGGTCAACTGAGTAGAGGTGGGTTCGATTCCCACCTCAGCCATCCTGGAAGTGGTTTTCCGTGGTTTCCCACTTCTCCTCCAGGCGAATGCCGGGATGGTACCTAACATAAGGCCACGGCCGCTTCCTTCCCTCTTCCTTGCCTATCCCTTCCAATCTTCCCATCCCTTCACAAGGCCCCTGTTCAGCATAGCAGGTGAGGCCGCCTGGGCGAGGTACTGGTCATTCTCCCCAGTTGTATCCCCGATCAAGAGTCTGAAGCTCCAGGACACTGCCCTTGAGGCGGTAGAGGTGGGATCCCTCGCTGTGTCCGAGGGAAAAAGCCGACAGATGATGATGATGATGTGTTTATCTGAAATATGAATGAAGAAACATTCTACGGGGTATTAACATACCGCAGTGTTCAGCTTATGGATGTACAAACAGAACCGATCAGTAGAAGGAGAAATCATTTCATCGGGGAGTTTTATACTGTACATAAGAATCTTCCTAGGGTAGTGTTTTGAGTTTTAGGTTTATTGTATCTTATTTCGCATATTCCGGGAGCAAAATGGCAATTAATCTTTGTAGGTTTCCTTTCTCGAGACCCGAACATCTAAGATCATCGATTAGGAGTATCAGGCGGGAGAATTGGGAGCCTTCTAAAACAGCTGTTCTCTGCTCGGATCACTTAGAGGAAGACTGTTTTGATAGAAATGGACAAACTGTACACCTTAGAAGTGATGTACAGCCAACTGTTTTCAATTTTACTGAACATTAACTGCAAGTAAAAATTTACTTATATTTTTTTTTTATTTCTCGTAATTAAACTGACGGTTTCGATGAAATAATTGACGTGACCTTATAACAATCTTAGAAAATGAAGTGTGGGGGAGTTCTAGACCTTATTTACATCAGTAATAATTATGGGTGGGAGAAGGGAAAGCGTGGTGGGTGTTTGGGGCTATCCCATTATACAATTCGTGGTATTTGGGACTCTTAACTGGTGTTACTTATATCTGATGATGACTATCAATATCGCTTTGCTAGCTGAATTTAATTAAAGAGGTCTGTAATAGTAAATTAAGCTGCAGGTAATGTGATATATTGACAAGTTTTGAATATTTGCTGGTTTTATAAATGTGTACATTTGCTTCAATGATATTTTAATTTGATAATATGCGCGTTATTTCATGGAAACAGGAAACAGAAATTCATTATCAAGCACCGATTACGAATGTCGAATCTAGGCCTGTATAGTGAGCTACGTTTATAGGTACATCATTTTAAGAATGCATAATTTCATGGCATACATGTATACAATTTACAGCAATGTTTCCAGAAACTGGTTTTCACTTGTATTGTGTTACCGATCGCTAATTGCATGTATTCAGCACCTAAGTTAATATTTGTCGGCCGTTATTATACACTCATGTTTATTGCTATCCCGGAGATTTAGTGACCTCGGAATGACGTGTCAGTGATCCCAATGTCCTTATGCTTTGAGTGAACATGTCTCTATATTTTTAATTATTCCAATGCGCCATTAATTGCGACTTAAAATTGACTATATTATCATTGCTTCCCCATAAGGAGAGCTCTAGGTCGGGTACGCCAACATGGCGAACCGCGCGCTCAACTTGGCTTACTTTCTCCTGCAGCGGAGACCTGCCATCAGCGATCCATGTATAGAGATCAGTGGAATTAACCAATTAACCAATTAAGGTTAAAATCCCCGACCCGGCCGGGAATCGAACCCGGGACCCTCTGAACCGAAGGCCAGTACGCTGACCGTTGACCGTTCAGCCAACGAGTCGGACAGCAATGGGATGAAAATAATATTGATGGTGGCTGGCCTGATTGTGATCCTTCTCTCAAGTTTTCCGCCACTTATTTCTCGAAAATGCATGGAGAGTATCTTTTCTTCAAGTGCCGAGGCTCTCTACACAATTCTAGGCCAAAAACATACAGATGTATCATACTGTGGTGTTTTCCGCAATTTTATTCTAAGTCCTTGGGAGGAGAAACTTAGCCGTGAGTGACGTCACCGAGTTTGGACCCGGCGCTTAAGCACAGAGAACCAATCAGGAACGAGTCGAGCGCGTAAGACCAGTCCCCTCTGCCTCCACTATATCATCTCCCCGTAATTTCATCGGAGGCTACCCACTGGTGTGAGAAGGAACTAGAAGGTGAACCCAGAGATTTCGGATTCCAAAGGACTTCAGGCCCTTCTCCTCACGTGAAGTATCTTGAAGGGCCGACTTCAATATTTAGGTGAGGCCGGACTAGATTCAGAGGTTCAGTTTGAGTTCAGTTGGAGGTGAATGTTCGGTATGTGTACGTCTCAGTGTGAGTGAGTGCAGCTGTGGAGCACTGGGTCAGTCAGTGGACGGTGGCAGTTCATTTCTGTCAGTGGTTCGGTTGAGCTCAGAAAGAGAGTTAGTGCTGTGTGTGAGAACTGGGTGAGAGAGTACTCCCGTGGAGCTCACAGTCAGTCAGTCAGTCAGTCAGCGGTTTGGTGCAGCTGAGCAGCGCAGTGCAACGAGTACAGTTCTGTCCGCGAAGTGACCATTCTGTTGTGTCTGTCGTCGAGGGGTAGTCTTTCGTGCCCGGCTGCGGTCGGTGAACGTCGTGTCTCCGGTGCAGCGTGAAAGAGTTCGACAAGGTATCGACAGTGAACAAAGTCCGCTGTGAGTGTACGGCCAGTATACGATATACTGGATTGCGAGACTGTGTTGTGCGTGGACTGTGTGATAAGTTGTAGCGACAGCGTACAGCGAGTGTAATTATGAACTGACTCAGACTGTAAGTGACAGTTGTGGAAGAATGTGTAATGTGACTGTTTAGTTTGTAAGCGATAGTGTGAACAGCTGATGTGAGTACCGGGCGTGCGGTTAGGGACGCGCAGATGTGAGCTTGCATCCGGGAGATAGTGGGTTCGAGCCCCACTGTCGGCAGCCCTGAAGATGGTTTTCCGTCGTTTCCCATTTTCACACCAGGAAGATGCTGGGGCTGCACCTTAATTAAGGCTACGGCCGATTCATCCCCACTCCTAGGCTTTTCCTATCTCATCGTCGCTATAAGACCTATCTGTGTCGGTACGACGTAAAGCAAGTTGTAAAAAAATTGTGAGTGAGTAGTGAGAGCAGACACCGCTGGATACCGTGGTTCAAATCCTGGTCACTCCATGTGAGATTTGTGCTGGACAAAGCGGAGGCAGGACAGGTTTTTCTCCGAGTACTCCGGTTTTCCTGTCATCTTTCATTCCAGCAACACTCTCCATTCTCATTTCATAGTATTTATCACTAATTAATAAAATCACCCTGGGAGTGGCGATCCCATTGTAATAACAGCCTATATATGTTCCATTCATCACATCCCTGACCCGGTCAATGACTGGAAAACAGATTGTAGGTTTTCGTTTTCTAGTGAGAGCAGAGAGAGAGAGAGAGAGAGAGAGAGAGAGAGAGAGAGCGAACTGGTGCATTTTTTTTTTTTTTTTTTTTGCTAGTTGCTTTACGCCGCACCGACACAGATAGGTTTTATGGCAACGATGGGACAGGGAAGGGCTAGGAGTGGGAAGGAAGCGTCCGTGGCCTTAATTAAGGTACAGCCACAGCATTTGCCTGGTGTGAAAATGGGAAACCACGGAAAACCATTTTCAGGGCTGCCGACAGTGGGATTCGAACATACTATCTCCCGAATACTGGATACTGGCCGCACTTACGCGACTGCAGCTATCGAGCTCGGTACTGGTGCAATTGTGTTCCTGTATAGTTGTATAAGCAATTATTAGTTACTTAATAAATTCTAGAGTAAACGCTACCAGTTGTATTTTTATTTACCTACCCGCTGCCACGTTACAATGTACCTTATACTCGTACGTCACTGAAAATAAGATTTTTGAACAAAATTCAAACATTTAAAGAGGATCAAATGGAAAATTTCACGAATCGGAAAGATTATTGTGTACCCGTATTTAAAAACAACACGACTCTAATATTGTATTATATGAAAGGAGATGGGAGGATTCTCAAATGTGGGGACAGGTTAGATAACTTGCTTGTACTATTGCGACATCTACTTCCCGTTATCATATACTAAATCATTATCGTTTCAGCGATGAAAGTTGTTGGCATCTTCGTCAGGATCTTTGTCCTTCAACGTTACCCTGAACAACGGTTTTCTCGTGGCTGTCTTCTTGCGGACGAACTGCATGACCAAAGAATTGCCGAATTCTCTGGTAACAATTGGAGGATAGGCTTTCCTTCACATCGCGTTCACTTAGAATTGATTCGTTAATTCTTTTTATGTCTCCAAATTATCATTAGCATCCTCCTTTATGACCACACCTCGAAACCAATTTTCCTGATCTACTTTGATTGTCAAAGGTTCTACACTGCAAACGAAAGTCGGAAAAACTAGGGCCATTACAAGCCTTCATGTGGTGCGTCTGGTTATCGCTCGAGCCTTCCAGATAGCTGGGGCTTTGATACAATACATCTTGCTGTTGCAATTCTCCGCCATAGTTAGTCTGTTGAGGTACCAGATTTTAAATAACAGCCAACTATTGCTTACTTACTTACTTACTTACTTACTGAATCTGTTTACACTCCAGGGTTGGTTTCTCCCTCGGACTCAGCGAGGGATCCCACCTCTACCATCTCAAGGGCAGTGTCCTGGAGCGTGAGACATTGGGTCGGGGATACAACTGGGGAAGAGGACCAGTACCTCGCCCAGGCGGCCTCACCTGCTATGCTGAACAGGGGCCTTGGTGTGGGGTGGGAAGATTGGAAAGGATAGACAAGGAAGAGGGAAGGAAGTGGCCGTGGCCTTAAGTTAGGTACCATACCGGCATTTGCCTGGAAGAGAAGTGGGAAACCACAGAAAACCACTTCAAGGATGGCTGAGGTGGGAATCGAATCCCCCTCTACTCAGTTGACCTCCCGAGGCTGAGTGGACCCCATTCCAGCCCTCGTACGACATCTCAATTTTCGTGGCAGAGCCGGGAATTGAATCCGGGCTTCCGGGAGTGGCAGCTAATCACACTAACCACTAAACCATAGAGGCGGACGCCTACTATTGCATTAAGTAATATTAGCATGTGTTCTATGATCAATAATTTACATACTGTACGTTCATCCGCCACATCAGCGACACTTCAATAATATCAGTTAGTAGTACTGACGTATTTCTTCCTTCCTAAACTGTTTTTACGTTTACTAATTTTTTTTACCAAGCGATAGCCTATTCTTTGTTAATAGTTATTAAATTCATTTTTAATATTCAACAAGATTATAGTGGCATTTTAAATGAAATAGAACGAATCTGCTCACTTCTTCATGAAACAAAACGATGTCGCTTGCTTTTTTTTTTTTTTTTAATTAGGTATCAGTTATATTCTGAGACTCAGTTCTTACGGAGGACTGGAAACTTACTAGACAAATTGGTCTTGGGTAACATTTAGCTTTAATTTGTAGAGACTGTCGGGTTGAACACGAAGTAAATTATTTGGTAGGAGATGGGACCTCATTATGTACTGATTTGCTTATAATCTTATCTGCCTTCACCGGTGGCTTTTTCATTGTTTCGATCATAAAGAAGACTTTAACGGTAACGGCCGTGGCCTTAATTAAGGCACATTCCCAGAATTTGCTTAGTGTGAAAATGGGAAATCTGGGAGAACCGTCTTCAGGTCTGCCGACAACAGTATTCAAAACAATCATCTCCCGAATGCACTGCTCAACGTATACCGCGTAGCCAACTTGCTCTATATTAATGCATGATTTATGTAGGTGGCCTGAGACTTATAATTTGCTTGTCAGCAGCCAAGTCGTGGCGATAAAGCCGTATTTGGTTTAATTAGAAAGACATGGGTTCGATTCTCCTTTAGAAGCTGGAGATGTTTAGAAAGGACACTACCACTCTCGTAGAAACACATACCCTTGGATTTCATACAGTCTATAACAAATGAGTACCAGGTTAATTCCTGATGGTCAGTCATGTAGCTAATTATGATACTGAAAGTCTCCTTCAGGGAAGCATTTGCGGTGATGGCTTTGCTTTTTTTCCTTTCCCTCATCATTTGTTTGGAGAGCGTATGGGAAGTTACATTCAGGATAGCCTCTGTTGGTGCCGATATTGTAAGGTCAGTGAGCTAGCGGGACTTACTTCGCTCAGCTATGAGAACGACCAGGTTTATAGACTGAGGAAGAGCAATAACAACAGTGAGGTTCGCCAACGTTTGTAAACTTTTAGGCCTGTGGCGCTATTTTTAAATGAAGAACGTATACTGGCGGTCGAGGATTGATCCAGGATAGAGACGAACAATTCGTACAATTGTAACGTAATGATTATTATTGTACTCTCACTATTTTATGTAACTGGGGATTTGGGTGGGGAAAGGGGGGGGGGGGTGAGCGGGTATAGTGCTGTATGATAACAAACCGACATCTTCACTGGCTTCTCACCAAGGGGCCTGCCTTTCGAATCCCGACCAATACATATGGACTTTTTGAGACGAAGAGTTATGTCCCTTTGGCTCGGATTGCATGTAAACCAGAGGCCCCATGGCTATGATAACGGTATCGACAATCATAAAACAGAAAGCTTGCCAGCGTCCATTTTCTTTCTTGTAAATTCGTAAATTAGTCCCGTTCCTTGGTTGAATGGTTAGAGGGCTCCCGGTTCGATTTCTGGTTGCAGTGGGTTAAATTTTCTAGCTCGGCAACTGGGTATTTTGTTCGTCTTAACACAAACTTCTTTATTTTCCACACACACCGGGCGAGCTGACCGTGCGGTTAGAGGCGCGCGGCTGTGAGCTTGCATCCGGGAGATAGTGGGTTCGAATCCCACTGTCGGCAGCCCTGAAGATGGTTTTCCATGTTCACACCAGGCAAATGCTGGGACTGTACCTTAATTAAGGCCACGGCTGCTTCCTTCCAAGTCCTAGGCCTTTCCTGTCCCATCGTCGCCATAAGACCTATCTGTGTCGGTGCGACGTAAAGCCACTAGCACTAGCAAAAAAATATCCACACAAAACTTCAAACCACCGACCATCACGGAAACACGCAATGGCGAATGCATCCCTTCACATAAGGTTGGAGTTCGGAAGGGCATCTGGACATAAAACTAGGCCAAATCCATTATTGTATTTTGCTGATCGCAAGCATTTGTGAAAAGAAGAAGAAGAATGAGGAGATGACGACGAAGAAGTTGTAAATTCGTAAATTACTATTGAACATGAGTTAGCTGCGCATTATCCGAGAGCAGGGGTGGCCACAGGAACTGTCCTGAAGCTTTCCTCGAGTTATGAACGCGAAGAGGGGGCACTGGGAGCACATGTCTGAATGCAGTGATGGATTCACTCAATCTTGTTTTACTATTTGCTTTACGTCGCACCGACACAGATTGGTCTTATGGCGACGATGAGATAGAAAAGGCCTATGAGTGGGAAGGAAGCGGCCGTGGCCTTAATTAAGGTACAACCCAAGAATTTGCCTGGAGTAAAAATGGGAACCACGAAAAACCATCTTCAGGGCTGCCAACATTGTGGTTCGAGCCTACTATCTCCCGAATTCAAGCTCACAGCTGCGCGACCCTAACCGCACGGCCAACTCACTCGATATTTATGAAATGTTATTCTGTAGAGTATAAAAGTGTTTTCGAATAAATTTTTCCAGGGATTGTATGAAAAGTTTCTTTTTTCGATAGACTAACTTATGGTGAAATGTCACTTGCTTTTAACGAAACGCAAACCAATATTTAAAAAAAAAGAATTATATCTTTGCATTATAAAATAAATACAACGAGGTACTTTTCTTATAAGGATGCGCCTTATCTATAACATGCCTTTGCTGGCAGGACCTAGTGTTTACAGTGCACTATGTCTTCTGGTATGGGCTAGAGCAATTTTGTTACTTTCATTGATCTGTCTCTGTCTTATCCTTGGCTTTGACAATATGAAAGTGACTGAGGTATGAGCGATGCTAGTAACGCCATTCCTTGTGCAGCCAGTCCCTGCTATGAATGGTGTGAAAACATTGTTCATAGGGACGGTTGGTGCATGCATTTCAGTGGGCTTGGCAGTCTGATATGTAATAGGAACTTCTGGCTCGGTGAGGAAAGCAACGGGAAACTACCTCACTCCTCATTTCCCTAGTACGCCTCTTCAGTGATGCCTAGGCCATCTATGACAGCTGATGGCAGAGCTGTTGGGGATCCAATCAGCCTTAGGGCTGAAGACTGAACAACATTATCTATAACAGTTGTTGAGGACTGCCCAACTTCTCTTTGTATTTGCTTCCAAACTCCAAAATGTGTTTCTCTATATGTTTACTTTCCCCACTCCCTATTCTGATGTAAACTGGTGAGAATACACGAGTTAAGATGGCTGCCTGTGATATGTAAGCTTTAATTATATTCCTTTCTCAATTTCTTGAACATGCAACATTTCTAATGTCAAAAGACGGAATCGAATTAGGGGATTATTTGTGCCTGTGCTATGAGTCGTGAAATATCTGAACAGACCAACGGATTGATCTAGTTGAATGCAGCCTCTCTTAAGAATGCTTTATCCAGGCCCTCAACCAATTTTGCACGATCCTACCCTGTGATGGAATCTTGCGGTCCAGAAAGTTCATTTGTCTAGCGCCGCTCTACATTGTATTTCGTTTTGGCAGTGACGCACATGTATCGACCTTTCACCCATTTCTTGAGAGAAATTGTATTCTTCCCATCCTATCTCCGGAGCAGAACTTTCTGAGCCTCCTCCTTTGCACCTGCTGGCTGCGGCACTCTCCATATTGCAAGGTTAAAGGACCTTTCAGCTCAACCTGTGCAGCATCACAAAACTATTGCCCTGCTCTCGTGCCGAGGCGAGTTACCCTCTGTTGACACGGCTGTACTAGAGCGCAGGTTCTTATTCAAATTGGATAGAAGTCATGCTTTTTTCGGTGTCAACTATCTATATGTCTTTTCAGGAGAGTTTAATCCTGATACAAACAAATAGGCGGAGCACGTTGCCTTTGCACGTGGACATAGACGTAGTTGATTGGAGAAGCAACCGTCGCACTCACTCGACTGTATGCGAGCTCGAAGAAAAGTAGTACGTGGCATTAATTTTATTTTATTTTAGTTTATTACATTTAGAGAGTTTGGAAGAGTACGTAATCAAGTTAAGATATGGTTGTCATATATACCGGTATATATATGTTAAAAAAAATATAAAATAGTGATTAAATAACGAGAAATGAAGCAACAAGGCGTGGTGTAATACAGGAAGTCTTCTCGTAGTGAGGGAAAGTCCCAAGCTGTACAGTGTGGAGATAAGCAGCAGCAGCAGTCAGTGTCAGTATTTATAGTGAGAGAAATGGAGCAAGAGGTAGGACCATCGCGTGTAGTGAAGCACAAAAGAGGAAAACCGCTCAGAAGTGACCATAGGCAGTGCATTGTGAATGTGTTCAATGAACTAAGTGAACAGAATCCAGGTTTAGTCGTTTATTCCGAAGTTCAGGTCTTTGCACTGTTATCGTATACGATGCGCAGCCCTGTACGTCCGAACACGAGACGTTGACGGGGTGGAGGTCGGTACTACACGCTCAGCGAATCACAACTCTTCCTTTGGCGGAGGCGTGGTAATACCATCAGGATTAAACTCTTGTGAAAAGACATTATAGTAGTGAGAATCTAACAACTTTTCAGTCAGTCGGACACTGTTTGTCAATACGAAGGGGGGCATTTTTATACTGGTTGAAAAATGTATTCCGACAGAACGGCATGTTTCGTTCGTTCAAGTGGACTTGATCACAGAACAACAATGTCCATACAATTATTATTATTATTATTATTATTATTATTATTATTATTATTATTATTAAAGCGTCTTTATTGTGGCGAAGTTAGGGATCCCGGCCCTTTCTTACACTTAACCACTTCATGTATATACAATGTATATTTTACATAAAATTTAAACATATGAAATCTTTACAACCTAAAGTATAACTAAAGCAACTAAAATATCACTAACTAAACTAAGGTGAGTAAAGTATAACTAAATTATATACAGGAACACATTGCAATAAACAACCATATTCACTCTCATTCATGCATCCCATTCACACTCAAGAAAGACTGGAAGTGCTTAAAAGATGACGCTGGCAAAGGATTTTAAATTTTGTCTTAGATTTAGCTTCCCTGATGTCATTGGGGAGTTCATTCCACCAGCTCGTGGCGGTGATAGTGAACGATCTGTTGTAGGTTGCGGTTCGATGCACAGGAATTTCTAGCGTACAGCCTGACCGGGTATTGAACAGGTGCAGGGAACTAAGGTAGCGAAATCTGGTGGATAGGTAAGGAGGAGTGTTTTCAGATAGCACTTGATACACCAAAGTAGTTGCGTGGAGTCTACGTCTGTCATTCAGTCGTAACCAAGATAATTGTGTATAGAATGGGGATACATGGGCGTCTAGAATGAGACAAAATAATTAGTGATGATAATTTCAATCGGCGAGCACATGATGTTTCAAATTAATCTTACGAAAAATTGTAATGTATATTCTTTAATATATTGCTTCCCAAACTGTATTTTGCGAACAATGAAAGGGTCTACAAAATGGCGGATTTTTATATTATTATTGAAAACCTACAACCTGTTGTCCAGTCATTGACCGGGTCAGGGATGGAATGAATGAAGCAGATATAGGCTGTTAGTACGATGGGGTCGCCACTCCCAAAGTGATATATTAATGACTGATAGATGCTATGAAATGAGAATGGAGAGTGTTGCTGGAATGAAAGATGACAGGGAAAACCGGAGTACCCGGAGAAAAACCTTGTCCAGCACAAATCTCACATGGAGTGACCGGTGTTTGAACCACGGTATCCAGCGGTGAGAGGCCGGCGCGCTGCCGTCTGAGCCACGGAGGCTCCTATATTATTATTATAATACTATTAATATTTTTATGCCAGGTTCCATAGCTGAGTGGTTAGCATCTTGACCATCGGTCCCTGGATCACTTTGTTCGATTCCCGACCAGTTCTGTATTCAGGCCGAATTTGCTGTACGGGAGGAATTTTAATCTTAAACAGTTAATTCCCGTAGTTCGAGACTGTTTTCTTGTGCTGTCCCCAACATTCCTGTAACCCACACACCACGCACAAGAATGCACTAACAAGCAGTTACCACCAATACACGGCAGATACCACTCACTTTCGTCGAAGGGCCTGCCTTACAAGGACTTCGCTAGGCCAGCAAGAGCCGCACGGAATAATAATAATAATAATAATAATAATAATAATAATAATAATAATAATAATAATAATAATAATTCATCCACCTTCATTAGTTGTCAGTCTGCAACCATCTGTGAATTAATTGAGCGCATGTACACTTCTCTATTCGCAACTAGCTGTGTGGCCTCGTTTAGTTCCATACCCCGTCCAGAAAACGCTTCCCATTCCTATTAGCTTCTATATCTTCCCCACGTTTACCCATCATCTTCTCATATCTTTCCGTTTTATTTCCAATTCACGCAATGAAATCGACCATTAGTACTATTCTGTCCTTGCTGTTAACCCTGTTTGCGATGTCGCTCGGTGCTACAAAACTTGTCTTATTCATCCTCATCTGCTTCTTAACATACGCCTAATGAATACACTGAAGTAATTCTCTTTCTAATTCCTCCAACCTCAAAATCTATCCGCATCATTCACTCATTTGTTGCCTAACATAAACTGTTTTGGGTACTATTGCATTCCTGAGGAAGAGCCCTATCTCACACTCTGCCTTTCCCCATTTAACACCTGTTACAGAAACACTCTTCCTCGCTATCTCCCCTTACCCAAACATCATTGACTCCT
Source organism: Anabrus simplex (assembly GCF_040414725.1). Taxonomy (NCBI): domain Eukaryota; kingdom Metazoa; phylum Arthropoda; class Insecta; order Orthoptera; family Tettigoniidae; genus Anabrus; species Anabrus simplex. Next base: position 169,301,622 of record NC_090266.1, on the reverse strand, counting down.
AACACGTCCAGACGCATCCTCATTGCTAACTCAGCCAGTTCTGTTTCCAAAAGCCCCGTTAATATTGATAGGTCGCAGTCGAATTTCATTTCGTTCACCAAGTTGTTTCCAAGGAGTTCCTCGCCTGTCAAGTGGAAGGGGTACTCCGGTACTCCCATACGTCTGAGGCTTGCTTAAAACGTTTTGAGCTCGGTAAATTTCTGTGAAGTAGGATGCTACCCTGTTTACACATAGTCCAAGTGAGTGTCTCCACTCTAATGGTTTAGGGCGACCGGTGGATGATATAATTCTAGCTGTCTGAACACAAAGAGGGACGCGATTCAGAATATGCCTGAGATGTCCACTCATAGTTCATAGCAATTGGTATCCGACCTCAGGACCACTTACTAGGCCACTCATCCGTTGCCTATGGTTCATTATCTACTGCAGGGCATGGCTGAAGTTGCCGCCCCCCCCCCTCCCTCAGTATTTTGAAGCAAACCAGATGTTCGTAACATTACGAACTTAGAAATACATATTTTACAAGTACATTTTTCGTTACTCTGCTTAATTTAATTCAGTGAAACAAAACGATCTTTGCAAAATGTATACCTACTGTATATAATGTTGATAGAAATAATTTCTAGTATTGTTCAATTTTACCTTCCCCCTCAATTGTAATTAAAATGACGTTAATTAGTTCTGAAAAAATGGTGACTGGTAGGCGCCGAGCACTACGGACTGTGGAATGCGGCTGTTCTGATGATCAGATGTCAATCAATGACTACTGATCTGCATTTAGGGCAGTCGCCCAAGTGGCAGATTCCCTATCTGTTGTTTTCTAGCCTTTTCTTAAATGATCGCAAAGAAACTGGAAAATTATTGAACATCTCCCTTGGTAAGTTATTCCAATCCCTAACTCCCCTTCCTATAAACGAATATTTGCTCCAATTTGTCCTCTTGAATTCCAACTTTATCTTCATATTGTGATCTTTCCTACTTTTAAAGACACCACTCAAACTATTCCCACGCGTATTTGCCGAGCGGTGGAGACACTGTTTGGTTATGTTACAGTATAGTGTTTGTCTCGTGAAACTCCTGTAGTTATATTTAATGACTGTTCTGTTTTGCTGCATTCTTCAATATTTTTAGTAGCTAAATGGTAAGCGAACCCTCTATCGTATTTATTTGCTTAAGTTTGATATGTGCCAGTTTGCGCTAATGTTTGCGGTAGAAAAGCGAATGCTCTCTTAAAAAGCATGGAGCATTTCTACTTTTTATTTGATTTGATCTTTTTTCAAAAGAGTTTAAACGCAATGTGACTCATTATAAAAGATCCTGCAGTCCAGCAGTGTTACCTACGAAGTTGTAAAATCAGTGGAAAAACAGCACACTTAAAGTTTTACGACCTTTCAGAACTGAAAGATTTTTTTACTCAATATTGTTCAATCATTGCATGGAGGTAGCAGATAAATGTGCATTTCGAGCAGCAGTGTTGTCCAAGAAAAGACAACAATCCGGAAAAATTTAGAGGTGGGAATAGAGCTCCACTTCAGGCAGTGCAACAGTACTACAAAGCTGCAATACTGTTTCTTATTATTGATATACTTAAGCAAGAGATGGAGACCAGAAAATAACTTGGTTGTGCTCAACCATTTAAGTCAAGTTCTTATTGGAACCGAAGTAGACGTGGCCAGTGTAAAATATGTTTGTAAATTTTATTCTTTGGACAAGAAACTTCCTCTGTCTGAGCTGCAGTGTTTTTTTATAAAATTAAATGATCAAAAATTAAAAATATACAAGAAAGAGCTGCTGTTCTTGTAGAGAAGTATTTGAAAAGCGTGTTCACTCTCATTTTTGAACTTTCTCATTTGATTCTTACAGTTCCAATTAATTCAGCAACCTGTGAGAAGTATTTTTCATGCTTACAGCGTTTACAATCTTACTGCAGGAACACGATCGCTCAGCAGAGGTTATCCTCTTTGGATCTTTTGACTATCAAAAAGAGTGCTGATGTTGTAATTTCAAAAGCAATTCGAAATCGAAAGAGAAAACTTCATTTTTTTGTAAATATACGATATGATCAGATTAGGTAAAATAAAGGAAAGGTTTGTTTTTTGTCAATGTCGTCTGCTTGATTTTCACGTACAAAAACAGGTCAAGTAAAAAATACATTTGAATTGGGTCTACTTTTTAAGCCTATGTCAATGTTCTTTACTATACAGAGTTTTAGTTATTAATTAAAGAGATTAACATAGAATATTAAAGGGAAGATAGAGAGTATTAGCAATAATATTTTGTGGTCGCAAATTGCTTTCAAAATAAAGGACCCATCGATCCACCAGTAATCCCTGTCCACCAGCCAAAATGCTCATATTACGCCCATGGCTACAGTAACCCACACCATGGACTATTATTATAATTTCTTTTGCTAGGGGCTTTACGTCGCACCGACACAGATAGGTCTAATGGCGACGATGGGATAGGAAAGGCTTAGTTGGAAGGAAGCGGCCGTGGCCTTAATTAAGGTACAGCCCCAGCATTTGCCTGGTGTGAAAATGGGAAACCCCGGAAAACCATTTTCAGGGCTGCCGATAGTGGGATTCGAACCTACTATCTCCCGGATGCAAGCTCACAGCCGCGCGCCTCTACGCGCACGGTCAACTCGTCCGGTCATTATTATTATTATTATAAGACCTATTATTATTATTATTATTATTATTATTATTATTATTATTATTATTATTATTATTATTATATCATCTCACTGCTGTTACAACTTAAGTAAGTACGATATAGTCAGAAGTAGCTTCCATTTACTCACAAGTGGGGTTTAGAGAAATGCGCTACGCCTCAGGTCGAAAGTCATCGAGAAATGTTCAAGAGACATTCCTTAGGGAAGAACGACGGGCCACATTGGGAACAGTGGGTAAGCCCTGGACGAAATGACACGGCTATTTTTTCCCCTTTGTTTGGCTTGTGTTGCGCCAACTCCTAGTTTTATTTAGATCTGAGCGCGACTGGCTGCCCGACTAAGCACGAGACAAAACCTTACTGACGTCACTTAGCCTCCTTTACTTCGTCCGATGAGACGAGTGCTCGTCAACTGAATCTTATTTAATAATAATGTAGCTCCATACACGCAAGACACTTTTGACGTAAAAATTCGGCCGATGGGTCCTTTACATAGTTAATAATTTAACTATTTAAAATGAAGGAGCGAAAGCTCAGATACGGTACATCGTGATGAACTTCTTCGGCTCATCATGAAGGGGAAACGGAGATTTGTATGGAGACGGATAAATTATCGATTTAAGGACTTTCGTCGCTTCTGTGGATGAATGTCTTATTGACATCTTTCGAGCCGCTATTTCGTGAGTAATCATAATCAATTGGATCGCCAACCTTCGTAGAGAGACGGCGTTCTAAGAAGAATGTATATGCATCAACACTCGTCAATAAATATGAAGCCCCCACGGTTCAACCCGGAAGAAGAACTAAATAAATATGAGTAATATCATAAACAGTTATCCTTGATATTTCTGGGCCCATGGAAGCCACTATAGTTCATTAATTCGCAGTTTTAAGGGCACCTGGAAGTGAAGTCTGGATGATTTGTAGGCTCATATCTTAGAAATTAATTTTCCAAGACTACCAAACTTCGCTTTCCTTTTAACATCAAACTTCATGAAGAATGCCAACCATCTGTCTCCCTTAGTTCATCAACGGGGATGTAAATAGCAAAAAGTCACACTAAGAAATGTTTCTGCCACAAATTTAGGTACAATTTTCACGGAAGATATTACTTTATGAGTCATCATTCTTTTTGTACAAATCAATACCGCTGATACCAACAATATAGACATGCAATGCACCCAAGGAATATTTTATCCTATTAGAGTGAGCTTTCAAGCCTCCGTGGCTCAGGCGGCAGCACGTCGGCCTCTCACCGCTGGGTTCCGTGTTTCAAATTCCGGTCACTCCATGTGAGATTTGTGCTGGGCAAAGCGGAGGTGGGGCAGGTTTTTCTCCGGTTACTCCGGTTTTCCCTGTCGTCCTTCATTCCAGCAACACTCTCCAATATCATTTGATTTCGTCTGTCATTCATTAATCATTGCCCCAGAGGAGTGCAACAGGCCTTGGCAGCCGGCACAATTCCCATCCTCGCCGACAGATGGGGGCTTCATTCATTCATCCCATTCCTGACCCGCTCGAATGACTGGAAACAGACTGTGGATTTTCATTTCAGAGTGAGCTTTCAAAGGGAAAAGATTTTTCCCTCAAGGATTTGGAAATAATGAGTGCCATACTAGATCTAATTTAAGAAAAAAAACTTTTGTGAGTCTTTCCCTTACCGAACTCGATAGCTGCAGTCGCTTAAGTGCGGCCAGTATCAAGTATTCGGGAGATAGTGGGTTCAAACCCCACTGTCGGCATCCCTGAAGATGGTTTTCCGTGGTTTCCAATTTTCACACCAGGCAAATGCTGGGACTGTACCTTAATTAAGGCCACGGCCGCTTCCTTCCCATTCCTAGCCCTTTCCTATCCCATCGTCGCCATAAGACCTATCTGTGTCGGTGCGACGCAAAGCCAATTGTGAGAAAAAGACTGTTAGTTTCTTCTGCCTGTCGAAACTAGCCTCTATTTTCAGGCAGATCTGTGATCTTATTCAGTCTAATCATCTGCGTTTTGGTCTCCCTCTGCTTTTCTTACCCTCCATGGCCGAGTCTGTTATTTTCCTAGGAAAGCTAGCGTCCTCCATTCACCTTAAATGACTCCAACTCTGATGCTGCTCCATACTCACTTATACTTATACTTATACTTATACTTATACTTATACTTATACTTATACTTTCGTGTATATTACTTCCAACTTCTAAATAATATATCCTGATTTCATACAGCTTTCACTCCCGTACAGTAAAGTCGTTTTAAAAACAGACTACATAATGTAATGATAATTTCGTCCGAGAGCTCGTGTCTTTCTTACAGAGAACCGTAGATCACAACTGGGAGGTCACTGTATTAACTTTGCTCCTTTTTGAATGTACTTCATCCTGGGTGAATACAAATCCTGAGTAGGCCTACTTGAAATGATCCACCTGTGCCGGTTTTGCGACTTAAGCGACGTTAAAGCTCTATAAAAAGAAATGTGCTCAAGCGTCCCAATAGCAGCCAGCACCTAAGAGTGTTTAAATGTAAGAGACTCTTATCTGTAGATTCACGGGAAGATTAAGATATCTTCCGCTTAGGGCAATATTACGGCGCCCCAGTGGCTGTTAGGATTTATAGCAGTTGAAGAGACGTTATACCAGGTGTATACATCAGTCTTTTGCGGTTTCACTAAGAGATTGCGCCAGCGAACACAATGCAGTTCGTCTGACATTAACCTTTCAACACACACAAGTTGAGTCCGCCAAACACTAGCGTCTGTGTTGTATCGTTCAGTGATCATGTCGACGTTTGTGCCTGAAGAAAGAATATTTGCGGCACGCATTGCTTTTCTTATTTAATCAAAAGAAAATGCTGTGGAAAGTCATTGTTTGCTGGTAGAAACATATGGTGAACACGCTCCATCGGTTAGAACATGTGAGACATGGTTTCGACAATTTAAAAGTGGTGATCTCAATGTCCTTTGTGTCTGGTGGGACCAGAGCGGTATTGTGTGTTATGAACTCTTGAAGCCCGGCGAAACCGTTAATGCACAACGCTACCGCATACAAATGATTGATTTAGATCACGCATTGATCGAAAGACGACCAGAATGGGCCAGAAGACACGGCAAACTGATTTTGTTACACGACAATGCGCCGTCTCACACAACAAAACCAGTGAAAGACACCTTGAAATCGCTTGGTTGGGACATCATTCCGTACCCGCCGTACTCTCCCGACCCGGCGCCATCTATCACCTCTTCGCATCAATGGGGCATGCGCTCGCAGATCAACACTGCAGCAATTTCTAGGAAGTTGGAAAATGGCTTGGTGAATGGCTTGCCGCAAAAGGCAAGCAGTTTTTCTGGCAATGTATTCATAACTTACCTGAAAGATGGGCGAAATGTGTTGAAGACGGTGGCCAATATTTTGAATTTTAAAAAAAAAGAATTTCCCTTAAAAATTACGGATTTTCTCTACCATAAAAACCGTCAAAACTTACGCATACACCTGGTACAAATGTTCATCTCACATAGTTTAAGATTCATTTATCACATTTGTAAACTCTTCTCTTAGGACTGAAGTCTATTTAGTTTTGTCTGAAATATCTCAATGCTAAGCCCCTGAAGTCTAAACCGTAAGTCGTTGTGAGAGCTGCCCCAAACATTATTTTTACAATAGAAGTAATTTCAAGAATGTTTCTTTGTGTAACTCACTAATTAGGTGAACAGTCATCTCCAAATAATCTGCAAAGTTTGATCTTCCTTAACAAGAACACCTGCTCCCTGCGCTGTACGCAATCCAAGTAAATTAGCTAGGAAATGTCTGCATGTTAAACATGACGGGAGGAAATATTGCTACATATCCTACATCGAAATTAAGTATTGTGCGTAATGTGCGGCAGTCACCTTGACCTTAAAAGAAACTCCATGGCGCTACAGCGATGATGGTCCTAGGCCTATCAAGCGGCTGCTGCTCCCAAAGACATGCAGATTACGAGATGACGCAGGGTCGGTACGATGAATCCTCTCGGCCGTTATTCTTGGCTTTCTAGACTGGCTACTCAGTTGTTCCCATGTAGTCTGAGTGTAGTCCCTCAGATCCGAGTAAGAATCCCAGATCTAGCCAGGAATCGAACTCAGGTCCTCCAGGTAAGAGGCAGACTTGTCCTTAGACCGCGGGGTTGGCACTTGACCTTAGATCATAGTAATTAGAGGTTGACTGGCCGGAATGTGTTTCGAATTACCACTAGGACCACTTTTCTGAGAATTAATACTGAACAGTGTTCTCTGGCTTGATTTTTTGGGAGTGTGAATAGCGCCGTTGCTTATATGATCACCCTCCTCGTGGAAAGCTGAAGTTGAAATCCCGGTGGATCTCGGGTTACAATTTTTATCTGAAAAATCACGTGACACCAGGAAGAGCACTTGGCCTTATACCTTTGGTCAGAACAAAAATGATAGATTGTTTTTGGCTACATGGTCCGGGATGGTTTCCCATTTTCACACCAAGCAAATGCTGGAGCTGTACCTTAATACGGTCACGGCTGCTTCCATCCCAGTCATAGCCATTTCCTATCCCATCATCACCGAAGGCCTGCCTGAGAGTTAGCATGACGTTAAATCGCAGGCAAAATAATAACATACATACATACATACATACATACATACATACATACATACATACATACATACATACATACATACATACATACATACATACATTATCATTATAGACTGTTAAGCCTTTCAGCGTTCAGTCTGCAAGCCTCTGAGAATTTACTAAACGTCGCCACAATCCTCGATTTGCAACTAGTGTTGTGGTCTCATTTAGTTCTATACCTCTTATCTTTAAATCGTTAGAAACCGAGTCTAACCATCGTCGTCTTGGTCTCCCTCTACTTCTCTTACCCTCCATAGCAGAGTCCATTATTCTCCTAGGTAACCTATCCTCCTCCATTCGCCTCACATGACCCCACCACCGAAGCCGGTTTATGCGTACAGCTTCATCCATCGAGTTCGTTCCTAAATTAGCCTTTATCTCCTCATTCCGAGTAATAATAAAAATAATAATAATAATAATAATAATAATAATAATAATAATAATAATAATAATAATAATAATAATATACCTGGAATTAGCTTAATTTATCTACAAGCTATGTAGCTGAATGTGATTCTATCATTCCGTTTTTTGCCATTAGGACGTGGAACTGTGTTTTTCGTAACTTATCAGGGCATCTGTTAAGCAAGTCGTTACGAAAAATTAAGAAAATCAAGAATAAAGAAAAATTGAGAGTCAGTGCGTAACACTCATGAGTGTTTTTAGGAAGATCGATTTGTGAAATGTTATTGAAAAGTAAAAGTACTAATTCGCCGGTAAACGCAACCCACGACAGGTAAGTCAGTAGCAGGAGGCGCTGAGCAGGAAGCCAACTTCCCACAAATTTTGGCAGTAATCAGTCATAATACTTACGAATCTCGCATCATAATTGTACGTTATGTAAGTATAAATAAAAATTGTAAACAACGTAAATATTATGTAATTCATTGTCTTACTTTATGAAGTATGCATGTCGCTTTACACGAGCAAATATCGTAGGTGGTATTTCGGTATCTTCTAGAAGTTCGTTCCGTAATGTTACTTTAATCAGTACATTTATTTCTATTACGTGTAGAATATGCCATATTAGCATTACTAACATTTATATTGTTACTCCAATTTACTGGCTAGTGGCTTTACGTCGCACCGGCACAGGTAGGTCTTATGGCGGCAATGGGATAGGAAAGGCCTAGGAGTTGGAAGGAACCTGCCGTGGCTTTAATTAAGGTAGAGCCCCGACATTTCCCTGGTGTGAAAATGGAAAACCACGGAAAACCATCTTCAGGGCTTCCGGCAGTGGGATTCGAACCCACTATCTCCCGGATGCAAGCTCACAGCCGCGCGCCCCTAACCGCACGGCCAACTCGCCACATGTTTCTTTTTATGATACATTTCTGTTGTTATAACTAGGTCGGGTTATTTGATCAAATCCTGACCTGAGTTGCTCGGACGATAGAGCACTGCCCTTCTGAGCCAACGTTGGTGGGTTCAATACCGACTCAGTCCGATGGTATTTGAAGAGGCTCAAATACGGTAGCCTCGTGACGGAAGATTTACTGGCACGTAAACGAACTTGGTATCTCAAAAAACCGTGTAAGTTGTTAGTGGCCGTAAAACCAATAGCAAAATAATTTATCAATATAATAACTATTATTATATTACTTCTCCTTAAGATTATTATTTGCATTATTTACATGTAGTTATTGCTAGAAATGGTGTGAGATCAAGACGGGTTAAGTGTAAAGAAGGGAATGAAACTCTGACTTTGCCAGAATAAATTATCTTACCTGATCTTATTTTATCATCATTTAGGAGGTCCGACTCGTTGGCTGAATGATCAGCGTACTGGCCTTCGGTTCAGAGGGTCCCGGGTTCGATTCCTGGCCGGGTCGGGAATTTTAACCTTCATTGGTTAATTCCAAGGGCTCGGAGGCTGGGTGTTTCTGCTGTCTCCAACACTCAGTTACCTACACATGGCAGATACCGCCCACCCTCATCGGAGGGCCTTACAAGTGCTGCGCTCGGCTAGAAATAGCCACACGAAATTAGTATTATTATCATTTAGGAGGAGATATAAGCAGAGTTAACGTGCCGTTGAAAGTGTAATTATCCTTGGAGTCTTGCTTAAGCGACAGCAGTCTTTTCTTTTCCGTTATAACTTTTTTTTTTTGCTAGTTGCTTTACGTCGCACCGACACGGATAGGTCTTATGGCGACGATGGGATAGGGAAGTGCTAGGAGTGGGAAGGAAGTGGCCGTGGCCTTAATTAAGGTACAGCCCCAGCATTTGCCTGGTGTGAAAATGGCAAACCACGGAAAACCATTTTCAGGGCTGCCAACAGTGGGGTTCGAACCTACTATCTCCCGAATACTGGATACTGGCCGCACTTAAGCGACTGCAGCTATCGAGCTCGGTGTTATAACTCTTTGGAATTAGTTTAGTTCACTTCAATGTGTATGAGTTTATATGATGATTTTCTGCGATCGCAATGTTGTTTCTAATTCCGTATCGTAAGCATAGTTAGAAAATATTAAAGCTGTCATGAAAATGATGTTCGAGCGTAGAGGGCTAGAATCCGGGTCCTGAAGGCTTCTATGCTGGCGATTCTGCCAAGGAGGGAGGACTATTTTCAACAAATCAATGTTGACAGTCAAGTGCAGTGAGGATAGAGCAGTACGTTGTGCTCTTTGGATGATTGTAATTGCATTTCGACTATTTGTTTTCTTTTCGTTACGTATTAATTTCATTTGTCGAAAATATTTATGCTGATACTAATATCTTATACAATGAAGTTACACGAAAATAGATTTCTGTCTCACATTACTGTGTAAGTAATTAAATTACCCCTTTTCAGGGTAAAATTTCAGCTTCCTTTAAAAGCTGTAACTTTTTTAGGGACGTTAAGCATGTTACATCTTCATTGTTAATCTGCGACCCGAAAAACTTACCGATGAACTTACGGTTCATTCTAGATAAGATTACTAATTGAACTAAAGGAACACAAACTTCCTCCACCATAAGGAATGGGAGAGGAATTACTATGACTAATGCAGGAAAAGGAATCTATACACGCTGGATGACCAGAACCTAAGATATCTTTGAAGACTTTTCTACTCTCGGTTGATAGGAGCTTCGAAGATTTGTCGAAAGAATGATGGGGAGTACATGATGAATTTTTTTTTTGATAGTTGTTTTACGTCGCACCGACACAGATAGGTCTTATGGCGACGATGGGACAGGAAAGGGCTAGGAGTTGGAAGGAAGCGGCCGTGGCCTTAATTAAGGTACAGCCCCAGCATTTGCCTGGTGTGAAAATGGGAAACCACGGAAAACCATTTTCAGAGCTGCCGACAGTGGGGTTCGAACCTACTATCTCCAGAATACTGGATTCTGGCCGCACTTAAGCGACTGCAGCTATCGAGCTCGGTACATGATGAAATGAAATATCAACAATTATTTCCATGTGACAGGGAGAACACAGAGAATCGTGGGGTAATCTGTTGGAAATGTGTCATCTACGCCCTTCTTAAATCTGAAGTTCTTATACGAGGTACCTACGTAACGTCGGAAAGAACATTAATTTCCATGCTGCGTCGCTTCCAGCTGTGATATATCTGCCCATAATGATTACAGCTAACAGCTGCAGATTCTATTCGTATAGTATGATTTATGAAGTGTCAAAATCATTACAACCTAGCAGGCTTTAATTTGAAGAGCGTGACGCGTACAGAGGTATGCTATTGCAAATCTGGAGCTCGTACTTTCGTCCATTTTTCAAGCCTGCTAACTTAACTAAAGTGATCAGAATTAGAAAATAGAATACCTTGTGTATTTTTTTTACAAACAATGATGACTCAAGAGCTGGAATAATAACATTCGTAGATTGGTATTGAAACCTTTGTTGCAAACATTACTTGACTCCATGCTCATATGTATGAGCTTTTTATTGTGTAATCTGCCCAGACCTGTGTCGCATTTTATTCGCTCTTTACTTATCGCATAGCCCATGTGCATTGCATGTGTAACGTATCTTCTATCTATACGAATAAAATCGTAACGACCGTGTGTCTGTACATTGATTATTTTGGCGAAATTTCCGTACAGTTATCCGTTTCAGGTGTAATAATGACCATCTGCATAATTTTTAGCTTTGGTGTCTGTTTGTCTGTTTGTCTGTCCTTCTATAACTTGAAAACTACTGGATATATTTCCACCAAACTTCACATTTAGAATCCACCTGTCCTTGGGTAGGTTTTAGCGCAAATATCGTTTCTAAATCCCTGAAATGAGTGGGGATTTTTAGGAAACCGAAACCGTGATTACACTCCCTCAAAGTATACACAACCGAACTTAATAGAAATCTACCTGCCTTAATGAAAATTAATTTCTAAACCTTTTTTCTCATGTGCATCATTTCGATACCAGGATTAATAACGGAGATATCATTAACGGACCGTTTTTCGGTACAAGTCCCACCGAAATTAGCGCAAGAGCGGGTGCGCGTAAAGCGTATTTCTTACAACTTGAAAACTACTGAGATATTTGAACCAAACTTTATATTTAGCATCCACCCCTCCAAGGGTAGGTTTTAGGTTTATACCATTTCAAATTCCCGAAATGGACTGGGGTTTTATAGGGAACCGAAATGGTGATTTTTACTCTCCCACAATATATAAAGTACAAGACCAACCTGACTGGAAATCGATCAAACTGTTTGGAAATCCTATTCTAATTTCTTTTCCTCATGTGCATTTTTCAACGGGAGGATTAATAAGGGAGATAACATGAAAGGTCGGTTTTCAGGCTAAGTCTAGCGGACATAGACCAAAAGGTGTTATACGTGGAGCAGATTCCTTATCTATCTAGATAAATCATATCGTAACGACCGTGTGTCTGTGCATTGACTATTTTGGCGAAATTTTCGTACAGCTTTCCGTTTAAGGGGTAATAATGACACCTGCATATTTTTTAGCTATAGTTTCCTGGAAGTCCTAAATTTTAACCCCCCCCCCTCGCCCAAAATCAAGATTGCCTCACAATCTGCCACACGAGCTGAAAAATTGAAATTAAGCAAATTTATACGTTTTAGCCGGTAACCTACGGAAAACTTCCGAGATCATTAAATATTTCACTTTTTATGCCGAATAATATCGAAATATAGGCAATTTAATGACGGTGCAGACCTTCGTTTCGAGGTATTTCGTGGCTAAACGGCAAGTCCTATCACAAAACGGATGGCACGATCTCCGTTCAATTTCGAGTGATCTACAACTTTGGTCCTGTGATATTTCGTCGTCTCTCTCTCTCTCTCCCTTATAGGGTAGACTTGCCTGTATATTTCTATGGTTCGTAAATTTTGTGCTTTTTACACGTGTATTACTTAGTTTGACACACTTATAGGAAAGATAGAGTCATCGAATTTGGCACGCACATTGACACGACCAATGGCTATATGCGAACCCAATTTCATGATTCTAGCTTCCACATAAGTATGTGAAAAATAATATAAAATGATGAAAATGTACCCAAATTTCACCCCATTCAAATATCGTAACTCCATCGAATCCATAAATATGTGAGATACGAGAAAATGTTTTAACACCAAACATGTAGAGCGGTAAAAGGGACGTCTGAGGGTGCAAACCGTTTGTTGGTATGATGTACCGTTTAGGAGCAGTAAATCTCGAAATGAAGGTTTGCACTTTCAAACGTGCCCATGCTTATCTGTCATCTACGTATATATAAATATAATCGCAACGACCGTCTGTCTATACATTGGCTATTTTGGCGGAATTTCCGTACAGTTATCCGTTTCAGTTGTAATAATGACCATCTGCATATTTCCCAACTTTGGTGTCTGTCTGTCGGTTTGATTGTATGAGTTTTTATAACTTGAAAACTACTGAATATATTTCTACCAAACTTGATATTTAGAATCCACCTGTCCTTGTGTGGATTTTAGGGCCAATATTATTTCTGAATACCTAAATGTACTGGAGGTTTATCCGAAACCGGAACCATGATTTTGCACTTCCTCAAAATATGCACATCCGAAATTAATCGAAATCTACAATCCTTAATGGAAATCCATTTCTAAAACTTTTGTTCTCATGTGAATTTTTTGACAGGAGGATTAATAAATGAGATATCATGAACGGTTGGTTTTGCAGGTTAAGTCCAGCGGACGTAGCCAAAATGTGTTGTACGTGGACCAGATTCCTTATCTATGTATATAAATAAAATCGTAACGACTGTGTGTGCCTGTACATTGACTATTTTGGTGAAATTTTCGTACAGATACCCGTTTGAGGGGTAATAATGATCATCTGCATATTTTTTGGTTTAATTTCCTGAAAGTCATAATTTTTACCCCCTCACCCAAAATCCAGATTGCACCATAATCTGCCAGACAAGCATGAAAATTGAAATTTGGCAAAATTATACGTTTCAGCCTATAACGAACGAAAAACTTCACAGATCTTTAATTTTTTCATTTTTTATCCCCGAAGAATATCGAAATATGGAAGGAATTTTAATGATGGTGCAGACCTTCGTTTCGAGGTATTTCGTGGGATAAACGGGAAGTCCTATCACATAACGGATGGCACAATCTTCGTTGAATTAGAAGTGATTTTCAACCTTGGTATTATGACTTTTTGTCGTATCTGTATCGCTTATACGTTAGATTCGTCTCTATTTCTCGATTTTAAGTAAATTTGGACTCTTTACCTATATAATTCATACTTTCAATCACTTACAGGAAAGATAGTATGATCAAACTCTACACGAACATTGGCCCACCCAGTACCCATATGTGAGCCAAATGCTATGTCACATAATTATCCGAAAAGTAATGCAATGTAAGATAATCGTACACAAATTTCAACCTATTCAACGTTTCTGACTCAATCTGACCCATGAATAGATGAGATGCGAGAAAATATCATAGGACCAGCCATTTAGATCGCTAAATACTGCGCCTTACGGTACAATCCTTTGTCAATATGACGTAACGTTTAGCAGCAGTTAATCTGTAAATGAAGGTCTGCAATATTGTAAACATGCATATGCTTTCTTATGTCCATCTATATATATTCATTGATGTCGATTTGTAGCGATCGAGAAAGGGTGTGTCTGCTATTGTAATCAGTACTCCCTACACCGACTTTGACTGCTGGCAGTAGGAATGGGGTCCTTCTCCAACTCCTGTGTAACTGACATTAGTAAGGAGGGCCTACCATTTTAATGAATAATTCACTTCTCGATTTGTCTTGCAGAAGGCAAGGGACCATGCAGTTTTGTTCGAAAGTCCCCTACCCTATTGTGTTTGGCTCTAGGCGAGGGTGCCCGCCATTATAAACAAATATTCCAATCTAAAATCTGACTAGCATTAGGCATAGTGGCCTGCTATTTTCATGGAAACTCACTAATTCTGTGTGATTGGCAGTAAGCTGGCTGGCAGCAGTAAAAAGGGCCTGTCATTATAATGATAACTGCACAACTCAATTTTGACTGGTGATAGGGAAGTTGCCTGCTATTGTAATAAAAACTACTCAACTGTAATCTGTCTGAAAGTAGGAAATGGGTCTGCCATTGTAACTAAAACTCCTCAAATCGATTGTGACCGCGCAGTAGGCAATGGGGCTTGCAATTATAATGTAAACTTGCCAACTCGATTGTGAATGGCAATAGGCAAGTGAGCCTGCCGTTATCATCACAACTCCGCAACCCTCACTTTACATTGGAAACAACGTATGGGGACATCCCCATGCTATTTCTCGGACAAGGCTAAGAGACATGCAATTTTAAAACAATCTTATTTACTGCACGCACAGTCTTTTCCGTATACAATGTAGAATACCGTAGCGAAGCACGGGTACATTTGCTAGTACACATTTATATTTAACTCTTGGAGCTAGAATTCAAAACTCGGGAGTAAGGAAATAATTTTATTATTTGGTTCATCGAAGGCTAATGCACTAACGTTTGTATATCTGTCCCATGATCAATTGAGACCTCGTTAATTACAGCTTGCGGCTATTTTCTAATAAAATATCCGCTGCAGTTTGCCGACGCTTCGAATACATTACCGTATTCCTTGTCAATTGAATTACCCCTACAGATACGAATCCTGTACGGGGAGGATATTCTCAAAGCTACTGCGCCTGGGAAACATATTACTTCGGATCGAGTAAGGGTATTTCAGTCGCCTTGACAAAGATTACTATAACGTATTCGAAACGTCGGCAAACTGTACGGAATGTACAGAAATCAACACGGTTCAATCCGGAAGAATAACTAAATTACTCTACGTACCGTGGAAGATTCACATCTAAAATATCTACTAGTTTCCACAGAATACTCCCTTCCCCAACTTCTGATCAACTAAAAACTGACGAGAGAGTTTTAGTGTATTGTAATCCAAATTTGAGACATGCATATTAGGACAATTAGTATTCATATTAGTGGCTACTTTTACGAATAAAACTCAATATGTCTTATTACTCTGATTTATTTCAGGATGACCAATTAAATGTACACGCATACATACACAATTCTATTGAGCCACAAATGGCCACACTCACTAATTGCTCTCTATTTACAAGTTTATCTTCTTTCGACCCAGTAGGTGGTCCGGATCGTTGCTATTACCTGGGCCCGGTTTCATAAAACTGACTAATAATATTATAACTCATAAAAATAATTATTAGTTAACCAAATTCTGTTTCATAAGGATTTATACATGACTAATAAAACCGTAAAATGGGGTGAATAGAAACAGTGGGGTGAATAGAAGCAAAACCCAGGAAAGTTTAATAATTTGCTGTAAATAACACTGTAATTGCTGCAATTTAAAATGTGTTGGGTATATTTGTAAAATAACATATACTGAAAGAGAAATTCATGTTTCAAAGGTTGTCCACACTGTTCTGTGGAAGCCATTGTCAAGTAAATTGGAGACAAATTTTTTTTTTGCTAGGGGCTTTACGTCGCACCGACACAGATAGGTCTTATGGCGACGATGGGATAGGAAAGGCTTAGGAGTTGGAAGGAAGCGGCCGTGGCCTTAATTAAGGTACAGCCCCAGCATTTGCCTGGTGTGAAAATGGGAAACCACGGAAAACCATCTTCAGGGCTGCCGATAGTGGGATTCGAACCTACTATCTCCCGGATGCAAGCTCACAGCCGAGCGCCTCTACGCGCACGGCCAACTCGCCCGGTGGAGACAAATTACTACGAGGAAACTGACGCGGTAAAACTTCATTCAGACTGCAGGTAAAACGTTGGCATACGCTAATCTTCTTTTATGACAAACTTAGCCTTATATTTAATAAACAATACCATAAATATTGCATTATTATATTTTTAATATGTTTGTATATCTAACCTCAATTTATTTTTCGGCACAAATGATCGATTTGTGGGGTGAATAGAAACAAGAGCTTCATCTTGCCCCGAACTTATAAACGCAATCCTAGGAGCAAGTGCTATCACAAACACAGCCAAGAAGTGATCCAGGCAGCAATGGATAACATCACAAACAATGGCCTGAGCTATAGGGACGCAAGCAAGAAACATAAGATAAACTATTCTGGATTCAAGGAAAGAAAATACTGAGAGTAGAGTCGATAAAAATGTGTGCAGACCATAATATCAGCTTCATATTCCTACCGAGTAATTCAACGCATTTAACGCAACCTCTAGACGTTGCTTTCTTCACACCATTGAAAAATGCTTGGAGATCAGTATTGGAATCGTGAAAAAAAAGGTCCTGGTAGGAAGGAGATAAGTGTGCCAAAGGGTGTCTTTCTCTATCTCCTCCTGAAGGTCCTTGAGAAAATAGAACTAAGGAAGTCCGAAAACATAAAGTCTGGTTTCAGAAAATGCAGTATCGTGCCCCTAAAACCAGAGAAAGTTCTGAAATTGATACCAGCAAGAAATGAAGAAGGAACCGCCTCCCCAAACAATGATGCTCTAGACAGGAGCTTTCTGGCAATTTTAGAAAACCTTAGATATGGCGACTCTTCAATGCCCAGACGAAATCGGAAGAAGCTTCGTGTTGAGCCAGGTAAACGTGTCTCGGTTTCAGACGAGGTAGATGATCCAGAACATGTCATTGGTTCTGATGAATATTCCGCTTCATACCAGTATACTGAACATGAGGAACCAGACAGTGAAAATCCGTCCACTCTAATTTTGGCTTTCAGTGTTGCTGATGGTCAATGCTTTTCCAAGAATAATATTGAAGAAGGTGACTGGCTGCCAGTTTCCTTCCCATGTGACACGTCAAAAGCAACTTTAAACAAGGAAAAGGATCGCTTGTTCATTGGCGAAGTTGTTAAGACAAATAACATGTTTACTGGTCGATTTCTTCGTGGAAAATCAACCAAAAATTTCAATTGATATATCTATGTATCCAGACGTCCCTGAAATGAAATGTCGTATGGCTTTTAGTGCCGGGATGTCCCAGGACGGGTTCGGCTCGCCAGTTGCAGGTCTTTCTATTTGACACCCGTAGGTGACCTGCGCGTCGTGATGAGGATGAAATGATGATGAAGACAACACATACACCCAGCCCCCGTGCCACTGGAATTAACCAATTAAGGTTAAAATCCCCGACCAGGCCGGGAATCGAACCCGGGACCCTCTGAACCGAAGGCCAGTACGCTGACCGTTCAGCCAACGAGTCGGACCAGACGTCCCTGATGAATGTGATTGTGAATACAGTCAAGTGAAAACTAAAGTGGAGAGTCCTGAAACGTATGGCAGAGGTCTTCTGAAATTTAAACTGGACTGGCGTTATTTATAACTCTGTGTGTGCTTTTGTTTTCAATCTTTCTTTTTATACAGGACAGGCATATATGTTTTAGTAGGCATTCTGTGATCAGAAATACCATTTGACATTGAAAATGTGTAAGTTTTTTAAATATATCTGAATTTTGTAAACTTTCATTCAATTTAACCTACTAATTTTGTACTGATTTTATTGACTAATACACATAACAGTTGAGAAAGGATGTTTATGCTATTATTCTACCCCACTTATAGCATTAATGTTAGATAAAGACTCTTTCCAATCCCCCAAATGAAGGTACAATAGCAACATTATGGTAATATGTATGCCTGTTTCCATTCACCCCACTGGCGGGTAAATAGAAACAGACATGTTTTATAAAAATATTTTGTGAATGGTAACTGCTCAGACCATGATAATATGGCCAGTTGATAATTTGACCTACATCCATATATTGCCACAAAAATAATTCATGTATCTTTCGTAGAGCGTTGTCCAGATAATTTCAAAATTTAAAATTTGTTTCTATTCACCCCATTTTATGGAATGTCTCCATTCATAATATTATTTCATTAGTGAGCTCGTACAGTCCGCCTCTGTGGTGTAGTGGTTAGTGTGATTAGCTGCCACCCCCGGAGGCCCGGGTTCGATTCCCGGCTCTGCCACGAAATTTGAAAAGTGGCATGAGGGCTGGAACGGGGTCCACTCAGCCTCGGGAGGTCAACTGAGTAGAGGTGGGTTCGATTCCCACCTCAGCCATCCTGGAAGTGGTTTTCCGTGGTTTCCCACTTCTCCTCCAGGCGAATGCCGGGATGGTACCTAACATAAGGCCACGGCCGCTTCCTTCCCTCTTCCTTGCCTATCCCTTCCAATCTTCCCATCCCTTCCAATCTTCCCATCCCTCCACAAGGCCCCTGTTCAGCATAGCAGGTGAGGCCGCCTGGGCGAGGTACTGGTCATTATCCCCAGTTGTATCCCCGACCAAGAGTCTGAAGCTCCAGGACACTGCCCTTGAGGCGGTAGAGGTGGGATCCCTCGCTGTGTCCGAGGGAAAAGCCGACCCTGGAGGGTAAACAGATGATGATGATGATGATGATGATGATGATGAGCTCGTACTGTAACGGTTCAAATCCCGTTACAAGATGATATCTGTATTTTTATTATTGTATGATTTTATCTGTATTTTATTATTATTATTATTATTATTATTATTATTATTATTATTATTATTATTATTATGTCAGTATTATTATTATGTTATCTGTGATATTGTACTATTATTGTAATTATCCGTTTTATTCAATTTTGCAATTGCCTGTTGCTTGCAAGATTGCACTTAGATGTATACATATATACGTATGTGTAGTATAACACTCAATACCTGTACAGTGAGAATTGTTGTATATATCAGAGATCGGATGTGACGTTGGTGCATTGTGCAATATTGTTGGCGATTCTGCCAAGTCATCGCCGCGCCTTGGCTACGTCATCGTATTTATTTAGATATGCGCGCATCGACTCATCGCCGCGGGGCTATTTCACCACTGGATGTAATATCTGTCGCGTAGGTGGGAGTATGTCATTGTTATTTCTGGAGATTACGTAGTTGTGTCAGCCAACGTCTATATAAGGTGGGTGCGTATTGTAGCGTCAGTCATTACTTATACGGATGCAGTACAGTGAAGTAGTCTACTAGATCAAGAGGCCTTAAGTGGTCAGCCAACCAGTGTGAACGAGAGATGGTGAAGACTCAGTGAGCCATTATTGGTCATTGAGAGAGTGAGACCAAATGGTTGGTCCGTCACTTAGTGGAAGACGCGGACGCAAGGCTTACCAAGGAGTCAGAGAGGGCAACCCTGGACCTGCCAAGAGGTCATACCATATTGACTTACAAAGAAGTCAGATGATATGGAGAAGAAGCAGTCGCGAGGATGTATCACCACGTTAGGCGTGACACATCTACAGTAAACACCAGAGCAATGGATTACGTCGTAATTACACTCAAAGTGTTGAAGGTACAGTCAAGTGAATCAGTGAGGGAAATATTTCGTATAAATTGTTAAATGTCCGGTCAAGAAGAATTCAAATTCATGCCTAGTTTCTTTTAGTTGCAATGTCATAATTTCATATTCTCATCTGTTTTATCGCAACAAGACTCACTATTTTTTGATATATTATTTAAAGAATATATATTGTTCTATCAAACGAATTCAGAGTTTCATTTCATTGACAGTAAAATATCTTAACCTCAAAATTAATGGGGAAACCGAACGCCAATTTCCTTTTCCCAGAACTTATATGGTATGTTGTCAAAAGTAAGCTTATTACCCCACACCCTAGAGATGGTCAAGAGTCTCATTCTATTATTGCTGTACTGAGCGACAGCTGGCGCCCTTCAAATAACGTATGTGTAAGTAAGCAGGTAACAAGTAAGTGTGAGTACAGGGTTCGACGAGTGTGTATTTTATTTAATTAATGTTAATTTTCAGATTTTCCATTATAAATGCAGATATTCAGATTTTCCAAGTTAAATGCAGTTTTATATGTTTGTAAATTTAGTCAGCGTCTCAGGAAAGATCTCAGTACAAATGGAGGTTAGAACAGGTTTGTTGCTATATGTTCTTGCTTTACAATTTTTTTTTTTTTTTGCTAGTTGCTTTACGTCGCACCGACACAGATAAGTCTTATGGCGACGATGGGACAGGAAAGGGATAGGAGTGGGAAGGAAGTGGCCGTGGCCTTAGTTAAGGTACAGCCCCAGCATTTGCCTGGTGTGAAAATGGAAAACCACGGAAAAACATTTTCAGAGCTGCCGACAGTGGGGTTCGAACCTACTATCTACCGAATACTGGATACTGGCCGCACTTAAGCGACTGCAGCTATCGAGCTCGGTGAAATTGTTTCTAGTTTGTAAACTAGTGCTTGACTACAACCGGCTATTAATCCATATACACTAGTGTCCAAAAGTTAAGTACAGTATAAGTTACGAGTAAGCAGGGCAAATCGCACGACATATGCACCTACAAACCTCAGGTGTTCGCTCTGTATAGGGAAGGAGTGTTCCCTGCTTTGAATAGCGGCGTAACCGCAAGGTAAACACAGCCAGTGCCTGCGCCCCATATTCCCTCATTCGTGTTTGTCATGTTATAGTGTGCGGAGTGTAGCCTCGTGGTGAACGTGACAACATAATGGCACAACGACGCCATTTGGACCCCATTTTGCAGGGTAGAATACTCACCCGCCTGGAAGCAGGCCAGACACAGACCGAAGTCGCCGTATCCTTGAATGTGCCACAGAATGTCATTTCCAGGCTTTGGAGACGATTTCGAGATACAGGAGATGTTAGTCGTAAGCCGTGTACCAGGTCGACCAAGGGCAGCCACCCTACAGCAGGACCGTTATCTGGCCTTAACCGCCCGACGATATCGGAGTCCACCTGCAAGACAATTATTGTCGGCGGAGCTTGCAGCCGTCTCAGGGGTTGAAGTTTCCAGGCAAACTTTGTACCGGAGGCAAGGTGCGAAATCAGAAAGAAATTGTGGGGGGGCAGCAAGGAACATAGGCCTAAATATGGGTGTTTATTTCAGATAGTATCCGGCGGGGGAGGAGGTATAAAATTCCCCTGTAAATAAAATACCTCCTCCCTCAGAAAAATGTAAATTGTAGATCTTTTTGTTTGAATTTTGTTGTGATAACAAGAATGATAAACATTAGAAATTTACTCCAACCAGCTGAGAAGTTTATGATAGACTGGCCCTTTCTTATGAAAAGCCAGACATGGCGCGATTTGTCCTGACTTATTGCTTTATTAGCGGAACCTTCGTCTACCAGGCCTGAGTGCTGAGGGAACACATTTGTTGGTTTGTACACACCTTAAGTGAATATTGTCCTATTGGCTACCTATCGGAAACACGCCCTCTCCAAGAAGAACAGGTGTAAGCTCGAGCTACTTACAGCAACGACAAGAGGGGAGAGCTTCAAGTACGTAATTTACATTTTTGCTCCCATTTCAGATGGACTTGTCAGAATGCAACATAGAAAATAGCCTGCAGATGCGGATTGCCACTGTTGCGTTGTTTTCATGCTGAAGGTCTGGCAGTCATTTGATTTATTGCTGATGTTTCTATGAAAAAAAATGCACAGTAAAAATCATTAATTTCAGTAATAAACTATACATGTTCTACATTCTCTTCATTATGTTATAATGAAAGAATCCCCCCGGGCAATTTTAGTGGGGGGAAGCTTTGAGATAAAATCATCGGTGGGGGGGGGGGAATCCCTCCCTTCCCTCCAGCGATTTCGCACCCTGACCGGAGGCTCAGAACAACAGGGCTGTTTGCCCGACGTCCAGCGGTGTGCGTCCCGCTCACTCCAGCCGTCAACATCGAAACTGGACCAGGAATGAATGGAGGCATGTGTTCTTCACAGATGAATCCCGCTTCAGTTTGCAGAACGATTTCCGTCGCACATTAATCTGGAGAGAACCGGGTAGCCGATACTACCACAGGAACATCGTGGAACGGGACCAGTATGGTGGTGGTGGCGTCATGGTGTGGCGCAGCATCATGTTGAATGGCTGTACGGACCTGCACATCTTCATGGGTGGTCCGACGAACACTGTTAACGCTCGTCGATACAGGGATGAGGTACTGAGACCACATGTTCGACTCTTCAAAGGTGCGGTAGGTACAGACTTCCTCTTAATGGACGATAATGTCCGACCGCACTGCGCTGCTCTGGTGGATGAATTTCTGACTGGGGAAGACATTCATCGCATGGACTGGCCAGCGAGGTCTGCGGATCTGAATCCTATAAAACATGCCTGGGATGCATTGGGGAGGCGAAATGCATCTCGTCAACCTCCACCAAGGACCCTCCAAGACCTTCGCATTGCCCTTTCGGAGGAATGGGATCGACTGCCACAAGAGCTCTTGGACCATCTGATAGATAGCATGCTACGTCCCTGCGAAGCATGTGTGGCCGTTAGGGGTAACCATACACCCTATTAACAGCATGTTTTGTTGTGGAAGACATTCCCAAGTTTTGTTAGTTGTTGTTAAAGGTGTACCTCAGCTATTAGAACCTTTCTGACACTGTTTTTGGACAAGTTGTGTGACATACGGTGTGTGATTCAGCTTCCGTTTGTTCAACAATCCGTCTGACATTCCTATCAGGCGGTATGTCCGACTCGTTGGCTGAATGGTCAGCGTACTGGCCTTCGGTCCAGAGGGTCCCGGGTTCGATTCCCGGCCGGGTCGGGGATTTTAACCTTAATTGGTTTATTCCAGTGGCCCGGGAGCTGGGTGTTTGTGATGTCCCCAACATTCCTGCTTCTCACACACCACACATAACACTATCCTCCACCACAATAACACGCAGTTACCTACACATGGCAGATGCCGCCCACCCTCATCGGAGGGTCTGCCTTACAAGGGCTGCACTCGGCTAGAAATAGCCACACGAAATTATTATTATTATCAGGCGGTATGGCCTCGTTTGGTGATTATGCTTAACTTTTGGACAGTAGTGTATGTTCGATAGGCTTACTTTATAATTTCTTTTTTGCGACTTTGATACATATGAGAGTGAGTAAAAGAAGTGAAAATAATGTGAGAGAATAATGTTTCTTTGCGGAAAGTGCTTGAGTTAAAGCGACAGCTATTCGCAGCCTATTGGACACTCTATAGCTTTCCTTGTTCTGTTTACTTTATTTTATTTTATACGCTCTTAAAAGTCTCTGTTGAGATGGACTAGCAAAATCTTAGTTTACTAGTGGTATAAGCCAAGATTTTAAAGAATAGGTAGAGTCTCTGAACAGAAGTGCACCAGGGAAAGGTCTCCACCCATTAGCCAACTTATTGTTGAAGTTACTTAGCCTTAGAACCCTAGCATCACTAATACTACCTGGCCAATTCGCACAAACATGGTAGAATTCTAAATCTGGTCTCCATACGAGCATTACGTTCAAGGAATTTTTCCCATACCGATCAACAAATGCTGGCCCACATGCACTTATCACAAACATAATAATACTGTGTATTACTACCATCACGTGGAGTGCAATCTGAAGCTGCTGTTTGGAGGTTAATGCCTCATTCCCTGCAGTGTGATATTCTGTTACCAATCCAGTCAAGCAAATATTCAAAATTTCTATAATCTAACCTAAATCTCTCATTGTATTCATATGTTTGTTACATACTAGTACAGGCTGTTTTCGCCTAAACTTTATTGGACAGTGAATACTTACATTCGCTCCTCATCACTATTTGAGTCAAAGTCGACCATTTCACTAATCTTAACGATTTTATGCCAGAGTATTAAAATATCACTCACCTTGGTGTCACTAATAATATGGATTATGAGTCAAAATACACTCATGGAAATAATCCCAATGATATGAGTAACTTTTATTAGTCATGTTGTATATGGCCCAACAGCACTGAAGGGCCGTGGCCTACCAAGCAACCGCTCCTCAGCCCGAAGGCCTACAGATTACGAGGTGTCGAGCATGACGGATCCTATCGGCAGTTATTCTTGGCTTTCCAACGATTTACTAATATTATTAGGTATATCAACTCATAATTTTGACTCATAAACTAATTACTAATATTATTAGCTAATAACTCTATGAAACGTAATACTAATAATATTAGTTGATATTATTGGTTTCTTACTAACAATATTAGTGAAAAATGTTTTATGAGACAGGGCCATGTGGACGGCTATAATCCTTACTTTCACTTCCTTCAAGTCCAGTCATTCCGTACAGCAGCTGTGTGTAGACCGCTGGATTTGAACACAGCGCTACGTGCTACACAACACACGATGACTATTCCTTGGTTCGACTCCAGGGACAGTCCAGTAATCCTCAGTCCACAGAACTACACAGACACACAATACTCTCAGGTAGTACACAGCCTTCTGTACCGCACGTCGTCTTCATTCCAGCCACTTGCCGGACATTTCGACACCACAACAACAGCTCCTCGTTCAGACCTCGGTGGGACACCAGCGACAGCCAACACCTCTGCCGCCCTCAGCCCAGTCACCAAACCCCAACACACTGAGTCTCACACTGACCCCACCACGGAGTCCAACACTGACTCCGAGTCCCGCACCAACTCTAACCCCACCACGGAGTCCAACACTGACTCCGAGTCCTGCACCAACTCTGACCCCACCACGGAGTCCAACACTGACTCCGAGTCCCGCACCAACTCTGACCCCACCACGGAGTCCAACACTGACTCCGAGTCCCGCACCAACTCTGACCCCACCACGGAGTCCAACACTGACTCCGAGTCCCGCACCAACTCTGACCCCACCACGGAGTCCAACACTGACTCCGAGTCCCGCACCAACTCTGACCCCACCACGGAGTCCAACTCTGACCCCACCACGGAGTCCAACACTGACTCCGAGTCCAGCAGCAACTCTGACCCCAGCACGGAGTCCAACACTGACTCCGAGTCCAGCAGCAACTCTGACCCCAGCACGGAGTCCAACACTGACTCCGAGTCCCGCACCAACTCTGACCCCACCACGGAGTCCAACACTGACTCCGAGTCCAGCAGCAACTCTGACCCCACCACGGAGTCCAATACTGACTCCGAATCCCGCATCAACTCTGACCCCACCACGGAGTCCAACACTGACTCCGAGTCAAGCAGCAACTCTGACCCCACCACGCAGTCCAACACTGACTCCGAGTCCAGCAGCAACTCTGACCCCACCACGGAGTCAAACACTGACTCCGAGTCCAGCAGCAACTCTGACCCCACCACGGAGTCCAACACTGACTCCGAGTCCAGCAGCAACTCTGACCCCACCACGGAGTCAAACACTGACTCCGAGTCCAGCAGCAACTCTGACCCCACCACGCAGTCAAACACTGACTCCGAGTCCAGCAGCAACTCTGACCCCACCACGGAGTCCAACACTGACTCCGAGTCCAGCAGCAACTCTGACCCCACCACGGAGTCCAACACTGACACCGAGTCCAGCAGCAACTCTGACCCCACCACGGAGTCCAACACTGACTCCGAGTCCAGCAGCAACTCTGACCCCATCACGGAGTCAAACACTGACTCCGAGTCCAGCAGCAACTCTGACCCCACCACGCAGTCAAACACTGACTCCGAGTCCAGCAGCAACTCTGACCCCACCACGGAGTCCAACACTGACTCCGAGTCCCGCACCAACTCTGACCCCACCACGGAGTCCAACACTGACTCCGAGTCCAGCAGCAACTCTGACCCCACCACGGAGTCCAATACTGACTCCGAATCCCGCATCAACTCTGACCCCACTACGGAGTCCAACACTGACTCCGAGTCAAGCAACAACTCTGACCCCACCACGCAGTCCAACACTGACTCCGTGTCCAGCAGCAACTCTGACCCCACCACGCAGTCAAACACTGACTCCGAGTCCAGCAGCAACTCTGACCCCACCACGGAGTCAAACACTGACTCCGAGTCCCGCATCAACTCTGACCCCACTACGGAGTCCAACATTGACTCCGAGTCCAGCAGCAACTCTGATCCCAGCACGGAGTCCAACACTGACTCCGAGTCCCGCACCAACTCTGACCCCACTACGGAGTCCAACACTGACTCCGAGTCAAGCAGCAACTCTGACCCCACCACGGAGTCCAACACTGACTCCGAGTTCAGCAGCAACTCTGACCCCACCACGGAGTCAAATACTGACTCCGAGTCCAGCAGCAACTCTGATCCCACCACGGAGTCCAGCACTGACTCCGAGTCCCGCACCAAGTCTGACCCCACAACGGAGTCCAACACTGACTGACTGTCCGCGGCTAGCCTCCATTTTCATATCAGCTTGCGTGATGTGAACCAGAATATTCGCGAGGTAGCTACAGGCGGAACCTACTCGTTGAATCTCCAAGAAACACACAGGTAAGCCATCCGACGAGAACAATACGCGGAAATGCCGGCCATGCCCTCCAGGTCGGTTGACTCAACTAGTCCCTTCCAGGAAGTACAGAAAGGGGCTACGAGCAGGGCTCGCACGTAACACTATTATTAATTATTGAAGATAGTTGCATAGCGTTATTTCATTCCTGCCGAGCGATTTGCCTATGTTGCAGTAAACTTGCTTCGTTTGCTGCTATTCATTGGTGGATGCAGTATGTTTTTAATCTGGTTCTTGACAAATGCCAGAGTAAATGTAGCTTCAATCAAAGTCACAGTCCCATTTATGGCTGTGCCAATATGCAAGCTGCTGAGGTATGGGTGGTGCTGCGTAATGCTATTCGGAGCACAACCAGTGTGTCTGAGAGTTATGAGAAGTACTACTCATACGGTCAGTCGTGCTGCAATAGCACTTTCTCACCCAGTGAGGAAAGCAGCGGTAAACTATCACACTTCACATCCTGCCCAGTTTGTGCCTCGTTTTGGCGTCGACATACTTTGTTTTTTGGGGTTTCCCTATAACCGCGTACACTTTGGTGGTGCTATATGAGGGTCCAACCAACCTTCAACTTTGTGACCTAACAGACAGCAAACTTGCATTCGAGAGAGGATGGGTTTTAATCCTGTCGTTGGCTACCCTGAAGACGGTTTCCCGCGGCTTCTTATTTCCACGCCAGAGAAATGTTAAAGCTCTAGGCCTACATTACGTACCACACGGCGGCTGTTACCCTTACCCCATTCCTATCTCAGCTTGCCTAGAAACATGCCATTGTTGGTACAATATTAAAGCAGGAAAATGAAAGTGAATTATACCCGTGAGAACCTTAATACTATTATTTTTAAGTCCGTAAGTTGAGCAGTGCTATGTCTTCTAGGACAATCTTAGATTTCATGAGTTAGAGCATTGCTTGCTTTCTTTTCCCATATCTTGTCAAGGGTTGGCGTCAGGAAGGGCATCCGGATGTAAAACAGTGCCATGTCCACGTGCACTAAACTGTTCGCACGCGCGTTCCCAGCACGGCATGGGAAAAGTGAAAGATAACAAAGTAATCTTACTATATTTCTCAGTATAATGCACTCTTTGTTTTATAATGTGCCAATTGTGAGCAGTTCGTTGATCTCTCTTCAACTTCCAAATATCTAACTCATATCGTCTTGTTCTGACATCATATAAACACAGGTCATCAAGCCAAAATTAACTCACACTCTAGATCAAGATGTCCGGAAGCCCTTGTATGAAGCAACGCCGTATAAACTCAGTATTTCGCATATGTCTAGTTCGATCGTCCAAGTTCTACGAATAACAGCGAACTTTCAGCTCCTACAACAGTCAAGTTACATGCAAAGCCTCAAGTCTGAAGACTAAATTCGCGACTGCTAATCCCATATTAAGATTGTCAGCTTCATATCAAAGTTCACGATACTGACTAACAAGGGGAGGCAACAGCTATTGGGTCACCGATTTCATTTAAAATTCGAGAGGTTCATCTGTGCCAAAAGAAATGAACACGTTCGGTGACAGCATAGCTGTAACTTGTCTTGTGAATGCTGCGAGTTTCACGGCAACAGCAGCCTTCTTGCCCCGCGGCTGGTGACGCAGTACCGGCGGACAACCGGTCATCAGAAAATTTGATGTTTACATACATACATACATACATACATACATACATACACTGACTGACAGAGCAAATGCAACACCAAGGAGGAGTGGTTCGAAAGGGATGAAAGTTGGGGAAAAAACAGAGACGGCACGGACGAATAATTGATGTTTATTTCAAACCGATATGCAGGTTACACAATGCGCACGGCATCGACTCAGTAGGATGTAGGACCACCGCGAGCGGCGATGCACGCAGAAACACGTCGAGGTACAGAGTCAATAAGAGTGCGGATGGTGTCCTGAGGGATGGTTCTCCATTCTCTGTCAACCATTTGCCACAGTTGGTCGTCCGTACGAGGCTGGGGCAGAGTTTGCAAACGGCGTCCAATGAGATCCCACACGTGTTCGATTGGTGAGAGATCCGGAGAGTACGCTGGCCACGGAAGCATCTGTACACCTCGTAGAGCCTGTTGGGAGATGCGAGCAGTGTGTGGGCGGGCATTATCCTGCTGAAACAGAGCATTGGGCAGCCCCTGAAGGTACGGGAGTGCCACCGGCCGCAGCACATGCTGCACGTAGCGGTGGGCATTTAACGTGCCTTGAATACGCACTAGAGGTGACGTGGAATCATACGCAATAGCGCCCCAAACCATGATGCCGCGTTGTCTAGCGGTAGGGCGCTCCACAGTTACTGTCGGATTTGACCTTTCTCCACGCCGACGCCACACTCGTCTGCGGTGACTATCATTGACAGAACAGAAGCGTGACTCATCGGAGAACACGACGTTCCGCCATTCCCTCATCCAAGTCGCTCTAGCCCGGCACCATGCCAGGCGTGCACGTCTATGCTGTGGAGTCAATGGTAGTCTTCTGAGCGGACGCCGGGAGTGCAGGCCTCCTTCAACCAATCGACGGGAAATTGTTCTGGTCGATTTTGGAACAGCCAGGGTGTCTTGCACATGCTGAAGAATGGCGGTTGACGTGGCGTGCGGGGCTGCCACCGTTTGGCGGCGGATGCGCCGATCCTCGCGTGCTGACGTCACTCGGGCTGCGCCTGGACCCCTCGCACGTGCCACATGTCCCTGCGCCAACCATCTTCGCCACAGGCGCTGCACCGTGGACATACATCGGAGTCACAAAATAATAATATGAAGTCCTAATTCAACACTGGTTTGTAATGTCCTAGGTACAGAGGAGAGAAACACCCTGGTTTTAATTTGTACTAATGACCAAACTTGATTTCGGAAAATGTTCATCCAATTAATTTGATAGTTATATTAAAATATATTTAATTACGTAAATATAGGGTCAGGTTCTCAAATACGGCCACCAAAGTATATTCGTATATTTTATTCGAAGGTGAAAATGAGTACAAAGACAAATTAAAGTGGAAATGAAAGGTACATAACTACTAAATGTTTAGTATGCAGGAATTCAAAACAACTGTATTCTAGATGAATTTACACTGACTGACAGAGCAAATGCAACACCAAGAAGGAATGGTCAGAACTTTATGCCAATTGCAGGGTAGACTGACGTCAATGAGGTATGCTCATGATGTGAAATGCGCCGCTGTGCTGCGCACGTAGCGAACGATAAATGGGACACGGCGTTGGCGAATGGCCCACTTCGTACCGTGATTTCTCAGCCGACAGTCATTGTAGAACGTGTTGTCGTGTGCCACAGGACACGTGTATAGCTAAGAATCCCAGGCCGCCGTCAACGGAGGCATTTCCAGCAGACAGACGACTTTAAGAGGGGTATGGTGATCGGGCTGAGAAGGGCAGGTTGGTCGCTTCGTCAAATCGCAGCCGATACCCATAGGGATGTGTCCACGGTGCAGCGCCTGTGGCGAAGATAGTTGGCGCAGGGACATGTGGCACGTGCGAGGGGTCCAGGCGCAGCCCGAGTGACGTCAGCACGCGAGGATCGGCGCATCCACCGCCAAGCGGTGGCAGCCCCGCACGCCACGTCAACCGCCATTCTTCAGCATGTGCAAGACACCCTGGCTGTTCCAATATCGACCAGAACAATTTCCCGTCGATTGGTTGAAGGAGGCCTGCACTCCCGGCGTCCGCTCAGAAGACTACCATTGACTCCACAGCATAGACGTGCACGCCTGGCATGGTGCCGGGCTAGAGCGACTTGGATGAGGGAATGGCGGTACGTCGTGTTCTCCGATGAGTCACGCTTCTGTTCTGTCAATGATAGTCACCGCAGACGAGTGTGGCGTCGGCGTGGAGAAAGGTCAAATCCGGTAGTAACTGTGGAGCGCCCTACCGCTAGACAACGCGGCATCATGGTTTGGGGCGCTATTGCGTATGATTCCACGTCACCTCTAGTGCGTATTCAAGGCACGTTAAATGCCCACCGCTACGTGCAGCATGTGCTGCGGCCGGTGGCACTCCCGTACCTTCAGGGGCTGCCCAATGCTCTGTTTCAGCAGGATAATGCCCGCCCACACACTGCTCGCATCTCCCAACAGGCTCTACGAGGTGTACAGATGCTTCCGTGGCCAGCGTACTCTCCGGATCTCTCACCAATCGAACACGTGTGGGATCTCATTGGACGCCGTTTGCAAACTCTGCCCCAGCCTCGTACGGACGACCAACTGTGGCAAATGGTTGACAGAGAATGGAGAACCATCCCTCAGGACACCATCCGCACTCTTATTGACTCTGTACCTCGACGTGTTTCTGCGTGCATCGCCGCTCGCGGTGGTCCTACATCCTACTGAGTCGATGCCGTGCGCATTGTGTAACCTGCATATCGGTTTGAAATAAACATCAATTATTCGTCCGTGCCGTCTCTGGTTTTTCCCCAACTTTCATCCCTTTCGAACCACTCCTTCTTGGTGTTGCATTTGCTCTGTCAGTCAGTGTACTTGAACTTATTTAGGATCATTGCAAAACGGCCGTATTAGACGGCAGTCTTGTAAGATGGCCATCTATGGAAAATTCTGTTTATGAACACTTTTTACACACAAAATCTTCTACACCATGTGTATTTGCACATTTCTCATGACACCACATAGTGCACTTCACACAACAAACCCGGATTTGCCCGTCATGGTCTTCGCTGAAGAGTCCATCATAATATCCACACCTGCTATCATCAGTGTTTCGTGCGGATCCATTCTTCGCTTTCGGGTTCATTTTCGCCCTTTTGTTTGCTCTTCGTTCTCTTATGTGTTGTGGGGAAGTCAAAATTGTGGCTTTTTGACTTCTGCCTGTATTTGTCTTCCTTGGTACAGAAGGCGTAGGGCATAGTTGCTGCAGCTGCCAGGTTGCCGGCCGTGTTACAAGACCATACACTTCCAAATAATTCACGACCTATCTCACGTATGGCAGCACTAATCTACCGTAACGAACTACGCTTCTCTTCACTGAAGGCCATGCTTTAACATACAATGTTCACCTTTTATAATTTAAAACTCATACTGCTACAGTGAATTATATTTCAAGAACACGAAAAATAAAAATGGCTTCGTCAGACTTACCTTTAGAATGTGGATGTTAAATATTCACTCGTAGAAAAGCACAAAACAGACATATGACAATAGCAGACAACTGAACGGAAGCCGAACAAGTATGGCAATGATTTTAACACACTCTGTGGGGTTCTTCTCCAGATACGAAGGCGGTAGATTTGAAAGAACGAAACATGGCCGTTTTACAAGAGCGGCCGATTTACAAGACTTGACCCTATAAAGAATAATTACAATGCAAACAATACATCTGTATGAGGTAACAATGAATATGTATAATGTATGCTGCATGAAGCCGTAACACTAAACATACTGTACCGGGTGTTTCAGATACATACTCCGCAATGTGTTGGGTTGCCGCACCTAGCAGTCGCATTTTTTTTTTGGAAAGTGGAAGGAAGCTCACATTAGTTATGTGCGCATATTGTTGCACATTTCATCAGGACATTCGTTAAAATACTGTAGTTCCCTCCCTGCTTCCGCACACAATGCTACACTTCTCATGATTTCTTGTTAACATTGGCAGCACGATAGCTGCTGTTGCTGCACGAAGTTTGCACACAAGGCCAGTCCTGTTTGTGGACACTGTTGCATAAATTTGATTCCGTAAATAGCTCCCATAAAAATCCTTGGGGTTTAGTCCAATGATCTTGAAGGCGTTACCTGGTAAACCAAAAGAGCACAAGATACTACCTACGTAAATTTAAGACATTTAAATAACAATGTAATTTAAGCTCAGGTGCATGCTACTCACTTTTCCAGCGATCCACTTGCAGAAAACCTCACAACTGGCACGGCCGTCCAGTTGCAAGCATAAAGTTGCGTGTCGCTTGAACGGGTGTCAGTGCGGAATATGTTTTATAATTCTATGCTTCTATGCACTTTAAAATTATGTGTTTCCTTTGAGCGTACTACAACTCAGGTAGGTCCTAGTTGTATGATGTACCGTGGCGACAGTAATATTCACTTTCCCAGATCCACGAGTTGTTACGAGGCGTATTTTTTAAGTAAGGGCCGTTTGACAACAACTACACAAAGAAAGACGATTTTCAAACACCACATTTATTTGCAGATTCTACATACTTTAGTCTGTTTTTCAACATAGCCGCCAAGTTTGTTTAAACGCTTATCATACCTTACAACTAAGTTTTGAATACCCTTTTCACAGATAGTTGCCACCTGCTCCGATAACCAAGAGGTCTTGATCTTGATCTTGCGCTGGGACAGAGTCTGTCTAGCCTTCACCTTCACAGGCGAATCTTTTCTTTTTGTGCAGATTTGAGTGTTCGATGACGTTTGTGACTCCTTGTGTCGAAGAAAGTGACGACATGTTGAGTCAGATCGCAACGGGAGACGAAACACGGGTTTCGCATATCACGCCCGAATCGAAGCAACAGAGCATGGAATGGAGACACACACACATTCGCCTGTAAAGGCGAAGGCCAAACATACCCTGTTCCAGCGCAAGATCAAGAACTCTTGGTTATCGGAGCAGGCGGCAAGTTTCTATGAAGAGCGTATTCAAAACTTAGGACAAACGTGGCGGCTATGTTGAGAACTAGAGCAAAGTATGTAGAATCTGAAAATAAATGTGGTGTTTGGAAAACTTCTTTCGTTGTGTAGTTATTTTCAAACGACCCTTACTTAAAAATCACGCCTCGTATATGGAGCATACCAATTTAGGATAGTCTCTTCTCTACATTCTGTAGATGACATGTATATTATGAACAACAAACATAAAAGATCACAGCCTTGTCTTAACTCTGTAACCACTTTGAACCAAGAACTCATTCTACCATCAATCCTCACTGCGGCATAATAGCCAATATACATGCCTTTGATTGCCTGTAATAACTTACCCTTAGTGCCATAATCCCCCAGTACAGCTGACATCTATTTCTTCGGTACATCTCATATGCCTTTTCTAGATCTACGAAACATAAACATAACTGTTACTCTCATAGCATGTTCAAGTTACCTGCCGTGTACTGAGAATCTGGCCCTGGCAGCCCCTTTGCAGTCTGAAACCACACTGGTTTTTCATCCAAATTACTCTCACTTCAAATAGGTAACTAAAGGAAATCTCTAACCCTCTAATAAGTAACAGAGTACAGTCGTTGGCCTTACAGAAACTACCTTCCCTTCCCTGGCTTTCGCTGACATAGTTACTTTGTATTAGGGTCTCAGGTGGAACATAGTATATCTGGAACGGCTTACTGTAATGGAACAGGATACATTATCATGTTACGATATTTAATTCCCATCTCTTGCCTGTACTAACTATATACGGGTGACCGTACTGGATGACACTGGTGCGTGTGCGTGTAACACACAGTGAGTGTTTGTAACATCAAGTTACATACCGTGGACGTTGACCCTCGCACATTCCACATGACATTCGATGTTAGAAATGGTGGGGTCGCATCCGAATGGGCACACAGAGGACGTCCAAGCTACTAGAGTAGGTGTTCGGCATGTCCACTATTTGCTCGCAGATATGTTTCACAGCGACGAATCCATTATACCCGAACATGTGCAACAACAACAACAACAACAATAATAATAATAATAATAATAATAATAATAATAATAATAATAATAATAATAATAATAATAATAATCGTATGGCGTCAGCTACCGTTTGCAGACATTTCGATTTGACGCCATCTGGCTGTCTGCTCGTCAATTTCGACGTTCCGGTTTACTCTGCCTGCCATCTAGCGGACCTAGAGTAAACCGGATCTCTCTTGGGCGGCTATGGCTGAGATTTAATTAATTTTGTCGGGTAAATACCAAATGTATCACCAGAGATCTTTTCCGACTACCTCTGCCGGGTTTGAACCCGCTATCTTGGGATCCGGAGGCCGACACTCTACCACGGATCCACAGAGGCAGCTTAACACGTGCAAAATCGAGCGGGTTCACCCATATGGATTCCACGGCAGCAAAACCTACGTTGGCGTAGCTCATCTTCCGTGTCGATTTCACTAGCGGGCGCCAGACCCTTGATACGACCCATAGATACAAATCCAGGCGATTTAAATCAGGAGACCGAGCTGGCCACCTAATTGGTCTATTGCGACCTATCCAACGGTGTTGAAATGTACAGTCGAGACATTCGTGTACACCGCGTCTCACATGAGGTGCTGCACCATCAAGAAGAAAATATGTTCATGCGCATTTTCAGCGGAACATTTTCAAGTTGCCCGGAACGCAGGAACGTTAAATAATTTGCACCTGTCAGGTACGTGGGTAATACGTGAGTCCCAATCAAGCAACAGCCGGTCCATACATACATACATAAAGATCTCGTTGAAAATGATCCTACCGAATCGTATGTGGTTTAAGGAGCTCATATGTGTGTATTATGGAAGTTTAACGCTCCCATTCCTCGAGAAACAGGCTGTTCTGTGGCTAGCACTTGGAAGGGTGCCGTTTCGTTTAGAAATCGCGTACAGAATACCCCCTTTGTTAACAAAACCTCTTCATGCAGGCTCTGTACACGTTGCAGGGGATACGGTCGCAGGCGCTCTTCACGCAGAACCAAGTGCACACTCCACTAAGGCACACGAACTTCAAACGCAACACTTCATGTGCTTCTCAGTAGGTGCCGTTCAATTATATCCAGAATATCGCCTTCTCTTGGTGAAATTTGCCGCGATTTTTGCCGACCACAGTCTCGATGGGAGGGTAAAACACTACCAATCGCGTGCTCGCTGATACACAGCAACGAACATTCGCCTGTTGGGTGCTCGGTGATCAGGAAATCTTTCTCTGTAGAATCGGTCGGCAGCTTCTAAATTATGATGTGCTTCACCGTAAATAAGTTGGATATCAGAAAACTCGTTTGTAGAAAACTCCACTTTTCCAGCAAGAACAGACTGCAGTTTTACTGTGCATGTCTTCCAGAGACAGACCGCATCCGCTATCAGTCTAGCAATAGCTAGTTCGTGTGCTTGTTGTGATTCGCTCTACTACTCTGATCTTCGTCGAGGTGTGTTGCGTTTGTCACAACAGGTCGATTGACCTTGTTACTGAAGTGACTTGCAGCATACACAAGAAAGCCACTGTATTGCTGCGCGCATTCTTACGTATTGTGTTACTTTATATAAAAGTATTGTGTTTTACAACGTCATGCCTCTACCACCTAAATACCTACAGTATGGCAAAGAAATGGTTTTAACATATCCCGTCCAAATATCATTCCCAACTATACCGTGTGATCGTAGAACAACATTATCTTTTTCCGTATGTATACTGAACCCCTGAGCTTACCGTTCCATCGTTGGTCTTCTGCGTTGGCTACTTCGGTAGAGCAATGTCGATTCTCGGATCTTGGGGTCGCTACGGGTTTTTTTTCTGTCACCTCATTGACCAATCGATAGGGTTCAAAGGAGAGAATAACTACTTCAAATGAGGAGCAAAAATGTGCTTACTAAAAATTTATTCAATGAAATCATGATAGTTGTTACTGAATAGGCAAGAAGAAAATATCAGTTAAATTTTGTTACATGCTATAACGCAGTTACAATGCATAACGTGAGTGGTAAAAGTATCTTGAAATTGTTGAGATTATTATCTTCCGAAGAATGAAAACGCAATGTAAGATTCGTGGACAGCAATACCAGAAATTCTGAAAATCGGGCAACATTGGTCCAAACGATAACTGAGAGTTAACCCACACGATCCGTAGAAAATCTGATCTTCAACAAGTAGAATTCCAGATTTACATGTAATTAGGCTTATCCACCAGTCGACTATCCTCTCGGATATTAGAAAATTCCCTGAATGGATCCTTAATCGTACCAAATTGACTTATCATTTGTTTTGGATAGGTTGCGAAATATTACTTGAAAGCATGGTGTTTATCACAAGTTAACAGCAATTATCACAGTCAAAAATAAAAGTCCACCATGTATTGTCATCTCGTGACACCCTTAAGTTACAGAGCAATCCCGATGCTGAAACATGCATCACCCAAAAATGATGTTCAAAAGGAACCAACAACTCTTGATCCGAGGAGATCTTACGTTGCATCGTTCTGAAGGAACAAAACTGCGAAATGCAGGGAAACATTAATTCATTATGCGTTTAGAAAAAAACACTGAAGTGATAAATCACTCGAAAAGTGTTCTTACTAAACCAACTTTCAGGTTATGAAACATTTACGTCGTTAAATTCGTTAAAATACAAGTCCACAATATAAAATAAACAACATGAAATCTTTCAAATTCTATGCAACTACAACTACAATTACAAATCTGTCTACCTACACTTGTCCCCTTAAACTATGCTACAGTTGATTGGTGGATGTCTCACCTAAATAATGTGAATAACGTAAATGAAAAAAATAAATAATGAAATGTCGTATGGCTTTTAGTGCCGGGATATCACAGGACGGGTTCGGCTCGCCAGGTGCAGGTCTTTCTATTTGACACCCGTAGGCGACCTGCGCGTCGTGATGAGAATGAAATGATGATGAAGACAACACATACACCCAGCCCCCGTGCCGTAGGAATTTACCAATTAAGGTTAAAATCCCCGACCCGGCCGGGAATCGAACCCGGGACCCTCTGCACCGAAGGCCAGTGCGCTCACCGTTCAGCCAACGTGTCGGGCTAATAACGTAAATGAAAACCTACCACCTGTTTTCCAGTCATTGACCGGGTCAGGGATGTAATGAATGAATTATACACTGACTGGCAGAGCAAATGCAACACCAAGAAGGAGTGGTTCGAAAGGGATGAAAGTTGGGGAAAAAACAGAGACGGCACGGACGAATAATTGATGTTTATTTCAAACCGATATGCAGGTTACACAATGCGCACGGCATCGACTCAGTAGGATGTAGGACCACCGCGAGCGGCGATGCACGCAGAAACACGTCGAGGTACAGAGTCAATAAGAGTGCGGATGGTGTCCTGAGGGATGGTTCTCCATTCTCTGTCAACCATTTGCCACAGTTGGTCGTCCGTACGAGGCTGGGGCATAGTTTGCAAACGGCGTCCAATGAGATCCCACACGTGTTCGATTGGTGAGAGATCCGGAGAGTACGCTGGCCACGGAAGCATCTGTACACCTCGTGGAGCCTGTTGGGAGATGCGAGCAGTGTGTGGGCGGGCATTATCCTGCTGAAACAGAGCATTGGGCAGCCCCTGAAGGTACGGGAGTACCACCGGCCGCAGCACATGCTGCACGTAGCGGTGGGCATTTAACGTGCCTTGAATACGCACTAGAGGTGACGTGGAATCATACGCAATAGCGCCCCAAACCATGATGCCGCGTTGTCTAGCGGTAGGGCGCTCCACAGTTACTGCCGGATTTGACCTTTCTCCACGCCGACGCCACACTCGTCTGCGGTGACTATCACTGACAGAACAGAAGCGTGACTCATCGGAGAACACGACGTTCCGCCATTCCCTCATCCAAGTCGCTCTAGCCCGGCACCATGCCAGGCGTGCACGTCTATGCTGTGGAGTAAATGGTAGTCTTCTGAGCGGACGCCGGGAGTGCAGGCCTCCTTCAACCAATCGACGGGAAATTTTTCTGGTCGATATTGGAACAGCCAGGGTGTCTTGCACATGCTGAAGAATGGCGGTTGACGTGGCGTGCGGGGCTGCCACCGCTTGGCGGTGGATGCGCCGATCCTCGCGTGCTGACGTCACTCGGGCTGCGCCTGGACCCCTCGCACGTGCCACATGTCCCTGCGCCAACCATCTTCGCCACAGGCGCTGCACCGTGGACACATCCCTATGGGTATCGGCTGCGATTTGACGAAGCGACCAACCCGCCCTTCTCAGCCCGATCACCATACCCCTCGTAAAGTCGTCTGTCTGCTGGAAATGCATCCGTTGACGGCGGCCTGGCATTCATAGCTATACACGTGTCCTGTGGCACACGACAACACGTTCTACAATGACTGTCGGCTGAGAAATCACGGTACGAAGTGGGCCATTCGCCAACGCCGTGTCCCATTTATCGTTCGCTACGTGCGCAGCACAGCGGCGCATTTCACATCATGTGCATACCTCATTGACGTCAGTCTACCCTGCAATTGGCATAAAGTTCTGACCACTCCTTCTTGGTGTTGCATTTGCTCTGCCAGTCAGTGTATATAGGCTATTAGTACGATGGGGTCGCCACTTCCAGAGTAATTTAGTAATGACTGATAGATGCTATGAAATGAGAATGGAGAGTGTTGCTGGAATGAAAGATGACAGGGAAAACCGGAGTAACCAGAGAAAATCCTGTCCCGCCCCCGCTTTGTCCAGCACAAATCTCACATGGAGAGACCGGGATTTGAACCACGGTATCCAGCGGTGAGAGGCCGACGCGCTGCCGTCTGAGCCACGGAGGCTCACTGAATAATGTAAAATGAAAATAAAATATAATAACAGCTGAAGAATCGAAACTACATTCGTAGTGTAAATCCTACTGTCAACACACTGCACTATCAAAGCATACCGTACACCCGAAAATAAATCTTGAAGTCAAGAAAAAGAAACAAACAGCAACGAAAGTTCATCGAACTTGAACGCACACGGCTAAATAGTAGGGATCAGTCTCCATTAGCCAGGTTTCCACGTGGGACAACCCTTACATATTTGCCGCTACTGATGCAACGCTATTATGGAAGCACCTTCCGGCGAGTAAAGATTATGCCAAAAGCTGGCCTAAATAGTACCTCCTAATATATTCTGCATCTGTATCCTCTACTACAGACACTAACATCGTAGAAGTCGATTCGCAAAAATGCCTAACCTATGACTTTTATTCTCATGGCATTTTCCAGTTCCTGTCGTATACTGGGAATCTGGTCTTTGCTCTTAAACCGCACTGGTTTTTATCTTACTCCCCACCACTAATCGCACTCTCCTTCCCAAAATCTCTGTGAACACGTTGCCTGTTATACTATTCAATGAAATACCTCGTTAGTTGCAATCCTTTGTGTTCCCTTGCTTATAGACGGATACAATTAATGATCTCGTCCAATCGGCCAATCAGAAGGTACCTTACATTTTATTCTAAACTTATTACTCTATGAAGCCACTTCATTCCTGACTTTCCATTATATTTCACCATTTCAGGTCTAATTTCATTAGTTCATGCTGCTTTGTAACAGTGCTGCCCTTTCCACTTCCGCGAGCATAATTTCACTGCCTTCGTTGTTCCTCTCCCCATGAACTCGGTTGTTCGCGACTTCAATAGAAACATTTGCTTTCATGCTGAGGAGACTTTCAAAACATCCCTCAAATCTGTCCAGTGATTCTCCAGGATTTAATATGAGTTCACCTGATTTATCCAATACACTATGCATTTCCCTTTTCACTCCTTTTCTGAGCTCTTTTATTAGAGCCCATTTCTCTTGACCAAGTATTTTTAGGTTATTACCAAAATCTTCCCATGATTTATTCTTGGACTCTACGATGATATTTTTACTTCATTTCCTTTCCTCTAGCTACAATTCCCTATCTACATTTTTGGAGCCATTTTGATACACCCTCTTCTATTCTACTAAGATGTTCGCTTTCTGCCATCTTTTCTCCCAGTTGTTCGTAGGTATTACTTTGTTGTTTCTACTACAGAATCCCTGTATGCTACCCATTCTCTTTCCACACCCTGCACTTGTTGACAGTATATTCTTAGAAACGTTCCACTAATCATATTCGAGTACTTCTAATTCCTTCGACCTGGACATTTTTTACCGTTATCTACCTGCAGATAGATTTCACTTTCTCTACCCTTAGTGATCCGTATCATCGATAAATCCCCAGAATATCCACACATCACTAAGAGATTTTCTGAATTAAAAGTGAGTTACCGGTATTATATAGTCTACTAGCAAGATACCCGTGCTTCGCTACGGTATTATACTGAAATTTATAATTGAATGCTTAACATTTTATATATAATCCGCCAAAATTCGCGATCTGACGGCAAAGTTCCTCCCATTTTTCAATCTTTCTTTCCAGAAATGGATTTAGTACTTTCCGGGCTAGCTCCAGGTATTCCACCCGGTCAGTTGGGTCCCTAAATCTTTGCCATATTTTCCTATAAGCATTTTTAATATGGATCAAATCCTTGAAGAGATCCGGCGTGGTGTCGTCTTGGGTGCCTTGGAGGTACTGAACCCGTGGTCGGACTGCATTCGTAGTCATTACCCGGCCAGGACCCGTTTCTAGCGCTGTCCGCACACTTTGACGACGGTCCAGAACATTATTATTATTATTATTATTATTATTGTTATTATTATTATTATTATTATTATTATTATAATTATAATTGACGTCCTGGACCACACAGCAAGGTGCAAGACCGCTACTTGGCGGTATATTACATCTGCTGCCATTGTCATTGCTGACAATGTGACCAGTACCATTGTCGCGCGTTGGAAAGTGCGCGGGATTTCTGGCGATACGAATGATATACTTCCGTGCATTATTGACCTTATTATACAGGTGAACAATTGCACGGTGAATATCATTCCTATCGTTTATTTCAA
Organism: Anabrus simplex; assembly: GCF_040414725.1. Classification (NCBI taxonomy): domain Eukaryota; kingdom Metazoa; phylum Arthropoda; class Insecta; order Orthoptera; family Tettigoniidae; genus Anabrus; species Anabrus simplex. The sequence goes on along the minus strand of NC_090266.1, from coordinate 169,260,067 downwards.
ATATGTTTACATTTTTCTTTATATGCCAGGAGAATCTACGGTAATCTAACTTCAAGTTCTCCAAAGGAAGATATGGCTCTTGAAAACGAACCCAGAATAGATTAAAAATGATCGGTTTATGATTAGAATAAGTACATTATGAACAGTAAAATCAATTGGACTCAACTTCTTTTTCACCCCACCGCCGTTATCTTGATTTACCCCCCCCCCCGAAATGTAGGCGCGTTCCTTTATGTTTAGAGGAGATTCGAAATACCAATCTTCACATCTCTTACCTTCATTTTTGAGATACAAGTACCCCATAAAACTAATTCACTTTTTCGCTTCCTTTCACACTTCCCCCCTAAGTGAATTTTCCGGCAAAAAATGCTTGTTTCTTTAATAGTAAAGGATCTTCTAAATACCAATTATCACGAATCCAACATCTTTAGTTTTTGTGATATGTGTCCTCATGAAAGGAATTCAACTCCATTTCACCCCCGCCCTCAAGATGATTTCCCCCCAAAATCGCATTTTCTTTGTTTTTAAAGGAGATACATACATACATACATACATACATACATACATACACTATCATTATAGACTGTTATGCCTTTCAGCGTTCAGTCTGCAAGCCTCTGTGAATTTACTAAACGTCGCCACAATCCTCGATTTGCAACTAGTGTTGTGGCCGCATTTAGTTCTATACCTCTTATCTTTAAATCGTTAGAAACCGAGTCTAACCATCGTCGTCTTGGTGTCCCTCTACTTCTCTTACCCTCCATAGCAGAGTCCATTAATCTCCTAGGTAACTTATCCTCCTCCATTCGCCTCATATGACCCCACCACCGAAGCCGGTTTATGCTTACAGCTTCATCTATCGAGTTCATTCCCAAATTAGCCTTTATCTCCTCATTCCGAATACCCTCCTGCCATTGTTCCCACCTGTTTGTACCAGCAATCATTCTTGCTACTTTCATGTCTGTTACTTCTAACTTATGAATGAGATATCCTGAGTCCACCCAGCTTTCGCTCCGGTAATGCAAAGATGGTCTGAAAACAGACCGATGTAAATATAGTTTCGTCTGGGAGCTGACTTCCTTCTTACAGAATACTGCTGATCGCAACTGCGAGCTCACTGCATTAGCTTTACTACACCTTGATTCAATCTCACTTACTATATTACCATCCTGGGAGAACACACAACCTAAATATTTGAAACTATCGACCTGTTCTAGCTTTGTATCACCAATCTGACATTCAATTCTGTTGAATTTCTTACCTAGCGACATCAATTTAATCTTCTAGAGGCTAATTTTCATACCATACTCATTACACTTATTTTCAAGTTCCAAGATATTAGACTGAAGGCTTTCGGCACAGTCTGCCATTAAGACCAAGTCGTCAGCATAGGCCAGACTGCTTACTACATTTCCACCTAACTGAATCCCTCCCTGCCATTTTATACATTTCAGCAGATGATCCATGTAAACTACAAATAGCAAAGGTGAAAGATTACAGCCTTGTCTAACCCCTGTAAGTACCCTGAACCAAGAACTCATTCTACCATCAATTCTCACTGAAGCCCAATTGTCAGCATGAATGCCTTTGACTGATTTTAATAATGTACCTTTAATTCCATAGTCCCCCAGTATAATGAACATCTCTTCCCTCGGTACCCTGTCATATGCTTTCTCTAGATCTACGAAACATAAACACAACTGCCTATTCCTCTCGTAGCATTTTTCAATTACCTGGCGCATACTGAAAATCTGATCCTGACAGCATCTCTGTGGTCTGAAACCACACTGGTTTTTATCCAACTTCCTCTCAACGACTGATCGCACCCTCCCTTCCAAAATGCCAGTGAATACTTTGCCTGATTTACTAATCAATGAGATACCTCACATAGTTGTTGCAATCCTTCCAGTTCCCTTTCTTATAGATAGGTGCAATTAGTGCTTTTGTCCAATCTGAAGGTACCTTACCAATACTAAACGCTAATTTTACTACTCTATAAAACCATTTCATCCCTGCCTTCCCACTATACTTCACCATTTCAGGTCTAATTTAATTTATTCCTGCTGCCTTATGACAATGGAGTTTATTTACCATCCTTTCCACTTCCTCAAGCATAATTTCACCAACATCATTTTCCTCCTCCCCATGAGCTTGGCTGTTTGCAATACCATCAGGATGATTTCCTTTTACATTGAGAAGATGTTCAAAATATTCCCTCCACCTCTCCTGTGATTCCTTGGGATCTATTATGAGTTCACCTGAATTACTCAAAACACTGTTCATTTCCTTTCTCCCTCCCTTCCTAAGATTCTTTATTACTGTCCAGAAAGGTTTCCCTGCTGCTTGACCTAGCCTTTCCAGGTTATGACCAAAATCTTCCCATGACATGTTTTTGGATTCAACAACTATTTGTTTCGCTCTGTTGCTTTCACCTACGTACAAATCCCTATCTGCCTCGGCCCTTGTTTGGAGCCATTTCTGATAAGCCTTCTTTTTACGTTTACGGGCTGCTCTCACTTCATCATTCCACCAAGATGTTCGCATTTTCCCAGCTTTACACACAGTTATTCCTAGGCATTCCCTTGCTGTTTCTACTACAGCATCCATTCACTTTCTGTATCCTGAACCTGTTTACTGTCTACTGTTCGAAACTTATTACTAATCATATCCATGTATTTCTGTCTAATATCCTCGTCTTGGAGATTTTATACCCTTATTCGTTTGCAGACAGATTTCACTTTCTCTACCCTAGGCCTGGAGGTACTTAGTTCACTGAAGATCAGATAGTGGTCTGTATCATCGAAAAATTCGCGAAAAACTCGTACATTCCTAACAGATTTCCTGAATTCAAAGTCTGTTAAGATATAGTCTATTATGGATCTGGTACCCCTAGCCTCCCATGTGTAGCGGTGAATAGCCTTATGCTTGAAGAATATATTCGTAACAGCTAAACCAATACTAGCACAGAAGTACAGCAAACGCTTCCCATTCCCATTAGCTTCCATATCTTCCCCACATTTACCAATCACCCTTTCGTATCCTTCAGTTCTATTCCCAACTCCCGAATTGAAATCGCCCATTAGCACTATTCTATCCTTGCTGTTGACCCTGACCACGATGTCACTCAATGCTTCATAAAACTTGTCAACTTCATCCTCATCTGCACCCTCACATGGTGAATACACGGACACAATTCTTGTCCAAATTCCTCCAACTGACAAATCTTCCCACACCATTCGCTCATTTACGTGCCTAACAGAAACTATGTTGCGTGCAGTGGTATTCCTGATAAAGAGCCCTACCTCAGACTCTCCCCTTCCCTTTCTAACACCCGTCAAGTAGGGGAGCCCGGGGTTAGTTGTTACAATTTTTTAAAATAATTTTTAACTTCCCACATACCACACGTGGCATATGAATACTAACATAACGGGTTACTACTGAACTTCAGTTTAAATTAAACAATATTTTACGGTCATTCGGCCGTATATTTATATGCATTTTGCAATTATTTGTCAACATGTATAGTGTAACAACTTACCCCACGATGAGGCATGTTGTTACACTATATGGGGCTTGCTGTTACAGGGGTTTGAAAACAGTACATACCCTAAATATATTCATTATTTTTTATTATGGATACGTTGGTGACAGTATGTCACTTTACGTTATATTACTAATGTGATATTGCTAATTTTATGATCAAACTTCTTATTATTTGATGAATTTTTCATTGTTCTCAACTAATCTGATGACTGACACTCGAAGTCGTCACCAGAGTTGCAATGCACACAAATATAGAGCTTGTCGAACTTGGCACAACGGTCATGCGCCCATTGGTGGCATCGAGTACACTAAAGCCACTTTGTTGGTGGCCTAGAGCAGGAGTAAGGCTCAGCACACTCAATACAAAAGCAGTCGTCTTCTTCCTCCGATGATTCTGTTCTGCGGACAGTTTTCTTGATCTACTTGCCGCATGTTCCACTTTTTTATGTCCCTCTGTGAAAAAGTTGCGCCGTTTGCTGGATTCACGCTTTTCTGCCTTCGCTTGTAACGCTGCTTTTACCGGAGTGTCTGTCAAAATTGGATTTTCCGTCGTCTTCCGCTAATGTGCGGTCTTACGAGGTCCTTCCTTAGAAAATGGCCTTAATTCTTCTGGACTTCCGTGAAGAGTAGTTGAAGAAGGTCCTAGTGTAGGAGACGATGCAGAAGGGTCTCTGCAAGCATAGCTGTTCAAAATTAACAATGAAGCATTAAGATCGCCAGAACACTGATCTCTGTTGGTTTCTTGGAGTGGACGATCAGTTACAGCAGAAGGCAAGAAATCATCGCCTGAAAAGATCTGGCTGTTAATGGGCCATATGCCTGTAACTAAGAACCCAGACTTGATGTTGTTAGGAGTGACATCTTTGGGTAGCGACTGGCGCACTATGGTTGGGATATCATAGATGGTTTTTCCAGGATTACTTCTCATCCACACGTCAGAAGCACAGCTCACAAACTTCTTGCAAGGTCCGAAAACACAGTTACAGTTTGTGAGATGTGTGCGGTGGAAAGGAAAGCAATACCACACCATTTTCCTTTGCGAGGTTGAGAATTGAAAGGTGAAATATCAAGGTGATACTGATGGTTATCCAGAAGAACTGGTTTCTCCTTGGTAGCCCTGGAGTGAGTAATGAAATGTCTCATGAAGGACTGAAAATCTTGACCTGTCATCCATCCTGATTTATTTGCAGATCCTGCACTTCCTTCGGGTCCGTTAGCGGTAAAATGATCTCTGAAATTCTTCCTTGGGAACACGAGAAAGAGCGGCACTGAATTTCCACTCGCACTTACAGGCACAGCAATGGTAACTAAGGTACCCCTCTCCGCAGATATCAGAACCAACTTGTTTCACGCCTTCCCATGTACGACTTTTTTGGCGTACTGCCTCTATCTCTCTTCTGTTTATAATTCCTCATATCGCCTGTAAAAAGTAAGCTATATGGATCCTACGTACTTGCTATACATTAAAATTAAGTGAGGGGCAAGTTGTTACAGTGTAACAACCTACCCCCAGCTTACTGTAACAACTAGCCCCCTGTGACGCCATTTTGTTTCGCAGCTTACATCAACACCATAATACCACAATTCAGATTTTGTGAATATACTGTCCCTTACCTCAAATGTTGATGAATTATTGATATAATTATTGAATCCAAATTTTTGATGCTTAGAAACTATGAAACAATATTCTGTTAACAAAGAAATTACTCGGAGACACGAAATACACATTTGCTCACATAAACACTGCGTGGCTGAATACCACGAGTCATGGGATTGAAAGGAAAACCGGACCGACTAGTGACACCATCTGGTGGAAGGGCGAGGGTATACTACTGGCTGCTGATTTAAAATTGAAATATAACAACGTGCCCCGTGTAACAACTAGCCCCGGTCTCCCCTACACTTTATAATCTCCTATCTCTTCCTCATTATCTCCCCTTACCGGAATATCACTTATTCCTAGCACATCCAGATGCATCCTCTTTGCTGACTCAGCCAGTTCTACCTTCTTTCTTCCATAAACCCCATTGATATTGATAGCTCTCCATCGAATTCCATTTCGTTCGCCAAGTTGTTTCCAAGGAGTCCCTCGCCTGTCAAATGGGAGTGGGACTCCATTACTCCCATAGGTCCGAGGCTTTCCTAAAATGTTCTGAGGTCGGTAAATTCATGAAGCAGGATGCTACCCTACTTGCACATAGTCCAAGTGAGGATCTCTCCTCTAACGGGTTATGGACCACCGGTGAATTTTATAGTCTTAGCCGCCTGAGCACAAGGAGGGCCATGACTCAGAATATGTCCGAGATGCCCACTCCCATTCCATACCAACCCACAAACACGAACCATCAGATGCAAATACCTATTTTCACGTCTATAACAACTTTAGTTTTTATTAGATGGAAGTATCCTCATACAATTAATTCAAATAATTTATCAATTCTTTCACCTGCCCCTCCCCTCCTTCATTGGATGTTCCTAGAATACGTGTTTCTTTACTTTTAAAGCAGATTCCAAATATCAAATTTCACGTTTGTAACATCTTCATTTTTGAGATATCAGTAGCCTAATTAAAATAATTCAACACCATTTTCAGTCACTTTTACCCCCCCTCTCCACCCAAGTGGTATTTCCGAAAACTAACAATATACGTTTCTTTATTTTTGATAGAGATAAAAATGCCATTTTTAACTTCTGTAATATTTAAAGTTTTTTGAGATATACTGTAGAAATTCTCATTTTTAAGTTTCACCCCTTTTTAGTTCCCCTTAAGTGGAGTTTCCAAAAACAAATCACCTTCGTTTCTTTACATTTCCAGGAGATTCCAAATACTCACTTTCTACGTCTGTAACATTTTACGTTTCTCAGATACTCTGTAGGTATAATCTTTCAAAACATTCACCCCAATTTGTCACTCCTGTTTAACCGCCATTAAGTGGATTTTCCAAGAACAAAAAAATGCGTATTTCTTTATTTTTAAAGGAGATTCGAAATACCAATTTTTACATCTGTAAACGTTTAAAGTTTTAAGATTTAGACACACGCATTTTTAAATTTCACCCCCATTTTGTCCGACTCGTTGGCTGAATGGTCAGCGTACTGGCCTTTGGTTCAGAGGGTCCCGGGTTCGATTCCCGGCCGAGTAGGGGATTTCAACCTTCATTGGTTAATTCAAATGGCCCGGGGGCTGGGTGTTTGTGCTGTCCCCAATATCCCTGCAACTCACACACCACACATAACACTGTCCTCCACCACATTAACACGCAGTTACCTATACATGGCAGATGCCGCCCACCCTCATCGGAGGGTCTGCCTTACAAGGGCTGCACTCGGCTAGTAATAGCCACACGAATTATTACCCCCATTTTCACCCCCCATTATTTGGATTTTCCAAAAACGAAAAAATACCTGTTTCTTTATCTTTAAAGTAGATCCCAAATACCAATTTTCATGTCTGTCATATCTTTAGGTTCTGAAAGTAGCCTCTTTAAAGGCATTCAACCACTTTTTCACCCTTTTCCACCCTTGCTATTGGGATTTTCCGAAAACAAAAAGATACATGTTTCTTTATTTTTAAAGGAGACTCTAAATACTAATTTTTACATCTATAAACTTGAAACGTTTTGAGATATAGATACACCCATTTTAAAAATTAACCCCCTTTCCACCCCCCCCCATTAATTTGATTTTCCAGAAACAAAAAAATACGTGTTTCTTTATTTTTAAAGGAGACCCCAAACACCAATTTTAAGGTCTGTAATATCTTCAGTTTCTGAGATATAAGTATCCTCATTAAAGGTATTCAACCCCTTTTTCACTCCTTTTCACCCCTCCTATTGGGATTTTCCGAAAACAAAAAATACATCTTTCTTCATTTTTAATGAAGATTCTAAATACCAATTTTTACATCTGTAAACTCTCAAAGTTTTGAGATATAGATACACTCCTTTTAAAAATTCATCTCCCTTTTCACCCTCCCATTAATTGGATTATAATAAGGTGGGTCTTTACCATTCCTTACCACCTTTAAAGGTACAAACCTGTTTTGACATTCCTCAACAATTGCTTTAAACCCATCCCACAGTCTGTTTACATTTTTATTTTCCGTTTTCCACCGATCATAGTTACTTTTTAGAAACTGCCTCATACCTGCTTTATCAGCCATATGGTACTGCCTAATAGTCCTACTTTGAAGACCTTCCTTTCTATCATATTTAATTTTAACTACGACAAAAACAGCTTCATGATCACTAATACCATCTTTTACTTCGGTTTCTCTATAGAGCTCATCTGGTTTTACCAGCACCACATCCAGGATATTTTCCCCTCTAGTTGGTTCCATCACTTTCTGAATCAGCTGTCCTTCCCATATTAACTTATTTGCCCTTTGTTGGTCATCTTTCCTGTCGTTCGAATTTCCTTCCCAATTGACTGGTAAATTCAGATCTCCCGCTACAATCACATTCCTTTCCATGTCGTTTCCCGCATAGCTGATTATCTTATCAAATAATTCTGAATCCGTGTCAGCGCTACACTTTCCCGGTCTATACACTCCAAAGATATCAAGTTGCCTATTATCTTTAGAAATGAGCCTTACACCTAGAATTTCATGTTTCTCATCTTTAACTTTTTCGTAGCTTACAAATTTTTCTTTGACCAGAATGAATACTCCCCCTCCCACCATTCCTATCCCATCTCTACACTCCAGTTCCGTGAGAAAATTTCTGCGTCCATTATATCATTTCTCGGTCATGATTGAACTTCTATTACAATATCTGGTAAATATATATATCTATTAAATTGCTTAATTCTATTCCTTTCCTTACAATAGTTCTACAGTTCAACACTAACATTTTTATGTCATCCCTACTTGATTTCCAGTTCCCTGTTCCCTTATCATCGCTCCCTAGGCCACCCCGTTGCCCTGAATGTACCTCCCTATTACCCTTCCAAACAAATTTCCTAACTTATACGTACCACTGCGGTTTAAGTGAAGGCCATCTGAGCGCAGATCCCTATCTCCTACCCACCCATTAAGATCTAGAAATTTCACTCCCAGTTTCCCACATACCCACTCCATAGTCTCATTTAAATCCCCACTGACACTCCCTACTACACAGTATTCCACTGATAATCTCCGCTTCCTTAAACTTTACCCGTGCTGAATTTACCAGGTCCCACACATCTCCAACTATGTTCGTACTTGTATCAGCTTGCCTCCTTCCCCTCTTCCCTCTCTCCTACTTTCCTAAACATGTGCCTCAACTTAATTCCTGGATAACACTCTACCCTGGTTCCCTTTCCTCCACACACTTTCCCCACATGTCTAACAATGAAATCCCCCATAACCAGAGCCTCAACCCTACTCACCTCATTTGATCCCTTCCCCTCCTGGTCAGCCCTATCTTTCCTGATAGCTGCAGAAGCTACTTCCTCCTCCCTTTTCTCCTTCCCATGACCCTGTTCCACATGTCTTTTCCTATCCTCTACTATACATTTCCCTTTCCCACCTTTTCCTTTCCTCCTGCTTCCACACAACTCAGCAATAGTTGCCTGTTCCTCGTCTTCCCTCTGCTGTTCTACCTGGAGCGACTCGTACCGATTTCGCACAGACACCTGTCCTGAATTCTGATCCTGAATAGAGCCCTTAGCCTGCAATCTCCTTCCTCTTTGAACATTAGCCCACCTGTCATTTACAACTCCCTCCTTTCCTTCCCCTCCCTCTTGTACATCTATTGTAACCTGTACATTGTTTGAGGGAGTCCTATCTTCCTTCCTGTCTCCTGTGAGAATCCTAATTATCTCCCTCAAACTCTCCAACTCCTCCCTCGTACCCCTCAATGCCTCGCCACACCCACAGTTCACCTCTCGACTGAAGGCGATATTTCGGTGTACTGTAGAAATGTATATATTTTCTAAACTTTTTCTTAAGTAGTTGTTATAGTACTCATTATTCATAATGATATTCTTAGTACTCATTATTCATAATTATATTCTTAGTACTCATTATTCATAGTTATATTCTTAGTACTCATTATTCATAATTATACTCTTAGTACTCATTATTCATAATTATATTCTGCACTTTACGTACGATTTATATTATATAGATGATATGATATTTTTTTAAGTGTGGTTACTTTTGTTAATTGTATTACTGTTACTATTGTCCATATTATCATATTATTGTCATCAGTAGTTATTATTAAGTGTTCTAGGTTAAGACTGGTTAAGTGTAAGAAAGGGAGTACATCCCTAACTTTGCCAGGATAAATAAAACATATTACTTACTTACTTACTTACTTACTTACTTACTTACTCCTTAGCCATTCTTTACGGAAAAATGAAAAGAAAAGGAAAAATAAAATAACTTATGTGTAAAAAAATGGGCGGAGGGATATATTGTCTGGGATAGTACTCAAAGATCACACGACAATAAGGTAATTAATATACGACTACACTACAATACCAGTTAGTCGTACTCTATTTTTATCCTACAACACCCTAACAGGATAAAAACTGCTGTTAATTACTGAATACCGAAAGGAATACACAAGAATTACAAAATGCTGAACTGCAATTAAGCCTATCCTAATTACAACAACAGAATTTTAGAAAGAGAGTTTCCACGGATACCTCTACTATACCGGTATTACACAAATATTTTACAATAATAAAATAATGACGCTAAATTCTAATAAGATATTAAGAGTTTCTACAGATATCTCTACTATACCGGCACTACACAAATATTTTACAATAATAAAATAAGCACGCTAAATTTCTATTAAGATATTACTCGTATACTACTGTACAGTACACTACAATAATTTTAAACTACGTTCAGATGTATCCTAATTAAAACACCGGTACAGTATGTCACTACTAAGCACAAACAGAAATGAAAATTGCAAGTTTGAAATTTTCAAGAACTACTGTACTCAAGGATTACCAACAAAGCTAAATGTATAGACAGATTATTATTAGTACGATGCTCTAATAGATACACACGAAAGATACGCATGAATATAGCAGGCAAGATACGGTACTATCTAAATAAACTGTATCTACACTACAATTCTCAGCTGAAATGTAGTTATATGAATTTTTTACCGCTAGTGGATTACTATTATTTTCCCTACTACGCAGGACGGAGAATAAAAGTGTTCATAAATGCTGAAAAATAAGAGGTTGTTTACAATAATTTCTGTCAAAACTACGCCGGAGGCTTGAATTACAATATTATTGGGATATAGGAATTTGATTATTAACTGTTACTCGATGAATAAACGAAGGTGGAAAGTACAAAGTATGCAGGGAACTAAGACTACAAATTATCGGAATAAAGTAATTAGCTGATTTTGTATTTATTTACACAACTACCATGTGCATGTAGCAACAATCGTCAACAATCCAAAAACTGTTAATTACCGTAATTATCCAGTGAAATTACCGTGTATTCTCTTTAACATCTTTTTAAATCGAAGCTAATTTAATAAATTATTACCTTCGTGATAGTTTGAACGGATATCTATACGAAATATCGGAAAAGTTGCCGCGGAAGTTACAATGAGTTACAGCGCCTTATGATAATCTGCCTTTGTAAGTATAATACCAACGAACCTACAGATATTTTAAAATATTGTTTTAAAAGTTAATTTTATTACTAAAGTTTTCCTAAACCTAAATTCGAAACAAGATACACCTAGCTAGCCTACTTAACCTAGAAAACGTAATCTACTGACCTCCAACTGAATTACTTGTTATAAAATTGAAATAAATATCACTACTCCCAATTTCTACCAACAAGCACTAAACACCAATATATAAATAGCACTAAATGGAACACACACACACACACACACACACACACACACACACACACACACACACACACACACACACACACACACACACACACACACACACACACACACACACACACACACACAATTTAAACAATAAATGTATTCCGGACCTTTACGGTCATGCTCACTGGAAGACGGATGATTTATTTTTTAATAAATCTTACTACTAACAATAAACCTTCGTGCGAAATAACGTGCAATTATGCTGGTATTCTCTAAATGATGCCCACTTGTACATAACGAACCTAAAACCACAACACGTTCGAACGCGGAAGAAGGCAACATGCCCCTTTGAAGACAATTCGCGGAAATGTTTCTGAAATGTAATATAGCGCACAACGTTTGTTTTTGAGCACATCTCTTATCCATCATATAACATTACTTCCGAGGAAGACTGTGATGAAGGGCAGTCACCGTCAGTAATGTTATTCAACAGCGGTCTTTAAGCGTTTCATCTGTGTAATGACCCGGTGGATAGCACTAACTTTATGAACAGCCGTCAGAGAGCGTGACGACAGTAGACTTGTTAAGTGCCGTTTGATTTATTGTCGATGTTTTGCGTTACTCTTCTGTTTACACTATAGTGAGCAACTAAAGTATTCAGTTCAGGCATACGATCATATCTTCACAGAGTCAGCAACCAAATATTTAAATAAAAGCCATCATTTATTCGCGAATAAAGACAGATTTCGTCACTAACATCGAAAAGATTACGATTCCAGAGTGGCATGTCAAATAGAAGCTTTCCTGCCTCTGTTAGTTGACAGAATACGATTTGCAGTTCGTGCTGGCCACATGCATACAGTGCACTCATAGCTTGTACCATGTAGATAATTTCGCAGAATCTGAGTGGTAACTTTCAGTATCAAAGGACATCTTCACATAAACAAAGATATGGCATATATCAAGTGATATATTAAATCATTTTCTTTAGCAATCTTAGTATACAATCATCATCAACAACATCATCATAACATCATGTGACCGGCATCATTATAAGCAACATATCATCATCACAGTCATCATCATCATCATCGTCATCACCATCCTGGAGCCTATTGTATACGATTCTACAACCGAATAATGAAAGATCCGTTTGAGTGTGTTTATGTTTTTTCTTCCTTCTGTGTTAAATCTTGCCCCTTCAGGTAATTCCTTTGTTTTCCGTAGAACAGTACCACCACCATTACGAACATAGTCATACGGTATTGTGGTTTTTCTATTTTAATTCCTATTATGAGTAAGAAAATAATATTGTGTCAGTTATTATATACTAGTCGTTAATTATACAATTGTTTCTGTTAATTCAATAATTTAATTGCATGTGGCCTCAGGCCTGGTGTAGGTCTTTCCAGTTGACGCCTGACAGGCTACCTGCGTGTCTGTGAAGATGAGGCCTACCTATGATGAGTTCTAATGTTGTAGACGACGCCCACACACATTATTAATTTATTAATTTATTATATCCCCGAACGGCCTTGAATTGAAACCGGGACATTCTTGGACTAGCACGTTAACCATTTAGCCACGAAGCCGAACGTTAACCCAGTGAGAATACAAGAAGTGAATTGTTGAAATCACTTAGAATTTAGAACAGGAATCGATCCCCTTCCCCCTTCCTCGTCATACCATCAGTGTTCGAGTAACGAGTTATGAATGGCAAATTCCTATAGACACTATATAGTCGCTTAAGAGCCATTACAGGTAAGGACATAAATATAATTTCACATCAGAAGGAAAGAAACATATAAATTCCAAATACCATTTTTCACGTCTGTAACATCTTCAGTTTTTCATATATAACTATCCTCATAAAAATAATTCAACTCCTGCTTCACTTCTTTCCACCCCTCTACCCCCGTAAGTAGACCTTCCGAAAACAAAAAGTACTTGTTTCTTTATTTTTAAAGGAGATTCCAAATACCAATTTTCACGTCTGGAACATCTTTAGTTTTTAAGATTTAAACATGATAGGATGAATTGTTTGGCCGAGTACAAGCGTCGTATTATGTTCGCTGACCGGTCAAAGTCCAAGCCCAACCCGGTTTAAACTAGTTTTCGACGGCCACTAATCTCAACAATACACGTATTATCTGTATGAAATACGTACCATTCGATTTTACAATTAATTGATTGTTTGAATTAAAATTATCTAGCAATAAAAACATAGAAAATAAGTAGTTTTCAATTATAATGTCTCTTTTTAAATAAGGTAATCATCAATATTTATAGTGATAATTGCGTGTGTACCGCTATATAATATGCTTCAATAAATATTTGTTCAATTATAATATTTTTTTAAAAATAATGCAATAATGCAAGAAGAAGAAAATAACATGTTCTGACTGACAGATTCATTATCGCCGAGCCAAAACTACTGGACATAAAGAAATTAAATTTTGGGAAAACATTTATATTACGGTGTAGCTGCTTACTAAGAAACGATTTTTGAATATTCCGTACCTAAGGGAGTAAAAAGGAGGATAAATTTTTAAAATGAGTATATCTCAAAAACTTAACAGTTTAAAGTCGTGAAAATTGGTATTTGGAATCTCCTTTAAAAATAAAGAAATACGTATCTTTTTGTTTTGGAAAACCCACTTATGGGGGATAAAAATAAGTGATAAGTGGGTTGAATCCGTTTTATGACAGTACTTATGTCTCAAAAACTTAAGATGTTACAGACGTTAGAATTGGTACAAGGAATCTCCTTTAAAAATAAAGAAACACGTATTTTTTGTTTTGATTTTGGAATATACAATTAACGGGGGGTGAACAGGAGTGACAAGCGGGTGAAATTTTAAAAAGCCAATATCTACAGTATATCTCAGAAACGTAACATGTTACAGACGTGAAAATTGGTATTTGGAGTCTCCCTTAAAAATAAAGATAGATAGACAGATAGATAGATAAACAGATAGATAGATAGATAGATAGATAGATAGATACATAGATACATAAAAGCCTTTATTTTCTGTGGCGAAGTTAGGGCTCTTGGCCCTTTCTTACACTTAACCACACACATATTATTATTTGTTAACGATGACACTGATTAACTTGAAATACTTATATATTATGTTTTCGGAAAATCCACTTAAGGGGTGAAAGAATTGAAGAATTCGTTGAATTCTTTGTATGAGGATACTTATATCTTAGAAACTGAAGATGTTACAGTCGTGATAATTGGTATTTGGAAGCTCCTTTATAAATAAAGGAACACGTATTTCTTGTTTTCGAAAAATGCACTTTTGGGGGTGCTTGTGTATGTGAAAATAAGTGAAAATATTGAATTTTTAATGGGGATACTTATATCTCAAAAAGTGAAGGTTACAGACGTGAAAATTGGTATTTGAAATCTCCTTTAAAAATAAAGAAACACGCATGGGAAATTAACTTACCAGCGGGGCGGGGGGGGGGGGTTGAATTACTTTTGTGAGGATACTTATATCTCAACAATTGAAGATGTTACAGATGAACATTTGTATTGGGCATCTTCTTTAAAAGTTAATAAACACGTATTATTTTGTTTTCGGAAAATCCACTTAAGGGGGGTTGAATTAATTGAAAAACAAGTTGAATTCTTTGTATGAAGATACTTATATCTCATACACTAAAGATGTTACAGACCTGAAAATGGGAATTTGGAATCTCCTTTAAAAAGGAGGAAACACGCCTACTTTTGTTTACGATAAATCCACTTAGGGGGTGAAAGAATTGAAAACACATTTTAATTATTTGTGTGAGGATACTTACATCTCCAATAAACCTAAATGTGTTACAGAAATGAAAATTTATACTTGGAATCTCCTTTAAAAATAAAGAAACTGGTATTCTTTTGTTTTCTGAAAATCCACTTAAGGGGTGAAAAAATTGAAAAATTTGTTGAATTATTTGTATGAGGATACTTATATCTTAAGAACTAAAGATGTTCCAAACGTGAAAATTGTTATTTGTAATCTCCTTTAAAAATAAAGAAACACGTACGTTTTGTTTTCGGAAGGTCTACTTACAGGGGGTAGAGGGGTGGAAAGAAGTGAAGCAGGAGTTGAATTATTTTTATGAGGATAGTTATATATGAAAAACTGAAGATGTTACAGACGTGAAAAATGGTATCTGGAATTTCCTTTAAAAATAATTAAACATGTATTTTTTGTTTTAGAAATATCCACTTAAGGGGCTGAAAATAATTGGAAAAGCGGGTGAACTTTTAAAATGAGTACCGGTATATCTACAGTAATATAAAAAAACTTAACATGTTACAGACATGAAACTTGGTATTTGGAAAGTCCATTAAAAATACAGGAACATGTATTTTTTAGTTTTGTTTTCGGAAAAGGCACTTAGTGGGGCTGAAAAGAAGTAAAAAAGGAGTTGAGTTAGTATTTATGAGGATACTTATATGTCAAAAAGTGAAGATGTTACAGACGAGAAAAATTGTATTTAAAATCTCCTTTAAAAAGAAGAAACCGGGTTTTTCTTCGGAAAATCCATTTAGGTAGGAGTGGGGGAAGGACTGATAAAGGAGTTGAATTATTTTTTATGGAGATACTTATATCTCAAAAACTGAAGATGTTACAGACATGGAAATATATATTTGTAATCTCCTTTAAAAATAAAGTAACTTTTTAGTTGCATTTGACTTGAGAGAAGACTACTTCTCACGTGTACAGTTCTATGTCTCATGATCATTTCAGCCCCAAAAGGCAATACCACAAATGTGGTTTACAAAGAGTTTCTGGGGTAAATGAAACTCAGTTTTTCAGTCAGTGTTTATAATTTATAGGAATTTTTAGGTACTCTTTTAGTACAATGCCGAGGAACGATTACTTTTATCAAATCCACGCGAGCGAAGCCGCGGGTAACTGCTAGTCATTAATATTTAGAGTGATAATTATATATGTTCCGGTATATAATATGCTTGTACTGAATTTTTCCTCAACAGCATGTTATTCCATTCCCACGGTAGGAGTGACTAGACCTTTTGGAGATCCCAGCGCAAACAATTGCTATCCAGAGTGCAGTTTTTCCGACGAGTATTTTCAAACTGATAAATGTCGAAATGGAACGCTATTTCAAGTCCTGGCGAACCTTTGAAATCTCTCTATTAAATATAAATATAAATAATAATGACTAATGGAATTTGGGAGCCATAAATATACAAATAAATAATTCTTAAACTTTGCCGGCTGTTGAAACTCATCTTCAGGGTCGTTGCCTTGTGACAAGGAGATCTGAATCACTTGATACCTAAAAAATTAATATTGGAAAAGGAGTCCATCTGGTAATTTCCCCACCCATAGAAATTAAACAGAATATATATTAATCTCATACAATATACTTAGTCAATTAAACCTGTATTTACCTAGAAATCCGAGCAGAGCTCGTCGTGATACACCCTTGAACATATATAACAAAATAAAGAGAATATTGATATAAATAATAAATGTCTTAATTTATGAAATAACTCTCTCTCAATAACTGGTACTCAGTTTATTCCGCAACGCAAAATATTCACACGCAGTCATGACTCATTTTGCAAGAATGGACTCCACTTTGCTGATGGCGTTGGTATAGTTTGAAAAGGCCCAACACGTTACCTTACGTAGACTCTCCGTAGAATTATATATGGCTAACATTCATAACCATAGAATGTTGTTACACTCCAGCATCTTTCTCCCTGGTTCCTTCAACAGCAGATCTCGAACTCCCAACATGGCATGGGACATCTTCCCACAACTCGTACAAAACACCTCTCCGATTACCACCAGTATCACATCTGCACACTGCAAGCTGCAACTTCCAACTCTCGACGCGTGCTTGCACCACACTAGCCCAAGCCAACACAACAGCATCTTAAAATAGCCCAGTTCCTGGAATTTTCCACCTCAGCTCCGTCAACACGTAAACCCCCGATCGGAGACTCGTCACGTACACAACCGGGAGATAAACTGAGTGATCGAAACACACTAGTCCCAAATAAAATATAGAGAGTATCCATAATAACGAGAGTTCCAAAAAGAGTTACTAAGCCGCGACGGCTAAATACACACATAAATGAAATATACACATGAATAAATAATAATAATAATAATAATAATGACAATAATAATAATAATAATAATATCTGACCGGGGTTTGTCAGGTTACAATACTCCCCCTTTGTTTTCCAACAGATGCAAATGTTGGCAAAACAACACAAATCAGGTGGCTGATGGCCCAAGGACAGCTCCTCAAACTACCCATCAAATATACAATATACAACATTAGGGATCCCGATGGTATCTCCTCAAATTGAACACATTATAAGTTCCAATACATTTCCTATTAGCATCAATTAAGGAATATGCACACCTCCCTATCCTTCTCGCAACAATAAAAGGACCCTTAAACAATTGAAAAAACTTAGACATGGTCTTATCCTCAGCGTTAGATGGGTAAGGCACTCGCAACAATACTTCATCTCCTACCTCTAAACTATCAGAGCACCTATTCTGAACTATCCTAGCACGTTTCTGACCAGACTTAACCAGCTTCTCCCTAGCAAGCTGTACAAATAGATCCTGAGGAACCTCCTCCACGCTCTCCAACCTCAATATCTTGGCCAACTCAAAATCAGGCTTTCTCCCAAAGTGCACCTCAATGGGTGTAAGACCAGTACTCTCATGTCTTGTGACATTGAGCCAATTTTCCATCCTACTTAAATGTTCATACCAAGAGCTATGATTATGACTTACATAGGTCCTAAACATCCGTCCAAGTTCCCTCATGACTCTCTCAGACATGTTTCCACAAGGAAACCTTATAGACGAATATGTTACCTGAATACCTCTGTCCTGTAGAGTCTTCTTCCAGATGTTCGAAGTGAACTGTGAGCCGTGATCGGATAGGATCCTCCTAGAGTTACCGAATTCCTCGCAATACTTACTCACTGCATTGGCACATCCTCTAGCAGAAGCCTTCCGAAGTGGGTATAATTTAACAAATTTAGAGAACGAGTCAAGTATTACAAATATATATCGGTAGCCATACCTAGACTTAACCAACGGTCCATAGATGTCCACACACAGTAACTCACCTATATCCTCGGTTATCACAGCCTGCCTCGGCCCGTGCATATACCTATTTGGGTGTTTACACTTCTGGCACACATCGCAAGTAGCCAAAGTCTGACGGACTTGTCTACCCATATTGCGCCACACAAAGTGATACTGAATTGCACATAATACCTTCTCCGCACCAAAGTGACCTAATTCCTTATGGAAATACCAAATCATGTCTTTCCGCAAGGCTTGAGGCACTACAACCCTCCATACATCCTTATGACATATGCGAGCTACTAAACCACTCAGAAGTTTATACCTCATATTCCCTTTTTCCACAATAGTGTCAGGCTCAGCAGCCTCTAACTCAAATAAAATATCACACAACTCCTCATCCTGTCCCTGTTCCAATTTCATCTTCGAGAGTTTCCTTCTCTCCTCTCTACATTCGTCATACTTATCAGCACATACCAAGATATTCTCACTAAAATCAGTGCTGACCTCATCAGCTGTCACAGAAATATTCCGACTCAAATAGTCAGCTAACACATTATCAGTACCCTTAACATGAACAACTTTAGGGTCATACTCCTGTATCGCCAGAATCCAGCGTGACATCCTGTTGGAGGTTAACTTACACGTTTTCATAAAGACAAGAGCATTATGATCTGTATGGATCTCAAAAGAATGGCCTAAAATGTAAATGCGGAATTTCTCTAAAGAATAAACAATCGCTAAAAGTTCCTGTTCGCTCGTAGTATACCGCCGTTCCGCTGTGCTAAGTCCTCGACTTGCCAGGGAAACAATGCCTAGATTACCTTGTTCATCACGCTGACAGAGAGCACCAGCTATACCTGAATTAGACGCATCCGTCATTACAATATAAGGCTTCTCAGTACATGGAAATTTCAGCATGACAGCTTGGCGGAATCCACTTTTCAGGCGCTCAAATGCCTCATTGAGGTCATGGTTCCATCTCCATTTCGCATTCTTTACTAATAACTCGCGGAAAGGTTCAATTAAACAAGAGTATCTGATTAGAAAGCGCCTGAAATAATTGCAGAGACCTAAAAAGGACCTTAACTGCTTCGCATTGCGTGGGGTGCTAGCATTGAAGATGCTGTCCAGTTTCTCCCCCTGTGGTGTGACCCCGTTCCGATTGATGGTGTGCCCCAGAAAACTAATTTGATGCGTTGCGAAATTAGATTTAGATAGCTTCAAAGTGAAGCCCGCTTCCCTTAATTTTGTAAAAACACTCCGTAAGTGTGTCATGTGTTCAGAAAATGTACGAGATGCAAGGACCAAGTCGTCAATGTAACACGTAGTGAATTCCTCTGTGTCCGGCCCTAGTGCAATAGATAGGGCTCTAATAAGCCCTGATGACGACGTCTTGGTTCCGAAAGGAATTCTGGTGAATTGAAACAACCTGTTCTTATAGAGAAAAGCAGTAAAAGGCCGGTCCTCCACCCGTAATGGTACCTGCCAGAAACTACTACGCAAGTCAACCGCAGTAAACCAATGACAACCTTCAAATCTCTGAACTAAACTCTCAATATTCTCAGGCCTCTGCTGATCCTCAGCTATCCGACGGTTCATAAGCCTAGCATCTAAACACAGTCTCACAGACCCATCTTCTTGCCAATAACAACCAAAGGATTAACGTACTTGCTACAGGAAGGCTCAATAATCTTACCTGTAAGCATATTATGTATCACTTACTGTACCGCCTGAGCATGAGCATGAGAAATCGGATATCTAGGACTATTAAAACTAGACCTATCTAAAATATCAAATGAGTGTTCGTACACAGTAGTACACCCTAATTCACCAGAGAACACCTCCTTGTTCTCCATCAAAACATTCAAAAGTTCCCTCTTCTGCTGCTCCTCCAGGCATGTCTGTCGCACCGCTTTCTCCACCTCACTGACCAAATCCTGACTTTCCGATACCATACTGTCATTAATTCTGATACTTGCATTATTAACTTTAACATCGACTTCATCCTCAACAATTTCCTCAATAACCTGAATATGACTACAATGAAGCACAAAACTACTCCTATCCACCTGATAATTAAGCTTAATCGGTTTACGTTCTTCACCAACAAGAAATTTCAAAACAGCAGTATCATAGTCAATCACACACTTGGTTTCAGATAGCCAGTCATTCCCCAGTATAACGGAATATACCAGATTAGGCACAACAAGACAACATTGCAACATGGTCTGACCACCAACCTCAATAGGAACAATAACCTGACTACGAATACGATTACTCTTAGCACCAGCTGCTGTGATAATAAATGTGTTCCTCACAGGAATCTCCTCAATAATCTCACCTCTGCGACGAGCTTCCTCACAAAATTTAAAATTTACACAAGACTTATGACTCCCCGAGTCTACAAGCAATTTCTCCTTCACACCCATATGGTAGCCTCCATAGCTGGGTTGATCAATAATTCAGACGAACCACCTTCCTTAGCACTATCCTGGTCACACAATAAATCCTTACCAACATCAATATCAAAAGCCTCCCTGATAACATGGATTTGCACATCAAGTGGGGATCTCCTAACGGACCTATTTAGGATATCCCGTTGGAGTTTAAATTCTGATTCTGCTGATTACCACTATTATTACCTCTCTCATCCCTTCTCCCCCTATCATTCAAATCCCTAGACTGATTACTAGAATTAAAATTCCTACTATCTTGATTCCTGAAATTAATCCTGGTTTCTTCCTGCCTATTCCCATTACCCTGATCCCTTCTGCTATAGTCATTCCCATTCCTACGATTACTTTCAAATGCTACTCCTCTCCTGTGATTATTTTCCCCCACACTCCTATGTCCTACCTGCCTACCCAAAGAATCGAAACGTTGCAACAGCCCTTCCATTCCCTTAATGGTCTTAACCTGCTGGATGCACATGGCCAACTGAATATCTTCATTAAAATGTCTAGCCATCCTCCTAACAATATCCTGCTCTGGCAAACTCTCTTCTAAGTTCTGACTAATAGCCACGTGCACAAGAAAATACTCCGTACGAGAAATACCCTCATTACCCTTATACTTCCCAGCCATAATCCTATCTCTTTCCCTACCCTGAATCTCCTCATCCCAAAACTCATCCATAAACAACTCCCTGAATCCCCTTAAACCCTTAATATGACCTCTATAAACATCATACCAACTCCTAGCTTCACCCGTAAACGCACTTGCTAACATATCATCTACCAAGTCCCACTCTAACACACCTTCTTCCAAGCTCCTAGTAAAACGTTTCTCCACTACCTTGAGAAATTCCAGAGGGTTAAACTGCTTACCATTAAACTTAGGCAGCTCAATTTCCTTAATAATATGCCTTTGTATGCTAGAACTCTGAACATCACCTGAGGACCTGACTGATTGAATCTTTTCGTCAACCCTCTGTAATACATCTGCCTTCCATACATCAATATGACTAGCGTTCTCTCTGACCTGATGTTCAATTACACCTTGTTTACTTATCACATTGTGAATACTGTTAAAGTTATCTAAAATTTTATCCTGACATTTAGAATTATTTTCAACAAGTTTAGCTTCAAGATTATTAGCAACGTTACAAATTACTCGGTTAAATTCACTTTTATTTGATTCAGATATACCCCTAATTTCTTCAATTTGCCTATCATGCTCAGACAATTTACCATTAATTTCTACACATTGATAGTTTAATTCCTTCCTCATCTCCATAATACCTGAATCGACTTTCTCACTTAACCTCTTTACTTGATTATCCATCCTATCACTAATTTCCTGAACTTGTTTTTCAATTTTAGCAACATTAATTTCCATTTTCTGATTATTATCCTCAAGTTTACTTTCAAGTTTCTGTGTTAACTCATCATTCTGCTCTCTAAGTTTACTTTCAAGTTTATTAGTAAATTCACTCAAAATATGAACTAATTGGTCTAGCTGCTGGTCACTATTATCGCTACTCTGCTCTGATAGAGATGATGAAGCATTGTCCCCGGTTACCATCGAATCTAACACAACATTTAAATTATTATCGCCCATTGTGGCTTCACTCTCTGAATTAATCATGTCAACGGTATAGTTTGCTCCCCCTGTACTACAATTAATATGCACTTTCCTTTCCACACTCCTATTTCTTAATTTTAACAGATTAATATTTTCTCTCGTCCAACTCATCACTTTGCGTTTCCCACATACGCAAAATTTCCACAAGACATATTATACACTCCACAGCGAACAAGAAATCTCCACAACAACTGTACATATCATGAAATCTGAGAGCAACTATACCATTTCTGTGTGCATACCCTATCGTGACTCAGATCAGTCTTGCCCCACGTTGCTAGCGACATTGAAATCTCTCTATTAAATATAAATATAAATAATAATGACTAATGGAATTTGGGAGCCATAAATATACAAATAAATAATTCTTAAACTTTGCCGGCTGTTGAAACTCATCTTCAGGGTCGTTGCCTTGTGACAAGGAGATCTGAATCACTTGATACCTAAAAAATTAATATTGGAAAAGGAGTCCATCTGGTAATTTCCCCCACCCATAGAAATTAAACAGAATATATATTAATCTCATACAATATACTTAGTCAATTAAACCTGTATTTACCTAGAAATCCGAGCAGAGTTCGTCGTGATACACCCTTGAACATATATAACAAAATAAAGAGAATATTGATATAAATAATAAATGTCTTAATTTATGAAATAACTCTCTCTCAATAACTGGTACTCAGTTTATTCCGCAACGCAAAATATTCACACGCAGTCATGACTCATTTTGCAAGAATGGACTCCACTTTGCTGATGGCGTTGGTATAGTTTGAAAAGGCCCAACACGTTACCTTACGTAGACTCTCCGTAGAATTATATATGGCTAACATTCATAACCATAGAATGTTGTTACACTCCAGCATCTTTCTCCCTGGTTCCTTCAACAGCAGATCTCGAACTCCCAACATGGCATGGGACATCTTCCCACAACTCGTACAAAACACCTCTCCGATTACCACCAGTATCACATCTGCACACTGCAAGCTGCAACTTCCAACTCTCGACGCGTGCTTGCACCACACTAGCCCAAGCCAACACAACAGCATCTTAAAATAGCCCAGTTCCTGGAATTTTCCACCTCAGCTCCGTCAACACGTAAACCCCCGCTCGGAGACTCGTCACGTACACAACCGGGAGATAAACTGAGTGATCGAAACACACTAGTCCCAAATAAAATATAGAGAGTATCCATAATAACGAGAGTTCCAAAAAGAGTTACTAAGCCGCGACGGCTAAATACACACATAAATGAAATATACACATAAATAATAATAATAATAATAATAATAATAATAATAATAATAATAATAATAATAATAATAATGACAATGATAATAATAATAATAATAATAATAATAATAATAATAATAATAATAATAATAATAATAATAATAATAATAATATCTGACCGGGGTTTGTCAGGTTACACCTTTCTCAATTCTAGACCTAAATATGTACGTATTTTCTCATACCGCTACAATAACCTAGATTATCAAAATTATGTTGATTAAGTTCTCAACAGTCATATTTAAATACATTACTTTACAGCACGCTCAAAAGTTGGCATCGATGCTGGAATGAGGAGCTCCTCATTATTGGGAATAATGATTAAATTGGTGGTCTATTGCAATGTTGAAGGACCCACTTGAGAATAGAACCGTGCAGTGAGCGAGTCTGAGTTTATTCCGTCATATTTCACCTCTCTACATCTACTACCAAGCTAATTTGATTACAGAACGAGCCTGCTGCTAGAGAGAATAGAGGCGGTCTCAATCTAGACAGATTCGAACTAGACTAATATTTTCTCAGACAAGGTGGTATTTGTGTGTGAACTTAAACTTGAAACTCAATAACAGACTCGGTTTACCAGTACTCTCAGTTGTTCTTTCACTCAGAAGGTGATCAGTCTGCTAGCTGTTGCCTTGTTTTGACTTCACGTGTGTTTTGTGTGTGTTTTACGAGTGTTATATCCAGTGATTGCGCAAAGTAGAAGACTGTATAATAAAGATGTGCCAAGAACCAATGCATTTGGCAAGAATATACAAATAAATGAGGCACTTGAACTTCCGAGCCGGTCTGAGTGGCTCACACGGTTGAGGCGCTGGCCTTCTGATCCCAAATTGGCAGGTTCGATCCTTGCTCAGTCCGGTCGTATTTGAAGGTGTTAAAATATGTCATCCTCGTGTCGGTAGATTTACTGGCACGTAAAATATCGCCTGCGGGACCAAATTCCGGTACCTTGGTGTCTCCTAAAACCGAAGAAGTAGTGAGTGGGATGTAAAACCAATAACATTGTTATATTAATATTGAACTTCCGAGTTTCCAAGCAGCTCGATCTGCCTAGACTACTTTCTGCTTATTGTGATCGGGCAGCTTTGTAAACTAGTTTGTTCAGTGAAGTTCAGCGTGGTTCATTTTTCAAACACTCTTTGACCAGAGTTTGAACGAGTCTACACGTCGATTTGCACAGCTCTGCTAAAGAAAAGAGTGCCTCCCGATTTCGCCAAAGTATTATTAGAATTGCAGTAATTAAGTACCCTGTGTTGTGGAACAGACTAAGAGCCGCATCTTGTATTGTTATTCTAAAATACACACTGAACAATCACTGGATTATGATCAGAAGAATAAACTAACTTGTGGTTGCATTCAGGAGATAGTGGGTTCGAACCCTACTGTTGGCAGCCCTGCAGATGGTTTTCCGTGGTTTCCCATTTTCACACCAGGCCACCCCGCTTCCTTCCCAATCCCAGCCCTTTCCTCTCCCATGGCGCATTAAGACCTATCTGTGTCGGTGCGACGTAAAGCAACTTGGCAAAAATAAACCTGTGGCATATAAAACTCGTTATGTGTCTTAGTCTTCTAAATCGAAATTTGCCCAGCCAGATGACCTGCAGATAATGGAGTATCACGTGGTTAGCGAGACGATATCCTCAGTTGTATTGCTTGACTTACTTGAACGGATCTGCTACCTCTCATAGAACATATCCCTTCAGTTTATGTCATGAGACTGAGTAAACGTCGTTCCCGCCCACAGTCCAGGCTTAAAAATACTTGGACGAGCTGGAAATAGCACCGGAAATCGAACCTGGGAATTCTGGGTAAGAGGCAGACCGTTACTCCTAAACCACGATCCTGGCTCTAAATTATGACCCTTGCGCCCCTCGAGAACATGAATACGGCATGTAGAGATTGAGGACTGCAGAGAGAACACGTTTCACCGATCCACGTTGCATAATTAAGGGATCTGTGGGTCAGTAGGAAGTTATAGCCTGAACACCTTTTTTTCTTCTTTAAGTAAAGTTTTATTAGGCTTTGACAAAGGTGGTGTCGGACTACGAAGAATTGTTTCACGTGTTTCGCATTGGAGAACTATGAGTTCAGACTTATGCAGAACTGGCATCTTAGCTGGAAAACTACAAACCAATGACAATTTAAAATTCACGCACAAATTTGAATGTAACCGTTATTGCAATGGCAGCTCCTGAAGTTTGGGGATGTAGGTATATGCACTTCATTTCTAAAATATACAAAATTAATAGAGCATTTTTCTCGTGAATACTAACTCGTTTCAAGATAAAATATAAGTAGTTACTTTTCACGCGTTCTGCCGCCGCCATCTCCACCCACCCCTGGGAGAGGCCTGATCTGGTGGGTGACGTTACAGCGTGGTGTGGGCTGCTAGCTAAGAGCATGCTCTTACCCTCACATGACCTTACGCTGGCTGTGTCCAGGCTTAACCTTACAGACCTCCGGTTCGACCCTAAGCTTAAGGACGTTAACCTTACAGACCCAAGTTCGATGCCGAAAAGTTGACATCGCCATGCAGTGCAAGGTTAGAAAGAGCGTTAGCATAACTTACGGAACTTAGCGTAGAGTCAACGCATCATAGCTAGATACTTCATATAATATCGCACATAAGCTATTTGCATCTCTGAGTCGGAGTCAGCGCTATTTCCTTTTTTATAGAGAGCGAATTAAAAACATAAATGGGGCCGATGACCTTCGATGTTAGGCCCCTTAAAACAACAAGCATCATCATCAAATACATAAATTTTAAAATCCTATTGGCCGTGAACTTATAGACAACAGACAGCACGTGTGAACCCCCACTCTGAAGATTGTTTTACCTGATTTCTTATTTTCACACCGAGTCGATATATGTCGCTTTTGCGTGAAAACTGCATTCTGTTCAAAAAAAAAAATCGCAACTCAGCAAAAGCCTAAATGTATTATTATCTCTTTTATTATAACCTGCACGGAAAAGCATGTTTAGACAAAATGATTAGAAATGTAATATTTTACAGCATTCTTATGTCGTATTTTTCGATAGAACAGCTACTAAAGCGATTATACGAAATGTATTATAGAACGGTGTCCTGGCAGTGTGCCCATCTCACCAGAAAACTGACTTTACTAGCTCGAAGGCCAGGTGTTTGAAATTAATGCAAGCTTTTAATGCAAAATCATTTAGTTAGCATGATAGTCTGCAGTCCAAGAGAAGGGGCCCTCGGGTAGAGATTCATCTTTTGAGTAATGTGAAAGTTGTGTTATTAGAAATTCGCCTATTATGGAGCGACCGATTCGTATCTATAGTTGCAAAGAGCGTGGAAAAACGTTTCTCCGGAGCTATCGCAAGAGACGCCATGAGATGATGTGTAAGACTATTCTTTTTCAATGCGAACACTGTAGAAGACAATTCGAAAACGCTTACAACGGGCAACGTCATGAAAACGCGTGTAGTGTCGTTTCACCAAGAAACAAATGTAAAGAGTCCAAACGTATTCATGCAGATACAGATTTATTTAAAAAAGTACACCTCTGCAAGAGATTTTTAATTCTTCCTCTACGCCTGCTACAATCCACTGTCGGCAGCCGTGCTTTCCCATTTTCACACCAGGCAAATGCTGGGGCTGTACCTTAATTAAGGCCACGGCCACTTCCATCCAACTCCTAGGCCTTTCCTATACCATCGTCGCCATAAGACCTATCTGTGTCGGTGTGACGTAAAGCCACTAGCGGAGGGGGGGCAAGTTCTGTTACTATGCACACATCTCAAGGTAAAGAGAAGCAGGATGATAATGAAGATGACGATGATGATAATGATAAAGAAGATCTCAACGTTTTTGTACCATCAAAGGTTTTTAACTTTACTTCATTCCCTAAGCGTACTACACGTTCTGTCGCCGTGAAAACGTATCAAAAAGATAAAAGGGTGATGATCTAGAAGAAGAAGCAGAAGAAAAAGAAGAGAAGGAAGATGAGAATAATGATAATAAAAAAGAAGAATATTTCAACGCATCCTTGCCTTCAAATCAGGTTCAGTTTTTAACTACAAACACCATCGCAGAAGCACATACTACGGTACTACAAAACAAGTTCTACCACTTTCTACACATCAACTGTCTGCATGTAAACACGATGTTAACAACAAGTCTCTGTTACCTTATATGGATGTAAGATACTGTAAAGACACCAACCTACCCGTAAAACGTTTGCAACTACTAAGAGTCTATAAGTTCGATAGCTGCAGTCGCTTAAGTGCGGCCAATATCCAGTATTCGGGAGATAGTAGGTTCGAACCCCACTGTCGGCCGCCCTGAAGATGGTTTTCCGTGGGTTCCCATTTTCACACTGGGCAAATGCTGGGGCTGTACCTTAATTAAGGCCACGGCCGCTTCCTTCCCTGTCCTAGCCCTTTCCTGTCCCATCGTCGTCATAAGACATATCTGTGTCGGTGCGATGTAAAGCCAGTAGCAAAAAAAGGAGTCTATAACGACGCTGGTTACACACAGTATAAAGCAGAAATTTTAGACATAGAGCAAGAATTACGTAGTGCGGGTATTATTAAGTAATAGATCTTCAAAGCGATGACGCTACCTGTAAGCTATCTCTCTTTATAGTACAGCACCTAAACACTTCCTTTTATGCTACTCGAATTTCCCGTAATCCTAAGCCTTCTTCCTGTAACATATAGTAAAGAACAATCCTACAAACTATTTAGTAACACCTTCAGGGCGTTAACTCCGCCTCTAGCTGTAGAGCCAGTCTCAAGCCTGGATAAATGAGGAGAGACATCCTAATTCGAATACAAGTTCCCATGAATTAAACGCGCGCTTTCAATGCGCAGTCATTTACTTAGCATGATACCCAGCGTCCCAAGGGAAAGAGCCCTGGGTTCCATTCCCTGTCATATAATACGCGAACATCTTTTTCCGGTTCTGAACACAAAGTTTTAATCTCTAAGTGATTTAAACTATATTGTAAGCCACTATAAGTCTATAAAGTTCGAGTCTATAAGCTCGAAATGTTAAATGAATAAGTATTCCAAACAGTAAAACCCAACAGCGCGTTACGTATCAGCTCAATTGGTAGCGTCTTTGACTCTGCAGCCGCTCAGCTTGAGGACCTTCAAGAAGCTTTGCTTTCTAAAGTTATATCCCTATGAATTAAGCACACGTATTGCAGTATACCTTACACCATCTTCCTAGTCCCGTGTCACCATCTTCTTCCAAGTTCAGCTCTAAGCCCTAGAGCATAGTACATTTCCTTGAGCACTTTTGCCTTTTAAGCTCGTTTACCCTTCACCCATTTTGCTCTTTTGCTCTTTGCCCTTCTGCCACTTTGCACTTTTGCCCTTTAACCCTTAGCCCTTTTGCCCTTTCGCTGTTTAGTCCTTTTGCTCTTTAGCCATCTAGCCATTTTGCCATTTAGCGATTTTCCCTTTTTCCCTTTAGCACTTTAGACATTTAGTCCTTTTGCCCTTTTGCCACTTAGCCATTTAGCTCTTTTGCCCTTTTGCCATTTAGTCCTTTCGACCCTTTACAATTTATCCCTTTAGCCATTTTGACCTTTTCTCATTAAGCCCTTTTCACCATGGCGGACGAACTGATCAGAGTTGGAACATGGCTGCCATCGGGAACTCTAGTATTTCTTGACAATATGGCTGGTATCGGAGGCAGGTGTATTCTTTGCCAAGATGGCTGTTCTAATGCTTCGGTCCCGCCAAAATTATACGCGTTACACATTAAATAAGAATCCACAGCAATCTGGCCCGGAGGACCATGAAATGAGGTGGGGTTAGGGATATCTACAAGTTTGAACTGATTTAGTTAGGACATAGACAAGGTATAACTAAGGATGGCACGAGGAAAGTAGGTAGTGGACTGTAGGTATAGGACACGAGGTAGGTGACTGGTTCATATCACTGGATCCCTGTGGAATGCGTAACACATATACAGTATATTTACACACTTAAATGCACACGTAATACACATTAAAAGAACACTCCCCACACATACTGTATTTACACTCACAGAGGAAACTGCGAATGTGCTAGTTGCACGGGCAATGTCATTGTCTTACGTCACGTGACGGACTACCACCGTTTCATCTCACAGACTGACTCATTAAGGGTGGCGGCAGGAAGTAGCTAGTAGTCTATCCCCTCCTAGTGGACAGTGGTGTTACAAAGGACCACTGTCCTAATCTAACCTCTGGTGAGGGATTGCTAAAATTAAAGTGTAAGCAAAGCGGCGAAGTGAAGTCTGGTGATCAATATAATATAATAATTATCATCATCATTATAATAATATAATAATAATTATCATCATCATTATGAGGTAAAATGCATGCAGATCGCTCTCAATTTATTAACTTACTGTCTGTATGAGAGTGGAACTTCCTGTGAATGTATGTAGAAAGAAAAGTACTGAAGTATTGAAAGCATAAAATACTTACATAGGAAGAGAGGAAGGCTTGAAGCAAGAGCTGAATTTCACAGAAGAAAGAAAGGAGTTCAGGAGTTCAGGAAACAATTGACAAGTACAATCTACTTGTGGTAGAAGCAACAACCAAATAACCTGAATAGAGGTTAGTAGATAACAAATGTGGACCCTGGAGCACTCCACAATTTTGCAGGATTTTAAAAAATTCAAAAGTTAAAAAGTTCAAAACACAAAACATCATCTATTTTAGCAAAATATATTAAAAAAACTAGCGAATGTACTCCTGCTTCGCTACGGTATTCTATACTGTATTCGAATATCGAAGTAAATAGTGTACATGCAGTAAATAAGATTGTTTTAAAATTGCATGTCTCTTAGCGTTATCCGAGAAAGAGCATGGGGAGGTCTCCGTACGTTGTTTCCAATGTAAAGTGTTTGTTACGGATTTGTGATATAACGGCAGGCTCACTTGCCTACTGGCATTCACAATCGAGTTGGGAAGTTTACATTATAATTGCAGGCCCCATTGCCTACTACGCGGACAGAATCGATTTGGGGAGTTTTCGTTAAAATGGCAGCCCCCCTTTCCTACTTCCAGACATATTACAGTTGAGGAGTTTCTATTATAATGGCAGGCAATTACCCTACTATCACTGGAAATTGAGTTGTGCAGTTATCATTATAATGCCAGGCCCATTTTCCTACTGCCAGCCAGCTTACTGCCAGTCACACCATGTTGGTGAGTTTCCATCAAAATAGCAGGCCACTATGCCTAATGCCAGTCACGTTTTAGATGAGGACATTTCTTTATAATGGCGGGCACCCTTGCCTACTGCCAAACACAATTGGGTAGGGGAGTTTTAAACAAAACTGCATGCTCACTTGCCTTCTGCAAGTCAAATCGAGAAGGGAACTATTCATTACAATTGTAGGCCTTCCTTACTAATGACAGTTACACAGGAGTTGGAGAAGGAACCCTTTCCTACTGCCAGTCAAAGTCGGTGTGGGGAGTACTGATTACAATAGCAGACCCACCCTTTCTCGATCGCTAAAAATCGACATCAGTGAATATATATAGATCGACATACGAAAGTATATGCGTGTTTACAATATTGAAGACCTTCATTTACAGATTAACTGCTACTAAACGTACGTCATATCGACAAAGGATTATACCATAAGACACGCCGGATTTAGTGGCCTAAATGGCTGGTCCTATGATATGTCATCTATTCTTGGGTCAGATTGAGTTAGAAACGTGGAACAGGGTAAAGGTTTTGTAAGATTATCTCACATTACATTACTTTTCGGATAATTATGTGACAGCTACATACATAGCATTTTTCTCACATATGGCTACTGGGTGGGCCAATTTTCGTGAAGAGTTTGATGATTCTGTATTTCATATAAGTAATTGA
The DNA here is from genome assembly GCF_040414725.1 of Anabrus simplex. Classification (NCBI taxonomy): domain Eukaryota; kingdom Metazoa; phylum Arthropoda; class Insecta; order Orthoptera; family Tettigoniidae; genus Anabrus; species Anabrus simplex. Next base: position 169,228,394 of record NC_090266.1, on the reverse strand, counting down.
AAGTATGAATTATGCATGTGAAGATTCCAAATTGACTTAACATCGATTAATAGAGAAAAATCAAACGTAAAAGGGATACAGATACGGCAGAAAGTCATAAGACCAAGGTTGTAGATCATTCCAAATTGAACGGAGATTGTGCAATCCGTTATGTGATAGGAATTTCCGAAGGTCTGCATCATCATTAAAATTGCCTGCATATTTCGATATTCTTCGGGGATAAAAAGTGAAAAATTTAATGATCTTGGATGTTTTCCGTTCGTTACAGGTTAAAACGTATAATTTTGTCAAATTTCAATTATCTTCTTTTTCTTCTGGCAGATTATGCCGCAATCTGGATTTTGGGCGAGGCGGGTAAAAATTAGGACTTTGAGGAAACTAAACCAAAAATTATGGAGATGGTCATTATTACCCCTTAAACGGAAAGCTGTACGAAAATTTCGCCAAAATAGTCAGTGTAGAGGCACACAGTCGTTACGATTTGATTTATATAGATAAGGAATCTGCTCCATGTAAAACACCTTTTGGGCTATGTCCGCTGGACTTAACCTGCAAAAGTGACCATTCATGATATCTCCCTTATTAATCCTCCTGACGAAAATATGCACATGAAAAAAAAAGTTTAGAGGTGGAATTCCATCACGTTTGGTCGATTTCCAGTCAGGTTGGTCTTGTTCTGTATATATTGTGGAAGAGTAAAATCACCATTTGTGTTCCCTATAAACCGCCAGTCCATTCCGGAACATGAAATGTTATTTACGTTTAAAACCTACCTTTGGACAGGTGGATGCTAAATATAAATTTTGGATCGAATGTCTTCAGTAGTTTTCAAGTTGTAAGGAATACGCTTTACACGCACCCGCTCGTGAGTTAAGTCCGATGGGACTTGTACAGAAAAACGGTCCGTTAATGATATCTCCCTTATTAATCCTCGTATCGAAATGATGCACATGAGAAAAAAGGTTTAGAAAATTAATTTCTACCAAGGTAGGTAGTGCAAGTGGAAGTGCAAAATCACTGTTTCGGTTTCGTATTAACCCCCAGTCAGTTCAGGGATTTAGAAACAATATTTGCCCTAAAACCTACCAAGGACAGGTGTATTCTAAATATGAGTCTTGGTGGAAATACATCCAGTAGTTTGTAGCACTCGCGTACATACGGCGTAATTAAGGAAGAAAATAATACAGTTAAGAAAGTTGAAAGTAATAGAAAATGGATTATAACTGAGGACAGCCGGATAACGACAAATATGTAAATGCCAAGTGAATGTATTGGAAAATCAAATGCCCCTCAATAAATTATGCCAGTGTGAGTTATGAATATAATAAAGCGGTAACAGAGGAGAAATTTAGGTCCAGTGATTCTTAGGTAAACAAATAATAAGAAGATGACTAATGGTGTTATTACTTAATCTATTCGAGGGCGGTTATAACATCCAACGATATTCCGCCAATATCCCGCAGATAGGCCGATTGACGCCTCTCTTGCCTTCTACCCAAGGAACAACCACGAATTTAAAAGCATGATGAGGAAAATGGCAATACGTTACTTCCCTGCTGGATAATACCAAAAGAATATGTTAGAACTGATGCAGCGAAAGAATTTATAGACTTTATGATATTCTTACCTGTGAGCTTAGAATGTAGGATCTCACTTAATAATAATAATAATAATAATAATAATAATAATAATAATAATAATAATAATAATAATAATAATAATAATAATAATAATAATAATAATACCGAGCGAGTGGCCGCATGGTTTGGGGCACGTAGCCGCCAGCTTCCATTCGAATAATAATAATTATTATTATTTACTGAACCCTTTAAGGTCCTTCGTAGGGTACCTACCTTCCTTACCTATTAGCAAATTGGTATGAGATCTTTCTCTTGGGTCGCCTACGGGTTCTTGGTCACTTGCTTAGGTAGTTAAAAATAAATGCGATAGAAAGGAAGGTCTTAAAAGTAGGACTGTTTGGCAGTACCATATGGCTGATAAAGCAGGTATGAGGCAGTTTCTAAAAAGTAACTATGATCGGTGGAAAACGGTAAATAAAAATGTAAACAGACTCTGGGATGGGTTTAAAGAAATTGTTGAGGAATGCAAAAACAGGTTTGTACCTTTAAGGGTGGTAAGGAATGGTAAAGACCCACCTTATTATAATAGAGAAATAAAGAGACTAAGAAGGAGGTGCAGACTGGAAAGAAATAGAGTTAGAAATGGCTGTGGAAGTAAGGAGAAATTGAAGGAACTTACTAGAAAATTGAATCTAGCAAAGAAGGCAGCTAAGGATAACATGATGGCAAGCATAATTGGCAGTCATACAAATTTTAGTGAAAAATGGAAGGGTATGTATAGGTATTTTAAGGCAGAAACAGGTTCCAAGAAGGACATTCCAGGAATAATTAATGAACAAGGGGACTGTGTATGTGAGGATCTTCAAAAGGCAGAAGTATTCAGTCAGCAGTATGTAAAGATTGTTGGTTACAAGAATAATGTCGAGATAGAGGAAGAGACTAAGGCCAAAGAAGTAATAAAATTTACATATGATAACAATGACATTTACGATAAGATACAAAAGTTGAAAACTAGAAAAGCGGCTGGAATTGATCAGATTTCTGGGGATATACTAAAGACAATGGGTTGGAATGTAGTACCATATCTGAAGTACTTATTTGATTATTGTTTGGTCGAAGGAGCTATACCAGATGAATGGAGAGTTGCTATAGTAGCCCCTGTGTATAAAGGAAAGGGTGATAGACATAAAGCTGAAAATTACAGGCCAGTAAGTTTGACATGCATTGTATGTAAGCTTTGGGAGGGCATTCTTTCTGATTATATTACACATGTTTGTGAAATTAATAACTGGTTCGATAGAAGGCAATTCGGTTTTAGGAAAGGTTATTCCACTGAAGCTCAACTTGTAGGATTCCAGCAAGATATGGCAGATATCTTGGATTCTGGAGGTCAAATGGACTGTATCGCGATTGACATGTCTAAAGCATTTGATAGGGTGGATCATGGGAGACAACTGGCAAAAATGAGTGCAATTGGACTAGACAAAAGAGTGACTGAATGGGTTGCTATAGTTCTAGAAAATAGATCTCAGAGAGTTAGAGTAGGTGAAGCTTTGTCTGACCCTGTAATAGTTGAGAGGGGAGTTCCTCAGGGCAGTGTTATCGGACCTTTATGTTTTCTTATATACACTGACTGACAGAGCAAATGCAACACCAAGAAGGAGTGGTTCGAAAGGGATGAAAGTTGGGGAAAAAACAGAGACGGCACGGACGAATAATTGATGTTTATTTCAAACCGATATGCAGGTTACACAATGCGCACGGCATCGACTCAGTAGGATGTAGGACCACCGCGAGCGGCGATGCACGCAGAAACACGTCGAGGTACAGAGTCAATAAGAATGCGGATGGTGTCCTGAGGGATGGTTCTCCATTCTCTGTCAACCATATGCCACAGTTGGTCGTCCGTACGAGGCTGGGGCAGAGTTTGCAAACGGCGTCCAATGAGATCCCACACGTGTTCGATTGGTGAGAGATCCGGAGAGTACGCTGGCCACGGAAGCATCTGTACACCACGTAGAGCCTGTTGGGAGATGCGAGCAGTGTGTGGGCGGGCATTATCCTGCTGAAACAGAGCATTGGGCAGCCCCTGAAGGTACGGGAGTACCACCGGCCGCAGCACATGCTGCACGTAGCGGTGGGCATTTAACGTGCCTTGAATACGCACTAGAGGTGACGTGGAATCATACGCAATAGCGCCCCAAACCATGATGCCGCGTTGTCTAGCGGTAGGGCGCTCCACAGTTACTGCCGGATTTGACCTTTCTCCACGCCGACGCCACACTCGTCTGCGGTGACTATCACTGACAGAACAGAAGCGTGACTCATCGGAGAAAACGACGTTCCGCCATTCCCTCATCCAAGTCGCTCTAGCCCGGCACCATGCCAGGCGTGCACGTCTATGCTGTGGAGTCAATGGTAGTCTTCTGAGAGGACGCCGGGAGTGCAGGCCTCCTTCAACCAATCGACGGGAAATTGTTCTGGTCGATATTGGAACAGCCAGGGTGTCTTGCACATGCTGAAGAATGGTGGTTGACGTGGCGTGCGGGGCTGCCACCGCTTGGCGGCGGATGCGCCGATCCTCGCGTGCTGACGTCACTCGGGCTGCGCCTGGACCCCTCGCACGTGCCACATGTCCCTGCGCCAACCATCTTCGCCACAGGCGCTGCACCGTGGACACATCCCTATGGGTATCGGCTGCGATTTGACGAAGCGACCAACCTGCACTTCTCAGCCCGATCACCATACCCCTCGTAAAGTCGTCTGTCTGCTAGAAATGCCTCCGTTGACGGCGGCCTGGCATTCTTAGCTATACACGTATCCTGTGGCACACGACAACACGTTCTACAATGACTGTCGGCTGAGAAATCACGGTACGAAGTGGGCCATTCGCCAACGCCGTGTCCCATTTATCGTTCGCTACGTGCGCAGCACAGCGGCGCATTTCACATCATGAGCATACTTCAGTGACGTCAGTCTACCCTGCAATTGGCATAAAGTTCTGACCACTCCTTCTTGGTGTTGCATTTGCTCTGTCAGTCAGTGTATATAAATGATATGAGTAAATTAGTGGAATCGGAGGTAAGGCTTTTTGCGGATGATGTTATTCTCTATAGAGTGATAAATAAGTTACAAGATTGTGAGCAACTGCAACGTGACCTCGAAAATGTTGTCAGATGGACAGCAGGCAATGGTATGTTGATAAACGGGGCTAAAAGTCAGGTTGTGAGTTTCACAAATAGGAAAAGTCCTCTCAGTTTTAATTACTGCGTTGATGGGGTGAAAGTTCGTTTTGGGGATCATTGTAAGTATCTAGGTGTTAATATAAGGAAAGATCTTCACTGGGGTAATCACATAAATGGGATTGTATATAAAGGGTACCGATCTCTACACATGGTTATGAGGGTGTTCAGGGGTTGTAGTAAGGATGTAAAGGAGAGTGCATATAAGTCTCTGGTAAGACCCCAACTACAGTATGGTTCCAGTGTATGGGACCCTCACCAGGATTACCTGATTCAAGAACTGGAAAAAATCCAAAGAAAAGCAGCTCGATTTGTTCTGGGTGATTTCCGACAAAAGAGTAGCGTTACAAAAATGTTGCAATGTTTGGGTTGGGAAGAATTGAGAGAAAGAAGAAGAGCTGCTCGACTAAGTGGTATGTTCCGAGCTGTCAGCCGAGAAATGGCGTGGAATGACATTAGTAGACGAATAGGTTTGAATGGCGTTTATAAAAGTAGGAAAGATCACGATATGAAGATCAAGTTGGAATTCAAGAGGACAAACTGGGGCAAATATTCATTTATAGGAAGGGGAGTTAGGGATTGGAATAACTTACCACGGGAGATGTTCAATAAGTTTCCAATTTCTTTGAAATCATTTCGGAAAAGGCTAGGAAAGCAACAGATAGGGAATCTGCCACCTGGGCGACTGCCCTAAATGCAGATCAGTATTGATTGATTGATAAGAGGCGGGTTTCAGTAATTTAAACTATCTACCAAATGAGAGAAGTCGAGTCAAAACAAATTGATGTTTATTTAATATATACGATGAGGTCGAAAAAACCTGTGACATTATTATCGTCGCTGAATAATGAACTCCCTCTTGTCCATTTAAAAAGTAACAGTACTAACGATGGGCCTCCTCTGCGAACCATGTGACCTTGTCGCGGTGGGGAGGCTTGCGTGTCCCAACGATGCAGATAGCCGAGCCGCAGGTGCAACCATATCGGATGGGTATCTGTTGAGAGACCAGACTAACGAATGGTTCATCGAAAGGGGGGGTAGCAGCCTTTCGGTAGTTGCAAGGGCGGCAGTCTAGATGATTGACTGATACGGCCTTGTAATAATACTCAACATGGCTTAGCTGTGTTGATACTGCTACACGGCTGAAAGCAACGGGAAACTACAGCCGTAACTACCTCCCGAGGACATGCAGCTCTCTCTGTATGAATGATGTACTGATGATGGCTTCCTCCCGGGTAAAATATTCCGGAGGTAAACTAGTCCCCCATTCGGATCTCCGGGTGGGGACTACACGAGAGGGGGCGATCATCAGGAAAATGGATACTGACATTCTGCGAGTCGGAGCGTGGAATGTTAGAAGTTTGAATCGTTGTGGTAGGTTAGAGAATCTGAAAAGGGAGATGGATAGGCTAAAGTTAGATGTAGTTGGTATAAGTGAAGTACGTTGGCAGGAAGAACAAGATTTTTGGTCAGGCAACTACCGAATTATCAACACAAAATCAAACAGGGGAAATTCAGGAGTTGGTTTAATAATGAATAAGAAAATAGGGCAGCGGGTAAGCTACTACGACCAGCAGAGTGAAAGAATTATTGTCGTCAAGATAGACACCAAACCAATGCCCACGACAATAGTGCAGGTCTATATGCCTACTAGTTCAGCGGATGATGAAGAAATCGAAAGAATATATGAGGAGATAGAAGATTTAATACAATATGTAAAAGGTGATGAGAATCTAATTGTGATGGGAGACTGGAATGCAGTGGTAGGCCAAGGAAGAGAAGGTAGTACAGTAGGAAAATTTGGACTGGGACAAAGGAACGAAAGAGGAAGTCGACTGGTTGAATTCTGCACTGATCATAATTTAGTCCTTGCCAATACTTGGTTCAAACACCACAAACGACGGCTGTATACGTGGGCGAGACCTGAAGACACTGGAAGGTATCAAATAGACTTCATTATGATTAGGCAGAGATTCAGAAACCAGGTGTTGAATTGCAAAACTTTCCCAGGAGCAGACGTGGACTCTGACCACAACTTGTTGGTCATGAAATGCCATCTGAAGTTGAAGAAATTGAAGAAAGGAAAAAATGCAAAAATATGGGATCTAGACAAGTTGAAAGAAGAGAGTGTGAGGGATTGTTTCAAGGAACATGTTGCACAAGGGCTAAATGAAAAGGCTGAAGGAAACACTATAGAAGAAGAGTGGAGAGTCATGAAAAATGAAGTCAGTAGGGCTGCTGAAGAAATGTTAGGAAGGAAGAAAAGATCAACTAAGAATCAGTGGATAACTCAGGAAATAGTAGACCTGATTGATGAACGACGAAAATACAAGAATGCTAGAAATGAAGAGGGCAGAAAAGAATACAGGCGATTAAAGAATCAAGTGGATAGAAAGTGCAAGGTAGCTAAGGAAGAATGGCTGAAGGAGAAGTGCAAGGATGTCGAAGGCTGTATGGTCCTGGGAAAGGTAGATGCTGCATACAGGAAAATCAAGGAAACGTTTGGAGAAAAGAAATCTAGGTGTATGAACATTAAGAGCTCAGATGGAAAGCCACTTCTAGGGAAAGAAGACAAAGCAGAAAGATGGCAGGAACATATCCAACAGTTGTATCAAGGTAAAGATGTAGATAATTTGGTTCTGGAACATGAAGAGGCTGTTGATGCTGATGAAATGGGAGACCCAATTTTGAGGTCAGAGTTTGACAGAGCTGTGAGTGACCTAAATAGGAACAAGGCACCTGGAATTGACGACATTCCCTCTGAATTACTGACTGCCTTAGGAGAAACCAGCATGGCAAGGTTATTTCATTTAGTGTGCAAGATGTATGAGTCAGGTGAAGTCCCATCCGATTTTCGGCAGAGTGTTGTTATACCTATTCCCAGGAAAGCCGGTGCTGACAGGTGTGAAAACTAACGCACCATTAGTTTAGTATCTCATGCCTGCAAAATTTTAACACGTATTATTTACAGAAGAATGGAAAAACAAGTTGAAGCTGAGTTGGGAGAAGATCAGATTGGCTTCAGAAGAAATGTAGGAACACGTGAAGCAATCCTGACTTTACGTCTGATCTTAGAGGATCGAATCAAGAAGGACAAGCCCACGTACATGGCATTCGTAGATCTAGAAAAGGCATTCGATAATGTTGATTGGACCAAGCTATTTATGATTCTGAAGATGATAGGCATCGGATACCGAGAACGAAGAATTATCTACAATCTGTATATAAATAAGTCTGCAGTGATAAGAATCGATGGCTTTGAAAAAGAAGCAGCAATCCAGAAAGAGTGAGGCAAGGCTGCAGTTTGTCCCCTCTCCTTTTCAATGTTTATATAGAACAGGCAGTAAAGGAAATCAAAGAGAAATTTGGAAAGGGAATCACAGTTCAAGGAGAGGAAATCAAAACCTTGAGATTTGCCGATGATATTGTTATTTTATCTGAGACTGCAGAAGATCTCGGGAAGTTGCTGAATGGTATGGGTGAAGTCTTGGGTAAGGAGTACAAGATGAAAATAAATAAGTCCAAAACAAAAGTAATGGAGTGCAGTCGAACGAAGGCAGGTGATGCAGGAAATATTAGATTAGGAAATGAAGTCTTAAAGGAAGTAGATGAATATTGTTACTTGGGTAGTAAAATAACTAACGATGGCAGAAGTAAGGAGGACATAAAATGCAGACTAGCACAAGCAAGGAAGAGCTTTCTTAAGAAAAGAAATTTGCTCACTTCAAACATTGATATAGGAATTAGAAAGATGTTTTTGAAGACTTTCGTGTGGAGCGTGGCATTGCATGAAAGTGAAACATGGACGATAACTAGTTCAGAAAGAAAGAGAATAGAAGCTTTTGAAATGTGGTGTTACAGAAGAATGCTGAAGGTGAGATGGATAGATCGAATCACGAATGAAGAGATACTGAATCGAATTGGTGAGAGGAGATCGATTTGGCTAATTTTGACGAGAAGAAGAGGTAGAATGATAGGACCTATCTTGAGACACCCAGGACGTGTTCAGTTGGTTTTTGAAGGAAGTGTAGGTGGTAAGAACGGTAGGGGTAGACCAAGGTATGAATATGACAAGCAGATTAGAGCAGATGTAGGATGCAATAGTTTCGTCAAAATGAAAAGTTTAGCGCAGGATAGGGTGGCATGGAGAGCTGTATCAAACCAGTCTATGGACTGATGACTCAAACAACAACAACAATAACGATGGTAAGAGATACTGCTTTGGAGACCTTAACTCAACTGCCTGAGGGAATCCTCACTAGAAACCACTGTCCTAATTTAAGAATGAACTAAAGAAAGTCTGGAGAACCCTAAGATCGGTTTCCATGTGAGACCCTATGCACCACCATAACGATTCATTATGATCCAGCCCCCGTGGCACGAGCTCTGGACTCTTGGTATAATTAAGGCAGTCCAATCGGTATGTGCCACATTGTGGTTGTACGGCATGGACCCTTAATTGAATCGATCTGACCTTCGACTATGTCATAGACCGACGTCTTACTTTGTGATTTACGTTAAATTCACTGTGGGTGATGACCGCAAGGAAAATTATGCTATAATAGCAGATGGCCCTAATCTAAGTCACTGAGGTTGATGACCCAATGACCATCCAAATTTCTGAGCTGAAGGCTGAACACAATTAAGTTACAGCAGTTGATGACCAAGGTTTCCACATTAATGAATCCCCAGCACATCTGATGCTCAACAAATCAAAACAAAAAAGATAACAACAACAACAAACGCTCACAACACTTGTGGCAGTAGAGTCCCTTTGCCATCGGATATGCCCTCTTAATCGTTACGTTAATAAGTTGAGATTTCCCAGCAAAAAAATTAACATTTCCAGAATACATTTTCAAGTTAGTCACTTGGTTTTAAGCTAATTCTCAAAATTCGATTTCACTGAATTAAATAAATTAATAAATGAAGTAATCTCATAATCTTAATTAACAACAAATTTTATCTACCTCCGACGAATGGTTTCTTTAAAATCCATAATTATTTAATTAAAATATTGTTTTATGCTCATACTTCATCTCCGCTTAAAACGGGATACATTGTCATAATTACCAATACTACTTATTTATTTCATGACGTCACTCAACATGCTTACAGGATAACACTAACAATTATTAAGAAACTAGCTTGCATAATCCTAACATTAAATCCTACCATCTGCATAAATTTACGCACAACGCAAAATAAACAATCCATGTCACATCGCTTCGTGATAATGTACAACTCTCAAATACACTAGTGTCCAAAAGTTAGGCATAAGTTACGAGTAAGCAGGGCAACAGGAAATAGACCGCAAATCGCAAGACATATGCACCTACCAACCTTACGTGTTCGCTCTGCATAGGAAAGGAGTGTTCCCTGCTTTGAATAGCGGCGTAACCGCAAGGTAAACACGGCCAGTGCCTGCGCCTCATATTCCCTCAGTCGTGTTTGCCCTGTTATAGTGTGTGGAGTGTAGCCTCGTTGCGAACGTGATAACTGTGTACCGGAGGCTCAGAACAGCAGGGCTGTTTGCCCGACGTCCAGCGGTGTGCGTCCCGCTCACTCCAGCATAGAGACGAGCCCGTTTACTTTGGAGCCATCAACATCGAAACTGGACCATGAACGAATGGAGGCATATGCTCTTCACAGATGAATCCCACTTCAGGTTGCAGAACGATTCCCGTCGCACATTAATCTGGAGAGAACCGGGTAGCCGATATAACCACAGGAACATCATGGAACGGGACGAGTATGGTGGTGGTGGCGTCATGGTGTGGAGTGGGATCATGTTGAATGGCCGTACGGACCTGCACGTCTTCATGGGTAGTCCGAGGAACACTGTCAACGCTCGGAGATACAGGGATGAGGTACTGAGACCACATGTTCGACTCTTCAGAGGTGCGGTTGATCCAGACTTCCTCTTAATGGACTATAACGCCCGATCGCACCGCGCTGCTCTGGTGGATGAATTTCTGGCTGGGGAAGACAATCATCGCATGGACTGGCCAGCGTGGTCTGTGGATCTGAATCCTATAGAACATGCCTGGGATGCGTTGGGGAGGCGAATTGCATCCCGTCAGCCTCCACCAAGGACCCTCCAAGACCTTCGCATTGCCCTTTCGGAGGAATGGGATCGACTGCCACAAGAGCTCTTGGACCATCTGATAGAGAGCATGCCACGTCGCTGCGAAGCATGTGTGGCCGTTAGGGGAAACCATACACCCTATCGACAGCATATATATTTTGGAAAACATTGCGAAGTTTTGTTGGTTGTTGTCAAAGGTGTACTATACCTTAGCTATTAGAACCTTTCTGACACTGTTTTCTGGACAAGTTGTGTGACATATGGTGTGTGATTCAGCTTCTGTTTGTTCAGCAATCCGTCTGATATTCCTATCAGGCGGTATGGCCTCGTTTATTGATTATGCTTAACTTTTGGACACTAGTGTAACATCAGACATCACTACTCATTCTGAAATTTTGACATCCCTGAAAATGGTTATTTCCAACATATCGTACCGTCGTCTCATTTCCGTCGCTTCAAAAATGAATTCAAGTTTCTACTAAAAACGAGTCTCTTCTAAATAATGAAATCTAATTCCAAACATTTTACTATAAATAACTAATCTCAGTTACAGTTAGTTTCTTTCTAGCAGTGAGCTGGCTCGACCACCTAGCAGCTGGCTGGAATAATGGACACGAGCTCTCCCCGATATATTTAAACCAATACACATGTTATTTAACTTGCATGAAACGAAACCCTCGCCTCGCTGGCAATTCATATGAAATATAATTCATGACCCATACAGATTATGCGAAGAGATTTAATATAAGACGTCTCTCGAATATTATTATCCATCACGGTCCTACGGTTTCATGTGGAATCTTAAATATGGACTGACCCTATTCCCATCTCAATAAATTACACAAAATAACTCCTCGGGTTTCCTACACTGAAAATCCCGGCATCAACACTACAGGATTTCAACAACCTGATCCACAACCTTCATTCCTTCCCATTTTCGCAAGACTTGAAACACTCGCTATCACAAATTCTCTTCACGACAATAATATGGAATATCTCTCTTGGGGGACCCACAATGCTCTTATACAAAACACTCTGTGACAACTAAGCATCTATCGCCGCATATCTGAGCTAATATTTCCAATCCGAAACTCGCAACTTCACTTACAAGAATGTTACCGTTATTTTCCTCTCATCAATTCTACACAGATTTCAACAGACTTTGGAATAGCGATCCCCTGTAATAAATTTTACCGGTCTCGCCACGTAACTTCCCTTGACAAAATAACTCGCCGAACACAACAGTGTGCCTTCTGCGCCAGCTCTAAGTGAATAACCACGGATTACGCTTACATGAATTTCATCTTCACACCGAACATAATTTTATGATAAATTAATGTCTTAACTTTGGCAAACCACAAATATAGAAACAATTCACACGCTAGTTTTGCGACTTTTCCGATTATCCATGAAACATACAAAAATGACCTTTTGTCATAAAAGGGTGACCAAAATGCGCCACCGATACACACACAAAAAATGGTGACATCATGAAATAAATAAAAGCATATTATAAATGTGGTAATTCACATACCTGTAGTCGTACGTCGTCTCCCATCATTACAGGCTCACCAGCCTCTCTCACTCTTTATTTAGCCATCTCGACAGGTAGCGGCTTTACGAAAGATATTTTCTTTCTCTGTTTTTTTCATTTACCTGAAAATAATGACATAAAATGCCCTTCACACGTTCTATTCCCCATGAACCAAACACGATCGTCAAGACACCGATCCGCACACGCAAACGAAGTTAAATAACTACTATGTGGGTTAATTCAATTGCAGGACTTCGGCATTACAATGACCACCTGTTGCCTTAATATGAACTAACATGACGGTTCCACATGGTAATACCGTTAACTTGACTTACAATGCTTCTATACTTGGAGATGATATTAATATAGCCACCTTTGGCCAAACTACCCTCCTGTAGGGACTCAGTCTACACAACCAATTTTTACTGTTCTTCTGAGTAGCGTGCGTTCGCTTCAAATTCTCTAAACACAATGCGGGATTGCAAAATGCCGCATCGTTCTTTTATAACATTTACTCTCACTCTCATGCCTTCTGCATTTACCGCCAAAACTTTTACAGACACTTTTTCTACCCCATAAATATATATTGATGGCAGATTACGACGTAACACATAGTTGTTTAGTTTCGTAGCGTGTGATGATAAGCATTTAAGGATTTATATTAACCAACTGAATTGTTAAATTACCTCATAAGATAGGCACTATATTTGGTCGATGTAACAGAGTTCAAACGAACAGGCACTTGTTTCGGCAAATTTCTGGAGCTATTTAGTGGTCTAAAATCTTTACCATTAATGACCAAATTGCTTCACTTACAATTTCTGACATTTACTACGGCAGTTTTGTCACCAACTCTTCTTAAAATTTACTTTTTATTAGAAAAAATAGTCCGGAAATATCGCTGCCCCCTTCTACACGTGCGGGTGACGTAATTTCTTTAGCGTGAGGATGAGAACCACCACCTGTTCCTCCACGTGCCGTCTCTGGTCAGAGATAACAAATGTAACTAGAGGTCATGACTTGTAATTCATATTTGACCTCATGTAATGACTTTAGGACTCTGGTTCCTTATGGCACAAAGGTCATGGGTTCAGTATGTCACTCCAGTGGATTGAGTAAAGGTAGAGAGTGAAGAAAGCAGAAATCACCTTGTGACAGGTGCTCTGTCGGCAGAAAGAAGAGCTGCTGTCGGACGATCCAGACTCATGAATTGGGCAAGGAATGCCCAGTCCTGTCGAGAAGGTGATAAGTGCACTCGAAAAAAAATCCGAAATTAAATTTTCCATCGAAGAGAAATAGGAGATACCCGTTGGGGGATATTTTCGGATTTGTGTCTCAGATAGGGTTGTAAATTTTCATCAATTATATATTTGAATTTTTTTTAAATTTCGTGTGGCTATTTCTAGCAGAGTGCAGCCCTTGTAAGGCAGACCCTCCGATGAGGGTGGGCGGCATCTGCCATGTGTAGGTAACTGCGTGTTATTGTGGTGGAGGATAGTGTTGTGTGTGGTGTGTGAGTTGCAGGGATGTTGGGGACAGCACAAACACCCAGCCCCCGGGCCATTGGAATTAACCAATTAAGGTTAAAATCCCCGACCCGACCGGGAATCGAACCCGGGACCCTCTGGACCGAAGGCCAGTACGCTGACCATTCAGCCAACAAGTCGGACTATTTGAAAATGAAAACCTACAACCTGCTTTTCAGTCATTGGCCAGGTCAGGGGATGTAATGAATGAATCATATATAGGCTGTTAGTACGATGGGGTCGCCACTCCCAAAGTGATTTATTAATGACTGTTAGATGCTATGAAATGAGAATGGAGAGTGTTGCTGGAATGAAAGATGACAGAGAAAACCGGAGTACCCGGAGAAAAACCTGTCCCGCCTCCGCTTTGTCCAGCACAAATCTCGCATGGAGTGACCGGGGTTTGAACCACGGTATCAGCGGTGAGAGGCCGACGCGCTGCCGTCTGAGCCACGGTGGCTTTAATACTATATTTGTTGTTAGTTAATTTAAATTGCATGTGCATGATGGCCCACCCATGTTTTTCACTTCATAATATCTTCTGACTAATTGAAGATAATCATAGGCGGTTTTCACCTACATGTATAACAGTACAAGGCACATAAATGAAAGTGCAATATGTTCCCCGGGCTTTAATAAGTACTGAGGCACCGATACGAAGATACTTTATTTAAATGAAACTATATTCACATCAGTCGCATGCATAGTTGTTCATAGCGAGCGAGTTGGCCGCGAGGTTAGGGACGCGCAGCTGTGACCTAGCTTTCGGGAGATAGTGGGTTCGAGCCCCACTGTCAGAAGCCCTGAAGATAGTTTTCCCGTTGTTTCCCATTTCCACAGCAGGCACGACCGCTCCTTCGCACAGCTAGCCCTTTCATATCCCATCGTCGCCATAAGACCTATCTGTGTCGGTGCGACATAAAGCAGATAGTAAAAAAGTGTTTGTAGGCAGCTACATTTAGGGGTGCAATATTTTCACTGTTTTTCTTCTTACGAGTTTCCTGCTGAAGCATGTTATCTTGTCAGCTCGATTATTTAATCTTTCATTTTCTTCACCTTATCCCTCAAACGTGCTATTTCCTTATTGTTCTCAACCACTATCTCTGATACCTTTTCTTAGGTCCTATTTCATGCAATCCTTTATTTCTCTCAATTCACTGGCTTGTTCTCCTGGGAGCTCTCTTCTCTGTTCCACCTGGCAAGCCTCCTTGGCAGTTTCTTTTATTTATCTTCTCCATCTCTTCCCATCCAACTGCACCAGTGGGACCGGGTCTAGGGTTCATTTCCACCCCCACCCCCCAATGACCAACAGCACCGCTACTACCGAAGCTCCCATCAGAACTGAGGTAAGCCCCACGTGATGTCCAGTACTGTATAGTGTTGGCTACTGAATGCATGATTCGAAGCAGTGTATCGATCCATTCAAGTGTCCGAGTGAATCGATTCACAGGAACGGCGAGCTCACAGCACACGATTCAACTTACTCCCAGCGGACAGTGCTGAGTGCCGCACTCACTGGACGTTGACGGGGAGCCGAGCTTCCGCTGCAGTGAGACAGTGAATCATGGCACATCGAAAGCATCGTGAACGAACGCGGCTCAGTGAGATACAAGATACACACGGCTCCTTATCGGCTCACTGGACACGCGGAGAGCCGAGCTTCCGCTGCAGCGAGACATACAGTGAGTCATGGCACACCGAAAGAATCGTGAACGAGCACGGCTCAGTGAGACACAAGATACACACGGCTCCTTATCGGCACACTGGACAGTTGGACACTGGCGGAGAGCCGAGCTTCCGCTGCAGCGAGACATACAGTGAGCCATGGTACAGTACACTGAAAGAATCGTATGCTATAATGGATTCTCGAGCTCAGCTCATTTGAAAATAATACCCATTTGCATTCACTGTCCTCTTCTTACAGGGTGGTTTAAATAATAGATGGTTTTATTTGCAGTGTTAAAAAGGTAGTCAAAACATAATTCTGAAGTAGCTAGTAAGTAGGTAGGCTATTAGGTTATACTATTTATTAGTTTAATGAATCTTAGTATTATAACTTAGTTGACATTTGACAATTAAACTCTACTCTAGCCTGCCCTATGACTAGGAGTCATGCTCATGACCACTCAAAAGTACCTGTTTTATATTGGGAAGAACGGCTCAGTATTCTCTCAGTTCATATGTCACATCGTTGCACAAGACTTCAATCATATGTGGACAGACGCAATAACTTAACCACCAGTATGTTGAATCAGAAAACCAGCGGGCTACTGTACATCTCGGGTAGCCTATACAAAATATGACGATTTAAAAAATCCTCAGCTGATAGAAAAATACCTATTTTCAAAAATGACTGAGTGAGTTGTCGTGCGGTTAGTATCGCGTAGCTATGCGCTTGCGTTCGGGGGATGGTGGGTTCGAATCCCACCGTCGGCAGCCGTTAAGGTGGTTTTCCGTAGTTTCCCCATTTTCACACCAGGAAATGCTGGCACTGTACCTTAATTCAGGCCATGGCTGCTACCTTCCTAATCCTAACCTTTCCCACCCTGCGTCGCCGGAAACTTTCGATGTATTAGAGTGACTAGCATTTTTTTCTAAGAAATGAGTTCATGGTATGAAGACCAGATGGCAGCTGCGAGCACTGTATGCTGTTGCTGCTGTCTTACCAGCACATACTACACAGATGCAGTAGGAGCGGTGACTAATGTGCCGTGAATCGGATCACTGTATCGATTCAGTAACATGAACGGAATCAAATGAATCGATTCAGTAAAATGAATCGAATGTCCCATCACTAGTACTGTATTCCATAGCACCCTCGCAGGCCTCTACCGTGCCAACGACCTTTCGACGCCTGGTACTGCTGAATCGCGGTCCCCGTGTCAGCACTCGCTTAATAAACAACCTTCCTCTAAGCTTGCACGATTACAACTGTGTACACAATTATAGTACTGGCGAAATCGAGTACCGATGTGTGCACGTTTCGAAAGGTGGTGTCAACATCCTGAACGTTGAAGACATGGCGACGATGATGCGTCGGAGATTGTTTATATGTTTACTCTCCTAGGTATGTCCTGTGTGTCTAACGGCGATATATTTGAAAACGTGCTCAATTCAGTACTTCTTCTAGCCAGTACCTCATGTCTGGAAATAACTGCATCGGTGAATGTGGCTGCCTTCGAACAACGTTGTATGCTACAGAAATGGGTAGAGTTTGGTTAAAAAACTTGTTATTGCTACCTCGATACTTATCAAAGAGCGGGACACATGTTGCACTTTCTTTCATTGGGCCCTTATCGGTATTCACCTAAGTCAAAACCAAAATCAAAACACTATCACTGTCTTCAACTAGTCGTTTTTTTTGTACATGTTGCTTTACGTCGCACCGACACAGATAGGTCTTATGGGGACGATGGGACAGGAAAGGGCTAGGAGTGGGAAGGAAGCAGCCGTGAACTTAATTCAGATACAGCCCAAGCATTTTCCTAGTGTGAAAATGGGAAAACCACGGAAAAACATCTTCAGGGCTGCCGACAGCGGGGTTCGAACCAACTTTCTCCCGAGTACTGGATACTGGCCACACTTAAGCGACTGCAAGTATCGAGCTCGGTAGAGAAAATATTTGAGGTGGAAAACTTTGAGGAGCCTCCCGGCTCTCTGTCACAAAATTTGAAGATTGGTACGAGGACTGGAACGGGGTTCACTCAGCCTCGGGAGGTCAACTGAGTAGAGGGGGGATCGATTCCCACCTCAGCCATCCTCGAAGTGGTTTTCCGTGATTTCCCACTTCTCCTCCAGGCAAATACCGGCATGGTACGTAACTTAAGGCCACGGTTGTTTCCTTTCCTCTCCCTTGTCTATCCCTTCCAATCTTCCCATTCCCCCATAAGGCTCCTGTTCAGTATAGCAGGTGACACCGCCTGGCCGAGGCGGTAAAGTCGTGCTCGGCTCACCTGGAAGGACGTAGGTTCGATCCCCGTCAGGAAGCCGAAATAATTAAGAAACGAGATTTCCACCTCCGGAATACCACGGTAATTCTTCGGGGCAAAGCGGTCGGGAATAGAGCTAAACACTCTACCCCGTCATGTACTACACGCGCACTTTTTCTTGAGCCCGATTTTTACGGGGTGAGGAGCAAGGAGGGAGTGCTGCCAGTTCCGGTTATACTGCCAACTGGATGTAAATGAAATCTGAATTGAATCGATAATATGATCGATCGATATGAATTTTCTAAACATTTATTATCTTACGTCAACAATTGTGTCACACATACATTATTTAACGTTATATAACATTTCTCAATGCGAATCATGTTAGTAGCATGAATTATATAGTTTGGCTTTGCTGTGTAAACAACAACAGTACTAGTTTGCAAAGTGTACGCCAGATGTCGCACAGCGATGAATAAGCGATTCGTAGCTTGTGTTTCAAAGGTTGCCTATATGGATGTCGAAGATAACCGAGGTCTACCGATTCAGCACTAGGGAGCTCCGGGCTCAAGAAAAAGTGCGCGTATAGTACCGAGGTTACGGATAGTGGAAGCTTTTACCTTCCACCCCTCCAAAGGTCTGTGCGGAGATGACTTGGCTATTTTGGAAGATAGTTTGGGAAGAATCTGTGCGTGTAATCAATGAGGTGAAGTGCTACCAACCTGAACATATTTCCATAGAGTACTGAAGCACAATTACCGTCAGGCTACACAGCTCTTGTGTAGTATGTCAGAGGACAAGATATAAATAATTATAAGATTCATTTTTAAGGACTGAGCGAGTTGGCCGTGCGATTAGGGCCGCTCAGCTGTGATCTTACATTCGGGAGATAGTGGGTTCGAATTCCACTGCCGGCAGCCTTGAAGATGGTTTTCCGTGGTTTCCCATTTTTACACTAAGAATATGCTGGTGCTCTACCTTACGTAAGGCTACGGCCGCTTCCTTCCCACTCATGGCCCTTTCCTATCCCGGCGTCGCCATAAAACCCATTTGTGTCGGTGTGGCATAAAGCAAATAGTAAAAAAGAAATAATAAATGTCAAGGTTGGTGCCCTTGTAAGTGGTTTAGGAGACGTGGAGTTAAGCTTTCCAAAAAACATGAGGTGTGATCTTTCTGAAAAGGAAAGACGAAATGGTGTATATGGATTGGAACTAGCAACAAAGACACTATCTATTGGGGCATCTATTAGCTCGTACTTGAGGTTAGAAAATAAATTGTAAAGGTTAAAAATCAAGTACAGAAGTTGCGTGAGATTTAGGTAAAAGTCTGGAATTAGCTCATATCAAGTTGGATGAGAATGTTACATTTATTGAAAGACAGTCGGAACTAATAAATGGAGAAAATTGAAAAATTGAGAGAGGAAATTTTAAACTCCACCCTTGTATATCTGTAGCAATATTTCCACTATTATGGTAGCACATATTTTTTTAAGCATGGTGTTCAAGTTTTGTGAGCGAAAAAATGTTGAATCTTCAAGTTGATGAAATTAATGTAAAAGGAAGCGTAGACTATAAAAACGGATGATTGTTTAGGGTTTCCGAGAATAAAACAGAATTTCTAGTTTCTTCTGCCTTTGGTCACTTCAAAGACGTAATAAGAATTATTCCTGTTAAACAACTTTCAGGGTCAGATTTAGCAAAAATGTGACAAGATGTCTTACAAGGAATACATTTATATGGATTGAAAACAATTTGTGTCATAAGTAACAATTAGGTGCATCGTATAATAATTCAGGAACTTACTAAAGATTCAGAACGCCTGTAAAATTGAAACTTTGACCACTTCCTTCTCTATGACAGTGTTAACGAATTTAGAAACATTCGCTAGAAAAAAATTATTAGACAGGTATAAAGACAAAAGGAAATTACAGGTAGGATCACCGTCACAAGGTCTAATGCGGCGTTTACTCCATCCCTTAGTCTCGTTTCTTGATACGGCTGCGAACTAATACGGTATGTTATAAATAAAGAAGTAGGCCTATTTAATTTGTATTTAAACGGTATATTTGCTTTGTTGACTTCTTCGATATTAAGTTTCGGCTTTCAAGACAATGTTGACAGTGATGTAGGTCAACAGTCATTCATCATTGTTTTGAAATACAAGTAGCTGAGCCTTGATTTTATCCCCAGCTGTGTCTTGTTAAAGGACAGCGACCACCTGACACTGCGACGTTGCTGGATAGTGTGGGACTGGGCGTGACTAAAGGAAGCCTTGATATCAATCATAGTTTGACCTCCCTATAAAGTAAAATCAATAGCCAAGTCCGCAAAATCAAGAAAGAGAGAAATTATGCTTTTTATGCGTACGTCATGGAGGTAACATCAAACTGCGATAAAAAAGGTGATCAGCGGATGTTTAACTTAAAAACGCTTGTGGATGTGAATGCTTTAAATGAGACTGTCTAGCGTTTGTATCTTCACAAAAATGATTTCCAATGTAATTAATTTTTACTGCCAAAATGTTAAAGGGTTAAAAACCAAAATACTGGAGTTTTATGTTAACAACAGTGAATCAGAATACTATATTCTCTTGATTACGATGACATGATTAAAGTCTCATGTATTTAACGGTCTACCTGCGGTCATTTCTTGATGGTTACAGTACTTTTGCATCCATCTCTTGGCACAGGTCAGAGAAAAGTGTAGCTTCCACCGAAGTCCCAGTCTAATCCATGGCTGTGACAATATGGAAGTTGCTGCGGTATGGGTGGTGCTGAGTAATGACATTCCGAGCACAGCTAGTGTCAAGTGTTATGAAAGGTGTTGCCCATAGGTTCAGTAGTGCTACAATAGCACTGTCTGGCCCAGGGATGAAAACAATGGCAAACTACCTCACTCCTCATCTTGCCTAGTACGCCTCATTTTGGTGCAGCCATTGATTTTTGTGGTTTTCCTATAACTGCATAGCCTTTGGTAGTGCTATCTGAGGATCCAACCAGCCTCTGGGCTGATGACTTAATAGACAGACAGACAGACAGACAGACAGACAGACAGACAGACAGACAGACAGACAGACAGACAGTATTTAACAGCTAATTGTTTAATTGAGTTTAGTCTGTGCATTTAAATGGCTTGGAGAAAGAAGAACGTTGCTGTGATCCACAGAAGCAGCCATAACTGACAGATAAGAAAGATGCTATTAATTGATGTGTTCACTCTTTTACCCGTTTAGATGTCGAAAGTTAAGGATCTGCTAAAAAACGTGATGTGAGCGTTATGGATGACAACACAGCGAGCGTTATTGTTTTTATCTGCAAGGGAAACCAGAGGCTGTTAACGGCCCGTTATCGTAATGTAGACTTAAATGAGGCAAATAATGAAGCTCAACAGTTGATTCTCGTAGCTGGGTCATAATGCGAAGAGGTACGGAGTCTTTGATGTTGGCAAGACAACAGTAGAGTGCGAGGCGCATCTGAAATGGCGCCAAGAAGTCTTTTTATCGACGATCGAGGGGTGTAACAGAAGCGTGTCACGTAAGGCTCTGTGAGGTAGCATCAGGATGTTAAGATTTTCTCCAGGGGTAGGGTAATGGACATGTAACGGAGTCACATTTTCTATAAGGAATGGGAAACTAAATCTACTAAATTTTAGAAGAGCAGGAAACAACTACAATTGTTGAATTTTAAATTACTGTTTTTATAATTCATGGAAAATAATCGTACAATTTGCATATAAAGAGTTCTTATCTTTAAGTAAGAACATTATTTTACTGTGATATGTACCATAACTTGGGAGCGTGATAGGCGAATTACATCGTTGCTGGCTTCTTACCAAGACAGCAATGGTTGCAGACCCGGTCCATGAAAGGGACTTTTGAAATGTAGAGACATGGAAAGCTGAATTATCGCACAATGTTG
Source organism: Anabrus simplex (assembly GCF_040414725.1). NCBI lineage: Eukaryota > Metazoa > Arthropoda > Insecta > Orthoptera > Tettigoniidae > Anabrus > Anabrus simplex. The sequence goes on along the minus strand of NC_090266.1, from coordinate 169,206,579 downwards.
TTGCATGACAACGCACGGCCCCATACAGCGAGGAACGCGCAGGCTCATCTGCGGCATTTCTGTGAGGGCGAGGGGAGATATCTTTGTTCATACCGTATACAGCCCCAACATCCCACCCAGCGACTTTCTTCCCTTCCTCCAAATGAAGGGATTTAGGGCAGGTTCAATCATCATCAGTCATCAATGATCTACATTTAGGGCTGTCACCGACGTGACAGATTCCCTACCAATTTATTGTTTATTAACATTTTCTTAAACGTTTTTAAAGAACTTGGACATTTATAAAATATTTCCTTTGATATTTTATTCCAATCCCTTACTCCTCGTCCTATAAATGAATATTTGCTCCAATGTGCACTCTTGAATTCCAACTTTATCTTTGAAAGGCTCCGCCCACGACGATGTGGAAATTATGAAATCTTTTGGTATGAATAACCAGAAATCTAACGAAGAACTAATTGTTAGAGTATATTAATTCAATGACAATTTCGCCTTCTCACCGACGGAAATTATTCTAGTCATGAAAGAGAAATTAATTAATTCGTATGAAAATGCGCCACCTCCACACCTGGATAAATTTTACTTAAACCAGGTCACACCGCAAATAGTGAATGACTCAATAAAACGCATCAAGACGGAGGCTTGGACGTAGATAATGGTAGTCCACAAAATGCTAATGAAAATTATCCATCACATCATTTATCCATTGGTGAGTATCTTTAATTACTCATTGCAACAGCGGACTTATCCTGACATGTTGAAAATTGCTATAGTTCGCCCGCTTCCGAAAATAAGACAGGCAAGGGAAGTCAATGACTATCGGCTGATTAGCATCACTCCCTCCAACTTTAGACCAAAATGAAGTACTTGCAGTGCACTAACACAAGTGACTGACGAAATAAGGCAAGCTATGGGCAATGAACAACTGACGATTGTGGCATTATTGGACTGTTTAAAGCTTTCGACATTGTTGACAAAGACATATCCAATTTAAAGGGCTTATATTACTCCGCTAGAGTGCTCCAGTGGATCAGTTCCTATCTCAGTGGCCGCCAGCAGTGTCTACTTAATAATAACAATGAATACTCAGATTGGCATACGGTTGACATGGGCGTACAACAGGGATCTGTACTGAGCACCCGCTTTTTCTTTGTGCATAAATGACAGAGCTTCCAGATTGAAACACTGTAAATACCACCTATACGCAGATGCCTTACAGATATGTAGGGCCTATACATAGTAAACCCGAAACCCTACACTCAGAAACACTTCGCTTGAATGAAGACTTAATGACGATAGACAAATGGACCAAAAATTATGGATTGAAATTGAACATATCAACATTCCAGGCAAAAATAATTATGGTAACGCTAAATTACTTCGCAAGCTCAATCAAACAGCATTTATCACAGTCGTTTACAAACTCTCAAACAGTATAGCCAAAACGTAAGAAATCTTTGTTTAATATTTGACGAATATCTGTCCTGGTTTGCCCACACTGTATCAGCGTGTAGAAAAATATACGGAATGCTGCATTGTTTCAGTAAATTAAATTCACTTTCCCCTTCAAGTGATAGAAATTCCTTGCTGAATCGCTTGCGTTACGTCATTTTGATTAATGCGATGTAGTTTATAATAACCTAGGAGTAGAATGGCGACGGAAATTACAGCGTGCTCAGAATGCTCGTGTAAGATTTATCTGTGGACATCGCTTCGGTGACCATGTCACATCGTCGTATAAGCGGCTCGGGTGGCTTCGCTTGCAAGAGCACCACAAGCGACGAAATATGGGTCCACCACTTCACTCCCGAAACGAAGCGAACATCAATGGAATGGGTGCATCCCTCATCACCACAACGAAAGAAGGCCAAGGTTCAACCTTCAGCCGGTAAGGTTATGGCGACAGTGTTCTTTGACATGGAGGGTTTGCTGCACGTGGAATTCATGCCGAAAGGAACGACGATCAACGCGGCGTCGTACTGTCAAACGATGCATCGGTTGCGTAAAGCGATTAAAGAGAAGCGCCGGTGTGATTTTGTTGCACGATAACGCAACACCTCACAAGGCCCGCCAAACGAGAGAACTGTTGCAGCGTTTCAAGTGGGAGGTCTGGCAACATCCACCCTACAGTCCCGACCTAGCGCCATGTGACTTTCATCTGTTCGGTAAGCTCAAAACGGAGCTCGGTGGTCGACGCTTCCAGACCGATGAGGAGGTGAAGGCCGCTGTCTCCGAGTGGTTGCAGAACGCTGGAGGAAATTTCTATGCATCCGGCATCGACAAGTTGGTTGTGCGTTCGCAGAAATGCTTGGCGTCTCTTGGAAACTATGTGGAAAAGTGACGTTACAGTGTATATCGTTATAGTCGTGTTGCTGTTGTATAGGTGGTGTAATAAATAGCCATAACTGTGAAGTGCAACTTATTTTCTGATCTGCCCTCGTACTACCAAACGTTATACAATACCCATTCTATTGTTTTACGACTCGTATGTTTGATATCGTTGTCTTGTTGAAAAAAACCCGAGTCTTTAAGATTTAATTTCGCAACACTGGCCAACAAATTAACACGGAGTATGTCCACATATGGTGTTGCAGTCATATTATTTTCAACAGAAACCAGTTCTCCCACCCCAGCGTTGCTCATGCATCCTTACACCATGACGAGATCTCCGCCGTGCTTCACAGCTGGTACAATGTTCTTAGGGTTCAATTCTTGATTTTGTTTGGCCACACATACCTTTGCCCATCAGATCCGAAAAGGTTAAACTTGCCCTCATCCGAGAATATACTCTTTTGTTAGCGGAGAGATGGTGTGGAATGACATTAGAAGACGAATAAGTGTGAGTTGCGTCTTTAAAAGTAGGATAGATCACAATATGAAGATAAAGTTGGAATTCAAGAGGACAAATTGGGGCAAATATTCATTTATTGGAAGGTGAGTTAGGGATTGGAATAACTTACCAAGGGAGAAGTTCAATAAATTTCCAATGTCTTTGAAATCATTTCAGAAAAAGCTAGGAGAACAACAGATAGGGAATCTGCCACCTAGGCGACTGCCCTAAATGCAGATCGGTAGTGATTGCTTCTTCCAGTATTCCTTGGGTTTGTTGAGATATGCGCGAGCAAACTCCAGTATTTCCACCCTATTGCGCTCGTTAATGAAAGGTTCCTTTCTTGTCACTCTGCATTTTAAGCCAACTTCGTGAATGTATTTCCTTATGGTTTGGGGTGTTACTTCCTTGCCTGTTGCTGTTGCGACGTCTTCAGCAAGTATTCGGGCGCTCACGTTCGAGTTCTCGCGCGCGTGTTGTACTACATATCGTGACTCTCGAGTATGTCCATACCTTCGCATATTCGCCGTAGATCTTATTCCTTTGTATTTGTTCACAACATACTGGAGAACAGCATGCGATATGTTAAGTTTTTTAGTAATGTTTCGATACGAAGTTCCCGTTGCCATACGAAAACTATTCTTACATTCAAAACTGTCTTCAACTCACCCGATCGACGTCCCATTCCTATATACTATTAGTTCCAGGCACTAATACTCACTGTTAATCTAGATACACGATGAATGATTTGTTTTCAGTCGTCAGTCAGTGACGTTTACGTACCATACATGACTACGATCTAACTGTATGAAAATAGAATAGAATAGAATAGAATAGAATACAATAGAATAGAATAGAATAGATTTATTTATCATCAACAGGTTATTTTCCCAATTAAAGATGATTCAATAAAACATAATATACAACAAATACACCTTAAGTAAATAACACTAATTTCCTAAAATAATAACCAAGTTCAAACTCAATCTAGAGACCTTTTTTATATGCATATTTACAAAACCTTAAATTAATAAAATAAATAAATAAATAAATAAAAATCAATCTCCTTAAATAAATTACATTATTAAACTACATCTAGTAACATTTACATATTTACATATCTTACAGATAGGGCCTTACATTCATGAGGTCATTAGGGCATGTCTGATTTTAGACGAGGGTGAGTGATAAAGGTCCACTGATTCAGCCACCTCATTCAGTGATGTTAGTGCCCTCACAAGCTATGAGTTAGCCCGAGCCACCGTTCTCACTTTAGGCAGATGAAAAATATACCTTTGCCTAGTATTTCGACGAGGAACATGTAATGGAATCAGCTCCAGTAATATTGAGCAATCCACTCTGTTAGTCAGACACTTATAAAGAAAGAGGACATTGGCACATCTGCGACGTGCGTGCAGTGTCCTCATGCTCATAGCCTCACAAAAAGACTTGTAATCGGACGAAGAGATAGAAATACACAAACCCTTGTAGCTGATCCACTTCATGAACTTTATATGGACTCTTTCCAAGTTTTGTATTATATACTGCTGAGAAGGCAGACACACCTCGCAACAATATTCTAACGATGGCCTGATTAGAGTGCAAAAAAAGTTATTAAAGTTCTAGGAGAAACAAATACGGCACAATTTCTTTTCAGAAAGCCAAGTAATTTAAACCCTTTCCTAGAAATCTTGTCTAAATGTTTTTTTTTTGTGCCGTTAAACAATACTTTGTTATAAATCAAGGGATATCGTGCGTACACCGACTGTGCGTCACAACTAATTACGTCAACCAGTGGTACATCTGTAGTGTTGGTATAAATCGCTTACTGATAATTCCCGTTTGTGTATCGTTTAAAACCATACATGTATGAATACTTACTTATTTTACACACTGTATCTCCGTGATCACATCAAACTCCTCTCCATAGACCATAACAAAAATACCCTATTCTGCAGCACCTTCGGCTTATCCCTTCCCGTACATATAACGACAATCTACACTAAATCATTCACCGTCACCGCAGCCCGAAAACAATCTTCTATCAGTAGACGTCCGAACCATGTATAGTTACTCAGGTTTTAAACGTGCTTGTGTCAAAATACCAGGAAAACATGAATGAGTGATCTAGTTGTGACCTCAAAACTCCTACTACTTCCTCTTCATCATCATTGCCCTCTTCCTTTTATAGATAGTTTTCTTCTTACTCTTCATTCGCTTCACCTCTACATTGAAAGCGATAATTTGATATATTATTACAATATGTATCTTTTAGTAATGTTATTGGCTTTACGTTCCACTAACTACTTTTACGGTTTTTAGGATATGCCATTTATATCTTTAAACGGGTACGTTTTAGTAAATCTAGTTTTCTTACATTCAGTTATTTTAACATTACTGCCATTTAAATGGACATGTGTTTAATGTTCATACACTGACTGACAGAGCAAATGCAACACCAAGAAGGAGTGGTCAGAACTTTATGCCAATTGCAGGGTAGACTGACGTCACTGAGGTATGCTCATGATGTGAAATGCGCCGCTGTGCTGCGCACGTAGCGAACGATAAATGGGACACGGCGTTGGTGAATGGCCCACTTCGTACCGTGATTTCTCAGCTGACAGTCATTGTAGAACGTGTTGTCGTGTGCCACAGGACACGTGTATAGCTAAGAATGCCAGGCCGCCGTCAACGGAGGCACATCCAGCAGACAGACGACTTTACGAGGGGTATGGTGATCGGGCTGAGAAGGGCAGGTTGGTCGCTTCGTCAAATCGCAGCCGATGCCCATAGGGATGTGTCCACGGTGCAGCGCCTGTGGCGAAGATGGTTGGCGCAGGGACATGTGGCACGTGCGAGGGGTCCAGGCGCAGCCCGAGTGACGTCAGCACGCGAGGATCGGCGCATCCGCCGCCAAGCGGTGGCAGCCCCGCACGCCACGTCAGCCGCCATTCTTCAGCATGTGCAAGACACCCTGGCTGTTCCAATATCGACCAGAACAATTTCCCGTCGATTGGTTGAAGGAGGCCTGCACTCCCGGCGTCCGCTCAGAAGACTACCATTGACTCCACAGCATAGACGTGCACGCCTGGCCTGGCATGGTGCCGGGCTAGAGCGACTTGGATGAGGGAATGGCGGAACGTCGTGTTCTCCGATGAGTCACGCTTCTGTTCTGTCAGTGATAGTTACCGCAGACGAGTGTGGCGTCGGCGTGGAGAAAGATCAAATCCGGCAGTAACTGTGGAGCGCCCTACCGCTAGACAACGCGGCATCATGGTTTGGGGCGCTATTGCGTATGATTCCACGTCACCTCTAGTGCGTATTCAAGGCACGTTAAATGCCCACCGCTACGTGCAGCATGTGCTGCGGCCGGTGGCACTCCCGTACATTCAGGGGCTGCCCAATGCTCTGTTTCAGCAGGATAATGCCCGCCCACACACTGCTCGCATCTCCCAACAGGCTCTACGAGGTGTACAGATGCTTCCGTGGCCAGCGTACTCTCCGGATCTCTCACCAATCGAACACGTGTGGGATCTCATTGGACGCCGTTTGCAAACTCTGCCCCAGCCTCGTACGGACGACCAACTGTGGCAAATGGTTGACAGAGAATGGAGAACCATCCCTCAGGACACCATCCGCACTCTTATTGACTCTGTACCTCGACGTGTTTCTGCGTGCATCGCCGCTCGCGGTGGTCCTACATCCTACTGAGTCGATGCCGTGCGCATTGTGTAACCTGCATATCGGTTTGAAATAAACATCAATTATTCGTCCGTGCCGTCTGGGTTCGAACCCCACTGTCACCGAGCTCGATAGCTGCAGTCGCTTAATTGCGGCCAGTATCCAGTATTCGGAAGATAGTAGGTTCGAACCCCACTATCGGCAGTCCTGAAAATGGTTTTCCGTGTTTTCCCATTTTCACACCAGGCAAATGCTGGGAGTGTACCTTAATTAAGGCCACGGCCGATTCCTTCCCACTCCTCGCCATTTCCTGGCCCATCGTCGCCATAAGACCTATCTGAGTCGGTGCGACGTAAAGCAAAAAAAAAAAAAAAAAAAAAAAACAGAACCCCACTGTCGGCAGCCCTGAAGATGGTTTTCCGTGTTTTCCCATTTTCAGACCAGGCAAATGCTGGGGCTGTACCTTAATTAAGACCACAACCGCTTCCTTGCCACTCCTGGACCTTTCCTATCCTATCGTCGCTATATAGTCCGACTCGTTGGCTGAATGGTCAGCGTACTGGCCTTCGGTTCAGAGGGTCCCGGGTTCGATTCCCGACCGGGTCGGAGATTTTAACCTTAGTTGGTTAATTCCAATGTCACGGGGGCTGGGTGTATGTGTTGTCTTCATCATCATTTCATCCTTATCACGACGCGCAGGTCGCCTCCGGGAGTCAAATCGAAAGACCTGCACCTGGCGAGCCGAACCCGTCCTGGGATATCCCGGCACTAAAAGCCATACGACATTTCATTGTCGCTATATGAGCCATCTGTGTCGGTGCGACGTAAAGTAACTTGTAAATTCGTTATAGTGTTATTCTATTAGTACAAATGGAACAACAGACGAGCTACTTTAATAATGAAGTTAGAATGATAAAAGACATTTAATCTTTCTTTCTTTCTTTCTTTCTCTTTGACAACGTCTGTGTGCAATAATTAAAGTTTACAAACATACCATCTCTATGTGAGTTTTGGTCATTTAAAGAGAGGTATTTAAAATGAAAAATGGATTTGACGCGTCTTGTTAATAGTTTATCACCCAGAATAACATTAACACTGTTACCGAGATCTCGCGTTAGAAATAAATCTGTGTCCATTGTTGAATGTTTTAATATGTTTGTCATGTTCATCATTTATGGAATATTACACCTTCGCTATCAGCATTGTAAACTGCTGTCTGTATACCACATTAGTTCAGAGAAATGGTTATTGAATTAACGTTGCAAAGCAACTATTATGAAAGGTGTAATGATACTTTAACATGACAAGAAATCGTTGTGAAAATGAGAAGGAACATTACAGTGATGTGGTATCGATCGAGTCAACTTAAGCTTCTTGGTACTCTCATGACACGTGGTTCAGTGCGCTTGGTTATGAAGGCAAAGTTACTCAAGGTACTCATACTTGGGTGCGCTATATAGCAACGTACAAAAGCAAGGTGTTCCTTCTACAATGTCAGATAAAAATAACATGTCTGGGGATTTGAAAAACTATTTCACCACGCAGTTTTTGCGGCACGCAGGTGTCCAAGGTCACGGAATTCCATCTTACACTGTTGCCAATGTCGTGGGCAAAATATCTCTTTGTCTCTTTTCATCCTAGGTCTAATGCAAGCCTACTGGGTCAAACGTGTAGCGTTGGTGCGAGCAACGTCAAACGAGCATGTGTTTAAAATTGAAGGGCTCAGAGCCGAAGATGATTAACCCACGTTTTTTTTATCAAAATGAAAGTAACATTGGCCAGAGGATCTTCAGTTTTGTGTGAAGAAGAACTAACCAAGAGGATCTTCAATTTTGTGTGAACGAGAGCTAACCAATTTATAATTTTCACCAACAACATGTGCCATCTGTTAGTTACGTTTAGAACTTTGTAGTACATTAGAGGGCTGCCTAACCGTGGCGGTAAAGACGTAGTGGGTTCACCGGGAGGGATGTGGGTTTGATTGCCTGTCAGGAAGTGGAAAAATGTAGAAATGAGTCTTACATGGCCCTGGGGTTTACTCAGCGTACACCATAAATGGGAGGCAAAGTTGAACTTATCACCCTATATCAATTAATGGCGCGGTTACAAATTGAGTAAGACTTTACTTTCCATTCCTTCTGACTTTCTGTAATGCGCGCCCGAGCTGCATCGGTATTAAATAAATCAATTGTCCCCTCTTCCCCTGGTGTTTGTGGGGGTTTGTCTGCGCGGGGTGCTTTGAGGGCCTTTCCCTGGGTCCCGGCTTGTTGTGACGGTGCCCTTACGCCAACTTGCTTAACTGTCTTCCTCCTCTGGTATGTACGACAAATACCCCCTCCACTTTAATCTTCTTCATTGACATTTTTCCTTTATACGGCCGAAGAGCTCCTATGTTGAGCTGATGGCCCGCCCCTCCTCGTATGAGGAGAGGGAATGAAATAACTTGTTTTCGCTTCGCTTTCCTTCTGGAGCCTTACATACCTAAATGAAGATGACTTGGCTTTGCTTTACTTATTAAGGTACCGGGCGAGTTGGCCGTGCGCTTAGGGGCGCGCAGCTGTTACCTTGGATCCGGGAGATAGTGGGTTCGAACCCCACTGTTGGCAGCCTTGAAAATGGGTTTCCGTCGTTTCCAATTTTCACACCAGGCAATTGCTGGGGCTGTACCTTATTTAAGGCCACGGTCGCGTCCTTCTCACTCCTAGGCCTTTCCTATTCCATCGTCGTGCGATGTTGAGGCAATTGTAAGAAAATTAGGGTACTATAATATACACTGGCTGAAAAAGTATCCAGACACCATGAAATTTTGCAATATATTTGTCGAGGTAACATATTTAACTGATTAAAGGTACAAGACTACAGGTTAATATCCACGAGAGAAAAGCCATCGCAAATGTGCCATGCTATGCCGGTGTAACCACCTGACTGTTGAATTCCGGCATGCAAACGTGCATGCATTGTGTCGTACAGGTGCCGGATGTCAGCTTGTGGGGTGGAGTTCCATGCCTGTTGCACTTGGTCGGTCAACACAGGGACGGTTAATGCTGGTTGTGGATGACGCTGGAGTTGTTGTCCAATACGTGCTCAACTGGGGACAGATTGGGGATCGAGCAGGCCAAGGCAACATGCCAACACTTTGTAGAGCACGTTGGCTTACAACAGCAGCATGGGGACGTGCATTATCCTGTTAGAAAACACCTCCGGGAATGCTATTCATGAATGGCAGTACTATAGGTCGAATCACCAGACGGACGTACACATCTCCAGTCAGAGTGCGTGGGATAACCACGAGAGCGCTCCTGCTGTCATAGAAAATTTCTCCCCAAACCAGAATTCCCGGTGTAGGTCTAGTGTGTGGACGCCGCAGACTGGTGAAATGCAAGCGCTCACCTGGCCTCCTTCTAACCAATACACGGCCATCACTGGCACCAAGGCAGAACCGGCGTTCATCGGAAAACACAACTGACCTCCACTCCATCCTCCAATGAGTTCTCACTTGACACCACTGAAGTCGCAGACGACAGTTTCGTTAAGTGGAATGCACGCCGCAAGGCGTCTGGCTCGGAGCTGTCCTTCAAGTAACCGATTTCGAATAGTTCGTTGCGTCACTTTGGTGCCAACTGCCGCTCGAATTTCTACTTCAGACGCAGTCCGCTGTGCCATAGCCACACGCCGAATACGGCGGTCCTCCCTCTCGGCGATGCCATGGGGACGTCCGAAGCGCGGTCTTCTTGCGAGCGTACCTTCTCGTGAGCACTGCTGCCAGCACGCATGCACAGTGGAGGTATTCCTGCCAAGTCTTTCTGCAATAGCGCGGAAGGAAAATCCACCTTCACATAACCCTATTATACGGTCTCGTTCAACCGAAGTGAGCTGTTGATACTGGCCTCTTCGTCGTCGTAAACGCATTTTTGACCCACTCACATTCTCCCCGTCCAATCTCACAGGTGACTAACGCTCTCGCACAGTACAGCCCGTATTTAAAGCAAACCTGATGTGCAACGTCATGGGGCCGCTACTAGCGCCACGCTAATGTGATTTGCATCACGTCATTTTTCAGATGTATAAACATGCCTACTAACGTTCGTTAATCTATCACAACCCCTTCTTTGTGTTTGGATATTTTTTCCGCCAGTGTAATATAATTTAATTTCGTATGGCTATTCCTAACCCGGTACTGCAGACCCTCCGACGACGAGGGTGGGTGGCATCTGCCGTGTACAGAAACTGCGTGTTGTGCCATTTGGTGATGGCCCTGTACCGACAGTGTGTCGTTGAGGTTCGTTTCCGAACCCTTTTACCTGGCACGTTTTTAACTAGCTCGCACTACGTGAATTAAATGTTTCCCGATGTACTCGTCAGGTGGCAGCTCTCTGCCCTTTGTCAAGGTCAAGCTTCCTACCGGAAGAATAGCATTTTGCTATTCTTTGGCTGAGTTCTGGTTTTTATGACGTGAAATATCAACATGGATCCCACGCGGAATGGATCAGCCTTTGTGGCGTATCAAAATGTTTTTAAAAGGTTCAAATGAATGCTATGACCCTTTGATCTTTCTAACCATTTGTTTATATATCGCCAGGTACGTGCACTCCTTGCTTAATATTTGTTTCTCTTGTTTTATATTTCTGTTACGTACTGTTTCCACCGTCGTTTGAACGGGATGGATGTATGTGATGCCTCGAAGACATTATTCCTATTAATGATATGGGCCTGCACCTTTGCTCTTGTACCTGTTGTCTGCGTAGAATTAACCGTGCGAAATAACTCGCGATCCGTGTCGGAGTCCACGATGGCCGGATCTGTACGAATCGCGATATACTGGCAACGTATGCATGGTTTATTATATGGCCCGAAGGATATGTTTATTGCCTTACTCGTGGCCTGTGAAGTGCTGGCATTTGATGTGTCTGCGCCCGTTATTCTGTGACCCTTAACCTACTGGCGATATTGCTGCCATGTATATCTTATCGTGTTGGAGTGAAAGGTCGTGCGAATGTTGTGATTGGATGATTGGAGGACAACAGACGTATTTATATTTGTATTTTATTGAATGTTTACTTTTCATTTCATTCGATCCCTTTGGGATTCGTCTTCTTTTCTTTGAGTCCGTACCTGTGTCGATCATACGTTATCTCCTTTTCTTGTATGGTTGATTTTTATTTTGGTCACTATATGTTGTTTCATTACGTCATATCTTGCGTATGCTTTGGTCCTCAGCCCCCTGTTCACCCTATGGGAGCTTAGGTACTTTTCCCCTTTTGCTCCTTGATTTTTCTTGAGGAGTGGATTGTTGCCGTTCTGATACGTCTAATTTGGTGTAGGCGTGTATTGCGTGGGCTTTCTTATTTTATATATGATGCTTACATGGACTGACCAAATAATGTTTCGTGCTATGAATTCGAATAAGAATCAGGTGGAAAGCGTGACCTGGCATAATCAATTACTGAATGTAGTCGCCCATTTTCCTTGATTGTCGGTGACAGTTGTGTCCATTTGAAATTGCACGTATGTATAAAACCTTTATTATTTTTCCTTGACCTGATAAATTTCATGTTAAACATTTTCCCTTCCTTCTCGTCTTTCCTCGATGTTTGTTTGAATAAATTATGCATTCGAGTACTTCTCAGCTTTAATTCTCAAGTAGCATCAGTCCTTGGTAGATTTGATTTAAGGGGCCGGTCTGCTGTTCAAGGCCTGTTTCTTGCAGCCTTTCTCAAACGTGGTCTTCGAACTTGAATTTATTTTGTTTATTGTGCCTCTGTGGACTGCATACGTGGGACTTTCGCGTGTGTTTGGGGTGGAGGTCTGGCTCAGTGTTATTGTGGTGAAGAATATTGGTGCGTGTGGTGTATGAGTTTCAGGTGTAGGGCACAGCACCAAATACAGTAGAGACAAAACGCGACACTTCCGGATTTAGCCTTGTTAAAATGGGAGACAATTCGCAAGTGGCGCTACTAGCGGCGTGACCTGAAAATTAGCGCTAAATTCAAATATCAATGGAAAGGTATATACAGAAATGGATAAATAAACTACGTGTAGAAATAAAGTGTTGCTAAGATATTAACTTCATTCAATCTTGCTAAAGCAATTCTGGATAAATAAATTAAAATTTATTTAACAGGTTATTATTTAAAGACTGAAATTAGACATATAACCAAAATGTGAAATGGACTGCTGTGAAAGGGCTTGATCTTTCATTTATGCATTACTTTTTTAGCTTCATTATTCCTACCTAAACGTTTACGGCAAGATTTGTCTTTTTTTCTCATTTAAAAGCATTGTATCCATCACATTAAGACACTTGTCAATAAAAATGTCGGCACATTCCTTACACACATGATTCAGTGAATTTATATTTAAGAGCTGGACAGTTTTCCTTTTAACTTGTAGCCTACTAAATTACAGAAAGAAAATCTATAAATTTACCCTCAAGAACATTCAAAATTTCCCTATAAGCAATACTTGCCATTACATTGGGGTAAAGCAAATTTGCATCGTCATATTTTTTCAACAAAATACACTGACTGACAGAGCAAATGCAACACCAAGAAGGAGTGGTCAGAACTTTATGCCAATTGCAGGGTAGACTGACGTCACTGAGGTATGCTCATGATATGAAATGCGCCGCTGTGCTGCGCACGTAGCGAACGATAAATGGGACACGGCGTTGGCGAATGGCCCACTTCGTACCGTGATTTCTCAGCCGACAGTCATTGTAGAACGTGTTGTCGTGTGCCACAGGACACGTGTATAGCTAAGAATGCCAGGCCGCCGTCAACGGAGGCATTTCCAGCAGACAGACGACTTTACGAGGGGTATGGTGATCGGGCTGAGAAGGGCAGGTTGGTCGCTTCGTCAAATCGCAGCCGATACCCATAGGGATGTGTCCACGGTGCAGCGCCTGTGGCGAAGATGGTTGGCGCAGGGACATGTGGCACGTGCGAGGGGTCCAGGCGCAGCCCGAGTGACGTCAGCACGCGAGGATCGGCGCATCCGCCGCCAAGCGGTGGCAGCCCCGCACGCCACGTCAACCGCCATTCTTCAGCATGTGCAAGACACCCTGGCTGTTCCAATATCGACCAGAACAATTTCCCGTCGATTGGTTGAAGGAGGCCTGCACTCCCGGCGTCCGCTCAGAAGACTACCATTGACTCCACAGCATAGACGTGCACGCCTGGCATGGTGCCGGGCTAGAGCGACTTGGATGAGGGAATGGCGGAACGTCGTGTTCTCCGATGAGTCACGCTTCTGTTCTGTCAGTGATAGTCACTGCAGACGCGTGTGGCGTCGGCGTGGAGAAAGGTCAAATCCGGCAGTAACTGTGGAGCGCCCTACCGCTAGACAACGCGGCATCATGGTTTGGGGCGCTATTGCGTATGATTCCACGTCACCTCTAGTGCGTATTCAAGGCACGTTAAATGCCCACCGCTACGTGCAGCATGTGCTGCGGCCGGTGGCACTCCCGTACATTCAGGGGCTGCCCAATGCTCTGTTTCAGCAGGATAATGCCCGCCCACACACTGCTCGCATCTCCCAACAGGCTCTACGAGGTGTACAGATGCTTCCGTGGCCAGCGTACTCTCCGGATCTCTCACCAATCGAACACGTGTGGGATCTCATTGGACGCCGTTTGCAAACTCTGCCCCAGCCTCGTACGGACGACCAACTGTGGCAAATGGTTGACAGAGAATGGAGAACCATCCCTCAGGACACCATCCGCACTCTTATTGACTCTGTACCTCGACGTGTTTCTGCGTGCATCGCCGCTCGCGGTGGTCCTACATCCTACTGAGTCGATGCCGTGCGCATTGTGTAACCTGCATATCGGTTTGAAATAAACATCAATTATTCGTCCGTGCCGTCTCTGTTTTTTCCCCAACTTTCATCCCTTTCGAACCACTCCTTCTTGGTGTTGCATTTGCTCTGTCAGTCAGTGTATGTACATTTCCTAAATCACCCATATTTTCTTCAGTGCTTGACAACGCATTACGGCATTCCAAATGGGGTAACTTGGAACACAACCAGCCACACACATATGCATATGCATTTTCTTGAATTAAATCAAAACCCGCAGATCACACTTACATCAACACATCGCTATTAAACGTTAACTGCTGCACTATACAATAAAATAAGATTATGTTTTAAACCAATTAAAATATGGATCGCGCAAGTCAGAAATGTTGGAAGTACTATACAAATCACTTTGTAACTGGAAGAATATCTATGCAAACAGAATATTTACTTACATTTTCTTGTCATGAGGGAAGCGGAAGAAAGACCACGAATCCTTCTGCACTTCATAGCCATTGCAGCCAAACACAGCATATATCTTTCCACTCATATTGAGAGGAGATATAAAGGAATGACACGCGCTACTATTTACCTATGTCAACTTAAAGTAAACGCATAAATAACGCCAAAAACTTCACAAACAAATACACATGCTCTTATGACAGAATCAGTAACTCCCAGGTCACTCCGCTAGACAGAGCTCTTATCGCTGTCTCTCGATATCTCGCAGAGTGTCGCGTATTATCTCTACTGTATTTGACAGCACAAACACCCAGTCCTAAACCAAGGGAGTGAACCATTTAAGATTAAAACCACTTACCCGGCCGGTAATCAAACCCGGGACCCTCTGAATCGAAGGCGACTATGCTGACCATTCAGCCAAGGAGCCGGGCACTTATTCAGCTGAATATTTAGAGACAGACATCATCATTCTTCTTTAATTAAAACTGCTAGCAGGCTTGAGAGATGAGTTCCGTCCTCGCAAACTTCTCGTCAAGGTGGCTACGGTTCGAATTCTCGGTCAATTAATGCGAAGTAGTTCTAGCCTACAATTCAGTCCTAATAGAAAAAAATAATTATGTCTTAAAATTTGTTTGGTATTAAGAACCCAATGCAAGTGAAAAGACATATGGGAGATTGCAGGTTAAGTTGGAGTAAAACTGCAGAAAATGAACTTCCTTTTTAAAAATTACGAACATTTTGAAATAGATGTAGAAATGCTTCATAATCAAGATTATGCACTGCAAATAATAGTTTCTCAACTGGAATAGCGTTCGCAAGAAAAGTCGTTAAATTTATGGTATAATACTGCTTTTCCTGACTTCCATGTTTCAGTTATCCTTAGAGGCAGAAAATTGAATGAGGTATTATTTCCACATACTGTATATAGAATAATGTAGGCTTTTAATGATATGTAAATTATGTGGGTTATTTTCGATATTATTGAGATAATCATTACAATGTTATTTTGGCTTTTATTCCTAAATGAAAAAAAATATATATCTGAACACACGAGTGCTTTTAGTTTCAGCAGTTGAATTAATATGAGTTTTCACATTTATGGGACCGTGAATGACACACAATAAAACGGTTATGAAGAATTGCTATTGTGAGGTGGAGTTCACACAAGCAGCATGTAGCTACTCAACAAGCGGTTAGCATTGCAGCGCGTGTTCAGCTGAAGTGCGCAGAGATTGCAGGTTGGGTTGGGTTGCACAGATTCAAAAACATTCACTTTCATATAATTGCAGAAAGGCTCTCCAAAGTTTTCTGGCCGTAGTCCGCCTCCTGCTTTGAAGAGAAAGCCTTAGTGACTTTCAAAATATACCTTTCAATACGAGGAAGTTGGTCAAATTTATTATGTATGTTTCAGAACATTTCAATATATCATTAAATTCCTAAGATTGTCATTATTATATTCTATATAGTATTGTCTTTATAACCGTAAACGATAGAAGTCCTATCTTTAATAGTTTGCCCTTAATATGTCTGTAAAAAGGTGACTGTCGAACAAATATAATTTATCAATCTGTATACCAGGTGGCTCACGGACGCCGTACTTTCTACTTATAAATGTCCCGCATGCATAAGTGATGTGTGGGGTGTCTACCAACTGATTTTAACAGGGGAACTACTGCCAGCGGGCAGGTTACGTCAGAATATGAAGAGATAAGAAACAGAGTCACACTCGCAGCATGTTACTCAGGGCTGCCGGTCGAATGCACCCCTTGCATTAGTAAACATCGTTTTCGACCGCATAGTTCTAGGCTGGTGTATGCTACAGCCGCACTATATTTGCTGTCTGCATATCGGCAGTAGCTAGTGTGATCAGCAGCGGTGAATACACAGACATTATTTTAATCTGGACAATCTGGTCGGAATGCAACAGAAGCTCCAAACAGACGTATGGCTTCTACATACGTACTTCACCGAACTGTATTAGTTTTTGTTTCATACGTGCAACTCTTCCATCGAGTGGAATGTCTACACGTGTATAAATAAATAAGTTATTAGGTTTCCTTTTCTATACCTTTGGCGTGTCTACAAACAGTAGCGGCGATTAGGGGCTGCGGCGAGGAGGGACAGTCGCTCACCCCCCCCCCCTCCACTTTGTGGAGTACACAATACATTTTCATTCCACTTTAGCCAGCAGGAACTAGGAATTATTTTAAAAAGCTGTTTGTACAAACCTTGTTATCTTATCTGCTAATTCCTTCGTTAATTTAATTTAATTATTAACATAATTATTGACGGAAATACGCACAAAATGATGTTCGTCGCCGCTAACCAATTTGTATAGCACTAAGGCAAGTAATGGAGACTTTGCCCGTGCTGTGAGGAAGGGTAAGTAAGTAAAGTAAACTCGTGTCCTCATCCCGAGGTAGTGCAGCTCTTTTCAAGCACACTCCCATTGGAGGTGAGCTGCATGTACCATTTCAACCACATACCAGCCCTCCTGCCATTGTTAAATTTCTGGCAGTACCGGGAATCGAACCCGGGCCCCCGAGGACGGCAGCTAATAACACTAACCGTTACGCTACGGAAGGGTAATAGGGGTATATATTGTTTGCCGAGGTCGTGGCCACTGAGTTATAATTCACCAACTTGTCGCGCGCATTCATCAGTCTGGCAGTCGCTTTAGTGTCTGTTAGTTTCTTAGTGAGTATTCAAATACTAAATTATTTTTAATTGCATAATCATGCCGTCCTTCTATGTAATTATACCGGGCGAGGTGGCGGTGGGGTTACGGGCGTGAAGCTCTGAGTTTGCACTTGGGAGATAGTAGTTTCGAATCCCACTGTCAGCAACCCTGAAGATGGTTGTCCGTGGTTTCCCATTTTCACACAAGGCAAGTGCTGGGGCTGTACCTTATTTAAGGCCATGGTCGCTTTCTTTCCACGCGTAGCCATTTTCTGTCTCATCGTCGCCATAAATCCTATCTATGTCGGTGCGACGTAAAGCCAACTGTAAAAAATATATATATTCAGTTGTAATCGTATTTCAACAGGAGCTAATACCAACGTTCCTAAGTTATGTAATTTATTAAGTAAATGCCCCGTAGTATGTTTGTGAGACCTGGTGAACATTTTATTATACAGCATTGAATCAAAATCTCAAAGAAAACTATTATTACGAATAGGCCTAATCCACGGGGCTGATTAATTATTCACTTATAAAAAAGCATAATCCAAACAAAATAATTTAGTCCGGAGAATGTAAAGTTGGTGTTCTCTCGCGTTGAAATTACAATTACAATTAAATATATATATTTTTTACAATTGACTTTATGTCGCACCGACACAGATAGAACTTATGGGAAGGAAGCAACCATGGCCTTAATTAAGGTACAGCCTCGGCGTTTGCCTGGTATGAAAATGCGATACCACGGAAAACCATCTTCAGTGGTGTCGACAATGGGATTCGAAACCACTATCTCCCGAGTGCAAGCTCACAACTGCGCGCCCGTAACCCCACGGCCAGATCGCCCTGTACAATTACATAGATGTACGGCATGATTATGCAATTAATAATCATTTAGTATTTGAATACACACTAAGAAACTAACAGACAATAAAGAGACTGCTAGACTGACGAATGCGGGTGAATTATAACTCCGTGGCCACGACCTCGGCAAAAAATTTTACCCCTACTACCCTTCCTCACAGCACATGCAACGTCCCCACTACTTTCCGTAGCGCTATACAATAAAGGAAAGTTTTAGCATATAAGACAACAAGGCTTGCACAAATAGCTTTTTTAAAATAATTCCTAGTTCCAGCTGGCTAAAATGGAATAAATGTCATATTTACTCCACAAAGTGCGGGTGGGAGCGACTGTCCCTCCTCATCCCACCCTCTAACCGCCGCTACTGTTTGTAGACATGCCAAAGATGCAGTAAATTAAATCTAATGACTTATTAATTTAGACACGTGTAGACATTCAACTCGATAAAAGAGATGGCATGGAACAAAAACGAATACTGTTCGGAGAAATATGTGTGTAGAAGGCGTACGTCTGTTTGGAGCTTCTGTTGCATTCCGACCAGGTTGTCCAGCTTAAAATAATGTCTATGTATTCACCGCTGCTCATCACACAAGCTACTGCCGATATGCAGACAGCAAATATAGTGCGGCTGTGGCATACACCAGCCTACAACTATGCGGTTGAAAACGATGTTTACTAATGCAAGGGGTGCATTCGACCGGCAGTCGTGAGCCACCTGGTATATAAAATAAGAGTTTTGTCTGTACATTGCTCAGAATTTGAAAAGAATGGTATTTCTGTATCAGTCACGTCCACAGTAAGCAGGAAATGCACTTTTTACTTTTCCGTAATGTCTGTCTGTCTGTCTGTCTGTCTGTATGTATGTATGTACGTATGTATGTATGTACACGCATAACGAGAAAACGGCTGAAGAGAATTTAATGAAACTCGATGTGTAAAGTCGGAGTATGAACCACTACAATCTAGGCTTTAAGTCATTTTGTTAACTTTGAGTGAAATAGTAGTTTAGGGAAAGGCCTAAAATTGTATTCTCAAATATGTATTGTATTAGTGGTTCTATCGATAAATAATACATAACTAAAGTTATATAGAATTAAATTTCCGATCATTTATGTCTTATACATTTTTACCGTACCGGCTATGATAACACGGATATTCATGAATTTGTATTTTTGTTGCTTCAACGCCGAGCCACGAGAGAATGGGTTAACAGAATGTAATGGAAATCGGTATAGGTCTATAGAGTCGGGGAATAAGAAACTACAGCATAGGCTATAAACAATTTTATTCATCCTGAATGAAATCGCAGTTTAGGGGAAGACGCCTAAAATTTATTTTTTAAATGCCTATGTTATTGGTCCTATCGAAAATTACTACATAACAAATGTTATAGAGAATACAATTTCCTATCATTTGTGTTTTATTCTGTTTTACCGTACTGACTATGATAAGAGTGGTATTTCAGAGTCGAAAGAAAACTAAATATGAAGGCCTACAATATCAAAAGCTCATAAAATTTATCAACAATAACATTACATTGACCATTGTTTGTTGTGATGTTCTTTCTCTCTTATACTTCCACTCAACTCCAATAGATGGGATTATTGCTGTGTACCAAGTATAACAGCCCGACTGAATATTGGCGGGAAATAGCCGGGGAGTTAGAAAACTTGCTTCTTTAGCATGCCATTCCTCTGGTTCATACATTTTCTAATACTGCTGGTACGTAGCATACTGTTTCATCATAGTATTCCAGCTATTCGATCCCTACTCTGACGCACTGTTTTGAATGAGCAGTGTGCCCACTTAAGGCAGAGGCTCACTTAGTAGCAGTAGTAGTAGTAGTGGTAGTATGACCTGGCCTAGAATTACAGTTTAGACCTATTCCAAAATTATAGCACCACAATTCACTAAACAACTCAAAATTCAACCCGGAAAAGAGCCGTTTCTTAAGAAAAGCGTCTTCCTCTTCACTTTTATTAAATTCTACATTCATTTTATGCCAAATTGGCAGTGAAGAGGGGGTTTCTGCTCTGGCTTGAAGGAAAAATTTGCCTCCAAGTCAGATAGATTTTTCCGCCGCCAGTGTACTGAATTGAGATTTTCCGACTCATCGGGTACTCCTAGGAAACAGATTAGTAAAAAGACTGTGCACTATTCGACTCCCCCCGCCGAAAAAAAAAGACGAAGAGTGTTCACGGATCATGGCTGTCTGCGGCTTGACCATTCCAGCTCTGGAACTTTGGACTGTCGGATCGGCAGCGTTCGTTAAAAGTGAGAAAATGTGTGGTTTTTCATTTGATCGACTATTTCATATGAAAGCATTGCTTTTAATCGCGCCATTCCTACTGATGTCATTGTCATTCGCTATGTTCATTTCAGTTGGGAAAACCACTAAGACAGTTTTTCTGAGGATGTAGAAAGACAGGTGGGGTGTGAATGTCTGACATTATAATGAAAACGCCCCAACCTGATTGTGACTGATGGTAGGCAAGTGGGCCTACATTTAAAATGAAAATGCCCTAACCCAGTTTTCGTATGAGAAAAGACGTTTGGTGAATTCCCCGTCGCGTTTCTAGGGTAACGTTAAGAGCTATGCAATTTAATACAATCTTGCTCATAACGTGTACACTACCTAACCTGGAATTCTGTATACAAGGTGGAATTCCGTAGCGAAGCACGGGTCCATCAGCTAGCCTTTAATATAATGAAGGTGTTAAATAGAAGGAACTGATATGGTGCAAAAAATTAATATTTCCAACCTCTTTTTTATGCAAACCGAGCTCGATAGCTGCAGTCGCTTAAGTACGGTCACTATCCAGTATTCGGGAGATAGTGGGTTCGAACGCATTGTCGGCAGCCCTGAAGATGTTTTTCCGTGGTTTCCCCATTTTCACACTAAACAACTGCTGGGGCTGTACCTACCTTAATTAAGGCCATGGCCGCTTCCTTCCCACTCCTATTCCTTTTCTGTACCATCGTCGCCGTAAGATCTGTCTGTGTCGGTGCGACGTAAAGCAAATTGCAAAATAAATAAATAAATAAATAAATTGTATTTTTGTAAGACATGACTTCAAAATGTAAAAGATACTGATATTTTTGCTCTCCCATTTCACATGGAGTGCCCATGGAGTGACATATTTTCATGGCAGGGAATTACTAGAAAGTATAGATGCAGAAGTCTTTTAGGAATCTTCAAGTACCACATCTCTGTCCTTAATTTGAGAAACAGACTGACACAGACACGGCAGTCTAATTCAAAATGTTGCACTACTTGAATTACTAAACTTTTAAAGAGGCGGTCATCACTAAGCTACTGTACGAATACCTAGCGATTGTGGTATACAAATTACATTCTCGTAAGTATCTTATCAGCTACGGTTTGAATGCCGATCAATAAATGTGAGATTTTCGAAATGGAAGTTGCTTCCATGCAGTTATGGCTTCAATATAACACAGTGTGTCCTTTTTACAGATTTGTTATAGCGTTATATTTCATATTGTGTGTTTGACAGACTGAAAGGCTTTTAAGTTATATTTAACTAAGTCGACACTGAAAAATATGGCTTCCTTCTGAACAGTTATGGCTCCACGCAAGACATTACGTCTCATGACTTCGGTCACAATATTAAGATAAATGTAAATTGCTTTGCTTAACTTTTAGAAAGGCTATAATGACAGAAACGAGAATATAAGGCTTAATTGTGCCTTTGCTGGCAAGATGTCTGCTGGTATGGACTAGAATTTTTTTTAAACTTTCATTGACCTGTCTCAGTCTCATTCTTAGCTTTGACAATAGGAAAGTGACCGAGGTATGAGCAATGCTAGTAATGCCATTCCTTATGCAGCCAGTCCCTGTTATGAATGGTGGGCTCGGCGGAGTGATACGTAATAGCATCTTCTGGCTCAGTGAAGAAAGCATCGGGAGGCTGCCTCACTCCTCATTTCCCTGGTATGCCTCTTTAGTGTTGCCTACACCATATATGGCAGCTGTTGGCAGTGCTGTTGAGGATCAAACCAGCCTTCGGACTGAATACTCAACATACAACATACAACAACCTCTAAAATGAAGAGAAGGTGTCAGGAGTCAGGAGCAGGTTGTTTCTAACCAAGAATTCAGTGTTGATAATTTTCTATGACTAAACATATTTCGGATATAACTAGAAACATGGACCCAACGCAACTGAATATGACTCTGTAAAAAAATAGTCCATTTCATAGCAGGTGATGTGACCAGAAAACGCTGAGGAGCAGTGGCGTATGCTGGTAACAAGACGTGGGCTACCACTAGAATTAGGTTACCACTTTTCGATAGTTTGTTTAGTGAATGTCAAGCCCTAAGGCCCTTAACACACGAGCGTTTTTTTGTCGTCGTTATGGACTGCAAAAACACGCATCTTTGTGGCTGGCTCAACCACTTCTGCAGTTCATTATGGCCACATTTTGTGGCCGAGCCAGCGACAAAATGTGGTCCGGCCAGCGACAAAATGTGGTCCGGTCAGCTTCATCCCTGGGACAGTCTGCAAGTGAAACTTCGGTCATTCTTATTTATAATGGATTCTGAAGAGGAGGCTGTATTTCTTTTGCTCATGCGAAGAAGCAGAAAAACAAGGAAAACGCGGACAATGTGGTTACATCCAATAGTAGAAGTCCGGCAACAGTTGGGGCAGTTTCCTGCTTTATATCACGAACTCTGCAATTATGCGGATAAGTTTTTCCAGTTCTTCAGAATGTCAAACACGTCTTTCGATGAACTACTACAGGAAATAGGGCCTATTATTTCACGGACAGATACTGTGATGAGGAAGGCTATATCGTCAGAAGAAAGACTCTCAATAATTAAACATTTTGTAAATAAATATATATAGATCTTAACTATTTTATTTTTCTCCTCCGTGCTTTAGTTCTGGAAGTTACTGTGAAGGACTTCACAGATCATCTCCCATGCTCTGACCTTCTCAACTCGGTTGCTGTATGTATCACTAGCGTAGTTCTATATAGAGGGTTCGGCTTGAATCTCGGCAATGAACGTATCTGTATCAAACGACTCCATCACGAATACTGCCAGCGGGAACTTGTCGCCAGGATGTCGCCCGTGTGTAAAGGTATGCCCTTCAGTCGGCAAGTGGTCGGTGGCCGGGATCGGCTACAGCTGGCGACATGTGGTTCGCATGTGGTCGAGAAAACGCTCGTGTGTAAAGGGTAGGTATTCTTCCCATTGCATTGTATGGTAACGGCAAAGCGGCGACAGCCGGCCACAAATGAACCACTTTTTGTGGTCGACAACGGCGACAAAAAAACGCTCGTGTGTAAGGGCCCTAAGCGTTCTGAGCTGCAGCCAGAAGCCAACGGAGTAGCCTGCTGCGTTGTCTGTGGTGTTTCGCAGGCTAGTGCCCTGGCATCTGCTACTGTCAATAACCAACACCTGATCAGTGAAGATGGTAGCCTAAGGTTTAGCAGAATGCAGTCGGGCTTTGTGGGGAAATGGATAGAATGCTTGTCTTTGGGCGATTGGCCCGGTTCAATTCTCAGAATCAACCCCCTCGTACTCTTCCCCTGGCTTGGGGACTGTGTGTTTATCACGTATTCGTCATTCATTTCATCCTCATTGGGCACCACCAAGCCTATACAGATGCCATGCACCATTATTATTATTATTATTATTATTATTATTATTATTATTATTATTATTATTATTATTATTAAAATGTCCGACTCGTTGGCCGAATGGTCAGCGTACTGGCCTTCGGTACAGAGGGTCCCGGTTTCGATCCCCGGCTGGGTCGGGGATTTTAACCTTCATTGGTTAATTCCAATGGCTCGGGGGCTGGGTGTTTGTGATGTCCCCAACATCCCTGTAACTCACACACCACACATAACACTGTCCTCCACCACAATAACACGCAGTTACCTACACATGGCAGATGTCGCCCACCCTCATCGGAGGGTCTGCCTTACAAGAGCTGCACCCGACTAGAAATACCCACACGAAATTATATTATATTATTAAAATGTCGAATTTTACAGCATTACCAGCAGTCGTACCCATCGTTCACTGGTTTCTTAGCTCCCTCGGGAGATCAGTGGTGATCACAGGTTCGATTCCAACCAACCAAAGAGAACACTAAACTTGAAAGATTACGTTTCATTTCAGTAGATCAACCTATAAAGAGAAAACTATATTACTCCTATAACGGTAGCCCTGCAGTGTCTTTCTACAAGGATGTAGAAGCCAAAGCGAGTGAAATACCAGCACTCTGTTGTCTGTATAATTAAGTCAGAAGTATGAGGTGAGAAAGTACAATATACGATGAGGAACGCATGTGTCAATGCGGAAACTTCCGGAGAACTTCGAGTCTTTGAGCTCTCTCTCCTTCGTTAGCAGTGGCGTTCTGACGGACCGAAGCCTAGCATACGGTTCCCGCACCTGTCGTGCATTCAGCAGCAAGCCGCGCGAGGTGCGGCGAGAGAAGGACGAAATGCCAGGGCTGCAATATCTTTCTCCGATGCCTTGCACTCAGGAATATGAGCGACGTTTTACCTCATTGTGTTCAAGTTTTGTGACTGGAACAATGTGTCAGATGCTTACAGTATAATGTGCTTTAGATTCCCATCGTTCTCATTTCAGGTTGTCCGACTCGTTGACTGAATGGTCAGCGTACTGGCCTTCGGTTCAGAGGGTCCCGGGTTCGATTCCCGGCCGCGCCGTGGATTTTAACATTCGTTGGTTAATTCCAATGGCTCGGGGGCTGGGTGTTTGTGCTGTCCCCAACATCCTTGCAACTCACTCATAACACTATCCTCCACCACAATAACACGCAGTTACCTACACATGGCAGATGCCGCCCACCCTCACCGGAGGGTCTGCCGTACAAGGGCTGCACCCGGCTAGAAATAGCCACACGAAATTATTATTATTATTATTACCGAGCTCGATAGCTGCAGTCGCTTAAGTGCGGCCAGCAGCCCTGAAGATGGTTTTCCGTGGTTTCCCATTTTCACGCCAGGCAAATGCTGAGGCTGTACCTTAATTAAGGCCACGGCCGCTTCCTTCCCATTCCTCGGCCTCTCCTATCCCATCGTCGCCATAAGACATATCTGTGTCGGTGCGACGTGCAGCAAAATAGCAAAAAATTATTATTATTATTATTATTATTATTATTATTATTATTATTATTATTATTATTATTTGAGGTTAGGGCTTCACCGATAGCCTTGGTAGCCCTCAGTATACGTCACTGCTGAGGAGTCAGAAATCTTTCAGAAATATACGACTACCGGATCTTTGTCCTTAATTTGCGCAGCAGACTTACAGTTGAAAATCTCAATCTCAAATGCATTTAATTCAATACATTTTTCAGTACAAGTAACATGGCTTTATTCGATTTCTCTGAAAAAAATTAAACACTTTATGTATGCAGTGCTCATCTCTTCATGAATTCCAATTTCACTCTACTATTCTGGCAGCCCGCCATCTCTTAAAACCGCCAGCAGTTAAAGGGACAATGATATACAACAGGATTATTGCGCTTGTTGAGTCATCGTCGGAAGGCTGACTGGATGCTTAATGCAGCGTCATAGGTTATGTATATAGCAATTATAATTTCGTGTTGCTGTTTTAAGTCTTTTGCAGACACTCTGAAACAGATGCTACGTGACGGACATAGGTTACATGATTGTAATGAAACTTCAGACCGCAAAAAATAATGCAGACATGCCGCAGAGAGGATGCAGTTCCTTTTCTGCTCACCTGCAAACAGTATTGGCAGGTAACTAAAGTCCACGTAAAACAAGAATGGGATTGATGATCAAGAGAGCAGGGGCCTGTTCCACGAACGAACTTTGCAACTTTTCAACTTTGCACTTTTCACTTTTCAATTCTTGCAAAGTGCAAAGTCTTTCTGTTCCACCATGAACTAGGCTGTACTTTTCAATTTCTTCGCAAAGTGAAAAGTCTTTGCGAATGAGTGATCCGATCGAGTTTATTCCACGAGCAAACTGTATAGGCCTAATACTCTATGATTTTAATGCTTTACTTTTCGCGGCGAACTTGGCGGTATAATTGTCGTACCGTTGTTTTTATCATGGGAAAGAAATGTTATTACAAGAAGCTGGCTGTGCTGGAAGTTGTCAAGGAGAAACATGACATCCTTTTTTGACAACTTTAAAGATAACCTCTCAAATGACACACATCAATGTTAACGAGAGTACCGTCAACACATATACACACAGAAGGACATTCACCCTTCATTAGAAATCCCGTCGCTATATTAAGCGGATTATCAGGTCAACGTACTGTTAGGAAATATTACATTTACTATAACATCTACGACTTTGGTAACGGTTCTGCAAATAATTGATTTTGATGTTCCATGCATTGCTGTTACACAGTACAGCTGGGCACCATTTACTAAAAAATGTAAACATATAAGAATTTGTTCTTTTTTGGAAAGGAATTTACTTCTTTATGTTTCAATAAATGACCGATCATTTCAAGAATATAGTCAGCCTCTATTGCGATAATACGAAATCACTCGCGATATTACGTCGAAGTGAGGTTATGAAAATTAATCCTGCCTTTGTACGTTCTATTATTGGATTCTTCATCACTGTCCTCACTTGATGCTAACAAAAGCTCACGTCGTAACGTGTTTATATCACTAAACCAAATTCTACGCCGAGAAACTAATGTATATACTGTACTTGTTAATTAACATATGAAAAGGGAATCATCTCTTTGCAAGATTTCTGAAAACGTTTCACTTCATTTCTTTGCACTTTGCATTTCTGTACCAATGGAGGAACATAACAGGCTTGAAAAGTGAAAAGATTTCTAACTTTTCACTTTTCACTTTTCACTTTGCAAGCTAAATCTGAAAAGCGATGGTGGAACAAAATCTAAACTGAAAAGCGCAAAGTGCAAAGTGAAAAGTTGCAAAGTTCGTTCGTGGAATAGGCCCCAGGATGCTTGGTGCTGCCACTTCACGTTGCCTAACGAAGGCCTCCTCGCGGCAAAGACAAGTAATTAGAGATGCATTTAAAAAACATTCAGCCAAACATTCAACGTAAAAAATAAAAAAATACTTATTGTTGTTGCTGCAGTTGTTGTTGTTTGGGCCATCAGTCGTAGACTGGTTTGATGAAGCTCTCCATGCCATCGTATCAGTTCTACGTATCTACTGTAATCTATTTGTCATAATCATGCCTTTTCCACCCCTACTGTTCTTACCACCTACACTTCCCAAAAAACTAGCTGAACATGTCCTGGGTATCTCTTCTTCTGGTCAAAGTTTGCCAAATCGTTCTCCTCTCACCAATCCGATTCGGTATCGCTTCATTCGTGATT
Source organism: Anabrus simplex (assembly GCF_040414725.1). NCBI lineage: Eukaryota > Metazoa > Arthropoda > Insecta > Orthoptera > Tettigoniidae > Anabrus > Anabrus simplex. The sequence goes on along the minus strand of NC_090266.1, from coordinate 169,178,923 downwards.
CGATCCACCCATCTTACCTTCTGTAATACCATATTTCAAAAGCTTTTATTTTCTTTCTGGCCTGTTTACTGTCCATATTTCACTTCCATACAATATCAAGTAGAGCCTCCGTGGCTCAGACGGCAGCGCGTCTTTTCCCCTTTAGCACTTTAGACATTTAGTCCTTTTGCCCTTTTGCCACTTAGCCATTTAGCTCTTTTGCCCTTTTGCCCTTTTGCCATTTAGTCCTTTCGACCCTTTGCAATTTATCCCTTTAGCCATTTTGACCTTTTCCCATTAAGCCCTTTTCACCATGGCGGACGAACTGACTAGAGTTGGAACATGGCTGCCATCGGGAACTGTAGTATTTCTTGACAATATGGCTGCTATCGGGTAGCCTCCGTGGCTCAGACGGCAGTGCTTCGGCCTCTCACCGCTGGATACCGTGGTTCAAATCCCGGTGACACCATGTGAGATTTGTGCTGGACAAAGCGGAGGTGAGACAGGTTTTTCTCCGGGTACTCCGGTTTTCCCTGTCATATTTCATTCCAGCAACACTCTCCATTATCATTTCATCGCATTTATCACTCATTAATAAAAATCACCTTGGGAGTGGCGACCCCATTGTAATAACAGCCTATATATGTTTCATTCATTACATCCCTGACCCGGTCAATGACTGGAAAACAGGTTGCAGGTTTTCATTTTTCACAATATCAAGTGCTCCAAATGCTTCAAAAGTGCTTAAAACATCTAATTTCTATATCACTTTTCAAAAAAGAGCATATTTATTTTCTTAAAAAAGGCCTTCCTTGTTTGTGCTAGTCTGCGGTTTATGTCCTTCTTATGACTACCATCGTTAGTCATTCTACCGTCCAAGTAACAATATTCATCTACTTCATTTAAGACTTATTTTCCTAATCTAATATTTCCTGCATTACCTAACTTCGTTCAACTGCACACAATTATTTTTGGTTTGGATTTATTTATTTATTTATTTATTTATTTATTTATTTATTTATTTACATCTTGTATACATTCTTCAGGACTGTCCATACCAGTCAGCAATTTCTCCAGGTCTTATTCAGACTCAGAAAAGATAAAAATATCGTCGGCAAACTCTGAGTTTTTAATTTTTCTCCTTGGAATTGTGATTCCCTTTGCGAATTCCTCTTTGATTTTCTTTACCCCTGTTCTATATAAAAATTGAAAAGGAAAGGAGACAAAGTACAGCCTCGTCTCACTGTTTTCGTTATTGCTGCTTCTTTTTCATAGCCTTCGATACTTATCTCTGCAGACTGATTTTCGTACATATTGTACATAAGCCTTCTTCCTCGGTATGGTATCTGATTCGGATGATATTCAGAATCTCAATAGCTTAGTGCCATCAGCATTATCGAATGTCCTTTCTAGATCAACGAATGCCATATACGTGGGCTTGTCCTTAATTCGACCCTCTAAAATCAAATGTTAAGTTAGGATTACTTCTGGTGTACCTGAATTTCTTCCGAAGCCAAACTCATCGACGCCCAGCTCAGCTTCAACTAATTTTTCCATTTTCCGTAAATATTGCATGTGAAAAATTTGCAAGCGTGAGATACTGAACTAAAGATATGATAGTTTTCACACTTGTCAGCACCTGCTTTTTTGGGAATAAATATAACACCATTCTGTCTAAAATGGCATGGCACCTCTCCTGTTTCATACATCTTACACGCTAAATAACCTCGTCATGCCGGTTTCTCATAAGTCAGTCAGTAATTCTGAGGGCACGTCATCTATTTAGGACCGAGCGAGTGGCTGCTCGGTTTGGGTCACGTAGCTGTCAGCTTGTATTAGGGAGAGATTGAGTTCGAACCCCGCTGTCGGCAGCCTTACATACGGTTTTCCGTGGATTCCCATTTTCACACCAGGAAAATGCTGCGGCTGTACCTTAATTAAGACCTTAATTAAGACTACGGCTACTTCCTTCTCACTACTAGCCTTTTTTTTGCTAGGGGCTTTACGTCGCACCGACACAGATAAGTCTTATGGCGACGATGGGATAGGAAAGGCCTAGGAGTTGGAAGGAAGCGGCCGTGGCCTTAATTAAGGTACAGCCCCAGAATTTGCCTGGTGTGAAAATGGGAAACCACGGAAAACCATCTTCAGGGCTGCCGATAGTGGGATTCGAACCTACTATCTCCCGGATGCAAGGTCACAGCCGCGCGCCTCTACGCGCACGGCCAACTCGCCCGGTACTACTATAGTACTAGCCCTTTGCTATCCCATCGTTGCCAAGGACCTGTACTGTGTCGGTGCGACGTAAAATAAATTGAAATACATACATCCACAAAGTGGAGGCGGGACAGGTTTTTCTCCGGGTATTCCGGTTTTCCCTGTCATATTTCATTCCAGCAACACTCTCCACTATCTTTTCATTTCATCTGTCATTCATCAACCATTGCTCCAGAGGAGTGTGACAGGCTTCGGCAGCCAGCACAATTCCTATCCTCGCCGCTGGATGGGGGCTTCATTCATTCCATTCCTGACCCGGTCGAATGACTGGAAACAGGCTGCGGACTTTCTTTCATACATACATTCATACATACATCTTCAATATGGACCGTTATACTGAATCCTTTAACTTACCGTTCCATTGTTGGTCATCTGGCTCGGCTGCTTCGGTAGAGCAATATCGTACTCATGGATCATGGGATCGTTCCGAGTCTTTTTCTGTCACTTCATCGACCGAACGATAGGGTTCAGAGGAAAGCATAAATACTTCAAATGAGGAACAAAAGTGTGCTTACTAAAATATTTATTCAATGTAAATCACGACAATTTGTTTATTAAACAGGCAAGAAAAGTCAGTTAAATACCTCACAACATGTTACAACGCAGTCACAACGCATAACGTGAGTGGTAAATATATTTTGAAACTGTTTATTATTGTCTTCCAAAGAATGAAAGCGCAATGTAAAATTCGTGGACAGCAAAAACCAGAAAAACGAATAAAAAGCCTAAAAATCGGGCAACATTGATCCAAACCATAACTGAGACTTAAACACACGATCCGTGGGAAATCTGATCTTCAACAAGTAGAATTCCAGATTTGTATTTAATTAAAGTTATCCACCAGTCGACTATCCTATCTGATATTGGAACATTCCCCGAATAGATCCTTAATCGAACCAAATCGACTATCAGTTGCTCTGGATAAGTTACGAAATATCACGTGAGAGCATGGTGTTCATTACAACTTAAGAGCAACTGTCACAATCAAAAATATAATTCCACCATGTATTGTCGTCTCGTGACCCCTTAAATTACAGAGCAATCCCGATGCTGAAACATGCATCACACCAATCAGATGTTCAGAAGGAACCACTACACTTTATCCGATGGGATCTTACGTTACATCGTTCTGAAGGAATTAAACTGCGAAATGCAGGAAAACATTAATTCATTATGCGTTTAGAAGAAACGCCAAACACTGAACTTAAAGAAAAGTGATAAAACACTTGAAAATATTCTTACAAAACCAACTTTCAGTTTATGAAACAGTTACGTCGTTAAAATCGTTAAAATGCAAGTCCACAATATAAAACAAACAACAGGAAGTCTTCCCAATTTTCTATAACTACGACTACAATTACAAATCTGTCTACCTAAACTTCTCCCATTAAACCAAACTACAAGTGATCGGTAAATAATGTGAATAACGAAAAATGAAAATAAAATATACTAACAGCTGACGAATCGAAACCGCATTCGTAGTGTAAATCATACATAAATCAACTAAGTGTCAACTCACGGCACTATCATAATACACCGGACACCCGAACAATAAATCTTAAAGTAAAGAAAGAAACAAATACAAACGAACGTTCATCGAACTTGATTACACGGGGCTATGCAGTAGGGATCAGTCTCCATTAGCCAGTTTTCCACGTGGGATAACCCTTCCATTCATGCTACTGATGCAACGCACCTTCCGACTATGAAGGATTATGCCGAAACATGGCCTAAATAGTACCTGCTAATATCTTCCACCCACTACTGTAAACACTAACATCGTTCAAGTCAAGTCGCAAAAATGCCTAACCTATGACTTGGTTATGTACAGACGGCATCCTAATCCTGTCGTTGTGTCAACGTTACTGGGTCTACTCAACCTACGATAATTACAATACACGCGGCATCCTAAATCTATCGTTGAGCCAACGTTATGGTATCTACACATCAGTCATACTGCCAGGTGAAATCGAAACTTTAACACAATGTCCGAATACTTAAATCTGATCCTCGTTGCAACTCTAACATGAAGTGAAATTCGCTACAAAAATGAACTCGAATCTGGAAGTATATTACTGTGTCTATTTCCTGCGATAAAGCGTGAAATCGAACTTAAACAACATGTTCGAATAGCTTAATCTATTCCTCATTACAATTTAAACACATGCGGTGAATTTCGCTAAATAATAATGTTATTTGCTTTACGTCCCACTAACTACTTTTACGGTTTTCGGATAATTTCGCTAAATAAAAATAAACTAAAATCTCGTTTGATATTACGTAATATCACTGAAAAGAGTAATCACTACCATCACGATATTCACGGCATAACTGGAGTGTGAGGTTCCAACTGACCTGCCATGTCAGCACTCCAAACATGAATTGTCGTGAACTTTCCAGTGAAGTGACTTCTCATCAAACTACAGTATGCAAGCTACACTCAGTCTAATGTAATTCATTTTCGCATTCGCAATGTTTCCAGTCAGCGACGTTTTCGTCTCGTAAAAATACAGAATAGAATTCAATTTACAATAATGAAGTATAATCTTGACCGTGTGTCAGAATGTATTTTGTTCGTGAGGTCGGCTATCACAAAATGAACTTCGCTAGTATCAAATAGAACCGTCACCTAGACTTAACTGCCGTTACCTACGGTCTTACATAAAATAGTAATCATGGGAGAAACATCAACTTGTACTTAAAATAAGCGTTACGACTCACTCACTTGGATTTGACAACCCTTACATTCTTCAATCGTACTGGATTGCTATAGGACATCGTTCCTCTTATAAAACCTGTATCGGAAATATTACACATACACCAGGTCACAAATCCATTTTCTTCTTTCTTGAAACTTTTTAGATACAAGCGATCCCATGACCAAATAACTTTATAACTTTATAATGATCTCACAATTAACTTCCCGAAGTTTTTCCGGACCTCAGGAGAAAAAATACCGTGATTTTCTATATAAAAAATACATGGTGTCACAAAATTTAAATTTCCCAAAAATTCCAAACTTTATCATACTTCAGTGGATTTCGATATAAACCACTAATCTCGCTTAACGTACTGCCGAACGCGTTATTATCTTCATCTCAATTTTTATCCTGACGTGAATATTATTATTATTATTATTATTATTATTATTACTATTTGTAATTTGACTTCATTGCACTCATAACGGTTATTTTATCGTTATCATTATTATAACTTTTACCGGCTCGAACATTATTTCATTGATTTTCATTGCAATATTTAACTTCACTTTTATTTTATTTTAAAGAGATTTAAACATAGTTTAACGTCTCGCACACTGACCTAAATAACAGACAATTTACCTCCACAACGGAATAACGACAAGACACACAGCATCATCGCACCATACTTAATTCTACACACGCCACATATACAACGCGATTTTATAATTTATTAATTAATGAATTTAAAGGGACAGGCATTTACACCTCTAACTACAAAATCATAATAATTAAATTAGACAGACCTGTGACATAGCCCCTCATAATTGCAGGACACGTTCTTCGCTTAAATACCACCTTATAAATTCACTGATTCTGCACTAGAGGTGTACAAACTCCGCATTTAACTTGCCCATGCTTGCCTGCTCTCCAGGCAAGCAAGCTAGCCGCACGTAAACAACAGTACAGGCAGGCTGATGCACTCCTGACCAGGTCAAGCTCAGCCCAACTTGGGCAGGCTACAGGTTAGCTTGCTTGCTTGCTTTCTTCTTCCTGCTGTGTTAATTGATGTTTGCTCGTTCATTGTGTTGATATGAGACTCGCGTAAATGCAGGCAGGAAAGGGGTTGTTACATGCCGGAATTTATATAGGATTCGTCAACACAAATATTTTTATATGGTTATTTAGTATTATGTTAATCATTATAAAGTTGTGTTTAAATGTATTTCGTAATTCAGAGGTCTTATGTAGCTAATTAACAAATAATATTTCTCTCTGTCAAACATAGTTACTTAATAAAAAGTAGGTTCTCTGAACAAAATATTTGAATATTTTAATAAACATAATGACTGTTGATGGGACTATGACCATAAATATAATGCATTATTTATTATTCGAGAAAATTAGAAACAAGGATATACATAATGTAGGTACAGGTCGTAAATATCTTTAGAAAAATAATTTTATAGGTAACGTTTTTGAAATACATTTCATAATTTAGGAACCCCTTCCCCACAAAACCAAAAGAAATAACTATAAAATTAATCAGTTTAGAAGTGTAGTTTTACCACTTGCTCTGTCCGACTCGTTGGCTGAATGGTCAGCGTACTGGCCTTCGGCTCAGAGGGTCCCGGGTTCGATTCCCGGTCGGGTCGGGGATTTTAACCTTCATTGGTTAATTCGAATGGCCCGGGGGCTGAGTGTTTGTGCTGTCCCCAACATCCCTGCAACTCACACACCAAACATAACACTATCCTCCACCACAATAACACGCAGTTACCTACACATGGCAGATGCCGCCCGCCCTCATCGGAGGGTCTGCCTTAGAAGGGCTGCACTCGGCTAGAAATAGCCACACGAAATTATTATTACCACTTGCTCTCTTAGTTTGTGGTCGCCTCATACTGTGCACAATGCATACCAATATTTAATGCATGGACACATTATCGCTTGTGTGTATTACTATGAGGTCATTACGTCTTTGTGCATGAAGACAGGAACGTTTTTCGCTGATTAAATTTCCCGAACAGCTGAAGACTCTCTCGCTGGAGAGACTTGTAGCGGGTATGTTAAGCACCTTTTTCGCTACACAGGCGAATTATTTTTCCACCACTGCAGTATATTTTCGTCACTAATAAACCTTTCTTGCAAGTGCCTACTGACCTCATCATGTTATCATTGGCGAATTTTCTGCCCAATCGTCAAATTTTGTTTCCTTACGTTGCACTGAATTTTCTTCATTTGAAGAAGATGGGACTTATTGTCTATTTTGATTGGGTAGCTGCTCTGAAAATATATCTGCCCAAGTTTTGATATTTTATGCTAATAACAGAATATTAAGAATATCTAATTTGCATAGGTATAATATACAATAATAATAATAATAATAATAATAATAATGAAGAAATAACCAGAGAACCTTACCTTCAGCGCACATTTGTCGAGCTGCCTCGAAAACAGACATTTGTTCTCCTGCATTTAGTTTCTTTAATGTGCGATATTTAGGCACCAAAAGTGTTGCAATTTTGTGTAACATAGTGACTTCCATTTTTTGCTCCAGGAAGACACCAGCGGTTTGTTTCAAAAGCTTCAAGTAATGAAAATGCATTTAGTATGAAAACATTTTTACATTTAAATATCAGGAGACTCACATTAGAATTTAAAGGAAGTGAAATATTAGCTGTTCATCGTCATCCTGTGGAGTACAATGGGTTCTTAAGGCATAAAACCACGGAAAGACCAGATGTAAAGTCGGGTCCTCATCACCCTCAAGATCAATTGTGGCTTACTTAAATGGCCTAAGAAATGTTAAAGCAGGCCAGCAATATCCTGATCATAACCGAGCATTTTATCAGAGGCACCCTCCTTCTCTAAAATAGTTCTCACAGCATCTATCTGGGAGTGAACTGATTGCAGCATGTCAAAATAACTGTTCCTCCGAGTGGAAACATATGGTTTCAAAGATGATTGTAACCTCACACATAGGCTTCTTCTTTTAAAGTACGAAACCGGAGATTTCACTGAATTAATAACAGCTAACACATTAGGAACACTTTCTTTCAAAAAGGGTTTGCTCAGAACATGCTTCAAGACCGTATTAATACCGAAATATGAGCCATGCATGGAAGACGCTTGTATATGCTGAGGGCCTTAACAATATTGCTTCCCTGGCCTGTTACAAATGTAATTTTGCAAATATCTTCATGAGAAACGCCATGTCCTTTCAAACGATCTTCCAATTCACTGCGAATAGTTTCACCAGTTTCTAGACAGTCAGGGAAGGCCGAACACATTAATACATACTTATTGAGAGATAAATCTGTATTTATATAGTGCATTGTGACAGACATATAGTGCACACCCTTGTACTTATCTGTCCACAGGTCAGTGGTACTCGCACAGATACCACATTTAATAGCACGTACTATATCAGAAAGCGTTTTACTGCGCACTTTGTCCGCGAAAGTTTGTACCTTCCTAGCAACCGTGACTCGAGAGAGTATAACACTTTTAATATCCACCGAGTCATACATTTTGCCCATTTCTATCAGCGTTTGCCCTAAATTAAAAAATTCCTTTACCCTCAATAGTTGTAAACGGTCTCAAGTCCTTGGCGCACATTTCCACGCACTTATCAGTCACCAAGTCCTTGTCCTCTTTCAAAATATTTTTAGACTGTGGAAAATTTGGGTCAAATTTGCAGACATGTCGCAACATACTTTAGGTCCCTGAATGGGTGCTGAGTAGCTTTTTGCAAAAATTGCATTGCGAGTAACCTACTGGCTTATTTGATACCTGTTCATAAACACTTGAAAATTTTTCCCATAATAGACTTGAGCCCTGCTTTACTACTAGAATAAATTCACCACTTTTTAATTTTTCTTCGACTTCCTTTACGATTGATTTGTTGATTTTTCTAACTACAACAGAGCTGCACTGGACGCAAAACGTAGCTACACGAACATATAACGACACATTCACGTAGCATCGATAGCAAACTTCACGTTCACTCTTGTCAAGCCCGGCAGTCCGAACGGGTCCCAGGCAACTTGTCAGGCTTAGGGAAATCCAGGTTTTGGTTTGCTATGACTAGCGCGCTCAGTACGCGTGCACTCTTGCTTCGCTGACGCTCAAGCTAAGCTGCTTTGCTTGTTGCAGAGCAGCTTGGGGCAGGCAAGCCTGAAGTACAATTTGTACACCTTTATTCTGTACTCGTCTTGAAGCAACACACATTGATTTCTTTTGTGAAACTTTACTATAAATTTTATTCTGTACACATATACAACAATGAAACCGCCTAGCCTCGTGTCGAGAATTCAGTTTGGGGCAAGTTTCCACCTCCTTTACTTCCAGGTTTCTCACAGATCTGAATGACCGTGAGACAAAAGGTTATCTCTGCCAGACTACAACAGTCCTCCCTTACCGATTATCAAAATAGCCTTGTCCGCAATAATTCACAAGAGCTGTCTATGAATCTGCTGTCCCCCTATGCAGAAGTTCAGGAATCTTACAAGTATTTAACTTATGATTTTTTCCTGACCGGGATGGATGCCATAAATACTATGTTTCAATATATAAGTTGCCCTTGCTCACCATTGCCACTTGCTAAAATATTCATCCCTCAAGTCACCTGGCTTTAGAGATTCTCCAAGTCTATTTCGCACATTTATAAGTCCTCTTCTTAATGTCACGCGACGTAGTTTCACCCTCCCGGACAATTGAATGATGACTGACTCTCCTGCATTCTGTAGGGATACTCTACTTGGCGTTATCTACTGTGGAGCAATCATTCCTTTAATGACCTCTGGACCGATTTAAGACTCATCCCAGAGTTTCCACCTATTTTTCCAGTCATGATGGCGTCGTTCGCTGATTTTTCCTGTTTCTTTAACGGGCGTAATTAATTAATTTCGTGCACGAGGGTTCCCGCGCATTTTGACCGTATGTCCTTGACATGTGTTTTCCACTCTGCTAGGATGGATGCTACCTTCTCTCCGAGCCTAATTAAGTACATTTCCACCCTGTGGAATTGGGTTCATCAAATATTTTCCAAAATTCGTAATTTATTTCTTTGTTAATAACAGTGCCGAAATCTCTCACAGTGAGGGTTATTAGCGAGAATTTATTAATTACCCGAGGTCTTCCGAAATGTTCCAACCACGTTCGACGTTTTAGTGGGTCGCCTCCGGCTGTGAGTTGGCACGCCACGGAACGCGAGATGAACTTGCAATAAAAATATGGATGCACTCCTTCTTGTAGTTGAAAGTTTAGCAAGGTAGAATTATGAGCTCAATACCTCTCGGCGTTCAGTCTGCAAGCCTTTGTGAATGTACTAAATGCCGACACAATCTTCTATTTGTAACCACTATGGCCTCGTTTAGTTCTATACCTATTATCTTTAAATCATTAGAAACTGAGTCTTACTATCGTCTTCTTGGTCTCCCTCTGCTTCTCTTACTTTCCATGACCGAGCCAATTATTCTCCTAGGTAACCTATCCTTCTCTATTCGCCTCACATGACCCCATCAGCGTAAAGCTGCATCAATCGGCTTCATTTCTAACTTAGCCCTTATATCCTCATTATGAATGCACTCCTATCATTGTTCCCACCTATTTGTACCAGCGATCATTCCCCCTAACCGGGCGAGTTGGCCGTGCGCGTAGAGGCGCGCGGCTGTGAGCTTGCATCCGGGAGATAGTAGGTTCGAATCCCACTATCGGCAGCCCTGAAAATGGTTTTCCGTGGTTTCCCATTTTCACACCAGGCAAATGCTGGGGCTGTACCTTAATTAAGGCCACGGCCGCTTCCTTCCAACTCCTAGGCCTTTCCTATCCCATCGTCACCGTAAGACCTATCTGTGTCGGTGCGACGTAAAGCCCATAGCATTCCCCCTACTTTCATGTACGTTACTTCTAGCTTTTGAATAACCCTGAGTCCACCTAGCTTTTACTCCCGTAAAGCAAAGCTGGTCTGAAACCAGACCGGTGTAAAGATACTTTCGTTCAAACGCTGACTTCTTTCTTACAAAATACTGTTGATTGCACCTGCGAGCTCACTACATTAGCTTTGCTGCACCTTGATTCACTCTCACTTACCAGACTACTATCCTGGGAGAAAACACATCTTAAATATTTGAAAAGATCTACTTGTTTCAAATTTGTAGTCCCAACCTCACATTCAATTATCGTAGGTTTCTTACCTACTGATATGACCTTAATTTTGGAAAGGCTAATTATGCTATCATACTCAAGTTGTAAAATAATAATAATTAATAAAAGAATCCAGGTGCCTTGTTTCTATTTAGGTCTCTCAAAGTTCTGTCGAATTCTCATCTCAAAATTTGGTCTTCCATTTCATCAACATCAAGAGCCTCTTCTTGTTCCAGAACCTCATCATCTACTTCTCTCCCTCGATACATTTGCTGAACACATTCCTGCCACCTTTCTACCATGTCTTCATTCCCTAGAAGTGGTTTTCCATCTGATATCTTAATATTCATCTAGTTTCCCTTTCTCCAAAGGTTTCCTTTATCATCCTATATGCAGCATCTACCTTTGCTACAGCAAAACAACATCCTTACACTTCTCTTATTCTTCCTTAGCTGTCCTCTTCTTTCCACCTACTTTATTGTTTAATCGCTTGTATTCTTTTCTGCTTTCCTATTTTTTCATTCTGGTACTTTCGCAATTTCGTCAATCTGGTTTAGTATCTCCTGAGATATCCACCGATCCTTACTTGTTATTTCCTCACCATTGTCCGCTTATCATCTTTGTGTTTCATTCAGCCTTTTCATTTAGTCCTTGTGCAACATGTTCCTTGAAACAATCCCTCAATCTCTTCTCCATCCACTTGTCTAATCACATCTCCTTGCATTCTTCCCTTTCTTTCTTCAATTTCTTCAACTTCAGATGGCATTTCATGACTAAGTTGCGGACAGAGTCCACATTTGATCCTGGGAATATCTTGCAGTCCATCTGGTTTCCGAACCTCTGCCTAATCATAATGAAATCCGTTTATACCTCCCATTGTCGTCAGGTCTCAACCATGTATACAACCGTCATTCGTGGTGTTTTAGGCAAGTATTAGCAAGGACTAAATTATTGTCGGTGCAGTATTCCACCAGCCGACTTCCTCTTTCTTTCCTTTGTCCCAGTCCGAATTCTCCTACTACTTCACCTTCTCTTGCTTGGCCTACTGCATTTGTCTTCCATCACAATTGGATTTTCATCTCGTTTTACACACTGTATTAAATCTTCTATTTCTTCATATATTCTTTTGATTTCTTCATAATCTTCTTAACTAGTACATATATAGGGTTGCACTATTATGGTGGGCGTTGGCTATCTTGAGACAACGATTATACGTTCACCATGCTGGTCATAGCAGCTTATCCACTGCCCTGTTTTATTATTTATTTTTAAACCAAACCCCCCAATTCACCTTTGATTTTGTGTTGATAATTCTGTAGTCACCTAAAGAAAAATCCTGTTTTTCCTCTCAACGTACTTCACTTATACCAACTACATCTAACTTTAGTCAATCCATTTTCCGTTTCAGATTCTCTAACCTACCACAACGATTCACACTCATTAACATTCCACGTTCCGACTCGCAGAACGTCAGTATTCTTCTTCCTGATGATTGACCCATCTCATGTAGTCTGCATCCAGAAATCCGAATGAGGAACTATCTTACCTCCGAAATTGTTTACCCGGGAGTACATCATTCATTCTTACAGAACGAACCGCATGTCCTCGGGAGTTAGTTACGATATATGTAAAGAAGTGGAATAAGAGATTAGGCTGTTTGCAAATGATGTTATTCCGAATAGAGTAATAAATAAGTTACAAGATTGTGAGCAACTGCAAAATGACCTCGATAATGTTGTGAGATCGACAGTAGGCAATAGCATGATGATGAAATGGCGTTTGGCTTTTAGTGCCAGGGGATCCCAGGACGGACTCGGCTCGCCAGGTACAGGTCTTTTGATTTGACTCCCGTAGGCGACCTGCGCGTCGTGATGAGAATGAAATGTTGAAGACAACACATACACCCAGCCCTCGTGCCAGGGAAATTAACCAATGATGGTTAAAATTCTCGACCCTGCCGGGAATCGAACCCGGGACCCCTGTGACCAAAGGCCAGCACGCTAACCATTTAGCCATGGAGCCGGACGTTATGATGATAAAAGGGGTTAAAAGTCAGGTTGTGAGTTTCACAAATAGGAAAAGTCCCCTTAGTTTTAATTACTGCGGTGACGTCCGACTCGTTGGCTGAATGATAAGCGTACTGGCCTTCAGTTCAGAGGGTCCCGGGTTCGATTCCCGGCAGGGTCGGGGAATTTAACCTTCATTGGTTAATTCCAATGGCACGGGGACAGGGTGTATGTGCTATCCCAACATTCGTGCAACTCACACACCACACATAACACTATCCTCAACCACAATAACACGCAGTTTCCTACACGTGGCAAATGCCACCCACCCTCATCGGAGGGTCTGCCTTACAAGGGCTGCACTTGGCTAGAAATAGCCACACGAAATGATATTATATATACTGCCTTGATGGGATGAAAGTTCCTTTTGGGGATCATTGTAAGTATCTAGGTGTTATTTTTTTTTTTTTGCTAGGGGCTTTACGTCGCACCGACACAGATAGGTCTTATGGCGACGATGGGATAGGAAAGGCCTAGGAGTTGGAAGGAAGCGGCCGTGGCCTTAATTAAGGTACAGCCCCAGCATTTGCCTGGTGTGAAAATGGGAAACCACGGAAAACCATCTTCAGGGCTGCCGATAGTGGGATTCGAACCTACTATCTCCCGGATGCAAGCTCACAGCCGCGCGCCTCTACGCGCACGGCCAACTCGCCCGGTCTAGGTGTTAATATAAGGAAAGATCTTCATTGGGGTTATCACATAAATATGATTGTTAATAAAGGATACAGATCTCTGCACATGGTTATGAGGGTATTTAGGGGTTGTAGTAAGGATGTAAAGGAGAGGGCATATAAGTCTCTAGTAAGACCCCAACTAGAGTATGCTTCCAGTGCATGGGACCCTGACCAGGATTACTTGTTTCAAGAACTGGAAAAATCCAAAGAAAAGCAGCTCATTTTGTTCTGGGTGATTTCCGACTACAGAGTAGCGTTACAAAAATTTTGCAAAATTTGGGCTGAGAAGACTTGGGAGAATGGGGACGAGCTGCTCGACTAAGTGGTATGTTCCGAGCTGTCAGTGGAGAGATGGCGTGAAATGACATCAGTAGACGAATATAGTTGGATGATGTCTTTAAAAATAGGAAAGATCACAATATGAAGGTAAAGCTGGAATTCAAGAGGACAAATTGGGGCAAATATTCGTTTAGGGTAATTCCGGGAGAGTTGCCGCACTTTTTATGTCTTTTGTTATATCTCGGTATATTTACTTTAAAAATTGTTGCAAATTCATCGAGCATAATTTGAAAACATGTACATTTGATCAGGGATGAACAAAATATTGGCAATTGAAAGTAAATGGGAGAAAGGAGTGAACAAATGAATTGTTGCATCTGCGGCGTCTCTCCCTGGATCCCGGTATAGATGCCGACTTTGCTCAGGAGAGATGCCGCGAGTAAAATAATTAATGACAAAATCAAATTTAAGCCAATTTCTTCAACTTTAATATAACCGAACACTAGAACGTACTACAAGACAATTATATCCACATAATATAATCATTCAATGGAAAAAATCTATCTGATAATTTACAACATTAAAATCATATTTTAATTTCGATTTACTATAAATGTGCATGTGCAATGGATTCTTCACTGTGTTATATAAAACCCCACGGCACTTAACACCCTTGAAATGGCTCTGGCCTGCACAGCGACCGCTGCTCAGCCCGAAGGCCAACTATCAGGGAGAGACGCCGCACCCTGCTGTTTTCATACCTCAAGGCTATCATGGCCCAAAATTAGCTTACTCTCAACTACAGTTATGTTTCTGACGTCTACTGTACTAAAAACGTCTGATTTAAGCATTTGAAGCCAACTTAATATACAATAAATTAACACACGCAAAAACTTTGTCAGGAGGAAACATGTACTCGCTTCATGATATCGGCTATAATTGCCGTAATATACGAGCAAATTTCGTCACACTCGCAGACAGTAGTTCTTCCTTAGAAACTGAAAAACTACAGATATTGCCATCTAGCTGTAACGATGGGAACCTTTAGCTACAGTGTATGCGGCATCTCTACCGGGGCGGCATCTGTCCCGGATTTACCTTATAAGTAGGGGAGTTAGGGATTGGAATAACTTACCAAGGGAGATGTTCAATAAATTTCCAATTTCTTTGCGATCATTTAAGAAAAGGCTAGAAAAACAACAGATAGGGAATCTGCCACCTGGGTGACTGCCCTAAATGCAGATCATGATTGATTGATTGATTGATTGATTGATTGATTGATTGATTGATTGATTGATTGATTGATTGATTGATTGATTGATTGATTGATTGTAGTACTTTACCGATTCTTTCAACCGTGTAGCGGTACCGTAGCTAAGGCAGATTGTGTTGTTGACATTAGAACACAGCGACATACAGACAGGAACTTCGTGATGGTCGCTTCACGCTGTAGTTCCAAGGGTGTGAATCCAACCTGGCCATCCCTGCTCTGCACTGAGAAATGCTAGAGAGAATCGTTATCTTGTAAATATATCAGTGAACGACCTAGTTCATCTGCTACGTCAGTACCGGAATACGCTATGCAATGTTCACTGCAGCAGTTTGTCATCATTTTATTACAATATAGTTTAAGTACTCGCCACCCTTTCCACAGACTTCCGTTAATAATGATGGCACCTTACAGGTTAGCTCAGTGCGTTGCGGTTCGACCAGTTGTGGTTGCTAGCTCTGCACTGGCGAGGCAGTTTCGTTCGAATCCCCCGTGGGCCATCCTCAAAATATGTTTTCTGGGTTTCCCATTTCAACTCCAGGCAAATGACGGAATTGTACCTTTCTCGAGGCCAAGGACGCTTCTTTCCCACCCCTAGTTCGTACAATTACACCTACACCTAAAGACATCACCTTAGCCCCATGGGGTGTACCAGGAAAAGCAGTTCTAGTCGATATTTTAGATTCAAAGTGTGAAATGTACTGTATTGCTGTTGACCTATCCAAGGCTTTGGTAGGATAGATCATGAGAGATTACTGAAGAAAATGAGGGCTATTGGATTACACAAAAGAGTGGTTGAACGGGTGGCTGCATTCCTACAATATAGAACTCAGACAATTACTGTAGGTGAAGTATTATCATTCTGATCCTGTAAGGAGTAACAGACGCGTCCCGCAAGGCAGTGTTACCATTGTCTGTTAGGTCATCAGCCCAGAGGCTGGTTGGATCCTCAAATAGCACCACCAAAGATTATGCGGTTATAAGGAAACCCCAAAAAGTAATGGCAGCACCAAAATGAGGCGTACTAGGCATGATGAGGAGTGAGGTAGTTTGCCATTGCTTTCCTCACTGGGTCAGAAAGTACTATTGCAGCACGACTGACCCTATGAGCAGCACCTTTCATAACACTCAGATGCACTAGTCATGCTCTGAATGTCATTACTCAGCACTACCCATACCCCAGCAACTTCCATATTGTCACAGCCATGAATGTTGACTGGGACTTCGGTGGAAGCTACACTTTACTCTGGCCTGTGCCAAGAGATGATTAGACCATTATCGATATGTATATAAATGATATGAGTAAATAACTGGAATTACAGATAAGGTTTTTTCAGATGATGTTACACTGTATCAAGCAAAGCAAAGTCACCTCCGTACAGGCCGTGAAGGCCCTGAGAGGAGTGGAAGGTAAAGGCCTCCGCCATTCTTAACCTCAGCACGTGATGGGGTAGAGTGGTTAGATCTACGCCTGGCCGCATTTGCCCCCAGGAATTAACCTGGTACCGGTACTCATTTTTGGTGTAGGCTGAGTCAACCTCAGGGCCATATGCACCTCCGGAAGTGGAAATCTCGTTTCTTAAATTTTACGACTTCCCGACGGGGATTCGAACCCACGTCCTTCTGGGCGAACCGAGCATGCCTTTACCGCCTCGGTCAGGCAGCCCCTTGTTACACTGTATAGAATAAAAAATAATTTACAGGATTGTGGGTGACTGTAAAAGGACCTCGACGATGTTGTGAGGCGTACAGCAGAAATATGTATGATGGTATGCGGGATGAAAAGTCAGGTTGTAAGTTTCATCAAGACGAAAAGTCCTCTCATTCTTAATTAGTGTTGATGGGGTAAAAATTCCTCACGGGGATTTCTGTAAGTACTTCATTGGAGCAATCACATCAACGATGTTGTTAAGAAAGGCTACATATCTCTTCACATGGTTATAAGGGCATTTAGTGGTTGAGTAAGAACGTAAAGGCAAGGGCGTGTAAGTCTCTTGTAAGAACCCAGTTAGAGTGTGGTTCCAGTGTATGGGACCATCACCAGGTTACTTGATAGGAGGACTGTAAAAGATCCAAAGGAAAGTAGCACGATACGTTCTCGGTGATTTCAAAAAATTAATAATAATAATAATATGGAAATGTTGCAAACTCTGAGCTGGGAAGACTTTAATCAATCAATCAATCAATCAATCAATCAATCAATCAATCAATCAATCAATCAATCAATCAATCAATCAATCAATCAATACTGATCTGCATTTAGGGCAGTCGCCCAGGTGGCAGATTCCCTATCTGTTGTTTTCCTAGACTTTTCCTAAATGATTTCAAAGAAATTGGAAATTTATTGAACGTCACCCTTGGTAAGTTATTCCAATTCCTAACTCCCCTTCCTATAAATGAATATTTGCCCCAGTTTGTCCTCTTGAATTCCAACTTTATCTTCATATTGTGATCTTTCCTACATTTATAAACGCCACTCAAACTTACTCGTCTACTAATGTCATTCCACGTCATCTCTCCGCTGACAGCTCGGAACATACTACTTAGTCGAGCAGCTCTTCTTCTTTCTCTCAATTCTTCCCAACCCAAACTTTGCAACATTTTTGTAACGCTACTCTTTTGTCGGAAATTAACCAGAAAAAAATCGAGCTGCTTTTCTTTGGATTTTTTCCAGTTCTTGAATCAGGTAATCCTGGTGAGGGTCCCATACACTGGAACCATATTCTAGTTGGGGTCATACCAGAGACTTATATGCCCTCTCCTTTACATCCTTACTACAACCCCTAAACACCCTCATAACCATGTGCAGAGATCTGTACCCTTTATTTACAATCCCATTTATGTGATTACCCCAATGAAGATCTTTCCTTATATTAACACCTCGATACTTACAATGATCTCCAAAAGGAACTTTCACCCGATAAACGCAGTAATTAAAACTGAGAGGACTTTTCCTATTTGTGAAACTCACAACCTGACTTTTAACCCCGTTTATCAACATAACATTGCCTGCTGTCCATCTCACAACATTTTCGAGGTCACGCTGCAGTTGCTCACAATCTTGTAAATTATTTATCAATCTATAGAGAATAACATCATCCGCAAAAAGCCTTACCTCCGATTCCACTTCTTTACTCATATCATTTATGTAACTTATACAAGAAAACATAAAGGTCCGATAATACTGCCTTCAGGAATTCCCATCTTAATTATTCCACGGACAGATAAAGCTTCAGCTCCTCTAATTCTCTGAGATCTACATAATTTTTTTTTGCTTTTTTGCTTTACGTCGCACCGACACATATAGGTCTTTTGGTGATGATGGGAGAGGAAAAGCCAAGGAAGTGGAAAGAAGCGGCCGTGGCCTTAATTAAGGTACAGCCCCGATATTTTCCTGGTGTGAAAATGGGAAACCACGAAAAACCATCTTCAGGGCTGCCGACAGTGGGGCTCGAACTCACTATCTCCCGATTACTGGATACTGGCCGCACTTAAGCGACTGCAGCTACCGAGCTCGGTTATCTATTTTCTGGAAATATAGCAACCCATTCAGTCACTCTTTTGTCTACTCCAATTGCACCTCATTTTTGCCAGTAGTCTCCCATGATCCACACTATCTAATGCTTTA
This sequence comes from Anabrus simplex, assembly GCF_040414725.1. Taxonomy (NCBI): domain Eukaryota; kingdom Metazoa; phylum Arthropoda; class Insecta; order Orthoptera; family Tettigoniidae; genus Anabrus; species Anabrus simplex. The sequence continues at coordinate 169,159,901 of NC_090266.1, read as the reverse complement.
GACAGGTCAATCGCGATACAGTCCATTTGACCTCCAGAATCCAAGATATCTGCTATATCTTGCTGGAATCCAACAAGTTGAGCTTCAGTGGAATAACCTTTCCTAAAACCGAACTGCCTCCTATCGAACCAGTTATTAATTTCACAAACATGTCTAATATAACCAGAAAGAATGCCTTCCCAAAGCTTACATACAATGCACGTCAAACTTACCGGCCTTGTAATTTTCAGTTTTATGTCTATCACCCTTTCCTTTATACACGGGGCTTACTATAGCAACTCTCCATTCATCTGGTATAGCTCCTCCGACCAAACAATAATCAAATAAGTACTTCAGATATGGTACTATATCCCAACCCATTGTCTTTGGTATATCCCCAGAAATCTGATCTATTCCAGCCGCTTTTCTAGTTTTCAACATTTGTATCTTATTGTAAATGTCATTGTTATCATATGTATATTTTAATACTTCTTTGGCCTTAGTCTCCTCCTCTATCTCGACATTACCCTTGTAACCAACAATCTTTACAGACTTTTGACTGAATACTTTTGCCTTTTAAAGATCCTCACATACACACTCCCCTTGTTCATTAATTATTCCTGGAATGTCCTTCTTGGAACCTGTTTCTGCCTTAAAATACCCATACATACCCTTCCATTTTTCACTAAAATGTGTATGACTGCCAATTATGCTTGCCATAATGTTATCCTTAGCTGCCTTCTTTGATAGATTCAATTTTCTAGTTAGTTCATTCAATTTCTCCTTACTTCCACAGCCATATCTAACTCTATTTCTTTCCAGTCTGCAACTCCTTCTTTGTCTCTTTATTTCTCTATTTTAATAAGGTGGGTCTTTACCATTCCTTACCACCCTAAAAGGTACAAACCTGTTTTCGCATCCCTCAACAATTTCTCTAAACCCATCCCAGAGTCTGTTTACATTTTTATTTACCGTTTTCCACCGATCATAGTTACTGTTTAGAAACTGCCTCATACCTGCTTTATCAGCCATATGGTACTGCCTAATAGTCCTACTTTTAAGACCTTTATTTCTACATACATACATACATACATACATACTGTACCAGTAAAAGTTCGGGGCGTAAGGCATGAGAAGGATCTCAGGTAGTGGAAGTTGGTTTTTGGAGCCGGTAAAGAGCAGGATAGACTCGCAGGGCGAATAATAGATGGTTATACCCTTTTTCAAACAATTTATTAATAATGTTAATCAATTCACCACCCTGCAATGTCGATATAGAATGCAAATAATTTGTTGAAATCAAAAGGGTTAACGTAAATCTTTCTGAATGCAATTTGTGAAAATAAATAAATCTCACAGATCCAATAGTCTTTTGCGAAAACATAAAGTGTCAGTTTTTCACCTAAAGTCTTTCTAAGTATTATGACATGACATGAACACACTTATAATTGAAAATAAGAATTTGAACTTCTGTTGAGAGTTTCTCAGTTTGTGAGCCTTGAAACATAGAACACTTCCTAGAGTCTTTCTTATGTGAAATAGATTTTGAAAATAGATTTATCATTAACCCGCCATCGGTATCGTTGTTAGGTAGCCCCTAACAAAAACATTCCTTATTAAGAAAAGTTTTTTGGCTTAAGACTCAAACTTTTCAAACTCCAGGTATTCTCAAATGAGTTTATGAGTCACACGTTTTCCTTCGTTACGCGATGATCCAAACCAAAAAACTTTTCTTAATAAGGAATGTTTTTGTTAGGGGCTACCTAACAACGTTACCTATGGCGGGTTAAAAGATGAATTTTGAGTAATGGTGGAAAACTACGAAGTATCGTCACACGCAGCACTGGGTAAACCACTGTTCACGATTGGTAAGAAAGAAAAAAAAAAAAGTCAGTTTGTGACTACTCACTTATTTAAAAAAACTTGGCTTACGAATACTGATGAGAATCTGGAACATTCCGCGGGTGCGGATGATGACTCGAACTTGAAGTTCCACGAAGAAACCACGTTGACGTCATAGATGAAATGATGTTGAAGGTAGTTGGATCTTGTAGAATTTTCTGAAGATTTCTGCTGCTCGTGGAAATGATCTTAACACACGGAACATGCAAGTAGTATTTACAGATACTATGTTAATTTTAGGACGTCCAATGAGTGATCACAGTCCTTGTTGCAAAAGAAAACACTATTTTAAACTGTCACTGAGAACGTCCAACATAGTGCAAACACGTAATATTTCTCATGACCGTCTCTAACCACAGTCTTTAAATCGTCGTCCTGACAGATAACACTGATTCTCTAATGTTGATAGAAGTATCTTATTTTAGAAAAAGTTCTTAACTTTCACTAAGTTTATCACTGTAACACGTCAAGTCCTAATATGGCACATAAATAAAAAGACATAGTCCAAGGATGTGCTATGTTAGAAAATAAGTTCTAGAGTAGTTAAAGTTACTGTACACGACAGTTTCTGTTGGTAATGTAATATTGTGTGCAATTAATTAAGTCCACGCGTCATGTTGTGAATGTCCAATATATAACTTCGAACTTCACTGATTTCGTACGTGTTATACTTTGAAATGTCTGTAAGTTATATCATAGTCGCGGCACAATAGATTACTTACGGTGCGACGTCTTTTTTTTCAAGTACGATGGCGATTTACTAGCCCGTAATTTCGTCTCCGCGAAACACGACGAAAAGTACTGTCTTCGAGACTGCACGAACATACTATGTGAGGGCCAGTCTCCCCTCTCTCTTACTCATACACATACTGCACTGCTAGACTGAACTGCTTGCAATGAACTGAACTCAACTCAGCACACAACTACCTGTTAGCCTTGACCCAGTGACATATATAGCTGGTGCTGGGAGGGGTAGTTTCTCTCGGTCATGTGACCGTGAGTGCGTAATTTCTGTTAGATTTTAAATCATTGTAACTCAGCAACCATAGGGTGGATTAATTTGGAATTTATAGAGGTTAGTTTTCATGACGTCCGCTACCATTTAGCGTTTGTTCCATTAAAATTAGTACAGGCGTTGAAAACTTGCGAAAAGAAAGATATTTTCGAGAAATATCTCTAGGGGAGGTGAGGTTTGAACGACAGGTGACGTCACTTGACTCCGCCTAGCGCACTCGTGGAGTGTGGTACATACTGGAACATTCTTTTACTTAGATGTTCGTACGTCGGACGGATCTTATATGCTGGAACAACATTTCTTTTGATAACTATGGACCAGGACCTAGGCTTTCCTGGTACATCTTCCCCTTGGTTGGACGAAAAGAAAATACGCAGGATTTTCTTTTCCAGGCTTTACTCTTCCTGTGGTACATATTGTTTTATGTTGGCTGAGTTATAAATACCCTCAAATGTGCCATCCAATTTTACAATTTCGTAAGCCCCGTTTCTCAATACAGTGCGGACACGGTAAGGACCTACGAATAGTGGACAGAACTTAGCGTAAATCCTTCTCTCAGGGTTGGAAGTAGCTGGTCTCCGTGTTAAAATAAGGTCTCCAGGATTCAATGGTCTTCTGAACTTCCTATTACGCTGGCGTCGTTCTCTGAGGGCGGCTGCATGTCTTAACCTGGTCAGCGCGTCATTGATCTTAACTTGCTGCGGCACAATAGCATTTGGTAGAGCTGGTAAAATTCTGTCCCAAGGTCGCTCTGATGTAGCCAGCTATCTCTCCAGGCTTGTCATCGAATACACATGCAAATTTTTGTAGAACATCATTTTTGGCCTCCTCCCATTTTACTTTAATTTCCGGACCTTCAACCACACTGGCTATAGACATTATATAATCTGGACCTATAATGGAGTTCTCATTGAATAGGGACTCTGCATCGTCCCCGCTTTGGTCACCCTTTCTACATTCTGCTTCGGCTGGCACAACCTCGCTTACAGCGGGCCCAATAATGTCACCACCGGCTTCTTCGAAACGGGCTCCATTCTCTTGAACTTCCAGGTCACTTCGTCCTACCAGCTGTAGTCCTACGGAACTATTCTTTAATCTTACGAGGTTGGCATCATAGTCAATGATTCCTTTATATTTGATCATAAAATCTGATCCAAGTATTAAGTTGAAGTTAAGACGTGATACTACCAAAAATATGTGTTCGAATGACTGACTGTTAATTTCAAAATTCTAAAAATGCCTGGGATTTACACTTAACAATTTTATCAGGAACTATTCCTCTTACTTTCATCTGAGCTACAGGCAGTAACAAAACATTGTTCTGATTTTTAAGTGAGTCTACAAGCCTATCAGAAATTAAAGAAGCTTGCGCTCCAGAATCTATGAGCGTAATCACCTGTAGGTTGCCTGTGCGTACTGTTATGACAGGTAATGAACGTGTAATAATTGGCCTTGGTGTTTGTGCGTCTTCGAATAGTAATTCGGAATCGTCAATGTGCCAGTAATTGATAACAGCAGTACAATAGTTTGAAATCTCGTCCTCATCGTGTTCTGTAGTCAATCTCCCTATTGTGGGATCGGCGTTTTTTTATAGCGCCTGTTGATTCAGGATCAGGTGGTTTTTGTTCTCTTGGCCCGTATTGACGTTGGTATTCCAGGGATGTGGCTCCAAGCTCATCCGGATTACGATTTCTCTCCCTGATGTATTCCCGTGTATCCTTCCATCTATTTTCGAGTTCTCGTCGTCTGGACTCACGATTTTCTTCAGGAGTGCTTTCATGCTGTCTCCATAAATTCCTGGGTTGGTAAGGGTGTCTATCCTGATCCTTCTGACGTCTAAAATTCCGGAATCTGGTTGGGTTGGTAGGGCTTAATCTGCCTTCTTCACGTGTCCTTGGTTCCTCTCTCTCCGGCGTTTTATTTCCGCAGAGTTCGTATTTATTTCTCGACTCCTGTTAGTTTTCGGACTAGATTGGGTATTAGCCGTATCTAACCTACGCAAAGTAGCGTCAAAATGTTCCAATGTTTTAATGTTGGCAGCGACTAGTATCTCTTGAACATGAGGCGGATATTGAAGTGTCAGGATCTGAATGAGTTCGATATCTGGCAAAGGTGGATCTAAAAACTGTAGCTTCTTTAATTGCATTAGGTAATAATCGGAATATCGGGAAGTATTGACTGAAGTATTGTATTTACTAGAGTAGAGTTGCATTTTGACGAGGTGTTGTCTTTCTGAATCCCAAAAGCGTTTGAGAAGTGCCTTTTTAAAGTCGTCATAGTTTTTAAGGTTGCTCTTAAAAGCTATGAACCATGATAAGGCTCGTCCTTCTAGAAGTTTGGATACTACTCTAAGTTTTCTATCGTCATCTACCCTATTCTCTTCCAGGTAATCGTCGACATTTAACAAAAATTCCCGAGCAGTATACTCGTCACGTCCTGAAAATTTGACTGGTTTGTCATCTAGTACTTTAATGAAGGTTGTTGTGTTATGTACTTCCTTCGAAGAACCAGGAATTGTGACGTCAGTCGTATGTCTTTTGAGTTTAATTTGATTCATTCCTTCAGACAAATTTTCAATTTTAGAATTAATTGAGGCGTCTAAATCTTTTATTTCATTTCTCAAGTCAGTTTTAATTACTTGTACGTCTTCACAGAAAGCAGCTATCTGGGTATGCGTGTTGTCTAGCTGTCCTGTAATACGCTTGTCAAGTTCTCCTTGCGTGCTCTTAACTAATCCTATCTCGCTACGTAATTTGCCCACATCGTTCTTTAATGCATCTCGCAGGTTTTCCTGCACCTGAGCTAACTTTGCTTGAGCTTGTGAGATGTTACCATGGGATTCTTGAAATTCAGTTCGTAAGTCTTTGAGTTCGGTTGAAAATGCTTGAACAGAAGGAAGAACATTTCTAAGATCTTTGTCTAAAGACTTGACGACCTCTATCTTTATTTCTTCCTTGATGGACTCTAAGTTTTCAACAAACTGATCCCGCATGTCTTTCAATGTGGTTTCGACTTGTGTACTAGAATCAATAAGTTTCTTTTCGAGGCGAGTTCCAGCTTCACGGAATCGTTGCTCGATAAGGGAACTGGATTCAGTGAGCCTTTTATTAATGACTTTATCGGCCTCTGCAAACTTAGTGTTCAAGGTCCTATCAATTTTAGAAGTTAAGTCTTCGACGTTGCTATTTGACTCAGTTAACTGCGCTTGTAGTTGTGACTGTAGTGCGGTTATTTGTGTGTTCATTTGAGCCTGTAATTGAGTATTTTGTGCTTGCAATTGATTATTAGACTCTACCATTTGCGCCTGTAATTGGTTATGGGACTCGACCATTTGCGTATTAGACTTATCGATCTTAGCATTCTGATCGTTAATGCTAAGCCTGAGAGCTTCGATTGCTGCAAGTAAGTTATCCATGTTTCCAGAATATTCGAAAAAGTTCTTTGAATTCGTAATAGTAGCAGTCGAATCCTGTACTTAAATTGCAATTTATTATGACTTGAATCGAACCCTGAATATTGCGATGATGTCTATTATAACTGGCGTATCATCTATTATTATGGCACGGCTCCAAATCGAGCCCCTGGAGTTGCGGCGCCATCTATTATATATTCTATCCTCTCTGTACCAGTAAAAGTTCGGGGCGTAAGGCATGAGAAGGATCTCAGGTAGTGGAAGTTGGTTTTTGGAGCCGGTAAAGAGCAGGATAGACTCGCAGGGCGAATAATAGATGGTTATACCCTTTTTCAAACAATTTATTAATAATGTTAATCAATTCACCACCCTGCAATGTCGATATAGAATGCAAATAATTTGTTGAAATTAAAAGGGTTAACGTAAATCTTTTTGAATGCAATTTGTGAAAATAAATAAATCTCACAGATCCAATAGTCTTTTGCGAAAACATAAAGTGTCAGTTTTTCACCTAAAGTCTTTCTAAGTATTATGACATGACATGAACACACTTATAATTGAAAATAAGAATTTGAACTTCTGTTGAGAGTTTCTCAGTTTGTGAGCCTTGAAACATAGAACACTTCCTAGAGTCTTTCTTATGTGAAATAGATTTTGAAAATAGATTAATCATTAAAAGATGAATTTTGAGTAATGGTGGAAAACTACGAAGTATCGTCACACGCAGCACTGGGTAAACCACTGTTCACGATTGGTAAGAAAAAAAAAAAGAAAGTCAGTTTGTGACTACTCACTTATTTAAAAAAACTTGGCTTACGAATACTGATGAGAATCTGGAACATTCCGCGGGTGCGGATGATGACTCGAACTTGAAGTTCCACGAAGAAACCACGTTGACGTTATAGATGAAATGATGTTGAAGGTAGTTGGATCTTGTAGAATTTTCTGAAGATTTCTGCTGCTCGTGGAAATGATCTTAACACACGGAACATGCAAGTAGTATTTACAGATACTATGTTAATTTTAGGACGTCCAATGAGTGATCACAGTCCTTGTTGCAAAAGAAAACACTATTTTAAACTGTCACTGAGAACGTCCAACATAGTGCAAACACGTAATATTTCTCATGACCGTCTCTAACCACAGTCTTTAAATCGTCGTCCTGACAGATAACACTGATTCTCTAATGTTGATAGAAGTATCTTATTTTAGAAAAAGTTCTTAACTTTCACTAAGTTTATCACTGTAACACGTCAAGTCCTAATATGGCACATAAATAAAAAGACATAGTCCAAGGATGTGCTATGTTAGAAAATAAGTTCTAGAGTAGTTAAAGTTACTGTACACGACAGTTTCTGTTGGTAATGTAATATTGTGTGCAATTAATTAAGTCCACGCGTCATGTTGTGAATGTCCAATATATAACTTCGAACTTCACTGATTTCGTACGTGTTATACTTTGAAATGTCTGTAAGTTATATCATAGTCGCGGCACAATAGATTACTTACGGTGCGACGTCTTTTTTTTTCAAGTACGATGGCGATTTACTAGCCCGTAATTTCGTCTCCGCGAAACACGACGAAAAGTACTGTCTTCGAGACTGCACGAACATACTATGTGAGGGCCAGTCTCCCCTCTCTCTTACTCATACACATACTGCACTGCTAGACTGAACTGCTTGCAATGAACTGAACTCAACTCAGCACACAACTACCTGTTAGCCTTGACCCAGTGACATATATAGCTGGTGCTGGGAGGGGTAGTTTCTCTCGGTCATGTGACCGTGAGTGCGTAATTTCTGTTAGATTTTAAATCATTGTAACTCAGCAACCATAGGGTGGATTAATTTGGAATTTATAGAGGTTAGTTTTCATGACGTCCGCTACCATTTAGCGTTTGTTCCATTAAAATTAGTACAGGCGTTGAAAACTTGCGAAAAGAAAGATATTTTCGAGAAATATCTCTAGGGGAGGTGAGGTTTGAACGACAGGTGACGTCACTTGACTCCGCCTAGCGCACTCGTGGAGTGTGGTACATACTGGAACATTCTTTTACTTAGATGTTCGTACGTCGGACGGATCTTATATGCTGGAACAACATTTCTTTTGATAACTATGGACCAGGACCTAGGCTTTCCTGGTACAATACATACATTATCATTATAGACTGTTATGCCTTTCAGCGTTCAGTCTGCAAGCCTCTGAGAATTTACTAAACGTCGCCACAATCCTCGATTTGCAACTAGTGTTGTGGCCTCATTTAGTGCTATACCTCTTATCTTTAAATCGTTAGAAACCGAGTCTAACCATCGTCGTCTTGGTCTTCCTCTACTTCTCTTACCCTCCATAACAGAGTCCATTATTCTCCTAGGTAACCTATCCTCCTCCATTCGTCTCACATGACCCCACCACCGAAGCCGGTTTATGCGTACAGCTTCATCCATCGAGTTCAATCCTAAATTAGCCTTTACCTCCTCATTCCGAGTACCCTCCTGCCATTGTTCCCACCTGTTTGTACCAGCAATCATTCTTGCTGCTTTCATGTCTGTTACTTCTAACTTATGAATATGATATCCTGAGTCCACCCAGCTTTCGCTCCCGTAAAACAAAGTTGGTCTGAAAACAGACCGATGTAAAGATAGTTTCGTCTGGGAGCTGACTTCCTTCTTACAGAATACTGCTGATCGCAACTGCGAGCTCACTGCATTAGGTTTACTATACCTTGATTCAATCTCACTTACTATATTACCATCCTGGGAGAACACACAACCTAAATACTTGAAATTATCGACCTGTTCTAGCTTTGTATCACCAATCTGACATTCAATTCTGTTGAATTTCTTACCTACTGACATCAATTTAGTCTTCGAGAGGCTAATTTTCATACCATACTCATTGCACCTATTTTCAAGTTCCAAGATATTAGACTGCAGGCTTTCGGCACAGTCTGCCATTAAGACCAAGTCGTCAGCATAGGCCAAACTGCTTACTACATTTCCACCTAACTGAATCCCTCCCTGACATTTTATACCTTTCAGCAGATGATCCATGTAAACTACAAATAGCAAAGGTGAAAGATTACAGCCTTGTCTAACTCCTGTAAGTACCCTGAACCAAGAACTCATTCTACCATCAATTCTCACTGAAGCCCAATTGTCAAACAATTTGATTGATTTTAATAATCTACCTTTAATTCCATAGTCCCCCAGTATGGCGAACATCTTTTCCCTCGGTACCCTGTCATATGCTTTCTCTAGATCTACGAAACATAAACACAACTGCCTATTCCTCTCGTAGCATTTTTCAATTACCTGGCGCATACTGAAAATCTGATCCTGACAGCCTCTCTGTGGTCTGAAACCACACTGGTTTTCATCCAGCTTCCTCTCAACGACTGATCACACCCTCCCTTCCAAGATGCCAGTGAATACTTTGCCTGGTATACTAATCAATGAGATACCGCGATAGTTGTTGCAATCTTTCCTGTTTCCTTGCTTGTAGATAGGTGCAATTACTGCTTTTGTCCAATCTGAAGGTACCTTACCAACACTCCACGCTAATTTTACTACTCTATGAAGCCATTTCATCCCTGCCTTCCCACTATACTTTACCATTTCAGGTCTAATTTCATCTATTCCTGCTGCCTTATGACAATGGAGTTTATTTACTATCCTTTCCACTTCCTCAAGCATAATTTCACCAACATCATTTTCCTCCTCCCCATGAGCTTGGCTGTTTGCAACACCACCATGATGATTTCCTTTTACAATGAGAAGATGTTCAAAATATTCCCTCCACCTCTCCAGTGATTCCTTGGGGTCTATTATGAGTTCACCTGAATTACTCAAAACACTGTTCACTTCCTTTTTCCCTCCCTTCCTAAGATTTTTTATTACTGTCCAGAAAGGTTTCCCTGCTGCTTGACCTAGCCTTTCCAGGTTATTACCAAAATCTTCCCATGACTTCAGTTTCCCTATAGAGCTCATCTGGTTTTATCAGCACCACATCCAGGATATTTTTTCCTCTGGTTGGTTCCATCACCTTCTGAATCAGCTGTCTTTCCCATATTGACTTATTTGTCATGCTTCCTGTCGTTCGCAGTTCCTTCCCAATTGACATCTGCCAAATTCAGATCTCCCGCTACAATCACATTTCTTTCCATGTCGTTTCCCACATAGCCGACTATCCTATCAAATAATTCCGAACCCGCGTCAGTGCTACCCTTTCCCGGTCTGTACATTCCAAATATATCAGTTGCCTATTATCTTTATAAATGAGCCTTACACCTAGAATTTCATGTGTCTCGTCTTTAACTTTTTCGTAGTTTACAAATTCTTCTTTCACCAGAATGAATACTCCCCCTCCCACCATTCCTATCCTATGTCTACGATACACACTCCAGTGCCGTGAGAAAATTTCTGCATCCATTATATCATTTCTCAGCCATAATTCGATTCCTATTACAATACCTCGTAAATATATATCTGTTAAATTACTTAATTCTATTCCTATTTTTACAATACTTCTACAGTACAACACTAACAATTTTATGTCATCCCTACTTGATTTCCAGTTCCCTGTTCCCTTGTCATCGCTCCCTAGGCCACCCCGTTTCCCTGAATGTACCTCCCTATTACCCTTCCAAACAAATTTCCTAACATATACGTACCACTGCGGTTTAAGTGAAGGCCATCTGAGCGCAGATCCCTATCTCCTACCAACCCATTAGGATCTAGAAATTTCACTCCCAGTTTCCCACATACCCACTCCATAGTCTCATTTAAATCCCCAATCACCCTCCAGTCAGTATTCCTCCTACACAGTATTCCACTAATAACAATCTCCGTTTTCTTAAACTCACCCGTGCTGCATTTACCAGATCCCACACATCTCCAACTATGTTGGTACTTATATCAGCTTGCCTTACGTTGTTGGTACCAACGTGAAACACTACCACCTTCTCCTTCCCCTCCTCCTCTCTTCTACTTTCCTCAACATCTGCCTCAACCTAATTCCTGGATAACACTCTACCCTGGTTCCCGTACCCAACTCATTTGATCCCCTCCCCTCCTAGTCAGCCCTATCTTTCCTGATAGCTGCAGAAGCTACTTCCTCCTCCCTTTTCTCCTTCCCATGACCCTGTTCCACCTGTCTTTTCCTATCCTCTACTCTACATTTCCCTTTCCTCCTACTTCCACACATCTCAGCAACAGTTCCCTGTCCCTCATCTTCCCTCTGTTGTTCTACCTAGAGTGACCCGTACCGATTTCGCACAGACACCTGTCCTGAATTCTGATCCTGAATAGAGCCCTTAACCTGCAATCTCCTTCCCCTTAGAACATTAGACCACCTGTCTTCTACAACACCCCCCTTTCCTTCCCCTCCCTCTTGTACACTTACTATAACCTGTACATTGTTTGATGGACTCCTATCTTCCTTCCTGTCTTCTGTGAGAATCCTAATTATCTCCCTCAATCTCTCCAACTCCTCCCTCATACCCCTCAATGCCTAGCCACACCCACAGTTGGTACACTCGCGCTCCTTAGCCATTCTTTACAGAAAAAATGAGAATGAAAATAAAATAACTTATTTGCAAAAAATAAATGAACGGAAGGATATACTGTATTTTCTGGGATAGTACTCAAAGGTCACACAACAATTATATACGACTACACTACAATACTACTTAGTCGTACTGTATTTTTTATCCTACAACCCATAACAGGATAAAAACTGCTGTTAATTACTTAATATGGAAAGTAATACACAAGAACTACACAATTCTAAACTGCAATTAAGCCTATCCTAATTACAACAACAGAATTTTAGTAAGAGTTTCTACGGATACCTCTACTACACCAGTAATACACAAATATTTTACAATAATAAAATAAGCATACTAAATTCTAATAGGATATTACTCGTATACTACTGTACAGTACACTACAGTAATTTTTAAACTACTTTCAGACGTACGGTATCCTAATTACGATACCGGTACCGTATGTCACTACTAAGCACAAACAGAACTGAAATTTGCAAGAACTACTGAACTCAAAGATTACCAACAAAGCTAAATGCTTAGACAAATTATTATTAGTACTACGCTCTAATAGATACACACGTAAGATAACACGCGAATATACAGTATAAGGCAAGAAACGGCACTATCTAAATGTACTGTGTCTATACTACAATGTATCTAGACTACAATTTTCAGCTGAAGTGTGGTTATATGAACTTTTACCGCTGGTGGATTAGTATTATTTTCCCTACTACGCGAGACGGAGATTAAAAGTGTCCTTAAATGCTGAGAATAAGAGGTTGTCTACAATTTCCGTCAAAACCACGCCGGGGGCTTGAAGTGAAATATTATTGGGATATAGGAATTTGATTATTAACTTTTACTCGATGAATAAACGAAGGTGGAAGGTACAAAGTATGCAGGGAACAAAGACTACAAATTATCGGAATAATGAATCAGCTGACTTTGTATTTATTTACACTACTATCACGTGCATGTAGCAACAATCGTCAACAATCCAAAAAACTGTTAAGTACTGTAATTATCCAGTGAAATAACCGTGAATTCTCTTTAACTTCTCTTTAAATCGATGTTTACAGGCTTATCGTGTTATTTAATATAATAAATTATTGCCTTCGTGATAGTTTGAACGGATATCTGTACAAAATATCGGAAAAGTAGCGGCGGAAATTACAATGAGTTACAACTCCTTATGATAATCTGCCTTTGTAAGTATAATACCAATGAACCTACAGAGATATTTAAAAATATTGTTTTAAAAGTTAATATTATTACCTAAAATATTTCCTAAACCTAAATTCGAAACAAAGTACACATAGCTAGCCTACTTAACCTAGAAAACGTAATCTACTAAACACCAAATGAATTACTTGTTATAAAATTCAAATAAATAACACTACTCCCAATTTCTACCAACAAGCACTAAACACCAATATACAAATAGCACTAAATGGAACGCACACACACAAAATTTAAATAATTTCAATAGGTTTTAACTACTTTTTCACTACAATAATGCAAGAGCTCTCTCAACAGCCAACCGTTCACAAGCGCATCCAACAATGCAATTGGGAATAAGGAGGCAAGCTGCTCGACTAGGCGGTATGTTCTGAGTTGTCAGCAAAGAGATGGCGTGGAACGACATTAATAGACGAATAAGCTTGAGTGGATCTTCATAATTCAGTCGTCATTTTAAGTTGGTGCCCCAGGAGTGCCACCGGAGTTCTGCTGGCTATACCTACGCATAACTCAAAAGTTTTCATGGTTTTGAGCTTTGGCGAGTGATGTATAGCTGTTAACGACGTGTTTGCGTGGGGGTACTGTAACCCGTTATGGGGGTTATATATATATATATAATAGTGCCAAGGGAAGATCTCAACGTATCGATGACACCAAATAGTTTCTAATCAGTAGGTTGTAATACTCACGCCGTGAAGAAAATGCCGAATTGAGAACAGAGGCCGTGGTAATCAAAATCTCCAAAAAGCATTCCAGAGTAACAACACATAGAGCAGTGGAAACAGTGCTTAATAGCATTAAAAATTAAAGGAAAGTGTGAGGAGGAATAAGGGACATGACGGATGAAAATAGACGGGAAACCGTGATAAAATTTGGAAACAGATATATTGAAATAATTAAATCGAAATTCTAGAAATTTACATGAAAAGAAGAATATACAAATATGGAATTTTCCCAACCACATATACAAAATGCAAATCTATTATACAAAAATAAGATATCCACGAGAAAGAAAGCAAATAAGAGAGAATAAAGCAGGAATGAAAAGGGACAAACAAGGAAAGGATAAATACGACTATAAGAAGAGAAACCCAGAATAACAACAAAAATAAATAAAGATGTTCACAGTTACAAAATCAGAGTATACCAGCAGGAAATCTTCGAAACAAAGTTCGAAAGTAATATGCAAGTCATAACACCACGCGAACTGACACTAAGTAACGTGTCATGCAGGCAGAAATCACCATATAGTTCACATGAAGCAGTTTCAAGACATTCAGAAGCACAAATGGCGAAGCACTGATTAGATACGAGTGTGTGTAGAAGTCGCGGAGTTGCAAATATACCACACGCACCGTTAGAAACAAATTTGACACTAGGTTCGACAATAGAGATTTTAAATATTGAAAAGACGAGTGAAATCTCGGCCTGGAAATGCCATGCTCCCTGTGAGAAATTCAAAGGAAAGTAGCTCCCGATGCAAGTAAAAGTATTTACAGAAAAGTAATTAAGCGTTTGTCATACCTCATCATGAAACAGGTGGTACTGCCCAAAAATGGAGACTCCTGGGCACATGACGACGTTAGATGTTCCTCCCTCCACACAGGCCAAAGTCCATCTCAAAATGTCCAGAGAGAGGCCAGGTATTTATACAGTGGATTAGAGGTGAATTAATGAGAAAAAATATGTCTGGAAGATTCCAGAGGTTACTGGAGCATGCGCGACAAACCAGGCGATGTCGTATGACGTCAGCTGGCGAGAAGGTAGTCAGACTCAGTTTATCGTGGATCGTAGAGATGGATAGAGCAGAGTTCGTGCAAAGTACGATGTGTCCAAATTCACTGAAGTATGTAAGTCCAGTTGCAGAAAAAGTACGGTTTATATCAAGATGAGGGCAAGTCCATATTAATAATAGAAAAAAAGGTTATGTATATGGCGATTTTCTTAGCAATAGGCGCCGGTGACGTGAGGAGTCCGTTACAGTAATCACCAACCCAATGAGAGTTTTAATGGCTGCGTGTTGGGAAAGAACACCAGAAAATGTTCTTGCTGATCTAGATACGGTCAAGAAGGGTGTTACAGATGCAGTAATCTGTTACAGTGACGGGGACTGTGTAATCTCGAGGATGAATTTATTTAAGATCTTGGGAATTAAATGTGGACCCAATATGACAAATTCACTATTTGTAATTGACAAGATTCGTGTATAGGAGGCATAAAAGTTCACTGAACAGAAACAGAAAGAGGAATCTGCGCAGGAAAACGTAAGAAGTATCAGAAAAATTTGTGGGTTACGCTGTTAGTATGTTCTAAAGTTATGTCAGTATGAAAAGACGCTGTTATCTTTTAGAAGCAGTTCCCCGTAACTATTCTTTCTGAATTTTAAACTGCCTAAAACCGAGCTCGATAGCTGCAGTCGCTTAAGTGCGGTCAGTATCCAGTAATCGGGAGATAGTGGGTTCGAGCCCCACTGTCGGCAGCCCTGAAGATGGTTTTCCGTGGTTTTCCATTTTCACACCAGGCAAATGCTGGGGCTGTACCTTAATTAAGGCCACGGCCGGTTCCTTCCAACTCCTAGGCCTTTCCTATCCCTTCGTCGCTATAAGACCTATCTGTGTCGGTGCGACGTAAAGCAACTAGCAAAAACAACAAAAAAAACTGCCTAAAACTCAGAAACCACCAAATCTATAGGGCTATTATATTCTGCATTGACTTAGATGGTGTTATATGGTGAAGTCCTGGGTTTGCATTTATAACTATTTCTAAAATTACTTCCAAAAGATAGTAATGATAACAGCAAGATAGCAATAGGCTGAGAACAAATATAAATCCTTTCTCTGCATTTTAATCGATCTTTGACTGAAAAAATGAGGTTTATAATCTAATATTATCCATTCTGTAGTGTGAAAAATATGAATAGCATTTGCATTAAAACCAATTGAGTATCTGAATGAACAAATATAACTTTTTGTCAAAAAAGGAATGTATGTTAAGTTGTACCCTTTTCAGAAATTGTACGTACTAATAACATAACACGGCCAACAGGCAACTCATAATAAGCTTCATTTTATAAGCTATAAGAGATTTAACATACAAGAAGAAAATGCTCAATGAGATGGTATCTGCTAATAATTCGCATACACAGTTCTACGCTTGTCACAGTCGCATGGCTTATCTCTAAGACATTTAAATTCTTCCTCAGAAGAACGGTGATGCATAATCTCATGAGAACAAAACAAGCCGCCTAAGAGCAATAGTTGACTTCCTCAACGGAGCTAATAGTAATTCGTTACACCAGCATTTTAGTTTCTCAGTCTTAACTGCCTACCACAAGAAAACTTAATATATGTGAAAGTTGAGTAAATACGCACGTTTTCCCAGTCTGTAGCAAAGAACACAGAATCTGTTCCTTACTATTTCTATAATTCGTGATTGTTCTCATGAAGTGTTATACGTCGACAAAAGGAAAGTACGTAGTGTAAAGTATCGAATGGCTTAAATACACTGACTGACAGAGCAAATGCAACACCAAGAAGGAGTGGTCAGAACTTTATGCCAATTGCAGGGTAGACTGACGTCACTGAGGTATGCTCATGATGTGAAATGCGCCGCTGTGCTGCGCACGTAGCGAACGATAAATGGGACACGGCGTTGGCGAATGGCCCACTTCGTACCGTGATTTCTCAGCCGACAGTCATTGTAGAACGTGTTGTCGTGTGCCACAGGACACGTGTATAGCTAAGAATGCCAGGCCGCCGTCAACGGAGGCATTTCCAGCAGACAGACGACTTTACGAGGGGTATGGTGATCGGGCGGAGAAGGGCAGGTTGGTCGCTTCGTCAAATCGCAGCCGATACCCATAGGGATGTGTCCACGGTGCAGCGCCTGTGGCGAAGATGGTTGGCGCAGGGACATGTGGCACGTGCGAGGGGTCCAGGCGCAGCCCGAGTGACGTCAGCACGCGAGGATCGGCGCATCCGCCGCCAAGCGGTGGCAGCCCCGCACGCCACGTCAACCGCCATTCTTCAGCATGTGCGAGACACCCTGGCTGTTCCAATATCGACCAGAACAATTTCCCGTCGATTGGTTGAAGGAGGCCTGCACTCCCGGCGTCTGCTCAGAAGACTACCATTGACTCCACAGCATAGACGTGCACGCCTGGCATGGTGCCGGGCTAGAGCGACTTGGATGAGGGAATGGCGGAACGTCGTGTTCTCCGATGAGTCACGCTTCTGTTCTGTCTGTGATAGTCACCGCAGACGAGTGTGGCGTCGGCGTGGAGAAAGGTCAAATCCGGCAGTAACTGTGGAGCGCCCTACCGCTAGACAACGCGGCATCATGGTTTGGGGCGCTATTGCGTATGATTCCACGTCACCTCTAGTGCGTATTCAAGGCACGTTAAATGCCCATCGCTACGTGCAGCATGTGCTGCGGCCGGTGGCACTCCCGTACCTTCAGGGGCTGCCCAATGCTCTGTTTCAGCAGGATAATGCCCGCCTACACACTGCTCGCATCTCCCAACAGGCTCTACGAGGTGTACAGATGCTTCCGTGGCCAGCGTACTCTCCAGATCTCTCACCAATCGAACACGTGTGGGATCTCATTGGACGCCGTTTGCAAACTCTGCCCCAGCCTCGTACGGACGACCAACTGTGGCAAATGGTTGACAGAGAATGGAGAACCATCCCTCAGGACACCATCCGCACTCTTATTGACTCTGTACCTCGACGTGTTTCTGCGTGCATCGCCACTCGCGGTGGTCCTACATCCTACTGAGTCGATGCCGTGCGCATTGTGTAACCTGCATATCGGTTTGAAATAAACATCAATTATTCGTCCGTGCCGTCTCTGTTTTTTCCCCAACTTTCATCCCTTTCGAACCACTCCTTCTTGGTGTTGCATTTGCTCTGTCAGTCAGTGTATTTAACGTGCATTTCTATAAATCGTAAGGTCGAAGTTTCGAATCCACCAATGTTACGTTTTAGTTTTTTGTGCAAGTATGTCCGATACCTGGGATGAATGGTCAGTGTGGTAGCTTTCGGCTCACAGGACCTAGGGTTCGATTCCAGGCCCGGTCTGGCGTGTAGTTCATTCCTATGGCTCGGGGTTTGGGTATTTGTGTTCGTCTTAATATAATATGCCTCATCTGCCACACTACTAGCCATTTCGTAAGCACACAATAGTGAATAAATCCCTCCACATAGGTCTGGCGTCAGGATGGCCATCTTACCGTAAAACAGGGCCAAATCCATATCTAGTGACGGCCACAATAAACTGGGGTAAGAGGAGAAAATGCTCAATGAGATTATCTCTAACACAATACTGGATCCACGAAACATAAACGTAACCTTCATTACTATCGTGGCATTTTGTAAGCTATTTGACGCATACTGAAAGTCTGGTCCTGACATATCTAGTGACGGCCACAATAAACTGGGGAAAAAGGAAAAGATAGTGAAGAAGAAGAAGAAGAAGAAGAAGAATAAGAAGAAGAAGAAGAAGAAGAAGAAGAAGAAGAAGAAGAAGAGATGTTTAGCATAAATATAGTTCCTCACCTTTTTCTTCAATGTACATAATTCAATAAAATTTCGAATATAGTTTGTTACTTTCGAGATCCTTCTCCGTACGTGGTGTCATAGTACTGGTGGGCAGACTGACAAATACAGGGTCAATTGGAAGTAATTATCCTGTAAATAATCTCTTCAGTTGTTTTTAAGTAAGTAGGCAACAAATACCGTATCCTACGTATTTGTTATTCGTAATACGCACTTCGTATTTTGAAGAATATATCCAAAGCAATAAACAAAACAAACCCCATGGTGCTACAGCTCTGATTGGCCTTGGCCTGCCAAGCGACCTCTACTCAGCCCGAAGGCTTGCAGATTACGAAGTGACTCATGGTCTGTGCGGCAAACCCTTTTGGCCGTATTTCGTGGCTTTCTAAATCCGGGTCGTCGTCTCAGCGTCCTCAATTGCTCCTCAGTTGTGACCATGTAGGCTGTGTGGACCCATCAGATCCAGATAAAATTTCTGGCCTGGCTGGGAATCAAACCTGGGGCCTCCGGGTGAAAAGCATGCTATCCCTAGACTAACGAGCCCGCCCAAAGCAATAAAGATATAGAGTACAGGGTTAGTTAATAATAATATTATTTGCTTTACGTCCCACTAACTACTTTGCCGGTTTTCGGAGACCCCGAGGTGCCAGAATTTAGTCCCACAGGAGTTCTTTTAAGTGCCAGTAAATATACCAACACGAGGCTGACGTATTTGAGGACCTTCAAATACCACCGGACTGAGCCAGGATCGAACCTGCCAAGTTGGGATCAGAAGACCAGCGCCTCAACCGCCTGAGCCACTCAGCCCGGCCCAGGATTAGTTAGGCCGGCTCGTTGGCTGAATGGTCAGGATACTTAACTTCGGTTCAGAGGGTTCAGAGTTCGATTCCCGGCCGGGTCGGGAATTTTAATCCCTTCTGATTTATTCTTCTGGCTCGGGGCTGGGTGTTTGTGTCTGTCCCAACACTCTATTCTTCATATTCAGCCAACAAACCATACTACGAACCACCACAGACACGCGCAATAATGATTACATCTCTCCCTATAGGGTTGGCGTCAGAAAGGGCATCTGGCCGTAAAACCGGGGCCAAATCAAATTATGTGACCCCACTGATGTGGGAAAAGCAGTGGAAGAAGAAGAAGTACAGGGTTAGTTGGTAAGAAGGACCCCTCAAATATTTCCAGAACCGCTAAAAATATCGACATTTTTATTTCTTATGCTTCAGTGGTATAATTTGGCTTGCAAAACCAGTTAACCGGACAATGTCAATACATTAGAGACGGGAAGAAAATGCCACGTGGAAATGGTACGAAATTTCAAAAATTTGTCAAGTCAGACGATAAAATAGAAAACACAGAAAGCATTTAAATTCACTTATTGTGTTCGGACTCCCTTGCTCCATATCACTTCTTACGGACATCTACAGACCAACTCATCCTACTTCGAGGACAGGAAAACACAGTCCATCAATCAATATTGATCTGCATTTAGGGCAGTCGCCCAGGTGGCAGATTCCATATCTGTTGTTTCCCTAGACTTTTCCTAAATGATTTCAAAGAAATTGGAAATTTATTGAACATCTCCTTTGGTAAGTTATTCCAATCCCTAACTCCCCTTCCTATAAATTAATATTTGCCCCAGTTTGTCCTCTTGAATTCCAACTTTATCTTCATATTGTGATCTTTCCTACTTTTATAAACACCACTCAAACTTATTCGTCTACTAATGTCATTCCACGCCATTTCTCCGCTGACAGCTCGGAACATACCAATTAGTCGAGCAGCTCTTATTTTTTCTCTCAATTCTTCCCTGCCCAAACTTTGCAAATATTTTTGTAACGCTACCCTTTTGTCGGAAATCACCCAGAACAAATCGAGCTGCTTTTCTTTGGATTTTTTCCAGTTCTTGAATCAGGTAATCCTGCTGAGGGTCCCATACACTGGAACCATACTCTAGTTGGGGTCTTACCAGAGACCTATATGCCCTCTCCTTTACATCCTTACTACAACCCCTAAATACTATCATAACCATGTGCAGAGATCTGTACCCTTTATTTACAATCCCATTTATGTGATTACGCCAATGAAGATGTTTCCTTATATTAACACCTAGATACTTACAATGATCCCCAAAAGGAACTTTCACCCTGTGAACGCAGTAATTAAAACTGAGAGGACTTTTCCTATTTGTGAAACTCACAGCCTGACTTTTAAGCCCGTTTATCAACATACCATTGCCTGCAGTCCATCTCACAACATTTTCGAGGTCACGTTGCAGTTGCTCACAATCTTGTAACTTATTTATCACTCTATAGAGAATAACATCATCCGCAAAAAGCCTTACCTCCGATTCCACTCCTTTACTTATATCATTTATATATATAAGAAAACATAAAGGTCCGATAATACTGCCTTGAGGAATTCCCCTCTTAATTATTACAGGGTCCGATAAAGCTTCACCTACTCTAATTCTCTGAGATCTATTTTCTAGAAATATAGCAACCCATTCAGTTACTCTTTTGTCTAGTCCAATTGCACTCATTTTTGCCAGTAGTCTCCCATGATCCACCCTATCAAATGCTTTAGACAGGTCAATCGCGATACAGTCCATTTGATCTCCAGAATCCAAGATATCTGCTATATCTTGCTGAAATCCTACAAGTTGAGCTTCAGTGGAATAACCTTTAATAAAACCGAATTGCCTTCTATCGAACCAGTTATTAATTTCACAAACATGTCTAATATAATCAGAAAGAATGCCTTCCCAAAGCTTACATACAATGCATGTCAAACTTACTGGCCTGTAATTTTCAGCTTTATGTCTATCACTTTATACACAGGGGCTACAATAGCAACTCTCCATTCATCTGGTATAGCTCCTCCGAACAAACAATAATCAAATAAGTACTTCAGATGTGGTACTATATCCCAACCCATGGTCTTCAGTATATCTCCAGAAATCTGATCAATTCCAACCGCTTTTCTAGTTTTCAACTTTTGTATCTTATTGTAAATGTCATTTTGATCATATGTAAATGTTATTACTTCTTTGGCCTTAGTCTCCTCCTCTATCTCGACATTATCCTTGCAACCAACAATCTTTCCGTACTGCTGACTGAATACTTCTGCCTTTTGAAGATCCTCACAAACACACTCCCTTTGTTCATTAATTATTCCTGGAATGTCCTTCTTGGAACCAGTTTCTGCCTTAAAATACCTACGCATACCCTTCCATTTTTCACGAAAATTTGTATGACTGCTAATTATGCTTGCCATCATGTTATCCTTAGCTGCCTTCTTTGCTAGATTCAATTTTCTAGTAAGTTCCTTCAGTTTCTCCTTACCTCCACAGCCATTTCTAACTCTATTTCTTTCCAGTCTGCACCTCCTTCGTAGTCTCTTTATTTCTCTATTATAATAAGGTGGGTCTTTACCATTCCTTACCACCCTTAAAGGTACAAACCTGTTTTCGCATTCCTCAACAATTTCTTTAAACCCATCCCAGAGTCTGTTTACATTTTTATTTACCGTTTTCCACCGATCATAGTTACGTTTTAGAAACTGCCTCATACCTGCTTTATCAGTATATGGTACTGCCTAATAGTCCTACTTTTAAGACCTTCCTTTCTATCACATTTATTTTTAACTACGACAAAAACAGCTTCATGATCACTAATACCATCTATTACTTCAGTTTCCCTTTAGAGCTCATCTGGTTTTATCAGCACCACATCCAGGATATTTTTCCCCCTGGTTGGTTCCATCACTTTCTGAATCAGCTGTCCTTCCCATATTAACTTATTTGCCATTTGTTGGTCATCCTTCCTGTCGTCCGCATTTCCTTCCCAATTGACATCTGGCAAATTCAGATCTCCCGCTACGATCAAATTTCTTTCCATGTCGTTTCTCACATAGCTGACTATCCTATCAAATAATTCCGAATCCGCGTCAGTGCTACCCTTTCCCGATCTGTACACTCTAGTTTTGTTGACAGCGTTAAAAGTTAAAAGCGCCACAAAATATCTAGTTCGTATGTACAATATTAGCTACTAATGGACAATTCTTGTCCATAGGAGAACATTATAAATGTACCGTTTGGAGAGGGACAGTAATTTGCCTCTGAATAAGAAGATGAACTGTGAAAACCAAGTCGTCGCCATAGGCCAAATTGCTTACTGCATTGTCAACCAACAGAAATCCTCCCAGTTATTTTATACCTATCAATAATGATCCATGTATATTATGAACAATAAAGATGAATGACTTCAGCCTTGTCTAACCCCTGTAACTACTCTGAACTAAGAACTCATTTTATCATCCATTTTCACTGCGGCCTGAGTGTCAACATGAACACCTTTGATTGTCACTATTAACCTACTGTACCTCTAATCCCATAATTTCTCAGTACGGCTAACACCTTTTCCCTCGGTATTCTGCCATACGCCTTCTCTAGATCCACGAAACATAAACATAACGACCATTACTATCGTAGCACTTTTTCGGTTACTTGACGCATACTGAAAGTCTGGTCCTGACAGCCCTTCGACGCTCTGAAACTACGCTGGTTTTCATTCAACTCACTCGCTACGATTAACCGCACCTTGCTTTCCAGAATTCTTTTGAAAACCTTTCCTGGTATTCTGATCAATGAAATACCTCTGTAGTTTTCTAATTTCTTTTTCCTTGCTTATTGATATGTACAATTATACCGCTTTCCTCCAAAGAGGAAGTACCTTACATTTCTTGCTTATCCTACTATTTTTTAAAGACATTCCATCCTTGCCTTTCCACTATAGTTCACAATTTCAGATCTAATTTCATCTGCCTTATGGCAGTGTATTTTGTTTACAATCCTCTCCACTTCATTGGATGTAATAACACCACCATAGTTGAAATTTAGTTTTAAAAAACCACAGCCTGTTTCCAGTCATTTGACCGGGTCAGGAATGAAATAAATGAACGGAGCCCCCATCTAGAGGCGAGGATAGGAATTGTGCCGGCTGCCGAAGCCTGTCGCACTCCTCTGGGGCAATGATTAATGAATGACAGATGAAATGAAATGATATTGGAGAGTGTTGCCGGAATGGATTATGACAGGGAAAACCGGAGTATCCGGAGAGAAACCTGCCCCACCTCCGCTTTGTCCATCACAAATCTCACATGGAGTGACTGGGATTTGAACCACGGAACCCAGCGGTGAGAGGCCGGCGCGCTGCCGCCTGAGCCACGGAGGCTCTTTGAAATTTAGTTTAAATTAATTTAATTAGTGAAGAAATGAAATGGCGTATGGCTTTTAGTGCCGGGAGTTTCCGAGGACAAGTTCGGCTCGCCAGGTGCAGGTCTTTTTTTCGACGCCCGTAATTGAATTAGTTTAAGTTTAATTTAAACATAGTATATTATAATCTGCTCCCCACGATCTCCATCGTCTGCGACTTCAACAGAAAGATTTAATTTTGCTTAAAAATACTTTCAAATTGTTTCTCCCATCTGTTCAGTGATGCCCTGCATTTACAAGGAGTTCATCTTTGTTACAGTCCAGAAAGTTTACCTTGCCACGTGACGAAGTCTTTCAAGTTATTACCGAAATCTTCTCATAGTTTCTTCTTGTACTCTACAATTATTTGTTTCGCTCTGTTTCTTTCATCTAGGTACTATTACCTATCTACGCCAGTTCTTGTTTGGAGCCATTTTATATGCCTTTTCTTACATTCATACTTTGCCCTGACTTCTTTATTCCACCAAAATGTTTGCTTTTCCCCGTCTTTGCACACAGATTTTCCTAGGCATTCCTTTGCCATTTCTACTTAGCAACCCTGTAGGCCACCTATTATATTTCTATACCTGAACCTTCTGACACTATTTTTTTTAAACTTTTCACCGATGATATCCGTGTATTTACGTCTCATTTCCTCATCCTGGAAATTATCTACCCCTCTCCGTCTACGGACACTCTAGAGATTACACTTTCTCTATCCTAGGATCAGTGATACTTAGTTCACAGCAGACCAGATGGTGGTGTGTATCATCGAAAAACCCTTGGAGTATCCGTACATTCCTAACATATTTCATGAGTTTGAAGTCAGTTATGATATAGGCTAGTCTTTTATGGACCTGGCCCCTACCATCCCACGTGAAGCGATGAATAGCCGTGTGTATGAAGAATTAAATACCGAGTTCGATAGCTGCTGTTGCTTAAGTGCGGCCAGTATTCAGTATTCGGCAGATAGTGGGTTCGAACCCCCACTGACGGCAGCCCTGAAGAAGGTTATCCATGGTTTCCCATTTTCACACCAGGCAAATGCTTGAGCTGTACCTTAATTAAGGCCACGGCTTCTTCCTCTCCACTCCTAGCCCTTTCTTGACCCATCGTCACGTAAGACCCATCTGTGTCAATGCGACGTGAAGCAACTTGTAAACAAACGAAGAAGAAAATCGCAACTGGTTATACCACACTAGCACAGAAGTCCAGTAAACGCTTCCCGTTTCTTTTAGCTTCCATAGCTTCCCCATATTTACACATTACCTTCTCATATCCTGCATTTTCTGTCTCCAATTCTTGCATTGAAATTGCCATTAATACTATCCTATGCTTGCTGTTGACCCTGACTACAACATCACTCAGTGTTTCATAAAACTTATCCACTGCCTACTATAGACCTCGTGCGAATGGCGAAATTTTACCTGCTGGCGCTCCTAGCGGCAACTCGCTCAGAACATTCATGTGACGACTGTGTGTAGTGGCTTGTGCGGGAGAATCAAGTGTGACAGTGAAGGAAGCCATTTAAAGCTGAACTGTCGTCGTCCATAGAGATTTGTGTGGACTTTAGAATATTCGTTGGGATAAGTCATATTTCAGTAATCACATATTCCAGGTGAAAGAACGATTGGGAGAAGAAATTAGCATTAATCAAACGCCTTATGCAGTTAAACTTACAGTAATAGTTACCTTTCTTTTTGCACCATAAGTCATATGTATATACAGACTATTAATTTCAAACATAACTTTAATATACAGTACACATTTTCCGTGTCCATTGCCGTTGTAAATTATTTTTTTCATTAATTAATGCTAGTCTTGTTTTAACATTTAACAGATCGATTGCAAGCCTTGCATTTATATTAATACAGAAAGATTCTTCGAAGATTTCCTTTCTGCAACAATGGGAAAAACCGAAAAATGTTGCCGCAGAATATTTAGGAGAAATGTTCAAGGACAGATTAAGTAAGCGGCTAGTTTGTAGCGTACTGGAAAGTGAGGGATTTGAATCATTCAGCAAAACTGAACTATATGATAAAATTAAATTTATAGGCTGCTTTTACAAGAATTTTGAAGGCCGAGTGTGAAGGTGAATCCTTAATTATCTCCAATTCGACTGTTGAAGCTACCGTGGATGATGCTGTAGAACAGAGCGAAACAAGACTTTTACTTCAGTGTCTACAGCAATTAGACCTTCAAAACGTTAATAAACTGTTTAGATGCTATGGAATAAATTACTTGTCAAGTGGCAAGATATCAATAGTGCCAAACAATTATTATGAATGCACGTTGCAAAGTGACGTCCTGAATTTTTATTATGACAACGTAAAAGTCACAAAATCGTAGACGTATGCTATTGCGATTGCGACTAGGGCTCAGTCTAAAAATCCTGCGTGGTTCGATCAAAGAAAATTACACATATCTGCCAGCCAGAGTGTTCACAAGATCATGACACTGCAGAGTGGAGATTTTAATAAACTGGCAACTCAGCTTCTTCTTTCTGAGGACATAAACAGTCCTGCAGTGAGATATGGCAGAGATAATGAGCAGAAGGCACTTCAGGAGTTCTGTTTATCGTCCCAATGTTGCGTGTCACAGCTGGGTTTGTTAATAAACGAAGAGCAACCCTAGTAGCCTGGATGGGATAGTGCTAGGTCAGGACTGATCCTTTCTTTTGGAGATTAAGTTCCCTTACTCGTGTTGGGAAAAGCCCGTGATTGATGAGAACATGTGTAACGTTCCAAATTTGTATACTGACATTGATGGCGATATCAAGTTAAGGAAACTCACGTATATTACACCCAGGTACAGGCATCATTGTATATTTTGAACCTCAACTCCAGTGACTTTTTGTATATTCTCCAAAGAAAAGTGTGAAAGTGGGTGTCTCCAGAAAAGAAGAATTCCTTTCAAATATTATTCTCACGGCACGGAGGTTTTATTTCGAACATTACCTTCCACTAATTTTCAAGCGTTATGCATAGTGTTACATTGTTACCATACTCAAGCATAGATTTTACCACTATTCAGACATTTCAAACATGATATAATTTCTACTTGAGTTAGAAGTAAAAAAAAAAAAAAATAGTGAACTAAATCGATGTAATCATGTGCAATTCAATAATTATATAATCATGTTTAAGTTTAGGCCTTTACCTAAAATATACTAGTCGTCTGTTTAACTGATCGGAGGACTGAAGTTCACTAAGACACCTACGAGACGAACAATTTTGTCTAAAAGAGTTAGGTACCAAATGTGTGCTTATTGTTTGGGAATACGAAGAATTTCGTTCCAGGAGGACAATTTGTATAGGAATAGTTACATCCAACCACAGACCAATTTGTTCTACTCTTTGTAGAACTTTCTTCCATCTCGAATTTGATTTCATATCTTAACAAACGCAGCCTGATAATCGCGTTGCTTCACTTCACTGACGAGAGCAAGTCACATGAACTATTCGAGCAACTTGTCGCCAGAGCGCAGCAACATCCATGCGCACGAGGTCTATAGTAAACACACCGAGGCAATTCTCGTCCTAATTACTAAAACCCCTGAACCTATTTATATCATTCGCTCAGTTACATGTACAACAGAAACTATTATTTATTTATATATTGACTTTAGCAGTGGCGAAGTTAGGGCTCGTGGCCCTCTCTTACACTTAACCACATAATTGATTTACAGATAATACATATACTGTATAAAAGAAATGTACTATTCTATCATAATATCAAAGATAAACTAAAAATTACAGATTTGGACAACATATAATGAAGAAAGAAAGCAGAGTTCAACAAATAAAATAGAATAAAATTCGGAGCGTATAGGTAATGAGAAAGAGACAAAGTCATAATGAAAAGGTAAGATCCAAACTGAAAAAATAAGCAATACATAACGAGAACACAATAAGTAATAAAGTAAATGGAAATATAAGTATGGCAATAAAAGTGATCTATGTACATGAGTAAGAAGCTAAATATTATGTACATTACACTATAATAATAATAATAATAATAATAATAATAATAATAATAATAATAATAATAATAATAATAATAATAATAATAATAATAATAATCACAACCTATCATACGTCATCTTACACACGAAACTATGTTGCGAGCTATCGTTTATCCAATGGCCAATTCCACCCCACACACTGCCCCTCGCCTTGTTAACTCCTGTTAAGAACACCTTGTGATCTCTGAGTTCTCCTTTTGATCTCCGCTTACCCGAACCTCATTAACTCCTAACATATCCAAACGCATCCTATTTGCTGAGAGCCAACCAGTTCCACATTTTTATTCCGTAAGCTCCATTAATATCGATAGCACCCCATCAAATTACGTTTTGTTTGCCAAGTTGTTTCCAAGGAGTCCTAGCCTGTCAAATACACTGACTGACAGAGGAAATGCAACACCAAGGAGGAGTGGTTCGAAAGGGATGAAAGTTGGGGAAAAACAGAGTCGGCACGGACGAATAATTGATGTTTATTTCAAACCGATATGCAGGTTACACAATGCGCACGGCATCGACTCAGTAGGATGTAGGACCACCGCGAGCGGCGATGCACGCAGAAACACGTCGAGGTACAGAGTCAATAAGAGTGCGGATGGTGTCCTGAGGGATGGTTCTCCATTCTCTGTCAACCATTTGCCACAGTTGGTCGTCCGTACGAGGCTGGGGCAGAGTTTGCAAACGGCTTCCAATGAGATCCCACACGTGTTCGATTGGTGAGAGATCCGGAGAGTACGCTGGCCACGGAAGCATCTGTACACCTCGTAGAGCCTGTTGGGAGATGCGAGCAGTGTGTGGGCGGGCATTATCCTGCTGAAACAGAGCATTGGGCAGCCCCTGAAGGTACGGGAGTGCCACCGGCCGCAGCACATGCTGCACGTAGCGGTGGGCATTTAACGTGCCTTGAATACGCACTAGAGGTGACGTGGAATCATACGCAACAGCGCCCCAAACCATGATGCCGCGTTGTGTAGCGGTAGGGCGCTCCACAGTTACTGCCGGATTTGACCTTTCTCCACGCCGACGCCACACTCGTCTGCGGTGACTATCACTGACAGAACAGAAGCGTGACTCATCGGAGAACACGACGTTCCGCCATTCCCTCATCCAAGTCGCTCTAGCCCGGCACCATGCCAGGCGTGCACGTCTATGCTGTGGAGTCAATGGTAGTCTTCTGAGCGGACGCCGGGAGTGCAGGCCTCCTTCAACCAATCGACGGGAAATTGTTCTGGTCGATATTGGAACAGCCAGGGTATCTTGCACATGCTGAAGAATGGCGGTTGACGTGGCGTGCGGGGCTGCCACCGCTTGGCGGCGGATGCGCCGATCCTCGCGTGCTGACGTCACTCGGGCTGCGCCTGGACCCCTCGCACGTGCCACATGTCCCTGCGCCAACCATCTTCGCCACAGGCGCTGCACCGTGGACACATCCCTATGGGTATCGGCTGCGATTTGACGAAGCGACCAACCTGCCCTTCTCAGCCCGATCACCATACCCCTCGTAAAGTCGTCTGTCTGCTGGAAATGCCTCCGTTGACGGCGGCCTGGCATTCTTAGCTATACACGTGTCCTGTGGCACACGGCAACACGTTCTACAATGACTGTCGGCTGAGAAATCACGGTACGAAGTGGGCCATTCGCCAACGCCGTGTCCCATTTATCGTTCGCTACGTGCGCAGCACAGCGGCGCATTTCACATCATGAGCATACCTCAGTGACGTCAGTCTACCCTGCAATTGGCATAAAGTTCTGACCACTCCTTCTTGGTGTTGCATTTGCTCTGTCAGTCAGTGTAGAAGTACGGCTCCGTTGCTCCCATAGGTCCGAGGCCTACCTAAAACATTCTGAGCGTAGAAGTAGGGTGCTAGCCTTACTAATAAACAGTCCAAGTGAGTTTTCTACTTTAACCGTTTATGGATCACCGTTGGATTGAGTAATCCTAGCCTCCTGAGCACAAAAAGGGCCGCTAATGAGAATATGTCGAAGATAATCTCTCATAATCCATACTAACTGATACCTCACTCTCAGGACCACTTAATAGGCTACTCAGTCGCTGTCCATGGTTCACGTGGTAGGACGTAGCTACAGTAACTCACACCATGAATAATACAATATAATACAAAACTGCACTGCATATTTATATAGTACCCATACTATTATAGAAACTTAATAAGACAGTTATGGTGGGAAGGGCAGCATGCTTTGCTCGTTAATTCATAGTTTATTATATTAATTAAAATTTGAATAGCGTGGGAATGCCTTTATGACAGTATACTGGCCTTTGGTGATAGGCACGCCAATGACGCAATGAAATTCGCTGCCTTGAGTTAACAGATTGATAAAATAAAGACTTCTCAAATATTTGCAGTCCAGAGTTTCGTCATTGCCAGCAATATTCTGTTTAAATTTTGAAGTCTTGTGAAAATTGTGTGCAGTTAATTTAATGTTCCTCGATCGTTTGTCTGGATGTTCATACTAATATTTTTAAGCTGCGTTTCTTAATGTAATTTCCTATTTTGGCTTTCAGAATCTTTGAGAAGATGGTTGTGTATTGTGACACGTTCATAAACCTCATCCCCCTGTCGTTTGTGTTGGGCTTCTATGTGGCGTACGTCGCTGCCCGGTGGTGGCAGCAGTATATGGCTATTCCCTGGCCAGACAAGTAGGCGTCAGCATGTGGTGTGCAGTGAAGTGTGTAGCGTGCTGTGCAGTGTGATGGTGTGAAACAATGACACTCAAGCATGGCAGATGTAATCCGTTAGAGGGAGAAATGAGCTTCTCTTTTCCCACCAATTTGCTTTGATTGTATTTGTGTTACCCGATTTAGCAGTTCCAACATAAATTGTTTGAGCAACAACCCTTTACTCCATTTTTAAGAACTTTGCACATTACTATGCAGAGACCACATCAAGTTGAACTTTTGCTGAACTGTTCTTCAAATAAACCTCTAAGTTTAGATTAGAATACCAGATTTTTCTATGAGCATGAAGAACACAGGACCACTTCATCACTGGATAAACCAAATTAATACACATAGACCTGAAGTCGATGTAACGCAATCATATGATGATCAGGTAAGTCTACTATAGTCGGATTTCGATCTGAGTGTTGAATCGAAATTTAGTATTGTCGGTTCATTAATTTTCATATTGCAAATTACGAAGTTGTAGTATTTGGTGCATTTATTTATGGGATTGGAGAGCTGGACGTGTCATCAGTCACTTACTTTCCAGCGACACAAAATACTACTCGTATGAGTAAAACCGTTTCTTAATTTAAAGTAATTTTGTACTATGTGAGTTTGAAAACAAATGAAGTGGAGTACTTTCTGTTAAGTATAATTTCTACATATATTAAATTAGGTAGGATGGCGGTGGACACTTGAGGATTAAACACAAATATGCGGCTTTAAGTCTTTGGAGTATGGAGAGGCCTTTGCCTTTTGTAATCCACATTGTATCAGTGTAAATTATTTTAAAATCGCCTGCTTTCCGTGATGTCATCTTCTGTGTAATTTTACAAAAGCAAATAAGAAAAATATATTTCATGTTCGACACACTTGTATGCTTTCCGGGAGAAATATTTCGAGCTTCGTATTCCAAGGCCTCTTTAACAAACTCAGGAGGTGAATTTTCACAAGTGAAATCCTATTTCTAATCCAATGGGCTTATAAGATTCAAACAGGAGATAAATATTTAATTGCTGAACAATATACGAAATACACTCATGTCCATAAAAAAAGAACACATTGAAAGACTAGAGATAGGAAGTTCATATTCACAGGACATGTTCACTAGTATGTTCTGCAGAAACGATCAGCAGTTAAGTCATCTAGGTTCAGTATGTGTCCTGTTGCCTAGTAGGCACTGGGTCTCCATAGGCACTGATAACTTGTTCCATGCGTGATGGCATCGACGCGTATAAGGAGCGAATGGCATCCTGGGGTATAGCCATCCGCGCTGCATTCACCTGGTTCCACAGTTCTTTTTTGATGGTTGACATTGGGTCACAGCGCCGCACCCGACGTTTCACCATATCCCACACATTTTCGATTGGCGACAAGTTTGGTGATCGGGCGGGCCAAGGCAACAGTCTGACATCCTGTGACAACAAGAAGGCACGTGATCGTGCAGCAACATGTGATCGCGCATTATCCTGCTGAAATATGGCGTCTGGGGTGTCGTACAAAAAGGGTATGGCTACGGGTCGCAAGATGTCATTCATGTAGGTCAAATTGAGCACAGTGCCCTGGACACGCACCAACTGTGATTTGTGGTTGTACCCAATGGCACCCCAACCATAAGGCCTTGAGTTGGCGCTGTATGTCTTGTGCGAATTCAGTCAATGTGATGCCTCTCCCCCTGTCCGCGGCGAACCAAAATGCGGCCAACGTTTTCAAACAAACAGTACCTGGATTCGTCCGAAAACACTATCTGCTGCCATTCTTGTCCCCAGTGACGTCGTTCCATACGCCATTGCAGTCTAGCATATTTATGCATATTAGTCAAAGGTAGGTGGAGAAGTGGACGACGCGCCGGTAACCCAGACCGTAATAAACGGCGACGTACTGTCACTCCTGATAGTGTACGATGCGTTACACTGTTCCACTGTTGCGCCAGAGCCGAGGAGGACGCAGATCTGTCCCTCAATGCCATTCGGATGAGGTGTCGATCTTCTCGGGGGGGGGGGGGTCTGGGTGGTGCGACCAGACCCATATCGTCGTGTTCTACGGCCTTCTGTGAACCATTCTGTACAGACCCGTTGCACAGCCGAAACACTTCGTCCCACACGAGCAGCAATTTCCCGGATGGATGCATCACGTTCTCTCATGCCAATAATGCACCCTCTTTCAAATTCACTCATTTGACGATACGGTTCTCGCATACGTCTGTGCGGCATTCTGCACGTCTGCTCAAGTCACACTGATCCATTACCTTCGGTTTATAGTGACAACGAGAGCCGCAGGCACATTTTACCAGTCGGTGTTGGTGCGCCGAGAAATCGAACCTGAGGGCCGACATGGTTCAAATGCTAAACATTTCTTCAAAACATACTAATGCACATGTCCTGTGAATATGAACTTCCTCTCTCTTGTCTTTCAGGGTGTTCTGGTTTTTAAGAGCATGAGTGTACAAACTACTACGAAGCTCTGTGCGAGTTAAACAGAAACAGTTACGCTTAACACATCACTACTGTAACTACATAAACTGAGGAGTGTTGCTGCGAAGTGCATTATGTCCACTGGACGAAATTTATAGGACACACAAAAAACTGTTTACAGACAAACCAGGCAAGTAGTCACGAAGCGGTGAAACGTGTAGTCGTTCTGCATTATGCATGCACTAGAAACCTTTGAAAATTAATTTATATCAGTAATCGAATTAAAAGCCGACCCCGCGGTGTAGTAGGGGTAGCGTATGTGCTTCTAACCCAGAGGCCCCGGGTTCGATTCCCGGCCAGGCCAGGGACTTTTACCTGAGCGTATGTGATTACAATTGAGGAGCTGTCTGATGGCGAGATGGCGGCCCCGGTCTAGAAATCCAAGAATAACAGCCAGGAGGATTGATCGTGCTGACCACACGGCACCTCATAATTGGCAGGCCTTCGGGCTGAGCAGCGGTCGCTTGGTAGGCTATTGCCTCTCGGGGCTGTTCCACCATGGTGTTTCGTTTATTTTGGTTGGTTTTAATCAGTAAAAAGCACCTCGGACGTAATACGATACGATCCACACACTATAGTAATGGGACTTTTCACAATTAAGTTACTTTGAATTACTTGAATTATGGAAATTTTTTGAAACTATTGCTTTTGCAAGAAATATAGATAAATGCGTGTGTAAAATGAGAGTTTGTCGTGTTTGGTAATGCCCGCTACACTGAGATCCTGTTTCATTATCATACCATAACAGAGCTCACTTTGTCCATTTTTGCTGTAAACGAATGGCGCCTACTTTGTAGAATATCCAACATAACAATACAACGAACTTCCTCTGTATCCAACGTAACAAAATATGTCCGTGTAAACAACATAGTTTGCTCCGGCAATTTTGATGGACAAAATACGATTTGAAATGACAGTCACTTAGAAAACTTATTGGCAATTGGAAAATATATTCTTTGTCGCAGTTTGCTTTCGCAACATGAAAGAGCACATGGAAAACTACACCAAACTGTATCAAACTCAGTTTTGTCCATGGGTGAATCTATGACGGTTTGAGACGATACTGCTGAATTTATTGTATGTGCCAAAAGTCATGGGATAGTAGCCTGTAACATATTAAGTGGCGCCAGTACTTGTGACAGCTGTACTGCTTCACTCGATGGGTGTTAGTTTGTCAGTCAGGTTGAGCCAGTTATTGGTTGGAGTTTGAACTGGGTCCAAGTAAAATATGATATCCTATTTTCGAAGTTGTGTGCATTTCGAGCATTTCTCTATCCGTGGTGTCATTCGTGAACCAAGAAACTAGGACTTCATCGCAGGTGTTAACATCCACAGTAGACAGCACTATGGCTGATCAATAGCTTCCGACAATAATTGTCCAAATTAACGAGCAAGCTACACGAAATCACACCCTCATTCAGCACAGGTCAATGCAGCATTCACTCTTCCATACAGTTTCTATTAACACCCTAAACGGACACAGCGCCTGACCTTGGCTTGTGATCTCTAAGCGGATCGTGTGCGACTGGCAGCATGAGGTGTGATCCAAGGGGTCAAAGCTGGTTCATTTCAAAACTTAGGATTTCTAGACGCTAATGAAATCTTCAAGATTGTAACAATTATAAATCCTTGGTTTAGGCTCATAGACTGGTTTGAGAGAGATGTAGACCGTGTTGGGAAATGGACCCCAGTCATCAACAAGGCATCATGCTAGCTGACGATGGTGTAGTTTATGGTAATTAGACATGGGCTGAGTCTATTGTTTCTTCTAAGCAGTTCACTGACCGGTGATCACAACTTTACACTCCTTCAGAACTATTTGAAGTCCTCCACTAACTTCATATACCATCACAACAACAGTCTGCTTTAGTAGAAAATCGCCCCCCTCATCGGACGCAAGTTGCCTAGCATTGCTTCGATCAATTAACCTGTAGTGTGGCCACCACCTTCACCTGACACGAACCTAATGGAATGTTTGTGAGGCATAGCGGAGTGGTCCAGAATTTACACGTACAACAGCTAGGGAGCCATGAGCCACCTTCCATACAACATGGCTTGTATATGAACAAGGCATTTCCGCTCACTTCATGTACTGTAGTTGCAGGTCGCCTGAGCAGAGGGTACCCTACACGACACTAGGTACCTACCCTATGATTCTTAGCACTTGGATGTGGTTCTTCTCTTTGTTTCTATTTACTTATGTGATTAATGTGAACACTGAAATAAAAAACGCATTTCACGTAAATCAAGTATTACCGAAACGAGGTTGGTTTAAATAATTATACGCTTAGATATAAATTATTTGAATTTCAACTATGTTTACTTACCAGGAATATGCATAAGTCTTTTCCGGTTTCACTAAGGGATGGCGCCAGCGAACAGTACACAGCGTATGAATTTGGCACATACGTCTGTTTGTTCGTCTGTCATCAACCTACCAACACACACAAATTGAGTCCGCATCGTTCAGTGATCATGTCGACGTTTGTGCCTGAAATAGAACACTTGCGCCACGCATTGCTTTTCTTACTTAATCAAAAGAAAAGTCATCATTTGCTGGTAGAAACGTATGGTGAACACGCTCAACATGTGAGACATGGTTTCGACAATTTCAATGTGAAAGACAGTGCGCGCTCTGGACACAAACTCAACAGCAATTTTCACAAACAGTAAATGTGTCACCAGAAACAATCAGCAAACGTTTACGAGCAATGAGGAAGATCAATAAACTCGATAAACTGGTCCCACACGATTTGAATGAACGGCAAATGTTAAATCGCAAAGTCACTTGTGAAATGCTGCTGCAACGCCACGAAAGAAAATCATTTCTGTACCGAATTGTGACGGGTGACGAAAAATGGATTTATTTTGAAAACCCGCAGCGGAGAAGATCGTGGCTGTCGCCTGACGAAGCCGGTCCTTCAACACCAAGGCCAGATCGCTTCGGCAAGAAGACCATGCTTTGTGTCTGGTGGGACCAGAGCGGTATGGTGTATTATGAACCCTTGAACCCTGGCGAAACCGTTAATGCACAACACTATCGCCAATAAATGATTAATTTAAGTCACGCATTGATCGAAGGACGACCGGAATGGGCAAGAAGACATGGCAGAGTGATTTTGTTACACGACAATGCGCCGTCTCACACAACAAAACCAGTGAAAGACACCTTAAAATCGTTTGAATGGGGCAGCCTTCCGCACCCGCCGTACTCACCCGACCTGGCGCCATCTGACTATCACCTCTTAGCATCAATGGGGCACGCGCTCGCAGAGCAGTACTTCAGCAATTTCGAGGAAGTTGGAAAATGGCTCGACGAATGGTTTTCCGCAAAAGACAACCATTTTTTTGGCACGGTATGCATAACTTACCTGAAAGATGGGCGAAGTGTATAAAAGCCGATGGCCAATATTTTGAATAATCAAAAACTGAATTTCCCTTGAAAATTACACAAAATTACCACAAAACCCGGCAAAAACTTAAGCATACACCTGGCAATTTGTTACATAGCCTATCAGATGTATTCTCGAATTCAAAGTATTTACAAAACCACTAAGGAATATACGGTGCCCGGGAGTCAGCTAAGCATATACAATGTATTTCAAAAATTAAAAGAAGTTGTCCCCTGCATCCTCTCAGCTCCTCCTTATTACTGTTCGCCACAACCATTTTTTTCTACATTATGTTGTATAATTTTCTGAAAGTATACAAACTAGATTAATTGAAAAAGTAAAATATAATGTAAGCTAGGGAAATTGCCCTAGAATCAAATCTAACAGGTCATATACCAGTCGTTAAACCTTCATTCGAGAAATATTCTTCCCAATTTGCAAACCGTTATCCGTATCCGAAGAGGAGGTATCAACTTGAACGTGTTGGTATGGCCTAAGTGCATCTCTACAAAACGTGAGATAAACAAAATATCAGGGACATCTGGGACATCAATATAAATGTCTCATAATGTTTTCAAAGTTTAAAATTAAATATGGCAATTGTCATGGCATTGGTTCGTAGTGTCGGTTATAATCATGGTTCATGGTGTGGGTTACTGTAGTCACGTCCGATTTCGTGAACAATGGGCAACGGCTGAGTGGCCTATTAAATGGTCCTGAGAGCCGGGATACCAGTTGTTATGGAATGGGAGTGGGCATCTTGGATATAGTTTGAGTCACGGCCCTCCTTGTGCTCAGGCGGCTAGGGCTATACAATCCACCGGTGATCCCTA
The DNA here is from genome assembly GCF_040414725.1 of Anabrus simplex. Taxonomy (NCBI): domain Eukaryota; kingdom Metazoa; phylum Arthropoda; class Insecta; order Orthoptera; family Tettigoniidae; genus Anabrus; species Anabrus simplex. Next base: position 169,122,594 of record NC_090266.1, on the reverse strand, counting down.
ACCCGTTAGAGGAGAGGTCCTCACTGGGACTGTATGTAAGTAAGGGTAGCATCCTGCTTCACAGAAATTTCACCGAGCACGCTCAGAATGTTTAAAGCAAACTTCGGACGTATGGGAGTAAAGGAGTCCCCGCCCATTTGACAGGCGAAAGACTCCTTGAAAACAACTTGGTAAACAAAATGGAATTCGATGGGGAGCTATCAGTATTAATGGGGCTTATGGAGTATGGAAGTAGAACTGGTAGTGTAAACAAAAATGATTCATCCGGATGTTTTAGCAGTTAATGATATTCGGGTAAGGGGATAAACGAGGAAGAGGTACGAGATTATAAAGTGTACTTGACTGGCATCAAAAGCGGAATGGCAGGGTGTGGGATAGGACTGTTCATCAGTAATACTATACCACGCAACATAGTTTCTGTTAAAAATAAGCGAATGATGTGGGTAGATTTGGCAGTTGGAGGAATTAGGACGAGAATTGTCTCAGTATATTTACCATGTGAGGGTGCAGATGAGGATAAATTTGACAAGTCTTATGAAGCATTGAGTGGCATCAATGCGAGAGTTGGAAATAGAACCGAAGGATACGAAAGGATGATTTTTAAATGGTGGGAAGATGTGGAAGCTACTAGGAATGAGAAGCGTTTACTGGACATCTGTGCTAGTATGTGTTTCGCAGTTAGGAGTACATTCTTGAAGCATAAGGCTATTCACCGCTGCACATGCGAGGGTCGGGGCACCAGAGCCATACAAAGTAATAGACTATATCTTAACCGACTACGAAATCAGGAAATCTGTTAGGAATGTGCGGGTTTTCCGGGGATTTTTCGATGATACGGATCACTATCTGATCTAATGAACTAAATATATTTAGGCCTAGAATAGAGAAAGTGAAATAGGTCTGCAAACGAATAAGGGTAGAAAATCTCCTGGATGAGGAAATTAGACTGAACTACAATCATATGATCAGTGAAAAGTTCCAAACAATGAACAGTAAGCAGGTTCAGGAGGTACTGAAAGAGAATGGGTGGCGTTTACTGGACTTCTGTGCTAGTATGGTTTCGCAGTTAGGAGTACATTCTTGAAGCATAAGGCTATTAGAGTTAGGAATACATTCTTGAAGCATAAGGCTATTCACCGCTGCACACGGGAGGGTAGGGGCACCAGATCCATAATAGACTACATCTTAACCGCCTATGAATTCAGGAAATCTGTTAGGAATGTGCAGGTTTTCCGGGGATTTTTCGATGATACGGACCGCAATATGATCTAGTGAACTAAGTATCTTCAGGCCTAAGATAGAATAAGGGTAGAAAATCTCCAGGACGAAGAAATTAGAAAACAGCAATGGAATGGCTAGGAACAGCTGTGTGTCAAGATGGGAAAAATCGAAAATCTTGGGGGAATGATGAAGTCAGAGCAGCTTGTAAACGTAAAAAGAAGGCGTATCAGAAATGGCTCCAAACAAAGGACTGATACAGACGGGGAATTGTACGTAGAGGAAAGAAAAAAGCGAAACAAATAGTTGTTTAATCAAAGTAGAAGTCGTGGGAAGGTTTGTGTAATAACCTGGACAGGCTAGGTCAAACAGCAGGGAAGCCTTTCTGGAAAATAAGAAAGAATCTTAGGAAGGGAGGGGGAAAAGGAAATTAATAGCTTTCTGGGTAAATCAGGCGAACTAGCAATAGATCCCAGGGAATCACTGGGCACGTGGAAAGAATATTTTGAAAATTTTCTCAACGTAAAAGGAAATCTTCCTGGTACTGTTGCGAACAACCAAGCTCATGGGAAGGAAGACAATGATGTTGGTGAAATTAATCTTGAGGAAATGGAAAGGATGGTAAATAAACTCCATTGTCATAAAGCAGCAGGGACAGATGACATTAGAATTGAAATTGTGAAGTATATTGGGATGGCAGGGATGAAATGGCTTCACAGGTTAATAAGATTAGCATAGATTCGTAGTAAGTTACCTTCTGATTGGACAAAATCAGTAATTGAACCTATCTACAAGCAAGGGAAGGAAGGAGGCATCTCATTGATCAGTATACCAGGGAAGGTGTTCACTGGGATTTTAGAAGGGAGGGTGCTATCAGTGGTTGAGAATAAGTTGGATGAAAACCAGTGTGGTTTCAGACTACAGAAGGGCTGTCAGGATCAAATTTTCAGTATAGGCCAGGTAAATGAAATATAACCTACTCAGAGAGGAATATACAATTATGTTTGTTTCGTAGATTTAGAGAGGGCATATGACAGAGTAGCGAGGGAAAATATGTTCGCAGTACTGGGAGACTGTGGAATTGAGGGTAGATTATTAAAATCAATGGAAGGCATTTATGCTGACGATTGGGCTGCAGTGGGAATTGATATTAGAATGAGTTCTTGGTACAAGGTACTTACATGGGTTAGGCAAGGTTGTACTCTTTCATCTTTATTGTTCATAGTTGATATGGATAATCTGCTGAGAGGTATTAATTATCAGGGAGGGATTCAGTTAAGTGAAGTTGTAGTAATTAGCATTTGCTGACGACTTAGTCTTATTGGCAGATTGTACCGAAAGCCTGCAGTCTAATATCTTGAAACTTGAAAATAGGTACAATGAGTATGGTATGGAAATTATCCATTCCAAGACTAAACTGGTATCAGTAGGTAAGAAGTCTAAGAGAACTGAATGTCAGATTGGGGATACAAAGCTGGAACAGGTAGATAATTTCAAGTATTTAGGATGTACGTTCTCCCAGGATGGTAGTATAGTAAGTGAGATTGAACCAAGGTGCTGTAAAGCTAATGCAGTGAGCTCGCAATTGCGATTAACACTATTCTGTAAGAAGGAAGTCAGCTCCCAGACGAAACTATCTTTAACTCGGTCTGTTTTCAGACCAACTTTGCTTTACGGGAGTGAAAACTGGGTGGACTCCGGATATCTTGTTCATAAGTTCGAAGTAACAGATACGTAAGTAGCGAGAATAATAAAGCTGGTACAAACAGATGGGAACAGAGACAGGAGGGTTCTCGGAATGAGAAGATAAAAAATAAGTTAGGAATGAACTCGACGGATGAAGTTCTACGCATAGACTGGCTTCGATGGTGGGGTCATGTAAGGCGAATTGAGGAAGAAAGTTGCCTAGAAGAATAATGGACTCCGTTATGGAGGTTACTAAATGTAGAGGTAGACCAAGACGACGATGGTTAGACTCGCTTTCTAACGATTTATAAATGAGAGACATAGAACTAAACAAGGCCGCAGAAATAGTTACAAATACAGGATTGTAGCGGTGGTTAGTAAATTCACAGAGGCTTGCAGACTGAACGCTGAACGGCGTTACAGCCTAAAATGATTATGTATGTGTGTATGTATACAGGGTGAACAAAAAATGCCGCACTTGGAGGTCGGCATGCGATTCATCACCCCATTGCAAGACAAAAGTTTATGTAGCCAAATCGGATCAGGTGCTGTTGGAAAACAAGTCGAAAACGAGAAGCTGGCAACACTGTCACATCCTGCAGCGCATCGGAATGTAATAGAGGAATGTGCATCATCCCGCTCTATCGCACCCGCCGTCGCAGCTCACTGAGTAGACTGCTGGGTTATCAAACCCACAGGCACCACGGTGCTACGGCACGAATCTACGTGAGGTTGTTTTCTTTTCTTTTGTGTATGTGACGTCATGTCCCTAGTTCCCGTCGTGTAACAGCGTTTGTATGCATGATATCCTGTTGTCACATGACAATAGTCGAACACATGACAGTGTGATCCATTCAACTGAATGCATGAGTCGACTAACCACGCAGTGCACAACCAACCTGTCAAGTGCATGTAGAGCGGCTTCCTGATGGAGTACACAAACGGCGAATACGACGATATGCTTTTAGTGTTGGGTGCATCCGATAACCAAGTTTCTGCTGCTGCTCGTGAGTATGCAGCACGGTACCCTCAAAGGCACCATCCCGATTAGAATGTTTTTCGTCGCCTTGAGCAACGCCTGCGGGAAACCGGTAATCTTGGTCCACAAGTAGCGGACAGAGGTCGTCCAAGGACTAGACGTACTCCACAAACAGAGGACGACATTCTTGAAGCCGTTCACCAGTCACCTCGGCGAAGTACCCGTGATATTGCAAAGCAGTCCCAAGTATCTCAAACACTGGTTATTGACGTGTTGCACGACGATATACTGCATCCATATCATTACACGTTAACTCAACACCAGCGGCCAGAATACCACATTCAACGAGTACAGTTCTGTGAATGGCTTTTGCAACAAGTTGAAGATAACGAACATTTTATAAAGAATGTAATATGGAGTGACGAATGTAGCTTCACTCGGGAAGGTATTTTCAACCATCACAACAGCCATTATTGGTCTGACCACAACCCACATGCCACCCGTGAACGTGGCTTTCAGGCACGCTTTGGCATAAACCTGTGAGCTGGAATCGTGGGAGGAGGGCTTTTAGGCCCTTACCTATTGCCGGACAAGTTGAATGCGCCTCGCTATCGTACGTTTCCAGGCAATACTTTGCCTGACGCTTTAGAAAAAGTTCCACTTGGTGTTCGGCAACAGCCATGGTTTCAGCATGATGGTGCACCGCCACACTTTGGAATGACTGTGCGTAACTCATTAAATGAAGCGTGTCCAGGGAAATTGATTTATCGTGGAGGTCCAATGTTCTGGCTTCCACGTTCCCCGGACCTTGATCAACTATAGTTTTATTTGTGGGGACACTTAAAGGAACATGTTTATAGTACTCCACCCATGGATGTACAAGCCCTAATAGCTCGCGTGCATGCTTCATGGGCAATGGTGGATGTAGGTGTGTTGCGTAGGGTCCGACAAAGTATGCTCCAGCGACTGGCGAAGTGTTTGCAAATGCAAGTTGGTCGCTTTGAACATCTGCTGTGAAGTGAACGTTGCTCGTAAGTGTACGTACCGGCTCTGTGAAGATAAGACTGGACGTCACACGTATATTATGGAATTATTGTGCGTAGCATAATGGGCAATCCAGTGTAGTCTACCTACTGTACTGTATTGTGTTTCCTTGTACCGCATTGGATAGAGACGATGTTACTGTATCCACTGTTATGTTCTACGTCATCATCATCATCATCATCTGTTTACCCTCCAGGTTCGGCTTTTTCCCTCGGACTCAGCGAGGGATCCCACCTCTACCGCCGCAAGTGCAGTGTCCTGGAGCTTCAGACTCTTGGTCATGGGATACAACTGGGGAGAATGACCAGTACCTCGCCCAGGCGGCCTCACCTGCTATGCTGAACAGGGGCCTTGTGGAGGGATGGGAAGATCGGATGGTATAGGCAAGGAAGAGGGAAGGATGCGGCCGTGGCCTTAAGTTAGGTACCATCCCGGCATTCGCCTGGAGGAGAAGTGGGAAACCACGGAAAACCACTTCCAGGATGGCTGAGGTGGGAATCGAACCCACCTCTACTCAGTTGACCTCCCGAGGCTGAGTGGACCCCGTTCCAGTCCTCGTACCACTTTTCAAATTTCGTGGCAGAGCCGGGAATCGAACCCGGACCTCCGGGGGTGGCAGCTAATCACGCTAACCACTACACCACAGAGGCGGACTATGTTCTACGTATTGGCTTTATTTGTGCCATGGACGAAACAAGTGGTTGTTTACGCCTGTAAGAAATTCATGTTATGTTTGAATGTTTAAATAAAAGTAACTGTAACGGTAAGATAGAACATAGTTTATTGCATAGTGGAGGTGTACATTGGATACAATTTGATACATTAATTGAAAAAAATTGGCGCGAACGCGAACCGAACATCGGGGCGTCCGCACGACCAGCAAGTACGGCATTACTTCGTCTCACTGAGCTAATTGAGACAGCTCCGGCAAAGCGCCGAGTTCATATGACCCGTGCTTGGCCACGCTGCACGCCGTTACAGCATTGCCAGAGCCTCGTTTCTTAACTCACTTTTCTATTAAACCTATTGGTGGGACTAGGTTTTGCAAGATAAACTTTTGTAGTGAATTTCGACGAGGAACCGCATACCGACCTCCACGTGCGGCTTTTTATGTTCACCCTGTATAAGTATGTATGTAAATTGCCATATTTAATATTAAACTCTGCAAACATTGTTCGATGTTTGTATTGATATCCCACAGATCCCTGATATGTTGCGGAATTCCTTTATCTCGGGTTTCGCAGAGATGCACTTAGGCCCTGTACTCCTGATCATACTGATACATCCTCTTAAGGTACCGAAAATTGGCACGAATGTTCCTCTCATGAAGGGCCAACGACTGGTATGTAACTTGTCCGATTTGACTCAAGGTAATTTTCACTAGCTCACGCGGCTGCACATTTTGGAGTAGCTAGAAATATACCTATAAAACATCTGCTCAGGTTTGTACACGTATTAAATAACATGAAACGCTTCAGAGAAAAATTCCCTTAATATTATAACATATTTTCCAGAGCGCTAATTTACTAGGTTTCATATACAGATCTTCTTCTAGCTTCTCTAGCGGTAATGTTTTTAGGACGAGAAATCAAGAAATGTCCGCCTCTGTGGTGTAGTAGTTAGTGTCACCCCCGGAGGCTCGGGTTCGATTCCCGGCTCTGCCACGAAATTTGAAATGTGGTATGAGGGCTGGAACGGGGTCCACTCAGCCTCGGGAGGTCAACTGAGTAGAGGTGGGATCGATTCCCACCTCAGCCATCCTGGAAGTGGTTTTCCGTGGTTTCCCACTTATCCTCCAGGCAAATGCCGGGATGGTACCTAACTTAAGGCCACGGCCGCTTCCTTCCCTCTTTCTTGTCTATCCCTTCCAATCTTCCCATCCCTCGCCAAGGCCCCTGTTCAGTATAGCAGGTGAGGCCGCCTGGGCGAGGTACTGGTCATTCTCCCCAGTTGTATCCCCGACCCGATGTCTGAAGCTCCAGGACACTGCCCTTGAGGCGGTAGAGGTGGGATCCCTCGCTAAGTCCGAGGGAAAAGCCAACCCTGGACGATAAACAGATTAAGAAAGAAAGAAAGAAAGAAAGAAAGAAAGAAAGAAAGAAAAATTATGATTATGAACAGCCGGACACTTCAGAATTAAGAAGAGCAAGCTGTTTTTAGAATTCATTACTTTAATATTTACTTTTTTTGCTAGTTGCTTTACGTCGCACCGACACAGACAGGTCTTATGGCGACGATGGGACAGGGAAGGGCTAGGAGTGGGAAGTAAGCGGCCGCGGCCTTAATTAAGGTATAGCCCCAGCATTTGCCTGGTGTGAAAATGGGAAACCACGGAAAACCATTTTCAGGGCTGCCGACAGTGGGGTTCGAACCTACTATCTCCCGAATACTGGATACTGGCCGCAATTAAGCGACTGCAGCTATCGAGCTCGGTCACTACTTATTATACCTATGCAGGGTGTATCAGTGATGATGTTACGAAGTTTCAGTGATGATCGAGTAAGGCAAATGGGTCAATTTGAGATAAGGAACCGTAGTCCGGAAACGTGCGAGTCAAAAGTTATTAATAATCCAAGTTGTTTAATGTCCGTCCGTTCTTAACAGCCGTCGGGGTGTGGGAATTTCGCGTCCCACAGTAGTTCTTTAACGTGCCGCAAGCCAGCGAAATGAGTTTGTCACCTTGGGTGTTGTCGAATTGGTCCAATGGTTATAGAAATTTGGAGATCAACCAATCAGTGGGGTTGAACTGGTCCGACGGTTAGCACAGGGGATGGGGTTGAACTGGTCCGACGGGGTCAAACTGGTCCGACGGTTAGCACAAGGGATGGGGTCGAACTGGTCCGACGGTTAGCACAGGGGATGGGGTCGAACTGGTCCGACGCTAAAATATCAAACCCAAGGATCGAAGAAGCCTTATCGTAGTTCATATATTATACCAACTGTCCCAATAAAATGACACAGGACAATATAGTAAATATATGTAGCGGCCTTTCGACCTTCTCAAATAACGTGTAAGTTACATGTAGTGGACTTTAGGTTAGGTTAGGTTAGGTTAGGTTAGGTTGGGATAGCCACTTTTGAACCGATTGTGTCTTGTCACATTTTGCAGATTTAAATTCCTCAAGAACTACTCACTTAACATGGAAAACATTTTACACTTCTATTGGTAATACACTGCACTGAGACTGTCTGAGAGCTGAGAGAAATGAGGCAGTTTTTGAGGGGTGGGGGTGGGGGTAGGTTAGTAACCTTTTCGAGAATTCCTGCCTCTACCCGGGTTGCCCGGGCTTGCGGAGGAACTACCGGGTTGCCGGTTGCAGTTTCAGATTCGGACATTGTCTTCGACGTGAGATCAGACTGGGAGCGTGTCCTGTACGGCGTCGGGGGAACCGTTGCTGATGTAGTAGAAGTAGACTTGGCCTTGGTTCCTCGTGACTTGGTCTCCGGATAGTAGGTTGCTACAGACTTCGTTTGCTTGTCGGACATACTTGAAGAAGGCCTCTCCCCCGTCCACTGACGACTGCTCGCCAGCTCCCGACCCCCGTTCCTTATATAGGAAACGGGCTGATGCGTGTACGGGAAGCACTGGCGAGAGCCGCAGCAGACGAGGGAGCAGGCGAGCGAACAGAATACATGACCAGGGCCCCACGCACATGCTCCGACTCATGCGCGTATAGAGCCCCTCATGTATGCTGAACCTCAAGTGCTTTATTCCCAATACTCCAATACAATCACAATAAGGGCTAGCCACCCGAACAGATACAATCATTACAATGTACATGTACAGATATATATAAGTATGTATACACTCTGGAAAGTCGTAAAGGATAGAAGTGATAAAAAAAACAGATTATTAGAAAGAAATGTAGAACACAAAATATATACCAACATAAAAGAACAAAATCATGGCGCACAACACTGCAAGTCCCACATACGATGGTCGGTCCTCCCACGGACGGGCAGGCACAGTCCGGGAAGGATCTTCAGGTGGCTCCTTTAGAGGCTCCACTCGGGGCTCTCCGAGAGCCGCGGCCCCTGCCGCGACGAGGCGTGCCGCGACGGACCGGGGGCGCCCTGGTGGGAGTGGTGAACTGGAAGCCGGGAGGTAGCTGGATGACCTCATCACCGACGGCTGAATCCAGTTGGATGGCATACTGCCATCCTTTCGTTAAGGCAATGTAGAGTAGAGATGATCTAGTGTAGAAGAATTTCCGCTGGCCGTCGTCCAAGAAGGGCCAGGCAGAGAGGGCCCACAACAATGCATTACCCTCGTGCTGATCCCGACCTTGGGGGTCAGTCGGGATCCGTTGGCGAAGAGCCTCTGCCAACTTGTAGACCTGATCATCATCGGGCACGTCCAACGTCTTCCCTGCGGTGGCAGGGACAAGGCTGCGCCATCGAGTAGGGCTCGGTGTGCGACGATCTGGGATGGATTCTGGGATGTTCTCGTCGTCATTGTCCTCCTGGTCACTCTGGTCGTGTTGTCGCTCGGGTTGCCGGGCTTGTAATACCTGTTGCTCTAGGCGTTGGACTGTTTGCAGGAGTGCCTGCCAATCTTGCGGAGGAACTACCGGGTTGCCGGTTTCAGTTTCAGATTCGGACATTGTCTTCGACGTGAGATCAGACTGGGAGCGTGTCCTGTACGGCGTCGGGGGAACCGTTGCTGATGTAGTAGAAGTAGACTTGGCCTTGGTTCCTCGTGACTTGGTCTCCGGATAGTAGGTTGCTACAGACTTCGTTTGCTTGTCGGACATACTTGAAGAAGGCCTCTCCCCCGTCCACTGACGACTGCTCGCCAGCTCCCGACCCCCGTTCCTTATATAGGAAACGGGCTGATGCGTGTACGGGAAGCACTGGCGAGAGCCGCAGCAGACGAGGGAGCAGGCGAGCGAACAGAATACATGACCAGGGCCCCACGCACATGCTCCGACTCATGCGCGTATAGAGCCCCTCATGTATGCTGAACCTCAAGTGCTTTATTCCCAATACTCCAATACAATCACAATAAGGGCTAGCCACCCGAACAGATACAATCATTACAATGTACATGTACAGATATATATAAATATGTATACACTCTGGAAAGTCGTAAAGGATAGAAGTGATAAAAAAAACAGATTATTAGAAAGAAATGTAGAACACAAAATATATACCAACATAAAAGAACAAAATCATGGCGCACAACACTGCAAGTCCCACATACGATGGTCGGTCCTCCCACGGACGGGCAGGCACAGTCCGGGAAGGATCTTCAGGTGGCTCCTTTAGAGGCTCCACTCGGGGCTCCCCGAGAGCCGCGGCCCCTGCCGCGACGAGGCGTGCCGCGACGGACCGGGGGCGCCCTGGTGGGAGTGGTGAACTGGAAGCCGGGAGGTAGCTGGATGACCTCATCACCGACGGCTGAATCCAGTTGGATGGCATACTGCCATCCTTTCGTTAAGGCAATGTAGAGTAGAGATGATCTAGTGTAGAAGAATTTCCGCTGGCCGTCGTCCAAGAAGGGCCAGGCAGAGAGGGCCCACAACAATGCATTACCCTCGTGCTGATCCCGACCTTGGGGGTCAGTCGGGATCCGTTGGCGAAGAGCCTCTGCCAACTTGTAGACCCGATCATCATCGGGCACGTCCAACGTCTTCCCTGCGGTGGCAACCCGAGCGACAACACGACCAGAGTGACCAGGAGGACAATGACGACGAGAACATCCCAGAATCCATCCCAGATCGTCGCACACCGAGCCCTACTCGATGGCGCAGCCTTGTCCCTGCCACCGCAGGGAAGACGTTGGACGTGCCCGATGATGATCGGGTCTACAAGTTGGCAGAGGCTCTTCGCCAACGGATCCCGACTAACCCCCAAGGTCGGGATCAGCACGAGGGTAATGCATTGTTGTGGGCCCTCTCTGCCTGGCCCTTCTTGGACGACGGCCAGCGGAAATTCTTCTACACTAGATCATCTCTACTCTACATTGCCTTAACGAAAGGATGGCAGTATGCCATCCAACTGGATTCAGCCGTCGGTGATGAGGTCATCCAGCTACCTCCCGGCTTCCAGTTCACCACTCCCACCAGGGCGCCCCCGGTCCGTCGCGGCACGCCTCGTCGCGGCAGGGGCCGCGGCTCTCGGGGAGCCCCGAGTGGAGCCTCTAAAGGAGCCACCTGAAGATCCTTCCCGGACTGTGCCTGCCCGTCCGTGGGAGGACCGACCATCGTATGTGGGACTTGCAGTGTTGTGCGCCATGATTTTGTTCTTTTATGTTGGTATATATTTTGTGTTCTACATTTCTTTCTAATAATCTGTTTTTTATCACTTCTATCCTTTACGACTTTCCAGAGTGTATACATACTTATATATATCTGTACATGTACATTGTAATGATTGTATCTGTTCGGGTGGCTAGCCCTTATTGTGATTGTATTGGAGTATTGGGAATAAAGCACTTGAGGTTCAGCATACATGAGGGGCTCTATACGCGCATGAGTCGGAGCATGTGCGTGGGGCCCTGGTCATGTATTCTGTTCGCTCGCCTGCTCCCTCGTCTGCTGCGGCTCTCGCCAGTGCTTCCCGTACACGCATCAGCCCGTTTCCTATATAAGGAACGGGGGTCGGGAGCTGGCGAGCAGTCGTCAGTGGACGGGGGAGAGGCCTTCTTCAAGTATGTCCGACAAGCAAACGAAGTCTGTAGCAACCTACTATCCGGAGACCAAGTCACGAGGAACCAAGGCCAAGTCTACTTCTACTACATCAGCAACGGTTCCCCCGACGCCGTACAGGACACGCTCCCAGTCTGATCTCACGTCGAAGACAATGTCCGAATCTGAAACTGAAACCGGCAACCCGGTAGTTCCTCCGCAAGATTGGCAGGCACTCCTGCAAACAGTCCAACGCCTAGAGCAACAGGTATTACAAGCCCGGCAACCCGAGCGACAACACGACCAGAGTGACCAGGAGGACAATGACGACGAGAACATCCCAGAATCCATCCCAGATCGTCGCACACCGAGCCCTACTCGATGGCGCAGCCTTGTCCCTGCCACCGCAGGGAAGACGTTGGACGTGCCCGATGATGATCGGGTCTACAAGTTGGCAGAGGCTCTTCGCCAACGGATCCCGACTGACCCCCAAGGTCGGGATCAGCACGAGGGTAATGCATTGTTGTGGGCCCTCTCTGCCTGGCCCTTCTTGGACGACGGCCAGCGGAAATTCTTCTACACTAGATCATCTCTACTCTACATTGCCTTAACGAAAGGATGGCAGTATGCCATCCAACTGGATTCAGCCGTCGGTGATGAGGTCATCCAGCTACCTCCCGGCTTCCAGTTCACCACTCCCACCAGGGCGCCCCCGGTCCGTCGCGGCACGCCTCGTCGCGGCAGGGGCCGCGGCTCTCGGGGAGCCCCGAGTGGAGCCTCTAAAGGAGCCACCTGAAGATCCTTCCCGGACTGTGCCTGCCCGTCCGTGGGAGGACCGACCATCGTATGTGGGACTTGCAGTGTTGTGCGCCATGATTTTGTTCTTTTATGTTGGTATATATTTTGTGTTCTACATTTCTTTCTAATAATCTGTTTTTTATCACTTCTATCCTTTACGACTTTCCAGAGTGTATACATACTTATATATATCTGTACATGTACATTGTAATGATTGTATCTGTTCGGGTGGCTAGCCCTTATTGTGATTGTATTGGAGTATTGGGAATAAAGCACTTGAGGTTCAGCATACATGAGGGGCTCTATACGCGCATGAGTCGGAGCATGTGCGTGGGGCCCTGGTCATGTATTCTGTTCGCTCGCCTGCTCCCTCGTCTGCTGCGGCTCTCGCCAGTGCTTCCCGTACACGCATCAGCCCGTTTCCTATATAAGGAACGGGGGTCGGGAGCTGGCGAGCAGTCGTCAGTGGACGGGGGAGAGGCCTTCTTGCCTCTACCCGTCGGACCAGTTCAACCGCAACCATTCCTTATAGAACAAAAATATCTTCTGAATGTTCTGACCGTCAGACCAGTTCGGTATTATCCTGTCACCGCCGAGACTGAAGAGGATCTCTTGGCAAGAATTCTCCTTGCCTGCCAGTTCGGTACTATCCTGTCACCGCCGAGACCGAAGAGGATCTCTTGGCAAGAATTCTCGCTGCCTGCGACGCTGTCCAAACGACACCGGGGATATTCGAATGCGTACGACAGAATTTTTTTGCGACGATGCCATGCCTGCACTGACGAAGGGGGACGCTATTTAGAACATTTGTTGCAAATGAAGCAGCTTATGAAACTTGTGCAGGTAAACGGACTTAAATGAGTAGAATTTTGTTTATCTGTTGACTCGATCGCTTCCGGAATATGGTTCCTTATCTCAAATTGATCCACATGGCGTCCTCCATCATCCCTGAACCTTTGTAACGTCATCAAGGATACACACGTTATAAAACTGAAACTCAGTCTCTGCAGACAACTACACCATATGTTATCGATACGCTTATCAAATTGTGAAAATCGAAATGAATGTCGTAAGTTTGGAACCATAGTTCGGGCTTGTTTTAATTTCGGTGAATTAATTTGCATATTTTCTCCTGACAATAAGATTATAGGAAAAACACAAACATATCCCATGGCACTACATCCCTGATGGTCCCTTGCCTACCAAGCGACCACTAATTAGCGTGAAGGCCAGCAAATTACGAGGTCACGCCTGGTCAGTATGACGAATCCTTTCGGCAGTTATTCTTGACTTTCAAGACCGTGGCTGCTACCCTCTGCTCCTCGGTTGTTCTAACGTGGGCTGAGAGGATTTCGTACCAGTCCTCAGATTCAAGTAAAAAAACTGACTTGGCCGATAATCGAAGGTGGGGCCTCCGGGTAAGAGGCAGGCACGCTGCCTCTTGACCGTCGAGCCGGTAATGTTCGGAGACGAGCTCGATAGCTGCAGTCGCTTAAGTGCGGCCAGTATCCAGTATTCGGGAGATAGTGGGTTCCAAGCCCACTGTTGGCAGCCCTAAAGATGGTTTTCCGTGGTTTCCCATTTTCACACCAGGAAAATGCTGGGGCAGTACCTTAATTAAGGACACGGCTGCTTCCTTCCAAATCCTAGCCCTTTCCTATGCCATCGTCGCCATAAGACCTATCTGTGTCGGTGCGACGTAAAGCTAATAGCAAAAAAAGAAACTGTTCGGCGAGAACTACCTAAAAATCATGATGGACATTATTCAGCCGCTATTTCGCCAACATAACTTACGATTGTGACAGTCGCAGGATGGTGTCTCGCCTAACGATGCTCGCACAGCACGTAAGTGGTTAGACGAAATTTTTCCACATCATAGGATCGATAGTTAAATCCACCATTTCTTTTTATTGGGACATAAGAAGAATGAGATGTACCAGTATAGGATCAACAACATTCCTGTGAACGGGGCTTGTGAAGGCGTCCAGTTGCTTTCCAAGGCACATGCTAACTTCGACAGCCAAACAGTCGATCATTTAAGGGAAACTCGAGAGGGGCACTGATTCAGTTTTCTCACTCTGTGTAGTTTTAAATAAGAATAAAGAATTTACTTTAAGTCGCACCGACACAGATAGGCCTTATAAATCAATCAATCAATCAATCAATCAATCAATCAATCAATCAATCAATCAATCAATCAATCAAGGAATCACTATTGATCTACATTTAGGGCAGTCGACCAGATGGCAGATTCCCTATCTGTTGTTTTCCTGGCCTTTTCTTAAGTGATTGCAAAGAAATTGGAAATTTATTGAACCCCTTGGTAAGTTATTCCAATACCTAACGCCCTTTAGTACAAATGAATATTTGCTCCAAATGAAAAATGAAATGGCGTATGGCTTTTAGTGCCGGGAGTGTCCTAGGACAATTTGCACCAATCTGTCCTCTTGAATTCCAACTTTATCTTCATATTGTGATCTTTCCTACTTTTAAAGACACCACTCAAACTTATTCGTCTACTAATGTCATTCCACGCCATCTCTCCACAGACAGCTCAGAACATACCACTTAGGCGAGCAGCTCGTCTCCTTTCTCCCAAGTATTCCCAGCCCAAAAATTTGCAATATTTTTGTAACGCTACTCTCTTATCGGAAATCACCCAGATTGCGTTGATGGGATAGGAAAGGTCTAGGAGCAGGAAGAATGAGGCCGTGGCCTAAGGTACAGCCCTAGTAATTTCCTGGTGCGAAAATCGCAAACCACGGAAAACCATCTTCAGGCTGCAGACAGTGAAATTAAAACCCATTATCTCCCGAATACAAGCTGACAGTTACGTGCGCCAAACTACGCGGCCACTCGATCGGTAGTTGTAAAGAATTTTAAAATATAATAATACCTTGTTACAATCATACATAATGTTTGGCCATATATAAACTTTCTGGATGATAATAACTTCGTGTGGCTATTTCTAGCCGAGTGCAGCCCTTGTAAGGCAGACCCTGCGATGAGGGTGGGCGGCATCCGCTATGTGTAGGTAACTGCGTGTTATTGTGGTGGAGGATAGTGTTATGTGTGGTGTGTGAGTTGCAGGGATGTTGGGAACAGCACAAACACCCAGCCCCCGGGCCACTGGAATTAACCAATGAAGGTTAAAATCCCCGACCCGGCCGGGAATGGAACCCAGGACCCTCTGAACCGAAGGCCAGTACGCTGACTATTCAGCCAACGAGTCGGATAACGAGTTGGATAAGATGGTTGAATAAATTCGTCCTGCTTCACAAAAGCAAATATAGTAGGGATGGATATAAACTTGGCAATCCGCTGAGAATAGATTAAAGCTTCCATATGTTGTAACGGATGTTGTTTCTGATATGACGGATAATTTTCTCTAAGTCCAACACGGAACCGATCCGCTGCAGGAACAGTTACCATTCTTTCAAGAAATATACGGTAATATAAAATTTAGCACAGAGAAAAGGGACCGGTCCAGGATAGAACAGCCATATGAGTTATAGTATCCGTCTGATCTAGGAACAAAGACATGTAGAACATTGTAAAAATATGTAGAACTCAACATTCATTGTATTATTTCATTTTGTTAGCAAAGTTATCTCAGTAGAGGTCATGAAGGAGTGGAAGTTAAGGCTTCCATTATCCGTAACCCCGGCGCTAAGTGGAATAGAATGATTATCTCAGTGCCTGACCGCTTTTGTCCCTAGGCATTAAGATGGTACTAATTGTTTTTGGGTAGGTTGAGTTAACCTACGGACCATGCGCACTTGTAGAAGTAGAAATCTCGTTTCTATGTGTTTAGACTTCCTGATGGGGATTTTTCCCACGTCGCTCCGGGTAAACCGAGCACGCATTTACCACCTCGGTTGTTTTTGCTAGTTGTTTTACGTCGCACCGACACAGATAGGTCTTATGGCGACGATGGGACAGGGAAGGGCTGGGAGTGGGAAGGAAGCGGCCGTGGCCTTAATTAAGGTACAG
Organism: Anabrus simplex; assembly: GCF_040414725.1. Lineage (NCBI taxonomy): Eukaryota > Metazoa > Arthropoda > Insecta > Orthoptera > Tettigoniidae > Anabrus > Anabrus simplex. The sequence goes on along the minus strand of NC_090266.1, from coordinate 169,106,247 downwards.
CCCCAACATTTGCCTGGTGTGAAATGGGAAACCACGGAAAACCATCTTCAGGGCTGCCGACAGTGGGATTCGAACCTACTATCTCCCGAATACTGGATACTGGCCGCACTTAAGTGACTGCAGCTATCGAGCTCGGTCCACCTCGGTTTGACAGCCCCTATTTTGTTAGAGCTCTATGTTAAACCATTAATTAGTATATAAATTAAATACAGACCGCCTCTGTGGCGTAGTGGTTAGCATGATTAGCTGCCACCCCCAGAGCCGCGGATTCGATTCCCGGCTCCACCACGAAGTTTGAAAAGTGGCACGAGGGCTGGAAAGGGGTCCACTCAGTCTCGGGAGGTCATTTGAGTAGAGGTGGGTTCGATTTCCACCTCAGCCATCCTCGAAGTGGTTTTCCGTGGTTTCCCACTTCTCTTCCTGGCCTACCTAACTTAAGGCCACGGCCACTTCTTTCCCTCTTCCTTGTCTATCCCTTCCAATCTTCCCATCTCCTACAACGCCCCTGTTCAGCATAGCAGGTGAGGCCGCCTGGACGAGGTACTGCCCTCCTTCCCAGTTGTATCCCCCGACTCAATGTCTCACTCTTTGAGGCGGTACAGGTGGGATCCCTTGCTGAGTCCGAGGGAAAAAACTAACCCTGGAGGGTAAACAGATTAAGAAAGAATAAATTAAAATTTTTTGTTGCTATTTGCTTTACGACGCACCGACACAGATAGGGCTTATGGCGACGATGGGATAGGAAAGGCCTAGGAGTGGGAAGGATGCGGCCGTGGCCTTAATTAAGGTACAGCCCCAGCATTTTCCTGGTGTGAAAATGGGAAAACACGGAAAACCATCTTCAGGGCTGCCGATTGTGGGATTCGAACCCACTATCTCCCGGATGCAAGCTCACAGCCGCGCGCCCCTAACCGCATGGCCAACTCGCCCAGTAGCTCACTCTTATTTAAGTCAATACATTCATTACGTATATTTTTTTTACTACATTGCGCCTACTGAAAGAAATTCATGGTACCTATACATGAGTGAATGGATCTTTTTGGCTCCCTTCCCTTGAGAACTTCATTACCCAGTATCTTTTTCTTTCTTTCTTTCTTTCTTTCTTTCTTTCTCTCTTTCATAATCTGTTTACCCTGCAGGGTTCGTTTCTTCCCTCGGACTCAGCGAACGATACCCCCTCTACCGCCTCAAGGACAATGTTCTGGAGCGTGAGACTTTGTGTCAGGGGATACAAGTGGGGAGGAGGACCAATGCCTCGCCCAGTTGCCGTCACCTAATATGCCGAACAGGGGCCTTGTGGGATGGGGATTGGAAGGGACAGACAAGGAAGCGGCAGTGGCCTCAAGTTAGGCACCATTCCGGCATTTGCCTGGAGGAGAGATGGTAAACCACGAAAACCCAATTCGCGGATGGTTGAGATGGGAATCGAACCCACTTCTACTCAACTGACCTCCCGAGGCTGAGTGGATCCCGTTCCAGCCCACGTACCACTTCTCGAATTTCGTGGCAGAACCGGTAATCGAACCCGGGTCTCAGGGGGTGGCAACTAATGACGCTAACCACTGCACCACAGAAGCGGTCTACCGAGTATCTCACTGACAACATTCGACAGTGAGGTATGGTTTCACGGTGACGTGCCGAAGTATGGCTGCTGAGCACCGGAGTTTGAGTCCCAGTAGGGCGGAGGATATTTACATGAGCTTCAGTGATAGAGTACCAATGAAGTAATAATAATAATGGCGTATGGCCTCCGGAGAGGCCTGGTGCAGGTTTTTTCTCGTAGATGCCCTATTAGGCGACCTGCATGTCTGTGAAGATGAGGGCCCTACCTAGAATGATTTCTAATGTTGAATACGCCACACACCCCCAGCCCTCGAGCCATTGGAATTAACCAACTAAAGTTAAAATCCTCGATCCGGCCGGGAATCGAACCCAGTACCCTCTGAAGGCCAGTACGCTGACCATTCAGCCAACGAGTCGGACACCAATGAAGTAAGAGGAGCAGAGCAACCAATAGGAACAAGTTAGATACAACAGCTGAGTGTATCATGGTGACATGAATGGCTTCGGAAACTTAGAAGCAGGTATCTGAAATGTAGGGCCGATGACGTTCGATGTTAAGCCCCTTTAAACAACAAGCATCATCTGAAATGTAGCGGATGTGAGAACATGAAGGAAGACAATCGGGAAAATGGTACTTTTTTTTGCTAGGGGCTTTACGTCGCACCGACACAGATAGGTCTTATGGCGACGATGGAATAGGAAAGAACAAGGAGTTGGAAGGAAGCGGCCGTGGCCTTAATTAAGGAACAGCCCCAGCATTTGCCTGGTGTGAAAATGGGAAACCACGGAAAACCATTTTCAGGGCTGCCGATAGTGGGATTCGAACCTACTATCTCCCGGATGCAAGCTCACAGCCGCGCGCCTCTACGCGCACGGCCAACTCGCCCGGTGGGAAAATGATAATGTGAAGAAAATGGCTCATAAGAAATACGATGTGAGTAAGGGAAGTTGTTCGAGGGTGAATTGAAAATGGGGGTAGCGCCTGTGAGGTAGGCAACCCGCACATCAAGGGTCAACGACCTACTTTCAAACAAACCGATGTTTGTGTATTGAAGACAGCTGGGGCCGGCCGAGCGCTGCCTGCGACGTGTTCCCGCCCTTGGCTCTACATTTATCAACAGACCATAAATCCAAGCTTTGTTTCTGGTTACTGATTGCTTGTAAGCGATCACATGCTCATGCATGCGCACTGCTGTACATTTAGGCGTCGCATCATTCATTGCGAGGTAATTTAAACCTGTAGCTCATGTATCTGTATTGTTATCGCAGTACTCAGAGAATTACTTAATTTTTATCCTAGTTACTCGACCGTGGATATACGAGCACGATATTGCAGAAGTTCCTCTTAACTAGTAACTAGAAGATATTTATTTACTTACCGAGCTCGATAGCTGCAGTCGCTTAAGTGCGGCCAGTATCCAGTATTCGGGAGATAGTAGGTTCGAACCCCACTGTCGGCAGCCCTGAAAATGGTTTTCCGTGGTTTCCCATTTTCACACCAGGCAAATGCTAGGGCTGTACCTTAATTAAGGCCACGGCCGCTTCCTTCCCACTCCTAGCTCTTTCCTGTCCCATCGTCGCCGTAAGACCTATCTGTGTCGGTGCGACGTAAAACATCTAGCAAAAAATTTATTTACTTAGCTGGTATGGTGCAAATGCTTCAGTTTATTTCTCCTAACAGCGCTGCCTTCTTTACGTTTAACTGTAGATCACAATACCAGGATTTTGATAGCAAGATGCCACTGTCATGAGTGGTCAGTGTTATGTACACTATATATTTTCTTAAGAAAATTCGGCCCATGGTATATTAAAGTTGAAATCTTTTTTCCCTTCTTTCTTAATGTGCTTATCCTCCAGGGTTGGTTTTCCCTCGAACTGAGTGAGGGTTCCCACGTCTTCCGCCTCAAGGTCAGTGTTCTGGAGTGTGAGACTTTGGATCGGGGGATACAACTGGGGAGGAGGAGCAGTACCTCGTCTAGGTGGCCTCATCTGCTATGCTGAACAGCGGCCTTGTGGGGGATGAGGAGATTGGAAGGGACAATCAACGAAGAGGGCAGGAAGCGTCCGTGGCCTTAAGTTAGGCGCCATCCCGGCATTTGCCTGGAGGAGAAGTGGGAAACCACGGAAAACCACTTCCAGGATGGCTGACGTGTGAATCGAACCCCTCTCTACTCAGTTGACCTCTCGAGGTTAAGTGAACCCCGTTCCAGCTCTCGCACCACTTTTCAAATTTCGTGGCAGAGCCGGGTGTCGAACCCAGACCTCCGGGGTGGCAGCTAATCATGCTAACCACTACAACACACGGGCGGACTTCAAGTTGAAATAACTATTTATATTAGAAAAAAATGGCTTCTTTAAAACGTTTGTTCATTATAGTTCATACCGGAGTCCATAAGGACAGAAAGAGGGATGGTAGATGTTATATAACAACTGAAGGGTAGGACAGGCCACAAAGAGTGTTTTACTCACACTGGTATTGAAGGGACATAGACAGGCAAAAAAAAACATAACGAAAATATTTTTTTAAAAAAAATTCGACTCTAATCAAGAAAAAAACACAAATACCCGAAAAGAACTCGGCGAACCTTTGAGCAATAATGGAAAACACAGAACTGTAAAATGAAATGGCAAGGCAGCCTGTCAGAAAAAGTTTTCGGTTTAATTTATACCGAATAAAACTAGCACATGGATACATGAAAATAAATATTCCAGGCTTGCACACGGATATCTGGAAAGAAATTTCAAGATAAAAGAAAAATTTTCCTCTTAGCACATAGAATGCAAAGTGGACTCGAATGTTATTAGAAATTACTGGATTACGGGGTAACAAATATAATGTAGTACACTAATGTTCATAAAAACCAGAACACCTTAAAGGACTAGAGATTGGAAGTACATACTTACATGACATATGCACTAATATGTTCTGAAGAAATGATTAGCGTTTGAACCATATCGGCCCTCAGGTTCAAGGTCCACATCGATATCTCGGCGCATAACCACCGACTGGTAAAATGTGCTTGCGACTCTCGTTGTCGTTATAAACCGAAAGTAATGGATCGGTGTGACTTGAGCAGACGTGCGGAATGTCTTGCAGACGTACGCGAGAACCGTATCGTCAAATGAGTTAGTTTCAAAGAGGGCGCATTATTGGCATGAGAGAACGTGATGCATCCATCCGGGAAGTTGCTGCTCGTGTGGGACGAAGTGTGTCGGCTGTGCAACGGGTCTGTACAGAATGGTGCACAGAAAGCCGTAGAATACGACGAGAAGGGTCTGGTCGCACCACACAGACCACCCCCCGAGAAGATCGACACCTCATTCGAATGGCATTGTAGGACAGATCTGCGTCCTCCTCCGCTCTGGCGCAACAGTGGAGCAGTGTAACCCATCGTACACTATCAGGAGTGACAGCCCGTCGCCGTTTATTACGGTCTAGGTTACCGGCGCGTCGTCCACTTCTCCGCTTTCCTTTGATCAATGTGCATAAACATATTAGGCTGTAATGGTGTATGGAACGAAATCACTGGGGACAAGAATGGCAGCAGATAGTGTTATCGGACGAATCCAGGTACTGTTTGTTTGAAAATGTTGGCCGCATTTTGGTTCGTCACAGACAGGGGGAGAGGCATCACATTGACTGCATTAGCACAAGACATACAGCGCCAAATCAAGGCCTTATGGTTGGGGTGCTATTGGGTACAACCACAAATCACAGTTGGTGCCTTCCAGGGCACTGTGGTCAGTTTGACCTACATGAATGACATCCTGCGACCCGTAGCCATATCCTTTCTGCACGACGCCCCAGACGCTATATTTCAGCAGGACAAATGCGCGTCCAAATGTTGCTGCATGAACAAGCGCCTTCTTGTTGTCACAGGATGTCAGACTGTTGCCCTGGCATACCCGATTACCGGATTTGTCGCCAATCGAAAATGTGTGGGATGTGGTGAAACGTCGGGTACGGCGCTGTGACCCAATGCCAACCATCAGAAATGAACTGTGGAACAAGGTGAGTGCAGCATGGATGGCTATACCCCAGGATGCCATTCGCGCCTTATACGCGTCGATGCCATCACACATGGAACAAGTTATCAGTGCCCATGGAGGACCCAGTGTCTACTAGGCAACAAAACACATGCTGAACCTTGGTGACTGAAATGCTAATCGTTTCTGCAGAACATACTAGTGAACATATTCTGTGAATATGAACTTCCTGTCTCTAGTCTTTCAAGGTGTTCTGTTTTTTATGGACATGATTGTATTCTTCACTGTGTACTCTAGACGACCAATGTTGAAAGAGAGGATCCCCGTGTGTATTAGAAGATGAATACTGGAATGAAGTGGCACCTCAGGGGTGAAAGTGGTGAATAGAAATCTAGAGGTGAATGTAAGATGTACAGGAGGCAACCCGTCACTCTTCTGTCTATGGCGACCGGTCACTGAATCGAGCGGGGATTGCAAGATTTGAGGGGGTGGGCGGGGCATATACAATAATTTTATTAATTCACTGTGAAGAATACCGATATACCTTCCTAACAATGCGGAAGCGTGATAATTTAACGTCTACCAATCAGTAGCCATAATCAGACCCCAGTGCTCTGCTATGGGGATATAGTGTTTGGAAGAGCGCGTTGCAGTTGAGAATACGCCAAATCCTGTGGATCACCTCATCTACTATCTTTAGCTAACCCTTGATTCTTTGGAAGTTAACTACTGACCACTACCTCTCATGTACAGACATGGACGCAAGCATTCGTACAGTGAAACATATTACAGTAAATGACGTACACCTCGTTTAATATTTCGTGTGCATTCTCTGTTCCCCTTGGGCAACATGTATGAGATTTCCCGTAACACCACAGATCAGTCACAAATGCAAGACCGTATTTTTGTGTGAAAATAAAAAAAATGTTTACGTTGTAACGCCCAGATCTGTTAGGACACAAGTATTCATACAGCTGGCTGTCAACAAGGAAACAACGGACAAACTAGCACTCTATCAAACTCAGTCTCTCTCGGTTCTGACTGCATGTTAAACGAGCTCTACTGAGTGAATCGTGGTATACAAGTGGTTGGAATGAGTCGAAAAGAAAAGGAAACAGCAGTCGAAATGAGACGGATGATTGTTTCATTAATAATAGTGAAGGGAAATCGTATTCCGAAATTGCAAACAACGTTGGGAGAAGTGGTTCGACTGTGCAGAGTATAATTAAGCAATTCAAAGAAACGAACCTGCTAATAAACAAAGAAAGAGTAGGTCGCCCACAAAAACTGACGACCAGGGAAACGAGGCGTGTGATGCAAATGATCACTAGGACCCAAAATCTACATCTACTGGGATAGCTGCGTTTGTTGGAGAACAGTCAGAAAGCAAGTGACTCCACGAGGAATAATGCGTCTCATCAATCATGCAGGATACAGAGGTAGGGCATCCAGAAATAAGCCATATATTAGAAAGAAGAAGCAGAAGAGTAGATTAGAGTTCGCAAAAGCTTATGTAGGAAAGGACCTCTCTTTCTGGAACAGCATTGTTTCCTCGGACGAAAGTAAAACCTGTTCCATAATGATGACTGTGTCTTGATTTGGAGGAGGCCCAGTCTTGACATCCAGAATCTTCAAGCTACTGTGAAACATGGTGGAGGTGGTGTTATAGTCTGGGGGTGTATGGCCGCCTATTTTGTCGGGGAATTAATTTTCAGTGAAGTAATTATGGACAGATTTGCTCACTTACATATTCTCAAGGAAAATATGGAGAAGAGAGTAGAAATACTGGGTCTGGTAAAAGATTACTACTTCCAAAACGACAACGATCCCAAGCACACAGAAGATATGGTCCCAATATGTGTGCTTTATAATACGCCCCACACCCTGTAAACCCCCGCACAGCCCCCGACCTCATTCCTATTGAGAACCTCTGGAGTGAACTGGAAAGAAGAGTACGAAAACACCACATCTCTAGCAAATCTCAGCTAAACGAATTGCTTCTGGAGGAATGGCATTATATTGGAGCAGATACATCGGGAAATTTGGTGTACAGTATGAGAAAGAGCCTGAGGGAAGTGATTCGCGGACGAGGGAGACACACCATGTACTGAAGGACAGAATTCACCGTTGTTTCTCGTTGGAGAAGATTAATGTTACGTGCGTGTACGAATACTTATGTCCGGTTTAAAACTCGTATTGAGAAGAAAACATTAGTTTTTGTTTGAAGAATGTTAAAATTTTGATCGTTACTGTGTCCACACTTTCAAGTGATAAGTTATCTTCATGTATATAAGAAGTATTTAAGCTTTCTTGTACTGAGAGTTCTACAAATAAAAACTTTGGTTGTTTCTTAGTGGCTGTACGGATACTTAAGCCCATGTCTGTACATCAATGGATTTTAGCAAATCCTTTAAGGATTAATAACTCAGTGACGTGTTCTTACCTCATCACATCCGGAAAACTCCATACTTGATATATGCTTTCGTGATGCTTACACTTATCATATGGGTATTCTGTCGTTTGGATAGGATGTCAAACCTTCGAAATCATTGCGAACACTTATTGAATATTTTAACACACACACACATGAGCAGGTAATGGCGATTCTTTTCCTCTTAACGTGATTTATCTCTGTGTTCACAAACGAATAATTTAATTACGGTATCTGAAGATTACAAGATAAGAATAACTACTATATGGACAGATGATTATAGAAGTAGTGAAATAAAATCAAATATATACAAGAGGGTCTGATAACGAAAGTCGTTTAGACATCACTAAGTAGTGTCGTCAGAACGAAAAATTACGGGATGAAAAACATAAAACGTACAGAAACTCAAACAAGAAATCTAATGAAGTAGTCTACGAGCGAAAAAATACATCCGTGTTGGTATCAGTGAAAATGGGAATGACTATGATGGTTCTAAAGAACAATAGCAAGTCCCAATATACTCTAGTGCGCATGCGTGAGCATGTGATCGCTTACAACCAATTAGTAACAGAACCAAATCGTGGATTTCTAGTCTGCTGATAAATGTAGGGCAAATGGCGAGCTTGTGGTTGGGAAAACGTCGAAGGCAACGGTCAGCCGACCCCAGAGGAGAAACCGGAGCCATTACCCCAGCTGTCTAAAATACAGGGAGGACTCTATGTCGGTTTGTTTAAAAGTAGGTCGTTGAGCCTTGCTGTGCGGGTTGCCTACCTCACAGGCACTGCTCGCCCCCCCCCCCCCAATTTTCAATTCATCCCTTGAACATCTTTCCTTACTCATATCGTATTTCTTCCCAACCATTTCTTGGACATTGTTGTTTTTGAGAATTCCTTATTTCGTATTTTCTCATCCGCCATATTTCAGATATTTGCTTCTAAGTTTCTGAAGCCATCCATGTCTCCACCTTGATACCTTCTACTCAGCTGTTCCTATTGGCTCACTTCCTTGGTACTCTATTATTCAAAGTTATATTAATTTACTATTCATTAAAGATTGTACCACCGGGCGAGTTGGCCGTGCGGTTAGGAGCGCGCAGCTGTGAGCTCGCATCCGGGAGATAGTAGGTTCGAATCCCACTGTCGGCAGCCCTGGAGACAGTTTTCCTTGGTTTCCCATTTTCACACCAAGCAAATGCTGGGGCTGTACCTTAATTAAATCCACGGCCGCTTCCTTCCGATTCCTAGGCCTTTCCCGTCCCATCGTCGCCATAAGACCTATCTGTGTCGGTGCGACGTAAAGCAAAATAGCAAAAAAAAAAGATTGTATCTTACTCCGTGACTACACTTGACCGGCGGGCATCTACCCTGAAATCATGGGCAATGAAGTGCAATAAATAAAAGACTTAATAGAATTAATTTGAACAGGTAAAATTATCGTGAATCTTTTTAGCATGTGTCCTACTGTAAAAAATCTACTGTAAGTGACCAAACAAGATAGAATTATTTTAAACATAGCATTAAAGTCGGTAGTAGGCCTAATTGCTTACTTCTTCTTTTTTTCTTAATACGTTTACCGCCCAGAGTCGGTTTTTCCCTCAGACTTAGCGAGGGATCACACTTCTACCGTCTCAAGGGCAGTGTCCTGGAGCGTGAGAATTTGGATTTGGGAGATACAACTGAAGCGGAGGACCAGTATCAGTACCTCACCCAGGCGGCCTCACCTGCTATGCTCAACCGGAGCCTTGTGGCGTGATGGGAAGATGGAAGACAGGGAAGCGGGAAGGAAGCGGCCGTGGCCTTAAGTTAGGGGAAGTGAGAAATCACGGGAAACCACTTCCAGGATAGCTGAGGAGGGAATCGAACGCCCCTCTACTCAGTTAACCTCCCCAGGCTGAGTGGAGCCCGTTCCAGCCTTCGTACCACTTCTCAAAAACCCTGACATAGTTGGGAATCGAATCCGGTCCTCCGGGGGTGACAGCCAATCACACTAACCACTACACTGCAGAGGCGGACCGATACATTAATTATTACGGTATAATTTTATCTGCATTGTGCCTAAGAAGTCAAATTCATGGTACTTACACTTTACAGAATGGATCATTCTAGCTCCCTTCTTTAGAACATCATTACCCAGTATCTCAATAATAATAATAATAATAATAATAATAATAATAATAATAATAATAATAATAATAATAATAATTTCGTGTGGCTATTTCTAGCCGGTTGCAGCCCTTGTAAGGCAGACCCTCCGATGAGGGTGGGTGGCATCTGCTATGTGTAGGTAACTGCGTGTTATTGTGGTGGAGGATAGTGTTATGTGTGGTGTGTGAGTTGCAGAGATAATGTACTGTAGATGTTGGGGGCAGCACAGACACCCAACCCTCGAGCCACTGGAATTAACCAATGAAGGTTAAAATCCCAGACCCAGCCGGGAATCGAAACCGGGACCCTCTGAACCGAAGGCCAGGACTCTGACCATTCAGCCAACGAGTCGGACAGCATCTCAGTAACAACGCCCGACAGTGATGTATGGTATGGTCTTGAGTTAACGCGTTGGAGTATGGATGGTGAGCACTGGAGTTCGGCTCCCAGTAGGGGAGAGTTTTTACTGAATAGTAAATGAATATAACCTTCAGTGATAGAGTACCAAGGAAGTGAAAGATGCAGAGCACACAATAGGGACAACTCAGTAGAAAGTGTCATAGTGGAGACATGGATGGCTTCAGAAACTTAGAAGCAAATATGTGAAATATGGTGGACGAGAAAATACGAACTAAGGAATTCTGAAAAACGACAATATCCAGGAAGTCGTTCAGAAGAAATACGATATGAGTAAGGGAAGTTGTTCAAAGGTTGAAGTAAAAATAGTGGTAGCGCCTGTGATGTAGGCAACTTGCACAGTAGGGGTCAATGGCCTACTTTTTAACAAACCGAAATAGAGCCCTCCGCGTATTTTAGAAAGTTAGGTTAATGGCTCCGGTTTCCCCTCCGGGGTCGGCCGATCTCTGCTTCCAACGTGTTCACAGCCACTAGCGCTCCATTGGCCCGACATTTATCAGCAGACCAGAAATCCAAGATTTGGTTCTGGTTACTGATTGGATGTAAGCAATCACTTGCTCACGCATGCGCACTAGTGTTCACTTGGACTTTGCGTTATTCATTGCGAAGTAATTTAAATCTTTATCCCATGCGATCTGTATTCGTTCTGTCATATTCAAATAGATATTTACATAATTATTTAATTTTTATCCTAGTTACTCGACAGTGGCTATATGAGCATGATATTATAGAAGTCGGTAGCGTAGCCAGGATGAATCGATTGGGAGGGGGGATAGTTAGAAAATGATAATAGAACATAATGAAGGTGCTTGTGTGCGCATGCAGAGTGTCCTTTTAATGACACTGATATAAGTGAATTGTGTTTATATTCAGATTGCAGTACACTACAAAATCTCACATTAAAATACGGAACGAGAACACTATGATCCAGGTCATTAGTTTTACGGTGAATGGTATGCTCAGATTACAATCTAAAATCCAACTTTCGACTTTCCTTAGAAAATGGATTCAAGAGATCTATTGGTTTTACAATTATATCTCTGTGAATATTCAACAGAGCCAACCCACTGAGTCGACTTTCACTTTTTTATTGTCAGTTTCCGTGTATATTCTTTTGTAAAACTTCCACGGGGTGGGAGGAGGGGGGTGACACCCAGTAATACCTCCTTGGCAATGCCGCTGCGTCGTAGCCAACGAATGTCAGGAGACGGAAAGTAATTTAACCCTGTGCAGTGGCCAGCGTCCACGAGTGGATGAGTTCTCGTTGGAGAGGAATAGTTCAGGAAATTCTATTGAAATTCCTTTACAAATACCGTACATAGGCCTACTCCAGTGGGGCGGCAACAAAAAGCGTCTGCTCTCTACGTTGAGAACGGGCCAAATTCCTGTTGGCAGTAGTTATAAAATGCCCGACGGCAGGCTTGTGCGACAGGCCCGTCTGTAAACCATCGATATATCATTACTAGGGCCCAGATTCATATGCACTAAAAACTCCATAAATATGCATGCACATTGTTACGGAGATATCCGTGGAGCAGAAAGAGGTGAAAGAAGGTGTTGGATGGAATGGGTCTAACTACGTTATCAACAATTAATTTAAAACTTCAACAGAGGTTATATCTCTTTTAGAATCTCAAACTTAACAAACTTTTCACTATGTGAAATAATAAATTTACAGGTACAAATAGCAATCATGAAACAATAATTGGAAACCCCAGCATTAGGGAATTTTACAGACTGGGGCTTCAAGCCCTTAGTTTACAAATTCTGAGATGCCGGATCCAGTTTACAAAATTTTGCAAAATCTCAATGTTTAGACAAGAATCACAATATTCCAATGTAAGAGCACTTTGCTCCAACAACATTACCGCCTTCCAGAGGCGCACCTCAACATGCAGTTGAATTTAGAAAACACAGAAAAGAGCTTACATGCTCTCCAACTTTAATTCATCTTCTACAGCTCACTTAGGGCAAACTTACATAACCCCTTACAATATCTGGCATCTCTAGGCACCATTTACAATTAACAGAAATCAGTACACAGGGGTACCTAGTACCCAACCTACTGGCCCTTCGTGGAAAAAGAATAACAGGTTAAATTAATGGCCCGAACACAAAATGAATGGCGGCGTATACTTGCACTCCTAGAAAATGAAGAATAAAATCCTAACGGGGCTCTCGGCCCAGTGATACAGGCTAATCCCAATTTACTGAGGTGACTCGAATTAAGGTTAATTACAGGAAAGAAAAGGAGATACAAAATCGTAGTCACCTCAAACCAAGTTGAAGGGGAACTCGAGAGGGTAACGCACTCTCTATCCCCGATTTACAGTTAAAGACGTTATGAACTTTTACATTAGCCGAACGAAAATTTATATTTTAGAAAAGGTTGGTTACATAGTTAGAAATTCGAACCTTCCCCTCGGATAAGTTTGCGGAAACAGCTAGAAAGATAGAATATTGGTGGCCATTACTTGGCTGTTGTTCTGCCTGCCGTAGAATGCCTCCTGTCTTAACACACACACACTCAGAAAGATGACGATCACTGAGACAATGTAGCCAGAAAAGCCTCAGCTTATATACCCGAGGGGATTGTTCGAGAGGATTTTGGACTAAACAGGACACACCCTCTCAATTTTATTGGCAAATTCAAAAGTTACACCCAAAAAGCAACATGAAGCCTGTGATAGGCTGAAAATAGTTACAGAAAATTCCTATTGGCCAGATTAAAAACTGGCGGAATGAGAAAGAAGTGTTGCAAACTTTGAAATATATATAAAAAATAAATGAAAGTTAATTTACTTGAGAAAACCCATAAACACAAAGTTTCCTTCAATAACAACTTCTTTTACCTTGCACCAGAGTGCATGACCACAGTTTTTAGTAATGACATCTATGGAGCAATGTCCAAACTTCTTGATGTACAGCAAAACAAAACCAAAATAAATCCAATCAGTTTAGGAAACTTAGAAATGATAAACTTCTCAATTTTGCCGTAGTGACATCTTCTGATTAATGTCCCAACTTTATGTAGTAGCAGTTTCACGTTTTGTTGGATAGACAGAGTTTATTAAGGCGCTTCTTTTGAATGTGCGGAGTTGAGGTGTACCTCCCAGTACACATACAGGGTGAAGCCTAATTCGCGCACTCGGGCGTCGCAGCGCGACTCCTCACACGCCAGCAATAAAAAAATGTCTCTTACAAATTTTCGTCATGCGAGTATATCCGGTAGAAAACGGACGTTGAAGAGTAGCAATCTGGCAACACTGTAACCATATGTAGGGTAACTACCGCTGTCAGCACGTTTTCGTCGTGCTGTACAGTTGGTGCAGTGGGTACAGTTTTGGGTTGGCATGCAGGAGGTCGATGGTTCGATCCTGGGTTGAGGCGCATTTTTTATTTGCTAATTTCCATCTGACATTACCTACTGTAATACAGTAAGACACTGTTTCTTAGGTCGCATGTATCGTACATTTAAAACATTTTGTAACGCTGAAACAACAAATACCTGGTTAGACTAATAAGAAATAGACAGCTGAAACAAACAGGTTTCGCATCTAGTAGATGAAGTGGTGCGAATAAATTCACGCCCACGACGTGGAAAGGGCGCCTTTCAAAGCTGACCAAGGAAAACGACTGTTCGTCCATTTCTACGATCTTAGTATGTAAGTGCAAATGGTTTCTAGAGGACCCACTGCAATCGCTGTTGACGATTAAGATGTTAGATACCATACCACCTGGACTACATTTACGAAATAAAAAACAAACGCCTCATCCCAGGATCGACCACTCGACCTCCTGCATGCTAACCCAAAACTCTATCCACTGCACCAACTGTACAGTACGACTAACTTCTGCTGACAGAGGTACTTACCCTACATGTGGTTACAGTGTTGCCAGATTGCTACTCTTCAACGTCGTTTTTCTGCCGGATATACTCGCAAGACGAAATTTTCTAAGAGACATTTTTTTATTGCTGGCATGTGGGGAGTCGCGCTGCGACGCCCGAGTGCGCGAATTACGCTTCACCCTGTATATGCACTAAAATGTTGAAAATATGTACGGCAATATGCACTAAAAATAAAACAAAATACACTTACCAAACGTATTATTTAATTTTAACTCAGTATTAAACTGACAAATATGTTTCATTCCTTGCAAAATGATGCATGGCAGTAGGTTATCTAGAGTTTTTCACTGTTTTCAGGGGTCAATGACTTTCTGTTGTCGAACAGAATTAATTTATACGCTGAAAATGATCGTTGTACATCGACGGACGTAACTGGGTAATACCTTTACACTGGCACTGACTACTCGGAACCTTCTTCTGGCAAAGATTGCCTGATTCCACTTACGTAGTTGCTTATGAAATGAATCTTCTTCAGTCCTGGGTTTGAATCCAACGCCGCATTGAGTTTCCTTTTAACTTTTCTCCAGTTTCACCAGGGACACCATTAAAGAATTAACTGAAGGGATTCGTGCAGGGGTGCATCACGAGTTTCTAGGTTCTTAATCGCCTTCGAAAGTGAAGAATAATACACATAGATGAAACTGATACCTTTATATATAGTTTCAGATTCAAATGCGCGCTTTGCTACATGAACACACGCAGTATGACTATCATCAATAGTTTTAACAACATCTTTTACTTTATTAAAGTTCTCCCAGTAGAACGATACTGCGGATAACAAAGTTCCCCATCTTGTGAGAACAGGTTCCGTCGGAAGAGAAACCTGAGGCAGATGAGTTTTGTACAACTGTACATGAGCCGGCGCTTTTAGGAACAGTTTTTTCCCACTTGAAATTACTTTGTTGACAGATGGAAAGAGAGTACGTATCTTTTCTGCAATACGATGCAATCCATAGGTCAAACATGTGACATGGATGAGATTAAAAAAAAAAAATACTCAAAGAGACTGACCAGCTTTCAACATATACGAAGCTGCATCTGTTACTAAAAGGCGCACTTTGTAACAATCACTCTCCGATTCACTAGGCCACAGAAGTTGCAGGGAATCGTGAACAAATCTTGCAATTGTAGCGTGGTAGGATTTTTCTAGCACTTTGCACGAAAGTAAATGAGGTTTTCCGGGTTCTTCTGGACATAATTTACCCACTACGAAGTTCGCAATGTATCGGCCATACGAATCGGTTCTTTCGTCTACCGATATCCAGACACGGTACTCTCCTATGTCAGATCGTATCGGATCAACGACAGAAGCGTGCAATGAAAGTAAATAATTCTTCCTAAGGGTAGGTTCATCTGGTATCCTTTGATTAGCACAATACTTTTCAAGAAACAAGCGTAGATGTGGATTGTTCAATTTATGCAGTGGAATATTTACAAATAATAGCGGAAAATGTACTAACTTCACACCGTGTTTTCACGTCGGTTAAACGTAGCTTTTGCGTATTCTTACTCTGCTCGTTTGATCTGAGATGTGAAGTTGTTTTCGAATGCTGTTCAATTTGAAATATTTTATCACATTTTACACTCTTGTTGCACACTTGACAGTATAGTACATTACCGTCACTTGTATAGTCACTATTGCCTGATATCCACTGTTTAATTAAAAAATACCTAGAGCTATAAGCATTTTTACAGTTTAATTTGGTAAAACACTGCAATAAACCAGCAATTTAACAGATGAACGCACTTGTTTAAGCAATCCTTGGGAGGCTACTGTAAGGATAAAGGAATGCCAGAAAGAAGGAAATTGCTGTTGTGAAATGGGTCATTATCCGTCTACCTACTTGTAATGCGACACTGAAAGCCCTTTCCTCGATCAGGGGAAGGCTTCTCGTGTTGCCAAGGGATGTACAGCATATAGAGTTCATTAGATTTATCATTTCGTTCAGAAATCTAATCGATCACACATACAAGAAAAATATACCTGTATATGCACTAACGTTCAAAATATGCACTAACGCTCAAAATATGCATTTGTATACGCGCATATGCATTTTTAAAATATCCGGGCCCTGATCATTACCTCTTATAACGAACCAAAGCAACGTCGGCAGGATTCAAGCGATGCGGATATGAAAATCACACCGGACCCAGCGATGTGGCGATTCGAAAGCCAGGTATCATTCTTCACGACCTCTTCATCCATGGGAGAACGCGTTCCTTCAAAAAGCTTGGTTTGGTCTACCACAAATGGTTCGTAAAAATAAAATAAAAATCTACATATGGAGGACTGAATAATAAATGGTCATCTGCTTAAAGATGTGAAAACCGAGCGAGATGGCCGTGCGGTTAAGGTCGCGCAGCTGTGAGCTTGCTACGCTGAACAGGGGTCATGTGGCAGATTGATAAGTTATATGTATGAGAGGCGTGCAGAGCAGAAGTGGTGTAAGTCCAAAATTGGCATATTTGTGATAATTGCATGTCTGTACACAACAAGGTGTCTTCTTTTCAGAAGTAAAGTTAAGTAAGTTCATAGTTCTCCCTTTTCCTCACAGGGTGCAGCACTTTCCTACTGGTGTTACATTTCCCCCCCTTTTCTCAGTGCAGTAGTGAAGCAAGTCCATGCTATTGTGAAAGATGGAGTTAAGCAGTGAAGATATTGAACGTTCTGAAGAGGCAGAATATGAAACAGAGAATCTGTACACAACGAGAAGACCAGTAACAGAACAGAAGAAAAAAGATATGATGGATTGATTACCTTTTATTTCTCCAAGTAGACATCCTTTCCTCAAAAGTTTGCCTGTGATTGTAAACACCATGCAAGTAACAGTGAACGAGATGATGGTGATAATGAACCTCTGTATGACTACTTCGTTAAGGAATGTAGTCCCATTTCCAGTTTAAATGTGATGTCAAACTTTGAAGGACAGTAATTTTCAGCGCAGAACCCTTGTAAGTCCATTTAATTGTAATGTTTTGTAGCAATTGAATGATAATATAATCTAAAACTTAATATTTTTTAGTATAAAAATATATGTTAGTTACTTATGTAAGTAACTTTCTTTCTTTCTTTCTTTCTTTCTTTCTTTCTTTCTCAATCCGTTTACCCTCCAGGGTTGGTTTTTCCCTCGGACTCAGCGAAGGATCCCACCTCTACCACCCCAAGGGCAGTGTCCTGGAGCTCGAAAGTTTGGGCCGGGGATACAACTGGGGAGGAGAACCAGTACCTCGTCCAGGCGGCCTCACATGCTATACTGAACAGAGGCCTTGCGGGGGGATGGGAATATGGGAATGGATATTCAAGGAAGAGGGAAGGAATCGGCCGTGGCCTTAAGTTAGGCAGAGTGGCGTGGGAGAGTCGGGAATCGAACCCGGGCCTCTGGCGGTGGCAGCTAATCACACTAATCACTACACCACAGAGGCGGACGTAAGTAACTATCTCAGAAATAAAACTATATAATTTAGTTCATACATACATTTTATTTTTCATTTTTACAAATTCCCGTTTTTCTCCAAATCATGATTTTGGGACTTACACCACCTATGTTCTGCACGCCTCGTTTGTAATAAATTCATATTGAATCCCACTCATCGTATCTCATAGTAAACTCAGTCTTAAGGCTAACTTTATTTTCGTTTAGGAGTTTAAATAGGGAAGTAACAAGGGAATCTCTCCTCCATTCCTCCCACCACTGTTCTCTCCTCCTCTACTAATCACATGCAAGGGAGCAAAGAATAATTAATAATATTATTTTTTTCACGTCTTACTAACTACTTTTACGGTTTTCGGAGACGCCGAGGTGACGGAACTTTTTCCCGCAGGAGTTCTTTTACGTACCAGTAAATGTACCGACACGAGGCTGACGTATTTGCGCATCTTCAAGTACCACCGGACTGAGCCAGGATCGAACCTGCCAAGTTGGGGTCAGAAGGCCAGCGCCTCAACCGAATGAAAGGTAAAAAGAGTAACGATCTCTCCCACGTCAATATTTCGTTCATTTGTAATCATTTCTTTGTTCACTTGAGAAACGAACAGGTGGAGTGGTCTCTTAAACGTTCCTAAAATATGGACAACGGGTCATAAGATATCATTAAATATTGGTGACAGCAGCCATGTTAACAACGAAACGTACGATATTAGTGTATCAACAATTTATGTGAAGGGATGAGAAATACTAAAACAGATAGCTTTCTTCTTCTTCTACCACTTTTTCCACACCTGTGGGGTCATGGGTGCGAACTGTGTCGCACATGTGGATTTGCCCCTATTTACAGACGGATGCCCTTCCCATGCCGATCTTATATGGAGGGATGTAATCATTATTGCGTGTTTCTTTAGTGGTTGGTAGTGTGGTGTGTTGTCTGAATATGTAGAGGAATGTTTCGAGACAAAGAGACCAAGCGAGTTGGCCGTGTGGTTAGGGGCGCGCAGCTGTTAGCTTGCATTCGGGAGATAGTGGGTTTGAATCCCACTGTCGGCAGTCCTGAAGATTGTTCCCCGTGGTTTCCCATTTTCACACCAGACACATGCTGGGGCTGTGCCTTAATTGACGCCACAACCACCCCCTTCCCAATCCTAGCCGTTTCCAGTCCCATCGTCGCCATAAGACCTATCTGTGTCGGTACGACGTAAAGCAAATTGTAAAAAACACAAACACCCGTCTCCGAGTCAGAAGAATTAATCCCCGAGCCAACCGTTAATCGAATCCGGGACCCTCTGAACCGAAGACCTCAACGCTGTCCATTCATCCAAGGAGTCAGACCCTAAAACAGATGGTCTGAATAAAATAAATAAATAGTCTCAGAAATATAGTACCCCCATGGCACTACAGCACTTGAAGGGCCTTGGCCTACCAAGCGACCGCTGCTCAGCCCGAAGGCCTGCAGATTATGAGGTGTCGCGTGGTCAGCAAGATTAATCCTCTCGGCCCTTATTCTTGGCTTTCTAGACCGGGGCCGCTAGCTTACCGTCAGATACCTCCTCAATTCTAATGGCGTAGAGTGAGTGGACCTCGAACCAGCCCTCAGGTCCAGGCAAAAATCCCTGACTTGGCCGGGAATCGAACCGGGGGCCTCCAGGTAAGAGGCAGGCACGCTAACCCTACACCACGGGGCCGGCAGAAATATGGTAATGGGAAGTAAAATTGAAAAAAAGATGAAACGGGTACTATTAAACATAGAATTCTGAGTAATATTAAGGAGTATATTAACACCCAAGGAGAAACAGTAAAAAATGAAATGAAATGGCGTATGGCTTTTAGTGCCGGGAGTGTCCGACGAGGTGTTCGGCTCGCCAGATGCAAGTCTTTTGATTTGACGCCCGTCGTAGGCGATATGCGCGTCGTGATGAGGATGAAATGATGATGAAGACGACACATACACCCAGCCCCCATGCCAGCGATATTAACCAATGATGGTTAAAATTCCTGACCCTGCCGCGATTCGAACTCGGGGCCCCTGAGACCAAAGGCCAGCACACTAACCATTTGGCCATGGAGCTGGACGGAGAAACAGTGAGAACATGAAAACGAAAATTCATTGGTCAGCTTTTATGTTTCAACTTTTCTGTTAAAATATGAAAATATTCCAGAAAAAAAAAAGTCATTGGTTTTATGTCCCACTAACTACTTTTGCGATTTTCGGAGACGCCGCGGTGCCGGAAATTACTGTACGTGCCATTAAATCTACCCACACGAGGCCGACATATTTCAGCACTGCAAGTACCACCGGACTGATACAGAGGTCGACGCTAATTAGGAACTAATATTTAGAGGCTCCATGAAGAAAAGAAGAAGAAGAAGAAGAAGACCACGGGACTGAGCCGGGATCGCATACGTAAACTTGGGCTGAGAAGGCCAGCACTCTACCGCCTAAGGCAACCAGCACGGACCCAGAATGCAAAAGCAGGTATGAAAATGAATATAACTAAAAAAGGAAGTGCTACCCTCGTTCAGCATTATTTTTGTTTCAGCCAAATGGCCCGTTGGCCAGCCGAATTGCCGCATTTACGAAAAAGGGAACGGCTTAATAGATTGATACGAGATTCAGCAAAGCAGGAAACGGATGTAATGGCATGCACAGGTCTTGCTGAAGAGAGAAGTGGGTTGGTTAGAGGCATTGGGACATTTTTCTTCCCATGTTTCTATGACAGCTCGCCTGGTAGCTATGACTGTTAAGACGTGAAGGCTATATGGTCCGACACCGTGGTTATCCGGTTCGAGTCCCGTTGGCCGGCAGGGGAGGAGAGGTGGTGTTATACGATTTCTAATCAATAGATTGCGTGCCAAGAGCCTAGATTCCATTCCAAACCTCTTCACAGTGTTCATATGGAGTGAGGGCATATGACGCTGTTGGTGATGACTCGTCCGCCTTGAGCAGATCCCTCTGTGCTATTCGACGGGAGTAGGCTATGTGCCTGCATCTGGTTTCACCAATTCGCTTCCTACTAGCATTATATCATTGTCATTCATTTCATTTCATTAACTCCTCTGGCGAGGTTAAAGCCAGGAAGACTCGCTGCGAAGATTCATCTCACCGATACCCGACCTAGAGATAGTGGGTTCGAATCCAGCTGTCGGCAGCCCTGAAGATGGTTTTCCGTGGTTTCCCATTTTCACACCAGGCAAATGCTGGGGCTGTGCCTTAATTAAGGCCACGGCCGCTTCCTTCCAACTTCTAGGCCTTTCCTATCCCATCGTCGCCATAAGACCTATCTGCGTCGGTGCGACGTAAAGCCAATAGCAAAAAAGATACCCGACCACGTAGAGAAACGGGACAAGGGATGGAGACTCACATGTTTCAATTTAATAAATGCCAGTACCTTAATGTCCGGCTCCATGGCCAAATGGTTAGCGTGCTGGCCTTTGGCCACAGGGGTCCCGGGTTCGATTCCCGGCAGGGTCGGGAATTTTAACCATAATTGGTTAATTTCGCTGACACGGGGGCTGGGAGTATGTGTCGTCTTCATCATCATTTCATACTCATTTCAACGCGGAGGTGGCCTACGGGCGTCAAATCAGAAGACCTGCACCTGGCAAGCCGAACTTGTCCTCGGACACTCCCGGCACATAAAAGCCATACGCCATTTCATTTCATTTCATTTCATTTCAGTAGCTTAATGCGAAATAACAATCCGTTACCAAAGACAATATTGTAATTGTAAATACTGCAAGCACGGATTCACAGAGACAGGAAAATGGTGAAGTGAATAGGGAACACCGATTATCAGCACTTTTGAAACAATCCATAGGGAAATTTGCTTAACATTTAAACATTACTGTGTATTTCCAGTGTCATTATTGCAAGTCTAAACACTTCAGGGTTTTATGATCCATACCTACGACACCAGAACCTACCTAGCAATAAAGATGTATAAATGAAACAATTATTATTCCGCTTTCAACGCAGATTATAGCACTTTTAAGACTAACAGACCTTAAAGTACCCTCAGTGCTTATCACCTAGATTTACAGCTGATAGACCACACTTCCACTTTACAATACTTTACCTCCCACTTTTCTGCATTCTTCGACAAGTGATGTGATCATATTTTGCTTCCTTTCTGTGGCAGAAATGACTTCTAACGTAGTTCTTCTTATAATATTAGACTGTTCTGCGTACAAAGAAGTGGTTACGAGTGTTTCATACAAGCGATGGAAACATTTCTAGGCTGTTTTTGCTCTGTTCCAAGTATGGGTTGCTGCAGATCAGTATATCAGTTATAGCTCAAATTCTACCAGAGCACATAGAGTGCAAGCGTGAAGTTGAGGTTTAAAGACGCAACAGCGAATACAGACAAAGCACAGCAGCGCACCAGGTGCGGTTTATAGTCTATTAGCAACCACATTGCTATGTCCGATTATAAAACTTTACTCTCTTCCAAGCGTTTTATTCAATGAATGCAATTATAGGATAACGAGATAAAGAACAAATGCCAATATGCCATTTTAGAATATGCCGGAACGGTTATTTTCGAACTAAATAAAATATCCATCCGCCTCTGCGGTGTAGTGGTTAGTGCCAACCCGGGAGGCCCGGGTTCGATTCCCAGCTCTACCACGAAATTTGAAAAGTGGTACGAGGGCTGGAACGGGGCCACTCAGCCTCGGGAGGTCAACTGAGTAGAAAGGATTTCGATTCCCTCCTCAGCCATCCTCGAAGTGGTTTTCCGTGGTTTCCCAATTCTCCTCCAGGCAAATGCCGGGATGGTATTTCACTTAAGGCCACGGCCGCTTCCTTCCCTCTTCCTTGCCTATCCGTTCCAATCTTCCCATCCCCCACCAAGGCCCCTGATCAGCAAAGCAGGTGAGGCCGCCTGGGTGAGGTACTGGTCATTCTTCCCAGTTGTATCCCCCGACCCAATGTCTCACGCTCCAAGACACTGCCCTTGAGGCGGTAGAGGGGATCCCTCGCTGAGTCCGAGGGAAAAACCAACCCTGGAGGGTAAGCAAATAAATAAATAAAGAAAGAAAGAAAGAAAGAAAGAAAGAAAGAAAGAAAGAAAGAAGGAATTCATTGCCCTCAGGTCTAAATGATATATATACTCGGACGTAAGCTTGAAAAGTGGTTAACCATGCATCATTTTTACTCAGAGGAGGGATACTTTGAAATTTATGAGAGTTTTATTTTCCTTGATGCTGTATATTTTATGGACAACACGTACTGACTGAATATTCTGTTATAAATTCTATTCTATAGGAACACAATCAAACCGGATCTGTCGAAAATAACTTGAAGAATACATCTTGAGTTACAATGCTTCAGATGCCATGGTCAACACAAGCCCCATTAAAGCCCATTCCCGTGAGTCCCTTAACACCGTCTGTCCCGTTGTTTTTCAAGCTGCTAGGAACGAAGAGGGAGCCTCAGACGGCAGCGCGTCGGCTTCTCACCCCTGGATACCGTGGTTCAAATCCCGGTCATTCCATGTGAGATTTGTGCTGGACAAAGCGGAGGCGGGACAGGTTTCTTCCTACGGTTACTCCGATTTTCCCTGTCATCTTTCATTCCAGCAAAGCTCTCCATTCTCAATTCATAGCATCTATCTGTCATTAGTAAATCACTTTGGGAGTGGCGACCCCATCGTACTAATAGCCTATATATGAGTCATTCATTACATCGCAGACCCGGTCGATGACTGGAAAACAGGTTGTAGGTTTTCATTTTCATAGGAACGAAGAGAATACATTAAAGGTAACAAAGTTCATGAGTGGCATAGTCCAGTAAGAATGTGATGATGATGATGAATGTAGCTGTAAGGGGTTGACATCGAGGTCATCTGCCCCGGTTGTAAGGGTCGTTGCGGAAATAGAGTAAATCAGCAGATAAGTCCAAAGCAGATCTGACAAAATTTTTGAATATCCTATGGTCAAATGTGCAGGTGTTTGGAACTTGTCTTCCTCAGTTGGATTCTTGGAATTCACTTAAATAATTCCAGCCGGCCTTCCACTAATTAACAAAGCTAATTCCAGGAAAATGTACCGGCGTAATTGAACCTGATAATGTATATTGCTTTCAGCCATCTCACCATCAGAGGGATCCTCAATTAACTGTATACTTGGGGACAAAACGTCACGGCCTCAGTTCCTGAAAGCGAGCTGGAATCCATCAGTCAATCACACCCTGCACCCAGCTGAGTTAACGAGTTCTAAGTGACCTTGTTTGGGGTGGAGTGGTTGCCAAACCACTTTCTTCCACACTCCCTTCAGTCTTTACCATTCCTTCGTGTCGAGTGCAGTAGACAATTTGGCAACTCCAGCTACAGCAGACGTAGTAAATCCTATAAGCCTCTAATAGACACCGGGCTGCCGCTGGAGAGTAGTGGTGTGAGGCGAGGTCGTCATGTTTTGTCGCCGAGCATAATCACGTAGGCTGAGTGGACATCTAAGCAGCCCCCAGAGTTAGGTAAAATCCCTGTCCTGGCCGGGAATCGAACCGACGGCCTCCAGGTATGAGGCAGTCATGCTACCCCTATACCGCGGGGTTGGCCGACATATGTTTCTTTGTTAAATTCATCATTTTAATAGCAACAATAATTTATTCAGATAGGAAAGCAGCATCACAAGGTATTTCGTATCGTAAAAGTATGTATATTGTAATTATTTACATGTTGGTAATACTTCCATTTCAGGAGGCTTTCTCATCACTTCAACGTTCATGTTTTATTTTTATTTTATTTGTGTAGAAAGCAAGGCATCTCTGATTATTTAAAATGGTAATAAAATTCATACAGTAGCTGAAATCGCCCCCACTTAAAAAATGCGTACCTAAACTCACGTTCTTATACCCTATAACCTCATTTTCTCGTTCAACCCTTCCCAGCTACCATCCATGACGTAATGGGAATGGTAAAGGAAGAAGGAAAACATAGATCTAGTACACAATTTATATGTTGGGCTTATATACACATATTTACCGAGTGATTTGGCCGTGCGGTTAGGGTCACGCAGCTATGAACTTGTATTCGGGAGAGAGTGGGTTCCACAAGGAGAGACCGTAGGTGTCACGCGCAGCCGGCCAGGGGCGTGTGACGTCAGCGGACTCTACTCTGCCAGGCGCTGTAACTTATACTACAAATCAGTGTGCCGAGCGCCCCGCTTATCTTCCTTATCACAAACTAGCTGATGTACCCGTGCTTCGCTACGGGATTCTCAGAAAGACTGACTTGGTGGTTTTCCTAACTGAATTCAACATAGGTCATTACAAAAACTTCAGTAGGAATGTAGCGATTGAAAGCAATGTTATCATATAAAATACTCGATCAAATGAAAAACCGCACACTTTCTCACTTTCAACGAACAGTACTAAGGTGCCGATCTAAGAGTCCAAAGTTCCAGAGCTGGAGTAACCAGGTCGCAGACTGCGGTGAACATTCCTCTGTCATTATTCCGTAAAATATGCACACTACACATTCCAATCAGTGCCTCAGAGTAGGGATTGCTAAAGAAGAAAGTTATCTTACACCCCAGCTACTTCCCACCAATATGCAGGCAGGCTGTTACAGTCGGTACGACCAGGCGAGTTGGCCGTGTGGTTAAGGGCGCGCAGCTGTGAGCTTGCATCCGGGGGATAGTGGATTCGAACCGCACTGCCGGCAACCCTGAAGATGGTATTCGGGAGATAGTGGGTTCGAGCCCCACTGTCCGCAGCCCTGACGATGGTTTTCCGTGGTTTCCCATTTTCACACCAGGCAAATGCCGGGACTGTACCTTAATTAAAGCCACGGCCGCTTCCTTCCACTTCCTAGACCTTTCCTATCCCATTGTCACCATAAGACATATCTGTGTCGGTGCGACGTTAAGCAAAAGAAAAGATGGTGTTCCGTGGTTTCCCATTTTCACACCAGTCACACCAGGCTGTACCTTAAAGCCAAGGCCGCTTCCTTCACACCACTATTCATTTCCTATCCCATCGTCGCCATAAGACCTACCTGTGTCGGTGCGGTGTCAAGCAAATTTAAAAAAACCTCGGTACGCTGCAGTAATCCTATCTATCGGGGCTGAGAGGAAACAGAAGACAAAAAGCACATCACAACAAACAATGGTCAATGTAATGTTATTGTTGATACAGTTTATGAGCTTTCTATATTGCAGGCCTTCACATTAGTTTTCTTTCGACTCTGTGATATTAGGGTGTCTTACAAAATTATGTATATCGTAGACTGTAGTTCCTTATTCTCAGACTTTACATACTGATTTTCACTGAATTCCGTTTACCCATTTTCTCGTGACTCGGCGCTGATATGGACTTAGTAACAAAAATCCAAATTCATGAATATCTCCGATTATATGCGGTACGGTAACAATGTATAAGACATAAGTGATCGGAAATTTAATAACTTCTTACATAACCACTACTAACTTACGACATAATTAAAGTTATGTTAGTTATGTAGTATTTATCGATCCGACCACTAATAACATAAATAACTTATATGAGAATTACATTTCAGACCTTCCCCTAAACTACTATTTCACTCAGCGTGAATAAAATAATTTGTAGCCTAGATTGCAGTGGTTAATCACCCGACATTACATACCGATTTTCATTAAATTCTCTTCAGTCGTTTTACCGTGATGCGTGTACAGACAGACAGACAGACAGACAGACAGACAGACAGACAGAAATTACGGAAAAGTAAAAAATGCATTTCGTTGTTCCTGTGGGCATGACCGATACAGAAATACCACTCTTTTCAAATTCTGAGTAATGAACAGAAAAACTCTTCTTTTATATATATAGATTTATCGATACGACCACTAATAACATAAATAACTTATTTGAGAATTACATTTCAGGCCTTCCCCTAAACTACCATTTCACTCAGCGCGAATAAAATAATTTATAGCCGAGCTTGTAGTGGTTCATCTGCCGACATTACATTCCGATTTTCATTAAATTCTCTTCAGCTGTTTTCTATTGATGCGTCTACAATCATACATATATACATACATACATACATACATACATACAAACAGACAGACAGACAGACAGAAATTACGGAAAAGTAAAAAATGCATTTCCTTGTTACTGTGGACATGACAGATACAGAAATACCATTCATTTCAAATTCTGAGCAATGTACAGGCAAAACACTTATTTTATATATAGATTACATTTCAGGCCTTCCCTTAACTACCATTTCACTCAGTGTGAATAACGTTATTGATAGCCTAGATTATAGCGATCTATTCCCCGACTTTGCATACCAATTTTCGTGAAGATACGACCACTAATAAAATAAATATATGACAATTAAATTTTAGGCCTTCCCCTAAACTACCATTTCTCTCAGCGTGTATAGCCTATATTGTAGCGACTTATTTCCCATCTTTGTCTAGCGATTTTCACTAAGGCACGACCACTAATAACATAAATATTTGAGAATTAAATTTCAGGCCTTCCCGTAAACTACCTTTTCTGTCAGCGTGAATAAAATAATTTATAGCCGAGCTTGTAGTGGTTCATCACCCGACATTACATACCGATTTTCATTAAATTCTCTTACGCCGTTTTCTATTGATGAGCGTACAATCATACATACATACATACATACAGACAGACAGACAGATATTACGGAAAAGTAAAAAATGCATTTCCTTGTTACTGTGGACATGACAGATACAGAAATACCATTCATTTCAAATTCTGAGCAATGCACAGGCAAGACACTTATTTTATATGTAGATTACATTTCAGACCTTCCCCTAAACTACCATTTCACTCAGTGTGAATAACATTATTGATGGCCTAGATTATAGCAACCTATTCCCCGACTTCGCATACCAATTTTCGTGAAGATATGACCACTAATAAAATAAATATATGACAATTAAATTTTAGGCCTTCCCCTAAACTACCATTTTTCTCAGCGTGTATAGCCTATATTGTAGCGACTTATTTCCCATCTTTGTCTAGCGATTTTCACTAAGACACGACCACTAATAACATAAATATTTGAGAATTAAGTTTCAGGCCTTCCCCTAAACTACCATTTCACACAGCGTGATTAAAATAATTTATAGCCTAGATTGTAGCGGTTTATCACCCGACTTTACATTCCGATTTTCATAAATTCTCTTCAGCCGTTTTCTCGTGATGCGTGTACATACACACAGACAGACAGACAGACAGACAGACAGACAGACAGACAGACAGACAGACAGACAGACAGACAGACAGACAGACAGACAGACAGACAGACAGACAGACAGACAGACAGACAGACAGACAGACAGACAGAAATTACGGAAAAGTAAAAAATGCATTTTCTTGTTACTGTGGGCATGACCGATACAGAAATACCATTCTTTTCAAATTCTGAGCAATGTACAGAAAAACTCTTCTTTTATATATATAGATTTATCGATACGACCACTAATAACATAAATAAGGTCAAGATGGCAGTGACTTATATGATGTTCGCGTGTAATATTGTCGCTTGGAACTATTGAATAATCGGTCATTCTAAGCTAAAATTTACCGTCTGAAGCACCAGAGTGAAGCTGCTAAGTACTTTTGTAGTGAGTGTGGTTTTAAATCTGCGTTGTGGAGATTAGTGTTCATTAAAGGATCACTCTCATACCTATAACCTCATCTTGTTAGCTAACCGATAATGGCCGCCTCTGTTGATGGAGGTCGGCAAGTTTTTTCTAACTCAGTGAATCTAAATAATGAAAATCAGCAAGTCTCAAGTAACCTCACGAATGGACAGAATAAAGAAAGCATAATTCCCACCCGTACCGGTGAACCAGGTAACCTCATGACAACCTCTATTACTGTTCCTAACACATTTAATCAATCTCCTAACAACCCAAGGTTAAGTTACTCTGCAGCAATGCAATCCTACCCTACCAAAGATCAAACTATTGTTATTGAATCTTGCGATGGTATTAGTATCCGAGATTATATACTAGCAATTGGAAAAGTCACTAGCCCTAGTAACATCCGATTTGTCTCACGGATATCTAATGGAAGAATATGTATCTTCCTAGCAAGTCAAAAGTGTGTTGAAGAATTAATTTCAAAACACCCTAAGATTCTCATAAATAATGTCTCCTTGGAAATAAGACCTCTCCTAACTAAAAACAAACGAGTTATTCTATCCAATGTTTGCCCTGTGATTCCTAATATTGTTATTGAAGAAGAATTTCTCAAACTCGGCATTAAACCAATGTCAAAGATATCACCTATTAGAGCAGGTTTAACAATCCCCGGATTTTCTCACATTCTCAGTTTTCGGAGACAGATTTATATTCAAAATGAAGACTTTAACAAACTTCCAGTCTCACTCCAAATCGAATATGAGGGTACCAATTACTGGATTTATTTATCCTCTGACACACCCACCTGCTTTCTTTGTAAAACTGAGGGGCACTTAGCTAGAAACTGTCCTGATAATGATGAGATAATAAATGAAGGCTCCTCATTAAATCAAAACAGTCATTCTCGTGGCAAGATCAATCTAACAGAATTTCCCCAACTAGTAGAGGATACACAAAAAATTGAAACAAGCTGTCAAGAAAATATTACCTGTACTCCCTCACAAACTACTGTTCAGACAACTGCTACATCTACATCTCTTCAGTGTTCTCAAAATCTAAACTGTGGGCCTTTACCCTCAGGCGAAACGACTCTAACCTCTCATTTGGAATGCCCTCAAAACCCCTCATGTGTTCATCTTGCTGGATCAAAGAGACCAATATCACTATCTAGCAGTGAAACTACAGGCAGAAAAGACCTTGATTTTAAGGAACCTCCCCTAACAACTGAACCTAAGACAAGTGAACAGACAGGGAAACACAAGACAAAACAAACTTACAAGAAACCAAAGACAGAAAAAGAAAGCACAACTATTAGTGATATGCTTAAGCCAATTAAGCAAGTTCTAGAAGCCAACCCTCAGTCCTTTCCCCTCAATTACTTACAACTCCAATCCTTTTTTGAAAACAGTATTGGAGTTAATGACATTGCAGCAATAGCTTCCAATTACACCCAAGATCTAGAGGGTTTAGCCCAAGCCCTTCAAAAACTATATCCATACTACACTGAAAAATCCATTAAGAACAGGAGTATTGGAATAGTCAAGAAACTGCTTAAGGCTAGCAGTGAAAACCGAGGTGAAGCAATTAACAGTTTAGTTCCAGATTACTCCAGCGATGACTCTACTTCCCTCACATAATGATGATAAAATTCCCTCTACACTTGTTTGTCATTCTTATGACTATATCATTACTTCAATGGAACCTCAACAGTTTTCGATCACAGCGAGAGTATTTACAACTTCTACTAAATAAACATCAGCCTTCAGTTGTCTGTCTACAAGAAACTAACTTTAGAGACAACTTTGTTTCCCGTTTAAGACAGTTCAACGTACATTATAAAAACCGAATTAATCCAAATCATGCAAGTGGAGGCGTAGCCACCTATGTTAAAAATAATTTACACCATCAAGAGGTTCCTTTAACTACTGATTTAGAAGCAGTCGCAGTTTTATTATACCTTCCACAAGCTATATGTGTATGTAATGTTTATTTCCCTACGAATAGTAGATCTCACGCTGATGATTTAAGAAACCTAATACACCAACTCCCCAAACCCTTCATCTTGATGGGTGATTTTAATAGCCACAACAGTTTATGGGGTAGTCGCAATACTGATGCAAGGGGGAAAGAAATAGAGAAGATACTAGATGAATTTACTCTAGTATTAATGAACTCAACTGCTCCAACTCGTTTTGATATAGCACACGGAACATACAGTAGCATAGATTTAACTATATGTACGCCAGACATAGCTGCACTATTTAACTGGTCCATTTATTCAACTCTACAAGGAAGTGACCACTTCCCCATCATAATTAATGATGATCAAAGTTCTTCAGACAACGCATCAAAACTCCAATACTGTAAATGGAATTTAAATAAGGCAAATTGGCAATCATTTAGAAAGATTGTAAATAACTATTTAAATGATCTAACTCCAACAAATAAATTTTCTTCTAAGCACATCAATGATATTGTTCAAGACTTCACTGAAGTAATAATTAAATCTGCTGACCAGAGCATCCCAAAAACAGCTCCTATGCCCTTCAAGAAAACGGTTCCCTGGTGGAATGACTCCTGTAAAGAGGCTATCAAAAATAAAAACCGTGCTTACTACCTATACAAAAGAAATCCTACGCCTGAAAATAAAATCAATTTTCAAAAACACCGAGCAATAGCACGAAATAAAATAAAATTAAGTAAGAAAACCTCCTGGTTAACATTCATCTCCTCCTTAACCTGCCAAAATTCACAAAAAGTTATGTGGAATAAAATCCAAAGAATAAGTGGCAAATACAATAAATTCTGTATTACCTCTCTAAGAGATCCAGTCGCTGGGTCAATTGTAAATGAACCTCAACAAATAGCTGATCAACTGGCTAAATCATTTTCAAAAATCTCTAGCGATAACAATTATGAACCTGAATTTCTTCGCATGAAAACAACTCGAGATCCAATAGACTTAAGTGAAACTGTACCTACACCGAACTATGCTTATAATGATACTTTACAGTTACAAGAAATGGTTACAGAACTCAACAAATGCGGCAGATCTAGTCCTGGCCCAGACACCATTCCATATGAATTTTTAAAACAGCTTCCACATAGTGCACTCAATTATCTACTTGCTATTTTCAACTACATATGGAGTTCCAAACTATTTCCAGATCAATGGCGTTGTGCTATTGTAGTGCCTATACTCAAACCAGGAAAGGACATTTTGATCCCAGATAATTATCGTCCCATCGCCTTGACAAATACAATGTGTAAGCTACTGGAGAAAATTGTTAACAAGAGATTACGCTGGTATTTGGAACATATACACTTTTTTAGTGATGCACAAAATGGTTTTCGTCAAGCACGTTCAACAACAGATACTCTGATATGTTTAGAATCAGAAATCCGAGAAGCTTTCCTAAATAATCAGCACCTCATAGCTGTTAGTTTAGACATTGAGAAGGCATATGACATGGTGTGGAAAGACTATCTAATTGAAACACTGATGAAACATAATATTTCAGGAAACATGCTTCACTTCATTTATAATTTCCTTAAAGATCGCCGAATTCAAGTCAGGACAAATGGAACTTTTTCACATGAAGTAACCATTGACAATGGAGTTCCCCAAGGATCAGTCATCAGTGTCACATTATTCCTCGTTGCAATAAATGGCATTGTCTCCAACATTCACCTACCAGTAAAGGCTTGCCTTTTTGCCGATGATTTGACTATACTAAGTGCAGGAAGAAATAAATTAACTACTCAACAGTTACTTCAAGAATCAATTGATAATATCCAAAAATGGGCTAAAGTTACAGGGTTCAAGTTTTACAAAACTAAAACCAAATGCATACTCTTCTCCAAATGTAAACATAATGTACAAGACCCTGAGCTGTACATGGACAATCACAAAATTGAAACTGTAACAACTATGAAAATCTTAGGAGTTTTATTTGACACTACGTTAAGTTGGATACCTCACCTGAAAAACCTTAAAGACGACTGCTTGCGAAGGCTGAACATAATGAAGATCCTGGCAGCAAAGAACTGGGGGGCAGACTACCAAGTGCTAATGAACACGTACAAAGCCATTATTAGGGCTAAATTAGACTATGGCAGCATTGTATACAATTCCGCAAGAATGTCTTCACTCAAAATCCTTGATTCCATCCAGTCCTCAGCTCTTCGAATTGCTCTAGGAGCCTTCCGTACCAGTCCAGTAGCCAGCATTCAAATAGAAGCAAATGAACCACCACTCACAATTAGACGTAGACAACTAAGTTTGACTTACGCGCTCAAGGTAGCAACTATGAGTGAATCAAGAATTAAGTTGTATGCTTTTCCTAACAAGCATCAAGGTACACTCATTAAATCAGGATCACAACCACAGCCTTTCAATGTCAGAATAGCCAAGTTTCTTGAAGAACTAAATTTAAATATCCCTCCAATACTCCTCACAGACAACGCTGTTAATGTCCCACCATGGACTATTACCCTTCCAACAATTAACTTTGAAATAAATTACAGTGTCAAAGATGAAACGGACAGATCTCACTACCATCAATTATTTCTTGAAATTTCTAATAAATACCCAAGGCACACTGCAATCTATACTGATGGATCAAAATGTGAGGAAAGAAATGGATGTGGGATTATATATCCTGAACGTACCATGCTATACCGATTGCCTGACTACTATACAGTCTTCTCTAATGAGCTGTACGCAATAAAGCAGGCTATGCTATATATTTTGAAAACCAGCACCTGTAATAACACCATCATTTTTTCTGATTCAAAAAGTGCATTAAACGCAATAGAAAGTCCATCATCGAAACACATCCTTGTACAAGAAATACAACTGTTGTTTAACAACATCATGAAAGAAGGCAAACAAGTCATCTTTGTGTGGATACCCTCTCATAGAGGTATTCAAGGCAATGAATCTGCTGATCAAGCAGCTAAAGACGCTACTTACCTCCCGTTAGGCGATCTAACAATAGCTACCCCTCACACTGACATTATTGCCTATGCTAAAACAAAATTATACCAACAGTGGAAGATAAAATGGCTTCAAACTTCGAACAGCAAACTCCATGAAGTAACAACGGAATCTACAGTACAACACTATCTTCACAACCTTCACAGGCAAGATCAAGTCCTAATAACTAGAATACGGATTGGCCACTCCAAGATAAGTCACAGCTACCTCCTTGAGAAGAAACTGCCTCCCATCTGTACAACATGCAATAGTGTGCTGACTGTGAAGCACATCATAACAGACTGTTCACTGTATGACAAATGGCGCCAGTACCACGGTATACCTAAGGATATTAAGGGGACACACTCATCTCCTTCACTGTGCAAACAAATTATCAAGTTTTTCAAAGACACTGGTCTGTATTCAAAAATTTAACTGTTCAGTTTAAAATACCACTTTTATATTTTTTTTCATTCTTCACCCTAATGTAATTTAATGTAAATTATACAGTTAGAAGTCACGATAAGACCTTAGGGTTAAAGTGACTCTAAATTATCTTAATAAAAAAAAACATAAATAACTTATTTGAGAATTACATTTCAGGCCTTCCCCTAAAGTACCATTTCACTCAGCGTGAATAAAATAATTTATAGCCGAGCTTGTAGTGGTTCATCTGCCGACATTACATTCCGATTTTCATTAAATTCTCTTCAGCTGTTTTCTATTGATGCGTCTACAATCATACGTATATACATACATACAAACAGACAGACAGACAGACAGAAATTACGGAAAAGTAAAAAATGCATTTCCTTGTTACTGTGGACATGACAGATACAGAAATACCATTCATTTCAAATTCTGAGCAATGTACAGGCAAGACACTTATTTTATATATAGATTACATTTCAGACCTTCCCCTAAACTACCATTTCACTCAGTGTGAATAACATTATTGATGGCCTAGATTATAGCGACCTATTCCCCGACTTTGCATACCAATTTTCGTGAAGATACGACCACTAATGAAATAAATATATGACAATTAAATTTTAGGCCTTCCCCTAAACTACCATTTTTCTCAGCGTGTATAGCCTATATTGTAGCGACTTATTTCCCATCTTTGTCTAGCGATTTTTACTAAGACACGACCACTAATAACATAAATATTTGAGAATTAAATTTCAGGCCTTCCCCTAAACTACCATTTCACACAGCGTGATTAAAATAATTTATAGCCTAGATTGTAGCGGTTTATCACCCGACTTTACAATCCGATTTTCATTAAATTCTCTTCAGCCGTTTTCTCGTGATGCGTGTACATACATACATACATACAGACAGACAGACAGACAGACAGACAGACAGACAGACAGACAGACAGACAGACAGACAGACAGACAGACAGACAGA
Source organism: Anabrus simplex (assembly GCF_040414725.1). NCBI lineage: Eukaryota > Metazoa > Arthropoda > Insecta > Orthoptera > Tettigoniidae > Anabrus > Anabrus simplex. The sequence continues at coordinate 169,071,362 of NC_090266.1, read as the reverse complement.
CAGACAGACAGACAGACAGACAGACAGAAATTACGGAAAAGTAAAAAATGCATTTTCTTGTTACTGTAGACATGACCGATACAGAAATACCATTCTTTTCAAATTCTGAGCAATGTACAGACAAAACTCTTATTATATATATATATATAGATACGTTTACGTTGCAATATAATATTTTCACACGAAAACCACTAAGATATTGCACAAAACCATTATTTTTATTATTTCGTTTGTGTGCTTTCGTAAATATTGCAGACCTACTTTAAAAGCCAGAATAGTTTAAAAATAATTTTTAAATGTTCCAATACACCAGAAATGTTGGTATTTACAATTTCCAATTACTTGAAAGAATATAAAGTAAGTGCCCTATATACATACAGATTAAATAAATCAAGAAATGAAATTAACCTAAAAATTCTAAATAAAATACACAAGCTTAAATACTGCATGGTGTTACTTTTCCTGAAAATAGTAAGTACTGCAGGTACTAACATTATTGCGTTTTCATTACCAACAAAATCTATAACAATAATAATAATAATAATAATAATAATAATAATAATACATCTACATAACAAAAATAACAGTACTATTAATTTAGGCCTACCCTTCAGGACTTAATTTTGTTCATCTTCTTCGATTTTTTCCGTGCAGCGTCAGCATTAGCATCCGTAGTCCTGTTTTCATTCACCGACCTCTTGAGTTCTCTCTTTTTATTCAGTTCTTTCATTCTAATAAATGAACGTCTTACAAAACACGTAACAGCGAAGTCGTCGACTGCACTATACTTAGGTCTGATGATATCAGTCAGTTCCTTCATCACTCTTGACCGGGCGAGTTGGCCGTGTGGTTAGGAGCGCGCGACTGTGAGCTTGCATCCGGGAGATAGTGGGTTCGAACTCCACTGCTGGCAGCCCTGAAGATGGTTTTCCGTGGTTTCCCATTTTCGCACCAGGCTAATGCTGGGGCTGTACCTTAATTAAGGCCACGGCCGCTTCCTTCCCAGTCATAGACCTTTCCTATCCCTTCGTCGCCATAAGACCTATCTGTGTCGGTGCGACGTAAAGCCAATTGCAAAAAAATTGCATCACTCTTGGGCACTTCCTCAGACCATTTCCGTGGCACCTTTGAAAATATTTTTCTAGTTCGCAAACAGAGTCGAATCACTGGGGAAATGGATTCATTAGACCTCCCTCTACGTCTAGACAAAGCCGAGATCCAGTCAGAGTTCCTAATAATAACAACGCATTTTTCCGTTTTTCTTCCGTAGTTGAAGCTAGTGGTGATTCCTTTTTTCGTAACTCGGTATGCAATATACCCCGCCAACATTTTCAAAAGTCCTCATATTCATTATGTAAGCAATCTTCGAGATTGTGCTGTTCAGTAAACTCTGTTAATGAGTCAACTATACAATTAAAGTTTTCACACTCTGAATAAAAAATTTCCAAGTTAGTTTTTACTGATTCTATGGTGTCATTAGTAACAGCACAGTCTACTCGGCCGAGGACATCTACAGTTAATGTTTCATACTCTTCTCTGTTGGAGTTTGCAGTTTTAATTATGTCATATGCACCATTTCTCAGTAATAGGGACTTTATTCTCTGGGTACGTATTGTGAGCACGAGGTGGTCATAAAACCGACCTAAACCCCTGACCATAGAAAAATATGACTCTAAAACATCTTGATTACATTTCGATGCTAGGAGATATTGATATCCTTAAGATTTTATGTTTCGAAATAATCCCTGCACACTCCGGATGGAAACCATACAGCCTATTTCAAAAGTTAGTAAGTAAGTCTTTCCAGTAACTCTTGCTGATGAAAACAGGTCGAACATTTTATTCACGATAACATCCTGTTCCTCTAAACGTGTTCCGTAAGCACTTTTGAGCTTGTTTGTTGGATGATGAGGGATTCTGTTATTATGAACATCAAATCCATCATTAACAGTTTCAACAAACTGTAGCCTACTACATGTTCATTCCCAGGAAAAAATATACGATATAGCCTTAGCCACATTGCCAGAGAGAAGTTCAGCAGCTTTTCTTACGTTTTGTTGTTCACTAGCAAATGTTGTTCGGTTATTTTGTGAGTGAATTTTAAATTCTCAATTTTCTGGTACTGTACTAAATCTACAAAGATGTCTTTTATAACCGTATTTTCCAGATGCAAGCGTGTATCCTTAGTCTAACAGATTTTTTCTTATTAACTTTAGGACGTGAGGAGCGTCACAAAACGCCCAAATCACACGTTCATCAGTAGATGGATTTTTTATGGGAGACTTATCTGGACTTATTCCCAGGTCGATGCTTAACTTTCGGTTGGAACCACCCATATCACTCCCAAAAGTCCTCAGGCAAAATCCCATTTCCTCAACAAGTTTTACCGTTTCATAAAATAAATCAGTAGTGACGGTCTGGTCGAACTGATAGTAAACAGGCTGTTTCCATTTACCAGTTACACTTCGTATTGTAATAACATGCACATTTTCATGAGGCCCTCTAAATACATCTTCGACGCTATTGTATCATATATCAGATTTAACTTTCATCTCGTCAAAGCTCATCACTACATCTCTTTTAAAATTATCATTCAAAGTATTTGCTTGACCTTTAGTAGTTTAAAACTCACATTGAAAAACCCAGATGGAGTTGAAAATTGTGACAAACGCCATGTTATTGTTATTTCACTAGGAAGGGGATATTCTATAGTTTCCCTAACATATGACAAAGCTTTCTTGGAGATACACGGAATTGTAACTGCTTTGCTAACATCATCAGGTGACCAGTTTGTGCACTTACCCTTTAGTACACATTTTTTTGACATTTAGGAAAAAATCCTCATATTTCCTTAAAATTGCCTCCAATTTCGTTATTTTGGTTTGGGCTCTTTCCAGATCTTCAGTGAATAATTGTGTTCTTTCTTTTAATTCTGCATTTTCGACTAACACACCAGCTAGTTCACACTTCAAGGGCAAGTTGTCCTTATTTTGGCGTAATTGTTCCTTAATTTATCCTTCCTGAGAAAGGTCATCAAGCTCACTTGATTTCTCTGCAGATTTGCTTATTAGCGATTCTAGAACTTTTTTACAACCCCGCCTTTCGGCGCGTGTATTTCTCTCTGAATTGTCCATTGATGCAGAATGGGGATGGGGATGGGGATGTCTTGGGAAGGAACTGTTCCATTTTCAAACAAGCGCTTCGGGGGAAGGCCTAACAGTTCAAATTGTAAATCTTTTTCAAACTCAGAGGATTATAAAAATGTACCCGTTGTTTGTGTAGAGTTGGGTCTCTTCGTAATCTATAAAGGACAACTTACGATTCTTTGCGTTGTTAGGATGGTTTGTACAGCCTGCAACCGCACATCACGGCATTTTAACAGCACAAACATGACATATACACTGGAATTCACTTCACTCACGAACGAAAAGCACAAGTTCACGACTTTCAAATCATTCGCAAGCCTCGAAAGTAATTAGATAATTAAAGAAAAACGTGCAGACCACAGACGAACAGCAATGCACCGAATTTCACTACTTGAGTGAAATCACCGACACCAAAGAGTATATAGACTGATATTAGCGCTCCAAACAGTGCGTAGTATAATGGGAGGGACGGTCCAGTGACGTCACGACCACGGCAGTCTACTGCGCATCCGTCTCGTGACACCGACGGTCTCTCTTCTAGCTATCGTGGTGGGTTCGAATCCCATCGCCGGCAGTCCTGAAGACGGTTTTCCGTGGTATCCCATTTTCACACCAGGCAAATGCTGGGGCTGTAACTTAATTATGGTACGTTAGTGCGACGTTAAAGAAGTAGCAAAAAATATCCCGGGTACTTATTTATTCAGTACTAAGGGAAAGAGGCGAGTATGTATTGTTGAACATTAAGAAATTGACGCATCAGAAAAGTGATGCGTATACGAAATGCCATTGTCAGTACACAATGCACCTGTTCGCGTATCAGAATAACATAAAAGAATACAATGAATTGGACGATAAACTGTCATAATGGTTAAATAAATACGTGCACTGAGGCCACGGATGGCAAGTGAAGTTCGACACCCGGCGTGTTAGTATAAGAGAAAGGTCCATAGTTATCAACCAGTACCGGCTTTTAGTTTTTTCTGGACTCCTTTATTATATTGTGTAACTGTACTAAACTAACAGTATTTGCCTTTATACTCCGAATGCTCGCAATGAGCGCTTATTTTATTAGTGGCCCCTCGAAGGCTTGCTATAAAGGTGTTAAGCAGGCTACGTGCCATGCACAGCGGGAAATAGCCTTATAATAGGCCTACTAATCGTTCTCATGCGAGTGCCAGTTAGCTCCTTGGAAGCGTACCCGCCTGGCGAAGTAAGAATAAGGATTGGAGTCCTACTCCACGCATCACTGACTAAAAAGAAACTTTTAGAGTGTTGTATTAACCAAATACGTGTGTATTTCTATTGGCAAAGTCTGGCATTGTGCCATTAATTATGTTAGTCCTAAAAAGGACGGTTTTAGACATGGCTTAATACTTCGTCCAGAATCCTTCGGCTTGAACAACTTGTCGGAGCCGACGTGGCATTGAATCGACAAGCTTCCAAAGTATTCCTCGTCGAAGGCGATATCCATTGTTTCCAACATAACATCCCCAAAGCATCATGCGAACGCGGAGAAAGGTGAGGTCAGTGTTTCTTTATATGGCGTTTCCACCTTGCCCACAAATGTTCAATGAGGTTCAAGTCTGGAGCTCAAGGGGACACAATTGAGCAGTTCAGTGGAGTCCTGATGGAAAACCAGCCCTGAACACGACCGCTCTTGTGGACTGGGACATGAACTCTATTACCTCAGTGTCTAAATACACTGACTGACAGAGCAAATGCAACACCAAGAAGGAGTGGTCAGAACTTTATGCCAATTGCAGGGTAGACTGAAGTCACTGAGGTATGCTCATGATGTGAAATGCGCCGCTGTGCTGCGCACGTAGCGAACGATAAATGGGACACGGCGTTGGCGAATGGCCCACTTCGTACCGTGATTTCTCAGCCGACAGTCATTGTAGAACGTGTTGTCGTGTGCCACAGGACACGTGTATAGCTAAGAATGCCAGGCCGCCGTCAACGGAGGCATTTCCAGCAGACAGACGACTTTACGAGGGGTATGGTGATCGGGCTGAGAAGGGCAGGTTGGTCGCTTCGTCAAATCGCAGCCGATACCCATAGGGATGTGTCCACGGTGCAGTGCCTGTGGCGAAGATGGTTGGCGCAGGGACATGTGGCACGTGCGAGGGGTCCAGGCGCAGCCCGAGTGACGTCAGCAGGCGAGGATCGGCGCATCCGCCGCCAAGCGGTGGCAGCCCCGCACGCCACGTCAACCGCCATTCTTCAGCATGTGCAAGACACCCTGGCTGTTCCAATATCGACCAGAACAATTTCCCGTCGATTGGTTGAAGGAGGCCTGCACTCCCGGCGTCCGCTCAGAAGACTACCATTGACTCCACAGCATAGACGTGCACGCCTGGCATGGTGCCGGGCTAGAGCGACTTGGATGAGGGAATGGCGGAACGTCGTGTTCTCCGATGAGTCACGCTTCTGTTCTGTCAGTGATAGTCACCGCAGACGAGTGTGGCGTCGGCGTGGAGAAAGGTCAAATCCGGCAGTAACTGTGGAGCGCCCTACCACTAGACAACGCGGCATCATGGTTTGGGGCGCTATTGCGTATGATTCCACGTCACCTCTAGTGCGTATTCAAGGCACGTTAAATGCCCACCGCTACGTGCAGCATGTGCTGCGGCCGGTGGCACTCCCGTACCTTCAGGGGCTGCCCAATGCTCTGTTTCAGCAGGACAATGCCCGCCCACACACTGCTCGCATCTCCCAACAGGCTCTACGAGGTGTACAGATGCTTCCGTGGCCAGCGTGCTCTCCGGATCTCTCACCAATCGAACACGTGTGGGATCTCATTGGACGCCGTTTGCAAACTCTGCCCCAGCCTCGTACGGACGACCAACTGTGGCAAATGGTTGACAGAGAATGGAGAACCATCCCTCAGGACACCATCCGCACTCTTATTGACTCTGTACCTCGACGTGTTTCTGCGTGCATCGCCGCTCGCGGTGGTCCTACATCCTACTGAGTCGATGCCGTGCGCATTGTGTAACCTGCATATCGGTTTGAAATAAACATCAATTATTCGTCCGTGCCGTCTCTGTTTTTTCCCCAACTTTCATCCCTTTCGAACCACTCCTTCTTGGTGTTGCATTTGCTCTGTCAGTCAGTATATGAAGCAGTCCAGCCCCATCAGATGATATCCACCCCGCTACACGACAAAGCTATGCGGCCACTGCGTGAACACTCAGCTATACAGGGTGTTTCTATATTCCCACTACAGCCTTCGAGGGCTTGCAGTGCGGAACTTTAGCATAGGAACTTGTGTCCGGAAATGTATCGTCTTCCCGCTACCCGTAAAAAAACCACCACAGCACACGTTCAAATCTCCCGCATTTTCGGCGTCACTGACTGGAGTACGTACGTCATTGAACAATTACGTGATGCCCCATACCCCTACAGGTTTGTTGACATGCCATTCAGTTGAGTGTGTGATCCGCACGGAGAGGTATTGTGCCTGCTGTTGTACTTTGATTTTCGTTCATACTACAGTCCAGCAGTAATTCTTCACTACGTACACAGCAGTATGCCCTACGTACAGTAGTACATCTGCACCAAAGATCTGGGCAATATTGGATAGGTTGTAGTGGTCCGATTGCTTGGCCTGCACGTTCACTCGACTTGACACCGCTAGACTACTACCTGTGGGGTCGTATGAAAACTTGATTTGCAAGACCCCTGTGGAATCTGAGGAAGATCTACTGGCGCGAGTTATAGCTGCGGCGGATGTTGGAGGACCAGGTATTGATGATCGTGTGTACGAGAACAGGATACGTAGGTACCGTCCGTGTCTGTGTTGACGTCGATGGTCGTCACATCGAGCCCCGCCTGTAGTTGGACCCAGACGACAAGCAGCAGAAGTCGGACAGAGCGCCGAAAATGCGGGAGCTGTGAAAGTGTGCTGTAGTGGTTTTTTGCGGGTAGCGGAAAGACGGTACGTTTCCGGACACAAGTTCCTATGCTGAACTTAACCGTCTTGGTCCCCACTGAAATCCCTCAAAGTCTGTAATGGTAATTTAGAAACACTCTGCATATCTTTCGTCGAATCTGGCTCCCCTTACCTACTAAACATCAATCGGCCCAATCTCCGCCGAACTGGAAGAAGTCTTAGCAGAGAAGATCACATGATACCAATTACGATTTAACCCTATCTCGACCATGTGTTCGTCGGAGATACTACTTAACAGCAGCTTTTCTACAATGGAACTCGACTTCTCGTAATCGTTTACAAACCGTGTATGGACATCCAGGAAGATAGGTCACTTGCATGAGCTCCACCGATTTTAAGAACGGGTTCTCCTGTGGAGTTTCAACTAACTTGTCTTCTTACCTTGTAGAAACGCACTTTAAACCATTGGCGGGTTGACGTCCAATGTCTCCTAACACCCGCCACTGCTGTATCCATCTCAACAAAGCGCTAGGCGAAACGCCACACCGAATCGTTGCCTCACGAATGCTAAAACTGTCGTGTTGGACGAGAGCCAGCACTTGTTCTCTTGACGCGTGTAAATAATGTGCCACCTCAGAATGGGGTGAAGCATTTAGCATCGAAGCTAGCTCGGCGAAACTTGGTGTGTTCGTAGCCTGACGTCATTATGGTGTATTCATTCGGGATTTTAAAAAAATCATTCATGCGGTGATTCGAACATTAGCGGATATGGTAAACACGAATGTTGTAGCTTACAGCTGACTTACTGCGTTAAAATGAAATGAAATGCCATATGGCTTTTAGTGCCGGGAGTGTCCAAGGACATGTTCTGCTCGCCATGTGCAGGTCTTTTGATTTGACCCCAGTAGGATACCTGCGCGTCGTGATGAGGATGAAATGATGATGAAAACGACACATACACCCAGCCCCGTGCAAGCGAAATTAACCAATGATGGTTAAAATTCCCGACCCTGCCGGGAATCGAACCCGGGGCCCCTGTGACCAAAGGCCAGCACGCTAACCATTTAGCCATGGAGCCGGACACTTACTGCGTTACGTGGGTGCGTGTCATGCGATTAGAATTTCATAGTGCTGTATGGTAGTGCATGCCACGAGGAGGAGAAGGGAGAGGGTAGAGTGAAGGCAATGAGCGACAACTACGGGCCGTGTTGCGAAACGCATCCAGCTGACTGTACAAAGCCGAACATAGCCGAAGTAGACTTTCTTATTTTTCACGTCTCCAGAGATGTGACAATTTTATGGCTGTTCATCTGCACATATACAAACACACGTCTTATCACTGTGTTGGATATTGACAACCACTTTTTTAATCTGAGAGAATTTTACGATCATATTATTATTATTATTATTATTATTATTATTATTATTATTATTATTATTATTATTATTATTATTATTATTATCTATTCACACTAAGACGCGTGCCATTCTACTCACAGTCCATACTTACAAAAGCCTAAACCTGGGATGCAAGAAATTTTGGTTATGCAAGCATCAAATAGGCTACTCACATCACATAAATGCATAGTGTCCAATCATTCGAAATTTATGGAAACCAGCACCGAAAGTAAACGTTTACACTGTGCCAACTAGAACGTAGGGTTTAGTGAACAGATACTTTAAAGTCCGAAAGATTTTAGTACCTGAACAAGATCGAGTAGCTAAATATCGGAACAATTTCAGCTCGGTTCAAAATGAGCCACTCACTGTCATTTAATGAGGCGACACTTACTGCGACTCTTATATCTGGGAATGTTATATGGTATTTTAAGTATCATGTGGAAGTAGACAAGAAAGTCTATTTGTTCGTAATGTGTTCATAGCCTGCTCCATTTCTTCATCGTAACTTGAGAACGGCAGTTATTCCCTTTTCGAAGGTGAGAAACGGCAAACCACCTGACAGGATATGCATGATTTTCATTTCAATGTACGAAATACCTTAACCTCTGAAAATTGTATTCGACTTCAAAATTCTTACAAAACAGTTTCCAAAACAAAACTTGCTTACTTACCAGAACCACTTGGAAATCTGGAAAACGCTATATTTAATAAATCGTCGGCGCATTCCTCACAGCCTTGCGCAAAACACCGTTTACATTGGAGCATATTGGTTCAGAAAATCCGTGAAACACGAAGACTCCCAGCAATTTTTAATAACCGGGCGAGTTGGCCGTGCGCGTAGAGGCGCGCGGCTGTGAGCTTGCATCCGGGAGATAGTAGGTTCGAATCCCACTATCGGCAGCCCTGAAAATGGTTTTCCGTGGTTTCCCATTTTCACACCAGGCAAATGCTGGGGCTGTACCTTAATTAAGGCCACGGCCGCTTCCTTCCAACTCCTAGGCCTTTCCTATCCTATCGTCGCCATAAGACCTATCTGTGTCGGTGCGACGTAAAGCCCCTAGCAAAAAAAAAAAAAAAAGCAATTTTTAATATACCAAGCAATACTACTTGAAGAATGGTCAAGTTTCCGTCGCACGCAAGGATGTTCGGGTTGTGTTACAAATAAATTGTGCCACACGATTCCGCGTGTGGAATACTCACCACTGCCTGTGAAAGAGAATTGTACTGTTGACTAATTGGCGAAGGTTTAGATGCTGGCTCCAAACCGGTCTTTAATATTACCTATAAAGTGTCAGTCCTCTGCGGGAAAGAAACAGGCGTACTTCCAATCGATTGCTTTCTATGTACAGAGTATACCAGTGCAGCATGCGCGTAGCATAATGTTGCCGCTCTTCCACACCCCCTCCCATCCTGCAGCGTTGTTTAGGTTATTATTGTGCTTCCCTATATGTTAACAACCGGCACCTCAGAGGCCTACCTGGAAATGAGTGGGATGGGAAGAGGAAGGACTGGAGTTGTCAGTTTTCCTTCTACAATGCAGAAGACGAAGACTTCCAGCAATTTTTAATATGCCAAGCAATACTACTTCAAGAATGGTCAAGTTTCCGTCACACGCAAGGATGTTCTCAAGTGAACTGGCAAAATATGAAACAAGACAACAAGATATTGCAACCCAGCGCGTCACTCCACGCAGACTTGACAACAAACTGTCACCCAGCATTCTCAGGTTTTCATTGGATACTACAGGGCTCTCACTGTCGCGGCTTGAGTCAAAGAATATTTCAACTTAATCTACTGAAGTTGTCATTGGCGCGGCACAAGGCAAGGAACATCAAAGCCACGCCGCACGGTAACGTTTAGATAGCCTAGGCACAATAATACCCGATGTAGGCAGTATTGTTTCCGCAAGGCTGATTCAGCTGAATATTTCCTTCCAGTGTACGGTACTTTTCTACAATTTGTTGAGTGCAATATTTGCAATAAGAACTGTTTCGCATAAATCTATAAAATATTTTGTCTTCACTTGTGCGGCAAACTCTTGTACCGTGTGATCGTCCTGATTATTAATGAACAACGTCCTGCAAAATTCACTTACACAAAATCAGATCGACTTTCATTGACACAAGGTTGTAATTCTTGGACTATGGACAGACACTCTGTAAGGCGAGAGTTTTAAACTTTTTAGTTCTTTTATAACCAGAGAATTTTCACGTCCTAGTTCGTGAAACATGGGCAACGGCTGAGTGGCCTAGTAAGTGGTCCTGAGAATCGGGATACCAGTTGCTATGGAATAAGAGTGGGCATCTCGGACATATTCTGAGTCATGGCCCTCCTTGTGTTCAGGCGACTAGGACTATACAATTCACCGGTCGCCCATAACCCGTTAGAGGAGAGATCCTCACTTGGATTATGTGCAAGTAGGGTAGCATCCTGCTTCATGAATTTACCGAGCTCAGAACATTTTAAGCAAGCCTCGGACCTATGGAAGTAACGTAGTCCCACTCCCATTTGACAGGCGAGGGACTCCTTGGAAACAACTTGGCGAACGAAATGGAATTCGATGGGGAGCTATCAATATTAATGGGGCTTATAGAAGAAAGAAAGTAGAACTGGCTGAGTCAGCAAAGAGAATGCATCTGGATGTGCTAGGAGTAAGTGATATTCGGGTAAGGGGAGATAACGAGGAAGAGATAGGAGATTATGAAGTGTACTTGACGGGTGTTAGAAAAGGAAGGGCAGAGTCTAGGGTAGGGCTCTTTATCAGACCATTGCGCGCAACATAGTTTCTGTTAGCCACGTAAATGGGCGAATGATGTGGGTAGATTTGTCAGTTGGAGGAATTAGGACTAGAATTGTCTCCATGTATTCACCATGTGAGGGTGCAGATGAGGATGAAGTTGACAAGTTTTATGAAGCATTGAGTGACATCGTGGTCAGGGTCAACAGCAAGGATAGAACAGTGCTAATGGGCTATTTCAATGCGAGAGTTGGAAATAGAACTGAAGAATACGAAAGGGTGATTGGTGAATGTGGGGAAGATATGGAAGCTAATGGGAATGGGAAGCGTTTGCTGGACATCTGTGCTAGTATGGGTTTAGCAGTTACGAATACATTCTTCAGGCATAAGGCTATTCACCGCTACACATGGGAGGCTAGGGGTACCAGATCCATAATAGACTATATCTTAACCGACTTCGAATTCAGGAAATCTGTTAGGAATGTACGAGTTTTTCGCGGATTTTTCGATGATACAGACCACTATCTGATCTGTAGTAAAGTAAGTATCTCTAGGCCTAGGGGAGAGAAAATGAAATCTGTCTTCAAACGAATAAGGGTAGAAAATCTCCAGGATGAGGAAATTAGTCAGAAGTACATGGATATGATTAGTGAGAACTTTCGAACAGTGGACAGTAAGCAGGTTCAGGATATAGAAAGTGAATGGGTGGCATACAGGGATGCTGTAGTAGAAACAGCAAGGGAATGCCTAGGAACAACTGTGTGTAAAGATGGGAAAAGGCGAACATCTTGGTGGAATGATGAAGTGAGAGCAGCTTGCAAACGTAAAAAGAAGGCTTATCAGAAATGGCTCCAAACAAGGGCCGAGGCAGACAGGGATTCGTACGTAGATGAAAGAAACAGAGCGAAACAAATATTCGTTGAATCCAAAAATAAGTCGTGGGAAGATTTTGGTAATAACCTGGAAAGGCTAGGTCAAGGAGCAGGGAAACCTTTCTGGACAGTAATAAAGAATCTTAGGAAGGGAGGGAAAAAGGAAATGAACAGTGTTTTGAGTAATTTAGGTGAACTCATAATAGATCCCAGGGGATCACTGGAAAGGTGGAGGGAATATTTTGAACATATCCTCAATGTAAAAGGAAATCATCCTGGTGGTGTTGTGAACAGCCAAGCTCATGGGGAGGAGGAAAATTATGTTGGTGAAATTACACTTGAGGAAGTGGAAAGGGTGGTAAATAAACTCCATTGTCATAAAGCAACAGGAATAGATGAAATTAGACCTGAAATGGTAAAGTATAGTGGGAAGGCAGGGATGAAATGGCTTCATAGAGTAGTAAAATTAGCATGGAGTGTTGGTAAGGTACCTTCAGATTGGACAAAAGCAGTAATTGCACCTATCTATAAGCAAGGGAACAGGAAGGATTGCAACAACTATCGAGGTATCTCATTGATTAGTATACCAGGCAAAGTATTCACTGGCATCTTGGAAGGGAGGGTGCGATCAGTCGTTGAGAGGAAGTTGGATGAAAACCAGTGCGGTTTCAGACACAGAGAGGCTGTCAGGATCAGATTTTCAGTATGCGCCAGGTAATTGAAAAATGCTACGAGAGGAATAGGCAGTTGTGTTTATGTTTCGTAGATCTAGAGAAAGCATATGACAGGGTACCGAGAGAAAATATTTTCGCTATACTGGGGGACTAAGGAATTAAAGGTAGATTATTAAAATCAATCAAAGGCATTTATGTTGACAATTGGGCTTCAGTGAGAATTGATGGTAGAATGAGTTCTTGGTTCAGGGTACTTACAGGGGTTAGATAAGGCTGCAATCTTTCACCTTTGCTGTTCGTAGTTTACGTGGATCATCTGCTGAAAGACATAAAATGGCAGGGAGGGATTCAGTTAGGTGGAAATGTAGTAAGCAGTCTGGCCTATGCTGACGACTTGGTCTTAATGGCAGATTGTGCCGAAAGCCTGCAGTCTAATAATTTGGAACTTGAAAATAGGTGCAATGAGTATGGTATGAAAATTAGCCTCTCGAAGACTAAATTGACGTCAGTAGGTAAGAAATTCAACAGAATGAATGTCAGATTGGTGATACAAAGCTAGAACAGGTCGATAATTTCAAGTATTTAGGTTGTGTGTTCTCCCAGGGTGTTAATATAATAAGTGAGATTGAAGCAAGCTGTCGTAAAGCTAATGCAGTGAGCTCGCAGTTGCGATCAACAGTATTCTGTAAGAACGAAGTCAGCTCCCAGACGAAGCTATCTTTACATCGGTCTGTTTTCAGACCAACTTTGCTTTACGGGAGTGAAAGCTGGGTGGACTCAGGATATCTTATTAATAAGTTAGAAGTAACAGACATGAAAGTAGCAAGAATGATTGCTGGTAAAAACAGGTGAGAACAATGGCAGGAGGGTACTCGGAGTAAGGAGATAAAGGCTAATTTAGGAATGAACTCGATGGATGAAGCTGAACGCATAAACCGGCTTCGGTGTTGGGGTCATGTGTCATGTGAGGGGAATGGAGGAGGATAGGTTACCTAGGAGAATAATGGACTCTGTTATGGAGGGTAAGAGGAGTAGAGGTAGACCAAGACGACGATGGTTAGACTCGGTTTCTAACGATTTAAAGATAAGAGGTATAGAACTAAATGAGGCCACAACACTAGTTGCAAATCGAGGATTGTGGCGACGTTTTGTAAATTCACAGAGGCTTACAGACTGAACGCTGAAAGGCATAACAGTCTATAATGATAATGTTTCCTCTGTTAGAACACCCCTGACCGAGCTCGATAGCTGCAGTCGCTTAATTGCGGCCAGTATCCAGTATCCAGTATTCGGGAGATAGTGGGTTCGAACCCCACTGTCGGCAACCCTGAAGATGGTTTTCCGTGGTTTTCCATTTTCACACCAGGCAAATGCTGGGGCTGTACCTTAATTAAGGCCACGGACGCTTCCTTCCCACTCCTAGCCCTTTCCTGTCCCATCGTCGCAATAAGACCTATCTGTGTCGATGCGACGTAAAGTAACTTGCAAAAAAAAAAAAAAAAAAAAAAAAAGCACACCCCTGTCCAAACTTCACGCCGATCCCCCAAGTGATTCACTTGCGGTCACCTGTATGCAGAACAGTAGTGGAGAAAACGACCTCGCAGGCAGCATTCGAACATATTTTGCAGAAGTCCCATAACCGACGTTTCCTTTCTTCGCTTTATCGAGTACAGCCCAAAACACTGGAACTTGAAACAAATGAAGTACAGTATACCGAGACAGGATTATTACGTAAAGAAACCAAATTATTTTCGTAAGAGTCTTTAGGTGTGTTTTTGTTTGCTTTTATTTTTTATATCTGAAGCCATCTTTTTTCAGTTTCGACTCAGTTAATTTATAACTGTTAGGCTCTTGAGTCTGCCGAATCTTTCTTTCTTTCTTTCTTTCTTTCTTTCTTTCTTTCTTTCTTTCTTTATCTATTTACCCTCCAGGGTTGGTTTTTCCCTCGGACTCAGCGAGGGATCCCACCTCTACCGCTTAAAGGGCAGTGTGCTGTAGCGTGAGACATTGGGTCGGGGGATAGAACTTGGGAAGAGGAACTGTACCTCGCCCAGGCGGTCTCGCCTGCTATGCTGAACAGGGGCCTTGGTGGGGGATGGGAGGATGGGAAGGGATAGACAAGGAAGAGGGAAGGAAGCGGCCGTGGCCTTAAGTTAGGTACCATACCGGCATTTGCCTGGAGGAGAAGTGGGAATCCATGGAAAGCCACTTCTAGGATGGCTGAGGTGGGAATCGAACCCACCTCTACTCAGTTGACCTCCCGAGGCCGTTCCAGCGTTCCAACCCTCGTACCACTTTTCAAATTTCGTGGCAGAGCACGGAATCGAACCCGGGGGGTGGCAGCTAATCACACTAACCACTACACCACAGAGGTGGACCAGACTGCCGAATCTAACTTTGAATAAATACATTTTTAAAGTACCTGCAAAAGAAGAATTTGCTTTACGTCGCATCGACACGGGTAGGTCTTATGGCGCCAATGGGGGAGGAAAAGCGTAGGAGGCGGAAGGAAGTGGCTATGGCCTTAAGTAATATACCTGAAAAAAGAAACAACTTAATTAAAATACAATGGTATGTTTCGTTCTTGAACGAACATAATCAGATTATGTCAAACCACAATCAAAATTTTATATATATATAAATAATTATGTTTGTTTCTGTTTAAATCCTTTAACACTTGAAATTTTGGAACTTACCGTAGTGAAGTCCTCACTTCTCTGCACTCTAGCGTTCTATGCTGATAAAGAATGAAACCTCATTCCATTTTAATTAAGGTGTTTCATCAGGCTAAAGAACCTAACAGTTATACATTTTTGGTGGGTGTTTATTTATTTATTTATTTATTTATTTATTTATTTATTTATTTATTTATTTATTTATTTATTTGATTATACACAGTAGGGTGCTGCGTACAGTATTTTATTGCGATGATTTCTACTTACTGTTCTTTCTATACAGGGACCAAGCAACCGTGAAGCCACCTTTCGAAGACAGTGGTGGAGGTTTAGTTCGTCAGAGATCCTTGCAACATGGGCGTGACGAGCTTTAAAGCCGAAAAATGGATTTTCACAGTTGTAAGTGCAACCGAACATAGAAAGCACGTTCACTATCTGCTTATAGAATCTCGGATATTCTTGTTGAGGAAATCTACGGCAAAACTCCCGCAAAGTATTAGATATGTTGAACCCATCTTTTAGCCAGGCTTTCATTTTAGTTCCACGAACTCCAAATACAGCAGCTATTTCCACAGTGCCGGCCCCATGGTGTAGGGGTAGCGTGCCTGCCTCTCGCCCGGAGGCCTCGGGTTCGACTCCCGGCCAGGTCAGGGATTTTTCTCTCGACTTGAGGGCTGGTTCGAGGTCACTCAGCCTACGTGATTAGAATTGAGGAGCTATCTGACGGTCAGATGGCGGCCCCGGTCTCGAAAGCTCAGAATAACGACCGAGAGGATGCGTCGTGCTGACCACACGGACCCTCGTAATCTGCAGGTCTTCGGGCTGAGCAGCGGTCGCTGGGCAGGCCAAAGCCCTTTCAAGAGCGTAAGTGCTGTTGGGGGGGGGGCTCCCACAGTACCATTATTCTCTTGAACCCCTCAATTTTATCAAACTTCTCTGTACTTTGCATAGATACGTTAAGGGAGTTAGGGTGATTATGTCGAAAGAAACCTTAAATTTGAAATCCAGCCAAGAGCTTCAATTTTTCCTCTCATTACCATTTTTTTTAAATTGGATCTACCAAGTGGAAAAATCGTTTAAAGATTTCTCCTCGTCTCAGCTATTAGATCTCGCAATGATAGGACATTTCATCGTACTTCACGTCCACAGATTCAACGAATTCCTTGAGTTGAAGACCATTGAGGCCTTGTGCCTAAAAAAGTTCATAGTGCAGACGACAACATTCACGCAAATTGCTTTACGTCGCAGCGATAGAGATAGGTCTTATGGCGACGACGGTATAGGAAAGGGCTAGGAATGGGAAGGAAGCATCCACGGCCTTAATTAAGGCACAGCCCAAGTATTTTTCTAATGTGAAAAAGGTAAACCACGGAAAACCATCTCAGGCCTGCCGACAGTGGGGATCGAACCCACTATCTCCCGAATGTGACTCAAACCGCGCAGTCACTCGCTTGGTGCAAACTGCTTCCTGGACCAGTGCGCTGATGGTACGGATGTGCTGCAAAAAGTACATATTTTAACTCTTAAGAAACTAATGAAGCAACTATGTTGTCCCCGAATGGCCGCAGCCCCGTCGGTGGTCACTGAGCAAATGCGCGGTAAGTAAAAAACGGAGGAAGTTAGACTGACCCATGTAACTCTTGCGCGCTGCCGCACAGGGAATACCGAGCTCGATTGCTGCAGTCGCTTACGTACGGCCAGTATCCAGTATTCGGGAGATAGTGGGTTCGAACCCAGCGAATGCTGGGGCTGTACCTTAATTAAGGCCACGGCCGCTTCCTTCCCAGCCCTATCCCTTTCCTGTCCCATCATCGCCGTAAGACCTATCTGTGTCGGTGCGACGTAAAGCCAATAGCAAAAAAAAAAAAAAAAGGCGCACCGGGAACGCAGTTCGGACATGTTTGTGTTAGAAAGAGACGTTTTCACTGAGGAATTGTATCCTTTAGATGACTCATTTTCCTGAATAACAGAAAAAGTCTCCGCGCTTTGTCTCTATGTGGGAATCACTCGTAAAGGAATTTCTCTAAACTAATCGTTTGCACACCTCTTTATATGAGTTTTCTTTTTCTTCTTTTTCTGTTTACCCTCCAGGTTCGGTTTTCCCCTCGGACTCAGCGAGGGATCCCACCGCTACCGCCTCAAGGTCAGTGTCCTCGAGCTTCAGACTCTGGGTCGGGGATACAACTGGGGAGGATGACCAGTACCTCGCCCAGGCGGCCTCACCTGCTATGCTGAACAGGAGCCTTGGTGGGGGATGGGAAGATTGGAAGGGATAGACAAGGAAGAGGGAAGGAAGCTACATTCTTGCTAGTTGTTTTACGTCGCACCGACACAGATAGGTCTTATGGCGACGATGGGATAGGAAAGGCCTAGGAATGGGCCTTAATTAAGGTACAGCCCCAGCATTTGCCTGGTGTGAAAATGGGAAACCACGGAAAACCATCTTCAGAGCTGCCGACAGTGGGATTCGAACCCACTATCTCCCGGATGCAAGCTCACAGCCGAGTGCCCCCGACCGCACGGCCAACTCGTCCGGTAGGGAAGGAAGCGACCTTGTCCTTAAGTTAGGTACCATCCTGGCATTTGCCTGGAGGAGAAGGGGTAAACCACGGAAAACCACTTCCAGGATGGCTGAGGTGGGAATCGAACCCACCTCTACTCAGTTTACCTCCCGAGACTGAGTCGACCCCGTTCCAGCCCTTGCACCACTTTTCAAATTTCGTGGCAAAGCCGGGAATCGAACCCGGACCTCCGGGGGTGGCAGCTAATCACACTAACCACTACACCACAGAGGCGGACTTAGACTATATATGAGTTTGCTGTGTCTAAAGTATCACAATTAAAACTTCTCTGTTCTAGTGTTAACATTTCAATGGAGTATAGCAGAATTTAGTTCACTAACATACTCTAATAGAATACTTTTAAAACTAGCACACCAACATACTGTACTTTTAAAAATTAAAATTTGGCTTTCGATCATATCGACCATGCAGTTGAGTTCTGTGAAGTACAGTGAACTCAGTTCATGGCGCGTTTAGGGTATTGCAATATTGTTGTGTTTATTTAAATTCTTGTGATTATTGACTGAACCGCTGATTGTAAATTAAATTAAACTAGGACAATCCAAGAAGGTACCAGAAATAAAACTTTAGAAAAAACATGCCTGTATAAGTTACTCATCCAAATTCACGTTTTAATTTTTTGGAGTGCAGTTTAACGAAGAATGTAGATTATTTATCATTAGGAAAGAAGAAGAAGAATATATGCTTTCTCTATAGAGGGTGAACCTGAATTCCACCAACTAACTTCCGGACGTTGTTCAGTGATACCATCTGAGTATAGGCCTATTGGTATAACTGACCGTGGCCTCCGGTGGCTCCTTACAGAGTAATTGCATTTCGTTTGGTTTGTTGCCGCAGATAGCTTTGTACCCGTATTGCACTGAACATAATAATACTGTTATTTGTTTCACGTCCGGCCTAAACGTTAGTTATTGACAGGCGCCGGGGTGACGGAGTCTCTTCCTGCAGGTGTTATTTTACGTGCTGGAAGCTAACGACACGGAGTTTTTACTTTTACAATATCTTTAAAGGTATATGACAGGCTTTTTCACTGTTGTGAAGGTATTTTCACAGAAACATGAATGACTGGGGTAACAAACAAAATAAATCATGATGATATTAGTAATCTGTAAAGGGCCACCGGAAACCACGGGTTCGTTATACCAATATGCTCAGAAGGTATCCCTGAACAAACTCCGGAACTTTGTCTCTTTTTTTTTACAATTTGTTCTACGTCACACTGACACAGTAAGGTTTCTTCCGCCTTGAGACAATCTTCTTGAGATCATCCCATTTCACAAGCTTTTAAGGTATATTTCTACCTTTTTAATACCGAAACCTTCATCAGAATAATATTTCTTATTCTACTGACCAATAATCAAGAACGTACGCAATACTACTACTGATCAAAATCGTCTTATGGTGACGATGGGATGGAAAAGGCCTAGGAGTGGGAAGGAAGCGGCCTTGGCCTTAATTAAGATACAGCCCCAGCATTTGCCTGGTATTAAAATGGGAAACCACGGAAAACCATGCTCAGGGGTGCCGACAGTGGGGTTCGAACCCACTATCTCCCGGATGCAAGCTCACAGCTGCGCGCCTCTAACTGCACGGCCGGAAGTTTGTCGGTGGAGTTCAGGCTCACCCTGTATAATGGCAAGCCATATGCAGGAGTTACTTTGGCTCATGATATATTTTTCGTTATTAGTGCTGAATGAAATACACGTGTTCTCGATGTTTAATTTCTGCTATGTTGACGTCTTAAATACTACTACTGATAAAAATTTTAAACGTTCTGGAAAAATATTGGTGAAAATGAGGTGTTTTAAAATCCCTGAAATCAGAATAGTAGGCCTACATGATTGTTCTTAATCTGTCGCTGCCAGTAAGGTGGTACTTCTGAAGGAGCTGCAAGGGGGGTAGCAAGGTTTCTTCCGCCTTGAGACAATCTTCTTGAGATCATCCCATTTCACAAGCTTTTAAAGCACATTTCTGCCTTTTTAATACCGAGACCTTCATCAGATTAATATTTCTTATTCTGCTGACCAATAATCAAGAATATACCCAATGCCTGCACAGAATATGAATTATGCACATTACATGCATTATCAAAAGGATCTGCCTCATCACAATAAGCATGCACGTTTTGAACGAGTCATTGTGTTCGTCAAATGATATAAGACTGAAACGGTGAATATACGACTCAGACAATTTTTTAGTGACAACCTTAGGAAGAAACTTTTTCTACTCGGTTCTCAGACCTGTATAGGCTGTGGTAATTAAAAAAATCGCACCAGGATATTATGGAAAATAAGTGTGTATTGTAGGTACACGCATTTAACTTTGAACCTCACTCGCTATGAATATGCAGTATTTAGACACTATTATTTCTAGCTTTCTTCTCAACTAATGAAAATGCAAATAAATAGTGGCTGTACTGGAATATGTCATTTTCCCTGGAGACGTGCTCAGTTGATATTTCCAAAGAATAGGTTAGACAATCATTTTTTCCACCCACCATGTGGTCACCATTTAAGTAACGTCCAGGGCATTGTAATGACGGACACCTGATGAACTCTGGTTTTTAAGCTTTGTTAGGCTGTTGATCATTGAACATGTGTTATGAACAAACTAGAAGTACACTCATGTGTTTAATACTGTTATGCTGATTGTTGTATTTCTGCGCATCCTTCGCTAGCCTCTAACTCTCAATAATCATACTCAAATCAGCAAAACACTCCTCTTAACCTCTCCATGGGAATTGTTTGCATTCCAGTTCGCTCAATCGAAAGTCAACATGTCAACATTATAACAGGCAGACACACAGACATGACACTGGCAAATGGGAGCACAGAACACTACAGGAAGTATTCATAGGAAGATAATTTTCGTCATCGTTGTTATCTGGTCTATGGCCTTTCATAAAACAGAAGGATGAGGCCACTGCAAGGGAGGTGAGTGTTTTCAGAGTGACTGCAATTGCGTGTGGAAATATAATTTTAAATGACCATGGGCACTTGTGTTCGAGCATGGGATTTATAGCCCTCATTACTGCATGTGGAAGTTTGAGATTCCCCAGATGAAATCCTGGTTTTATGTTATGTATGGCTGTTCATGGTGATGAAACCATAAAATGTTTCCTAGTTCCCATTCAATGAACAACATACACTCAAAGCCCTGAGTTCACCGGTTTGAGAACATAGCTTCATATGTTTGTTAACAGAGAACAGAAACCCTTGACATAACAATGTAAGGTATGTGCTGCAGGATCATGCACTCCATCGCGCTGTATGTGTCCGGCAACGATGAGCACGGCCGCATGATCCGCAGAACCCTGATGCGCTACCTCAACCTCTCGCTGATCCTCGTGCTGCGATCCATCAGCTCGGCAGTCAAGAGGCGGTTCCCTACCCTGGAACACGTGGTGGAAGCAGGTATGCTTATGAAGCACATACATATTTTATTTCCCTCACCACCCCCACCAACCCATGAAGAGCACACTGCTCTTAAATGCATCCTTGATAAGTGAATCATCATCGTATCATTGTGTACTGATATTTGGAATAAGTACTACTTATAAACAATCACAAGACCTTGGGGAATATTAAGGTATTATAAACTAAAACTGCGAATGAATGGTTTGGACATTGAAACCAAACTCGTAACATCTACTCAACTTATACTCAGATACTTCCTTGATGTAAAACGCTATCTACTTGTTGACTTCCTTTTGTGCAGAATAATTCACGACCATCGTAATATCCTCTGTTGTCAGGTCCACTGGATTTTCAGGAGATACACTTCTTAAATAATCCACTGATCTGCTGGTTAAAACGCAAAAAAAAAAACAAAAAAAAACACACTATTAATTCTTTGTTTTTTTTTGTCAATCCATAGCTTAATGTAAACAAAGAAATTGCTATATTGCAAAGCGAAAACGTGTTACAGTCAGATGAACATGATTTTAAAAGAAAAGGAGACATAATAACTGAAAAAATATTAATAATCACGGAATAAAATGTTTCGTGCTGCCAGATGGACATCCTGAGATCTGTAAAATCACAACAATAAACATAAAATTTCATATGATCGTGTAAAAATTTATTGAAAGATTCACATTAATACTGATACCAGTAATTATTCTGTTGCAAGTGAAGGTGTAATCTCCGTCTATAAAAGACGTTTTTCTGTACGTATTATTCTATGTTTATATATGTCTAATCATAAATTATATTATAACTGATCGATTTTTTTACCTGAAACTATACAAAACAGAACTAATTCTTCGCCTTAATACCTGTATAACATGGAAGATTTGCCTTTCTTTCAACAGCGGCAAACTAAATGTGGGCAAAAATTACAAAACTAATAAAAATTATCTGTGATTAGTCACAACTTATAATTATTGCCTTACTTCTCTGCCAACCAACATGCCACTCAGCACTGCAGTGAATGAGATTTCTCGCCCTCACGCACAAATACTACTGATCAGCTGTCGATGCGGCCTAACTTATACACTAAGGAAAATGGAAATTGCAGTTCCACGAAGGAACTGGTCATTCATGTTTATATTGAAAATATGGAATGTTGCCTGTTAGGTACGTAAATGATACCGGTTTCAGACCAACTGGATTGTTTACGGCCCTCACCAAGTGTATGAGAAGCCCAGTAGGTACGTAAATGATACCGGTTTCAGGCCAACTGGATTGTTTACGGCCCTCACCAAGTGTATGAGAAGCCCAGTAGGTACGTAAATGATACCGGTTTCAGGCCAACTGGATTGTTTACGGCCCTCACCAAGTGTATGAGAAGCCCAGTAGGTACGTAAATGATACCGGTTTCAGGCCAACTGGATTGTTTACGGCCCTCACCAAGTGTATGAGAAGCCCAGTAGAGCTTAGTTGACGTTTAGTCTGTGAGATGCAGTAACATGAAGTGTTCACTTGTTTGACATGCCTCGCCAACGTACCATCAACTGTCACCGGTTGAGGGGACCAGGATAATAGGTATGAGTGAGAGTGGGCTGTAACTACACGTGTTGGCCGGAGTGCATCTGCGGTACAACGTGTGTGACAGTAGTTGTCAAATTAAAGGACACATGCTCGGAGACTCGGGACCTCCCGACGAACAACAGTGCGGGAGGATCGTCACATCATTGGAATGTTCCAGATAGACTCCCCGAGCAACAGGAGCAGAAGTTCGAGCTACTTCGGCACCACGCTTTAGTCAACAAACATGTTGTAATCATCTGCATGCAGCTGACTTACGATCCGTTTGCCTGAAGCAAGTGTTTCACTGAATCCACAACATCGTCATGTGAGGCTTCCATTGAATGGTATGATGATGAAATGCGCTTTTGTCTTCGCCTACATGATCGTCACAATCGTGTACGATGAATATCGGGAAGAGGAACTGTGCCTCTCTCTTCCGGACCATCCCCTGCCGTTATAGCCTGGGAAGCTATTGGCTTTCATGTGAAATCATCATTAGTGATTGCAGAGGGTGAAATGGCTGCTTGACAGCATGTTGACATGGTTGTCAGTCTAGTGGTTGTCCCTCTGATGGTGACCGTTGTAAATGGGGTGTTTCAGCAGGACAGTGCTCGGCTTCACACTGCAGACATCTCCAGGAAGCTCTGCAAGACATAACTCTTTTACAGTTGTCCGCCAGGTCTCCCAACCTAAGACCTATCAAATGTATGTGGAACATAATGCGCAACTCCCCCTCAGCCACCCAAACTATAAGTTGTAACTATATATTTTTAGGGAAATGATAAGCAGCGTTTAGGGCAATATGTAGCGAATGTTATCACTAAAACTCACTCTGAAAGCATACAAAGACACATTTTTATAACGAAGTGTAGTTGAACCTCCATCTGTTAGTTAGGGACGAAATTTCTATGATAATGCACCCTTTCCTTCCTTTTCCGATCACTTTTTGCGTCAGGGGGTGAAAAAAGTGTGTGTTGTCTTCCGGGTTCTTCAGATACATACTAATATTGGGTGCCGTAACAGGTAGGCGTATTCGTATCGAAAGAAAAATCACAATGTAGGCCTATATGAGTACTGTTGCACGTCTCTTCACAACAAGTGTTCAAAATAACCCTCTCCCAGTTCTGCACACTGTGCTACTTTTCTTATAACGCTCTTTGGCGGTCTTATTAACATTGCCGATACGATAGTTGCTATTTTTGCACGAAGTTTACGCACAAGGTCAATCCTGTTTGCAATCTTCGTTTCATACATTTAATCGTACAATTAAGCCCATAAAAATGTACTAGGGCTTACATCATGTAATCTTAGAGTTGTAATCTTGCAAAGAAAAGAACACGACATAGTACATACGTAAATGTACTAATTTTATGCTCAGGTGTGCACTGCTCACTTCTTCAGCGAACCGCTGACACGAAGCATCGCGGGTGTGGTCATCTAGTTGCAGATATTCAGTTAGGTGGCGTTTTGAACGAGTGCCAGTGCAGATTATGTTTAATAATTCTGTGACTTTAATATGATATATAGTGTAAGAGAGGGACAACGGCCCTAACTTCATCACTTTATAAAGAAACAAATGAATAAATACCAAGTAAACAAATATTTCCAATGTGTGTGCCGCAGTTCTAGTACTTGTATGTAGGGGCCGATGACCTTCGATGTTAGGCCCCTTAAAACAACAAGCATCATCATCATCATCATCATCATCAGTACTTGTATGAGGTACTGCGGCAACACTTCTCTTACCATATTCACTTCCTCTAGATCTCTTTCCCATGTCCTCAATGTACGAGTTGCCATATGCAGAGTACCTAGTTAGCGTATTTTCTTCTCTACACTTTGGAACATACTGCGGTCTGGATGTCGTCTGTTTAGATATTACTCTACACAGAGCACAGCTGCTTGTAGTTCATTACGATCACACTCTCCAAATATAGTCAACATATCCATTAGTTTGTCAGTCGTATAACCTTGCCGTTTCATAGCTATGAATTCGACTCAAGTGAATGTTTACACGCCAGAGCTCTTTGTACTCTGAGCAATATACAGAACCGTCATGCGGCGTTCAGCAAATTAAGTTCGCGGTTAATCTACAGCCCCGACAGCATTAGGCAATTTCTCAGAATTTACTTTGTTCCGTGTAGCCGTTTGGTGCATCGAAATATGAAATATGAAAGTTCCCAAGTAGTATGTGTCTGAAGCATCCCGTACACTACCTACATTTTTAACTGGTGATTTTATTAACCATATTTTTTTCAATGTAATGATGTACAATATTTTAGTAAGAAAACATTATTTAACGTATATTTTATCACTGTTATCTTCTGATCAGCCTTGATGAGTTACGTACTACACGTTTTATATCGCTGGTCAGTTCTTGAACATAATCTCCTAGATACTTCTTCCGTTTTGTGCATGTCAGGAATTTCAATACATAATCACATATAACAGACCGTAGTTCGATCTCAGTATGGGGATCGGTAGCTTTTATTACATAATGCACGTAACCGCCTAAATGCAGCACCACTGTGTTGTTCAATTGAGATGGTTGAAGGCTGAATGTTTAGTGGATTAGCCATTCGGATGCGATGTACTTGTTCGATCTGATTACTTATGTATGCTGAACTGTGCAGAATTGTGTCACTATCCTTCCTGCATGAACTGCAGATATCCGTCACTTTCATGTGAGTAAATTTGATGTAGTCGGCTGTTTGTTGGAACAAGGTCATGGATTACCTTGAACCAGTTTTCTCTGGTGAGCTCTGCAGTACACGATGAAAGGCATACCTCCATACTCGGTTCCAGTGGACCATTATTATTGGTGCTAAATCCTGTCGAGATAACATTCGTGGGTCATATGGCATGCAACTCATATCGACTCGTAATGCTGTGCATGAGGAGCCTAGTGTGGAACGTCATAAAAGACTGTTGGCTACAGTTATTTACATCAGTCGGGGAACGGAAATACACGGCTTCCTTCCCTGCTAATGTCATAATCTTCCCCAATTTATCCAGTCATTTTCTATGTACTTCCGATTTCTGCTAATCTTCATACCAAAATCGCCCAATAATTAACTCTCTCTATTACGTAATTTACTGACCGACTCGTTGGCTGAATGGTTAGCGTACTGGCCTTCGGTTCAGAGGGTCCCGGGTTAGATTCTCGACCGGGTCGGGGTCTTTAATCGGTTCTGATTAATTCTTCTGGCTCGGGGACTGGGTGTATCTGTCACTCCCAACACTATCCTCATCATATGCAGACAACATACCACACTACCAACCACCACAAAAACACACAATAGTTATTACATCCCTTCATATAGGGTTGGTGTCAGGAAGGGCACCCTGCCGTAAAACAGGGCCAAATTCACATATGTGTGTGCGCCCCCACAGGTGTGGGAAAAAGCTGTAGCAAAAGAAGAAGAAGATTACGTAATTTAGTGACTTCAAAAGTTTGACTATGTTATCCTTACCTACTCCTTCACATGATGAATACGCCTAAAGTAATTCTAAAGCTGATTCCAGTCAGTCGTCAAGATATTCGTTTAATCGAGCAACTGGTGAACAATTTCACTCTTAAATTGTCTTAAAATCTCTTTCGGGGTCGACTTAGGCTGGAGTCGCTTTCATTTAAGGCATTTTAAGTATGAAAACATCTTGTCATCTCTTTCGAGGACGTTAATGAACTCCTACGGGACAAAAATTTGGATTCGACTCCATCAGTTACGACCATTAGCAGAGAAAATTTAAACAATTAACATTATAAACTTCTACGTACTCTCAAAAACTTCCACTCACAACTTGCTTGTTAAGTCTGCAAATTTCTCTTCCTTACCTTCCTACTGAAATTAGTAGGACCCTATCAGTTGCTTCAGTTGCTAGTTCGTTTGCTACGCAACTTCTGTGGAGCCTTGGATCTGCCAAGTGGAAGCTGGTGTGGTGATTATTGTTTTAAGAGGAAGTACAATTGGACAACCATCCTCTACCAAATGTATGCGAGATTCCATCACTACAATAGGTCCATGGCATAATTAACAAAATTTAAAAAAATATGTTAAGGTGCTCTTACTTATAAAGGATCATGTGTGTCTTTATGTAACTGGTTAGAAACCAACTGGGGAAGTGTGGACTGGGAATTCTTAGTCACTTGATCATAATATGGACGATTACACTTCAGGATATGGCCAAGATGTCCACTTCCATTTCGTCGTTAAGTCAAAGCCTCTGAATAGGGTGCGCAACTAAACTAGGATATAACTGATAGTACTCACGTGTGCTACATTATTCGTATGAATAGAATTACTGGAAAATGGGGCCTATATGCACTAGTTAAACCTAAATCTATTTCTGGCTAAAGAGCATATGGTGTTTACAGTGTACTACACAAGCTCGAACAAGATTGGCACTTTCATCGATTTGTGTCTGACCTTTAACTTCGTCAAAATGTGAGAGATCCCAGTAATGTCTTTCCATTTACAGACAGTTCCAGTGATGAATGGTGTGAAATGATGGCTAGTAAGGTCGGTTGGTATATATATTTCAGTGTGATAGATAGACCGATTTACAATAGCGCCTTCTGGCTTAGTAAGGAAAGCAACGGGAAATTACCCACACCTCATTTCCCTAGCACGCCTTTTCACATACGACCGGCTTTTCTATAACAGCTGAAAGCAGAACTGTAGGGGATCCAACCAGCGTTTTGGTTGAGGATATAACACACATACATATACATGTGCCCTGTTTTGCGAAGAATTCATTAAGAAAAGGATTTCATACTGTGTATGGATATCCATAATTCTGTTTTCTTAATAGTATAAGCGCCGGCTCCGCAAACTAGGGGTACTAAGCCTGCCTCTTACCGGGAGCACATTTAATCTGGATCTGAGGGATAGTTCGAGGTCTAGGCTAGTCATTCCATGTGAAAGCAATTGAGGAACTATCTGAGGGTGAGATAACGGCTACGGTATAGAAAACAACGGATAGAGGCCGAGAGGATTCGTCGCGCTGACCACGCGTAATCTCGTAATGTGCAGGCCTCCGGGCTAAGCAGTGGCCGCTTGGGAGACCAAGGCCCATTCAAGTTGTGGTTTTAGTTTGGCTTAGCAGTATATGTTACAACCAAACAATTTATGTTTAAATATTTTTAGGAGCCGATCGTTCGAAAGCATTTCGTGTGCAGTCATTTTTTACTTTTTCTGAAATTGTAAGTACAAATGCACGTAGTACTATAGTTTTGGCCCTACCGATAGCTCTAAACCTTGACTTGGCAGAAGACGTAGGGGAGAGTCATAAACCTCTCCTTGTTGGCACACTCCTACTAAATACAAAGTACATACCTCAATTTACCGGCAGAAACACGCCAGCAAATTTAGACTCACCGATCCAAGCTCGGAAAATAGTCACCTGTAAAAAGCATTTCAGTTAATTGGTTCCATAGGATGGAGTAAAAAACTTAGAACTATTGTCCTGGACAGCATTTGGTGCTGCTGCTGCTGTTGTTGTTGTTGTTTCCTTCTAGAGCCATGAGGAATGTGTGTGATCCTATCTGGTAACATGTCTTTGTAGTGTCTGTTCTGGGGTGCAAAAGGTTAGAATTAGGAAAGGCCCTATGCCAGTATTGAACATTTCTGGATTCTTAGGTATTAATGTTTTTTAAATTTTTGTTGGTGGTTTAAAGTCTCATTAACACATCGAAGATTTTCGGCGACGCAAGGATGGGAAAGGGCTAGGGTTGGTAAGATAGCGTCCTTGGTCTCAATTAAGTTAGGTATTAGTAAGCCTGAGAACAAGCTCATAGAGATATCTAGATGCTTGTAGTTAGGTATAATTGACTGATTTACGTTAATATTGCAATTCTAAAACGCTGATCAATCACTGAAAATAACTATTTACTGTTTCGTTCACCGGCTGGAGTAACAGTAACAGACTACCTTCCACAACAAGACAGATTATTTAAAAATATTCATAGGAGCCGATCCTTCGAAAGCATTTCGTGTGCAATCGTTTCTTAAGTTTTCTGAAATTGTAAGTACAAATGCACGTAGTACTATAGTTTTGGCCCTAACGACAGCTCTATACCAGAGGTGCTCACGCTTGGCATTCCATCCCGCAGGTGCCTAGCACTGTACTGTAAGTGGGCGGACTGGCAGGCGATGAGCGCAGCGTATGCTATTCAACCACACTGATGTGGCTACAACATAGGCCGTAAAGGTTGGGCGAAGTTCTCCCAGTCGCTCTCGATCACTGCGGCGATACCCGAGTTTGAAATGGAAGCAGAAAATATTGAAAGAAAGAGGGCAAAAGTCCACGTCATTTTCAATTTACGTTGTAAGAAATAAGTTACTTACGTTCTCTGCAGTTTATGTGTTTTGACCGGATACAATAAAGGGTTAGGGCTACGTAAGGTAAGGTAAGGGTTATTCTGCCCAAAGGCAGGTCCGAACCTCCGCAGAGGTGTTCCTGAGCCGGAGTTTACGTGCGGTAGGGTGGCCAGTTCCTTTCGCACCTCCATTCCCTTACCCCCCCAACAGCGCGTGGCAACCCATCCAACTCCTGACCACGCCCAATGTTGCTTAACTTCGGAGATCTCACGGGATCCGGTGTTTCAACACGGCTGCGGCCGTTGGCATAAGGGTTATTCTGCCCGAAGGCAGGTCCGAACCTCCGCAGAGGTGTTCCTGAGCCGGAGTTTACGTGCGGTAGGGTGGCCAGTTCCTTTCCGCTCCTCCGTTCCCTTACCCCGCCCCTCAACAGCGCGTTGCAATCCATCCAACTCCTGACCACGCCCAATGTTGCTTAACTTCGGAGATCTCACGGGATCCGGTGTTTCAACATGGCTACGGCCGTTGGCTTAAGGCTACAACCTCAGATATTTTTATAATGTACGCAATGAATTACAGTTTTCATTATTAAATTTAAGAGGTGTTTTAGAAACATTTCTAATATAATACAGAGTTAAGGTGGATAAGCTGTGGCTTGTGAATGTTAGGTTTTAAAGTACCTGATAAACTCACCAACAATCCTATTATGCTTGCCGCGAATAGCATCAGTTAGGTTATTTATTTGAAGGCATACTGTACATCTATCTGTTAGATATATTTACGTTGTAGTTATACTTTAATCTTGGATAGTAAATATCGATGTCCTCACTCGTGATGAAACTCCCTCTCGCCATTCAGAGGATAGCTGTTATCACCGGACACCCGTTAAATTTTAAATAATATTTTCAGAAAGCCGCCTCTGTGGTGTAGTGGTTAGCGTGATTAGCTGCCACCCCCGGAGGTCCGGGTTCGATTCCCGGCTCTGCCACGAAATTTGAAAAGTGGTATGAGGGCTGGAACGGGGTCCACTCAGCCTCGGGAGGTCAACTGAGTAGAGGCGGGTTCGATTCCCACCTCAGCCATCCTCGAAGTGGTTTTCCGTGGTTTCCCACTTCACCTCCAGGCAAATGCCGGGATGGTACCTATCTTAAGGCCACGGCCGCTTCCTTCCCTCATCCTTGCCTATCCCTTCCAATCTTCCCATCCCCCTACTAGGCCCCTGTTCACTATAGCAGGTGAGGCCGCCTGGGCGAGGTACTGGTCATACTCCCCAGTTGTATCCCCCGACCAAGAGTCTGAAGCTCCAGGACACTGCCCTTGAGGCGGTAGAGGTGGGATCCCTCGCTCAGTCCGAGGGAAAAGCCGAACCTGGAGGGTAAACAGATGATGATGATGATGATGATTTTCAGAAATTCAGTGAACAGAAAAAGTCACACAACAGTACAACACTGTGCAAAATCAAGCAGTAAAATTGTTGATTTATGTAATTATATTACTTTTTGCTTAATGAATAACAGGAATTTTACTTTAAAAATGGAGATAATATCATATCCATCCAAGGAATTGTAAATCGTAACTTGAACGCTTAAACCCTGTACCTTTGTAGATTGTTACAACAAAATATAACGTGTCAGTTTTCTTCGTATAAATAAATAAAAGAAAAGAAAACTGACTGTTTATATCCGGAGTATCTTGAAAAGGTCAATTTTTTGAGATTATAGCGCATTGTTTCCAATACTGCATCCCAATCAGCATTTCGCTGAGTAGTGTAGGCGAGCTTCTTAATCACAAGCGAAAGTCAAAGCTCCCTCCCTTCCCGGCAAGGTGTGTTCGCTCACTCGTTCCACTGTGACGTATGCTTGTTACGTAAGCTGCCCGCATTTACGTCACGCCAGCGCGACCGCACTGGGCTAGCCTCAACGGGCGCCCAGCCGTGCACCTCTGCTCTAAACTTTGACTTGGCATAAAACGTATGCCTTACTGCCATTTGCAAACACTTTAATTTTACACCATTTAGGATGCGTGCAGTAAATTTTGACGTCCTATTTTACTCTGCTAGAGGGCAGAGTATGTAGGTTTAGAGTTTGCGAATTTTGACTATTATTTGTGTGTGGATATCGCTTTGTTGAACGTAATCTTTGTTTATTTTAACTTGGGACTAGGATGAGTAAAGTATTATACCAAATACTGGAAATGTTCTTGAAAAATATCTGATATCCGCCTCTGTGGTGTAGTGCTTAGTGCGATTAGCTGCAACCCCCGGAGGCCCGGGTTCGATTCCCGGCTCAGCCACGAAATTTTAAAAAGTGGTACGAGGGCTGGAACGGGGTCCACTCAGCCCCGGGAGGTCAAATGAGTAGGGGTGGGTTCGATTCCCACTTCGGCTATCCTGGAAGTGGTTTCCCGTGGTCTCCCTTTTCTCCTCCAGGCAAATGCCGGGATGGTACCTAACTTAAGGCCACGGCCGCTTGCTTCCTTTTTCCTTGCCTATCATTTCCAATCTTCCCATACCCCACCAAGGCCCCTGTTCAGCATAGCAGGTGAGGCCGCCTGGGCGAGGCACTGGTCATTCTCCCCAGTTTTATCCAATTCAATTTTTTCAATCACTACTGATCTGCATTTAGGGCAGTCACCCAGGTGGCAGATTCCCTATCTGTTGTTTTCCTAGCCTTTTCTTAAATGATCGCAAAGAAATTGGAAAATTATTGAAAATTTCCTTTGATAAGTTACTCCAATCCCTAATTCCCCTTCCTATAAACGAATATTTGCCTCAATTTGTCCTCTTGAATTCCAACTTTATCTTCGTATTGTGATCTTTCCTACTTTTAAAGACACCACTCAAACTTATTCGTCTACTGATGTCCTCCCACGCCATCTCTCCACTGACAGCTCGGAACATACCACTTAATCGAGCAGCTCGTCTCCTTTCTCCCAAGTCTTCCCAGCCCAAACTTTTCAACATTTTTGTAACGCTACTCGTTTGTCGGAAATCACCCAGAACAAATCGAGCTGCTTTTCTTTGGATTTTCTCCAGTTCTTGAATCAAGTAATCCTGGTGAGGGTTCCATACACTGGAACCATACACTAGTTGGGGTCTTACCAGAGACTTATATGCCCTCTCCTTTACATCCTTACTACAACCCCTAAACACCCTCATAGCCATGTGCAGAGATCTGTACCCTTTATTTACAATCATATTTATGTGATTACCCCAATGAAGGTCTTTTCTTATATTAACACCTAGGTACTTACAATGATCCCCAAAAGTAACTTTCACCCATCAACACAGTAATTAAAACTGAGAGGACTTTTCCCATTTGTGAAACTCACAACCTGACTTTTAACCCCGTTTATCATCATACCATTACCCACCGTCCATCTCACAACACTATCGAGGTCACCCTGCAGCCGCTCACAATCTTGTAACTTATTTATTACTCTATACAAAATAACATCAGCTGCAAACAGCCTTATCTCTGATTCCACTTCTTTACACATACCATTGATTATTGTAACTGTTCCACCTCGTCAAAACACTTGGGGAGATGAAAGTTATTATCTTGGGACACATAAATATGAAATAAACTATTTGTGGCTTGCCCGCAAATTGCCACGCAAATAGAAACAATCAACATTCCATGGTTCCCCATTTCTCTATGTAATGTTTGGGAGCCATGGTTACAGTTTTAAAGAAAACTGTAAACCAAAATTTATATTTACTAGCATAGAGACTTATACTTAAATCACAGGGGCAGGATTTTAAATAATTAACCATTAAGTATCGCTTAAGAAAGAAAATTAACGCAATATAAAATACAAATGAATTTATTATACAAAAAAATGAGATGAATCGGAAAAGTTTCCTTAAAGCGTGGAGGAATTTAGAATTTAATTTACTGAATTTACTTATTGCTTGCTTTATCTAATTGAAGCTCACCAATTGCAGCTTCCGTTGACGTCATCTGGTTTCCGTGGTTACTCGTTCTCTTCTTCTCGATGTAGAATTTGCTCCATGGGCATCCTTCCTTCCTTCTCTGATGTAGTATGGGCTATCAGGACTAACACTCCCTACTTGCCTAGTCTTTAAATTAGACATTGGCCCTATACTTGTAAAAACTGATCAGCGTTGATCTATGAGGAGAAAATTCAGAGATATGAATTTTTCCATATTAGTAGAAATCTCAAACCAACTGAGCTATACTATTTATACGGTACAGACTTGTACCAAAATTCCGTAGACTTGAACTAAACATAGTTCTTCGTCCACAATATTTACTGAATATTACACAAGCCATAAGCTTGTTTCGTTTCACGTAGATCCGCTAACATAACCGAAACGACAACACATTGTACAAAATTAACTATGTCGCGGAGCGACCACACACTGTTTCAAATATCAAATCACGTCGTTCAAAGTAGATGTTCACAGTAGAAGTAGTAGTGATGGAGTATCTCGTTAGGATGTTAGCTTCACAGCAGAAGTTGTACTTTTTTGTTTTTTTTGCTAGGGGCTTTACGTCGCACCGACACAGATAGGTCTTATGGCGACGATGGGATAGGAAAGGCCTAGGAGTTGGAAGGAAGCGGCCGTGGCCTTAATTAAGGTACAGCCCCAGCATTTGCCTGGTGTGAAAATGGGAAACCACGGAAAACCATTTTCAGGGCTGCCGATAGTGGGGTTCGAACCTACTATCTCCCGGATAAAGTTGTACTTAGTTAGGTCGTAATGTTGTTAAGTTCCGTTCTCGTGTTGAGAATCAGTATATATCCGGGCTCACCCCCACTCTTGGTAACAGTTCAATCTCAAAACTCATATACAACGAAGTATCTGATTCAATAGATCGAAGCATCTACTCCCCTTCTCTTCCTCGACAAGTCCAGAAGGCGTGGCGATGATATAGCTGACCAGCTTTGCAAGCCTTGCGCACGGGTCGCTGTTTACTAGCCTTGGTCATAAAATAAACCCATGACTAACGCAAAATCCCAAGCTTCAAGAATAATCCTCCGTATACACAAACATGAGATGAAATGAAAACAAGTATGTCTCAACATATTGACCGTATTTACAACATAATGAATTCTTATCCTACATAATATAATAATTTTAATAATAAAACGATGTTATCATATATACAATATGATTCCAAAAAGCCTTGATTACAAATGATTGACGTTGAATAAATATGTTATTACAAATAATTGCCGATGGCGGATAAACTTGATATCAAATGATATCGCGTAAAATGATGTTATATTAAATTAGTAGGGCTGGAGAAGCCTGGACGGTTACATACGCCCTCCTGTTATTTACAGATATAACATATATGAAAACACACTACAACAAAATGGCTGATATATACATCATTACATCTGACAAACACTTAATACAAAAACCATACATAATCAAATCTTGTATCTCACTGTAGAGTGTCTGTTTCAATGATACCAGATAACATTGGTAATAACTCCTGCCGATTTTCTTGCGAAAGTTTGTCAGCAACACTCATAATATTTACAACAACAGGTAAATAACTCTGTCTTTGCACTTCACCATCAAAGTGTTCGGCAGTTCCAGGTTATCATAATATATACACCACACACACACGTAATCACACGTGGATTACCTCTCTTAGATGGCCGCAAGCAATTTCTTGTTTTCATTGCAAAAAATATTACTAAGAAAATTATTGCATTAATTTCCTTCTGCGGTTTCAAAACAAAATCCCAAGTTACTCATGGCTTCTACAATGGTGTCAGGTCTAGGTTCACAACCTATACATGAATTCACGTTTTCCAACTCAGGAACATATAATGTTGTCAAAACAACATTGGGGAGACATTACACTTAATTCGCAGAAATATATCGTCTCAGAGAGCGAATATTATAAGTGCCCAACATGACACGATTACCATCTTTCAATCTGTATGCACAAGGATCAACCCGACAATGAATCTGGAATGGACCCTGATACAACAAAAAGAATTTCTTCGTCACTTTCTCTTCACTGGACGAGAGCATGGGAACACGTAACAGAACATAATCTCCTACCTGAAATTCGTCTAACACCTGACGCTTCTGCTGTCTGCTACGCTTCTCAGCCGCTTTAATCAAATTCTCTCTCGCTAATCTGACATCTATCTGAGAGTCGCTGAGGTTCCTGTGTAATACCTAGTACTTTTGT
This sequence comes from Anabrus simplex, assembly GCF_040414725.1. Classification (NCBI taxonomy): domain Eukaryota; kingdom Metazoa; phylum Arthropoda; class Insecta; order Orthoptera; family Tettigoniidae; genus Anabrus; species Anabrus simplex. The sequence continues at coordinate 169,035,908 of NC_090266.1, read as the reverse complement.
CAGCTCATTCCTTGGATTGCTGCCAAAATGAACCTCTAATGGGGTGAATTTCGTACTGTCATGCTGAACCATATTAATCCATTTCTCAATCAACGCTAAAGAACCAACCCACGCAGTGTGCTTGTCATGAACTAAAGATCGAAACATCCTACCTAATTCCTTCATCGTGCGTTCACACATATTCCGTTGCGGATTCCTAATTGAGGAAAAAACATGTGTGATACCTAACTCTGTCATCACAGCCTTCCACTTCTTCGATGTAAATTGAGATCCGCTATCAGATAATAACCTACTAGGCGTACCTAATTCCTGAACACACATGACACTAATAATCTTACTGCAACTAAGGCCTGTCGCTTTACTCAATAAAAGATTGACACACTGACTACTCGAAACTTCTATAATACCATCCTCTAGCATAGCTTCAATTTGACTGTCTACCGCTTTAGCATATTTATGTGGAATCGGATATCTCGGTCCAGCGAATATACTTTTATCCAGCACTGAAAATGAGTGTTCATACACATGTGTTTTGCCAGGTTTCGATAAAAATACTTCCTTGTGTTCTCTCAACACATACAACAATCGGTCCCTCTGACCTTCTTCCAAATTGCTACTATCTACCGCTTCTCTCAAAGCATCATCGTGGTTCTCCTCTAACCACACTTCACACAACTTAAAATCCGCTCTCTCTTCTTCATCTTTTGAAACCTCATTAACAAACCACATGTTACAAACCTCCACTTTCGTCTGAACTTCGGCATCCCACGTGACTTTAACATCCTCTTATCCCACCTTAAATATACTAACGCCTCATTGTAATCTAGCCGAGCTGAGTATAAACTTAGCCAGTCAGATCCCAAGATAACATCAAATATAAGATTCGGAATAACAAGACCGATCTAAATTTTCGACTTCCCGTTAATACAAATAGGTATGGCAACTTGTTTACACATTTGCTTGGATCGTTTACCTACAGCAGTGACGATATATGTGGATTTCACAGGCATTTCCTCAATCTCAATTTTCTCCTTCTTTCTGTCCTCATACCACTTCAAACTTACACATGATCTTTGACTGCCTGAATCCAATAAAGCCTGATACTGCGCCCTCCATATAACGATCGTAACAACGGGGTTCTCACTTTTACTACCAGCATCGACTTGATTCACTTCCACCTCCCGTAATAACTCATCTCTAACATCGAGATCATAATCCATGTGCGTCATTACACAATTTCTCGCAACATGTTCTGAAGACTGATAATCTGATCTCTCATTACCGTCTACTATCAGTTTAAATTACTGTGTCTCCTTGTATCCTGATTTCGGCTTGTACTTTCCTCTACATTTCGTTCCCTCTGAACATTCCTATTTTGCTGGTGTGACTGATTACCTACAGGTTGTTGTCTCGGTTGAAACTGACCACGGTGATTGTGTTCTTGTCTTCTGGGTGGTGTCTGATAGTTTGTGTGCTCTCGTGTACTATTACTATTTCCTAACGCATCGAAACTTGCTAGCAATCTTTCCATTCCCTGAATAGACTCTATCTGTTGCATACAGCTAGCTTCGCGGATTTTGTTGGGAAAATGTCTGAGTAATAACTTAACAATATCTCTCTCCGCTGACATCCCATCTACGTTTTTACAAATCATAACGTGGGCTAAAAAATATTCGGTCATAGAAACTCCTTCGTGTGGCCTAAATTTCCCAAAGACAATGCGTTCTCTTTCCCTGCTTTGTATAGCTTCACTCAAAAAATTTTCCGTGAAACATTTCTGGAATTCCACCATATTGGTCATGCTGCTCTTATACACCGCAAACCATGATTTCGTTTCCCCAATAAAAGCTTTACCAATTATCTCTAACGCTTCTTCCCATTCAATGATTCCTTCTTCTATTCGCTTTTCAAACCGTTTCTTAACAGTGTTTAAAAAATCTAAAGAGTTTGTCTGCCTCCCATTAAATTTAGGTAGTTCAGTTTCATATATTAAATTTGTACCATGGCACTGACTTCCTATATTACCTTGCTTTTCTCTGATTTCTTTACGTATTTGTGCCTCCGACCTATCAATACATTCATTAATTCTTTTCACTTTAGTTTCTACGTCACTCGCAAACTTTTCATAACATATTTTGGCATAAATCTCTACCTTACCACACAGATCATTGTATTGTTGTTGTACTTGTTCTCTAACTTTACTAACTTCTCCTACTTGTTCCTGAATTTTACAATTAATTCCTGTGATCTGCTGATCTACTTCGCTCCTAACTTTACAATTTTCTTTCTCTATCAGTTCCAAGACTTTGCTTCTATGTTCAGTTAACTTTCTTTCTACCTCTTTCTCATGTTGGCTACGTCTCATCTCTTGTTCCGCTAACTGATTCTCAAAAAGTTTCTGCTGCTCTAGTGCTTCATCTAATCTATGATCTAAAGCATCCATCCTAGCATAAACTTCTCTGCTAATTTCGGTTTTAGTCAGTTCTATCTCCTTTCTATTTTCTTTAATTTCTGTCTGCGTTTTCTCTACTTCCTTGCTAATTTCGGTTTCCGTTCTCTCTACTTCCTTCTTAATTTCATTCGTTTCCTTCCTAATTTCAATCGTTTCTTTACTAATTTCCTTCGTTTTCTCTAATATCCCTTGCATCATCACAAACAGTTGTTGAATATTCTTATCACTAATCGTATTACTTTCTTTCTCGCCCTCCATCCTAGCTACATCAGATTCTGTACTATTTTCCATGCTCCCATCACTCTCTACCGTTTTATCTACTTCAATGCTTTCATCAACATTCCCAGAATTCAGCGTCTCGTCTCCCTTTACTAAGTTTCCGCTACGTAATTTCATGTCCTTTTCACCTTGTGCAGCCATGATTCCCCCAAAATCACACATACAAATTATATGGACACTCACTTAACCCCCACAAACACAGACTCTACTTTACTGCTTTCCTTCCACGAATACTTAATGGTTTTCGAGCTCCACGTTGGTGCGACAAATGTAACTGTTCCACCTCGTCAAAACACTTGGGGAGATGAAAGTTATTATCTTGGGACACATAAATATGAAATAAACTATTTGTGGCTTGCACGCAAATTGCCACGCAAATAGAAACAATCAACATTCCATGGTTCCCCATTTCTCTATGTAATGTTTGGGCGCCATGGTTACAGTTTTAAAGAAAACTGTAAACCAAAATTTATATTTACTAGCATAGAGACTTATACTTAAATCACAGGGGTAGGATTTTAAATAATTAACCATTAAGTATCGCTTAAGAAAGAAAATTAACGCAATATAAAATACAAATGAATTTATTATACAAAAAATGAGATGAATCGGAAAAGTTTCCTTAAAGCGTGGAGGAATTTAGAATTTAATTTACTGAATTTACTTATTGCTTGCTTTATCTAATCGAAGCTCACCAATTGCAGCTTCCGTTGACGTCATCTGGTTTCCGTGGTTACTCGTTCTCTTCTTCTCGATGTAGAATTTGCTCCATGGGCATCCTTCCTTCCTTCTCTGATGTAGTATGGGCTATCAGGACTAACACTCCCTACTTGCCTAGTCTTTAAATTAGACATTGGCCCTATACTTGTAAAAACTGATCAGCGTTGATCTATGAGGAGAAAATTCAGAGATATGAATTTTTCCATATTAGTAGAAATCTCAAACCAACTGAGCTATACTATTTATACGGTACAGACTTGTACCAAAATTCCGTAGACTTGAACTAAACATAGTTCTTCGTCCACAATATTTACTGAATATTACACAAGCCATAAGCTTGTTTCGTTTCACGTAGATCCGATAACATAACCGAAACGACAATACATTGTACAAAATTAACTATGTCGCGGAGCGACCACACACTGTTTCAAATATCAAATCACGTCGTTCAAAGTAGATGTTCACAGTAGAAGTAGTAGTGATGGAGTATCTCGTTAGGATGTTAGCTTCACAGCAGAAGTTGTACTTAGTTAGGTCGTAATGTTGTTAAGTTCCGTTCTCGTGTTGAGAATCAGTATATATCCGGGCTCACCCCCACTCTTGGTAACAGTTCAATCTCAAAACTCATATACAACAAAGTATCTGATTCGATAGATCGAAGCATCTACTCCCCTTCTCTTCCTCGACAAGTCCAGAAGGCGTGGCGATGATATAGCTGACCAGCTTTGCAAGCCTCGCGCACGGGTCGCTGTTTACTAGCCTTGGTCATAAAATAAACCCATGACTAACGCAAAATCCCAAGCTTCAAGAATAACCCTCCGTATACACAAACATGAGATGAAATGAAAACAAGTATGTCTCAACATATTGACCGTATTTACAACATAATGAATTCTTATCCTACATAATATAATAATTTTAATAATAAAACGATGTTATCATATATACAATATGATTCCAAAAAGCCTTGATTACAAATGATTGACGTTGAATAAATATGTTATTACAAATAATTGCCGATGGCGGATAAACTTGATATCAAATGATATCGCGTAAAATGATATTATATTAAATTAGTAGGGCTGGAGAAGCTTGGACGGTTACAATATATAAGAAAACATAAAGGTCCAATGATACTGCCTTGAGGAATTCCCCTCTTAATTATTACAGGGTCAGATAAAGCTTCGCCTATTCTAATTCTCTGAGTTCTGTTTTCTAGAAATATAGCCACCCATTCAGTCACTCTTTTTTCTAGTCCAATAGCACTCATTTTTGCCAGTAGTCTTCCATGATCTACCCTATCAATTGCCTTAGATAGGTCAATCGCAATACAGTCCATTTGGCCTCCTGAATCCAGGATATCTGCTATATCTTGCTGAAATCCTACAAGCTGAGCTTAAGTGGAATAACCTTTCCCAAACCCAAACTGCCTTCTGTCAAACCAGTTATTAATTTTGCATACATGTCTTATATAATCAGAAACAATGTTTTCCCAAAGCTTACATGCAATGCATGTCAAACTGACTGGCCTGTAATTTTCAGCTTTATGTCTATCACCCTTTCCTTTATACACAGGGGCTACTATAGCAACTCTCCATTCATTTGGTATAGCTCCTTCAAGCAAAAAATAATCAAATAAGTATTTCATATATGGTACCATATCCCAACCCATTGTCTTTAGTACATCCCCAGAAATCTTATCAATTCCAGCTGCTTCTATAGTTTCCAACTTTTGTATCTTACTGTAAATGTCATTGTTGTCATAGGTAAATTGTATGACTTCTTTAGTATTACTCACATCCCCTATCTGGACATTATCCTTGTAACCAACAATCTTTACATACTGCTGACTGAATACTTCTGCCTTTTGAAGATCCTCGCATACACAATCCCCTTGTTCATTAATTATTCCTGGAATGTCCTTCTTTGAACCTGTTTCTGCATTAAAGTACCTATACATACCCTTCCATTTTTCACTAAAATTTGTATGACTATCAATTATGCTTGCCAACCGACCCAATGTCTCATGCTCCAGGACACTGCCCTTGAGGCGGTAGAGGTGGGATCCCTCGCTGAGTCCGAGGGAAAAGCCAACCCTGGGGGGTAAGCAGATTAAGAAAGAAAGAAAGAAAGAAAAAATCACACTCAACATAACTACCGAAGTTTTTTTTTCAATTTGCTTTACGTCGCACCGACACCCTAAGTCTTATGGCGACGATGGGATAGGAAAGGGCCAGGAGTGGGAAGGAAGCGACCATGGCCTTAATTAACCAACAGCCCCAGCATTTACCTGGTATGAAAATGCGAAACCACGGTAAACCATCTTCAGAGCTGCCTACAGTGGGGTTCGAATACACTATCTCTCGAACGCAAGCTGATGGCTACGTGACTCAAGCCGCATAGCCACTTACTCGGATCTACCGAAGTAAACTTGGCTAAGCTTGAATCTAGATCAAATGGATAAAGAGGAAGGCATAATCGATTCCTTTTCTTAATAATGTGTAACAAATCGTCATCTGTAAAATGCCACTTTCGAGCTAGACTTCGCGAATTTGATTGTCAATAGATGAGTTTTCCCATTTTTATTACTTACTTACTGGTCGGCGCTACAGTCCATGTAGGTCCTTGGCCTCCTTAATCACCTGCCTCCATTCGTCCCGGTCCTCGGCTTTTCTCCTCCAGCATTTAACTCCCATCTTTCTAAGGTCATCCTCAACATCATCAATCTATCTCTTCCTGGGTCTTCCCCTCCTCCTTCCTTCTGGTTTTCCTGTAAAGATTTTTTGACAGTACTGGTTTCTGCCATTCTCTGACTCCATACTTATCCAGTTCATTCCTTAATTCCTTCAACTTGCCAGGTCACTTTAGATGTCCTTATATTCCACTTTGCTACTATGAGATCATTTTTCCTTTTCTTAAGCCGTTTTTCTCGCTGGGTTGTCACCAAGTTATCCGCTTTTCCTGGTGTATGTCTTAAGGTATCCGTAACATTTGTCTTTTTACAAGATAGGGGAGTTAACCCTACGCCCAACTCCCAACCTGGAGGACCAGGGTATCACTCTTAGTCTGGATCATCACCTTAGACCTGTCCGGCTTGGGTGGCCCTACCAGGAGCATGTGCTCCAGCGACATAGCCCTAAGGATCATTTGAACACGCAAGCCTCCAAACACCCGGCAAAATGTATTTTGCCTTCGTCAAGGTGGTGATACCTTCGGGAGGCATTTGTACTATCAGCGAGTTCAATTTCTTAAAATTTATCGTAAAATGTGTTAGTTTATTACCATTCATATGTTACACAATCCACTAATTTTTTTACTGTACTTCTCGTCCGGATGGTCTGGGTTTGGTTCTATTACGAATTTTAGACTGATTTTGAGATACTAGAGTGGGGTAGAGTTAGCGTCAATCAGCACAATCCATAGATACAAAGGTAAGAATCCCATTCTCTCATTTACTGTGGTATTATTTAGCATCCCCAAATCACCTCCAAGCAATTGCCGGGATCTCTCAGCCTCATCCTTCCTAATTCTAACCTCAGATAATTGTAAATACTCAAACCAGCAAAGATACTAAATTTACAGTTTTACACAGGTTGGATATCGCAATAATAATAATAATAATAATAATAATAATAATAATAATAATAATAATAATAATAATAATAATAATAATAATAATAATAATAACAAAAGCCTAAGTTAAGATCCAGTTTAATCGGCTAGATTGCAGAGTAAACTGAATCACTGTTGGGAACCTTCTGACCTCAACTTGGCTGGTTCGATCGTGGCTCAGTCCGGTGGTATTTGAAAGTCCTCAAATAGGTCAGAGTCGGTAGATTTACTGGCAGTTAAAGAACTCCTGTGGGACAAAATTCCGGCACCTCGGTATCTTCGAAAACCGTAAAAGAGTAGTTAGTAGGACGTAATATAAAAGCTGAGTTTTAATTCATTTTGTCGGGTAAACATGTTACGAGCTCAACTTCGCTTACCTTATGCATACTTCTCCGCTCCGATTTAGTGCACATTATATTGCGCTGCTTCACGAACTTTCAGCTTACAAGTCTGTCTCACCACTGCTTTGACTGTTGCCCCTCCACGCGCAATCTCCGTGACGTCACCCGGTTCCAGTGTTTTCTCGAGCTCGCTTCGCTTCCGTATATATACTCGCCGCTTTCTCTTGTCCGGGGATCAGGTGTGATTGATATGTTGTAATCGGCAGTGAGAGCTTGAGCAGTGTACACGGCTGGACCGTGTGCATTTCAATTTTACTTCATTCTTCTTTACGTACTGGGTGAGCAGACTTTTATTATTATTATTGTCATCTATTCAATTTTGCCCTCTCTTTCTCCATATGGGCTTGGCTAATGCTTGGATTTCGAACTCTAGTCCCTTCAGGACTCTACGAAATTACGCTGTGCCAAACTATTGGCTTTAGACTTGTGGTGGAAATGTGAGGGAAGAAGTGTGATGGACTAGCGATATTGTGGTGACCTTCAACTTCTAAAGTGTTGTCCATGAACTTTGCCTTCCCTCGTTTTGAAGTGGGACTTGACAGCCTGATCATTTCCCTTTCCCTGCTGTTTGTTTCTTGGTTTTCTTTTCCCGTTCCTCTTTCCATTCTCCTTTTTGTCTCCCGTTCGTATTTTCTCATAATTGGCTAATGGAATTTGGTAACATTGTGCTCTGCCAATTTTGCACTGCGTCTGCAGTTTACATTTCGAATGTTCTAGTATCTTCCCGTCTTAAACAAGTGTGTGTTAGATTTTTGGGGGATATGATGTCGTTTTATTGCGTACCATTTTAGGTACTGGAAAGTTCCCTTTAACTTGTATAATTTTTACTTGTTCCTTTTTAAAATTTCTTGCTGTTTTTTGCGCGGTATTCATGTGAACGTTGTCATATTGGAACTTGAATGTAATGAGAACATTAATTTATTCCTATAGCCCTTATCTCGTACCTGAGTATACCAAAGATTTATAGTGATTTGTGTGGTTACCCCTTTTAGTGCCTGTATGTACCAAAATAAGACCTGTCAATAACTTGTATGATTCCCTTTTTCTATGGTGTATCAAATGGTCCAATTTTACTCTCTGTTGTGAAAACATTTGTTATCTCTTTTGAAGTTGTTTCAATATATATGTTCATCTTTTCTAAATCTGTGTTTTTGGGAGTTCTCATTTCTGTGTTCCCTTTCGTTTTGCTTAGTATGTACCTACCGCGGAAATTCCCCTTGGGAAAAGGCCCATAATCGTAATCGGCACATGACTTGGGATGTGATCTGCGCTGATTGTGGTTATTCGAAGCATGACATTTGAATAGTGCCATTACTCCATTCTACACGTTTCCCTGCGCTCTGCTTTGCTAAGTTCTCTGTGCGGCATACCAGCACATATTACTGGGAGTCTTTCGCTTCCTTCATATCCAACTTTTGTTGATATTTGCCTAGCGATTGCTGCAAGTACTTGGAAATACATACTCATACTTAATAATACCAATGTACCGCAACAAACAGCAGATGTGTCACCGGAGACCTCCCACATTCTGGCATAGTACAACGTGGAGTATCGAATGGAACTTTTTCCATCTTTCGATAATCCGACTATCTCTGCCGGGTTTGAACTCGCTATCTATGTATCTGGAGACCGACATTGTAAACTACTACTACTACTACTCCCCAGAGTGAGCTTGCCACACATTTAACTTCTTCTTAATGTGTTTACCCTCCAGGGTCGGTTTTTCCCTCGGACTCAGCGAGGGATCTCACCTCTACCGCCTCAAGGAGAGTGTCCTGGAGCTTCAGACTTTGGGTCGGGGATACAACAGGGGAGAATGACCAGTACCTTGCCCAGGCGGCCTCACCTGCTATGCTGAACAGGGGTCTTGTGGAGGGATGGGAAGATTGGATGGGACAGGCAAGGAAGAGGGAAGGAAGCGGCCGTGGCCTTACGTTAGGTACCATCCCGGTATTTGCCTGTAGGAGAAGTGCTAAACCACGGAAAACCACTTCTAGGATGGCTGAGGTGGGAATCGAACCCACCTCTACTCTGTTCACCTCCCGAGGCTGAGTGGACCCCGTTCCAGCCTTCGTACCACTTTCTTTCAAATTTTGTGGCAGAGCCGGGAATCGAACCCGGACCTCTGGGGGTGGCAGCTAATCACACTAACCACTACACAACAGAGGCGGACCTCACATGTAACTAATAGCGTAAAAATCTTATGTGTTCGTAGGTCACTTGAGGATATCTATCAGCTGCCCTTAAGAGATGTTCAATGGTTACCTATTTTCACACCAGGCAAATGGCAAATAAAGCCACCGAGCTCGATAGCTGCAGTCGCTTAAGTCCGGCCAGTATCCAGTATTCGGGAGATAGTAGTTTCGAACCCCTCTGTCGGCAGCCCTGAAGATGGTTTTCCGTGGTTTCCCATTTTCACACCAGGCAAATGCTGGGGCTGTACCTTGATTAAGGCCACGGCCGTTTCCTTCCCAGTCCTAGCCCTTTCCTGTCCCATCGTCGCCATAAGACCTATCTGTGTCGGTGCGACGTAAATCCAATAGCAAAAAAATAAATAAGGCCACGCAGCTACCTTCCTAATCGTAACCGTTTCAGATCCTTGCGTCACCGACAAACATGTCCGGCTCCATGGCTAAATGGTTAGCGTGCTGGCGTTTGGTCACAGGCGTCCCGGGTTCGATTCCCGGCAAGGTCGGGAATTTTAACCACAATTGGTTAATTTTGCTGACACGGGGTTGGGTTGTACGTGTCATCTTAATCATCATTTCATCCTAATCACGACGCGCAGATCGCCTGCGCTTGTCAAGTCAAAACACCCGCATCTGGCGAGCAGAAACTTGTCCTCGGACACTCCCGTCACTAAAAGCCATACGCCATTTCATTTACCGAAAACCATCTAAGTGTTAGTACGATGTTAAACCACTAGAAGGAAAATAACTAACATCTTGACTCCCTCTGGGGCTGTTGACCAGGTTCACGAACTAAAATATAATTGTAGGGACCCACCCCACGAACCATCAGTTTATCTGCACTAAAACAGCTATCTATCTTCGTTTCATCACACATTTTTATTTCTCATAAGTGGGACTCCAGAATGTGCCGGCCCCGTGGTGTAGGGGTAGCGTGCCTGCCTCTTAAACACAGGCCCCGGGCTCGATTCCCAGCCAGGTCAGGGATTTTTACCTGGACCTGAGGGCTGGTTCGAGGTCCGCTCAGCCTACGTGATTAGAATTGAGAAACTATCTGACGGTGAGATAGCGGCCCTAGTCTAGAAAGCCAAGAATAACGGTCGAGAGGATTCGTCGTGCTGACCATACGACGCCTCCTAACCTGCAGGCCTTCGGGCTGAGCAGCGGTTGCTTGGTGGGCCAAGACCCTTCAAGGGCTGTAGTGCGATGGGGTTTGGTTTGGTTTTGGACTCCATCATTTTTCATAAGTTATTTCATGTCTTTTTATATTATCGAACACTTTGCTGCACTCTATGACGGAGAAGTGCAAATCCTTGTCAGATTATCTTAATCTTTTCCATAATATAAATATACGTATATTCTCGGTCTTGTCCGCCTCTGTGGTGTAGTGGTTAGCGTGATTAGCTGCCACCCCCGGAGGCTCGGGTTCGATTCCCGGCTCTGCCACGAAATTTGAAAGGTGGTATGAGGGCTGGAACGGGGTCCACTCAGCCTCGGGAGGTCAACTGAGTAGAGGTGGGTTCGGTTCCCACCTCAGCCATCCTGGAAGTGGTTTTCCGTGGTTTCCCACTTCTCCTCCAGGCGAATGCCGGGATGGTACCTAACATAAGGCCACGGCCGCCTCCTTCCCTCTTCCTTGCCTATCCCTTCCAATCTTCCCATCCCTCCACAAGGCCCCTGTTCAGCATAGCAGGTGAGGCCGCCTGGGCGAGGTACTGGTCATTCTCCCCAGTTGTATCCCAGACCAAGAGTATGAAGCTCCGGGACACTGCCCTTGAGGCGGTATAGGTGGGATCCCTCGCTGTGTCCGAGGGAAAAGCCGACCCTGGAGGGTAAACAGATGATGATGATGATGATGATGATGATGATATTCTCGGTCTTCCAAAAATTCGAATCGTTCCTCCAGGATAACACTGTCAGCTGCCTAGAGCATTAGTGTTATTATTTTGGAATACTGTATACAGTATTTTACATGATTATTTGCTCTGAATTTTGTGCATTTCCTTCTGTCGCCTCATTTTATCATCATCATCATCATCTGTTTACCCTCCAGGTTCGGTTTTTCCCTCGGACTTAGCGAGGGATCCCACCTCTACCGCCTCAAGGGCAGTGTCCTGGAGCTTCAGACTCTTGGTCGGGGATACAACTGGGGAGAATGACCAGTACCTCGCCCAGGCGGCCTCACCTGCTATGCTGAACAGGGGCCTTGTGGAGGGATGGGAAGTTTGGAAGGGATAGGCAAGGAAGAGGGAAGGAAGCGGCCGTGGCCTTAAGTTAGGTACCATCCCGGCATTCGCCTGGAGGAGAAGTGGGAAACCACGGAAAACCACTTCCAGGATGGCTGAGGTGGGAATCGAACCCATCTCTACTCAGTTGACCTCCCGAGGCTGAGTGGACCCCGTTCCAGCCCTCGTACCACTTTTCAAATTTCGTGGCAGAGCCGGGAATCGAACCCGGGCCTCCGGGGGTGGCAGCTAATGCCTCATTTTATATTTAGGAATAATAAAAGAACACATGGCACTACAGCCCTGATGGGCCTTGGCCTACCAAGCGACCGCTGCACAGCTCGAAGACCTGCAGATTATGAAGTGACGCATGGTCAGTGCGACGAATCCTCTCGGCCGTTCTTGGTTTTCTAGACCTGGATCGCCGTGTCACCGTCAGACAGCTCCTCAATTGTAATCATGTAGGCTAAGTGTACCTCGAATCAACTCTCAGGTCCAGGTAAAAACCTCTGTCCTGACCGGGAATCGAACCCGGGGCTTCCGGGTGACATGCAGGCATGCAACCTCTAGACCGAAGGGACAGCAATTATGAATAATATTCAAAGATTTTAACTCGAAAGTGTAACACAGTGCTCAAAAAGAAGTTTTGCAAATTCTGGTTTAGTGCACTTTGTATTTTGCTAAGCGTATGTACATACCATATACATTACCGGGCGAGTTGGCCGTGCGCGTAGAGGCGCGCGGCTGTGAGCTTCCCTCTGGGAGATAGTAGGTTCGAATCCCACTATCGACAGCCCTGAAAATGGTTTTCCGTGGTTTCCCATTTTTACACCAGGTAAATGCTGGGGCTGTACATTAATTAATGCCATGGCCGCTTCCTTCCAACTCCTAGGCCTTTCCTATCCCATCGTCGCCATAAGACCTATCTGTGTCGGTGCGACGTAAAGCCCTTGCAAAAAAAAAACCTTATATATTATGAAGCGTATATGCAAAGAAAAACAGCATGCAGTCAGCTCTGCGAATGCAACAGAAATGTAACAAAAGCACGTTGATAATGTGGGATTTTCATCATCATCATCATCTGTTTACCCTCCAGGTTCGGTTTTTCCCTCGGACTTGGCGAGGGATCCCACCTCTACCGCCTCAAGGGCAGTGTCCTGGAGCTTCAGACTCTTGGTCGGGGACCAGTACCTCGCCCAGGCGGCCTCACCTGCTATGCTGAACAGGGGCCTTGTGGAGGGATGGGAAGATGGGAAGGGATAGGCAAGGAAGAGGAAAGGAAGCGGCCGTGGCCTGAAGTTAGGTACCATCCCGGCATTCGCCTGGAGGAGAAGTGGGAAACCACGGAAAACCACTTCCAGGATGGCTGAGATGGGAATCGAACCCACCTCTACTCAGTTGTCCTCCCGAGGCTGAGTGGACCCCGTTCCAGCCCTCGTACCACTTTTCAAATTTCGTGGCAGAGCCGGGAATCGAACCCGGGCCTCCGGGGGTGGCAGCTAATCACGCTAACCACTACACCACAGAGGCGGACAATGTGGGATTTTAAAGACAAAATTATCATACTTTCTGTGGCAGAGCAATGCCCTGTAGGGCTACCTAGTCCCTGAGGCATGACCGAACACGACTAGGCATACCCAGTATCAAAGAATCTAATTTGTTTTGGGGCAAATTATTTCTCTCTTGTATAGCAGCTTCATTCAGTTGCTTAGTGTTAGCAGGAGGAGTAGGACGATAGGCAAATGCTCTCTTCAATCCACGCCATGCATATTCAACACAGTTCATGTGAACAATACATGCCGGCCACATCACTCGCTGTATGCCATGCGCCTCAAGGAACTGATTGACCTCTATGCCTATGGACACGAGCATTATCATCCACAATGTAAAGCCCTCGCCCATAGTGGCAGAAAATCCTGTAACTTCAATCAATCAATCAATCAATCAATCAATCAATCAATCAATCAATCAATCAATCAATCATACTGATCTGCATTTAGGGCAGTTCAGGTCGGATGATGGCATTCTGGATAAACAGTAAATTAAAGGCATTCATCGACCAAACATAATTCCACTCCTGGACATGTCGGAACACCAAATCACAGACAGCTTGAAGTGCCAGTTATTTCTTCCTGTGATCTAATATATTTCTGCTATTCATTAAAGATGCCAAAACATAAAGTTAACTATATAACACGTAGGGATATAAAAAATGTGGATATTGAGAGAATACTGCTTGGAGCATATTATCTGCCGTGAAATAGTATTTTATGGATGGATGATATTGATGTTAAAATAAACATTTAACTGCTATGGTATTAGAACTATATAACAGATTTGTTCTTAAGAAAGAAATCCGTATCTTCTCCTTGGATGACTTGTGAGATTAAATCAGAAATGGAAAACGGTGACTCACGGTACTGGAGGGGTTTAAAGGAACGGGTAATGCTAATGACCACGTTTTCAAAAAGAGGGTTAATCATTTAATCAGAAACCGTAAATTTAAACACATATATCAATGACCAAAGTGCAAGAACTCGACAGAAACAATTGCGAAAGTTGGGTGTAGGTCGAAAGTTAATAAAACAGGCACCGAATGTATCCCTTGATGATCGATGTTTACACTTAACGTCGGACATATCCGCTATTATAATAATAATAATAATAAGAATAATAATAATAATAATAATAATAATAATAATATTTATTATTATTTTATTCACAATTCAAATAATTGTAACAATAAAACTATTTCTTCTACGTCACGAGTTTTGTATTCTCTCGAATCAGATTCTGTTGCACACGACGACATACCTCTGTCTTTCTACAAACATTTATCATTGGTACCACTCTGCCTAACTTAACACACATTTTTAACTACTGTTTGAGCCAGGGAATTTTCCCTATGGCGTGGAAGGATTCCCTCAGTATTCCGATCCGAAAAAGGATGTACCATTCAGATTACCTGCTAGTTTCTATCCTACCACCTCTGTCCAAAGTGCTGGAACGCTTGATACACGAGCAAGTCCGTTCACACTTAATTAAGTACTCTTAACTAGATCGTCACCAATCCAATTTTAAGAAAAACATAGCACAATGACAGCTCTTCTGAAAGCAACAGATAACATTAGAACAACAGACAAATGCGAATACTTATTCCTTTTGATTTCAGTAGCGCATTTGATACTGTCGATTCACGGTTTCTTCTTTCCAAACTACAGTCCTTAAATTTTATCCAAAAAGCGCTGGACTTTTTCTATCTTACCATAAAAACCGTCAGCAGGGTAGTGTACTAAATAATAATAAATCAACGTCGCGAACGAAAGATCTCGGTGTCTCGCAAAGGTCAGTCCTGGGACCTATAATATTCACTTAATGTGTAAATGATATCATTAGATCGATTAAACACTGCGAGTATCATCTTTATGCTGATTATTTGCAAATATATTACCACACTAGAACTAAAAGTATAAAACAATCAATATGTAATGTAAATGCTGACCTTGAGCTGATAAACTGCTATGGCATTAGGAACCTCTTGAAGCCCTCGTACTACGCATGCCATTATCATCGGCACATCAAAGAATATGCACATTTTAAAACAAAATTGCATTCCTCCCATAACTTCAAATAATACCGTACTGTTGTACCTTGCTGCGAGTCAGTTAATTACTTTGTAGTTATTACAACGGAAACTCTAAAGTGGTCAGCGCAAGTTACAAACATTTGTAAAATGATGAATCGTGGCTTGCACCCTTTAAAACGGTTTAGAAATATATTCCCTCGATCACTAAAAATTCAGTTTGTTCAGTCATTGTTATTTCCTATCTTCGATAACTGTGATGTATTTTTTTACGGATATAACAAGTGAATTAAGTTTGAAACTAAAACGCTCTTAAAATGGTTATCTTAGATATGCTGTGGGTTTACGGTATGACTCTCGAGTTTCTCCCTCCTAAAAACAACTACCGGTATTTTGGCAATGACTAGTCGACGGATGTATGCTACATTCAACTACCCTTATGCACCAGGTGCTTTCTGAAGACATTCCTGCTTATCACTCCAGTAAATTTTTGTCGCCTTCGCATTTTACTCCTCCAAAATAGTCGCTTACTGTCTCTCCTAGAAATACCTGTCTGCCGAACAACCACATATCATCAATCATTCACTGTCACCGCCTCAGGATGGTGGAATGCTCTCCCCAAATACATCAAGGATGCAGCATCAAAAAAGTAGATTAAAACCTCTCGCCAGCAATTCTTCGTCAAGTGTTACCAGCAAGGTATCTGTATGAGTGGAACGAGTGATTGTGTGTGAAAATGATGATGCGAGTTTAATTACGGTAAGAGAGTATAATTATTAAGTTACTACGGTATCTCAAATAAAGTTTAGTTTTCAATTAGCAGTAACTTGGACGAAATCTATAACTTTTATACTGAGCCTTGATTGATTAAGCTCCTTTTCTCTCTTAATGTGTTTTGGATTGTATTTAACAATGTATATCAATAATTTAATATAATTAAAAGAATCAGTATTTAACCATTAGAGTTAAACAAAGTAGTAATTGCAGTAATTATAGTAGTATTTTTTGTTAGTTTTTAGTTATTCTTAAACATATTTAATACTTTTATTGTTAGTATTTTGACACCTTTTGCGTTTCTCTGATTCTTTTTTTTTGCTAGTTGTTTTACGTCGCACCGACACAGATAGGTCTTACGGCGACGATGGGACAGGAAAGGGCTAGGAGTGGGAAGGAAGCGGCCGTGGCCTTAATTAAGGTACAGCCCCAGCATTTGCCTGGTGTGAAAATGGGGAAACCACGGAAAACCATTTTCAGGGCTGCCGACAGTGGGGTTCGAACCTACTATCTCCCGAATACTGGATACTGGCCGCACTTAAGCGACTGCAGCTATCGAGCTCGGTATTCTCTGATTCATTGTAATAAAGTTAATACTTCTCAAATCAGTACAATGTAGGTAGTTCCTTCTTTTTTCTTCTCTTTTCTCCCCTAAATATTACTATTCCTTTAACGAGGGTTGGGGCAAAAGTCATGGCAACTATTTTTTTCTCGAAGATACCAGTATGGTTGGGAAATTTGACATATATAGACGAAAGGACAGGGTGTTAACTATATGTGTGGACAATGAATAGCACTGAAATATCGGAACACACTAATTTATTACAATAGTATACAGGGCAATATGGCCTTCCCGGTGCAAACGAATGACAACACAGTACACATGAAGTTGACACGACAAATCTGGGCCTAAAGACCCTCAAAATAGTCCTCTGCTACTGACACCACACGCTGCCAACGATGTGGGAGGCGCTGAATACCATCTGCCTCAGCATTTATCGCACCATGTGTGAATTGGGTCACCTGTTGGCGCACAGCATTAGCAATGTGTCTCGTGTTGCAAACCGCCTACCACGTAGTGGTTCCTTAATCTTTCGAATGAGATCAAAGTCACAGGGTGAAATGTCGGGAGAGTACGGCGGGTGCTCCAATTCTTCCTATCCCCAGCGTCGCAGTAGCTGCCCTACACACTCTGATTTATGTGGTTTCGCATTGTCGTGCAGGATTATTGCACTGTCCACAAGATCCGGATGTTTCTCCCGAACGCCACGTCGTACTTGTCACAGCAGGAAGTCCCTGTAGTACTGTGCGGTCACTGTTCTGCCATGTGGAACAAAGTGCAAGGATTCTGACGGACCTTCTGCCTCCTTGGTGATCCAGCATGTCGCCACTCCGCGGACTGACGTTTCAGTTCTGGTTCGTATGCCCTGGCCCAAAATTAATCGATGACGATTATTCGTGACAAGAATTGATCGCCGTCCCGTTGCCAGCGTGCAAGGCGGTCGGAACATATTGCATAGCGCACCCACCTTTAAAATTCCGTCAGTGCATGCGGTACCCACCGCGATGCGATTTTGAGCAGTTGCAGTTCATTACGCAATATCCTGTGGACGGTGCGTTTCTCGATGCCATTTGCCCTCTATAACTCCAGTAGCGTCCATCGTCTGTCTTCCTCCAGGAGCTGCTCGATGACGGCATGTGCCACGTCGGTCCGCACACTGACAGGTCGTCCCGAACGTTGCTCATCACTGGTTGACACACGTCCTTGCTGAAACTTTCCTACCCACTGTGCTACTGTACGGTATGGTAGGGCATTATTCCCATGGGCTTCCACCAATTCACTGTGACATTTCATAGCATTTCTCTCTCGGAGAACAGCTATTTTGATATAAGCGCGCTGCTCAACACGGGTTACTTCCATCTCGCACGACACTCACCAACTGACTGATTCACAGCCCTCGCTGCGCTACTACCAGCTATCACAGAGCCATCTGTTGTTCTGCATACACACTATGCCTGCAGAACTTCCACACGACACATATACCTTTGTGATCCGTTCACATATCTACAAGAAAAAGAATAGTTGCCATGACTTTTTCCCCAATCCTCGTATTTTAAGTTTTTAATCAGTTTTATAGAATTAATAACTTATGTGATAATATGCATGTGGTTAATTGTAGTGGAGGGCCAGGAGACCTAAATTCGCCACGGACAATAAAGGCTTTATCTATCTGTCTATCCGCCTAGCTGCTGATGGCGCTCCAGCTTGAAGGGATCGTTCCAACTCTCACCAGATCGACTCCGTGCTCTTATTGCACGGGTGCAAGCTTATGGTGATCTCATCACAAAAGAGCGTACACTTCCACTGTCCCTGACGCCATGGGTTATGAGTTGTTGCCCACCTCACACGAGCTTCTCCGTCGAGTGGTTTAAGTTAAGCTTTCGGCTCAGCCTCCTTATCAGTGCCCCGTCATGCACCCGTTTTCGCACTGTCTCATCTACACAATATTCCAATGTATGTTCAGTCTTCAGCCCGAAGGCTGGTTAACACGCAGTTTCCCATAGACGACAGATGCCGCCCACCATCGTCGGAGAGTCTGCATAACAAGCGCTGCAATGACCACACGAAATAATCATTATCATTGTCTGATCTGACACATTCACTCCAGTGGGCCCCCGAAGATCCTGACGGAACGAGGTGGCAGAGCAGTGGGCCTACGCGTGCTGAAAGTAACAAATATCGATCCTCTCTGCGAGCTGCTTTGAGTAGGAGTCCCATACGTTGTCGGTTACCAAACGTTGGTGTCTACCTGTACGTGCTCTCTATACACCACCGACCTTAGAAGTGTTGTTAAAGTGGCCGATACGACAAATGTCTCCTGTCGGACAAATATCGAACATGATCTGGGTTTGCGCTACTGTGCACTCCCAGTGCCCACTGTAAAATGAGGTACTGTAACATATACTATGTGAAATCGTAACGTGTTAAACTTGTTTTGAACACTGCATTCTCAAGTTAAAACATATAGGTACTTATTCTCCTTCAAAAGAAATACATCGCATGAGTTGTATATTAAAATAATTATTAGCTGTGACCTGTCTAAAGCATTTGATAGGGTGGATCATGCGAGACTACTGGCAAAAATGAGTGCAGTTGGACTAGACAAAAGAGTGACTGAATGGGTTGCTATATTTCTAGAAAATAGATCTCAGAGAGTTAGAGTAGGTGAAGTTTTGTCTGACCCTGTAATAGTTGAGAGGGGAGTTCCTCAGGGCAGTGTTATCGGACCTTTATGTTTTCTTATATATATAAATGATATGAGTAAAGGCCTCCTCTGCGAACCATGTGACCTTGCCGCGGTGGGGAGGCTTGCGTGTCCCAATGATGCAGATAGCCGAGCCGCAGGTGCAACCATATCGGATGGGTATCTGTTGAGAGACCAGACTAACGAATGGTTCATCGAAAGGGGGGTAGCAGCCTTTCGGTTGTTGCAAGGGCGGCAGTCTAGATGATTGACTGATACGGCCTTGTAATAATACTCAACATGGCTTAGCTGTGTTGATACTGCTACACGGCTGAAAGCAACGGGAAACTACAGCCGTAACCACCTCCCGAGGACATGCAGCTCTCTCTGTATGAAAGATGTACTGATGATGGCTTCCTCCCGGATAAAATATTCCGGAGGTAAACTAGTCCCCCATTCGGATCTCCGGGTGGGGACTACACGAGAGGGGGCGATCATCAGGAAGATGGATACTGACATTCTGCGAGTCGGAGCGTGGAATGTTAGAAGTTTGAATTGTTGTGGTAGGTTAGAGAATCTGAAAAGGGAGATGGATAGGCTAAAGTTAGATGTAGTTGGTATAAGTGAAGTACGTTGGCAGGAAGAACAGGATTTTTGGTCAGGCGACTACCGAATTATCAACACGAAATCAAACAGGGGTAATGCAGGAGTTGGTTTAATAATGAATAAGAAAATAGGGCAGCGGATAAGCTACTACGACCAGCATAGTGAAAGAATTATAGTCGCCAAGATAGACACCAAACCAATGCCCACCACAATAGTGCAGGTCTATATGCCTACTAGTTCAGCGGATGATGAAGAAATTCAAAGAATATATGAGGAGATAGAAGATTTAATACAATATGTCAAAGGTGACGAGAATCTAATTGTGATGGGAGACTGGAACGCAGTGGTAGGCCAAGGAAGAGAAGGTACCACAGTAGGAGAATTTGGATTGGGGCAAAGGAACGAAAGAGGAAGTCGGCTGGTTGAATTCTGCACTGACCATAATTTAGTCCTCGCCAATACTTGGTTCAAACACCACAAACGACGGCTGTATACGTGGACGAGACCTGGAGACACTGGAAGGTATCAAATAGACTTCATTATGATTAGGCAGAGATTCAGAAACCAGGTGTTGGATTGCAAAACTTTCCCAGGAGCAGACGTGGACTCTGACCACAACTTGTTGGTCATGAAATGCCATCTGAAGTTGAAGAAATTGAAGAAAGGAAAGAATGCAAAAAGATGGGATCTAGACAAGTTGAAAGAAAAGAGTGTGATGGATCGTTTCAAGGAACATGTTGCACAAGGACTAAATGAAAAGGCTGAAAGAAACACAGTAGAGGAAGAGTGGAGAGTCATGAAAAATGAAGTCAGTAGGGCTGCTGAAGAAATGTTAGGAAGGAAGAAAAGATCAACTAAGAATCAGTGGATAACTCAGGAGATACTAGACCTGATTGATGAACGACGAAAATACAAGAATGCTAGAAATGAAGAGGGCAGAAAAGAATACAGGCGATTAAAGAATCAAGTGGATAGAAAGTGCAAGGTAGCTAAGGAAGAATGGCTGAAGGAGAAGTGCAAGGATGTCGAAGGCTGTATGGTCCTGGGAAAGGTAGATGCTGCATACAGGAAAATCAAGGAAACCTTTGGAGAAAGGAAATCTAGGTGCATGAATATTAAGAGCTCAGATGGAAAGCCACTTCTAGGGAAAGAAGACAAAGCAGAAAGATGGCAGGAGCATATCCAACAGTTGTATCAAGGTAACGATGTAGATAATTTCGTTCTGGAACATGAAGAGGCTGTTGATGCTGATGAAATGGGAGACCCAATTTTGAGGTCAGAGTTTGACAGAGCTGTGAGTGACCTAAATAGGAACAAGGCACCTGGAATTGATGATATTCCCTCTGAATTACTGACTGCCTTAGGAGAAACCAGCATGGTAAGGTTATTTCATTTAGTGTGCAAGATGTATGAGACAGGAGAAGTCCCATCCGATTTTCGGCAGAATGTTGTTATACCTATTCCCAAGAAAGCCGGTGCTGACAGGTGTGAAAACTACCGCACTATTAGTTTAGTATCTCATGCCTGCAAAATTTTAACACGTATTATTTACAGAAGAATGGAAAAACAAGTTGAAGCTGAGTTGGGGGAAGATCAATTTGGCTTCAGAAGAAATGTAGGAACACGTGAAGCAATCCTGACTTTACGTCTGATCTTAGAGGATCGAATCAAGAAGGACAAGCCCACGTACATGGCATTCGTAGATCTAGAAAAGGCATTCGATAATGTTGATTGGACCAGGCTATTTATGATTCTGAAGATGATAGGGATCAGATACCGAGAACGAAGAATTATCTACAACCTGTATAAAAATCAGTCTGCAGTGATAAGAATCGAGGGCTTTGAAAAAGAAGCAGCAATCCAGAAAGGAGTGAGGCAAGGCTGCAGTTTGTCCCCTCTCCTTTTCAATGTTTACATAGAACAGGCAGTAAAGGAAATCAAAGAGAAATTTGGAAATGGAATCACAGTCCAAGGAGAGGAAATCAAAACCTTGAGATTTGCCGATGATATTGTTATTTTATCTGAGACTGCAGAAGATCTCGAGAAGTTGCTGAATGGTATGGATGAAGTCTTAGGTAAGGAGTACAAGATGAAAATAAATAAGTCCAAAACAAAAGTAATGGAGTGCAGTCGAACGAAGGCAGGTGATATAGGAAATATTAGATTAGGAAACGAAGTCTTAAAGGAAGTAGATGAATATTGTTACTTGGGTAGTAAAATAACCAACGATGGCAGAAGTAAGGAGGACATAAAATGCAGACTAGCACAAGCAAGGAAGAGCTTTCTTAAGAAAAGAAATTTGCTCACTTCAAACATTGATATCGGAATTAGAAAGATGTTTTTGAAGACTTTTGTGTGGAGCGTGGCATTGTATGGAAGTGAAACATGGACGATAACTAGCTCAGAAAGAAAGAGAATAGAAGCTTTTGAAATGTGGTGTTATAGAAGAATGCTGAAGGTGAGATGGATAGATCGAATCACGAATGAAGAGATACTGAATCGAATTGGTGAGAGGAGATCGATTTGGCTAAATTTGACGAGAAGAAGAGATAGAATGATAGGACACATCTTAAGACACCCAGGACTTGTTCAGTTGGTTTTTGAAGGAAGTGTAGGTGGCAAGAACGGTAGGGGTAGACCAAGGTATGAATATGACAAACAGATTAGAGCAGATGTAGGATGCAATAGTTACGTAGAAATGAAAAGGTTAGCACAGGATAGGGTGGCATGGAGGGCTGCATCAAACCAGTCTATGGACTGATGACTCAAACAACAACAATGAGTAAAGGAGTGAAATCGGAGGTAAGGCTTTTTGCGGATGATGTTATTCTCTATAGAGTGATAAATAAGTTACAAGATTGTGAGCAACTGCAACGTGACCTCAAAAATGTTGTGAGATGGACAGCAGGCAATGGTATGTTGATAAACGGGGTTAAAAGTCAAGTTGTGAGTTTCACAAATAGGGAAAGTCCTCTCAGTTTTAATTACTGCGTTGATGGGGTGAAAGTTCCTTTTGGGGATCATTGTAAGTATCTAGGTGTTAATATAAGGAAAGATCTTCATTGGGGTAATCATATAAATGGGATTGTAAATAAAGGGTATAGATCTCTGCACATGGTTATGAGGGTGTTTAGGGGTTGCAGTAAGGATGTAAAGGAGAGGGCATATAAGTCTCTGGTAAGACCCCAACTAGAGTATGGTTCCAGTGTATGGGACCCTCACCAGGATTACCTGATTCAAGAACTGGAAAACATCCAAAGAAAAGCAGCTCGATTTGTTCTGAGTGATTTCCGACAAAAGAGTAGCGTTACAAAAATGTTGCAATGTTTGGGTTGGGAAGAATTGAGAGAAAGAAGAAGAGCTGCTCGACTAAGTGGTATGTTCCGAGCTGTCAGCGGAGAGATGGCGTGGAATGACATTAGTAGACGAATAAGTTTGAATGGCGTTTATAAAAGTAGGAAAGATCACAATATGAAGATAAAGTTGGAATTCAAGAGGACAAACTGGGGCAAATATTCGTTTATAGGAAGGGGAGTTAGGGATTGGAATAACTTACCAAGGGAGATGTTCAATAAATTTCCAATTTCTTTGAAATCATTTCGGAAAAGGCTAGGAAAGCAACAGATAGGGAATCTGCCACCTGGGCGACTGCCCTAAATGCAGATCAGTATTGATTGATTGATTAGAGACATATTAATTCTATCTACTAATCCAGGAGAAGATGGGGCGTTCTTCTCGTCTAAAGTCATGTGAACTTGTTCAAGTCTTATTAACAAGTGCCTGATTTTGCGTCTGATACTTTCTCAGTATAATTATGCACTTTCCTTTTGATGTTTATTTAAGTGTGATTATTTGGTATACCATAGTTTACCTTCGGAGCACGTCATTTTCTAGCTTTCCGAAATAGAATTTTTCATGTATTTGTTTGCTATATTTGTTATTCAGATTTTATAATCTTGTAGATAATCATTTCTACGTAAACATCAAAGATATGATTCCTTTTTCTTCTATTTAACTTTCGTAATTTCACTCCATACAGAGAAGGATATTATATTATATTATATTATATTATATTATATTATATTATATTATATTATATTATATTATATTATATTATATTATATTATATTGTGCCGGGCTGAGTGGCTCAGACGGTTAAGGCGCTGGCCTTCTAACCCCAACTTGGCAGGTTCGATCCTGGCTCAGTCCGGTGGTATTTGAAGGTGCTCAAATACGACAGTCTCGTGTCGGTAGATTTACTGGCACGTAAAAGAACTCCTGTGGGACTAAATTCCGGCACCTCGGCGTCTCCGAAGACCGTAAAAGTAGTTAGTGGGGCGTAAAGCAAATAACATTATTATATTATATTATATTATATTATATTATATTATATTATATTATATTATATTATATTATATTATATTATATTATATTATATTATATTATATTATAGCCGGCGCCGTGGTGTAGGTGTAGCGTGCCTGCCTCTTACTCGGAGGCCCCGGGTTCGATTCCCGGCCAGGTCAGGGATTTTTACCAGGGCCCGAGGGCTGGTTCGAGGTCCACTCAGCCTATGTGATTAGAATTGAGGATCCATCTGACGGTGAGATAGAGGTCTCGGTCTCAAAAGCCAAGAATAACGGCTGAGAGGATTCGTCGTGCTGACCACACGACACCTTGCAATCTGCAGGCCTTCGGGCTGAGCAGCGGTCGCTTGGTAGGCCAAGGCCCTTCAAGGGCTGTAGCGCCATGGGGTCTGGTTTTTTGTTTTGGTTTGGATATTATATTATATTATATTATATTATATTATATTATATTATATTATATTATATTATATTATATTATATTATATTATATTATATTATATTATTATTTGTTTTTATCTTGTTCACATAAACTCAGGTGGAGTTTAATTTCAAGTAGGTTTTGATATTCATTATTCTTCAATTTTTTTTTACGATTATGGGTACACTTTCAGATACTGTGCAAGCTTTCTTCACTCCACTTTCTTAATTGATCGCTCATGTAGTAATTGTACTTTCTAATATTTCTAGACCGCTTCGTCACTGCCCTTCCATTCTTTCCCATTCAAGTTTTCCGTTCACTTTTAACCGTATCACATAATGATTCGAGACTCCTTCGTTTCGATGGCAAATAACACGTAGTGATTTATATCCTCCGCAGTCCACTATACGTAAACTGTTTTAAGGAGAATTAATTCAATTATTAAGGCAAATATTGTGTGTTAAACAGGATGGCTTTTACTTTTGAACAACCGGTCCAGTTAATATTTTGTAGAATGATTATGCTGATAGCGCAGGGGCATATTTTTTACCTGAGAAATGTTTTGCATACTGTTAGTATCCTATATTACTTCTTCTTTTTTGAGAGACATACATGCTAGAGAAAGTTTCTAACTTGTGTGTTACTAATATGTGCGACAAATTATCCACTATCAATTAAATTGTGTGATGAATTCAACACCTAGAATGTTTCTCCATTCAGAATGGTCCTTTTTCCGAACTCAGCCACACTGCTATATCAGTTTTAGATGTGTTTCTCGAAATGATAAATTGAAATAAATTTGTCATATTGATCTGATTTCTCAAGGAAATGAAAGGATATAGGACTCGAGACTATAAAGAATATAAGGCGCCAGAGAGATGCCATGAAGAAGGATACGTTGAGTAAGTGATAGACACACTCTTACAGATCTAAACAACACAGTTTATCGGAAAGTGTTCATCACGCACTGATTACACAGGATGATGGGCACATTATTCCTAGTTTCTATAGGCAACATCAAGTTCCTTTTGGTGGATCAAGTCACCCGGCTTGGTGTGCCGTAGGTTCACTTGCCCTCATAACCATTATCCGAATAGAACACAATCATGCCCTTGTTGGCCTTTATTTATCCTTTGCTTGCCTTTACTTATTTGAATGTAAATGCTAACACAAACTAAAATAAAATTATATACTGGCTTAGGATGCATATGGAAAATATATCTGCATATTCTGAATATCCCTAGGTACTATAGAATATTCCGCGCATCCCTTGCATTTTACATACTACATTTGGAACATTGGTCCGATATTTTCAAGTATTTGTAATTCTGGAAATTCAAACATAGCCCTTTCACTAAGAAAATGACGCAGCCTATCTACTGAACTAATTCTGGAATAATACTATTCCTGAGTGGAACCAAAGGGATATGTGTGAGTTTCTAATACTTCTAGCAATTTGAACATGTAATAATGGGCCCCGTTCATAAACAAATCAATTTATTTTCGGACCCTGTGCACATCCGTTGCTGAGATCTCTTAATAAACTTACCAAAAAAATAGAAATTGTACAAGTTACTTGTTAAAGCAACGGGTGTGCATTGATCTACTCTTTAGTATAGATGGTGAACATTAATTCCTTATCCCGCGTTTATGGAACGTGTACGTTGAATATTTTCATTTAAGTATATTTTGATAAAACACAAAATTTACCTTGCAAGTATTTAATAATGGAAAAATTAATTTCCCATTTTCAAGGTTTCCAGTATCTATCTTGCCTGTTAAATTGCACATTTCTGGAAGTTCCAGTACCTTTACTTTCCCGTGTTACTCCCTTAAAATGTTCTTTACCTATAAATGAATAAATGTCAGGAACTGGAAAGGGACATTATCCCATCACAACTGTCCTATTTTCCCCGGTTATACATTTTAGTCTATGGTCCTGCTTTGCATGGCAATGCTTGGTGAGTGTTGTACCGGATGAGCAAATTAAAACTGGCCCGAAAATTACTTATAAGACTGACGCGGAATTGACCATTGTTAATGAACAGGAAATTTGCCATCAAAGGAAATGTTGGGAACCGTGATTTCAATGCACCGGTCGGTTGCTGTCACATAGCTGCGCGTGCGCACATTTTGCATGTTCTGTCCCGAGTACGTCGCCATTAGGCATCAGAAAATCCCTATCAGTACGTCGAAAAGCCGTTGCATAATCTCAAGATGGTGTGTGGTGCGCAATGTCTGGTGTCCGCATCGTAACAGGATCCTTTCACCAAAATGTTAATGTTATCCGGTATGTCCAGATACTGTTTAATCCAAGTGTGGTTGAATTCACAGAAGATGAACATCTGTATGGATATTTTCAACAAGAAAGGGAAACATCACACACCGCATTGACAACCTTGTCACGAGTGCATGAGGAGTTCGGTGAGGAGAGGAAAATCAGCAGAGGCAGTGCAGTCAACTGGCCACCTCGATCACCTGATCTCACTCCCTGAGATTTTCACCTGTGTGGCAAATTGAAGGGTCAAGTGTACTCAAATAATCCTCACATAATGAAAGAGCTACAGCAGAATACTGCAAGCGATATTGCTGCTATCCCTCAGGCATAGCTGCTATCCGTGTCTCACAGTTTGATAAATCAAGCACAGCGCTGCAGCGACGTCAACGGTAGCTATTTCCAGCATCTTCTGTGATGGTCATTAACAAGGGTCAATCCCGCGTCAATCCTATTGTAAAAATTTTGCGGGCAAATTTTATTTTGCACACCCTGTAGAAGACCATGAAATCCCTTCTAATTTCACGTGCAGTTTTATTCTGTAAGAGAAAGAGAGAGAGAGACTGCATGTAGCTGAGAGTTGTATTGTGTCTTCCCCAGGCTTCATGACGGTTACAGAACTGGAGATGTACCAGTCTGTGCCGAGTGTTGAGTTCAACACCTACTGGATACCTTGCACGTGGTTCATCAGCTTACTCAAGGAGACGAAAAAGAGCAGCCGTATTACGGACTCACAGGGACTGAAAATCATCATGGAGGTGGGTGCGAACAAGCCACATTCTACTTAACAAATTTCTCGATATTAATATCTTTGTTTGTTTGGGGAAATTGTAAAAAAACCTTGATGTTATTGAATTATATAAAGAGTGACAAAATTTCGTTTGGTTACTGTCGTTTCATTTCAGGGGCTAGAAATGTCGTACCCATTTGCCCTGTGTACTTCAGGGTGTATGAATTGTGTCTAGTGACGTATTTTCTTATGATACGCGTAATAATTTGTGTAACTGTTTTCGTTTATAGACGAGGCATGGGAGATGTACACGTTGATTTCAAATGCGATACTATCCCAAAATTTACCCGAGGAATTACTCAGTCAAAAAAAAACACACGTTTGCGTACATAAACCATCCTTCTCTGGGGATCACGTAGCTTTCGATTTCCATTTTTTTCCAGTGTAACATGTGTCATCACACTCGACTAAAACAAGAGGTAATATTTCTCTACTATAAGAGTTAGTTTCAGGCAAAGTAAGATGCATTATCTTCCATAGGTCACCAACATGCTTAGCATTGCTACTAGTGAAACGTCCTATGACATAAAACATAACACGTTGCTCTACCCTGAAATGTTGTAACGGACGGTGACACACTCTGCGAATACAGAGGAGGTCGAAGAGCATGTGAGGACTTCGATGTTGTTGTGTACAATCTGTGAAGAAGGTTATAAGTGCATTAAATGAAGAAAAATATATTATCCGTACCAGGCGAAGGACACTAAATGAAATTCAAGAAATGTTTATTCTTACAAAAGCTAAGAAACGTCGTAAATAGAATACTTGGGAAGTGATTGCTACTATAACATAGACCAGTATGGAAAACTGTAAAATCAAAATATTGCCTCAAATGAAAGAAGAAATAAATAAAATATCGAAAATGGATGATATGCGTATTTGCATAATTTGAAAACGCTGTTGCAAAAGGTAAAAGAGCCTCCTACACATAAACAATGGAATGTTACTGTTTGTCTTGGACAAATAACTAATCATCTCATTGTGTGATGTTATTGGGAACATGTAGGCAAATTAAACAATGTATTGTTTGTGCTGATACACAAACTCAGTTCAGAGAGTGACTTCTTATTTTGTGAATTTGAAGGTCACACTAAAAATCGTTATTTAATCCCTCACTCGTGTCCATTTCCGTAACTTCTGTCTCGTAAAGTTGTCATGAATTAATAGAAACTCTGACTAGATCTAATAACATTTATACAGAACGAGTAAGTAGCTCTAATAATATTCCAGTATTGCACGCTGTATTTTGTATTTACTCAAAAAGGCCATTATTTCGTTGCTAGTAGCACCTTGCTGCTTCTACCCTGCCTAACTGTAAAGTAACTTTTACCTCATTAACATCTAATTCATTTGAATGTACTGCCCTTAAAAATTGCTCAAATCCACTTGTTCCTCTCAACTGAAGGTGCTGGTCGTATTACGTGATGGTTGTTTAGAAGGTACATTTTGCAGTGTTTCCCAAATACAGTTGATGACAGGTAGCGTTTATCAATCCATCAGCACATTAATCATGATACCAAACGCTGGCACTTGCAATTAATGTTCATAACCATAATATTACTACCAACCATATAGTAATACAGAACATAATAAATAACAAAATATGCACTATACTCCCCCATTACTTTGAAACATAGTACATTCTTCCCTCTTCTTGTGATATTTGTAATGTCCTTCCTCCATTAGATTAGTATAACTTCCACTATTATTTTACATTTTTAACCCCATTATTATTTGAAATTCATTCAGTTACAGTCATGTATGTGAATGGTGTATATCTCAAAGGATTCGTCTGTAATACTGCCTTATTTTGTTTTCTTACATATATGACAATGTTTATAACATTATTTGAATATGTCTTTCTTTAACGGTAGCCACTGCTTACCCTCCAGGGTTGTCTTTTCCCTCGGACTCAGCGAGGGATCCCGCGTCTACCACCTCAAGGGCAGTGTCCTGGAGCGTGAGACATTGGGTCGGGGATACAACTGGGGAGGATGACCAGTACCTCGCCCAGGCGGCCTCACCTGCTATGCTGAACAGGGGCTTTGCGGGGGGATGGGAAGATTGGATGGGACAGGCAAGGAAGAGGGAAGGAAGCGGCCGTGACCTTAAGTCAGGTGCCATCCCAGCATTTGCCTCGAGGAGAAGTGGGAAACCACGGAAAATCACTTCCAGGATGGCTGAGGTGGGAATCGAACCCACCTCTACTCATTTGACCACCCGAGGCTGAGTGGACCCCGTTCCAGTCCTCGTACCACTTTTCAAATTTCGTGGCAGAGCCTGGAATAGAACCCGGGCCTCCGGGGGTGGCAGCTAATCACATTAACCACTACACCACAGAGGCGGACCAGGGCGTCTTGCATACCGCATAAAGGCCATGCGTTGGATTCCCGCCTCGGCCAGCGTTTCAATCCATCTGGCTGGGCAGTAAGGCCAAGACACTTAATGAAATGTATCCCAGAGTTCGCTTCTTGTTCTTTATGGCACGTTTATTATCATTAGATTAACTGTCAACCGTACACACATCAAATAAGTAAAAACAAGCAGGAAAGACGTAGCGGTTGATATTGAGATCATAGCCACAGGGCCTCAAGTTTTTCGTAGAATCCTGGCCACTAGGACGTGACTTTACATATCAAAAATTCCCCATGCATCAGCCGCGACTCGAACCTTATCAAACGAAGTTTTCTTTCATCACATATGAAGTATATAGTGCATGGCAAGAAACCGACCCAAACCGTAAAATTACAATGATTTTGCATGACTTCCTGACTAGCAGACCAAAAATGAGAACATTTCTATACAGGATTGCGTAATTGGTTCTTCAGTTGGAGTTTTTCACATTAATTTTGAGAACGTTATCCTTGTGCGCACACGTGCTTGGCATCCGGGAGATAGTGGGTTCGAATCCCACTGTCGGCAACACTGAAGATTGTTTTCCGTGGTTTCCCATTTCACACCAGAAAAATGCTTGGGCTGTACCTTAATTAAGGCCAAGGCCACTTCCTTCCAACTCCTAGGCATTTCCTCTCCCATCTACGCCATAAGACCTATCTGTGTCGGTGCGACGTAAAGCTACTAGCAAAAAAAAACATACGTGCTTGAATCCGTCTTGGCATATGGCCCGCAAAATCATCTAGCCATTTTTGGTCCAAATCGTCGTATTCATCACTGGTAGTTCTGCGGAAGCCTTTCAGAGTACGTGGTCAGTCAGAAAATCGATACACAGCCCGTTTTAATCTATCCAAGACATATTCCATGGGGTTCATGCCTGGGGAACAGTCAGGCCACTCCATTCGGGTTAAACTAGTACATTGAAGAAATATATTACTATATGGGCACGCTGGACGTGAGAGTTATCATCCATTAAGTTGAAGTATCCACCGTAAGGTTGACGTTACGGTTCAACTATTGGTTGCAGAACGTCGTCCCTGTATTTTGGAGCATTTAGTGTACCCTGAACAATCACGTAAGGTGTGTAGTGACCCTATACAATGCCACCCCAGAATATTAATGGGCCCCTACGTGCTGCACACGTCGGGCACGGTGCCTGCAATGGAACCGGGTTGAATCGGTTCCGGAAACTTGAAAACCGGTATCTCCACCTGTTGATGGATGAATTAATTTTTTAACAATTGGTTTTACGTCGCAACGACACAGATAGGTCTTATGTCGACGAAAGGATAGGAAAGGCCTAGGAGTGGAAAGGAAGCGGCCGTGGCCTCAATTTAGGTACAGCCCCAGCATTTGCCTGGTGGGAAACCACGGAAAACCATCTTCAGGGCTGCCGACAGTTGGGTTCGAATTCACTACCTCCTGGATGCAATTTTTTTTTCTTCGGGGGGGCCCCCGAAGCCCGCTCCCCCCGCGTGACCATCAACTCAATCTACATGGCCTCCGACATGCTATTATTTCTAAGAAGAAGAAAGAGATAGCAGGGAGGAGTGGGAGGTGATACAAGGAGTATCTGCCGGTTTCCGAGTCAGACTCGCTACCACGGCAAGAGTTTGTGTTAGGTATATGGTGTTGAAGTATGGTATTGAAGGGTCAGGGAAAAACCACATAGGCAGAAAGAAGAAAGAGCCTACATGTAAAACCTGACACCCTGGATGCAAGCTCACAGTTCGCCTTATGGGTGCAATATACACTCTGCATGAACACTAGTTTCATTTCAAGATTAAATGAATTGCCTGGATGGCTACTGGTAGAACTAGAGGACCATGTGGCCGTGAACGTGATGTTAAGATTATATGTTGTGTGTCTGTTTTCGAGATGCCGGAAACCAGTTGCACTCTTCATTCTGTTGCTTTCTTGTGAGCATATCGCTAGCACAAACGTAGGTAATGCAAATACAATTTCTCTCAGAGTACGAAACACCGGCTCTGGTACCGGTTTCCCGCTCGCATTTGCCGCTATATTTGACAGCAATGAAGAAACACGTCTAGCCGAACAACTAAGAGTGCGAAAAGAAACACAGTAGTCTGTCGTTAGAGGAAACTTTACGTGATTCATTCGCACACTCCTTTAATCAGTACCGATAAAACGACCAGCAGTGAGAATCTCTATGGAAAGGAAACATAACTAAGTGTAGGAGCAACTTGAAGTTTTTAAGAGAAGATTCTTCCATTGTAATTTGCTATTAGTGCCATGACTGTATTTGAAAATAAGGAATTGATGGATTGATTGATTGATTGATTGATTGATTGATTGATCGATCGATTGATTGATTGATTGATTGATTGATTGATTGATTGATTGATTGATTGATTGATTGATTGATTGATTGATTGATTGATTGATTGATTGATTGATTGAATCGTATTCAGTTAATGATCATACAATCAAAATGTTCCATTCAAAGCTCAGAGTCCAGGGAATTAATTTTCACTAGTAGGCCCTACCATGAATTATGTATTTCTTTATTTAGCTCATGACACAAATAAACTACGCACATAATTTATAGTGGAAGAAAGAACATGAAAAAAGCACAAGTATATTAACTATTATGGTATTGCAGTAGACAAAATTAAGTGAACAAGTAACATATCAGTCCATTGCCAACAATATACAGGGGTTTTCACCAAAGATATTACAACAAAATAACTTCTAATCCATTGAAGAAGTCGATATTCTTAAATGTGCCTTTGCTGGCGAGACCTAGTGTTTACAGTGCACTATGTCTTCTGGTATGGGCTAGAGCAATTTTGTTACTTTCATTGATCTGTCTCAGCTTTATCCTTGGCTTTGACAAAATGAAAGTGACTGAGGTATGAGTGATGCTAGTAATGCCATTCCTTCTGCAGCCAGTCCCTGCTATGAATGGTGTGAAAATATTGTTCATAGGGTAGCTTGGTGCATGCATTTCAGTGGGCTTGGCAGACTGATATGTAATAGCAACTTCTGGCTCAGTGAGGAAAGCAACGGGAAACTACCTCACTCCTCATTTCCCTAGTACACCTCTTCAGTGATGCCTAGGCCATCTATGACAGCTGATGGCGGAGCTGTTGAGGATCCAACCAGCCATCGGGCTGAGGACTAAACATACATATTCTTAAATTGTATTACGGGGCTCGTAAAATGTTACACTACTTTTTTCCCGAAGGATTCATAATAACGGATACTTGCTCATGTACTTTGATCCAAACATAGTGATCATCTTCGCAGCCAACCTATGCAGTCGCGGATACTGCTGCTGAAGTATTGCCTTGAAAATCTCAGCCGGACAAATGGTATTGCTGAAGCAGTCCTTAGGCCTTCTTTCACACTGAACATCAATATTAGTTCAATTTAAATAGTTACTTGCTATATTTTCGACTAATATTGAGAAAGTAACTACTAGAACTACAAACTCATTTGCAGGTGCCTCATTGTCTTCACTCCTAGAATTACAATCATTCTGAGTATCACCGAGTAGCCTACATGGACATAGTCAATAATGTTCCAGCACGAATAACGAATAGCGTTCATCGTTGGAAAGTGCGCTCGGTCTTCTTCTCATAAGTGACATATCCATAGTGCGAGTTTGGGAATGGACACTTGCAATTTACTTATCATATAAGTAATTATTTGGCCTCTGCTCTGTAGTGTGGTAATCATGGTGTTCAGATGACCAGTAAGATCCACGAGAAAGGCAAAGTTTGCAACCCAGGTACGATCGCGAAGTTCCGGTGAAGACTTACCTTTCATTTCAATAAAAAAAAAAAAAGGTATGTAGTTTAATGAAAATTGAAAAGTCTTTCTACCGTCCTATCTCCGTATTCCAAATTGATATCTCCGAGGAACTGTTGAAACTGACCATGAGTGAGTGTTCGTTCGTACGTAATTGACATGTTTCATCACTTTTTCCATCACATCACCGACTTTGCGGTTTTCGAACATAGAACTTGATGATCAAGATGGTAAACAGCAATGAGATCACAGCCTCCTCAATTGTGAATCTTCTACCACACGAACACGACAAATCCAGATCGTTGGTCCCACATTGCTGGGGCCCCATCAGTTGTCGCAGATATCAGACGATCTCAGGGCAGCCCAACGACATTCTTAGATTCCTCCACAGCCTAAAGAAATATCCACCCCCATAATAGTGCATTTTTTTTTGCTAGGGGCTTTACGTCGCACCGACACAGATAGGTCTTATGGTGACGATAGGATAGGAAAGGCCTAGGAGTTGGAAGGAAGCGGCCGTGGCCTTAATTAAGGTACAGCCCCAGCATTTGCCTGGTGTGAAAATGGGAAACCACGGAAAACCATCTTCAGGGCTGCCGATAGTGGGATTCGAACCTACTATCTCCCGAATGCAAGCTCACAGCCGCGCGCCTCTACGCGCACGGCCAACTCTCCCGGTAATAGTGCATTTTAATAACACAAGATCCAGTTATTCCTCGTTAACGTTCAGATTGTGGTTAACTCCAAGAATAAATATGGCAACCTGGGGTGTATCAGACAAGTCTGTTGATTCATTGAGTACCGAAGTTCGCCTCCGTAGTGTAACAGTTAGCGTTATTAGCTATCGACCTCGGAGGCCTGGGTACGATTCCCGGTACTGTCAGTGATTTAAGAATGGCAGGAGGGCTGGTATGAGGTGAAAATAGCATATCCAGCTCACCTCTACTGGGATGTGCCTGTAAAGAGCCACTTTATCTTCGGGACGGGGACACGAGTTTACTTTACTGTATCGAGTACCAAAGAATAAACCGCGAAATGTGTTGCTTTTACGATGAGTTGCTATCGAACATCCTGTGCCATTCCACCAATGAGGCGGGGAACTGTGGCGCGTGAAAGGGAAACGCATCGAACTGATGTAGGTACTTAATTAGGACGAAGTACTTCTGCTGTCCCGAATATATACTCCTTTATGAAAGCTCCTCCCTTGGACGTTTTCTCTTAAGTTCCAATCATATATGCAAGTTTGTAGATCACGCACAGCGTCTTTCCATTCGACACTCTGGATTTGACACATTCATGCAATTAATGCAGAAGAAACGAATAACACTCTCCCATTACATTTCGAACGGCTGTACATTTCTTAAGGGGCTGCCTGGCCGAGGCGGTAAAGGAGTGCTCGGTTCACCCGGATTGACTTGGGTTCGATTCCCCGTCAGAAAGTCGAAAAATGTAAGAAACGAGATGCACATGGCCCTGAGGTTTACTTTTCCAACACCAAAAATGAGTACCAGGTTAATTCCTGGGAGGAAAGGAGGCAGGGCGTAGAGGTAACCACCCTACCGCACCAAGAGCCGAGGTTACGGACAGTGGAAGTCTATACCTTCCACCCCTCCAAGGGCCTTCATGGCCTGTACAGAGATGGCTTTGCTTTGCTTTTTGTACATTTGTTAGAAATGCGTCCACGAAAACCACTTAAAAATGCTAGTTTAACTGAATGTTCAACTACTTCAGGGTGCAAAGTACCTTACAATTCATCAACCTTCTCAGTGCGATCTCCGCCATTTAAACCATCGTATGCATCGTTACGTGTGGATTCCCAATTCCCCTTAATATTCGATGACATATAAGAAATTATATTATTATCACCAGCAGCTACAACAAAAGGAAAGAATTCTCCCACGACATATTAAAAGAGCATGACTGGTGGT
Source organism: Anabrus simplex (assembly GCF_040414725.1). Taxonomy (NCBI): domain Eukaryota; kingdom Metazoa; phylum Arthropoda; class Insecta; order Orthoptera; family Tettigoniidae; genus Anabrus; species Anabrus simplex. The sequence continues at coordinate 168,999,876 of NC_090266.1, read as the reverse complement.
CACTTTCCTTCTCTGAAATAATAATTGAAAGCAGACTGTGGCATTGGTCTACGTTACCCCTGCAACGGCGCATGCTGAGTCATGCCTTCCCCTACTTCCCGTTCGCGAGCGGGTTCGTCCGCTCCTACAAAAGGCTCTGGCTCACCGAGCACTGTTCGTAGGCCTACAGGTCTACCCTACGTCAGTTCTGGAGAGTTCACTCAGCATGGCTCTGGCTCACCGAGCACTGTTCGTAGGCCTACAGGTCTACCCTACGTCAGTTCTGGAGAGTTCACTCAGGCTCTGGCTCAACGAGCACTGTTTGTAGGCCTACAGGTCTACTCTACGCCAGTTCTGGAGAGTTCACTCAGGCTCTGGCTCAACGAGCACTGTTTGTAGACCTACAGGTCTACTCTACGCCAGTTCTGGAGAGTTCACTCAGGCTCTGGCTCAACGAGCACTGTTCGTAGGCCTACAGGTCTACCCTACGTCAGTTCTGGAGAGTTCACTCAGGCTCTGGCTCAACGAGCACTGTTTGTAGGCCTACAGGTCTACTCTACGTCAGTTCTGGAGAGTTCACTCAGGCTCTGGCTCAACGAGCACTGTTTGTAGGCCTACAGGTCTACTCTACGCCAGTTCTGGAGAGTTCACTCAGGCTCTGGCTCAACGAGCACTGTTTGTAGGCCTACAGGTCTACTCTACGCCAGTTCTGGAGAGTTCACTCAGGCTCTGGCTCAACGAGCACTGTTTGTAGGCCTACAGGTCTACCGTACGTCAGTTCTGGAGAGTTCACTCAGGCTCTGGCTCAACGAGCACTGTTTGTAGGCCTACAGGTCTACCCTACGTCAGTTCTGGAGAGTTCACTCAGGCTCTGGCTCAACGAGCACTGTTTGTAGGCCTACAGGTCTACCCTACGTCAGTTCTGGAGAGTTCACTGAGGCTCTGGCTCAACGAGCACTGTTTGTAGGCCTACAGGTCTACCGTACGTCAGTTCTGGAGAGTTCACTCAGGCTCTGGCTCAACGAGCACTGTTTGTAGGCCTACAGGTCTACCGTACGTCAGTTCTGGAGAGTTCACTCAGGCTCTGGCTCAACGAGCACTGTTTGTAGGCCTACAGGTCTACCCTACGTCAGTTCTGGAGAGTTCACTCAGGCTCTGGCTCAACGAGCACTGTTTGTAGGTCTACAGGTCTACCGTACGTCAGTTCTGGAGAGTTCACTCAGGCTCTGGCTCAACGAGCACTGTTTGTAGGTCTACAGGTCTACCGTACGTCAGTTCTGGAGAGTTCACTCAGGCTCTGGCTCAACGAGCACTGTTTGTAGGCCTACAGGTCTACTCTACGCCAGTTCTGGAGAGTTCACTCAGGCTCTGGCTCAACGAGCACTGTTTGTAGGCCTACAGGTCTACCCTACGTCAGTTCTGGAGAGTTCACTCAGGCTCTGGCTCAACGAGCACTGTTTGTAGGTCTACAGGTCTACCGTACGTCAGTTCTGGAGAGTTCACTCAGGCTCTGGCTCAACGAGCACTGTTTGTAGGCCTACAGGTCTACTCTACGCCAGTTCTGGAGAGTTCACCCAGGCTCTGGCTCAACAAGCACTGTTTGTAGGCCTACAGGTCTACCGTACGTCAGTTCTGGAGAGTTCACTCAGGCTCTGGCTCAACAAGCACTGTTTGTAGGCCTACAGGTCTACCGTACGTCAGTTCTTGAGAGTTCACTCAGCATGGCTCTGGCTCAACAAGCACTGTTTGTAGGACTACAGGTCTACCATACGTCAGTTCTGGAGAGTTCACTCAGCATAATTTCTTGCCTATCTGTAAGTTCTGCTTTGTATTCAGGCTTAGCCGGTCCGCGTCATGGCCTGCAGGAATGCATATTGGCATCATGCAACATGTTAATAACAGTTTAATTGGACACGCGGCATCACGAATGCCGAGACTGCTGGTTGCAAACCGTGGACAGTCTGTGCGGCCTAGGCCACCAACGCTATACTTTGAACGTTTGAAGCATTAGCTATCGGGTCGCTTTGTACAGGGAGTATAATTTAAGACTTCTTAGCGGAGTACCGAGGCATAGGAGTGCAAAGAAGCAGTAACCAAGAGGGCAGTGCCGGCAATGGCGAACGGACGTAGTCGTCCCAAAGTTTGTTTGTTTGTTTTACTTATTTATTTATTTATTTATTTATTTATTTATTTATTTATTTATTTATTTATTTATTTATTTATTTATTTATTTATTTATTTATTTATTTATTTATTTGTTTTTATGTTTAAAACCAAACTAAACCCCGTGGCACTACAGCCTTTGAATGGCCTTGGCCTAACCAAGCGATCGCTGCTCAGCCCGAAGGCCTGCAGATTACGAGGTGTCGTGTGGTCAGCACGACGAATAATCTCGGCCATTATTATTGACTTTCTAGACCGGGGCCGCCATCTCACCGTCAGATAGCTCCTCAATTCTAATCACGTAGGCTGAGTGGACCTCGAACCAGCCCTCAGGTCCAGGTAAAAATCCCTTACCTGGCCGGGAATCGAACCAGGGGCCTCCGGGTAAGAGGCAGGCACGCTACGCCTGTTTGTTGTTTAAAGGGGCTAATAAATAGGTCATCGGCCCAATCATCTCAAAGTAGTGGCGTCATTACGTCCATAGAAACTAAACGAAACTGAATTCACCAGCTATATAAATGCTCAGGATAAATGAATGAATAACTAAATAAAGGAAACACAAAATTAGTAAATGAAACTGAACCCACCAGTGAATGAGTCCGGTAAGATCGTAAATGTATATATATTTTTTTTATTTTGCATTGCATGCTGACGAATTTTTAAATACCACTTTCCAGAGCTGCTCTCCGAGGCGACTTACGTGGACTGATTTAAATTCTTGGTTCTTGTGTATGTATCTTCTAACCTCTCCTGAGCGACAGCTGTTCTCTTTCTCTGTTTTTTCTTATTAGTTACGGGACCAGTACTACCCCGCTTGTGAACGAGTTCTTGCACGTAAGGTTTTGATGGTACCGTAGAACTGGGAAACGGTCTACTGAATTTTCGAAGGCACCTTTTATCTGGTTTCTTCTTCTTGTGCAAATAGCACTCGGCCAAAAATGTTCTCTGCGCTGTAGTGTACCTAACCATCGCGACAATAACCTAGCAACACACCTTAGAAGTCCAATAGTTACTAGCGAACTGCTACAACAGCTGTCAAGGCTTTTTACCACGCCAAGCTTGACACACGTCATATGGCATTCACTTGGAGATTCCCGCGACCTGTGAGCAGAAGTGAGAAGTCTTAAATTATACTCCCTGTACTATGAGTAATAATAATGGCATGTGGCCTCCGATGTGATATGATGCAGCTCTTTCGAGTTGAGGACTGGGCCCTACATATGACGAATTCTAATGATGAAGACGGTGCATACATCCAGCTCCTGGGCCATTGGAATGAACCAATGAAAGTTAAAATCCCCGACCCGGCCGTGAATCGAACCAGGGACCCCCTGGCCCAAAGGCCAGCACGCTAACCGTTTAGCCATGGAGCCGGAAAGTATTACGAGTGACATTTAAACAGCCTATTCGCACCAAGCCCCTGCTCCACACTACTGTAGAAGCGAGATTGCCACGTTTATTCCTCTCCAATCGATTGTTTATTAAAGGTACCCGTGTGTTGTACGTGCTTAAAATATTTTTTCTGGTTCTCTGTTCTCTTCATGAACGTCTCGTTCTGTATTTCTCTTTTAACATGTTTCCAATGCCTCCATATTTTGGTTCTTCAATACACACGTAAAACATCATCATCATCTGTTTACCCTCCAGGTTCGATTTTTCCCTCGGACTTAGCGAGGGATCCCACCTCTACCGCCTCAACGGCAGTGTCCTGGAGCTTCAGACTCTTCGTCGGGGGATACAACTGGGGAGTATGACCAGTACCTCGCTCAGGCGGCCTCACCTGCTATGCTGAACAGGGGCCTTGTGGAGGGATGGGAAGATTGGAAGGGATAGGCAAGGAAGAGGGAAGGAAGCGGCCGTGGCCTTAAGTTAGGTACCATCCCGGCATTTACCTGGAGAAGAAGTGGGAAACTATGGAAAACCACTTCGAGGATGGCTGAGGTGGGAATCGAACCCACCTCTACTCACTTGACCTCCCGAGGCTGAGTGGACCCCGTTCCAGCCCTCGTACCACTTTTCAAATTTCGTGGCAGAGCCGGGAATCGAACCCGGGCCTCCGGGGGTGGCAGCTAATCACGCTAACCACTACACCACAGAGGCGGACCACACGTAAAACGCACAATTAAATGTCACACCAGCGCTTTTGACTGCAGGCACGTGCGGAAGACTCGACAGAGAGAGGCATTACCTCCGCTCTGCTTGCAATGACATCTGGTTGGTCGAGTACCTGTTTACGGGTACCCGAGGCCTTTCCTGTTCATAAAGCGGCACTGATGCCAGCTGGTCCTTCATGTTAGAGGTTAACGTTATAAACGATTCCACCCGAGCAGAACTAAAGCACAAGAACGCTGCCGTCGTCCGTTCGGGTACTTTTTCTGAATACCATAAAAAATGAAATGGCGTATGGCTTTTAGTGCCGGGAATGTCCGAGGACAAGTTCGGCTCGCCAGATGCAGGTCTTTTGATTGACGCCCGTAGGTGACCTGCGCGTCGTGATGAAGATGGAATGATGATGAAGACGACACATAAACCCAGCCCCCGTGCCAGCGAAATTAACCAATTAAGGTTAAAATTCCTGACCCTACCGGGAATCGAACCCGGGACCTCTGTGGCCAAAGGCCAGCACGCTAACCATTTAACCATAGAGCCGGACTCTGAATACCATTATCAATACTAAAGGAAAATGTTATCAAAATGAAAAATCTTGGAGAGTACCAGACGTTGTTACAGAATTTGCACGATGAATTCAATATCCGATTCAAAGAAATTAATGATATGCCACCTCAATTTTAAATATTTATGACGCAATTTTCAGCGCGTCCGGAAAAATCACCATCATGCTCCCAAACAGAGGGAATAAAACTATAGTGCGAGTCAATCCAAAACGGCAGGTACTGCCACTACAACGGTAATTTCATTAAATTTTACAAAGGTGTGTTCATCCGCAGGAATTTTCCAAACTTCACGCACTTGCCTTAAAATTTACGTCAATGTTCTGTACAACTTACGCATGCGAATAGATATATTCAATTACGAATATAAATAAAAGTGAAACCAGGACTTCTCTGTCTGATGCTGCCTTTGAATTTCTATTGCTAAATCGATTGTACCCAATATTAGCAAATTAGTTGCGGCAAAAAGATATCAACAGTCGACTTAAATGCTAAATGTACACGAAAGCCAACAAAAAATATGTGTTCACAAAATTGTCGCGTAAGCTGCGCGCTGATTGGAAGACCTGTGGTGCTGCTGCCGGGGCCGGCCTGGGGTCTGGTGTGACCCCCGTTGGAAAGGCCTGAGCTAAAGCGACCTAGCTGTCTTACAGTTTTACGTGACTATTGATATTGTGACCATGACGAAGTGCTTCCAAACTGAATCTTGACCATAGAGACATGACTTTCCATTTCAAAAAACTTACGTGCTTACCTGACCGTTCCTGTCCTTAAGAATAGACGATACTGGTGAATGAAGATATTCAAAGCTTGTATTTTTTTAAAAAAAGAACAAAACAACGAAGCCTACACTTGGCATACCATTCAAGAATCCTTATGCGGGAAACTATTTCTCTAATAGGCTGGAGACAGAGACAAGGGCTGTCTCAAACTCTCAGAACCCTGCGTATGTTTCGGAATATTTCTAAAGTCCGTTTGGATATCACAGGATGGAGCAGTGGTTCTAATGAGACAACCAAAAACCAAACCCCACGGCAAGTAACGCCCTTGAAAGGAGACTTTAGCCTGCCCAGCGACCACTGCTCAGCCCGAAGGCCTGCAGATTACGAGGGGCCGTGTGGTCAGCAGGACGCATCCTCTCGGCCCCTGAATCAGGGGAGCACGTTCAAATGTGATTGAGACACAAATCCTAAGAAGTTGGTCTGTATTTTTTTTCACTCTTGTTTTAAAGGCCTGCTCCGCGTTCTAAGAGTAGTGATCCTTACCCGGAGGCCCCAAGTTCGATTCCCCGCCAGGTCAAGGATTTTTACCTCCATCTGAGGGCTATTTAGATACCTACTCAGCCTACGTGAGAACATTTTTTTTACGTGGCACCGACTCAGATAGATCTTATAGCGACGATGATGTTAAATACTACAATATATAGAACAGAAAGTGAAGACAATCTTTCTTTACATACGATTATTTCAATAGTAAAATATGTTGTGCTAGACGTTCGTCCTGGGTTTCTCCGTATGAACAAGAGTTATAAGACACAGACTTGCCACTAGAACCAAAAGTAACTGAAAACATACGACACGAGTTTTCATAAATTGGTGCAAAATTGATTCTGAGTTATAGACATTCACGTTTGGTGACTGAAAACATACTAAGACGTGAGCTTTAACAAATTTGTGAAAAATTGATGTTGAGTTCTACACATTCAATCAATCAATCAATTAATCAATCAATCAATCAATCAATCAATCAATCAATCAATCAATCAATACTGATCTGCATTTAGGGCAGTCGCCCAGGTGGCAGATTCCCTTTCTGTTGTTTTCCTAGCCCTTTCCTAAATGATTTCAAAGAAATTGGAAATTTATTGAACATCTCCCTTGGTAAATTATTCCAATCCCTAATTCCCCTTCCTATAAATGAATATTTGCCCCAGTTTGTCCTCTTGAATTCCAACTTTATCTTCATATTGTGATCTTTCCTACTTTTATAAACGCCACTCAAACTTATTCGTCTACTAATGTCATTCCACGCCATCTCTCCGCTGACAGCTCAGAACATACCACTTAGTCGAGCAGCTCTCCTTCTTTCTCTCAATTCTTCCCAGCCCAAACTTTGCAACATTTTTGTAACGCTACTCTTTTGTCGGAAATCACCCAGGACAAATCGAGCTGCTTTTCTTTGGATTTTTTCCAGTTCTTGAATCAGGTAATTCTGGTGAGGATCCCATACACTGGAACCATACTCTAGTTCGGGTTTACCAGAGACTTATATGCCCTCTCCTTTACATCCTTACTACAACCCCTAAACACCCTCATAACCATGTGCAGAGATCTGTACCCTTTATTTACAATTAAAATTTTATCTTAACGGCCTCTCACCGCTGAGTTCCGTGGTTCAAATCCCGGTCACTCCACGTGATATTTGTCCTGGACAAAGCGAATGCGGGTCATGTTTTTCTCCGGGTACTCCGGTTTTCCCTGTTATAATTCATTCCAGCAACACTCTCCAATATCATTTAATTTCATCCGTCAATCATTAATCATTGCCGCAGAGGAGTGCGACAGGCTTCGGCAGCCGGCACAGTTCCAATCTGGCCGCTAGATTGTGGGTCCTGCCCGGTCGTATGACTGCAAACAGGCTGTGGATTCTAATTTTAATTTTCTTCTTCTTTGTTTACCCTCCAGGGTCGGTTTTTCCCTCGGACTCAGCGAGGGAACCCACCTCTCCCACCTTAAGGGCAGTGTCATGGAGCGGGAGACATTGGGTAGGGGAATACAATTGGGGAGGAGGACCAATTGTATCCCCCTACATTCACGCTTGTAGTAGGAGGAAGGCCTCGAAAACTCATTTGGCTAACTACAAATTCAAACATCGTCTTCAAATAACCAAAACTTACCAACTGAGTAACTTGCCTGTAGCGACATTGTATCTATTTTGTTTTGTAGAGGGAATAATTTAAAGAACGTTTTAATAAAACAGGGTAGACAAATTCATAAAATGTTTCAAGGGAATGTGAGAAATAAATAAGGATATGTTCTGAAGGGAGACAGTAATCATTTTCCGGAAGGTGTCTCAAATCTGAATATTTAGTAAGAATTTGTCGAAATAAATGCCACTTAGATCTGCATGCGTTGATAGAGAATTCTTTCCTGTAAATTTATTTCATATAGAAAGCGTTCAAAATATTAATGTTAAACATTACGTACGACATTGTTACGGAAAGTTGAGGAAATCCAAGGAGAATTTAGATTAAAATATTATAGAAAATCCTGCACCGATACAATAGAGGAACATTTTTGAAAGTCGACTTTGTTCTTACAATGGCAACATAGTTGATACCAATGCCCACATACACATAGCCGACGAAACAAACAATATATATCTCGTGCCATCTCTGTTGTCTTAGATCTGCAGTTGGCAATCAAGTGTGTCCTGAAAATAAAGTGGCTAACGGTGTGCTGTGTGAACTCCGAGCGTGTGGCAGAAATCATCAGTTGAAGAGTTTCCTTTAGTGGATGTACTCAGGGATACAGTTTCTTCGAGCCATCAATCTGTATAGGAAACTGCACGTTCTATCACACTCCTCTTTCAATCATTTATTGGAAGTGGAGTTACTACACAAGAACAACTAATGTCTCGGGACAGGTTTCAGATATAAAATTTCTGAGTGAGACTGGCATTTTGTCATGCCTGCGTTTTATCACCGTCGTCACCCAGCAAGTGTTGTTTCTCACGGTGTCGTTAAGAAGTGTCCCAATGTGAACACTGCGGGGAAATTGGGAATTGAATCCAGGCTTTTGGCACTCCACCTAGTGATTATAAATACTATACCACCACCTCTCCTACCGTGCCGATCAACATTCTGATGGTGAACATTTTTACGACCAACAGGACTCGAACCAGCTAACCACGGTGTCAGACTTGACATCTTAAGGTTCATGGCCACTAGACTGGCTATGCAACAGAAATGGGTATAGTTCCATAAAAGAAAACAATTTGGTATGGCTGCCTCGGTATTTATTATAGCACGGGGACACATTGCACGTTCTTTCATCTTCCCCTTATTGTTATTCCCCTATCGTTATCTAAACAGAAGATACATGAGGGCTGAGAAGACTTGGGAGAAAGGAGACGAGCAGCTCGACTAAGTGGTATGTTCAGAGCTGTCAGTGGAGAGATGGCGTGGAATGACATTAGCAGACGAATAAGTTTGAGTGGTGTCTTTGAAAGTAGGAAAGATCACAATATGAAGATAAACTTGAAATTCAAGAGGACAAATTGGGGCAAATATTCGTTTATAGGAAGGGGAGTTAGGGATCGGAATAACTTACCAAGGGAGGTGTTCAGTAAATTTCCAATTTCTTTGAAATCATTCAAGAAAAGGCTAGAAAAAAGATAGGGAATCTACCACCTGGGGGACTGCCCTAAATGCAGATCAGTGCTGATTGATTGATTGATTGATTGATTGATTGATTGATTGATTGATTGATTGATTGATTGTGAGAAATTCAGGTGGACCACCCTAAATTTAATTTTAAGCAACAAAACCTACGATTCAACAGTTGAAACGTACGGCTATATATCTCACTGTGAGATTGCTCTTCAACTGCCATCACGTAAGATGAGTAGACCTTCAGTCAACCCTCACGTACAGGTACAAATCCCTGACCTGGCCTGGAATCGAACCCGCGACCTCCGATTAAGAGGCAGGCACTCAACCCCTATACCGCAAAGCTGGCACTACGGCTACATACCTTGAAAGCAAATTTAGGACCTGAATATTCCCACGATGAGGTATTATACTTCACGCAAAGTAAATATTGTACAACATATCTTCGTTCTGCCTAGAAAGCCGCTATGTGATAATATTTCAGCTTAGAACACTGACCAGAAAGGTTCTGTCATCTAAAGTTCAGTATTACATGAACTATATAAACGAATTTTCGTTATAAGTGATCCTTTTTCTGAGGGTTAGTATTTCTCCCCTCAACATTGTCACACATGGTATTTAGAGGCGCAACGGCGATATATCGTGGGCTTACTAGGAAAATCATTGAACTGAGATAAACGAATTTTAAAGTTTGAATGATTGTGAAAAATCAGGTTTTCAATTAGAACACTTCTGCTTATTTTTATTCATTAACACAAGTATTGTCCTCCTCTGTGGTGTAATAGTTAGTGTGATTAGCTGACAAACCCGGAGGCCTGGGTTCGATTCCCGGCTCTGCCACGAAATTTGCAAAAGTGGTACGAGGGCTGGAACGGGGTCCACTCAGCCTCGGGAGGTCAACTGAGTAGAGGGAGGTTCTATTCCCACCTCAGCCATCCTCGAAGTGGTTTTCCATAGTTTCCCACTTCTCCAGGTAAATGCCGGGATGGTATCTAACTTAAGGCCACGGCCCATTCCTTCCCTCCTCCTTGTCTATCCCCTCCAAACTTCCCATCCCCCAAAAGGCCCCTGTTCAGCATAGCCGGTGAGGCCGCCTGGGCGAGGTACTGCTCCTCCTCTCCAGTTGTATCCACCGACCCAAAATCTGACGCTTGAGGCGGTAGAGGTGGGATCCCTCGCTGAGTCCGAGGGAAAAATCAATCCTGGAGGGTAAACGGATTAAGAAGGAATACAAGTACTAGGCTACATCTGGATATAATTACAAATTTCATACACTTTTTAATCCTAGTAGAGCCTAACTTAGCAATATGAACACTTTCAACATTGCAACTAACATATATAAAGTGTGTTATCTTTTATTTTTTACTATATGAAAAATTATTTGAACACTGATGTCTTTTGCTTTAACTGCTACCTTCAGAATCATCACTTGCACTATCCTCCACAGCAGGTTCTGGCACTTTGTCAGCTGCAGAGTCGGATGTTGGCAGACTATTGTACCAGCCATACAGCTCTTCAGGAATGATACCTGCACGGCAATTTAATATGATCATTCTTCTTTGCTCTGTTAGGAGACTATGGAATGAACGTTATGTTTGAAAGTTCTGTAATGGTGGAAAATAACCTAGTCCTTCTTTGTTCATTTCTATACAATGTCCGCTGTTAAATACCTTCAATTAAATGTTTGTTTAAATCTTTGACAGTATCCGGTATTCGGGAGATAGTGGGTTCGAACCCCACTGTCGGTAGCTTTAAAGATGGTGTTATGTAGTTTCCCATTTTCACACCAGGCAAATGCTAGGGATGTACCTTAATTAAGGCCACGGCCGCTTCCTTCACATTCCTAGCCCTTTCCTGCCCCATCGTCGTCGTAAGACCTAACTGTGTTGGTGTGACGTAAAGCAACTTGTAAAAAAAAATGTTTGACACAGTACGAATTTAAGTAACCTTTTTCTGAGTAGACATGTTCCCAACTAAATCCACGTATCTGGTGACTAGGGACCTCCTAAACAATAATTTTAATAACGTTGATGCAAATATTACGTCTTGCCGTTCTGTTCTGTATAGATCTTGCTTCTGTGTTTTTCTCCTTTATTTTCGAAAACTTTGCAATCTACATAAAAATAATGATTTCCACACAATACTTCTAGTTTCTATTTTGTTGGTCAATGGAGTTCTTCTTTCTTTCTTTCTTTCTTTCTTTCTTTCTTTCTTTCTTTCATACTTTGCTAGTGGTTTTACGTCGCACCGACACAGATAGGTCTTATGGCGACGATGGGATAGGAAAGGCCTAGGAGTTGGAAGCAAGGGGCCGTGGCCTTAATTAAGGTACAGCCCCAGCATTTGCCTGGTGTGAAAATGGGAAACCACGGAAAATCATCTTCAGGGCTGCCGACGGTGGGATTCGAACCCACTATCTCCCGGATGCAAGCTCACAGCCGCGCGTCTCTAACCGCACGGTCAAATCACCCGGTGCTTGTGGTTTAACGTCGCACTAACACATCGAAGGTTATCGGTGACGCAAGGATGGCAGAGGGCTGGGACAGGGAAGGTAGCGGCCGTGGCCTTAATTAAGGTACAGCCCCAGCATTTTCCTGGTGTGAAAATGAGGAAACCACTGAAAACCATCTTCAGGGCTGCAGACGGTGGGATTTAAACCCACCATCTCCCGAATTCAAGCTCACAACTAGGTGACCCTAAACGCACGGCCAACTCGCTCGGTAAATGGCGTAATAAATATGTAAAAGCCATAATGTTACACGTTAATGCGACCGTCAGTTGTTTTGAAGCCCCCTTCCAGAAAGGAATGGGCGAGTCAGGATGGGGAGCATCCGGCCAGCCTGTTCTGTGTGCGACAGCCACTACTTCTATTGTCTGTTTCGTGTGGTGTCTCAGGCGAAAGTAGAACACTCGTATTCTGGCCGCACCCCGAAGATACTAGAACTTCATCTCCAGGTATATGAAAGTTGGCTCGCCTCGAAAGTTGTGTTGTTGCCTTGTGTTGTGTGGAGTATTGAGTAGACAGTTACGAATCGTGAGCTGAGAGTTCAGTATGTGGGTCGTTCACGTGAGTTGACTGTGCGAGTTACCGGTCTTGTCCGTGGTCGAGCCAAGTGAACAGCAAGGTGCGTTGTGATAGCCATCAGATGTGTGTTCGAACCTGACTACATCGAACTGTTATGTAAAGTGACTGTGGTGCGTGCGAAGCGAAGTGAAGGTTGAAACCTGTCAATCAAGATTACGAATGATTGCCGCTCCAGGTTGACGGTGTACTGCCAGCCGAAGGCCTGCGGTGAGAACAAGACACTTTTATAAATAGCCAGTAGGTCAAATTAGTGAAGTGTTCTCATTCATTGTCGAGAATAATTGTGTGTGTACTAATTGGTCATCCTCGATTAAATTAGTTCAATTAAACAATAACAATAACATGTCATCAGTTAAGCCCCGTAAGGTAAACACACAAAATCAGTTAAATTAGTTTGCGAGAGATTCACTCCACTTTGAGGTCGGGAAAAACAATGATGTTGATATCGTTGTAAGTGTCACACATGTGCACTGTTACCTGTTTGTGGAAATCCTTGTCCACATGAGAATGATGGGAACAAATATAAAAAAGGTCTCTGATTGGAGGTTGACGGTGTACAGGGAACGTCAACGATGGTCGGTCGATGTGAACAAAGCATCTGTTTCTGATTAGAAAAATATTATCTGCAGGAGATGGAGGTTACATTTAAATCAGTGATCATCGCCAGTTCATCAAAGCAGACTGTACCATGAGCAACGAATGAACTAAAACCAAACCAAACCCCATGGTGCAATAGCCCGAAGGGCCTTGGCCTTCCAAGCGCTGATCAGCTCGAAGACCTGCAGATTACGAGGTGTAGTGTGGTCAGCGTAACGATTCATCTCGACCGTTATTCTTGGCTTTCTAGACCGGGGCCGTCATCTCATCGTCAGATAGCTTCTCAATTGTATAGGCTGAGTGGACATAGAACTAGCCCTCAGGTCCAGGTAAAAATCCCTGACCTGGCCGGTAATCGAACCCGGGACCTTCAGGTAAGAGGCAGGCACGATACCCCTACACCGCGGGGCCGGGAACGAATGAACTGGAGTTTTTATTATTATTATTATTATTATTATTATTATTATTATTATTATTATTATTATTATTATTTTATGGACGCAAGATGAAGAAAGGGCGAGCCTCACACATGGAACTGTAGCCTATAGTATTGTATACTAGGTATTACATGCATATTTGCATGGTTATTCACACAGTTTTTACCATATTACACAACACATTCATCTTACTTGTGCATCTATATCTCGCACACACACACACACACACGCAAACTTACACACACACGCGCGCGCGCGCGCGTATACAACTGACCACGTAAGTGTCTTGAACCATTCAGAGCGATCAATGATTCAATATGTGTTCGTCAAGAGTCGTTACATATCTGTAGACTGTATACGCAATTCCATAAACAAGTGTAACTACATCCATGCTTATTTTATTTGTTTGCAGGAATTCAACGACTTCCGATCGAAGTGCGGCTTACTGTGGAGCTATGACTGGGTCAGTATTCCACTCGTTTACACTCAGGTGAGTTTGCTGAACTTCATTTTTCTACTTTAAAAGGCTGTCTATCAGTGCCAATGTTTCTGACTCCCCCGTATCCATACCGGGCTGTGAGCGCCGCAATGGCATGCCAACCCAAATGAAGCGAATGTTAATACGATAGCTGTGAGTATGTATTCGGGAGATAGCGGGTTCGAACCCCACTGTCGGAAGCCCTGAAGATGGTTTTCCGTGGTTTTCCATTTTTACACCAGGCAAATGCTGGGGCTGTACCTTAATTAAGGCCAGGCCCGCTTTCTTCCCACTCCTAGCCCTCTTCTATCCCACCGTCGCCTTAAGACCTATTTGTGTCACTGCGACGTAAAGCAAATCGTAAAAAAAAGAGAGAATTTCAACCAGATACATAACGAATTGAATCTCATGATCTATAGTCACAGGTATGGTAGGTGAGTAAAAGTGAGTCAAAGTGGTACATTTGAACTGAACGGAATAGAAGACTGCATACCAATTAAATTACTTGCTAGCTCGATAAATAAACAGGAGACCTCCTTAGCTCAGGGACTGTGCTGCTGGCTTCCCACCCGAAAGGCTGAGGTTCGAATCCCGATCGATACTGAGTTGAGATTTTCATCTCGAAAATCACGTGGCGTTAGGAAGGGCATCAACCCTTAAACCAGGGCCTCTCAAACGCCCAAAATCTCACGCGTGCAAACTGAGACGCAGAGTTCCTGTGCACAGTGCATCGGTCCCACTCGGCTCGGCTCGGACAAACCCTTCTTCTCTGGGCTACTAAGCTCGGCTCAACTTTTGGCATGTACTGCTCACCACGGCGTCTCCATACACGTTGACGTCCACCACGCTGTGGGCGTTCTGATCCACCACAGACTCTCCAAGACCTCGAAGAGGCTCTAATTGAAGAATGGGACCTGATATCGCAACGTGACCTCCTTGTGAACTGGCCTATCTCATTGTAGCGATTCCTCAAGCGTTGAATAACTGACAGAGAGGCACTGAGATCCACAGCAACACGAGAAAAAGTCTATCCTCCCTGAATCAAGGTGACGGCCCTTGCGACTAGAACCCCATTAAGATGTCTCATGGGATGTGCTGGTTTACGTACAACGTACTCACATGACCGCAGTAGTGTGTGTACCTCACAACGACACACGGACGCACAGCCATTCACTTTGTTTTGGGTGGACACCTGACAGTTTAACGCATGGCTACGCCTACAGATGGAGTATAACTTCGAGTTGACACACCCTGAGTAGCTAAGGTCTCAAAGTATGCTGTACGACCATTTGAACCCCATCTACCAAATTAACGTTCACATACCAGACGTTACAAAACATGTTTCCCTAATGTTTTTGAACTGTGTATATTATTATTATTATTATTATTATTATTATTATTATTATTATTATTATTATTATTATTATTAATCGACTCCATGTCCGAATGGTCCGCGTAGTGGCTCTCGGTCTAGAGGATCGCGGGTTCGATTGCTGGCCGGGGCGAGGAGTTTAGCGACATGGTTAATTCCCCTTTTTCAAGCATTGGGTGTTTGTGATTGTCTTAATATAGCTCCCTCCATATACACAGTACACACCACACTAAGAACCACGACACGAACACGCAAGATTGAATACGTCCCTTCACATGGGATCGGCGTTAAGAAAGGCGTCTGGCCGTAAAACTGGACCAAATCTACATGTGGGACGCAGATTGCACCCGCGACTCCACAAGGGTGTAAGAAAGTTGGCGAAATAATATGATAATTTTTGTACTAGCGAAACGCTTTAAATAACGTCTACCTTATTATCGTAAAGTTGATTCAGGTATAATCTCGTGATTTTAAAACAAATAAATAATCTTACATTATGTTCTTCTGTTCTAAATATGGATATGCCATTTAATTAGGAACAGGGAGAAACGAAAAATTAATGAAATCTCAATAGAACAGAACCTCACGGAACACAAGCAGGTGATACAAAATAGAGAACTTTAAAGAAACGGTGGTTTCTTATTTCTAGAATAAGCAAGCCCGTAGTCTTACGCTAGTGTTGATATCGTGATTATAGCCACGGGGTCTCCAACTTTAGACGGAACCGAAACGTTGTTTATGTATTCCAGGGATGTTGGGAGCAACACAAACACCCAGTCCCAGAACCAAGGGAATTAAATATCAATCAATCAATCAATCAATCAATCAATCAATCAATCAATCAATCAATCAATCAATCAATCAATCAGTTACCACTGATCTGCATTTAGGGTAGTCGCCCAGGAGGCAAATTCCCTGTCTGTTGTTTACCTAGCATTTTCTTAATTAATTGCAAAGAATTTGGAAATGTATTGAACATCTCCCCACCGAGCTCGATAGCTGCAGTCGCTTAAGTGCGGCCAGTATCCAGTATTCGGGAGATAGTAGGTTCGAACCCCACTGTCGGCAGCCCTAAAAATGGTTTTCCGTGGTTTCCCATTTTCACACCAGGCAAATGCTGGGGTTATACCTTAATTAAGGCCACGGCCGCTTCCTTCCCACTCCTAGCCCTTTCCTGTCCCATCGTCGCCATAAGACCTATCTGTGTCGGTGTGACGTAAAGCAACTAGCAAAAAAAAAATCTCCCTTGGTAAATTATACCAATCCCTTACTCCTCTCTTATACACGAATATTTTCTCCAATTTTTCCTCTTGAATCCCAACGATATCTTAATATTATGATCTTTTCTACTTTTAAAAACGCCACATATTCGTCTACAAATGTCATTCCACGCCATCTCTCCACTGACAGCTCGGAACATATCTCCTAGACGAGCAGCTCGTCTCCTTTCTCCCAAGTCATCCCAGCCGAACTTTGCAATTTTCGTAACTCTACTCTTTTGTCCGAAATCACCCAGAACAAATCCAGCTGCTTTTCTTTGGCTTTTTTCCCAATTCTCGAATAAAGTGATCCTGACAAGGGTCCCATACACTGGAACCATACTCTAGTTGGGATCTTGTATGAGACATATACGCTCTCTCCTTTATATCCTTACTACAACCCCTAAATATCATCATAAACATGTGCAGAGATCTGTACCCTTTATTTACAATACCGATTATGTGACTACTCCAATTAAGATCTTTCCTTGTATTACCACCTAGGTACTTACAATGATCCCCACAAGGAATTTTCAACCCATCAACGCACTAATTAAAATTGAGAAGACTTTTCCTATTACTGAAATTCACAACCTGACTTTTAGCTCGGTTTATCATCATACCATTGCCTGCTGTCCATCCCACATTTCACAACATTGTCGAAGTCTCTTTTGCAGTTGCTCACAACCTTGTAACTTATTTATTACACTGTGCAATATAACGTCGTCCACAAAAAGACTAATCTTCGAATCTGGTTCTTTGCTCATATCATTTATATATAAGAAAACATCTGTCTTTCCTTTTTAATACGTTTACCCTCCAGGGTTGGTTTTCCCCTCGGACTCAGCGAGGGATCCCACTTCTACCTTCTCAAGGGCAGTGTCCTGGAGAGTGAGACTTTGGGTCGGGGGATACAACTGGTTAGGAAGACCAGTACCTCACCCAGGCAACCTCACCTGCTATGCTGAACATGGGTCTTAGTGCGGGGGAGGAGGGGGATGGGAAGATTAGAAGGGATAGACAAGGAAGACGGAAGAAAGCGGCCGTGGCCTTAAGTTAGGTACCATCCCGGCATTTGCCTGGAGGAGAAGTGGGGAAACCACGGAATACCACTTCGAGGATGGCTGAGGAGGGAGTCGAACCTCCCTCTACTCAGTTGGCCCCCGAGGCTGAGTGGACCCCGTTCCAGCCCTCGTACCACTTTTCAAATTTTGTGGCAGAGCCGGGAATCGAACCCGGACCTCCGGGGGTGGCACCTAATCACACTAACAACTACACCACTGAGACGGACTTAAAAAAAATATAAAAGGCCCAATAATACTGCCTTGAAGAATTCCCCTCTTGACGATTACAGGATCAAATATTGCTTCACCTACTTAATTCTCTGAATTCTAATTTCTTGATATATAGCAACCGAGCAGTGGCCGTGCGGTTAGGGTCACGCAGCTGTGAGCTTGCATTCGGAATACAGTGGGTTCAAACCCCACTTTCGGCAGCCCTGAAGATGGTTTTCAGTTGTCTCCCATTTTTACACCAGGCAAATGCTGGGGCTGTAACTTAATTAAGGCCACGGCCGCTTTTTTCTCACTCCTAGCCCTTTAATATCCCATCGTCGCCATAAGACCTATCTGAGTCGGTGTGTCGTAAAGCAGCTTGTAGAAAAACCGAAGTTAATCCAGAGATGCATGAAATCGTTTGTTCATTATCGCTGTACTAGCGACACCTTGCGAATTCATCTGCAAGGTTGAATTAAATGCACACTTTTGAAGACTTATAAAACAGACATAATAATACTTCAATTTCTAAGATATTGTGCACCAAACAAGTAAATTTTCCTTTTCACATATTCATTGCTGTGCATTTAAGGGTTAATTATTTCAAGGTTAAAGATGTTCAAACATAAGAAGCCGCAAAGAAAGGATCGTGGAGGAGCTTAGTTCAATCACAGAAGCATTCCATTGTATGTATGTATGTATGTATGTATGTATGTATGTATGTATGTATGTATGTATGTATGTATGTATGTATGTATGTATGTATGTATGTATGTATGTATGTATGTATGTATGTATGTATGTATGTATGTATGTATGTATGTATGTATGTATGTATGTATGTATGTATGTATGTATGTATGTATTGAAACCGTTCAATACCATGTTAATAGGTATGCCAAAGAGTTCGGAGGCTGGAACTCTAATTACTCTTAAGTAGAGAGATAAGCTCTGGGTACAGCGTGACGTTGGTATTACCCTCTCTATCGTGCAAGAGTGTTTGCGATATGACGCGAGTCTTAGGATGCTGCTTGTCAGAAGGCGGGGCTAATTTACAGGGTTTCAACCTAAGAACTGTATATTACTATCACTTCTCTGCCTATTTCGTCCATACCAACCCTCAGATTTCGCGGGCTCACCAATGATAATAATAATGATAATTCGCCACAAGTCCAGGAAAACTACATAAGAAGGATTAATAAACTTCGCATAATTTGCAGTATCCAATGATGTAGAAATTTAGTTTCCTTCTCGACGCAGGACAGCATCGTAGTGATAAATATCAGATGGCCCATATAGTTTTTAAACTCAGAGTGCCCCCGTCATCCCCCACCGCGTGTGCCTAAAATCCAAAAGATGCATTCGTAATTACCTTGAAACACACGATCAGATTTGAATGAAAATAGTTCAGTAGATAGAGTGTGTAAAGAGCTACAAATTGAGTATCAATACGACTTTGGAAGATGACTACTAACGGAGCGAAATGCAAAAGTGGGAGGGGCGTACCCTTTTCCGTAGCGAATTCCACTAGCCGGCTATTTAAGGAGCTTCACCTTGCACATTTCATTATTCTATATCATGGTTTGTGCGAGTCAAGTCACAGTGCAGACAAAGTGCATCCCAGATGCGTGTCTTCTTTGTGCGCATGTCTATAATCATTGTGTGATAGATGTGTGTGGTATCGACAGGATTACGTGTGATCCTTACCATTCTTGTGATGTAATGAGCATGAAGGATTATTACAACTGATATTCTAAGCAGGCTAAGCAAATGCGTTTCAGTTAGAGATCGGGTCAAACTATTTGTGCTCGCCAGCATGTACTTGATACCGTGATTAGTGAGAACAAAATACTGTATCATAGTGCTACAGTGAGCTCGTGTGAGGCTATCAGTCATAGAACCAAATAGATTAACTTAACTGTACTAGCTAGAGACGAAAATGAAGGAGTGAAATTTGTGCGTGGATAGCTGAATTATCGGGAACGCCGTCAGTGATGAATAGGGATTGAATAGTGACCTCTAGAGACAATACTCGCTATTCGGAGTAATCCACCTCGAGTCTACGAGGGGAAGCCTCCAATACCGTATCGTATTTTGAAGTCAATAAATAGTACCTGTAAATAACACGATATGTAATTTATTCAGATGCATTTGAGTGCCCTTTGAACCCAAGATCAGACGACGGACGCCAAGAACGCGCCTAAGTGCCTGCGATATTCCAGAATTAAGAAGACATCGCGGAAGTTCGACGGTTTGGAGATCCGTAAGAAGACAACGTTCCAGTTCATCATGAAGACAGCGCGACTCCAAACGAACTCAGGACTCCCAACCAGTGGAATGGCAGTCGTGGAACAGTAAAACTCATGGGAGCCTTCGGATGATTGCCGGGTTATACATCAAACAATAAGTACAATCAACTAGCCTTAAGCATGGAAAACCCTTAAGGTCGTCTTTATATGATTATTTGACGTGTACTGTATGTAGATTTGCCAGCATGCATTTCGATTTTAAGATAGCGGGTAGATAATGAGAGACGCACGACTCAAAGGGGTGTGGTGTGTTTATTAGTGCTTGTCTTCAGAGTGATTTCTTAGACAATCACTGAATCCCTTCTGAGGATCGCATGATTTAGTAGTAGTGCCCTATGTTTTGTTTTACGGGTATGTACTGGTGAAGTACCAGTAGGAGGGAAATTCAAATAAGTGGCTAGATTCCCGTTGTGTTTCTAATAAAGTAAATTGGTAAGATCTTCCTAAAATTCAATTATTATGTTGTGTTAAACAGAGACCTGGTACTTTACAGATGAAATTTGCATGACGGTAGTATCCACCTGTAGTTTAAGGACGGCTGTTATGTGAAGACAGAAGACTCCCGGCTCGGGATATGAACTTGGCTTAGAAAGGTAGCGTGTATATTGAGTGATTTCGACTTGAGAATGTCAAAAATGAAATTCAAAAGTGAATAACGAACTCATAAAAATGGCATTACCCATGTGATAAGTTAAGTGTAGCATACCTCAAAATTGCCACGCAGGCAACTTAATTGGCATTTCATGTATGTACAGGATTTTTCATAGATGGTCTTTCAGCGAATAAAATTGTGTTTTGAACTACAGTAGATAAAAATCCATTCTTATCCTTTATTAGAATATTCCTCTCATTATACTGCCCTGCTTTCAAGATATTTATTTTTACAGGCCTACTTTATTTTCTTGGGACAGGACCATTGACCCATATGCGTCTGAAGGAAGTCTTTGCTCGGAATGAAAGTAGGGAGGATGGGACCTCGATGCCCGGGTTTGATTCTCCGAGGTTCTTCATCCATAAGATTTTCATCCATGACATATTTGTGAGGCATGATGTTTAAACTTGGTGCTTTTTCGATGCCCGGGACAGATACAGTATGTATGTATGTATGTATGTATGTATGTATGTATGTATGTATGTATGTATGTATGTATGTATGTATGTATGTATGTATGTATGTATGTCATCGTCCAGTCTCTCATACCACCTAGTTGAAACTGAATCCGTCTGTCCCTGTGACACTAGTAGATATTAATATAAAATGGGTCCACCTTTTACCTTTATGACAGTTCAAACTTAACGGGGAACAATTGATTGCCTGACTAGAGAATGGGCTAACCCACAAAAATTCAAAAATTTGTTTTATCGTGATTTTTGCATGGTGCTGGTATCTCTTAGTAATTCTGTGCATTACTTGTGGTAGTAGGATAGTTCCTTGTCTGTCCAAATACGCACAGAAATCTGGGAATCAGCTGTACATTTAGTAAGAGAAGAGGCTAACCCACATGCCTCAGTAAACTGGAGCAGAAAATGTCTTGTGATGGTGAAAATAATAGTGTTAGACTGAGTAAAATGTCTTAGGTGACCAAACAACGGTTTTTATGTGGGTAAATGTATAAAACGTAAACGAAACGAAGACAGCTGGAAGATGTTCGTAGCTAAGAGATTGGGGAACCTTATGTAAGTGGTAAAACTAAGCAGCTTGTGCCAGTTAAGAAAATAGGTGAAGGAAGTAAGTGCGGAGTGAAGAATGAAAAGGCTAATGTTAAGTGATGTGAGTGTTACAAACTATCTGATATTGACAAAGAAAGCTGTTTTTTAGGATTTTACAAACTTGCAAAATTACATCTTACAAAATGTTTGTTTGTTTGTTTGTTTGTTTGTTCGGTTTGATTAAAAAGAAATCATGTAAGACAGCCTATTAAAAAAGGAAATTGAACCTAAAAAATGAAAGCGGTGAAGATTTCAGAGTGTGTTTAAAATATTTTTGTGACACTTTTTCTGTATCTAGAAAGCGTGTTTCAGTTGCTAGACGTGGGATGAAAGAAGAACAATCCTGTAGAAGAGTTGACAATGATTTCAGTGATAGTGATGCAAATCTGAATGGAAATACTTCATTTTTTCTTTCACCTTCCATCCCGTCAGTACTATGTCAGGACAAGAGAGGGAGGCACGTGAAGTGTTGGAAAAATTAATAACTGACTGTCAATTTATTTTGTGTATAAACATATTAACATGTTTATGAAATGCACAAACTCTGTCTCAAAGAACACGAAGAACAGAGTGGCGTAGGCCCTCCCCTTGCATATGAGAAATACTTACATGTTTGTTATGAAAATTTTAATATTGGATTTAAGGCACTTTCAAATGACACCTGCGCAGTATGCAATGAGTGGAGGGCTACAGATGAGGATGATGACCCTTATGCAGTTAGGCTTCATCAAATAAAAGCAGAGCAAACATACAAAAATCTAACTGATGCCAAAAACAACTATAAAGATCCTACTTATGAATACTTAGTTGTCACATACGACTTACAGCAGGCTTTGCCTTTACCTAAAATACCTACGGAAAAAGTGTTCTGTCTCAGGCAGCTGTGGATGTATAACCCAGGTGTTCATGTCTGCAATAACGAATCTGGTATCATGTGTATGTGGACAGAAAACATTGCTTCTCGGGGATCCTGTCAAATACAGTAGGTTCATACTTACTCAAAATATTGGCTGACAACCAGTTAACACAAAACAAAAAACTCTGGTTCTTTTCACATTCTTGTAGCGGCCAAAATAAGAATATGGTTATCTTTATTCTGTATTACATTTTGGTACATACTGGGAAGTTTGATGAAATAAAACATTCGTTGCTGGTGCCTAGCTACATATTTTTCTTCTAAGTGATAGTGATTTCAGAATGATAGAGAAAAAGTCTCGACAAGTTGATTATGTTTACACTCCCGAACAATGGAAAACATTGTTAAAAGGGCACGGGTAAAAAAAAAAAAAAAATTACAGTAGTGGACATGAAATGTGCACACTTCAAGGA
Source organism: Anabrus simplex (assembly GCF_040414725.1). Lineage (NCBI taxonomy): Eukaryota > Metazoa > Arthropoda > Insecta > Orthoptera > Tettigoniidae > Anabrus > Anabrus simplex. The sequence continues at coordinate 168,976,822 of NC_090266.1, read as the reverse complement.
TTTAAGAACACTCTTAAACACTGTATTGAAGGACGAACTAATGTTGAGGATATAAAAGCACTGAGTAGAGAAATAACAACAATAACAGTAACAAAAGGCAAGCCAGGTTTCCTGTTCCTTAAGTTCTCATACTCACATTCAGAGTCATGAACAAAAGTTCGTATTTTCCGAAAACAAACTGCGAGGAAAAAAGAAAAAAGAACAAACGATTACAAACGAAGTTCTAAAACAAGCACTGGAAAACCTATCTACCCTGTACCCATCAAAGAAGGTATATTAATCACTTAAAACACAGAGATTTGCTGCGTCTACTGCCATATGTTCCAGCAGTGCGCGGACTATATATAAGCCTCAAACGAACTACGAAGAAAGTGAGTGAAGATCTTGACACTGAAAACTAAGAAGGGGGGAAAATCCGAATTTACAGTATTATCTTCTTTGCATTCAGTATTATTTTAAACGAATATCGTTTTATTAACTATTAAACGAGGGCCTCGCAGGGTGCATGTGCCCGGTGCATGCACTGTGCACGGTGCAAAAGACGACTTCGCTTGGATGATTAGAGTGCAGACCCCACTCCTCGATTTGGAGTAATAGCGCTGTCTCTCTCTTTCCCCACGCCTGTCTCGCTCGCTCCCCCTGTCTCCCTCTTCCTCACTTGCTCCGTAGCCCTCCATATCCGAGCTGAGTTGAGCCGAGCTTAGCCGAGTAGCCCAGAGACGAACCGTTGGTACGAGCCGAGTGGAACCGATGCACAGTGCGAGGAGCTCTTGCGCCTCGATTTGCACGCGTGATATTTTTGGCGTTAAACTTAATTTTCTGACTTACACTGATATGTAATTAAACTAAAGACTGTAAACTTATATTTAAATTTTCAATTTTGTTGTGTGTTTTGTATAATCTAATAAAACCTTTCTTTATTTATCTCTTACTCAGGCACTCACTTCTCACCAAGTGTCTGAACATCTCGGGAGGAATGACAGCCCATTGTCCTCAAAGACTTGCGGCCACAGGAATTCGCCATGTGGGTCATTGGGATTTGAAACGAAGTCTACTTTCTAGATCATCCCAAAAAATTGGAACTGAGGTCAGGGTTCTGGCCTTGACAATCCATCTCCGGAACTGTACTGTCCACAAACCAATACTTTCTTTATGGCTGGGAGTATTGCCACGCTCATTCAGACAACATCCGTTAATGAAATGGTCTTCTGCAGTAGACAGTATGCATCTGTGCAAAATACCATTACCTACTTCTGATCAATGCATGTTGGACATTTTGAAATGGAAAGTCATGTCCCTGTGGTTCGTATTCCGCGTAAAATTGGAGGTCTTGTGCCTTTGATCACGATCGTGTAAAACCACAAGCTTGCTTTAAATATTTCCGCATTTAGATTTTTCTGCAGTAATACATAAGTGCCAAGCAACCCCACACTGAAACAATACTACCTCATCCAAATTTTTCTATTGATAATAATCATAATAAAAGAAAAACCCGGCCGGGAATCGAACCCAGGGGTCTCTGAACCGAAGGCAACTGGGCTGGGCTGTTGGTAAAGAATGGTTTTCTAGTCACTCGGCACACTCAGACCCTCATAAAGGACTGCCACACAGTACAAAGGGCACTAGGAAAGTTTTGCAATACGCAAAAGCGGTTGGCTGGACACCCCTATTATGGTGAGGGATGGAAATAGGGGTGAAAACTGGTCTAGAAGACAGCAAGGCGAGACCTTCACACTAGTTGTTACCAAGCAGTGGGATTGAAAGCAAGTTCAGATGTCAGAGTGGTCTAAAGGTGAACATCGTACAATTATCCACTACCATTTTGCTCGTGGTTTAACTGTTGACCAGCGCCTGGAGGAAATGACTCCTGTGCTGGGGAAAGATTGTCCACATCGGACAAGAATTTTCCACTGGTACACGCATGCACAGAATTGGTGTTCCGACATAAACAATCAACACTGTCCCACTCCAGTACTGGATAGGAACGGAGGGAGTGAAGGGGGTAGTGGCAGTGTGTGTTTTGCTACACATTCGCCACTGTGCCCATTTGAATTACAACAATACCCTAAGTGACGAGCTGGGAGGGTGCCATGCTTTGTTTATATCGGACTCCATTTCTGTGCACGTGTGTACACAGAGTTCCAGAGGGGAAATTTTGGGGTTGAAGACGATCCTCGTTCTGGGCGACCGTCTGAATCAGTGACTGAGGAAAACATTGCAGCTGTGACGAAAATGTTGCAGCAAGAGAGGCGGTTGACATATCGGCAGGTAGAAGAGACTCCCCACATCCCTGCATCAGCTATTCATTCAATTCTACACGACCATCTCCATGTTAGAAAGGTTTGTTCCCTTTGGGTGCCCCATTCACTTTCAAAGGAACAAAGGGCGCATCGAATGAAATGCTGCCGAAAATGCTAAAACACTTTGAAGATGGGACTTCGCGTAAGGTCAATAGCATCGTTACAGGTGACGAAACTTGGCTTTATTATTATTATTATGTCCCAACAAAATCCCAGAACAAGGTGTGGCTGTTTGAAGGTGAGGGTACTCCTCCGTGACTGTGCGAAAGTCAAGGTCAGTGAGGAAAAGGATGATTGCAGTATTCTTCACTAAACGGGGCATCCTGACTCGGGTTGTGCTAGAAACACAAAGGACAGTTACTGCGAAGTGGTATAGTGAGACTTGTCTGTCTCAGGTCATCCAGGCTCTGAAGAAGCTCTGTCCAAGGTCACGGCTCAACACCTGGCTCTTGCATCACGACAATGCTCCAGCACATCGTGCTAATGTAACAATGGATTTTCTTGCCAGATCAGGGCTGACTGTGCTTGATCACCCTCCATACAGTCCTGATCTTGCCCCATGTGACTTCGCACTCTTCTCACAAGTGAAGATGAAGCTGAAAGGGTGGCGTTTTGAATCCGACGAGGAACTTCTGGCAGCATGGGAACCAGAGTGTGAAAATGTAACCGAAGAAGTGGCAGAGTTGGTTCAGTGACTGGTTTCGACGTATGGAGAAGTGTATTGAGTGTGGTGGAAATTATTTTGAAAAACTCTAAAGCGTTCACTCACATTGCAAAACTTTCCTAGTGCCCTTTGTATAACGTGCCTCATCACTACAAGTCACACATTTGTAGAGATCGACCGTCCAGTGGTGTCGCGCATCTCACGCAGCGCTTGGTGTTCACAGGTAACTGCTCGACCACAGGACCCTATTATTCTTAAGTTTCAAATGTGTGATATCGAAAACCCACTCTTAATATTTAAATGCTGAGAAAATATTGATAATTATGTCAACAAAGTGATGGAGTATTTCTTTCTTTCTTTCTTTCTTTCTTTCTTTCTTAATCCGTTTACCCTCCAGGGTTGGTTTTTCCCTCAGACTCAGAGAGGGATACCACCTATACCGCCTGAAGGGCAGTATCCTGTAGCATCTGACTTTGGGTCCCTGGGATATAAGTGGGAAGGAGGACCAGTACCTCGCCCAGGCGGCCTCACCTGCTAATGCTGAACAGGAGCCTTGTGGGAGATGGGGAGATTGAAAGGGATAGACAAGGAAGAGGGAAGGACGCTGCCGTGGCCTAAGTTAGGTAGCATCCCGGCATTTGCCTGGAGAAGAAGTGGGAAACCACGGAAAACCACTTCGAGAATGGCTGAGGTGGGAATCGAAGCCCCCCCCTCCCTCTACTCAGTTGACCTCCGGAGGCTGAGTGGACCTGTTCCAGCCCTCGTACCACTTTTCAAATTTCGTGGCAGAGCCAGGAATCGAAGCCGGGCTTTCGGGGGTGGCAGATAATCACGCTAAGGTGGAGTGTTTACTAAGACAAATATACGATATAGACCCATTATTTGTGATTGCACAAAAAATAATGTTTTATTCTGTAAAATACTTTTATGTACGCGGCGTGTAACTTAACCGATATTGTGAATAGGTACAAGAGGTTCACAAGAAACTGGTATAAATAAATACACATCTTTCGTACAAGTACCGTGCGAAGTAATCTATTTTTGACCTGTTGTACTACCTGTCACTGACTGATTGTTGAACAACTCACAACCACATGGCTGCACAGTTCGGGTCGAGTAGCTGTGAAATTGCACTCGGGAGATCCCTCCGTTGACATCTGAAGACGTATATTGTGGTTTGCTATTTTCACACCAAGCAAATGCTGTACCTTAATTAAGACCATGGCTGCTACCTCGAAAAGGCTAGCCCTTTTCCATCACTATGCGTTTCTGCGACGTTAAACCACTAGCAAAAAAAAAAAAAAAAAAAAAAGAACAAACAAACATAGAGTTAGCAGGAGAAGCTAATTAGACGCTGCTGTGTTGACACAAAAGCCAGAGGCGTGACGAATGTGAATGGGCAGGAAAGGAGATAGGGATCCCTAAAATTAAATTGTATAAAACCTATACTCTAATGGCGTGTTGCTTCCGGAGAGAACTGGTGCAGGTCTTTCGAGAATGGGCGACCTGGGTGGCTGAAATGGTGCATGCAGCCTACCTCCATTGGGGGTGTGCCTGAAAAGGGCTGCTCCACTTCGGGATGAGAGCACGAATATTTTTGTTATAGCTCATAAGGTACAGGATGTAATATACACCGCAAACAGTTTGGAATATCAAGGATGCACTGCAATAATAAAGTTACAGAAAGTTGTTTATTGTATCCCAGAGAAATGTAAAATTTTACAAACTCAAATGTTTTGCTTCCAATATCTAACGCAGTCCGCCTCTGTGGTGTAGTGGTTAGTGTGATTAGTTGCCACCCCCGGAGGCCCGGGTTCGATTCCCGACTCTGCCACGAAATTTGAAAAGTCGTACGAGGGCTGTAACGTGGACCTCTCAACCACGGGAGGTCACCTGAGTAGAAGGGGTTTTCGATTCCCACCTCAGTCACCCTCGAAGTGGTTTTCCGTGGTTTCCCACTTCTCCTCCAGGACAATGCCGGGATGGTACCTAACTTAAGGCCACGGCCGCTTCCTTCTCTCTTCCTTATCTATCCTTTCCTATACTCCCATTCCCCACAAGATCCCTGTACAGTACTGCAGATGTGGCCACCCGGACGAGGTAATGGTCTTCCTTACAAGTTGTATCCGCACGACCCAAAGTCTCACGCTCCAGGGCACTGCCCTTGAGGCGGTAGAAGTGGGATCCTTCGCTGAGTCCGAGGAAAAAACCGACCCGGAAGGTAAACGCATTAAGAAAGAAAGATATCTGACGTAAATAAACAGTAATAATGAAAAGGATAAAATTTGTGCGTGTTTTAGAGAAAATTCTTCCCTCTTCACTCTGAACACATGCGGGACAAAATTCCAGCATCTCGGCGTCCCCTTAAAGTAACCAAGGGCTTACTTGAACACCTTCAAATACTGTACCTCCGGGTGGATCAGTTCCCTTGGGTTGGATGTTGGTCGCCTCACTATAGGAAGTAACTCTGGAACCCCCTAAGCAGCGTGTTCCCAGGTTAGGGGCAGCGGCGAGAGATGTCTGTACTCCATGTTAGGAATGGCCTGATCAGCTGCTGGCAGTAGCTCTAAAATTCAGTTGATAGTGGTGAATTCATCATAGTAATAGGCAAACCTTTAAATCAGCCTCAGAGAAAACTAGGGCGTTCCTCCGAGCCGGCGTGCAGTTCATGTAGTCCCGACACGGCTAGGGCGGGAGAAGGAAACTTGGTGTTGATGACTGATGATAATGATGTTTGTGTTCTCTTCCAGTCCACGCCTTATTCACAATCACTCGATGGTAAAACTGGCATTGTTCTGTGTTTAGGTTGTGACCATAGCAACATACTCTTTCTTCTTGGCAGCGCTGGTCGGTCGCCAATATGTAGATGCTGCAAAAAAGCCACTTCAGATGGAAATTGATATATATATTCCAGTCTTCACAATTCTTCAATTTTTCTTCTTCATGGGATTACTAAAGGTTTGTATACTACAGTATGTATTAAATGCTAAGAATTAGGCCTGTTTAAGTAGCGGTACTGAAATTCCTTCACGAGCACCTTTCGTCTGAACTTTTATTTTAAAGACAAGGAATCACTTACTGGATAAAACTAATGTTTGCTCTAAGAGTAACGTAATGTAAGAACCACTGATCTCTACACATGGATCGCTGATGGCAGGTCTCCGCTGCATGAGAAAGTACGCCAAGTTGAGCGCGCGGTTCGCCATGTTGGCGTACCCAACCTAGAGCTCTCCTTATGGGGAAGCAATGAAAATATAGTCAATTTTAAGTCGCAATTAATGGCGCATTGGAATAATTAAAAATATAGAGACATGTTCACTCAAAGCATAAGGACATTGGGATCACTGACACGTCATTCCGAGCTCAGTAAATCTCCGGGATAGCAATAAACATGAGTGTATAGTAACGGCCGACAAATATTAACTTAGGTGCTGAATACATGCAATTAGCGATCGGTAACACAATACGAGTGAAAATTAGTTTCCGGAAACATTGCTGTAAATTGTATACATGTATGCCACGAAATTATGCATTCTTAAAATGATGTACCTATAAACGTAGCTCACTATACAGGCCTAGATTCGACATATCGTAATTGGTGCTTGATAATGAATTTCTGTTTCCTGTTTCCATGAAATAACGCGCAACTTATCAAATTAAAATATCATTGAAGCAAATGTACACATTTATAAAACCAGCAAATATTCAAAACTTGTCAATATATCACATTACATGCAGCTTAATTTACTATTAGAGACCTCTTTAATTAAATTCAGCTAGCAAAGCGATATTGACAGTCATCATCAGAAATATGTAACACCAGTTAAAAGAGTCCCAAATACCACGAATAGTATAATGGGATAGCCCCAAACACCCACCACACTTTCCCTTCTCCCACCACTCCAATGTCTGAAACCCATTATTATTAATGATGTAAATAAGGTCTAGAATTCCTCCACACTTAATTTTCTAAGATTGTTATAAGCTCACGTCAATTATTTCATCGAAACCGTCAGTTTAATTATGAGAAATAAAAAAAATATAAGTAAATCTTTACTTGCAGTTAATGTTCAGTAAAATTGAAAACAATTGGCTGTACATCACTTCTAAGGTGTACAATTTGTCCATTTCTATCAAAACAGTCTTCCTCTAAGTGATCCGAGCAGAGAACAGCTGTTTTAGAAGGCTCCCAATTCTCCCGCCTGATACTCCTAATCGATGATCTTAGATGTTCGGGTCTCGAGAAAGGAAACCTACAAAAATTAATTGCCATTTTGCTCCCAGAATATGCGAAATAAGATACAATAAACCTAAAACTCAAAACACTACCCTAGGGAGATTCTTATGTACAGTATAAAACTCCCCGATGAAATGATTTCTCCTTCTCCTGATCGGTTCTGTTTGTACATCCATAAGCTGAACACTGCGGTATGTTAATACCCCGTAGAATGTTTCTTCATTCATATTTCAGATAAACACGTACATATTTAAATTGAATCTTGTAATCCACAAGTATACTACAAGGCAACGAACCTAGATTCGTAAAATACACTACTATTTACTTTGCAATAACAAAGCACAGAACACTCGTGGAACTACAATCAAGAGGCCTGGCGTCACTGAACTAAGCATAAACAAAGCAAGCGCGCTCCTCGTGATCTATTGCACCATGCACTCGCTGCCATCTTACTACGCCAGTCATTTTCTATTCGGCTTACTGCTACCCAAGCTACCAGCCATCCAGGTATAGAGATCAGTGGTAAGAATAATTATTATTCACCACAATATACGATTGACAGTATGATACTGGACAGGATATGGGAAGTTTCTGTTTTTTAGACATATTCTTATGTTAAGGTTCACAGTATTATGTATATATTAAGCTCTAAGTATATTCCGAACACAAACTTGAACAAATAGTCTTTTACTATGAAACAATCTAAATTAAGAAATAGCGGTCGCTTTGAGTAGGGTAGTGATAAAATACTGGTATCTGTAAACTCTCTACAAGGTGATAAATCTCATGTGGTACTTTACTATGAATTAAATATATTTTAATGATTAAATTATCACCATTTAAAAAAATACAGTCGTAACCGCTTATTGCGACATTGCTTTTAACGACGAACTGGAGATAACAGCGAAATCTAACGGTCCCGTCAAAATCGTATTAAAACACAGCATTTAAAAAATCGCTAATTACGACATATCATATAAGACCACGTATTTTTGCAACATTTTCGGAGAAATGTGTCGACTAGAACATCCAATGTTGATTTTTGTTCGTTACGCGTTAGGGCATTGCCGACAACAATGCAAAGCGTATTTCAAACTCTTGTTTTCAGTAGACTGTAGATCCTAAATCAGTCTGTTTGTTAAATAGTCAAGGCAAGCATCGCTGTGAAGATGTAGCGAAAGAAAGGGAAAGTGTTTAATATTGAAGAATAGTCACAAATGATATGGGGAAACAAACATGAGCGTCGCCAAGGAATTGGGGGCATCATACTTAACGATTTCGACAAGTCAGAGAGAACATCTCATTAATTAGCCAAAACCGAGGGCAACAGTGCTGATTAATTCACATTGTTGCTACTTCTTCCCTCACTTACTACTTTATATTCTGCTGGCATATCATTGCTGTACGTAGGTACTGTGCAAACCTTAGAAACAAAATTCCTCTCAGCCCTACTCCACAAAATAATACTGTGTTGCAAACACAGTACTTAATTCTCTTTAAAGTTTTAAGGGAAGTGAGGACTGAATTTATAAAAAATAGTAATTATTGACAGAATTGAATGAAATTTGGTTTGTGGTCTCCTAATGGTGAAATAAGGCCATATGCCAATTTTCAGGAAAATAGCAACATAACTTTCTGAGAAATTAACATTTACAATTTAAATTTTTTAAAAATCGGTAAGCATAAAAAATGCTCCAGCTGAACAGTTACTTCAAATATCACATTGAAAACTGGTGTACAGGGACTTCAATGTATGGAAAGTATTTTAACAGAGAGAAAGTCTGCATATGTAGTCCATGAATGTGAGGAGAAAATGTGTTTTATGTGTTTATGTTTTTCTCAAATTATGCTAAAAAAATACCCCTTTGAAGGCTACTATCTTTTAAAGTATCAACATTATAAAAAATTCCTTCTGTTAATATCAAGACAATACAGGTGTTAACAACCCATGAAATTCTCATGGAATTTGAAACCAAATTGGTTCAGCTGGAACATTTTAAATACCTGAAAATGTATATATGAAAAAAAAACCACATTTTCGTTAGTAAAAGCTAGTGGATGGGGACTCAACCGGACATTTAAATATCATGATAGTACTTTAAAAATGGCGGAACCCGAAAAATATGACCGCCAAATGATCCGCAGGAGTCCGGCGTACAATGAAATGCACAAATTGAAAAATCGATAATTTTTACTTTTTTACCAAAAACTCAGTCCCAGCCTCCCTACTTGATTCTGTTAATTAACCATGTAACTCTAGTTTCCAGCCTAAATCTTACAGATATGACATTTTTATCAACCAAAGCAAAAAAACGGTTCTTGCGACTATCGCCTATAACCATCGTTAATTGGCAGTGCCTTCGGAGTCGTTTTAACCGTTATCGACTGTATTTCTTATTTATTTTCACTAAAAGGGTTAATTAAATCTTAAAATAGTCTTTAAAGACCAACTTCGATTTGGTTAATCATTTAGATATGAATTATTGTTACAAATACCGTACATCAAATGACCATGAACCTTTTACTTTGTACGATTTATGGTTAAACAATTCACTTACTGAGGGAAATACTCATTTAAAATGATTTGAAATGGGCACGAATAGCGCAATGGCTTTGCTGCTGGCTCTCCATCCGAAAGGCCGGGTTTCCAGTCTCTGTGGATCTTGGATTGGAAAGTTCACCTGAAACGTGATGTGGTGTCACGAAGGACATTCGGTCTTAATCCCCCGGCAGAAATCCAAAATCAGCTAAGATTTCTCCAGAGATACCTGGAATGAGCTGAAGATTTTTATTTAAAACAATTCGAAAAACTTTCAGGTTTCAGTACGGAAACCGCATGACACTACAGCTTTATGGGCCTTGGCCTACCAAGTGACCGCGGCTCAGCCCGAAGACCTGCAGATTACGAGATGACCCGTCTGTGTGTGGAATCCTCTTGGATATTTTCCTTGGCTTTTTAGACCGGGGACGGCAATTTCACCGTCAGATACCTCCTGAGTTGTTCTCTGGCAGGCTGTGTGGACCTCGATCTAGCCTTCAGATCCAGATAAAAATCCGTAACGTGGTCGTGAATCGAACCCTGGATCTTCAGGTAAGAGGCAGGCTCACTATCCTCAAACTACGGATCTAGCCCTTCAGGACAGACTAAATTAATAATGTGATAATGAGATACTAACGAAAAAATACAAACTTGATTAAATCTTTATTGAGAAAACCGGCATAATTGAAAAGTCCGGCTTCTTAGCTGGACGGTCTTCAGTTCAGAGGATCCCAGTCTCGACTCCCCAGGTGGACCAGGGATTTTAACTTCATGTAGTTAATTCTTCTGACTCGGGGACTGGGCGTTTGTATTCGTCTCAATACACATTTCTTCATCTACACACAACACACTACACTAACAACTACCACAGAAACACGCAATTGTGATTACTAGTTTTCGGATAATTATGCATCCTGCATATTTGGATTAGTTTTTCCTTAATAGTGCATATTTTGTGCTTTCCTCCGATTAGGGAATATTTTGAAAGTTTTCTGCAACTTGAGTTTAGACATCAGCTTCTGCAGGAAAATTTGGCATGTATTTGAGATAACGTAAGTGCTGGAAACCTGTGTATACCTCATGCCATATCGAAGAAGTTGAGCTGTGCTGGTTATCGTCAGGTAACCTGTTTGACAGGTGAGTAACGCTTTTAAAATTAGCAACAACAGTTCAATATCCGGCCATGGCTTTGTATACCTTAAGCCCAGTTAGGCAAGTAGGCTACCGATACCTGAAATTTCACTTACGGTAGGACAGAACTGTCTTTTCCCAACTTTGTAAACAGTTAAATAAAATGTCCTTTCATGCACATTTATTATTTGGTTGTGTTGAAAGAGGCTGTGGTTCATACTACATTAAAGGACTGCGATGTTGATACTTAATTTATAGTACCTTAGTAGAAAAGAACTGTTAGTGGTTTACTGAAAGCATATGCACGCGAGTTTGAAGACTTTTCAACTGACGGAAGTATTTGGTTTTGTAAATAATATAGCACAGCCGTAACGGCGACCAATAGGTATCAAGTTCAACAACATCTTCACACAATGGAACACAATAAACTAAACATTGTAAACTTGACAAAAACACCATCCTCTTGTACCCACAACTTTAATTAAACCTGAACCAGCACGAAGTAAATTCAATGACTACTTGTGTACAACGTTTGTCTCGGCAAGCATGCCATTGGCTATGCTAAATAATAAGAAAATACAGTTTCTGGAGGAATATACGAAACAACCAGTCCCAGATGAATCAAAAATTAGGAAGAATTACGTTCCTGAGCTTTATAAAATGACATTAGGTAAACTAAGGGAAAAGGCTGATGGAAAATATATTTGAGTCTGGCTAGATCAAAGATCTGTCGTTTTTTTTTGGAAGAGGAAGAAGAAAGAGGAAAATCATGTCTACTAACTGTGGATGTGTTACCTAAGAATAAGGTGAGTCACTCAACAGTTGCTGCAATTCTCAATGATACACGTAGTTTTTGTAGCCATCACGCATTCTTTACGATCATGTTCTCGTGACCTGCAATGATGCTGCACCTTACATGTCCAAAGCCATGGGAGGTCATGGGATATTATATCCCAAGATGATACATGTCGTGTGTGTAGCACATGGACTTCATCGACACTGAAGCAGTCCGGACTTCCTTTCCTGAAGTAAACGTTTTGATCTCTACAGTGAAAAGAACATTTGTGAAGGCTCCTCGTCGCAATAATATGTTTTTGTATGCAGTTGGTAATGTGCTGCTCCCGACTTCACCAGTTCATACAAGATCGCGAACGTGGTTAGAAGCTGCTGCTTATTATGTCGATTATTTTGAAATAGTAAAAAGAGGTAGTTGAAGGTCTCTATTATTATAAACCTGCTTCTATTAAAGAAGCACAAGAAGTCTTCAGCAAAGACAGTATTCGTGAGCAACTCACATTCGTTCCAGTTTGATGTTCATACTGTACCAGGGAAAAGTTGTTGGATTAAGGAGCATGAGAAAGGTCTTAAGTAGTGTTCGGTTCTTAGAAGCCGGTACAAAGAAAGGAGTTCGCAGAGCGAAATAAGAGATGTTATTTTGCAAAACTGAAATTTATTCAAATGACTTGGCACATAAATAACTTCATTATTATCTCGCAATGACACTTAGAAATTAATTGGAAATATCTTCTGTCAAGTTTATTCTTGAATGTTTCAATCAAAATTTGAATTCTGAAAACTCTTGCGACAAAATGAAAATTGAAAATGAACTTATTTTCTTCAAGAAATTTGTTAAGTAAGTATCACCTCTAGAATTTTCTGGAATAAACACTTGTAGACTTTCTAGATGCCTTTGCTGGCAGGACCTAGTGTTTACAGTGCACTATGTCTTCTGGTATGGGCTAGAGCAATTTTGTTACTTTCATTGACCTGTCTCTGTCTTATCCTTGGCTTTGACAATATGAAAGTGACTGAGGTATGAGCGATGCTAGTAATGCCATTCCTTGTGCAGCCAGTCCCTGCTATGAATGGTGTGAAAATGTTGCTCATAGGGTCGGTTGGTGCACGCATTTCAGTGGGCTTGGCAGACTGATATGTAATAGCAACTTCTGGCTCGGTGAGGAAAGCAACGGGAAACTACCTCACTCCTCATTTCCCTAGTACGCCTCATCAGTGATGCCTAGGCCATCTATGACAGCTGATGGCATAGCTGTTGAGGATCCAACCAGCCTTAGGGCTGAAGACTGAACAACAGACTTTCTAGATTATTCTCTTGTAAGACCTACAGCCTCTCTAAATCATTCACTGATAATGCCTACAGTCTTTCTAAGTTAAGCACTTCACAATATTATTTGAATAACCTAGAGTCTTTCTAGGATGAAATTACTTTAAATCTCCTAAAGTCTGTTTAACTTATCACTTGAAATTAATTATTAAATTTTCAACTTGAAAGTAAATCGGCACTTGGAATTAGATTAGCACTTGAAGTTAAAGTAGCACTTGAAAAGAATAACTTGAAAAGAGTAAAGTTCCTTTTCAGGAAGTTCGTAAATATCTAGTGCTATGAATGGTTTCAAAATAATCACTGTTTTAAAAGTGTAATGCTAAATCCACTCATATCACCTTAATGTTCATGACGCTGGAACTGGGGAATGCGGTTCTACGAACAGCATCTGGAACTCTTTCGATGTTGTGAACACCACGTTGTACCACGTACCATATCCCACGTTGTACCACATTCCGTTTCTCACTCTGTACCACGTACTTTCTACCACGTCGTACCACGCACCATCTCCCACGCCGAGCAGGTGTTAGGTTAGTACGAGGACTAAACACTCAGTCAAGATTTCTGGTGTCACTTAATTGTGAAGACACACGAGAAAGTTCAATTGGCAATTAATTGTGAGTGTTAAAATAGCATTATCTGATCAAGTGAAAATTAGCAAATCATTGGTAAACAGTATTCAGAATCGCACTTTGAATCACGGTCTGTTACGTAAAATTCAAAGTAATAATCACACTTTGATATAATTATGGCTTTCGAGTGAAATTAAAGCACATTCTGAAACAGCCCTGAAACAGCACACATCACTGTTCGAAAGTTTCCACAGTTTTAGGTAGTCACACTTTCTAAGCATAGTTCAAGTAATACGAGCTTTCGAAACACTGTTCAGATGATTCATACTATTTACACATGAGAATAATGTTTCTGTCAGAATACGTTGTACTTGGTTCAAAATTAAACCTGAAGTTCAAAGCTTATCGGAATATCATGTGGTAGTTCAGTCCATGTACTACACACGTAAGATGTATTCAACTATTCTTAATTATTACTAACACAAATATTAAGGGGATATTATGTGTTGTTTCACTTCACTGGAGTTAATATTTCATGGAATTGCCATAAAATATCCTTAAGATTTAGTAAGTTGTTTGATACCACTGTTCAAATACAAGTAATATTTGGAAAAAAACTGTCCCCACTCGCTTACGACAAATACTAAGTTCCGAGTTCCCGAAATATCCTAACGTCTGATATGTCACTGTCCAATGTCAACCACTCATTATAGCAAACACTGAAATTTTACTAAGTTCGGAGATGTCACCGAAAATATTAGAGTTCAACTTAGCACACGCTGGATTTTTCTAAGTCCGTAACACTGCAGAAATTTTATAAGTTACCGAAAATATTAGAGTCCGTCTTGGTACACGCCGGATTTTTTCTAAGTGCGTAGCACTGCAGAAATTTTATAAGTACGACGACTGACTTCGCGTGACGCGACGAAGTTTCAGGTTCGACACCTGCACACGGCGACCGTACAATCCGTCATAGTCGAGTTGTAGATTGCAACTGATTATACCTGTTTTTTTTGTTTTTTACGGGGGCTATTAGTTTCTAAGTAGAAAAGAGAGAGCAGGGAAGAGTGGGAAGTGATACAAGGAGTATCTGCCGGTTTGCGAGTTAGACTCGCTACCACGGCAAAGTTTGTGTTGGTAGGGTAGTGTTGAGGTGTGGTATTGAAGGGTCAGGGAAAAACCTCATAGGCAGAAAAGAGAAAGATCCTAGTGTAAAACCTGACATCTTTTTATAGCACATGCAAGGATGTGGGCTGGAAAAGTCCAGAGGTTGTGTTAGGAATATGTGTCATGCAATCATAACCGTTTCCTTGCCATTGTCTGTTATTATGGGGATCAGTCCTTCTTGTCACTGCCAAGTCGGCTCGGGTCCACTAGCGTCTGAGCTCTGGGCTACAGGTTCGTCCCTTTGCCCAGGAGCCAGTGGTCCCTGGTGCCAAGTCTCCGTTTGGAGAGGGGGAATAAGAGCCAAGCCTTACTTGGTGCAAGGGGCTGTCTTCTTCTACCGCCTGGCGATGTCCCTCTGTGCGGTGTTGTTGGAACACACTTGTCACTGCAGATCTGCAACTATGCTAGGGTTATTAGTAACAGTAAATATATATATATACAGGTGCTCGTTGGAGTACCGGCTTGCTTGCCTGCTCTCGTGTCCAGTGTTCTACCTAAATAATAGTGAAATAACACAAACAAATAAATGACTATATTAGTACTGCTGTCTTCGTTATAGGGCGCGGGCTGGTGTTCCGCTCCCGTGTCTCTTTCGGTGGGCGGAGGTGGATTGATTCGCCCTTGGCCGTCTGGCTGCGTTGCCGTCGTCTTCTCGTGTTGTGTGTCTTATCAATCTTTCCTCGCCTGGTCCCTGGGATAAAGACAGCTGTAATCAAAGGAGCATATTTACATAGGTACATGTTGTCTGCAGTGCGTGGGTTTGTGTGTTGTCTAAGTGTCAGCTTGGGGAGGGGTCCGGCTATCGGCCCCCCTTCCCCCAACCCTGTGGCTGAACAGAATGTGTTTCGATGTGGGTTACTTGGTGTAGAGATCGACGTCGTAGCGTCCGATCCCGTTTACTAGCGGGTTGATCTTATTACCCCCATGACTTTGTGGACATTCTTAGTGTTTGTTTACGTATGTGGCGCCTTATCGAGCTGACTTTCGCAATATCGCGTAGGTGGCATATTGGTGTGTCGAAAGGGAGTCTGGCTGCTGCTCGAAGGCATTTATTTTGTATTCGTTATAGCTTATCCAGATTCGTCTTTGCAGTGAATCCCCACGCTGGGGCTGCGTACATGATTATTGGCCTAATAAGGCCTTCTACATGTTTATGGCTACGTTTTTGTTTATACTGGACTTCTTGTTCAGTATAGGGTATAGCCGGCTGCATCACTGTCCAGCCTGCCTAATAGTCACCAACGAAACTCCATTCGAGCTTCGAAATCCCGCCCATGGAGCTCTTTTTTTTTTTTTTTTTTTTTGCTAGTTGTTTTACGTCGCACCAACACAGATAGGTCTTACGGCGACGAGGGACAGGAAAGGGCTAGGAGTGGGAAGGAAGCGGCCGTGGCCTTAATTAAGGTACAGCTCCAGCATCTGCCTGGTGTGAAAATGGGAAACCACGGAAAACCATTTTCAGGGGCGCCGACAGTGGGGTTCGAACCTACTATCTCCCGAATACTGGATACTGGCCGCACTTAAGCGATTGCAGCTATCGAGCTCGGTATATGGTGCTCTTGGTGTAGCTCAAGATGGTATATGTGAAATTTATGTTCATGCAGTTTTCGCCAGACGGACGGCTGGCTGGTGTTCGCTTGTCGTGCAACCGCCCTTGTACTGATTTGTGTATTATAACGAGCTGCCTCCGGAACGGCCTCTTCTGTTTCACCCGATGTAACGGGCCTATCGCGGACTGGTGGCTGGTCGAAAATCACACCTGTTGTCCTTAGGCGGAAAGTCGTAGAAGCCGGATATCGCCTGTCGGGATACCGTTTCTGGTACAGACTTAGTGCCTCGCAGGCGTTTTGTCTTGCTTCCCCACAAATGAGGTGCATATCCACGTATTCCTCTGTGGAAAACATGCTGAACGACAGCAGATATTACAGTGCATTCAGGCCCTAACCAGCGGAGTATAGGCAGGGCACGAGATGAATAACAGCGCCATTCTACTGTTTCAAAAAAAAAAAAAAAATTGAACCGTATGTGATGCGAATCGCCGTTGGGACATTCCGTCGATTGCTAGGCGAACGCCTAACCACATCCGCCGCTACGCTGCACTGTTGGAAACTCGCCGGTAGTACGACGAGAGAGGAGTACATTCGCCATCTGGTTTGGTGTTTAAGACATTAATGAATGCACTGTTCTTCTTCTTCTTCTTCTTCTTCTTCTTCTTCTTCTTAATCTGTTTACACTCCGGGGTCGGTTTTTCCCTCGGACTCGGTGAGGGATCTCACCTCTACCGCCTCGAGGGCAGTGTCCTGGAGCTTCAGACTCTGGGTCGGAGATACAAGTGGGGAGGACGACCAGTACCTCGCCCAGGCGGCCTCACCTGCTATCCTGAACAGGGACCTTGCGGGGGGGGGGGGGTAAGACTGGAAGGGATAGACAAGGAAGAGGGAAGGAAGCGGCCGTGGCCTTAATTTAGGTACCATCCCGGCATTTGCCTTCAGGAGAAGTGGGAAACCACGGAAAACCACTTCCAGTATGGCTGAGGTGGAAATCGAACCCACCTCTACTGAGTTGACCTCCCGAGGCTGAGTGGACCCCGTTCCAGCCCTCGTCCCACTTTTCAAATTTCGTGGCAGAGCCGGGAATCGACCCGGGCCTCCGGGAGTGGCAGCTAATCACACTAACCACTACACCACAGACCCACTCAGCCTGTGGGAAAGATCTTTTTTTTATGAGTACGCACCGACACAGAAAGGTCTTATGGCGACAAAGGGACAGGAAAGGGCTAGGAATCGGAAGGAATCCGCCGTGGCCTTAATTAAGGTGCAGCCCCGGCATTTGCCTGGTGTGAAAATGGGAACCCGCGGAAAACTATCTTCAGGGCTGCCGACATTCGGGTTCGAACCCACTATCTCCCGATTACTGGATCCTGGCAGCACTTAAGCTACTGCAGCTATCGAGCTCGGTAGGAAAGTTCTTCTTTGGGGTAATCACATTAATGGGACTATAAATAAAGGGTACAGATTTCTGCACATGGTTATGAGGATATTTAGGGGTTGAACTAAGGATGTAAAGGAGTGGACATACGAATCTGTGGTAAGACCCCAACTAGAGTATTGTTCCAGTGTATGGGACCCTCACCAGGATTACTTGATTCGACAACTAGAAATAATCCAAAGAAAAGCATCTCAATTTGTTCTGGGTGATTTCCGACAAAATAGTTGTGTTACGAAAATGTTGCAAACTTTGGGCTGGGAAGAGTAGGGAGAAAGGAGACGAGCTGCTCGACTAACTAGGACTAAGTAGTATGTTCCGAACTGACAGTGGAGAGATGGCGTGGAATGACGTTAGTAGACGAAAAAGTTTTCGTAGTGTTTTAAATGTAGGAAAGATCACAATATGAAAATATGGAATTCAAGAGGAAAAATTGGGGCGAATATTAGTTTAAGGAAGGAAAGTTAGGGATTGGAATACATTTTTTTTGCTAGTGGCTTTACGTCGCACCAACACAGATAGGTCTTATGGCGACGATGGAATGGGAAAGGCCTAGGAGTGGGAAGGAACTGACCGTGGCCTTAATAAAGGTACAGCCCCAGCATTTGCCTGGTGTGAAAATGGGGAACCACGGAAAACCATCTTCAGAGCTGCCGACAGTGGGATTCGAACCCACTATCTCCCGGATGCAAGCTCACAGCCACGCACCCCTAACCGCACGGCTAACTCGCCCGATAGGGATAATTTACCGGTACCAAGGGAGATGTTCAATAAATTTCCAAATTCTTTGCACTTATTTAAGTAAAGGCTAGGCAAACAACAGACGGAATCTGCCACCTGCGTGATAGCCGTAAATGCAGATCAGTGGTGATTGAAAGATTTAGGGAATATTTTATATGTTCCTGGAGCTCACTTTTTTCTCTAGACCTTCCATATTTCTTCTGAGAATTGTGATACATAAATAATACTAACATTAAAATGAATATCTATAACACACTAACTTGTAGTGTACAAATTACCAGGCCTTTACAAATGACATGCAGTGAAAATCCAAATTCTACGCCCAACAAACTAACTTAAGAATGAAATAAGCAAAAGGTGGAATCAGCCTTTGCTAACTACATACTGGATAGTGGACACAAACACCCACATATCAACAAGAATATGGAATTTCTTCTGTTCCATAGAATAACTCCCAGAAGTCTGCAACAATATAAAATACTAGCAGTTACCCGCGGCTTCGCTCGCGTCTATTTCGTAATTTGATAACAGTGATCGTTCCTCGGTACGGTACTAAGACATTATCTGAAAATCCCTAAAGTATAGAACCTCACCGAAAAATTGAGTTTCATTTACCCCAGAAACACTTTGCAAACCACGTTTGTGGTATTGCCTTTTGGCGCTAAGATGACCATGCGACGTAGAATTGTACATGTGAGAAACAGTCCTCTCTCGAATCAAAAACAAACAAAAAATACATGTGTCTTTATTATAAATAGAGACTACAAATATCTATTTCAACGTCTGTAACATCTTCAGTTTTTAGGTATAAGTATCCCCACAAGAAGAATTCAACCCGTTTATCAGTCCTTCCCCCACCCCCACCTCCACTTAAGTGGATTTTCTGAAAACAAAGAATAGGAGATTCCAAATCCCAACTTTCACCTCTGTAACATCTTTAGCTTTTTTATCTTCATATAAATAATTCAAATATTTTTTCAAATCTTTCACCCCCCTTAAGTTGATATTCCGAAAACAAAAGAATACGTGTTTCTTTATTTTTAAAGGAGATTCCAAATTCTAATTTTCACGTCTGTAATATCTTTACTTTTTGTGATATAAGTATCATACAAAGAATTCAACTAATTTTTAAATTCTTTCACTCCCACTTAAGTGGATTCCCGAAAACAAAATATACGTATTTCTTTATTTTTAGAGGAAATTGTAAATACCAATTTTCGCGTCTCTAAGATATCATTATCCTAATCAAAATATTTCACCCTCCTTTTCAGTCCCTTTTACCCG
This sequence comes from Anabrus simplex, assembly GCF_040414725.1. Classification (NCBI taxonomy): domain Eukaryota; kingdom Metazoa; phylum Arthropoda; class Insecta; order Orthoptera; family Tettigoniidae; genus Anabrus; species Anabrus simplex. The sequence continues at coordinate 168,957,080 of NC_090266.1, read as the reverse complement.
CCCCCCCCCCCCCCCCTGCTTAAGTGTTTTTTTCCGAAAACAAAAAATACATGTTTCTCTATTTTAAAAGATTAAAAATACCAACTGTCACGTCTGTAACATTTTAGTTATTTAGAAATGAGTACCCTCTTACAAATACTTCAACTAATTTTTCAATTCTGTCACCCCTCCCCCTTAAGTGGATTTTCCGAAGAATGCGTATTTCTTTATTTTGAAAGGAGACTCCAAATACCAATTTTCACGTCTGTCACATCTTCAGTTTTTGAAATATCAGTATCCTAATGAAAATAATTCAACCCCCTTTTCAGTCCTTTTTACCTACCCCTTAAGTGATTTCTCCGAAAACTCAAAAATACATGTTCTTTATTAAGAGAGATTGAAAATACAAACTTTCACGTCTGTAACATGTATCATGTTCATTTTAAAAATTCACCCCCTTTTCACTTCCCCTTAAGTGGATTTTCCGAAAATAATTTATTTGTGTTTCTTTACTTTTTCAGGAAATTACAAATACCGATTTTCACGTCTGTACGATATTACGTTTCTGATATATACTGTAGATATAGTCACTTTAAGAATTTACGCCCTTTGTCACTTCTGTTCACCCCCCCCCCCCATTAATTTGATTTTCTAAAAACAAAAGATAAAGAAACACGTATGTCTATTTTTAAAGGAGATTCAAAATACCAATTTTCATCTTCAGTTTTTGAGATATAAGCATTCTTATGCCATGCGCGTAGAGGCGCGCGGCTGTGAGCTTGCATCCGGGAGATAGTAGGTTCGAATCCCACTATCGGCAGCCCTGAAGATGGTTTTCCGTGGTTTCCCATTTTCACACCAGGCAAATGCTGGGGCTGTACCTTAATTAAGGCCACGGCCGCTTCCTTCCAACTCCTAGGCCTTTCCTATCCCATCGTCGCCATAAGACCTATCTGTGTCGGTGCGACGTAAAGCCCCTAGCAAAAAAAAAAGAGCATTCTTATACAAGGTATTCAACCCCTTGTTCACCCTTTTTCTCCCCTCCGCCCTTAAGGGGATTTTCCGAAGACAAAGAATTAGGTTTTTCTTTATTTTTAAAGGAGATACCAAACACCGATTTTTACGTCTGTAAATGTTCAAGTTTTTGAGATATGGATATACTCATTTAAACAGTTCATCCCCCTTTCTGGCCCCATTAGGGACTGAATATCCAAAAATCCTCCCTTAGTGAGCACATACACTGTAATAGAAATGCATCCCCAAAATTGCATTTCTTTATATCCAGTAGTTTTGGCTCGGCGATGATGAATCAGTCAGTCAGTCAGTTAGTCAGGACATATTTTATATACATAGATGAACGCACACAAGTGCTCAGTAATAACCATTATCAGTGAATAGACATAATCCTAACCAGTGCGCGATTAAATCACTTTCTACCCATAACGTTGCCAACAAACTCAGAATTTCATATGTTTCCATCCCGGAAGTTAATTAATGGGGACAATCATATTTATGGCAGTAGGTGCTTCAGTGACGTATCTTACTTGTAGTACAATCTTTATAATCGTGTGTATATAATTATCCTCACCAAAATTAATAGCCCCTATCATGAAATAATTAAATCCTTACCAATTCTTTTATTTTCGTAACTATTTTTCAGGTTGCTGAGCAACTAATTAACCCTTTTGGGGACGATGATGAAGATTTCGAATTGAATTGGCTCATAGACAGACACACAAAGGTACAATTCCTTAAATATTTCATAATTTTATCATATAGCATTAATCTCACTAAGTTCTAAATAAACTGGACGTCTAACATGTTAAAATCGCTTATAGGTATCATATCTTGGGGTGGACACACTGATGAGAACGGCTCCACCTTTGGTGAAGGACATGTATTTTGATCAAGTCGACCTAACTTTGCCCTACACAGAAGCATCAGTGGCCTACAAAAAGAAGACTTATAGAGGATCTGTTCACAACATGCAGTGAGTAAAATACACATTTAATTGAAATTTAACACTCCTATGAATGATTACGAAGGGAATATTTGATTCTTTTGTTGGGGAACAGATGAACGTGTTTGTCGTCTGTATTAGAGATCTATATTGAATGCACAACGTAATAGTTGGTGTAACACCTGTCGACAACTTGAATAAACACTATGGCAATAAATTGGCCTAACTCATTCCTCCAACAGTATGGACGAAAAGTAGTTCTTCCCCTTATTTCTGAACGAAAAATACACATGGATTTATGCCGGTCTTCACCAAGGACATTGACATAATGTTAACCTCATTCGTAAATGCCTGTTGATCTTGGCTTCTTACTTCATTACTCCTATAATTTCCCCTGGAACTCTCTGTTATTACTTCTGCTTTATTCTCAATGGATACTTGCCACATGACACGGCTTCAGATCTGTCAGACATGAAACACAGATCGTAGCTTTCTAATAAGTAATTGCTTGAAACATTATTCATCGCTGATAGGAAGACAGCACAGATGCGAATAGATATTTCCAAATTACTCTTCGCTGAACACACCAGTCCTACAGCTAATATACTTGTATATCAGAAAGACCTAGGGAGTTTACCTGTGTTATTCTGAAGCAGCTTCTCCTCACATGATCGGTAAACTAATTACAGAAAGTACATAGTTGGTAGCCATCCACCAACATTTAAACGTGACGACAGTGTGTCAAACTACGGTCTTGGAAATTCCTTCGATGTTGTAGGAATCAGTAACAGTTTGATATGCTTGCGCTAAAAATCTGAATAAGGTGTATTAATATATACAGATCTCATTCAGACTTTTAGAAAACCATATATAAGTATCAAATTCACGTTACTCGAGATCTCACTAAGTTATATTCTAGTTTTCACACGTATCACAGCCGTATGTTATTTCAGGAATGAAGACAAGTGACTTTCCCATGCAAAATCTCAAAAATAATATGCATATCTCTTTCCACTTTACACTGACTTCATTTATAATGTTCAAGTACCGGTTCATCATATAAAATACATTTTTATGTCATTTTAGATCAAATTTAAAATGCATTCCCATAAGCGTCTTCTCATGTACAGAAAACGGTTATGTCCATCTGCTGATATTATTTTTGTCATTGCAAGTTTCAAGAGGAAGAAATATTGTATTCATATTATTTCTTTTAAACAGTATGATTCTATAGTATAGTTACGCTAGTTTCTGATTTCTCTTCATTTATTTCAGCACATTTTTGTATTAATTTCAATGACAACATATTACTTATTTTTTACACTGGCATTCATGTACGAACGAAGTTTAGTCTAGTTCCGAATAGATTAATACTCATGATATTTTCAACAATTTTACATTGAGTTAAATATAACAATATTGTTCATAACCGAAAAACTAAAAAGTACCTTACAACATACTATATTACATATACCTAGATTTCAATGCAAATCACTAGACCTAAGAATTAATCCCAGAAACTGACAACTTGTTAGATTTTGTGGGAAACCTAGTGTAAGTCACTTTGAAAGCATGCATATTTAGTGTGAGTGTTGCACCGTTCCTGCGTCCAGGGCGGGTCGCGAAGAAATCCAGACTGGCTTGTTATGTCTGATTTCCAATCAAACTTTATCTTATTGTCGTGGATTCGGAGAAATTGGAAACGATATTATGCTTGATGGCTATTTCCTCTATCGATAATGCCGATGGATGTCTCCACCGTATCAACTAACTTTTCTTGTAAAAATATTTCTGCAAATCTTGAACTAAAGATAACTGTGTGACTATAATGCTTACACTAACATATGAATATGAATACCAATAACGTTTCATCACATCCATTTATTAAAGAAACCTAGAAAATTGAGGAAAAGAATGAAATATCCTTGAAAAAATTGATTAACTTCATTTAAAATTGATTAAATATATTTTATCATTTCATCAAAGATCTTTGATTATGTTAAAATATTAAAAAATTATGTACAATAGAAAAAAAAATTGGAATCATTCTGAAAAATTTTACCCATATCAATTGAAATCCCATCGTTGTTTCATTTTTCATTTGTGTAAAAGTTAATACTCCTGTTTTAGTTAAGGTTATAAAAATATTTACAGGTCTTCCTGGGAAATCATACATTTCAGCATCAACCACTTGCCTTCCTAAATTTATATGTTCTTTTAATTATTTAATTATTAAATTATTCAGGTATTAGCTATTTAAATATTTGTAATATCTAGGATGAGGATAAATTTATTACTTAGGAACTGGTTTTCATGGATGCATCAGGATAAATATAAGTATTAAGTCAACCACATCATGTGCTCTCTCCTAGATTAATATTTATTATCATTATATAGCCCAACTGGATATCATTCCTCTCATAAGTCTTACAAGTTAGATTAACTGTATAAATGTGTCTCACGAAATCTGTCACTGTTATTTATAAAAGCAGGTGTAGAGTATTATTTATGAAGACTCTAACAATCATTACCTTCTGCAATTATATGAGAAAAACTTGTCACACTTGTGCATATGATTAAAATAAGTGCCATGTACTTGTCTAGCAAATAATCATCATTATGATAGAGATCCGGGTTATTAATATCCTACTCAACTTTCCTTACAGTGAGTCATCTTGATGATTTACAGGTGCATAAACTCTATATATAAACTATATAATGAATTTTCAATATGTTGGATATGGAATATCTAAGAACTATCACTTATCATGGAATCAAGTACAGTATTAACCCTGAATTGCGTCATCCCTCTTATTTTTATCTTCACAATAAATCATTTTCTTCTTTACTGACGAAACAATAAATATCACTTTCATTATTATTCTTCATATTCATTCAATATGCATATACCATTTCTTTCATATCTCATTATCATATTTCTTCTTTCATTTGCAAATAACCTTCATATCATGTTTTTTTTTTTTTGCTAGTTGCTTTACGTCGCACCGACACAGATAGGTTTTGTGGCGACGATGGGACAGGGAAGGGCTAGGAGTGGGAAGGAAGCGGCCGTGGCCTTAATTAAGGTACAGCCCCAGCATTTACCCGGTGTGAAAATGGGAAACCACGGAAAACCATTTTCAGGGCTGCCGACAGTGGGGTTCGAACCTACTATTTCCCGCATAAGGATACTGGCCGCACTTAAGCGACTGCAGCTATCGAGCTCGGTCATATCATGTTGACTTGACGCATAGAATTCTGTAACCATCATCTATCTACTTGATTATTCCATTTCTTCTTAATCAATTTCTTTTTCGCTTCATATCATTCTCATATCCTCATATAATCCATCTATGACCTGTACTGTACTATCTCCACCTTACAAGATATTAACCCTTATTCACTCACAATATTAACCATTATGTCATTATAGATCTTATAGTTCACATATGATAACCTCATCATTTGATTAAATGTCATTGCGGACGCACTTACATGTTATATATTTCACATATATCCTAGCCAAGGATTAGTTATATTGATTGTATGGATGATTACCTATCATCACTTCACTTCGACACAAATATACTATTAATTCGCGAAAATTTACTATTTTTGAGCCAATTTGAAGATCTCAGTGCCTCACTATTTGTTCACCACACACACAAAAATATCATTTTATTCCAAAAAGATTTATTCTACTTACTGCACTAATATATATGACTTATCTTTTTCCATCCGCTCCAATGGAGTTTTCATTAGATGTACTGGGACATCTATAGATCAGATACGGCCGCTAGATCCTTCGCTGGTCACTCTGATGTCATGGGAAGGGTCGGGTTTCCCTTGTCGTCACCTTTGGTTAGCCTCCTCCGGACATCGGGCCATCGTCTTCTTAGCACATCTTGACAGCCATTTCTTGTGCAAATGCAACAGAAATAAATACAGATGAAGTCAATTTCGTCATCATAGGGATTTCATAGCCTCCTGACATGGTAATTTCTATATTAAGTGTGACGTTTTTAATTTCAATTCTAATTCCGCTTGTAGATTACCAGGATGTCTGCTCTTAATTCAGCTATTTGTTATAATTGCTGTTCTATATGCCAGTTTAGTTATTTCCCGTATCCTAAATATTTCTTTCTTGGTAGCTATCAATGGTCATCCCTTGCCAATTAGAAGTTGTGACGTAAGCCTTTCTCGCTATCTTCCTTATGAACTTGCCGCTTTATTTTCGGTCTTTATTTTCTGCGTTCATTAGTTAAATTATGTGAAGTAAATCTTTTTCTTTAAATTTCCTTAAGATTCTCTTCAAGTCTTGATCTGTCGCTCACGATGTATGTCTATTTCAATATGATCGTTGCCTCGGTTTGCTGTTTCAATTTTGCAGCTTTCTTCAATAGTAGCGTTGTAACAATTCCAGGTTTTACTTTGTCTTATTCACTGCCGCCTTGACCTTTCCCGCCTCGATCAGGCCATACATTATAGGCCTACTTTATTGACATAGATGATTGAGTTTATATGCCGTATTTACTTGTGTCCTGGCAATTGCGTCCATTTTAGTTCCAATAATCTATCAATTTAGGACAGTGTTTGTTGGGAGAGCTCATATGTTAGTGAAAGTGTAGCCTCAAATGCTGTTACTTACGCCAGCCTCAGATAAGGAGTGAAACTTAGCTGTATTCATTAAACGACCACGAAGGAGGTGCCGAGTAGAACATCGTAGGGAACTTAGATAAGTAAAGAAGTTTGATTAAATGTGAATTATATTTTCAGATATGAAAATTGTGAAACCTAAAACAAGATGTTATCTCCCCAATCATTGTACTTGATGTGGCCTTATTTGGCTCAATCGTTAGCCCAGGTATTCCATATTCCAAATTGTATTAATGAAAGTAAAGGAGGATATAAACTAAAGAATAACTTTGATCATCAACTGCCTGCCTACGAAATGTCGAAGTTGACCAAAAATAAAATATAATCTTATCCCTCCCCATCTTACGAGTGAAGAGAATATCTGAAGTCTTATTTCTTGAATAGGCCTAATCTAGTTTTCCCTTCAAAATAAGAATGTTTATGTGAATTGCCAATAACTACTCCATAGTTTGTGAATTTTGTTGCTCTAAGCAACCAGTTTTCAATCTAGCCTCCCATGGAATCAAATTTGAAAGTTATCTCAGTTCCTGCACTTGGCGTGAAAGGAAAATATTTCCCTAAAATTTTTTCGTCATTTCACTCGTGCACTTTCTCATGTTAGTTGTACTTACATCTATATGGGATAAAACACTATAATTTTCAACAACAAAACCGAGCAAGGAAGATGTACCGTTTATTCAATAATGCCGGTACCAAACAATTTGACATTCAAGCATTATAAAGGACCGTGAAGCAGTAAAGTTAAGAGCCAGGGGACTTCTATGCATTGACCGAAAACAAAACAGTTTGTGAGTGAAGAGGATGTATGAAGTATTTCTTAAAGAATACCATATAATGCTGCAACTTCTAAACATTTAGGGCAAAAATGCCAGAAGAGTAGAAGAGCTACATACACTTTCACCGAGGAGAAGAACCGAGCTGTGTAGATATATATTGTTTCATAATTTGCTTTGCGCCGCACCGACACAAGTAGGCCTTACGGCCGTGGCCTTAATTAAGGTAAAGCCCAAGCATTTGCCTGGTGTGAAGATGAGAAACCACTGAAAACCATCTTTAGGGCTGCCGATAGTGGGGTTCAAATCCAATATCTCCTGAGTGCAAGCTGATAGGTACGTGGCGCAAACCCGGGAGCCACTTGCTCGGTTTAACCAGGATACTCGTTGCATTGCCTCGACAGGAAATTAGGGGTAGTCAAAAATACATCTAGTTCTCCTTCTAATAAGTGTGTGACTCCGTAAATCATGCACATAAATTTCCCTTGAAACTATACTTCCCTCCTGGTGTCTTCGCCTGTTGTTAATTGGTATTAAAGTGTGAATATTTAGTATTTTGAAATCGTTTTATCAATCTGGTACTCATAAGTGACCCTGTATCCTTGATATGGGAGCGATACACCAGGGATTGGCACTGGCGCTCTTTCTATATTTCGCAGTGTGATCTGTCCACTATTATTCTTCTCCATACAAGGTGTATCTGAACTATATCTAAAAAATGTGTTAAGGACGATGGTGCAATCGGATTGGCGGAGAACATTTTTCTTTTCGAGAAAATGAGGCTACTTTGTTACTTCCGGGTGTGCGATTCAAATTAACGAACTCGCCGTATTTGCCGTGCATCAGAGGAGGAGAGGGAAGGCAGGGGTAGTGGAAAGTGGGAGACAGAGTTAATGCTCGGTGCACATGCACAAGTTTCTCAATCAATCAATCAATCAATCAATCAATCAATCAATCAATCAATCAATCAATCAATCAATCAATCAATCAATCAATCAATCAATCAATACTGACCTGCATTTAGAGCAGTCGCCCAGGTGGCAGATTCCCTATCTGTTGTTTTTCTAGTCTTTCTTAAATTATTTCAAAGAAATTGGAAACTTATTGAACACCTCCCTTGGTAAGTTATTCCAATCCCTAACTCTCCTTCCTATAAATGAATATTTGCCCCAATTTGTTCTCTTGAATTCCAACTTTATCATCATATTGTGATTCTTCCTACTTTTAAAGACGCCATCCAAACTTATTCGTCTACTAATGTCATTCCACCCCGTCTCTCCGCTGACAGCTCGGAACATACCACTTAGTTGAGCAGCTCGTCTCCTTTCTCCCAAGTCTTCCCTGCCCAAACTTTGCAACATTTTTGTAACGCTACTCTTTTGTCGGAAATCACCCAGAACAAATCGAACTGCTTTTCTTTGGATTGTTTCCAGTTCTTGAATCAAGTAATCCTGGTGAGGGTCCCATACACTGGAACAATACTCTAGTTGGGGTCTTAACAGAGACTTATATGCCCTCTGCTTTACATCCTTACTACAACCCGTAAACACCCTCATAACCATGAGGAGAGATCTGTACTCTTTATTTACAATCCCATTTATGTGATTACTTACAATGATCCCCAAAAGGAACTTTCACCCCATCAACGCAGTAATTAAAACTGAGAGGACATTTCCTATTTGTGAAACTCACAACCTTACTTTTAACCCCGTTTATCATCATACCATTGCGTACAGTCCATCTCACAACATTAAATCATTCGTTTCACATAGTCGCTTCCCAGTACCAGTAGGCAGTTCACAGTCTGTTCTGCACAAATTGACTACTATGCGAACCCCGTAGAAAGAGAAGATGAACTTGTACTAAGAATACAGGCAGCTTTCCCGGTTGCGAACTGTGAATCGAAGTAGGATCGGGGCATATTGAGCATCTACTGTAATCAAACCATTGGGCGTATTGGTTCCTTCGTTCAGTGTTTCATTCCATTTGCAATGTTTAGAGTAAAGGAATATGCAATCGTGGGGCGGCAACGTTGCATCGTCGAGCATGCTAAATAAAATTAAGAACGTTACTGCGACTTACAGACAAGAAGAGAAACGAACAGGTGCATTCCTTGACTGACAAGTGTGTCTTAATTACAGTGTGTTCTTGTACTGTGTGTGCAGTTATGGCTGTTCAATAAACGAACTGTGGATATTGCCTGTAAGAGACAGGGACAATCCTGTGCGTGTTGAACGAGGAAAGTTGTGCATACGCGCGGAGCATTATCTGTGGCTCCATCATACACCCCACTTCCCCTGCCTCTCTTTCTCTTCCCTCAAGCACGACAGCGGCTTGTGCTCTGGCATAGCAAATACGGCGAGTTCGTCAGTTTGAATCGCGCGCCCGAACGTAACCTCATTGTCTCGAAAAGAAAAATGTTCTCCGCCAATCCGATTGCACCATCGTTCTTAACATGACATGAAGAGATTTTTTTGTCAGTATAGTTCTGATACATCCTGTATAGGCCTATACCTTACAAATACAGCAGCATTGCAGAAACCATGAGCCTATTCTTAAATGCCAGCAGAGATAACATAACATTAACCTAATAAAGCACCTACGGTGGGTTTGGAAAGATTGGAGATTGAAATGCCTTTCATACGATACCTATTTTGCTTTGCTACGTCCAGCATTGAGAAAACCTAAAAATGACAGAAAATATGAACAAAGTATTTCTTAACTATCGTTAAAACATTGAATTTGTGATTTAGCATTTTCTATTCCCTTTGTTATAATTCAAACCCCTATTTTTCACACCCACTTTTAAGGAATATTAGTGCAAATCAGATTACTATGAACAACAGCAATTGTAGAGTGGCAGGATTTGGATATTTTACAGGTTTTATACCACATTCTTACATACAAGTACAGTGAATACACCAGAGCACTCAAACAGAATCCACAATCTAATTTACTAGACATAGGACACGAATACGCAGACATAATACAAGCATGGAAATCCGAACAAGTACAGTCCACATCCCATAGACAACGATCACATCGTGCAAATCTGCCTTTATAATTCTAGTGTTGGCAACAGACTCAAAATATAAAGTGTTCCTGTCCTGGTAGTAAATTGCTGATGGTTGTGCGTAGAACGTGGCTGAAAGCGCTCCGAGGAGATAATACATTCATCATTCTAAGACAGTAGTGAAGTTGGTTTAGCTCCGTAAAAAATAATAATAAATAGCATCACTTTACCTAGTGTTAATATGCCTTACAACTAGAACATGTAAATAAGAGGGGACTCAGACCACACTAACGATAAGAAACCATGCAATAACGTACAAACAATAGAAATACTTATGTGTAAATCTTCCCTCATTATGTATTACGACAGCTAGGCTGAGAAGAATAACATTGCAAGGACAACCAACACTAAATCTATCAAATCAACTATCACAAATAACTATTACATTTTTAAGATTGCTCACTTCTACAATATGTAGTCTAGAAATTGCAGCGGGCCAAAATAATGAAAATGACTCTTTTTCTTTAATACTTGATGCCAAGTGAAATATAACCAGATCGTAAACTAACTTATATACAAGACAGAATATTAGAGCGTTGTTAATCCATTAGATTGTAGGTGCTGTCGTTGTTGAATACCAGTTTAATAATAATGGTTAGTGGCCTCCGGAGAGGCCTGGTGCAGGTCTTTCAAGATGACCTGTACCTATGATGAATTCTAATGCTGAAGACGACACACTCACCCTGGCCATCGGAATTAATCAATGAATGTTAAAATCCCCGACTGGGCCGAGAATCGATTCCGAGTCGCCTTGGACCAAAGGCCAGCACGCTAACCATTTAGAAACAGTCAAATTTGCCTTTCCTAGATAAAGTCTCTGCTAGGAAGAGAGCACTGACGGCTCTAGAATTACTGTAAATGCTCTCTACTACTATTGCGATTTCTCACCCTGAACGAATGTAAATCTTCTTCTTCTTCTCCTACCACGTTTTCCCACACCTGTGGGGTCGCGGGTGCGAACTGCGAGGCACATGTGGATTTGGTCCTGTTTTACGGCTGGATGCCCTTCCTGACGCCAATCCTATATGGAGGGATGTAATCACGTGTTTCTGTGGTGGTTGGTAGTGTGGTACGTTGTCTGAATATGATGAGGAGAGTGTTGGGACGGACACATACACCCAGTCCCCGAGCCTGAAGAATTAACCAGAAGCGATTAAAATCCCCGACCCGGCCGGGAATCGAACCCGGGACCTTCTGAACCGAAGGCCAGTACGCTGACCATTCAGTCGGACAACGAATGTAAACCTAATTAGTGCAGATTATAAGTAAATTTCTCTCGTCGTCATGATATATCTATTGCCTGACTACAGAGCTCATTAGTCGACAACCCTGGAAAGCAGACCTAGTATCTTAAGGTAATAATAATTTCGTGTGGCTATTTCTAGCCGAGTGAGCCCTTGTAAGGCTGACCCTCCGGTGAGGGTTGGCGGCATCTTCCATGTGTAGGTAACTGCGTGTTATTGTGGCGCAGAATAGTGTTGTGTGTGGTGTGTGAGTTGCAGGGAAGTTGGGAACAGCACAAACAACCAGCCTCCGGGCCACTGGAATTAACCAATGAAGGTTAAAATCGCCGACCCCGCCGAGAATCGAACCCGGGACCCTCTGAACTGAAGGCCAGTACGCTGACCATTCAGCCAGCGAGTTGGACATCTTACAGGTTATTGCGTGTTTTGACGTTGCGCTTTATCTGTCATTAAATTCCATGCTCCTCTTAATCTGCGTAATCAGCTTGGTCCAAGATGACATCACAACTACTATCAATGGTAGCGCGTATTTCATTTAGACAGTTGCGCAGTGTGTTGTTGAATTATTAGGGACACAACGCTTCATAAATAACCTCCTATCAATGAAAAATATGAAATGACTTATGGCTTTTAGTGCCGGGATTGTTCAAGGACAAGTTCTGCTCGCCAGATGCAGGTCTTTTGATTTGACGCCCCTAGACGACCTGCGCGTCGTGATGAGGATGAAATGATGATGAAGATGACACATAAACCCAGTCCCCGTGCCAGCGAAATTAACCAATTATGGTTAAAATTCCCGACCCTGACGGAAATCGAACCCGGGACCCCTGTGACCAAAGGCCAGTAGGCTTACCATTTAGCCATGGAGCCGGGCATTTCCTATCAATGTCTGTAATTCACAAGTAACAATAAATTTTACTCAGTTCTTGAAAATTAGCGAGTGACTATTCTTCACTATTGAAATAGCAGTACAACAATTACAAATTAGCTTGTTTAATACACTGGCGTCCGCCTCTGTGGTATAGTGGTTAGCGTGATTAGCTGCCACCCCCGGAGGTCCGGGTTCGATTCCCGGCTCTGCCACGAAAATTTGAAAAGTGGTACGAGGGCTGGAACGGGGTCCACTCAGCCTCGGGAGGTCAACTTAGTAGAGGTGGGTTCGATTCCCACCTCAGCCATCCTCGAAGTGGTTTTCCGTGATTTCCCACTTCTCCTCTAGGCGAATGCCGGGATGGTACCTAACTTAAGGCCACGGCCGCTTCCTTCCCTCTTCCTTGTTTATCCCTTCCAATCTTCCCATCCCTCCACAAGGCCCCTGTTCAGCATAGCAGGTGAGGCCGCCTGGGCGAGGTACTGGTCATTCTCCCCAGTCGTATCCCCCGACCAAGAATCTGAAGCTCCAGGACACTGCCCTTGAGGCGGTAGAGGTGGGATCCCTCGCTGAGTCCGAGGGAAAAGCCGAACCTGGAGGGTAAACAGATGATGACGATGATGATAATACACTGGCGGAAAAAAAAAATTCAAACACCTAGAAGGGGTTGTGCTAGGTTAACGAACGTTGGTAGGCGTGTTTATACAACATAAAGATGACGCTGATTCAAATTTCCCGCAAATTGCATTAGCGTGGTGCTAGTAGCGGCCCCATGACCTTGCACATCAGGTTTGCTTTAAATACGGGCTGTACTGTGTGAGGGCGTTAGTTACCTGTGAGATTCGACGAAGTGACTGTGAATGGGTCAAGAATGCCTTTACAGCTCACTGCGGTTGAACGAGGCCGTATAATAGGTCTACGTGAAGATGGATTTTCCTTCCGCGCTATTGCAGAACGACTTGGCAGGAATGTCTCAATTGTGCATGCGTGCTGGCAGCAGTGCTCACGAGAAGGTACGCTTGCAAGAAGACCGCGCTTCGGACGTCCCCGTGGCACCACCGAGAGGGAGGACCGCCGTATTCGGCGTATGGCTGTGGCGCAGCGGACCGCGTCTGCAGCAGCAAGTCGAGCGGCAGTTGACACCACAGTGACGCAACGAACTGTTCAAAATCGGTTACTTGAAGGACAGCTCCGATCTAGACACCCTGCGGCGTGCATTCAATTTACCCCAAACCACAGCCGTCTGCGACTTCAGTGGTGTCAAGCGAGAGCTCATTGGAGGATGGAGTGGAGGTCCGTTGTGATTTCCGATGAAAGCCGGTCTGCCTTGGTGCCAGTTATGGCCATGTGTCGGTTAGTCGGTTAGAAGGAGACCAGGTGAGCGCCTGCATTCCACCTAACTGCGGCGTCGACACACTGGACCTACACCGGGAGTTCTGGTCTGGGAAGCAATTTCCTATGACAGCAGGAACACTCACATGGTTATCCCACGCACCCTGACTGCAGATGTGTACGTCCGTCTGGTGATTCGACCTGTTGTGCTGCCATTCATGAACAGCATTCCCGCGGGTGTTTTCTAACAGGATAATGCACGCCCCCATGCCGCTGTTGTAACCCAACGTGCTCTACAGAGTGTCGACATGTTGCCTTCGCCTACTCGATTTCCTGATCTGTTCCCAGTCGAGCACGTATGGAACATCATTGGACGACAACACCAGCGTCATCCACAACCGGCATTAACCGTCCCTATATTGAGCGACCACGTGCAACAGGCATTGAACTCCATCCCACAATCCGACATCCGGCACCTGTACGACACAAGGCATACAGGTTTGCATGCCTGCATTCAAAAGTCAGGCGATTACACCGGTTATTGATGGAGCAGCATACCACATTTACGATGGCTTTCCTCGCGCGAATATTAATCTGTAGTCTTGTACATTTAAATATATTGTCAAAATTTCGGTATTCTACATTCCTTATTTCATGGTGTTTGGATATTTTATTCTGCCAGTGTAACTGAGACGAATATGGCTGGAAATTTTCAGATTAAATAACTGGCAAGGAAGTGCACAGAATGCGTGTCAAATCGTTTAGAAGCTGCCATTTAAAGCGAAAGGTTCAGTGACAGTGTGCTGTTTTGGGAGATGTACAGCTAAAACAGAGAAACTTGCTTGCCTGAAAAATGTCTCAATAATTAGATGTTTTATAATATGTTATTTTCATTCTGAATGAATACAATTAAATATATGACTCAATGTTACGAAAGTAAAACAGTTTACTTCATTTTTGTTCATAGAACCTCAAAATATCAGTAATCTCAAGTTTCCCTATTAACTTGGCAACACACTGTACCCGCGTTAGCCTCAACACGGTGGTTCTGACTTTGTTAAGTACTTTGGGAGACTATATTTGTATTTCCGTTCTTACAGCAATCTGTTTCTATTTCGTCATGAAACATAATAGTAATTTTGTCCATTCTATAGAATTCTTCCTTTTGAAGGTTTGCACGTGAACTGAAAATAAATCAAACAAGTACCTCCCATAATGCACGTTTGGATACAACAGTTGACTTCAATGCTCATCAGTTCAGAAGAATTTCGATTTTAAGACACATAGTCCATCCTCAGGTTGGATGTCTGAACCTCTCTACAGTATTAGCTTCGAAGGAATGAACTGATACCTCCAATGAGTTTCTCGTTTTCGTTTCATGATCTAAGCATGCACAATACACCGTAATATTGATAAAATTATAACCTACAACTAAAATAATATTTCAAATCTGTTTCCTAGTTGAATGTAAACTTGTCCAATGTTGTTCTCCTAACCAACGACAACTCACACATTAGTCAAGTTAGAAATCACTTATCCTGTGTGTACTAACTAATATACTAATGTCCTGTCAATATTTAACCCTAAGACTGATTCAATTATTGTGCAGGGTTCCCGAAGAAAAGCACACAATGTTTTTGCCCGAGATAACCGAAGAAGATGAAGACAAAACACCAACTCCAAAGTCTTCACATACGAATCTGCACAATGCTGCCAACACTGGGGCCACTGTATCGGCAGCAGCTGCAGGTACCTGGCGGTAAGATTGCCACAACCCTACCTCTCCCTTCCTTTCACATCCTACCACCTTCAAATCACACACTTTTGGATTCATCAGGTATACCTACAACATATCTGAGCATGCTTGCTTGCTTGCATTCTTGCTTGTTTGTTTACAAATAGGATTCTAGCATAAACGCATACGTATATTTCTTTACGTTGGCAGGCTATTCTACCTCGTACCTGGAAAAAGGAAAGTGAAATTATCTTCCAAAAAGGCGCTCTATTGCGTCATATTATTATTATTATTAGTAGTAGTAGTAGTAACAGTAGTAATGATTTGGAAGTACTAAACTTCCTTCAAATTATTGACACTGAAGAAAAACATAATTAAGAATCTTTTAAAACCAGTCTGACATATGATTGTTCGATCTCAAAGCCCTTTCACACTGCCTTGCCTTCAGTGGGGGACGGTGCACATACTGGAAATTGCATTCTAAAATAAACTCAAATCTTAATTTGGAGTCATGAGTTCTCATATACATTACAAACGTTGAATTTTGTTCAGATGCAGGGGAAGGAACCACTGTCAGTTATTTCATTTTGCAGTCATTAGCATACTAACTTCCACAGGGCAATTCTTATGGATCCGACTTCACGTGGTTCACAGACTGCATGGTTTCATCTCCCTGTACACGTTAACGCCCAAACTTCGAGGTATTGCTGTGCTGGAAAACCACTTGAGATGCACGAAGTACAAGTACACATATTGAAAGCGGGAGTGTGATGTGCTACGGATATGTCTGGTTTAAGAATTGTTAAGTAAATTAGTTTCCGGATTAGGGATGACATTATCGCTTGCATCAGAATATTCACAGAGTCTGTGGAGCATCTTGATGGCGTGGCTCTAATGCAAGGATAATTTTAGCAAGATGAGGTGACCTGCATATACACTGACTGACAGAGCAAATGCAACACCAAGAAGGAGTGGTTCGAAAGGGATGAAAGTTGGGGAAAAAAACAGAGACGGCACGGACGAATAATTGATGTTTATTTCAAACCGATATGCAGGTTACACAATGCGCACGGCATCGACTCAGTAGGATGTAGGACCACCGCGAGCGGCGATGCACGCAGAAACACGTCGAGGTACAGAGTCAATAAGAGTGCGGATGGTGTCCTGAGGGATGGTTCTCCATTCTCTGTCAACCATTTGCCACAGTTGGTCGTCCGTACGAGGCTGGGGCAAAGTTTGCAAACGGCGTCCAATGAGATCCCACACGTGTTCGATTGGTGACAGATCCGGAGAGTACGCTGGCCACGGAAGCATCTGTACACCTCGTAGAGCCTGTTGGGAGATGCGAGCAGTGTGTGGGCGGGCATTATCCTGCTGAAACAGAGCATTGGGCAGCCCCTGAAGGTACGGGAGTGCCACCGGCCGCAGCACACGCTGCACGTAGCGGTGGGCATTTAACGTGCCTTGAATACGCACTAGAGGTGACGTGGAATCATACGCAATAGCGCCCCAAACCATGATGCCGCGTTGTCTAGCGGTAGGGCGCTCCACAGTTACTGCCGGATTTGACCTTTCTCCACGCCGACGCCACACTCGTCTGCGGTGACTATCACTGACAGAACAGAAGCGTGACTCATCGGAGAACACGACGTTCTGCCATTCCCTCATCCAAGTCGCTCTAGCCCGGCACCATGCCAGGCGTGCACGTCTATGCTGTGGAGTCAATGGTAGTCTTCTGAGCGGACGCCGGGAGTGCAGGCCTCCTTCAACCAATCGACGGGAAATTGTTCTGGTCGATATTGGAACAGCCAGGGTGTCTTGCACATGCTGAAGAATGGCGGTTGACGTGGCGTGCGGGGCTGCCACCGCTTGGCGGCGGATGCGCCGATCCTCGCGTGCTGACGTCACTCGGGCTGCGCCTGGACCCCTTGCACGTGCCACATGTCCCTGCGCCAACCATCTTCGCCACAGGCGCTGCACCGTGGACACATCCCTATGGGTATCGGCTGCGATTTGACGAAGCGACCAACCTGCCCTTCTCAGCCCGATCACCATACCCCTCGTAAAGTCGTCTGTCTGCTGGAAATGCCTCCGTTGACGGCGGCCTGGCATTCTTAGCTATACACGTGTCCTGTGGCACACGACAACACGTTCTACAATGACTGTCGGCTGAGAAATCACGGTACGAAGTGGGCCATTCGCCAACGCCGTGTCCCATTTATCGTTCGCTACGTGCGCAGCACAGCGGCGCATTTCACATCATGAGCATACCTCAGTGACGTCAGTCTACCCTGCAATTGGCAGAAAGTTCTGACCACTCCTTCTTGGTGTTGCATTTGCTCTGTCAGTCAGTGTATATCAAAAGATCCAGTGAAGACTATTCCCAGTTATTTTGATATCTGAGTCATTTCTCCAGGTCTTTGGTCGCCACGATCCGTTGATCCTATCATCCCAGACCTCTTCTTACGCGGCTATTTGAAAAACTAGTTTTCAGTGGGAAATCTCAAACCACACGTGAATTAGAGGATACCATCCAAGAAAGGTGGTGCAACAATGGAACGCGTCAAACACGATGCACCGCAGTACAATGTGCACAGAGGAGGATGGCGATCATTTCCAGCACCTTTTAATATGTGAAAGTGTCTCACATAAACGAAGAACTTTGACAATTCTAACCTGATTAATTCGGTAACTATCTTTTATGATTTGGATTTGATGCTTGTGATGATGCTTGTTGTTTTAAAGGGGCCTAACATCTAGGTCATCGACCCATGATTTGGATTTTGTTTCATAATAATAACCCTGTATATTCTCAGTACTCTGCCTAAACTGGCAGATACGGGAAGCATTTTGTTCTAACTAGGAATATGAGTTCACAAATATGCTAATGATTCTTGCTTCAAGGGATTGAACGTGTTGTCCTGCGGTCTGTACTAGAGTGCCTTTATTCATCCAAAGGTGACTATCAAAGAAGAACGCCTGGGGAAGGGGGCAGATAAGAAAATGAGTGTATCTCCTCCAAGTTCACTGGAGAAATCGGCCCCAACTCCTGAGTACCCCACGGTTAGCAAATCTCGAATGCACCAGTCAAGAGCCGCCCCGGAGGGTGGAGGTTTCATGCAGATAACTGCGGTGTGCCGACTAGATTAGTACTACAGACATCCTCATTTGTTTCGACAGTGAGGAATTACGTACTTATGTTCAAAGCACTCTCAACAACTCAGACAGTGAAGGGGCGTAAAAGATGAAAGATAAGTCTATGTACCACAAAGCTAATAACGCCAGGGTTATAATAGAATAGCATTTCACTAACAAGGGACACCCTGAACGCTCTGAACAGCACAAACACATGCCTAGGTTGATCATTCATCACAATGATAGTGATCTAAGTCATGCTGATACATTACCTCAAGATATATCTGAATAATCATCTGTTGAAGTCCTAAGGGAGGAACTTTGGTAACGCAAGGAAACGTAATATCATTACACTTTGAGGAAAACACACGCAATTCAATGCCGTGAGTATATTGTTACATTTTCCATCAACAGTGTCACATACTCTCTGCTTAAAGTAATCATGATTCGTAAAACACTTTTGTTCCACTGACCAGATAGTGCTGCTTCAAAGTGCAGATGTGGGAGTCCAGTGAAGTGGTTAATGCAAGGTGAATGAGAACTAAACTCCCTAAAGCCAAGTTTTTAAATTCAACATCACTTTCGCATTCAAGACGTCCAGTATCTAAAGCCGCACTAATTATCTTTTCAAACGGTGACATGGGCATACCAGTGTAATAACATACCTTTTGCCAAGCATAGTGCAGCATAGGCTTGTACGTAGGTGCAAAAATTTATCCATAACACACAGTGAATCCAAATGATGAAATACTGATCATGTACTTTTACTTGTGGTTTTTCACATTATAGTCTTACAAAATTACGGATCCTTCTCATATAAAAGCATATACTGGCGACTGAAGTACACATCAAGAGATTAGCAATATTTCGTTGTTTTTGGTGGCAATACCTTGTTTGGACAACTTGCACCCAAAAATGTTCTGTATGTATTACCTGACAAGGAATCACACAGTAATAGGCTATTTTCCCTCACCAAGGACTCTAGTTAAAAAAGTTTCATATGCTCTTTCATCATTTCTCCACTATAGCTTGCCTACACATGAATCTTTCGTGGACATGTTGCCTCAAAGTTATTTGAAACATTCATGCCGAAAGTGCCCTATGTCTCTCGAAGACATATGTACAGCTTAATAAAATTCAGGAAACTCAATCGTCAAAAAATTTCCAGTGTTTCGACCCAGTGTGGCATGGACTCATCAGTTGGATACCGCACCTTCCCGAGACACTGGCCAGCCCTGGCGATTGATTTCCTGAATTTTTTAGTTACCTCAATCGGAAGCCATATTTTGGTCAGATATACAGCTTTCTAGCTTATCTGCCACATGCAATCCTTATAATCAAAATAACTGAACATCTATATATCGCCATTATTAGGATATTATGCAATATCTGCAATCCACTGAGATTCTAAATACCACTTATTTCGCGCCACGTACATGTTGTTGAATGGAAAATTTCCTATCTGCTGCTCCTCTCACTTCGCATATTTCTCAGAGATGTATCTGACCGTCTGCACAAGGAAAAACCCTCCTCAATTTGTGAAATAATTTTTCTCCAGCGGACAGCTTTAGATGGCTTTATCTGTGGCGTTTTACCACTTGAATTGAACCACAATCGATTAAATAAAACTTGCGCTGTGTAAAATAAAACTGGTAAGTGCGTATAAGTATGTAGGTAGGCACTTCAACACCTTACTGAAATGTGAATTTGTACGTACTACAGTGATAATAACTCGCCTTCTCATCGCAAGCTCATCCAGATCAGAAGCAATGTCTCACCGCACTCTAGCTATTGCACCTGTCCCGGGCTCGGCAGAGTTCTGAGTATAAAATTTAATTTCATAAATCGGAAGAAATCTTCTGGATGAGGAACTTCGGAAATCAATCAGTCCCATCCTCCCGACTTTCACTGGCACAATGGTTACGCTCAAGAGCATACGAGTCAATGGTCTGTTCGCAAGTAAAGTGTGCACTTAATCTAACTATATTGAAAGTAGGGTGCTCTATAATACAAGAGGAATACACTATACCTGAATAAGGAGAATGGTTTGTTCCCATTTCAAAACATAATTGTACCGGGCGAGTTGGCCGTGCGCGTAGAAGCGCGCGGCTGTGAGCTTGCATCCGGGAGATAGTAGGTTCGAATCCCACTATCGGCAGCCCTGAAGATGGTTTTCCGTGGTTTCCCATTTTCACACCAGGCAAATGCTGGGGCTGTACCTTAATTAAGGCCACGGCCGCTTCCTTCCAACTCCTAGGCCTTTCCTATCCCATCGTCGCCATAAGACCTATCTGTGTCGGTGCGACGTAAAGCCGCTAGCAAAAAAATCATAATTGTAATAACTGATAGAGCCACATGAAAAATCGATGCACACGAGAAAATACCATATTACAGTATTAAACACAAAATAATCAATTATATGGGAAACGCCGTCAAATGTCTTGTCAGTCTTTATCACTTCTGAATATCATTTTGGTATTCCCAACATTAAACACATTTACCTTACACTTATCAATCAATAGGTGTCTGTCCCTTTGTCTAATATCGGTACCCGCAGGTATCCGTTATATTAATACCTAACAACACATTAATTATACAAAAATTCAAAGATGGCAGTCCCGTGATAAAAATACTTTTTGACAAATCGTAGTATTAAGATATTTCATAAAATAGATTTCCATCATTTACCCAGTCATGAAAATCATGTCATCGCTTGTCGCTAATAAAATCTACTCCATCGTATTAATTACGTATCATATCGCATATACGAATTTCTCCGGGGGCAATATCATATTCTACCATATTACAAAGCGGACACACAAAACGTGGGTTTCCTGTAAATCACCATAAATCACCATACACTGATATAATACATAAATATAAACACATGAAGAATGAAGCAATCACCTGTAAATGCATCAACACAAATAGAATTCACACTTCAATGCCTTCTGAAATTGTGACCCTTTACAGGTCTCCTGGTGTCGGTCCAAGGATGTCGATACCAAGCGGGTACCGAACCATGTTAGATTGCTTTCGAGGTGCACCCTGAAATCCCTATTCCGATCTCATTTGAATACAAAATTGTTAGGATTTCTTCACCTATCGAATCATGATACATACAACGTCGATAGTACAAGTTATTAGCACGTGAATATTGAATACAGTGCGAAAGTGAGGGGAAACATCTTATGTGAAGTTTTGCGAGCATTGTGACAGACAGAAAGGGCCAGCCTCGAAGGCTTTGCCCTTCACTTCACACACGTGTATCTCAAATCCACATTATTTACGCATTAAGGAGATCCTAAGTCTACAGGTAATTTAATTAGCATAACGATCACCCGCGTAACTATATAGATTATTATTTGCACCTCGAGCCATCATCTCCTTCTTCCAGTTGTCATCATTCTTACTATCACAAGATGGTAGCTGGACACATGCACTAAAGTCGTGAAGCATTTAAATAACATATATTTGAAAAATTACGAAGACCCTTCTCAACTAATTAAACTTGGAATGGATTATGAAGTCCGCTGAATTATCATTTCTACCCTTTTGTTTTTCCTTTTTTGCTATTTATTCGGGGCGTCGACCTCGAAAGATCTTTTGCCCCTACTTGCACCATACATTATGAACCTGTGTATATTTGCAATTGCGAAAGTGTAAAGTGTTGAATGTGAGGAAAGGAACGGTAAGGACGACACAAACACCCTGTCCCCCAGCCGGGAAATTCCACCCTTACGAATGCTTCACCCAAACATAAAACACTATAGGGCCTTACATACAAATTCATGCAAAACTCCACGGAATAAATTCGTGATTAACCCATAATCACAGAAGAAACACAAATAAAATAAAATTAATAAAGAAACTTTACCCCAGTGAAACACGCATATTGCGTTATCAAAATGTATACTGAAAAATTCTATATTTACAAGTTAAGCTTTAATGCGACCCTTATGATTTTCATGCTTAGAAGTATCATGGAATGTACTTATCATTGCTGCGTATAACCGAGCTGTCATCAGAGGGTACCCGTAGGGATTATTTTTGCTAGTGGCTTTACGTCGCACTGACACAGATAGGTCTTATGGCGACGATGGGATAGGAAAGGCCTAGGAGTTGGAAGGAAGCGACCGTGGCTTTAATTAAGGTACATCCCCAGCATTTGCCTGGTGTAAAATGGGAAACCACGGAAAACCATCTTCAGGGCTGCCGACAGTGGGATTCGAACCCGCTATCTCCCGGATACAAGCTCACAGTCGCGCGCCCTTGATCGCACGGCCAACTCGCCCGGTCCGTAGGGATATAAGCCTCCATCACTGGTCCCTCGTTAGCAGATACTTCTAGGTTCAACTTATTCGGGGTTGCGTCCATGGTGACTTGATCGGCAACCTTCTACAGTTAGAAGATCTGGATGGTCCCTGATTGAAATAAGGCAGGCACACTGGCGCGTTCTAGTAGAGTATAGGTAATCCAATAAGGCAGGCACACTGACGCGTTCTGGTAGAGTAGAGTCCTGGATTCGACGAGCACTCACACACATGTGAACAAATGGGTAACTGGTTATTGAAGCACTGTCTACATGCTTTCAAATAACATAATATTGCTAGACCCACTCATAGGCTCGAATGGACTACCCGAGTAACGGTTACAGCCTTTGAAGAACACTGCTCGATTCCCCTTTGTTATGAAACGGCACAATTACTGGTACTTATTTATTTCTACGTGAGCTTCACTTGTTCACTTAGGTAGCACTTCCTGTCTAATCTAACAACTTTTACTGGTTAGAATGAACGTCTCATATTACTGCACATGCCTTAATCACGGAAAAATAATTATTGGTAATCGATAGTCAACAACTCACTACGTCTTGGCGATTATTGGAATTTTACCCGTTCTTTGAAATCATTCATGCGAGCCGAATCTGACTTTACTAGTCTGCATTCCCTTAATATATATTGGGAATAGAATCGCATATGTCCACACAACACAATTATTATTTTACACAAGATATTACAAACGTGTATCAGTCTAATATGGAATATACTTCTGTCTAACACGATTACTGTATTTAGAACACAGAATAACACAGAGTATTATTGGGTAGCACTGAATCACGCCGAATGAGCAACACTGGTTCACAATGAATGACTGAGTATGAGTAACGAATGAGTAAAGAAATAAATACTAAGGGCTGGCCTGCTCTTTCTTTATAGGAAATCCGGGTCGTCGGCTATGGAGAGGGTATACTCCGCACACAGGGCCAAATCGCTCCGTTGATAATGATGATTCAAGGTCATATGAATATTCATTTTGTAGATCTTGACTTCTTCTTTTTACTGATCTTTTTTCATGTAAATTGCATCACTCAATCTCTGGTAATATCACAAGCTTTCTCTTGCATTTCAACCCGCGGAATAGTGTGAGGTGGGGACTCCCCTAACTTTCTCTAGATAAGCGCGAGGACAGATGTTTCCAGTCACCACTCATCTGGCTTATGTGCATCATTACTAATATGTTCGTGAAGTAATATATCTTCTTACATTATTAAATATTATAAATTATGCTGATTTCAATGAGTCCTTGTTGGTAATTTTCTAAGGCTTGTAGGGCGTACCAAAATGTTATTATTATTATTATTGATATTATTATTATTACTTGACGCTCGGAAATAGTGAGTTTGCGTCCATGAATATACAGGGAAATCTCTGGCAATATCCAGTTCTCAAGTTAAAATCCTGTAAAGTTAACTCCGCCTCCTGACCTGGGCGGTCTTTTAGTTTAGCGTGCTGTTTCTTTCTCGCTCGCTGGAGAGAGAGCGTAATTTCGAAGTTTCGCTGTATTGGGAGCTTTCTCCCTAGGTACGCGTAATTAGAGCTTCACCCCTCCAGCTAGCGCAGTGTCGCTCATATCCCGAACCGGGCATAAAATGCTCATTACTACCAGATATGTCGTAGAATGACGCGGAAAACGGCATATCTGACTTGTTGGACCTCATGACATGCCTATTAGCATGGTACTGAACGGTTACAGTACATGGATTTCCAAAGAGTACGGATAAACATTTTAGAAGGCTACTTTATTTCCCACTTTTTGAACTGATGTTTGAGTATTCTCATTTATTGAAAGCTCGGATAATGATTCAGATAGGTTTATTACCCAACATAAATGCATAAAAATGACTAAGTAGTAACGCAGAACGAAGAAAAAGAACTTAAAGAAGAAGAATTTAACGCATTGATGACAATGAAAAAATAATAAGGCAAAACTGAGCATTGTTAATTGTTAAGAAAGATATCTCTTCACATGGTTATGCAAGTATTTAGGGTTTGTGGTAAGAATGCAAAGGAGAGGTCGCTGGTAACACCGCGGTTAGAGTATGGTTTCAGTGTATGGTACGCTCACCAGGACTACTCGATACAAGAACTGGAAAATATTCAATGGAAAGCAGCACAATTTATTCTGGGTGATTTCCTAGAAAGGAGTAGTGTCACGAAAATGTTGCAAAGTTTGGGCTGGGAAGATTTGGGAGTAAGGAGACGATATCCTCGACTATGT
Source organism: Anabrus simplex (assembly GCF_040414725.1). Lineage (NCBI taxonomy): Eukaryota > Metazoa > Arthropoda > Insecta > Orthoptera > Tettigoniidae > Anabrus > Anabrus simplex. Next base: position 168,931,761 of record NC_090266.1, on the reverse strand, counting down.
GATATGTTTCGAGCTGTCAGTGGAGAGTTGGCGTGGAATGACATAAGTAGACGAATAATCTTGAGCGGAGCTTTTAAAAATAAGAAAGATCACAATATGAAAATAAAATTGGAATTCAAGAGGACAGTTTGGTGCAATTATTCATTTACAGGACGAGGAGCAAGGGGTTGGAATAAATGATCAAGGGTAATGTTCGATAAATTTCCATGTTCTTTGAATCTGCTTATGAAAAAGCTAGGTCAACAATTGATAGGGAATCTGTCGCCTAGGCGGCTGCAATACATGCAGATCATTGATGACTGATTGATTCAAAATTACCTAAAGAAACAATCCAAGAGAAGGACGAACAAATTACTTGATAAATATGCATTTCTGTAATCAGAGTCCATGATCAGGATTTATGTATAAGTTTGCAATACATATTGTTTGGTGACCAGATTTAACTTTGCCGCTTTGCTTTCTCTTCAATTTTAGCAAGCCCTCACCGGATGTTAGATTAGAACAGTGTTCCTTTGTAATACCACTGTCCACTAGGGGTGGTAGACTACCTGCTAATTACTGCCACCACCCTTAATGAGTGAGTCTGTGAGATGTAGCGGAGACAGTCGGTCGCGTGAAGTAAGACGATGACAGAGTCAGTTCAACTAGCACCTTCGGAGTTTTTATGTGAGTGTAAATATGTGTACGGAGTATTTTTGTATTGTGTATCACGTGTGTATTTAAGTGTGTAAATATATCTATGCCAAGAATTCCACAGGAATCAAGTGATAAGAACAAGCTACCTACCCCGTGTCCTATACCTACAGTCCACTACTCTCCTCGCGCTATCCTTAGCTAAACCTTGTGCATATCCTAACTCACTCAATTCAAACTTGTCTATATCCCTACCCCACTTAATTTCACATATGATATACCAGAAACAGATGACATGTCATTCAATTCCGAACCCTGGTAAACACTGTAGGCCTATCTCTGAGACACATAGTGACGCCAAACCCAGATCAGGTTTGTCTGATAGGAGACATTTGTCGTGTCGGTCAGTTTAACGCATCACTTGCAAGGTCGATGGTGAACAAACAGCACGCGTTGGACTGAAGTAGGCGAATCATGAAATGAGTGCCCATTTCTGCTACTGACCGAATTCAAATTGTGGCATTTCTGCAAAAAGGAGGCGACAAGCGGATGTCACCGCTCATGATGTAATGAGTCAGAGTTATATCTCCAGAGTTTGGAAAATGATCAGGGAGATACAGACGGTTGTTGGTCGACAACCCGAAACAACTCGCAGGGCGAATCGATATTTGTTTCTTTCGTCATGTCGTAGGCCTACTGCTACTGCCACCTAGTTCCGCCAGGATATTCAGAGGAGCACCAGAGTGAACGTGTTTGATCAGAGAGTGCAAAATCGACTGCACCATGGAGGGCTGATATCAAAGAGGCCTGTGTTAAAAGCACACACCATTGGGTAGCTCGTGCAAGGTGGGCAAACTGCCCATAGCCCATGGCATCAGGAAGAGTGGAAACGTATGCTCTTTGTTTGATGAGGTCACCATAAGCTTGCACCCATACAGCAGGAACATTAGAGTATGAAGACGATCCGGTGAGAGTTGGAACGAGCCCTTCGTCCAGGAGCGCCATCAGCAAGTAAGAGTGTTTTGATATCAAGTAGGCGGTTTTTATTTAAATCATCTTTAGAGGAAATGTTGACTCGATTGTAAAGAGGAAACTGCTCGTCAATGAAATAGAATTGAATAAACAATATATTTTATAAACACTTTCTTTCTGCCCTAGTATATGACATTTTTCTCACTACCTTAAATATTTATTATATCTTCATTCTGGAGCAGCATATAGCCATCCATGGGAAAATACCGGCTCCGTGAGGAAAACTCCCACGTTAATGAAGGATTGTATTTGAGCTTCGCTGATGATAATAACAAAAACTGGATTGACGGGGAACTGCCGTCCTTTGAATGTGAAAGATGAAAGAAAGGAGTAGTGTCAAGAAAATGTTGCAAATAATAATGAAAAAGCTGGCTGTTAAATATATGAGAATGTCAACGGATCATAAGTAAAACCAGTATTCATAAATGCAAGTTCCTCTACGGTCATAACACTACAGATGGACCGTGATGTCTACAGGCAAAGGTAGACTTATCTACCGTTGTAGAAGCAGTGGTTTCGTTTGAATAATAGCCGACTGTAGTACTATAGATGATGATGATGATGATGATGATGATGATGATGATGATGATGATGATGATGATGATGATGATGATGATGATGATGCTTGTTGTTTAAAGGGACCTAATATCTAGGCCATCGGCCCCTATAATACTATAGACGGCTATGTTTGAATGCTATGACCTGCTTAAAACCAAGTTAAATCTGGAACAAACGTGGCTCAGCGGAAAAATGTTCGTCCGTAAACTGAGTCCCAAGTCAGCCGGGTGTGTTGTCTACCCTTCACCTACATGTGTACGTGTAGTACTGAACACGACGAACCCTCTCAATAGATATTCTTGGCTTTCTAAACCGGGACCGCTATCTCACCGTCAGAGTGGTTGCGCTACAATTTTTCAGAATTTCAGCTTGACATTTGACCATTTTGATGATCTTGCGAATAATTTTGCCAGTATATTAAAAGACCTTCATCATCTGGATCAGAAATTTTGTCGGGCGCTAGTCTGTACACTAGGACGCACTTCCTTTCTTCATGAGGATGGGTTTAGTCTGTTGGTCGGTCAATCGACCATCCTGTCGGCGTTCGGCCCTCTTTTACTATTTGGTTGAAGAGGAATGTTAACCACCCTACTGCATCTCATCACTGTCGCCGAGAATCTCACCATTCCCTGTTGTACACCGCATCTGACATCTTCCAGAGTCACTGTCGTTGCCTTGGTTTCATGTTTCTAGGAAACAAAATGATACTCACTGCTCCTGTTCGTACTGCGTGTTTCATTTTCGGTGGCTTGGCGCAAATCTTGCAGATGATTAATCGGTGTTTCGTCGTGATCGTTACGTACGGCGGAATTTGTATGTCATTGCTTCAAATCGTGACGAGGATGTAGTCAATATCTCTTGCCTGCGTACCACTGTAGTGCGTGACTGAACGGACTACGCTTTTTAAACCAGAAATCGGTGATCAGAAAGTCACGATTTTTAAATCAGACGATGGTGATGAGTGTAATCCAGGATTCGTCGATTTTCTTCTCTCCATATCCACCGTTATATTCATGTTTTTCCTTTCCACATCCGACGTGCCCGTTCAGATCGCCAGCGGTATTGAGGCAATTTGGTGGTTTTCGCGTCGGGCACTTTCCAGAAGGCATCTTTGATCATTGCGCGTAGAACTATTAGTGAGGCGTAAGCATATTATTATTATTATTATTATTATTATTATTATTATTATTACTATTATTATTATTATTATTATTATTATTATTTTATTATTATTTATTATTTTTATTATTAATTTTGTTTTAGGGGCTGCCTGGCCGAGGCTGTAAAGGCGTGCTCAGTTCGTCCGGAAGGACGTGGGTTCGAATCCCCGTCAGGAAGTCATAAAATTTAAGAAACGAGATTTCCACTTCCGGAGGTACATATGGCCCTGACGTTCACTCAGCCTGCACCAAAAATGAGTAACAGGTTAATTCCTGGGGGCGAAGGCGGCCGGGCGTAGAGCTAACCACTCTACCCCGTCAAGTGCGGCGGTTAACAATGGTGGAAGCCTTTACCTTCCACTCCTCCAAGGGCCTTCATGGCATGTACAGAGGTGACTTTGTTTTGATAATTTTGCTTTACGCCGCGCCGACACAGATAGGACTTATGGCGACGACGAGATAGGAAAGGACTAGGAGTAGGAAGGAAGCGGCCGTGGCCTTATATATGGTACAGTCCCAGAATTTGCCTGGTGTGAAAATGCGAAACCACGGGAAACCATCTTCAGGGCTGCCGACAGTGGAGTTCGAACCCATCATCTCCGGAAAGCAAGCTGGTACCTACGTGACACAAACCGTGCAGACACTTGCTCGGTTATTATTATTATTATTATTATTATTATTATTATTATTATTATTATTATTAGAAGCAAAGGGGCGATTATGTAATGCCTCAAACTGTATTAAAACACCCATCAACGCACGTCAGTCAACGATGAACCATAACTGGCGTTTATCTCCTGAGAAAACACATTTACCTCTAGCATTTTAGCTTAGCAAAAGAAAGAGTTTCCCATAAATCCTTTCCTCCTTCATTCATTACACCTAAAATGGTTAAGGAATTCGTCTTCCTATGCCGACCACCCAGCCAACACCACTTCAAACGCAGCCCCTTTATTTCTACAATTAAGGCCAAGATTCATATAAAACTTAGTGGAGTGGTCAGTCGTGAAATTGAAGAACGTCATTAGTTTGGAATAGTTAATTTGGGGATCAATATTAAATTCGGTTAAAATCAGCTAAGTTCACTTCTCTTATTTAAAATCTCATCAGGCGAAGAAGCCTAAAATATTCAGAATTCCTTCTTATACATTTGCCCTCTGTTATAATAGTATAATAGCTCTGACGGGTTAGTTCTTGCACTATTGCAGTGGTAATGCCATGGAGCGGAGATGAGCGGCTGCTGAAGAGAGAGAGCAAGAGAGAGAGAGAGAACATATTTTTTACAATTTGTTTTACGTCGCACCGACAGAGATAGGTCTTATGACGACGATGGGATAGGAAAGGGATATGATAGGTCTTATGACGACGATGGGATAGGAAAGGGATAGGAGTGTGAAAGAAGCGACCGTGGCCTTATGTTAGGTACCATCCCAACATTTACCTGGAAGATCAGTGGGAAACAACGGAAAACCACTTCGAGGATTGCTGAGGTAGGAATCGAACCCCTGTCTACTCAGTTGACCTGTCGAGGCTGAGTGGACCCCATTCCAGTTCTCGTACGAATGTTCAAATTTTGTGGCAGAGCCGGGAATTGAGCCTGGGACTCCGGGGGTGACAGCTAAACACACTAACCACTATACCACAAAGTCGAACGAGAGCACATTTCAATTAACAACAGTTTACAATTTGCTTTTCGTCGCACCGAAACAGATAGGCGACGATGGGATAGGAAAGGCCTACGAATGGGAAGGAAGTGGCCGTGGCCTTAATTAAGGTACAGTCCCAGCATTTTCCTGGTGTGGCAAAGAGAAACCACGGAAAACTACCAACGAAATGGAATTCGATTGGGAGCTATCAATATTAATGGGGCTTACGGAAGAAAGAAAGTAGAACTGGCTGAGTCAGCAAAGAGGACGCAACTGGATCTGCTAGGAGTAAGTGATATTCGGGTAAGGGAAGATGAAGAGGAAGAGCTAGGAGATTATGAAGTGTACACAATGGGTGTTAAAATGGGAAGGGCAGAGTCTGGGGTAGGGTCGTTCATCAGGAATACTATTGCACGCAACATAGCATCTGTTAGGCACGTTAACGAGCGAATGATGTGGGTAGATTTGGCAGTTGGAGGAATTATGTCCAGAACTGTCTCCGTGTATTCACCATGTGAGGGTGCAATGACGATGAAGTTGACAAGTTTTATGAAGTATTGAGTGACATCGTACTCAGAGTCAACAGCAAGGATAGGATAGTGCTAATGGGCGATTTCAGTGCGAGAGTTGGACGTAGAACTGAAGGATACGAAAGGGTGATTGGTAAATGTGGAGAAGACTGGAAGCTAATGGGAATGGGAAGCGTTTGCTGGACTTTTGTGCTAGTATGGGTTTAGCTGTTACGCACACATTCTTCAAGCATAAAGCTATTCACCGCTACACATGGGAGGCTAGGGGTACCAGATCCATAATAGACTATATCTTAACCGACTTCGAATTCAGGAAATCTGTTAGGAATGTATGGGGTTTTCGGGGAATTTTCGATGAAACAGGCCACTATATGATCTGTTTTTTTTTGTTGTTTTTTTTTTTTGCTAGTTGCTTTACGTCGCACCGACACAGATAGGTCTTATGGCGACGATGGGACAGGGAAGGGCTAGGAGTGGGAAGGAAGCGGCCGTGGCCTTAATTAAGGTACAGCCCCAGCATTTGCCTGGTGTGAAAATGGGAAACCACGGAAAACCATTTTCAGGGCTGCCGACAGTGGGGTTCGAACCTACTATCTCCCGAATACTGGATACTGGCCGCACTTAAGCGACTGCAGCTATCGAGCTCGGTTATATGATCTGTAGTGAACTAAGTATCTGCCTAGGATAGAGAAAGTAAAATCTGTCTGTAAACGAATAAGGATAGAAGATCTCCAGGACGAGGAAATTAGGCAGAAGTACGTGGATATAATTAGTAGAAAGTTCCGAACAGTGGACAGTAAGCAGGTTCAGGACATAGAAAGAGAATGTGTGGCATACAAGGATGCTCTAGTAGCAACAGCAAGGGGATGCCTAGGAACAATTGTGTGTAAAGCTGGGAAAAGGCGAACATTTTGGTGAAATGATGAAGTGAGAGCAGCCTGTAAACGTAAAAAGAAGGCTTATCAGAAATGGCTCCAAGCAAGGGCTGATGCAGACAAGGAACTGTACATAGATAAAAGAAACAGAGCGAGCAAATAGTTGCTGAATCCAAAAAGAAGTCGTGGGAAGATTTTGTTAATAACATGGAAAGGCTAGGTCAATGAGCAGGGAGACCTTTCTGGACAGTAATGAAGAATCTTAGGAAAGGAGGGAAAAAGGAAATGAACAGTGTTTTGGATCATTCAAGTGAGCTCATAATAGATCCCAGGGAATCACTGGACAGGTGCAGGGAATATTTTGAAAATATTCTCAACGTAAAAGGAAATCTTCATGGTGGTGTCGTGATCAACAGAGCTCATGGGGGGGAGGAAAATTATGTTGGTGAAATTACGCTTGAGGAAGTAAAAAGGATGGTAAATAAACTCCATTGTCATAAAGCAGCAGATGAAATTAGACCTGAAACAGTGAAGTATAGTGGGAAGGCAGGGATGAAATGGCTTCATAGAATAATAAGATTAGCATGGCGTGTTGGTAAGGTACGTTCGGATTGGACAAATGTAGTAACTGCACCTATACAGCGCCGGATTAAGGTGTTTGGGGGCCCTGGGCTATTTAAAAATGTGGGGCCCCTTCTTCGTAACGTCACGTAAGACTAGCATACTGAAGTCATTATAGAACTACTTCCACTTAAATTGACGAATAGGGAAGTGTTGAAAAATATTACAATTTTTCTCTATTTTTCATGTTAATATTTCATAATGCCAAAACATATTTTACATTTGTCTCATCATCACTATCAAATCGACATACAAAACAGAACTTACGTTTCTTGGCACCACTAGGATATTTCCTATCCATTTTACAAGAACATTGCAGTTGTTATTTACGAATGGTTCAATAATCAGAGGTGAACTGTAAGTTCTCTTCCTGATGCAAAGATATAGTATAGCATCCGCATTCCACCGTGCTTCTCCTGTCCCCTCCCACTCACTTCCTAGACTACTCCCCCCCCCCCCCCCTTCCCCCTCAACCCGCACTCGCAAGCTGCCAGATTTAAATTTTCGTCAGCAATAACTTTTACAATAATTACAGTGCTCAGCTAGCGAGGATTCATGCCTCCGGACGGTAATTGATTCTAGCAGTGATGAAATGCCAATGCAGACAGCTGATAAGAAGGAAGGAAGAGTGCGTGTTCGATATTTTGCGAGCGTAAATATTCATATAATTGCACGGAGGTGGAGCAGCAGGCCTTTGGCACGTGGGGCCCGGGGATGCAGCCCCTTTAGCCCCCCCCCCCCTTAATCCGACCCTGCACCTATATGTAAGCAAAGGAACAGGAAGGATTGCAACAACTATGCAGATATCTCGTTGATTAGTGTGCCAGGCAAAGTATTCACTGGCATCTTGGATGGGAGGGTGCGATCAGTCGTTGAGAGGAAGTTGGATGAAACCAGTGTGGTTTCAGACACAGACAGGCTGTCAGGATCACATTTTCAGTATGCGCCAGGTAATTGAAAAATTCTACGAGAGGAGTAGACAGTTGTGTTTATGTTTCGTAGATCTGGAGAAGGTATATGACAGGGTACCGGAACGGAGGTAAAAGATGTTCACCATACTGGGCGACTATGGGATTAAAGGTAGATTATTAAAATCAATCAAATGCATTTATGTTGACAATTGGGCTGCAGTGAGAATTGATGGTAGAATGAGTTCTTGGTTCAGGGTACTTACAGGAGTTAGACAAGGCTGTAATATATCGCCTTTGTTGTTCGTAGTTTACATGGATCATCTGCTGAAAGGTATAAAGTGGCAGGGAGGGATTCAGTTATGTGGAAAGATAGTAAGCCATCTGGCCTATTCTGACGACTTGGTCTTAATGGCAGATTGTGCCGAAAGGCTGCAGTCTAATATCTTGCAACTTGAAAATAGGTGCAATGAATATGGTATGAAAATTAGCCTCTCAAAGACTAAATTGATGTCAGTAGGTAAGAAATTCAGCAGAACTGAATGTCAGATTGGTGATACAAAGCTCCAACAGGTAGATAATTTCAAGTATTTAGGTTGTGTGTTCTCCCAGGATGGTAATATAGTAAGTGAGATTGAATCAAGTTGCAGTAAAGCTAATGCAGTGAGCTCGGAGTTGCGATAAACAGTATTCTGTAAGAAGGAAGTCAGCTCCCGGACCAAATTATCTTTACATCGGTCTGTTTTCATACCAACTTTGCTTTACGGGAGCAAAAGCTGGGTGGTCTCAGGATATCTTATTCATAAGTAAGACGTAACAGACATGAAAGTAGCGAGAATGATTGCTGGTTCAAACCGGTGGGAACAATGGCAGAAGAATACTCGGAATGAGGGGATAAAGGCTAAGTTATGAATGAACTCGATGGATGAAGCTGCACGCATAAACCGGCTTCAATGTTGGAGTCATATGAGGCGAATGGAGGAGGATAGGTTACCTAGGAGAATAATGGACTCAGTTATGGAGGGTAAGAGAAGTAGAGGGAGACCAAGACGACGATGGTTAGACTCGGTTTCTAACGATTTAAAGAAAAGAGGTATAGAACTAAATGAGGCCACAGTACTAGTTGCAAATAGATGATTGTGGCGGCATTTAATATATCCACAGATGTTTGCAGACTGAACGTTGGAAGACATAACGGTCTATAATGATGTATGTATGTACTCTGAAGAAAATGGAAATTGCAACACCCGGAAGGAGTGGTGCTACATTGCTGCAATTAAACATGCAGGACGAGTGTTCGTTTGTGATTCGATTATTACACTTTCAGGTCCCTCTGACCACAAGTTTGGACAACAATCAATACAGGATATGCCCACCACGAGCTGCAATGCATTGATGAATTATTCGAGGCATGGAGTCAATAAGGCCCTGGATCGCTTCCTGAGGAATTGTGGCCCATGCTTGCTGCACTGCACGGGTCAGTTGTTCCAGAGTTGTGGGTGGCTGAGGACGGTTGGCCAGTTGTCGACCCATCATGTCCCACACATGCTCAATAGGACTGAGGTCCGGGGATCTGGTGGGCCATTCTAAGGTTGTGATGTCGTGGAGAGCTTCTCTGGAGATGCGTGCAGTGTGAACCCGGGCATTGTCGTGCTAAAACATCCCATTAGCAATGTTCGCTATCATAGGGGCTACCACTGGATTGAGTACCCTATCAACGTACTGTCGAGCAGTCATAGTGCCCTCAACAAGCACTAATTGTGATTTCACATTAAAGCCAATAGCTTCCCAGACCATAATGCTTGGTGTTGACCCTGTGTGCCTCTCGACAATAAGATCTGGGCGGCCCCTCTCCCCGGTACGTCGGCGCACACGATTCCGGCGATCACTGCGGGCAAGACAGAAGGGCGATTCATAACTGAAGACGACCCTATGCATTCGTCGACCCACGTCGATCTTTCTCGACACCAGGCCAGCCTTACACGTCGCTGTTGTGGGGTCAATGGAACACCTCCTGCAGGGACACGGGCTCGTAAGCCAGCTGCACGCAAGCGATTACCAACTGTTTGTTGTGTAACGTGGGGTGCCATAGCTGCTCGAATTTGCGCTGCTGTTGCATGGGGTTCCATCCGGGCCATCCGAATGATGCGGCGATCCTCTCTCACAGTTGTCCGTCGCGCTGGGCCTGTGCCAGGTCTACGAGTGTGGGTAACTTCATTTGACCACTGCTGCCATACACGTTGTACCGTCGATGCCTGTCGACCAACACGTGCAGCGACAGTCCTTAGCGATAATCCAGCCTCACACAGCCCAATTATCCGAGCCCTCTCAAACGGCGACAGTTGTTTCTCGACACCAGGCCAGCCTTACACGTCGCTGTTGTGGGGTCAATGGAACACCTTCTGCAGGGACACGGGCTCGTAAGCCAGTTGCACGCAGGCGATTACCAACTGTTTGTTGTGTCGTCGAGGCATGTTTGACGGGGAACACTTCACTGCACAGACTGCTGCAAGCCAACTACGCTACACCAGAGTCCGTATACTGGAGTTGATTCCTCCGCGACCAATCATGTGGGGAGACCTGTAGCAACAATTCAATGGGTCTGAAACTTTGATTGTTTACATACCTACGTGTCATCGTTCCATATATTGAAAATCAACACAAACGACCAATGCCTTCATGGTGTTGCAATTTCCATTTTCTTAAGTGTATGTATGTATACTAATCAAATAATATATACCGGGCAAGTTGGCCGTGCGGTTAGGGGCGCGCGGTTGTGAGCTTGCATCCGGGAGATAGTGGGTTCGAATCCCACTGTTGGCAGCCCTGAAGATGGTTTTCCGTGGTTTCCCATTTTCACACCAGGGAAATGTTGGGGCTGTACCTTAATTAAGGCCACGGCCGCTTCCTTCCAACTCCTAGGCCTTTCCTATCCAATCGTCACCATAAGACCTATCTGTGTCGGTGCGACGTAAAGCCACTAGCAAAAAATTTATATATAGCCTACAGCACCCTACGGATATCCCCAAACTTAAAGAATGAGTGTCAAGAAATGTTGTCAAACTATGTTCCCGTAATGTGCACACAAACACCTGAAAAGACGGGCAAATAAAAACTGAATTGATCCCACTTTCGACTTAGCAAAAATAAGACATGTACAAACAAAAAATTATATTATTTATATAGAAATGTTAATTCCATTTTCTTACTTTTCTGTTTACACAGAAGCCACCCATCAACCCGGAGCCTTTACAAGGGTTCTGAAGTGGATTTTGAACTCGAGACCGATACTTCATCTTACCACCATCTGGAGATTTACATGGGAGGCTCTAAATCCGACACCGGAGGACAGACTAAGAAGGAAGGAGAGGCAGTTTCAATGACGTATGTATGATTTCGGATGTTTTCTGTTAGTTAATTAATATTACATTCCAATCAAATAACTTTGCCCTGGTGGTACATGACAATAAAAGTTTATAGTACTGTACTAGTAGAGATTCATAGCTTTGCGGCTCATAATAATAGATATGGTATTTTTGTCAACAATTATTAGAACAGTCATCCGGGGGAGTGGCCGCGCGTGTTAACACGGATGAGTTCGAAACCCACCGTCGGCTGTCCTGAGAAAGGTTTTCTGTGGTTTCCCATTTTCACTCTCAGGTAAATGTCGGGCCACAGTCGATTCCTTCCACTACCTTAACCAATTTCATTCCTCCATCACTCATTCTATTTTCATTAGCTCCTCAACTGAGGTTGCCGTCAGGAAGGGCATCCGCCCATAAAACATGCCACATAAATTCATCTCACCTCATCCCCGACGCCGTATCAGGAAACGGGTCTTAGCGGTGAACAGACATACAATTATTAGAACAGTCGTGATGAATTGCAGGTCACTTCTAGCGAAGTAAAACAAAGTCTTCGCTCAATGTGAAGATTCCCTACAATTTGCCTTGTTTCATGCGATATAAACCCAAAAGAATAACATGTCTATATAATGTCCTTAATTTACATAATATTACTTGAGAGAAACGAAGAAAAAAAAGAGATTTGACATAAACAGAAATTACAGATATACATGCATAGTACTTTCTCAAGTTAGGAATCCCTGGTCTCGCATTTTTGTTGAAATCATGGACATGATTGTCGGTGTTTTGGTCTATGGTTGGTATCGCCATTTAAATATACAGGAATTCGTTTGCTAGTTGCTTTACGTCGCACTGTCACAGATAGGTCTTATGGCGACGATGGGACAGGGAAGGGCTGGGAGTGGGAAGGAAGCAGCCGTGGCCTTAATTAAGGTACAGCCCCAGCATTTGCCTGGTGTGAAAATGGAAAACCACGGAAAACCATCTTCAGGGCTGCCGACAGTGGGGTTCGAACCTACCATCTCCCGAATACTGGATACTGGCCGCACTTAAGCGACTGCAGCTATCGAGCTAATATATAGGAATTGAGATGTAGTTATTAGTTTTCGAGTTACACATTTTTATCAAATATTTATTAAATAGCATTGATTTCATTTGTTGTTATTCTTTAACCAGTGAGCGCAATACAACAAACCTTATGTCATTTATTTTGTCCTCCTAGAACTATGAAGTACGGTATATGTCATTAACCTAGACTTATTATTATTATTATTATTATTATTATTATTATTATTATTATTATTAACAAATACATCGCAAATGGGAAATATCCCGGTGCCAATGGCAACTTACAGTAGTGTAACATAATTACCCAACAACAACAACAACAACTACTACTACTACTACTACTACTACTACTACAACAAGAGTACAACAAGTAATTCCATGGAAGGAAAATATTACAAGAAGTACTATTAGTTTAACGTTCTAAATCCAGCGTCATCGTATAAAATTTCACACACAGCTTAAGTATTTGCAGTACTTAACACTACGGCTTACAGTACTATAGGTTGAGCTTACTACTCGCTTAACATTACAAGTGATAATAAAGTAAAGTTACAAACATAGGTAATTATCCAACAATAACAACTACAACAACATGAGTTCAACAAGAAATTCCCTGAAAAGAGAATACCACAAGAAAAACTACTAGTTTCAAAATCTAAACTAAGCAGAAAATCACACATTCAGTGTCCATAATTTACAACCTTTACTTTTCACTTTACAAGAGCACTAATGACTTGATACCGGAAGAGAATCTATCAAAGACTGCTGCAGGTAATTTATTCCAATCCCTTATGGTCCTGTTTACGAAGGAAAACTTGCCCACGCCCGTATGTTGGTTTCTGGCCCTAATGTTATGTTTATGATCATTTCTCAGTAAGTATGTGGGAGGTTCCAACCTATTCCTAATACTACTCCAGACAGTCATTCCCGTATAGCTCTTATAAAGACCACACAGGCGAGCTCTTGTTCTTCTACATTCAAGACTTTCCCAATTAATGGTATTCCTCCTATTCCCGGTTACGAAAATCTGAACTGTTTCTAGGGAATTTATTAAACCCACCCTTTACGGATCCCAGCACGCAAATCCATATTCGAGAGTTGGTCTTACCAAGCATTTATAAACTTTACTTTTGGCACCAGAATTAACTTTCTTGAGATTCCGCATAATAAAATGTAACGATCTCCAGGATTCCTTAACTACATTTTCCACTTGCTCTGACCAGTTTATGTCTATTCTAATAGTAACACTTAAGTAGACCGGCCCCGCGGTGTAGGGGGCAGCGCATCCGCCTACGGCCCCGGGTTCGATTCCCGGCTGGGACAGGGGCTTTTAATTGTAAATGATTAATATCCCTGGCCTGGGGACTGGGTGTTTGTGTCGTCCTTAACGATCCTTTCCTCACATTCAACACTTTACACTTCCGCTATTTACATAATACACGCAGGTTCCTCACATATGGTGCAAGTAGGGGTAAAAGATCTTCATAGGTCGACGCCCCGAACAAATAGCATTTATATAAAAAATATAAAAAAACACCTAAGCAGTTACAACTATCAACTTCATCAACACTTTCCCCTCCAATTTCGTAATACCTCTTTCCTGTCATTTTATTTTTACTGAAACACAATTTCTTGCTTTTTCCGCTGTGGATTTTCATTCGATTTTCACGAGCCCATTTTTCAATTTTATCTAAATCCCGCTGAAACAATAGTTCGTCATTCTATGACGCAATCATCGGCAAAGAGGCGCACTTCTGATTTTATCGAATTAGGCATATCATTCATGAAAAGTATGAAAAGAATTGGCCCAATAACGCTACCCTGGACCACACCAGATGTAACGATTATTGGAGAAGATAGCGTTTCTCCCACGCGCACCCTCTGAATTCTTCCATTGAGGAGTTCTCGTATCCATTTCACAACTCTGATGTCAATACCCGTACGCGCTAACTTGTTAAGGAGGATGTCACGTGGCACAAGATCAAATGCCTTAGCTAAATCAATTACTATTGCATCAATCCCACTGTCGAGCTTATCCAATATATCTTGACATACGGAACAGAGCTGACTTTCGCAGGAGAAGCCTTCCCTAAAACCATGCTGCCCTTTCAATATCATTCCAGAAGAGTCCCACTATAACCTTAAATAATCTACTATTAATTGCTCCATTTGTTTGCATACGATTGACGTCAAACTTACCGGTCTGTGGTTATTCAAGTCGCTCGTGTCACCTCCTTTGTGAACAGGAACTACAATGGCCGATTTCCAATCTCCTGAAACCTTCCTGTTGTTCAGTGATATATTAAAGATCTTATTAAATATGGTAGGATCGCTCCACCCCTGAGTTTAGTCCGGAAATACAATGTGGCACACAAGATTTACTTCTTCTGAGTTTAGAAAGACCTTTACGCAATAATGACGCTTTAATTTGGAAATCATTATTAGTTTTCAGAAAATTGTCCCTGAATAACTGAGCTGCCGGATTAAGAACTTTTCCATAGTGCTTTTTTTATTTAATGCTTCCGCTTTATCTATATCTGTTGTCGCCAATAAATCCCCTCCTATACGAAGAGAAGGAACTGACTTGTTCTCTCCCTTCAATCTACGTACACTGACTGACAGAGCAAATGCAACACCAAGAAGGAGTGGTTCGAAAGGGATGAAAGTTGGGGAAAAAAAAGAGACGGCACGGACGAATAATTGATGTTTATTTCAAACCGATATGCAGGTTACACAATGCGCACGGCATCGACTCAGTAGGATGTAGGACCACCGCGAGCGGCGATGCACGCACAAACACGTCGAGGTACAGAGTCAATAAGAGTGCGGATGGTGTCCTGAGGGATGGTTCTCCATTCTCTGTCAACCATTTGCCACAGTTGGTCGTCCCTACGAGGCTGGGGCAGAGTTTGCAAACGGCGTCCAATGAGATCCCACACGTGTTCGATTGGTGAGAGATCCGGAGAGTACGCTGGTCACGGAAGCATCTGTACACCTCGTAGAGCCTGTTGGGAGATGCGAGCAGTGTGTGGGCGGGCATTATCCTGCTGAAACAGAGCATTGGGCAGCCCCTGAAGGTACGGGAGTGCCACCGGCCGCAGCACATGCTGTACGTAGCGGTGGGCATTTAACGTGCCTTGAATACGCACTAGAGGTGACGTGGAATCATATGCAATAGCGCCCCAAACCATAATGCCGCGTTGTCTAGCGGTAGGGCGCTCCACAGCTACTGCCGGATTTGACCTTTCTCCACGCCGACGCCACACTCGTCTGCGGTGACTATCACTGACAGAACAGAACCGTGACTCATCGGAGAACACGACGTTCCGCCATTCCCTCATCCAAGTCGCTCTAGCCCGGCACCATGCCAGGCGTGCACGTCTATGCTGTGGAGTCAATGGTAGTCTTTTGAGCGGACGCCGGGAGTGCAGGCCTCCTTCAACCAATCGACGGGAAATTGTTCTGGTCAATATTGGAACAGCCAGGGTGTCTTGCACATGCTGAAGAATGGCGGTTGACGTGGCGTGCGGGGCTGCCACCGCTTGGCGGCGGATGCGCCGATCCTCGCGTGCTGACGTCACTCGGGCTGCGCCTGGACCCCTCGCACGTGCCACATGTCCCTGCGCCAACCATCTTCGCCACAGGCGCTGCACCGTGGACACATCCCTATGGGTATCGGCTGCGATTTGACGAAGCGACCAACCTGCCCTTCTCAGCCCGATCACCATACCCCTCGTAAAGTCGTCTGTCTGCTGGAAATGCCTCCGTTGACGGCGGCCTGGCATTCTTAGCTATACACGTGTCCTGTGGCACACGATAACACGTTCTACAATGACTGTCGGCTGAGAAATCACGGTACGAAGTGGGCCATTCGCCAACGCCATGTCCCATTTATCGTTCGCTACGTGCGCAGCACAGCGGCTCATTTCACATCATGAGCATACCTCAGTGACGTCAGTCTACCCTGCAATTGGCATAAAGTTCTGACCACTCCTTCTTGGTGTTGCATTTGCTCTGTCAGTCAGTGTATTTTTAAAGGGTTCCAGGAATTTCGATTTTCGTTTAGGATATTGTCAAGATACTTTTCTTCAGCCACTTTCTTTTCTGCTAGCAAAAGCTTCACTAAACTTATATACTCCGCTTTGCACTCATCGTTATTATTTCTTCTGTTGAACGCTCTCCTAGTCTTACGTTTAAGCGTCCTAATAGTCGCCGTGTAGTACGGCCGATCTGAATTTTCCCTAATTACCCTTTTGGGAACGAATTTATGCAGTCCAGCATTTAAAATGGTTTTCAAGTTCTCCCAAATGTCGTCCATCCCCTTGCCCTCCTTTAACCAATGTTCAACCAGTGTTTAACCAAATCATGTTGTTGTTGTTGGGCAATTGCCTATGTTTTTAGCTTTACTTTATTATCACTTGACCGAGCTCGATAGCTGCAGTCGCGTAAGTGCGGTCAGTATCCAGTATTCGGGAGATAGTAGGTTCGAACCCCACTGTCGGCAGCCCTGAAGATGGTTTTCCGTGGTTTCCCATTTTCACACCAGGCAAATGCTGGGGCTGTACCTTAATTAAGGCCACGGTCGCTTCCTTCCCACTCCTAGCCCTTCCCTGTCCTATCGTCGCCATAAGACCTATCTGTGTCGGTGCGACGTAAAGCAACTAGCAAAAAAATATATATATATATCACTTGTAACCTTTCTCGGAATCATGTCTTCTAAACATGCTACCCCTTTCGGAAAAAGAAAGAAAAGTACATTTACTACAGTATTCTGAAATCCTGCGTCTGAAAATTGACGCAAATAACAATCAATCAATCACTACAAAAAACCTCTAAAGTTTTGAAAACCTACGGAGTCTCCCCTCGCATAACACCAAATGGTCTTAGAAATTTCCACATGCTTGGTATTACAATTTTTCCAAAAGAGGTCGAGTACCACTGCACTGTGGTCACTAATCCCCTGAATTACATCACAAGCTATAACTATGTCATCCGGAATGACCAAAAAAAGACACCTAAAAGTGCTCGTTTACGTGTGTTCTTGGTAACGACATGGGAAAAGCGAGCTAGATAAATATGAACTAGAAAGTAAAATACGACCCAAAAATGTAAAATATACGTTATGCATTTTAGGGATACACAGCAAGTATAAGAGTATTACTAACATTAGACGTGTCAAAGAGTGATGGGCGATAATACAGCAGACACATTTAATCATGCAGAGCTCCAGTAGATACATTAACACGTTATACCTTCATTCAGTATCATAGTTGTGAGTCGTAGCTCACATTCTGTTTTCTTAAAAAAATAACTAAAAGTGAAGTTTTTTTACAAGTTGCTTTACGTCGCACCGACACATATATGTATTATGGTAACGATGGGATAAGAAAGGGTCAGAAGTGGAAAGGCAGCGGCCGTGGCCTTAATTAAGGTACAGCCCCAACATTTTCATGGTATGAAAATGGGAAACCACGCAGAAACCATCTTCAGGACTGCCGACAGTGGGGTCCGGACCCTCTGTCTTCCGAATGCTAAGAATGAAGTATTAGCCTGCTCTTTGGTAACAGTCGGCGCACGCTCGTGTAGCATCCCTTTCTTGGAATCATGTCTTCTAAACATGCTACCCCTTTCGGAAAAAAGAAAGAAAAGTACATCTACTACAGTATTCTGAAATCCTGTACCTGAAAATGGACGCAAATAACAATCAATCAATCACTAGTGATCTGCATTTAGGGCAGTCGCCCAGGTGACAGATTCCCAATCTTGTTTCCCCAGCCTTTTCTTAAATGATTACAAAGAAATTGGAAATTTATTGAACATCTTACTTGGTAAGTTATTCCAATCCCTAACGCCCCTTCCTATAAACGAATATTTGCCCCAACATATCCCCTAGAATCCCAAATTTATCTTCATTTTGTGATCTTTCTTACTTTTGAAGACACCACTCAAACTTATTCGTCTACTAAAATCATTCCACGTCATCTCCCCACTGATAGCTCGGAACATACCACTTAGTCGAGCAGCTCGTCTCCTTTCTCCCAAGTCTTCCCAGCCCAAACTTTGCAACATTTTTGTAACGCTACTCTTTTGTCGGAAATCACCCAGAACAAATCGAGATGCTTTTCTTTGAATTTTTTCCAGTTCTTGGATCAAGTAATCCTGGTTGAGGGTCCCATACACTGGAACCAAACTCTAGTTGGGGTCTTACCAGAGACTTATATGCCCTCTCCTTTACATCCTTACTACAACCCCTTTATTTACAATCCCATTTATGTGATTACCCCAATGAAGATCTTTCCTTATATCAACACCTAGGTACAGTACTTACAACGATCCCCAAAAGGAACTTTCACCCCATCATCGCAGTAATTAACAGTGAGAGGACTTTTCCTATTTTTGAAACTCACAACCTGACGTTTAACTCCGTTTATCATCATACCATTGCCTGCTGTCCATCTCACAACATTTTCGATGTCACGTTGCAGTTGCTCACAAACTTGTAACTTATTTATCACTCTATAGAGAATAACATCATCCGCAAAAAGCCTTACCTCCGATTCCACTCCTTTACTCATATCATTTATATATATAAGGAAACATAAAGGTCCGATAATACTGCCTTGAGGAATTCCCCTCTTAATTATTACAGGGTCAGGTAAAGCTTCGCCCACTCTAATTCTCTGAGTTCTATTTCCTACAAATAGAGCCACCCATTCAGTCACTCTTTTGTCTAGTAAAATTGCACTCATTTTTGCCAGTAATCTCCCATGACCTACCTTATCAAATGCCGTAGGCAAGTCAATCACGATACAGTCCATTTGGCCTCCTGAATCCAAGATATCTGCTATATCGTGCTGAAATCCTACAAGTTGAGCTTCAGAGGAATAACCTTTATTAAACCCGATTTGCCTTCTAACATGTGCCTTGTTAAAAGGCGACGACTCAATTTAAACGGAAATGCTCAAACTATAACCAAATATGGCTGTATATTACTGTAATGAGCAAAATATAACCAAAACAATAAAAATGGCCCAAATAAGCAATTATGTGCAACATAAAATAGCTTTAAACCGGGACAGGGACCAATCATTCACAATTATTTTTTCAGAATTCGGGTAAAGTGACCTCTGGAATTAAATATGACTTTTTCTTAACAACCGAAAGTAGGTATAATATAACTATCTATACGCCCTAACCCTGCATAAGGCGAGGTAGCGTAGTTAATTTGATATTTCTTTCCTCACTAGAGTACAGTTAAAATTTCTCAAAGGGGAACAAGTGAAAGTCAGATGTAATAACACGTCAACTGTGAAATAACGGAAGAAGCAAAAGGTGGGGCCGGAGAGAATATCTTCATTGTCTTTAAAATGGCAAGTTATTGGTAAGAGTAAGTGCAAACAGTCTCACAGAGTAATTGCAGCAGAGATGAAGGTGTGTAAGACCTGTATGACGACAAGAATGAATTAATTTAGAGAAGGTAGGGAAGCGTGTGATTGGCCGGCCCACGGCAACACTTATCCTTGAAAATATAATAATCGCTAGCTACTCTAAATCTTCACTTCCTTTAGTCTTCTTCTTCTTAATCTGTTTACCCTCCAGGATCGTTTTTTCCCTACCGCCTTAAGGGCAGTGTCCTGAAGCGTGAGACATTTGGTCGGGGATAAAACTGAGAAGGAGGACCAGTACCTCGCCCAGGTGGCCTCAACTGCTATGCTGTACAGGGGCCTTGTGGGGGGATGGGAAGATTGGAAAGAACAGGCAAGGAAGAGGGAAGGAAGCGGCCGTAGCCTTCAGTTAGGTACAATCTCGGCATTTGCCTGGAAGAGAAGTGGGAAACCACAGAAAACCACTTCGAGGATGGCTGAGGTAGGAATCGAACCCACCTCTACTCAGTTGACCTCCCCAGGCTGAGTGGACCCCATTCAAGCCCTCCTACAACTTTTTAAATTTCGGGAATCGAACCCGGGCCTCCGGGGGGTGGACGCTATTCACGCTAACCACTACACCACGGAGGTGGACCACTTCCTGTAGTAAGAAGAGAGTTTGAAGACAGTACGTAGAAACATGCTAACAATGCCCATTTATTACATATTAAGGGAGAGCGAATTGTATTCTTCCATGTCGTTCAGCAAACTATTGCCCACCAGAGTTCATAGCCGTTACTTATGCTCTTCATCATCAAACTAGCAGCCTAATGATAAAGGTGAATGACAGTAAGTAAACTCGAGCCCTCGTCCTGAGGTGATGCAACTCTTTTCAGGCACACCCCCAATGAGGTAAGCTCTATGTACCATTTTAACCACATGCAATTCTTAAATTTCTGGCAGTACTGGAAATCGAACCCGCGCCCCAGAGGACGGCAGCTAATAGTCCTAACCGTAACGCTACGGAGGCGAGCAAGGTGAATGATGAAGACTGTACTGTAGATACGCAATAAAGTAGAATGAGTATTTTGTTATCAAATGTGTACTAATTTAATAGATCACAGAGTTCATCTTCTGCAAAATTCTTGAGATATTTATGCCAATGGTACACCTTAATTAAGAAAACTTTGTATTTTCCCATTGATTGAAGACAAATGAAAGAAACTTTCAGAATGATTAACCTGTACTACAACAAATAAACAAATATACTCAAATAAACTGAAAAATGCTTTCCTCCTTAAATACGTAAGGGGGGGGGGGGATACCTTCGGTGTCTTTAAAATTGCAAGTTAATAGTAGGAGTAAGTGCAACAGATCTCACAGAATAATTGCAGCAGAGATTAGGATGAGTAAGACCTGTATGACGAAAAGAATGAATTAATTTAGAGGAGGTAGTGAAGCGTGTGATTGGCCGGCGCAGGGCAATACTTTTCCTCGAAAACATGAAGACTTAAAATTCATTACATGTGATAACAAAAATTTAAAAATACGGCTGATGATGCCTACTATTGATAAGTGAAACATGTACCATCCAATGTATTAATTTTATGTTAACAATTTTGATAAGGACAAAGTCCTAATTGTTAAGATTGTATTGTTTTGAATAGGTGGGTGAACAATAAAAACATACTAGTATTATTTAATACAAATGACTTTTAAAATTTGTTAGTGTCTGTATATAGGCTACGTACATGCAGACAGAAGAAATCTTGACACATCGTTGTCCATAAAGGAGAAGACCTCACATATCCGTCCAATGTTATTATCAAAAGAATGAATTAAAAGTGAAAGTAAGAAGATGGTCGATATAAAGTGCCTCATTTACTCCGAATTCCCCTAATCTTTCCTATTCCCTTTCCACAAAGTACCCTCTCACTGAAATGTGTATTTTTCGTGGAACAGAAATTCGAATACTCCAGAAAACTGTTTCACTACCTTCCTTTAATAAACCAACATTTCCTTGAGATATTATTCCAGTGAATGACCACATATCTGTTACAATTTCTTTCACTATCAACAAAGAGAAGTAAGAAATGAAGTATCTTCACTTTATTCCTTCGAAACAATAGGTAGCCCACCGTTGCCCTAGTGTAAGGCAATGATACAGTTTTAACGATCTGTGTGCCTTTATTTCTGAGTGATAAAACAGGCAAACTTACATTCAGAAATGTTTATGTCTCACATTAATGTTACTCTCGACCTTTCCTCCTTCCTCTCCTCAAGGTATATACCTAAACATCCAGCTTCCCCTTTGTTGTATTCAAATCAAAAGATGTTTTGCACCATCCATGTAAGATTCGTCAGCAATATCCAATTTTCAATGGTTATGTAAAATATATTTCCTTTAAGTGAATGTTGCCATGCATCCACAGCCCTCACCTCTCGAATAGAAAACGAAGGCGAAGGACAAGAAGTATATACTGTACTTTGAAGTCGTAAGTTGCAAAACTCTTTAAAATTCATCGCGGGCACTGTAAACATTCGTCGTCATTCAGGACTCAGCAATACCGGGACAACGTTCTCCAGTGCACTGAGGCGCCGTATCTGATTTCTGGAAAATCATTCAACTTCTCGGACAGTAGCTCTTACGTCAATCACCCAGGCATCATCAATGTCTTTCTTCGCAATATGGACATGACTCTGCTAGAATCGCCCTATCAGTATATAGATATGCACTCTATTGGACATGTCTGATATCTAGAAAGCAAGCTGTTTATTCAACATAATACTAATACCGGAGAAGTTCTGAAATGTACCTATGATAATAAAAACATCTAAGCATCATACAAATGTTGAAAGCTAGAAAATCAGCTGGGATTGATAAGATTCCTGGGGTTATATTAAAGGCAATCTGTTGGGATATTGTACCGTATCTGAAGTACTTATTCGATTACTGTTTGCATGAAGGATGTACCGAATGAATGGAGAGTTGCTATAGTAGCCCCAATGTATAAAGGAAATGGTGATAAAGCCGATAATTACAGGCCAGTCAGTTTGACATGTGTTGTTTTTAAGCTCTGGGGAAGCATTCTTTCTGATTATAATAGACACGTTTGCGAAATTACTAATTGGTTTGTTGGAAGGCAGTTTGGCTTTCGGAAAGGTTATTCCAATTAGGCTCAACTTACAGGAATAGACTGCATCGCTGTAGACCTATCCAAAGCTTTTGAAAGAGTAGATAATGGGAGACTGCTGACAGAAATGAGGGCTATTGGACAACACAAAAGAGCGGTTAAATGGGTACTACATTTCTGAAAAATAGAACTCAGAGTGTTAGAATAGGTGAAGCATTAACTGATCATGTAAATATCAAGAGAGGGGTCCCACAAGGCGTTAGTTTTGGACTTTTATATTTTCATATGTACATAAATGATATGAGTAAAGAACTGAAATCATCGCGTGAGCGATTGCAAAAAGACCTTGACGATGTTGTGAGCTGGACAGCAGACACTGGTATGTTGGTAAACGGGATGAGAAGTCAGGTTATAAGTTCCATCAAGAGGAAAAGACATCTCAGTTTTAATAACTGTGTTGATCGGGTGAAAGTACTTCCACTGAAGCTCAACTTGTAGGATTCCAGCAAGATACAGCAAATATCCTGGATTCAGGAGGTCAATTGGACTGTATCGCGATTGACCTATCTAAGGCATTTGATAGGGTAGATCATGGAAGACTACTGGCAAAAATGAGTGCAATTGGACTAGACAAAAGAGTGACTGAATGGGTTAAACTCCAAAATCTCCGTGAAGTCACAACTACAGCCATTGCTCCCGTCCAACGTTACATCCAGCTCCTTCAGGAACTCGAAAATGGCTATGTCCTCATCTTCTCACACGACAGAGAAGGTTAGCTTAACATCGCTGACCAACTGGATCGCTTCAAGGTGCTCTATTACACTTGCAAACAGTTAGTTGAAGTTGATGACATGGCCATTCAAACCTACCTCACACTCCCACCTGATTCATTCACCTCTCTTCTCTCATCCCCACCCCAGACCACCCGCCAGGCAACGCAGACCTCTCCATCCATCAATCACAAACACAGTCAAACTCTATTCTCCCGCCTTCCCCCCAAGATCACCAGACCCACATAATCTGACATCACACTCCCACCTGATCAATATACAACACCACCCACAATCACACCACCCCCCCTCACTGACTCTCTGCCACCTCCCGAGTCCGGAAGTGAGACCCCTTCAATCTCACAACGGGGCAAGGATAGACAAACCAAACATACTCAAATTGGGAGCAGGCGTAACAAACCTGCCCCAACACCAAGCCTACATCTACACCTAGTACTTCCAACACAGCTACACGCCCCCACCAACCCTCACTCATAACCCATTGCTTCAATTGCCTTAAATTGAACCACTCTGCGGCCTCGTGCCCAGAATTTACCCGCTGTAACAGATGCGGTGATCCCCACCGCCACACTGTCTGCAAGGTACCGAGGGACAAGGCGAAGTGCGCGAACTGCGAAGGTAGTCACGCTGCCTCCTTCCCTGGCTGCCCCTTTCTAAAGAACGCAATAAGGGCACACTACAGACATTCACAACACTTGAACACTCACACCAATTCTCCCCCTCTGCCTAAGCACCAAGTAACTCCCCCCCTCGAACACAGTACCATCTACTACCCAGTATACTGCCATGCCAAGCTACGATAACTCCACCCTGTTAAACCTGCTCCTTATCCAATTACTCTCGACTCTAAACTCGCCTTCATTGCCAAGTAGACAGCTAATCATTAGCTAATTCCCCCGTTCGAATCCCGCCCTGCACCAAGACAATTTAACTCCTCATCAAGCCCTATCAGAACTCCCCAACACCACAGCACCAGCACCTAATGTTGACACCCCTATCCCACCTCCCTTACTTGTTCTGAGCACATTTAACAAGAGGAAAAGCTAAGACTAATCATTATCGGGCGTGGTCACCCAATGGATGGGTGACCCTCCACCCGATATCGCTCCCCCCCCACCCCCACCCCCACCCCCACCCATTGGCCTCTGATAACAGAGAGCCAACGTCCCCCCCCCCAACATTCGCCCCGCAAGGGGCGCAGGCCATATTCTGGCCAGTTCGATCCCCAAAACTAGACCACAACCACCTATACCCATTCTGTTACAAATATCATGAATTCAAGAAATAGCACTCAAGACCTGAAAGAGGTCGATGGGCTAGAACTCCTTACTGGTCCGCCGGGACCTATGAGAATTCTGGTCTGATGCTATATTTCTGGAAAATAGATCTCAGAGAATTACAGTAGGCGAAGCTTTATCTGACCGTGTAATAATTAAGAGGGGAATTCCTCAGGGCAGTATTATTGGACCTTTATGTTTCCTTATATACTGAACCCTTTAGGTCCATATTGAGGGATACCTACCTTTCTTACCTATCAGCAAAGTTCATGAGATCTGTCTCTTGGGTCGTGTCGGGTTCTTCGTCACTTGCTGAGGTAATGGTAGGGTTCAGTAATTCTAATCTATCTACTGTAATGAAAGGTCTGTTTAAAAGATTCCTATTTATTCAGGAAAATTCTGAAGCCATCTTTTATGTCAATGGTAACATAGAAGTCAATAGTGTCCACTGGACACCACAATCATTTTTACATGAACGTCAGAACACTGGTGTGAGACCTTAACGTAACTGCCTGACGGGCATTCATACTAGAAACCATTGTCTTTATTATTAATCATTTAAGAAAGGAAAGTCTGGAAATCCTTAAATTCGGCTTCCACGTGAGACCACATGTACCATCATAGTGATTCGTTATGGTCCAGCCCTCGTAACACGAACTCTGGACTCCGGTTATAATTAAGGCCGTCCAATCGGTGTGTGCCACACAGTGGTTCTACGGCATGGACCCTTAATTGAATCGATGTGACCTGCGTCTATGTCATGGACCGACATCTAATCTTCTAAGTTACTTTAAAGTCATTGTGGATGATGACCGCAAGGAAATGATGCTACAATGGCATATGGCCCTAATCTAAATCACTGAGGTTGATGACCCCCTGACCATCCAAGTTTCTAGGCTGAAGGCTAAACACAATTAAGTTACATCGGTTGATGACCAAGTTCCACTTTACTATCCCCAGCACATTCACTGCTCAATCAATCAAAGTTCAATAATTACAACAATAGCAATGCTCACAAACTTTGTGGCAGTAAAATCCATTTCCTTCGGATATATCCCTTTAATCGTTACTTTATATTTTAATATTCCCCCAGAAAAACAAACTAAAATTTCCAGAATACATCTCCAAGTTATTCGCTTGATTAAAGTTATTCAAAATGCGGTTTCACTGAATTTAATAATTAAATAAATTTAAATGATTTAACGAAATGTTAACGAACAACAAATTTTATCTCCGCGGACTCTGGTTTCTTCACAAATTTCTGCGCAGCTTGTGATGTGAATTCAATATTGCGATGTTTATCTGGCTGGAAAAGAATTTTTACACAATTCATGTCCAGTTATATATCTTGTCTTGTGATCTCACACTTTTAAAATCTAATCTAGTCCTAACCGTTATTAACACTTGGATATCCTAATAATCTACGTACAAACCAAACAACTCGCCATATAATTACGATGTCACATCTCGTCATACCATTATGAATTTTGCACACCCCTCACAGACAAACCGATCATCACAGCCATCGCTCTATATTTTGGACAACCCTGAATTTGGTTACTCTGTTCCTTATACTCAAAGTTCGTGATTTCAAATGTTCATTACGTCCCCAATTACAGTATTTCACAATACTCAGATCATTACCGGCTATGAATTTCAACTAAATCCAGCATTTTAACGTTTTCCCTGGCCGAGAAATACAATCTCAATACCAAGCCTGTCCCGTTATCACAACTGATGCCTCTCATCCCCCGAGTTCGCTTGGCAGTTACACGAAACACCTGGTTTATTCACAGTTGACTGGCTTCTCAAAATGCTCCCTTTAAACTCTGCCGACATAATTAAACAAATACGATATTCTAACCAACAAAATGCACAGGTTATGCTTCAAGATGCCCACACTAATTATAGGCGTCGCCAATTATTACCGCTATGGATTTCTATGAATTTCTTTCCATTCTCAACATTATAAAATATTCCTCGGGCTATCATGTCCCGGCTTCAAATGACAGGACTCTAACCTGATTCGCACATCTCATCTCAACTCATATAAAACATTCCTCGGGCTTCCGTGTCCCGGCTTCAATGACAGGTCAAACCTGATTCACAAATCTCATATCAACAAACTAACCTCTGTTTCCCAGCTCCACAATTATCATCGACAAAGAACTGGAATGAAATCCTTACTAGAAATCTCGACGTCTAATATCGCACAATGCATTAATCATGAATAACTTCGCATAAATGATATCGTATTTAATAACTTGATTTTTTATGAACAAAGTGACTGAAACATTCTACTAGATCTTTTTATTGTCAGTCAGACACAGTTTAAAATGAGCTTAGAAAAACGTTTCTCTCCGTGACCAAATTCATCACCCTAGGTTCTTGCCCGACAGCGCTCTTCCACTCGATTGAAAATGAGTGACCATGGATTATTATTATTAACGTCAAATTGCAGACAGAAAAATTTTACGTCGAATGAACATCTTAATTTGACATCACAAAATATAGGCAGTACACTCACACGGATGACGATCTACATTGGACGTGATATCACTTCGGAACCCTATTCAATAACTTTTTACAACATTATACGGCACTCGCAAGACTTCAAAATTTTATCCAAGTGGAAAATAAAACAAATGACTCTTTTAGTCGTACTTTCACATTTACAAAACTTAGTAGGGGTGACCACTGCGTCGTATATCCCCCATTCAAATACACTTTTAGAGATCACGAGACAAGATATAGGAGGTAGTAAGATGGAAAGTCACCTACCTCATGTTGTCACGCCAGTGTTCGTCATAGGGCTCACCTACGACCCTGGCACTTTATTTAGCCATTTTTACATTCATGGCTTCACAGTTTATTATTATTTTCTTCATGTTTCCTGGAATAAAGCATAAAAAAAAGAAAATACCCTTCACTTGTTTGTTGAGCGCACACGATGGACTATAATTGTTTCCGCACACGAATTAATTTATCACATTAGAATTTATTCAGTACTTTGACCGTCCTATCTGGTACAATTATTTCACTCAAGAAAACTATCCCCTCATGGACTCAAGACCTAGCCACACTGGCTGAAATCTGCAATTGAACTCAGTCTACTTTCGTTGTTTGATTTCGCAGAGCAGCTCAACAATTTTTCGTCCGCTTTGTATCACAAATGCCGGAGAAGGAGAGTTCGTCATGGCGTCCCTTCGTATTTATAGCAGTTACCCCCTCTCTTCGGATCTCTCCCTTTGCCGCCAAGAAAATTTCTATAAATTTTCTGACTTACCTAAACTGTAATTTCAAGAGTTTTGAAAGTGACTACATGCTTGCTACATTTCTGGCGGTAGTGTTCATGGACATTTTAAAATTTTCACGGGTTCGATTTGTGAGATGATTGACCCCCTTTGATAGGCACTATATTTTTTTGACTTGGCTTGGTCACGCCATGTACACGCGCTTTGAAATAGTTCATAAAAATGACTTGAGATTCTTCCGCCGTCGACACGTGTGGTTGACGTCACGTACCCCAGAGCGTGGGACCGAAGGTAATCACCCCCTCGTCACGTGTCAAATCCATGCTATCAAGAATCCAACCTTTAAGTGATTGTCGATTTATGCATCATGTTCTTAGGGCACAAAGGTCATGGGTTCAATACATATATAAATGATATGAGTAAACAAGTGGAATAAGAGGTAAGGCTTTTTGCAGATGATGTTATTCTGTATAGAGTAATAAATAAGTTACAAGAATGTGAGCAACTGCAACGTGATCTCGATAATGTTGTGAGATGGACAGCAGGCAACGGTATGTTGATAAACGGGGTTAAAAGTCAGGTTGTGAGTTTCACAAATAGGAAAAGTCCTCTCAGTTTTAATTACTGTGTTGATGGGGTGAAGGTTCCTTTTGGGGATCATTGTAAGTACTTAGGTGTTAATACAAGGAAATATCTTCATTGGGGTAATCACATAAATGGGATTGTAAATAAAGAGTACAGATGGTTATGAGGGTGTTTAGGGGTTGTAGTAAGGATGTAAAGGAGAGGGCATATAAGTCTCTGGTAAGACCCCAACTAGAGTATAGTTCCAGTGTATGGGACCGTCACCAGGATTAACTGGTTCAAAAACTGGAAAAAAATCCGAAGAAAAGTAGCTCGATTTGTTCTGGGTGATTTCCGACAAAAGAGCAGGGTTACAAAAATGTTGCAAAGTTTGGGCTGGGAAGAATTGGGAGAAAGAAGACGAGCTGCTCGACTAAGTGGTATGTTCCGATCTGTCAGCGGAGAGATGGCGTGGAATGACATCAGTAGACGAATAAGTGTGAGTGGCGTCTTTAAAAGTAGGAAAGATCACAATATGAAGGTAAAGCTGGAATTCAGGAGGACGAATTGGGGCAAATATTCATTTATAGAAAGGGGAGTTAGGGATTGGAATAACTTATTAAGGGAGATGTTCAATCAATTTCCAATTTCTTTGAAATTATTTAAGAAAAGGCTATGGAAAACAACAGATAGGGAATCTGCCACCTGGGCGACTGCCCTAAATGCAGATCAGTATTGATTGATTGATCACTGTAAATACTTAGTGTTAATATAAGGGTATTTAGCGGTTGTAGTAAGAAAGTAAAGGAGAGGGCGCATAAGTCTCTGGTAAGATCTCAATTACAGCATGGTTCCAGTGTATAGGTCCCACGCCAGGATTACTTGATTCGAGAACAGGAAAAAGTCCAGAGGATAACAGCACGATTTGTTATTGGCGATTTCCGACAAAAGAGTAGTGTTAAGAAAATTTTGTCAACTTTGGGCTGGGAAGACTTGGAAGTAAGGAGACGAGCTGCTCGCTTAGGCTGTATGTTCCAATCTGTCAGTGGATAGATGCATGGAATGACATTAGTAGGCGAATTACAGTAGTTGAGCTCAGTATTTGACGGTAGGAAAGATCATGATGTGAAGATATAATAGTAACTCAGTAGGAAAAATTGAAGCAAATACTCATATATAGGAATAGGAATTAGAGACTGGAATAATTTATCAAGGGAAATGCTCGATAAATTTCCAAATACTTCGAAATCATTCAAGAAAAGACTATGTAAGCAATTGACAGGGAATCTGCCACCTAGGTGACAGCCTTAAATGCAGATCAATGATGATTGATTGATTGATTGATTGATTGATTGATTGATTGATTGATTGATTGATTGATTGATTGATTGATTGATTGATTGATTGATTGATTGATTGATTGATTGATTGATTGATTGATTGATTGATTGATTGATTGATTGATTTAACATGTCGTAAACTATCATATATTCCTCCTTACCGGAACCTACTCAGTATCGTCATTGAATAATGGGACAAATTGAACAAATGTACGTAGCTTGACACGCTGGGATGTAGTTACCGGACATTAAAAGTGCTGAAGTTAGCGGGCATGACACGGACTGAGAAACCAACGTTCTGTTCTTGAACATACATTCGCTCGATTTTCTGTTGGTGAATAATGACTATTACAGTTAAAATTTGTTAAAATTATATGTCTCACGCCTATGTTTGTGTTAAGTGGCATGAATGGCTCAATATGCTGAAGATGCAAAACATTTTCTTCATATGTTTATATCAGAATTACTATCTGAATTTCATCACCACTCTGATTTTTAAGCAAACTCTATCCAGAGAAAAAAATCTTTCCAATGTTTTCAAATGCGAGAGAAACTTCGATTTCTGGAAGTGTTTAACAATAGAAAGATTCCACATGTTTTGGATTTTTATTTGATTTAAATTTAAATTAGTCGAGTGATTTTCGACCGATATGCAGTACAATTTGAAGCACAATAACTCGCACTTATCAGTACACATATACTTGAGGTGCCTAATATCAAACATGGACATGCGCCACCCATATCAAAATTGAGTTAAGAATATAAAATTATAGTATTTTTAATGCTCTCTCTGAATTAGTGGCCCGTGTCTTTCATAAACGAATATTTGTACTTTATTTTTAACAAAGAAATATGCAGTTTCTTTCATAATCGGACACCTCCAAACAGAGTTTATATTAAAAACGGACATGACCGTTTCAGCCAATCAGATTGCTACAAGTCACATCAAACTGGCATGGCGACCATTTGTTTACATTCTCTTGTCGGTGCGTGCTTGGAAGTTTAGTGCTCATGTTTTTTCAGTGTTTTACTTATAACATAAGTATTTGGGAAAATATTTTCTTTTAATATGGAAGGCAATGTTCCGGAGTGTCCACCATAAGTGGAATTGCAAGTAAAGAGAGCTTACTTTAGGCACATTTTTTAATACCAGGTTAAATTTCGGGTTTTCTACTCCATGCACAGATGAGTGCACTACATGCTTGAAACTAGAGGAATGTATTAAGTTTGAAAAGAATGAAGAGGAAAGAACAACCTTAATTTTGAAGAGAACTATCCACAAAAAACAAGCAGAGAATTTTTATCGACAACTGAAGAAAAAAGAGGAGGACTGTCTTTTAATGTCCTATGATTGCCAAAAGATCCTTGCTTTGCCAAAATTAAGTGATCAGTCGGCTTATTATTCCAGACAACTCTACTGTTACAAACTGTCTGTTGCAAGAGGCACATCTCAAAGCAAGCTGCGCCCTGACAATGTGTCTGTTTATAAGTGGCTGGAGAATGAGGCAAAGAAATGAGAACTGATATTTCCAGTTATTGGAAACTCATATTTGCCGTCAGATAGGACTTTTGGACTCACTGAGAAAGATCTGAAAAAGATGAATGAAGGCAATTCGGTTTTAGGAGAGGTTATTCCACTGAAGCTCAACTTGAAGGATTTCAGCAAGATATAGCAGATATCTTGGATTCTGAAGGTCAAATGGACTGTATCGCGATTGACCTGTCTAAAGCACCTGATAGGGTGGATCATGGGAGACTACTGGCAAAAATGAGTGCAATTGGACTAGACAAAAGAGTGACTGAATGGGTTGCTATATTTCTAGAAAATAGATCTCAGAGAATTAGAGTAGGTGAAGCTTTATCTGACCCTGTAATAATTAAGAGGGGAATTCCTCAAGGCAGTATTATCGGACCTTTATGTTTCCTTATATATATAAATGATATGAGTAAAGGAGTGGAATCGGAGGTAAGGCTTTTTGCGGATGATGTTATTCTCTATAGAGTGATAAATAAGTTACAAGTTTGTGAGCAACTGCAACGTGACATCGAAAATGTTGTGAGATGGACAGCAGGCAATGGTATGTTGATAAACGGGGTTAAAAGTCAGGTTGTGAGTTTCACAAATAGGAAAAGTCCTCTCAGTTTTAATTACTGCGTTTATGGGGTGAAAGTTCCTTTTGGGTATCATTGTAAGTATCTAGGTGTTAATATAAGGAAAGATCTTCATTGGGGTAATCACATAAATGGGATTGTAAATAAAGGGTACAGATCTCTGCACATGGTTATGAGGGTGTTTAGGGGTTGTAGTAAGGATGTAAAGGAGAGGGCATATAAGTCTCTGGTAAGACCCCAACTAGAGTATGGTTCCAGTGTATGGGACCCTCACCAGGATTACCTGATTCAAGAACTGGAAAAAATCCAAAGAAAAGCAGCTCGATTTGTTCTGGGTGATTTCCGACAAAAGAGTAGCGTTACAAAAATGTTGCAAAGTTTGGGTTGGGAAGAATTGAGAGAAAGAAGAAAAGCTGCTCGACAAAGTGGTATGTTTCGAGCTGTCAGCGGAGAGATGGCGTGGAATGACATTAATCGACGAATAAGTTTGAGTGGCGTTTATAAAAGTAGGAAAGATCACAATATGAAGATAAAGTTGGAATTCAAGAGGAAAAACTGGGGCAAATATTCATTTATAGGAAGGGGAGTTAGGGATTGGAATAACTTACCAAGGGAGACGTTCAATAAATTTCCAATTTCTTTGAAATTATTTAGGAAGAGGCTAGGAAAGCAACAGATAGGGAATCTGCCACCTGGGCGACTGCCCTAAATGCAGATCAATATTGATTGATTGATTGATTGATTGATTGATTGATTGATTGATTGATTGATTGATTGATTGATTGATTGATTGATTGATTGATTGATTGATTGATTGATTGATTGATTGATTGATTGATTGATTGATTGATTGATTGATTGATTGATTGATTGATTGATTGATTGATTGATTGATTGATGTTAGTTGTTAACAAAGTATAAGATTAAACTTATTTCTTTCATATTGTCATTACATTTCGTTTAAAACAGAACTTTATTCTAATGTCATCCCGCAACTTTGTTTCAATACATTGGGATAGTTTGTTTCAAAAGTGGAAAATTACATGGACGTTTGTATCAAAATCGGACAAAAGTCAATCTTAGTTTCAAAAATGGACATCGTCATATTTGAACGTGTTTTACATTACCTTAGAATGAAATTCTTAAGTGTCGAGAATGGTTTTCTTGTTCATAGGGCTGGCAATATGGCACACAAAAAGTTTCACACTCGTATCAGGAGGTTAACATAGAGAAACAAAAATGTGGCTCTACTGAAAAATTAACAAAATGGCTTTTGTCCATGTTTGATACTAGGCACTTCACTTTTATATTTTGTCACATTCTTGAAGGGCGCAGATGATTCTTAAATGTGTTTATAAACATCGTATGGTTTAAATTCAAAATAAGTAAATTAAGCTGAACGTTTAACTAATTTCCTTTCTTTGTTTCAGAATTTCTCTCATGCGATAATTTATACTTTACTTTCAGAGATTCTACGAGGCACAACATTCCTGTGAAACCAGCTAGGCCACTAAGCAGATCCGAGAGCTTACCTGTGAAGAATCCGTCAATAAGTGAATCATACCGTACAGCTGCATGGCCAAGTTCTTCAACGTTGGGTCTGATGGACACTAGTCTTCAGTGCTCAGACCGTTCTATAGAAATTCACAGTTGCAATAACTCGTCCTCTTTGTTGATTGGTGCTGATGGTGAACACATTAATGACAGTAATCATGCATTAAATCCTGATACCAATATGACTGGGAAAGGTAATGAACCCTTACATCAATATTTGCAAAGGCTAAGTTATAAAAGGCAAACTTCCGAAGTATCACTAGATTCATATGAAACAGCCAACGTCAGTGAATACTTGCCACCATCTCCACGATTTGAGAGCAGAGAAAAACTTTTTCAGACAGGAAAGGAACTGAAGAAGGGCCATGTTACAAAGGTCAAAAGTTGTCCTAAGTTAGCACACATCCGCCTTTCTACTGGAAGTAATCGTAAAAAGGGTGTGAGATGGAAACCAATGACGGATGACGCAGCTAATTATAATAAATCTGAAAAATCAAGACGACGCACAGTTGATGTAGTTCCAGTAATGCCAAGATCCGACTCATCTCGAATGAGTCTCAGTTGTGACACTCCATCTATGAAAGAAGATGTCGGAGCTTCTCCCCAGATATATTGTAAATCGTGCAATACAAAATTAGAACATACTCAGGGAAGTCAGAGCCCAAGAATAAGCCCTGATCTTCAGTTATCTGTTTCTGGGAGTCTATCGAACACATCACTCGTTCATGATCATCATCATTCACAACAAGATTCCATAAGTACTAATTTACCACATTTTGTTGTGAATAAGAATAACGCCGAAGGTCGCAGAGTTCAACTACCAAGCAAACCTGGCACAAATGAAGAGAGAAGGGCAACAATTAGCGTACTCAACATAACTGGTACTGAATTTGACACAAAACGTTGGCAAGGTAAACCACTTTGGCAACACAAATTCAGTAGTGGATTCTTAAGGAGACTGAGAGGGATTAAATTCCGTGAAGATGTCCTAGACCCAACATCTAACGAAATGTCAAAAGTAAAATACAGTAAATCAACTCAAAGTATGCCAAATATACGGCTTCCTGCTTTCCATGAAACAGTTGAACCATTAAGACACACTCCCGTAACACTATGCCAGGCTCCAAATACGGTGCCAACAATTGTGCGCATTAGTGACACATCACCATCAAATATTTCTGATAGTGATGACTCTTCCCTGTTTTCATCGATATCAGAAATTCCAGTACAGGAAAGTACATCGTATGACGCACCGAAATCAAGGACAGTGGTAGAGGATACAGAGCTTTCTGTGAAATCGATCTTGCATATACCAGCGAGTTACGCATCTTTGTCGTCACACACAAATCTGCTACAGTCTAGTAACAGTTCCGAAGTATTGAATAGAAGTTCACACGATTCTTCGTGGCAGTCTGCGGACTGGACGACGTTGTTACGAGGTGATACCAATCACGGGGACCAAATGAGCACAAAAGACACAGCTATCGGTAAAAAGAGAGGTGACAGCGAGCAATCTGAGGAGCGCGTGGATACTGCAGGTAATGCAGGCCTACAGGAGGTTATAGTAGATAGTAGGCCTCGTGAAAGGTGGGGAAATGAAAATGGATCCTGACACATTTTGTATCACACAGTTTACGGGTTGTTCTTTCATCTTGTATAGAACACTATGTAATATAATTCACTCCCTTTATGTTACTGGAAACATCATCAATATGTATGGAAGCAAAGAGGTATTCCGAAGTAACATTTCATAATCATCGTATCCATGTATGAACTTGTAATGTAATATTTACCATGCCACTTTGTTTAGTTTTCAGTATCAATTTACGTGTCTTACACACTCTTTATTGAAATGTGCGTTATTCTGATAATCCGGACTGAATAATGTACGTAACGATATCGTATTTATAATGTATGTATGTTGTGTACCTTCAGCGTCATTCCTTATTCACAGAAACAAATCAGTGTGCGATATTTACAGGAGGAGTATGATTGTTCAGAAGATGGCCACACAAAATGTAGTCACAGGATGTTTTGCAAAAAATAAGTCTGAAACTGTAATGTAATCTAAGTTTCTTATCAATGACAGCCAGAAAATAAAAACGAGCCGGTGACATATCAACCTGAATCTAATAGCCAAACTGAATTACCTATTTCTGTGTACTTCAGGGACGAATGCACCACGTGGGAATTTTTGTTATGACCTAAATAAAACTTATATTTATTGATAAAATTTCCCACTTTAATGGTGTACTTTGTATTACTATTCCTACACCTCATAGGCTATTATTTATACCCATAATATTAAGAAAATATAAATCCTTCCGGTGTGTTTATATGTTTTAGTGTTCGGTGCTGTAAATTCCTGCTGAGGACTCGATAAAAACTTCGGATACCTTTATACATAAAATGATTGTTGTCTCATACCGGGAACATACTGCAGAACTGATGGCATCAGAATCTTTTCCAGTAGGTTTGGTTATGAAACAACTGCGTTAGTCAACCCATTATTTTCAGGATGGATTTGTAGTTTTGACAGGACAGTGGATCCAAGCGGAAACGGAACTGTTTAGGCATTCTTCTTGAAATTCACAGAATGAGTGTATTATGTTCCCAGCCACATGGATATTTTACGGTCGAAAAGTATTTACCAGAGGAAACAGGGCTAAATATCCAACAAGGAAAGCATTCAAGCTGGAAGAGGAATTTTCGGTTCAAGACTCATGTGGGAACTCTGATGAAGACTGCAAGATATTCGAATGTGTTGGACTTTTTTGATAATTAAAGACCGTTAGAGCATAGAAAGAGGTTGCAAGTACCTGCTGATTCATTTTCAACACGAATAATAACCTCCACATTTGTAGACACCTACCCCACAATATTTTTTTTTTGCTAGCGGCTTTACGTCGCACCGACACAGATAGGTCTTATGGCGACGATGGGATAGGAAAGGCCTAGGAGTTGGAAGGAAGCGGCCGTGGCCTTAATTAAGGTACAGCCCCAGCATTTGCCTGGTGTGAAAATGGGAAACCACGGAAAACCATCTTCAGGGCTGCCGATAGTGGGATTCGAACCTACTATCTCCCGGATGCAAGCTCACAGCCGCGCGCCTCTACGCGCACGGCCAACTCGCCCGGTCCACAATAATTATAAAATTTCACAAATGCATTACAATGTGTAACTGACTGAGGTTAATATTCATGTTCAAAAATGTATAGTCGCTCAGAAAAAAGAATGTGCGTAAGGTATTTTATAGTCCTCACATTTTACCAGGCTTAATTTAATTATTATCAAATTACATTTCACCTCCCATGTAGATATAAACCCTGTGGATAACCAGAACACACATTCTATCTTTAGGTTCAGTTACTTCTGAGAAAAGTGTTCCTGTGAGGACCTTCTACAATACCAGACACTCATTTTACTTTTTCGAGCGTCTGTACGTCAGAATTTTCTATAAAATTTCTGAAAAACATTGGACTATTGCAAGAGGCAATTCGGATAAAATCAGTTCCGGTATCTGTACAACTTTCAGGAATACATTATATTGCTGAAAAAGGAGCTGCATCTGAATTACCAAGTCCGAGTTTTGTAAAGTTTCTCGTGCCTGACTGAATGCGAGAAATGCTGAACGATTGACGACGTATTGGAGTAAACGGCTGGTTAATAATAACAAGTGACGTCATATTGCCTCAAGCATGTTGTCCTTGAATGATCATAGAATTAAAGCTGAAGAAAGAATTTCACAAACCACCCGTCGTTCCCCTCCGGAAGGTCTGGTAAAATTCTCTACATTACTTCAAGGCGAAGGCCATCCCCTCCTTCCACAACTTTCTTTTGTTATTCTTAGCTCAATCGCTGGCCAGTTCCATTGAACATTTTGTGTTGTGTAGGTGATCTTGAGAGACTATGAAGTAATTTATAATTGCAATTAACGTCAAGAAGAAAAGAACTTTAAATCATACTGTTCATTGCAATGTTTCTTAGTTTGCCGGATTTCCCTGGCTGCGTAGCAGCTCTCTTAGAAAGATGTTTTGTTGGTCTTGTTTGCTTTAACCCTTTGACCGCCGGCCTCATACGCGGTGTCCATGTCCTATACCGCCAAGGCCTAATGAGCACTTTTTACCTTGCAGTAAATTATTCGTAATAACTTCTGTTCAATTTATGTAAATTGGGTGGGCATTTTTTTGTTTCGAAGGCAATGCTTCGGACATTGTATTGATGTAAATTAATGCACCTTTATTTAAAAAATAATTATTTTATGAAGTGATAATTCAAATAAATATTTCCTTTCTTTGAAAAAAGTATTTCATGATAAAAAACCGGTAAGAAAAAAATAGTTTTACTATCAAAAGCTGCATTATTTTAGAGAGGTGGTGTTTCCTATGCTATATATAAAAAGATAGAGCCTTATCTACAATATTACGGTTACAATATTATTATTATTATTATTATTATTATTATTATTATTATTATTATTATTATTATTATTATTATTATTATTACATTAACGTAAAATTTTCTACTCTTACGGATGTTGGCGGTTAAAGGGTTAAGCAAGAATTACAATATATGGAATAAGGATAGGATTTCATAATTTAAGAATATATCACGAGCTGTACATAACCATAAATATTCTGCCCAACATCTGAAATTTACATTGAAAGTAAACACTTTCCTAATGCACGAAGGGAAAGATCAAGCTTGTTTCTTGTTCATTTTAGTGAAAATATTCTAAATCGACTTTGTTTTCAAATCGTAATTGGTGCTGTACTGTATTAAGGCAACAAGTAAGAGCTAAGTGTTCCGGGAACATGATGAGTTATGTTTGATGGAACACATTCTCTACATATTCTTTAGTGTTAACGATTCAAGCTTCAACCAGTATTTCAGTGGAGAAAATATTTTCTTGCTTAAATTGAACAAGTTGTATACAAGAAACACACCATCGCAAGAAAGACTCATGGTATTAGCTAATATCTCCATCCAGAAAGAACTGTGAACTGATCAGGAAACAGCTGTTTTATGAGGACATCGTGGTTGGGATTGTTACCTTCAAGGCCAAGATGGTTTATTAAGTGTATAAAAATAGGTAAGTTTTGCATGCTGGAAAATATATTTGCATGTGTAGCCTGGGGGATGGTAAAGCTGTTTTAATAATTATTTGAAGTGTATTTGCCTGTTAAATCATGAGCGTAATGTAGGAAAACACACCACTTTTCACTTACAGTAAGAGTGGTCTTGAGTTTCATTCTGCCAAATTTGGTGAATTTTTCCTAGGTATACTGCCTTGGAACGGCGTTCATTCAGACTTGTGACGTCAATTGAGATGATACGGATGGATAACGTCCCTGAATGCCATAACAGACATAAGTGGTATTAGGTGCCGTCAGGCTGCTGCTGCCAATCGTCATTGTAATCATTAGCACAATAATTATAATAAAAATAATAATAAAGGACGAAGAAATTTATTTTCTTTATAATTTGTTTTTGTTTTGTTCGGTTATGGCCACGTCCTGACTTTGAGACATCAACATCACCATTGCTATAAAAAGCGGATGTTGTGTAAGGTAAAGGTCTTAACGCCGACTCTAAGAGAGATGTAGTGCATTGTTCTATGTACGGTCGCCCTTGCCCGCAGGAATTTATCTCGCACTCATTTCTGTTAGAGGCTGAGTGAACTCCAATCTATTCTCCAATAGTGGAAGTCTCGTTTCTTATTCGACTTCCCAACGGATAATCCATTCCATACTTTTCCAGGTGAACCAAGCACGCTTTTATCGTCACGGCTGGGAAACCCCCTTTTACAAGTAGAGTCCTGCATAGGCCACAGGTTCCATTCGTGGAAAATTCAGGGGTTTCAATTCTGGATTAAGGGATGAAACAGGGTTCATTAAACCTCGTGAGCCCAGCTGAGAAGCAGTCTGCGGACCCAGTCAAGAGGCTGAGGAAGTCGTTACGCTGATACTCCAGTATCTGCAGGCCATCTAGTTGGGCAGCTGTCGTCTTGGCAGGTGAAGACCCTAATGGGTTGTTGTAACACGGATATGTTTTTGTTGTTTGTTCTTCTGTAAACCTCTCTCATCTACTGATATATTTTATAATTTCTATTGGCATACGTTACGTTTCAGGAATCTCGGAACATTTGGTTTCCTTTCATGGAATGGTCATGTGTTCAATGTTTTTAGCTTCAAATGATTCATTTATGAAGGTTATGTCCTTTATCCCCGAAGCATGTAACAGACTAGAATTGTACTTGTTTTCAAGATTTTCAAGCAGGATTTAAGCAAATGACCAAGAGCTATTTTACTTTCCGTGCAGGTCCCAGATACGGAGTGAGTCGCCTAAGATTACGAACTTGAATATTTTTCCGAAATGAAATGTGTAATCAATGTACTGTTTTCACGCGCTGAACTATAGACAGGGTTTACAGTTATAGTCTATCAGAGCTTCCAGTAACGAACGGAAAGTGGTTTCTAGTTTACGTTTAAAAAGCCATAAATTGGACGTGAAGAAGATGACATGAAATGGCGTATGGCTTCTAGTGCCGGGAGTGTCCGAGGACATGTTCGGCTCGCCAGATGCAGGTCGTTTGATTTGACTCCCGTAGGCGACCTGGGTGTCGTGATGAGGATGAAATGATGATGAAGACAACACAAACACCCAGCCCCCGTACCAGCGAAACTCAAAGATGGTTAAAATTCCCAACCCTGCCGGGAATCGAACCCGGGACCGGTGGGACCAAAGGCCAGCACGCAAACCACTTAGCCATGGAGCCAGACACGTAAAGAAAATAAAAGCACATAAGACATTAAGATTGCAATCACAATGACATTCTTTGCATTAGGATCTTGCAATTGATTTGAGAGCCTGAAGCTCACTGATGAGAGAAATTACGTGGAACACCATTCTCGTTCATCCATTTGTAGTAAATTTAGGGGTTTCAATTCTGGACTGAGGGATGGAACAGGGGTCATTCAACTTCATGAGACCAGCTGACGAGCTGGAGCTATTTTTTTTTCTCATTTTAAGGACTTGGGACATAATACTTAATAGCCTCGTGTACTTAATGCACGGGGAGTCCGTCTAAGGACCTGTGTGACTCGGGTTAAAATTACGGCCTATATGCAAGGTGCCATCCCGGCACTGACCTGGAATCGAAGTAGAAAACCACATCTAAGATGACCGAGAACGAGATATTAGCTCACTTCTCTTCTTAGCTATTTTTTCAGCTGTATTAAGTCACATTGAAAGGACACAAGGATACACGGTTAAAACCTGAACAATTAGTTCATGAACACGAGATGTGTGGCAGTTCGAGTGATGTACTCTACTCGATGTATGCAAGGTTCTGCATGCAAGGTACATGTGACATCACAGACATGAAAGGGGTTCGTTTTCGATGGAGTCGAATTTGTACGAGTATAAACAGAAATGGACGGGGCCCAGACACGAAACCAGAAATAAGTAATAGGGTGAGAGGGGGCTTTTGAGACGGATTCAGAAAATTAAATAAGATGCGAGGCGAGGTTAATATATAAGGGTTGCCAAAATAAAACTAATATTTTAGTACGAGCGAAGTTATTCAAAGAAGGAGAACATTGCGCGTGCGTCGGTGGATAGTTGCGTACTGTATATCACGAATATAATAATAATAATAATAATAATAATAATAATAATAATAATAATAATAATAATAAGCCACTTCTTGATGGATGCAGTAAGTTACTTTTGCATCTGTCCCTTGGCACAGGCCAGAGCAAAGTGTAGCTTCCACCAAAGTCCCAGTCTCATCCATGGCTGTGACAATATGGAAGCTGCTGGGGTATGGGTGGTGCTGAGTAAAGACATTCCGAGCACGACCACTGTGTCTGGTCGTTATGAAACGTATTGCTCATAGCGTAAGTCGAGCTGCAATAGCACCTTCTGGCCCAGTGAGTAAAGCAGTGGCAAACTACCTCACTCATCTTGCCTAGTACGCCAGATTTTGGCGCGCTCGTCGGTTTTTGCACTTTTTTATAACCGCATAACTTTTGTGGTGCTATTTGAGGATTCAACCAGCCTCTGGGCTGATGACCTAACCGACAAACAGACAGACAGACAATAATAATAATGGTTTTACGTCCCACTAACTACTTTTACGCTTTACTTAGACGCCGAGGTGTCGGAATTTTGTCCCACAGGACGGGGCTGATGTATTTGAACCAGGATCGAACTTGGGATGTCAGGAAGAAATCTGGTAATGTCGGAATTACGCAGCGTGGGTTATTGAGTTTATGGTAGCAGATGGCGTTAGAGAAGCAGACATACTGATAACCGTCGTATGAAGGATGTGTGTAGGAACGTACAGTATTGAGCTGGTGTTGGAAATTTGATCATCAACGAGTAAGGATTTGCCAAAACCAGTCAGCCACATCATTATTAGTATTATTTATACAGTGTCAGAAGCAAAGTTACATACAACATATACAGAATAATTCACCTAACATGTTACACAGAAATAACTTCTAAACCATTAAAGATATCGGCATTCTGTTTTTATATTCGTAAATGGTACCCATGGCCTTGTAAAATAACGTGCTACTTGGTCTCATGGGGTGATTAATAACCGAGATATTGATACTAACTCCATATTTTTAAATGGAACGGCACAAATGCATACAGCTGGCCTAAAAGATCAACTACGTACAAGTTCAAATATGTAAGTATTTTCAAAATCGGACAATTACTTTTTGAGATATAAATAAGAACAGCATGCGCGGTTTTGCTGCCGCATCAGACGGCGTGAAGTCGGGCAAGGACATATTGAGGCGCAAGCTGCTTCCTGGCCTTGATTGCAGCCACAGAACGGATGCCAGGGATGTACTGTAAACATAATGTGATGTACCGTAACATACCCTGGGTGTGCAACGTTATTGTATGACTGGCAAACATACAACGAGGAAGGGAGATTAAAGTTGTATTGTTTTGTTTTGACATGTAATAGGTTGCGCTCAGTTTAGCGTTTTTTTCTCACGGATGGGAATGGGAAGGATTTGGAAAGGAAGTCGGCCGTGGCCTATCACAAAGGTACCTATCCGGTATTTGCCTGGTGTTGAACATGGGACACCATGAAAATCACTTTCAGGTTGGGCGAGGCAGGACTCGAACCTACGTTCTCCCGAATGCACTACAGTCGCGCTGGAACTCTGCGGAGATTAATGCGTGTAAAATAAAACATAAATAATAGTGTTGCTGCCATCTCACCACGATCAGCTCTGACCATTTGCTTTTCTAAAAGGTGGTCTTCCGGTGTTTTGTGTTATGTTTATTTCTCAACTCATACAGTAGTATGTACTGTATACTAAAACCAGTGACAATTATAGCTTTCGTTATGTTCCTTTCAAGGCAAAGTACTTATTTTATTCCTTTTAAACACATCAACCCTTTCTGCCCTGTCATGTGTTCGTCTATCATACACACTTTGCACACCCATCACATGTGTACGAGGTGCTTACATGCCTGGTATGCATTCTGTGGCTGAACTCACTCCCAGGAAACTGCTTGCGCCTCAATATGTCCTTGCTCGACTTCACGCCGTCTAATGCGGCATGCAAAACAGCACAAGCTGTTCTTACTTATACCTCAAAAAGTAATTGTCCGATTTTGAAAATACTCACATATTTGAACTTGTACGCAGATGAACTTTTAAATCAGCTGTATGAATTTGTGCTGTTCCATTTAAAAATATGGAGTTAGTATCAATATCTCGGTTGTTAATCACCCCATGAGACTAAGTAGCACGTTATTTTACAAGACCCTGCGTACCATTTACGAATATGAAAACAGAATTCTGATATCTTTAATGGTTTAGGAGTTATTTCCGTGTATCATGTTAGGTGAATAACCCTGGATATAAAGATGTACAAACAATGTCAATAGAAAAGATGAAAATAAATAAAAATAAACTGTACACCAAAGGTTCATATTGTACCCCCACGGCACTTACGCCCTTGAAAGGGCTTTGGCCTGACCAGCGACCGCTGCTCAGCCCGAAGACCTGCAGATTACGAGGGCCCGTGTGGTCAGCACGATGCATCCTCCTGGTCGTTATTCTGGGCTGTCGAGACCGGGGCTGCCATCTCACCGTCAGATAGCTCCTCAATTCTAATCACGTAGGCTGAGTGGACCTCGAACCAGCCCTCATGTCGAGAGAAAAATCCCTAACCTGGCCGGGAATCGATCCCGGGGCCTCCGGGCGAGAGGCAGGCATGCTACCCCTAAACCACGGGGCTAGTAACGTCGACTGCGTTCCTTATCGCCTCAAGCAGTTCGTTCTCGGTACATGTGGCAGGACAAAGATGACATTCTAGCAGATGGGCCGTAGTCTGCACTTCACCACAACCACACAAAACAGAATCCACCGAATATCCTCACTTGTGCAGATTGATCTTGCACCTTGTAACACCCGAGCGTACCCTATTTAGAGATCTCCAAATCGTCCAGTACTCCATATGTCCAGCTGGTAATTCTTCAGGAGGTGTTTTCCATTGTCCAAGATGCTCAACCCTAGCTCACCACAAAGTGAGTCTTGC
Organism: Anabrus simplex; assembly: GCF_040414725.1. Lineage (NCBI taxonomy): Eukaryota > Metazoa > Arthropoda > Insecta > Orthoptera > Tettigoniidae > Anabrus > Anabrus simplex. The sequence goes on along the minus strand of NC_090266.1, from coordinate 168,887,401 downwards.
TTGCTGTTGTGTTCCTTCAAGTTTCTGTGTGGTCTTCAATAAACTTGTGCGTGAACGTAACCGTGATGGTGCTGGTTGGAGTCCATACAGTGGATAAACTTGGGATTTTTTAATGATGTGGTCTTCACCTTGCGGGCTGCTACCTCACGTCAGAGATCAGGAGGTGCGATGCCAGCAAGATAGTACATTTTTCCTCGTGGTGCAGGTCTAAGACAGCCTGTGATGATGCAACACGTTTCATTGATTGCCACATCTACTTCTTTGGTATGGCAAGAACTGTACCATACTGGGCAAGCATACTCTGCTGCCGAGTAACATAATGTTAGTGCTGAGGTTTTCACTGTGTCTGCCTATGCTTCCCAGGTTGTTCCAGTCAGCTTCCTGGCAGCCACTTTTTTCTTTGTGTTCAGACAACGTTTTCTATAAGAAAGTGAGCAGTCTAAAGGAACCCCGAAATATTTTGGGGTCTCACAATGTGCTAGCTTGATCCCTCCCCATGTGATGTAATCTAGCAACCTGTTTACTTTCAAATGGAAAACATAAGTTTGAGTTTTTGCAGGAGTTGGCTTCAATGGATTATTTCTGTAGTATGTGGTAAGATCTTTCAAAGCGCTAGTTAAAATCATTTCAATCTCTTCAAAACTGTCAGCTTGAACAGTCAGAGCAAGGTCCTAGCATAGATGAAAATCTGAGTTAATTTGGGTAATGGTTTATGATTTGTGTAGATGTTAAAAAGTGCTGGTGTAGGTACACTACCTTGAGGTAATTCATGTTTCTGCATTATCTACCTACCTCCCTTTCCCTGGAATTCCGAAAAGAACCTTATGTTTTGTAGGAGGTTTCTGATCATACAGGTAAGCTGACAGTCATGTGTGATTTCGTAGAGAGTTTTAGCATAAAGATACTATGTTTAACAGTGCCATAGGCTACCGAGAGATCGAAAAAAACAGCACCTCTTATATTCCGTTTTCGAAACAATCTTCGATTTGTTGAGTCAATTTTAGGACCTGCGATGTGCAACTATTACCTTCCCTGAAACCTGCTTGATGAGAAATGAGATAAGGTTTGATTTTGTCCCATCATTCCTTGAAGGATCTTTTCGAGCAGCTTACAGAGATGACATAGTAATGGAATGGGTCTATAACTCATCGAGTCATTCTGGTGTTTACCAGACTTAAGGATGGCAATAACAAAAGCTTTCCTGTAAACTTTTGGTATCTTGAGTGACTGGCTTCTTTCTTATCTTAAAAGAGTTAGCTGGTTTACCATTTAGCTGATGTGCAATTTGATCTGTTTTGATAGTGGCTCGCGTGATTGTTTGAGTAGGATCGTTAGCCAGACGCCGAAAAAGCCTCCAAGCTTTCTGACTATTCCTGTTTACGTTGCATTCTGATAGCAACTTCACCCATTGCTCCTCTTTGCCTCAGAGGTCGAAGCGATAATGCTGTCTGTTGCACGACTTCTTTTCCAAAAGGATTTTGCTGATGGAGTTTATGGTATTCATCTAATAAGGAAAAGGCTGTAGATGGTATTTCTTGCAGGTAGTTCGTTCTGCATATTCTAGGAATTGATGCCCTTGAGCAGGTTTTCACTTAATCAACAAAGGAGTCGTAATTCTCAAGAAGAGAATCTAGACTTCGTACCTTCTAGTCTGAAAAGTTAGGGAATTTTTTCCAGTCTGCCTTTTTGAAATTGTATCGGCGTTTGAAATGCATTTCTTGTGGCATTATAATGGGAAGAAATTGACACATTATCGGTTTACGTAGGGTATTTGGATACGGTGGATATACAGATTTTGAACATAGTTGAACCATGGTTTCACTAACAAAAAGGAGATCTGGATTTCAACATGGAGTTGGGGTTTTACAAAATTAGCACTGCCATATTGAGCATGGGGTCATTCGGCAACACGTTTCATTGCAGGTATTCTATAACGTCTCTAACGTGTATCCCTATGGGCCGAGCTCGATAGCTGCAGTCGCTTAAGTGCAGCCAGTATCCAGTATTCGGGAGATAGTAGGTTGGAACCCCACTGTCGGCAGCCCTGAAGATGGTTTTCCGTGATTTCCCATTTTCACACCAGACAAATGATGGGGCTGTACCTTAATTAAGGCCACGGCCGCTTCCTTCCCAGTCCTAGCCCTTTCCTGTCCCACCGTCGCCGTAAGACCTATCTGTGTCGGTGCGACGTGAAACCAATAGCAAAAAAAAAATTCTCTCTGGGTGACTTGAATACACAATACATCGCAATACTTGTTTCGATATAGATCATGTAGTAATTGTTCTTTGCACGATGATATGCGTTCGATGTTAATAGATATTACAGTGAGGGCTGACTCTGAAAAGTGCCGTTGATTCGAACTCATAATTATTAACTTCTTTGCTTCATTCATTCCATTCCTGATCCGGTCGAATGACTGGAAACAGGCTGTGGATTTTCATTTTCCAAATAGGCATGGCTGATAAATGATGTATCGATCCACCAATGAGTTACACAAATTATCTAGGAAATGTAATCCGTTTCCCAGGAGACACCCGGATGTAAAATCTCAAAGTGATATACAACTTTCGTAGAGTCTTCTCTCGCACCCCCATAATAATAATAATAATAATAATAATAATAATAATAATAATAATAATAATAATAATAATAATACTCGATAAATACGATATTATAACCATAATATAGGAAAATTCCCAGGGACGGATTTAACGTTCTGCTGCCCCTAAATCCCACCAAAATCTTCAGCCCCTTTCTTGAAAATTCAGAAATTAATTTTAGAGCTACGATGAATAATTCAAAGCACTTTATCAATTTAGGTCTGGAAGGCGTGAATCCACAGCGACTTACCTACTAATTTGTCACCCAGATGATCGGGGATCGAATTCCGGCAACTGTTGGGTGGGAATTTCACCTGAAAAATCACGTGGCGTCAGGAAGTGTATCCAGCCTTAAACCACGGCTGAAAACCAAGCGAGTTGGCCGTGCGGTTAGGGGCGCGCAGTTGTGAGCTTGAATTCGGCAATAGTGGGTTCAAACCCCACTGTCGGCAGCCGTGAAGATGGTTTTCCGTGTTTTCCCATTTTCACATCAGACAAATGCTGGGGCTGTAACTCTATTAAGGCCACGGACATTTCCTTCCCACTTCTAGCCCTTTCCTATCCCATCGTCACCATAAGACCTATCTGTGTCGGTGCGACGTAAATCAAGTTGTTAAAAGATAAAAGTAAAAACCCAAACGAGCTAGGGTGGGTCCCTTCTCCTCATATACATATGAGATATGTGGTAGAGATAGTTGTTAAATTTAGAATAATTTGAGGAGTATTGTGGCCATCTTCATTTTGTGCAGAAGAAAAAACTTGTGATGAATCCCAGTGATCATAGTGCATGGATTCGAGAAACAAATGGGTTCCAATCCCAAATTCGGACATCTTTTAAATAGTATTTCGTGGTTTTCCCACTTCAACGCATGCTAAATGGTGCCTTTGATGAGGACCATAGCCATTTCCCCCCCATCTTAATTACAGTAACTATAAATATGCCACATTACTACAGACATCATAATTATAACACAAGTTACTAGATACGTTTTTGATACTCTGCAAGTAGGCATGGCTAGAGCCTCCATGGTTCAGGCGGCAGCGCACCGTCCTCTCACCGCTGGGTTCCGTGGTTCAACTCCCGGTCACTCCATGTGAGATTTGTGCTGGACAAAGCGGAGGTGGGACAGGTTTTTCTCCGGGTACTCCGGTTTTCCCTGTCATCTTTCATTCCAGCAACACTCTCCAATATCATTTCTTTTCATCTGTCATTTATTAATCACTGCCCCAGAGGAGTGCGACAGGCTTCGACAGCCGGCACAATTCCTATCATCGCCGCTAGATGGGGGCTTCATTCATTCCTTTCCTGACCCGGTCGAATGACTGGAAACAGGCTGTGGATTTTCATTTTTCAAGTAGGCATGGCTGATGAATGATGTATCGATCCACCAATGAGTTACACATATCATTTTCTCGGCTCTCTGCATGACTTGGTGAGAAAAGGGGAGGGACATCGGACGACTGTTTACTGTTGTGGGTTTCACGGTGATCTCTATGACATGACCACTACTGCAACAATGATCCTCAAAAATAAAAATTTAACCAATAATAATCTTATCGGTATTCACGTTATTCAGACTAGACACCTTCCTTCCATCCGGCTCCATGGCTAAATGGTTAGCGTGCTGGCCTTTGGTCACAGGGGTCCCGGATTCGATTCCCGGCAGGGTTGAGAATTTTAACCATCATTGGTTAATTTCGCTGGCACGGAGGCTGGGTGCATGTGTCGTCTTCATCATCATTTCATCCTCATCATGCCGCGCAGGGAACGTAAAGATAAGAATGCGAATAAAAATATTGCGCAGACGCCTCCGTGGTGTAATGGTTAGTGTGATTAGCTGCCACCTCCGGAGGCCCGAGTTCGACTCCTGGCTCTGCCACGAAATTTGAAAAGTGGTATGAGGGCTGGAACGGGGTTAACTCAGCCTCGGGAGGTCAACGGAGTAGAGGGGGAGGTTCGATATCTACCTCAGCCATCCTCGAAGTGGTTTTCATTGGTTTCTCACTTCTCCTCCAGGCAAATGCCGGGACAGTACCTAGCTTAAGGCCACGGCCGCTTCCTTCCCTCTTCCTTGCCCATTCCTTCCAATCATGCCATCCCCAACAGAAGGCCCCTGATAAGCATAGCAGGTGAGGCCAGTTGGGTGAGGTGCTGGTCCTCCCTCCCAGTTGTATCCCCGACCCAAAGTCTCACGCTCCAGGATACTGCCATTGAGGCGCCAGAGGTGGGATCCCTCGCTGAATCCGAGGGATAAACCGACCCTGGAGGGTAAACAGATTAAGAAAGAAAGAAAGAAAGAAAGAAACAAAGAAATATTACGTAGTCCGCCTCTGTGTTGTAGTGGTTAGTGTGATTAGCTGCCACCCTCTGAGGCCTGGGTTCGACTCCCGGCTCTGCCACGAAAGTTGAAAAATGGTACGAGGGCTGGAACGGGGTCAACTCAGCCTCGGGAGGTCAACTGAGTAGAGAGGGGTTCGATTACCACCTACGCCATCATCGAAGTGGTCTTCCGTGGTTTTTCACTTCTTCTCCAGGCAAATGCCGAGATAGTACCTAGCTTATGGCCATGGCCGATTCCTTTCCTCTTCCTTGTCTATCCCTTCCAATCTTCCCATCCCCCACAAGGCCCCTGTTCATCATAGCAGATGAGGCAGCCTGGGCGAGGTACTGGTCCTCTTTACCAGTTGTATCCCTCCGACAAAAAGTCTCACGCTCTAGGACACTGCTATTGAGGCGGAAGAAGTCGGATTCCTTGCTGAGTCCGAGGGAAAATACAACTCTGGAGGGTAAACGAATTTAGAACGGAAGAAAGAAGGAAAGAAAGAAATATTACGCAAATTGTTGTACACTTTATTGTCTACGTTCTCACAGTTACTGCTGGATACATACCTCTCTTCCCCTCCCTCTCTCGTGAATAGAAAACGGCCAGGAAAGTAGTTACTTATTAGTTCATTGTGAGTCATCGAGCACGCTAGCAAAGATATGTGAAATAGGGATAGGCCTATTATTGCAGTACGTGTTTAATGACCGATCAGCAAAGACTAACAGCAAAAAAAAATAATAAGTACGACGACCAATCGGCCACCGCTCCGGTTGTCTGCGATGTGGCTCCAAGTATATATGCGTTGTATTGGAATCGGAGATTCATCAGTTTTTCGGAAATTATTAGGTTGCGGAGTCCGCCTCTGTGGTGTAGTGGTTACTGTGATTAGCTGCCACCCCCAGACGCCCGGGTTCAATTCCCGGCTCTGCCAAGAAATTTGTAAAGTAGAACGAGGGCTGGAACGGGGTCCACTCAGCCTCAGAAAGTCAACTGAGTAGTGTGCCCTTTTCAAGGCATGTGTATCGGTGCTCCTCTTGACTGACTGTTGCTCCGGCTGCTCCTATACATGCAAACATCAAAACAAAACTTACCGCTCACGTAGACTCTCTCTCTCCTTGGGTGTGGAACGTCCCTCAGCTTTCCTCGAGGTTGTCGGGCAACGAACAAAATGGGGGTGAGGAAGTAAAATAACGGCGGGTCAGCTGACTACAAATAACGTTACCCAAGACTGAATCGAATTTAAATGAACAAAATTTATTAACAAAATTGCAAAAGAAAAAAATTTAAACGAAGTGAAATAAAATGGATTTTAAGAAAAATAACTGAAAGTAACAAAACTCAAAATCTTCCCAAACAATCTAACCTCACACGAACTTGAATGTAGGTCACAAATTAAAATAATAAGCATCACCATGAACTAATAACCTCAACGGCGATTGACGCTACTATGGAAGAAAACAGTGGTCTACCAAGATTCACCACTCCATGAAAAATATCTCAGATTTACATTCAAACTGAACTTGTAAATAAATGGAAATGTATAATTTATAATTAAATAATCTGAGATCATTAATGGGTATCTTAAATTCACAATTCCAGACTTATCAATCTACAAGTCACCCAACTGTTAACAACCATAATTATGTAAAAAAATCAAATAAGAAAGAAAGAAAAACCCATGAACACACTTTCGTTACGTAAAAATATCACTTTCAAATTATATAAACTTTGCCACGTAAAATAATGGGTGGCCGAACGAAAAATCATCACAAAAACCGTGCTTCAATACAAATTAAATTAATTATTATTCTGCCATGATACACCTTACATTAACTTCCTGTGATAGTTCCGGACACTCAAAACAAAAATAAAAGTTAGGCTTTTTACATCATTATTATCTTACTTGCCGCTGTCTATATTTTACTCAGACTAACCAAATTGTGTTAATTTATACCTGATGGAGGCAGATTCCATCTTATTGAATCAATTTGCGGCTTTGTTCACATAACCTCTTACCAAAGGTCGGTTCATTTGCATAATTAAATTGGTAGTGGCATCCAATTTTATTTATTTACGGTGCCTTCATGTCTGCGTAAAGAACCTGCTGTAATTGATTTTGACTGTGAATACCACGTGGTCCTATTAAACTAACCCTTGAAATTCTAATTTACAAAATACACACGGCACTGTTGAAAATAGTGCTCAAAAAAGAAGAAATCAAAATACAAACATAACCTAACTACACCTACACTTAATTCACAAAATACAAAAGTGTCTACGCTTAAAACACGGTAAAATAAAAACATTAAAATGAAAAATAATAAAAAGGACGAACAAATCTCAAAAAATAACGTGATCCACGCCTACATCGAAAAATAACAAAAATACGCAATTTACAAAATGCAAAACCTCGCTGACGACAACAAACTTCCTAAACGTTGAGGGGTATTTTGGTGGCAATCCCATAACACAAGACATAATGTCTGAAACTGATATTCAAAACTTCAAAAAAAAAATGAATAGAAAATACACATCACAATGATCACCATATAACTTTCAAAATATTCATTGCTAGCCCGCTCTGTTTTCATGCTTCAACTCGGCCCCATATTTGGAATATCTCCGAGAATTACATCATCCCTGGTAATATTAGCGTACTTAACACCTCCGCCTATAATTGTCATACGTATTCTGTCGTAGACTTAAAACCCAGTACTTCTTGAACTGATTATATTCAATTCCTATTTTTAACTCATTATTTTCCTTTCTTCCACGTAGCATTTTATATCAACATAGCCTCGTTCTTTTCCGCGCGGGCTCCACAACTGCATTAATTCATTCTGTCGTTCTCATAATCACAAATACGACATATGCACAACATAGTCCTCAAGACTCTATTTTCCATCTCATAACTATTACCATCAGGGATATTATTCCATATTTATTCTCATATTTCGACCTTTCGTATATATTCCATAAGTCGCCATGTATTTCAGGACTGATCAGCAATGATTCCTCATTTTTAATCTGACTATAACAAAACAAGATTGCCTGCCAACAATCTACTACCAAAACTTCAAACTATCCACCCTAAAAGAAAAATCGTGCATTTGAAATCATACACCATCATAACAATGAAAAGAAAACTTAAAAAAACTCGTCGTCTAATTGTGATCACAGAAGGCAAAAATAAATCGGATACGCTACAATTACACATCACGATACATGACGGCTCTCCTAATAAAATCACATCAGCTGACTTTAAATGACTTGGCAACATTCCACAAAGACAAGATATTATTATTATTATTATTATTATTATTATTATTATTATTATTATTATTATTATTTATGTTATTAAATTAAAGCCTCGTAAAACCTGAAATACGAAATACCTAATGTCAAGTAAAATGATCCAAAAATCATCAACATAAAATTCACGCAATTGAATGATTCCAATAAGATTGACAAATACTTCAAATATGTTTATTATTATTATTATTATTATTATTATTATTATTATTATTATTATTATTATTATTATTAGATTCTATGTTTACCGATCCCATGACATTTACATCCCGAATCGTTAGATGTAATTGCCCTGGTCTCGCTACAAAATTACAGTGAAATGCAACTAAGCTCCCTTCGGTACGTGAATTTGTCCTATATACAAAAATACATGAAATCACTAACCTAATCCGGACCACGAAATATTCACGTCATTTTAAATTACATACTAGATAAATACAACATGCTCTTTACCTTCGTGCTGGCAGGTGGGCTGCATCCTCTTTAGCCCCCGTTACATATTGATTTAATCCATCTTGCACATCTTGCTGTAATTATATGACATTGCGCACACACGGGTTGGATCCATTTTGATTACGTAGCACTCGCAAATAGGTCGAAACACACGCACTCTTGCAGCTTACATTAAAATACAATTTACACAATATAAATGGAATTTGTACACACAGAGTTTGGTTTCCATTACCAGAAACAGAAATACCTCTCTGCCTGCGTTCCTTTTACCTGGTCTGCAAGTAGCTCGCTCACCTGCTTTGTTTGTTCTAGGGATTAAATGTCATTCACCTGGCTTGGAAAAAGAATGTATATGTCCAGTCCTTGTTCCGTTACATTTCGTAGTACCAAAGTCTCACCCTCTAATTACCACGACTAGTACTGGCTCCAAATGTCCCAATCAAACAGTATTTTAATACAATGCAAATCTAATTGCGATGTCTTACTGATCATGCACAGAGGAAAAATTGTAAAACAAAATTGTTGTTCTTCAGAAATGTACTGACTTCTCTACTCAATTACTACAGCATAGGTTACGCGTGAGCTAGGAAAATGCTGCGAACCTAAATGTTCTCAAAAATACCATAGTTCATCTGTGTACTCCGTGAAACTTAACACGTTAAGTGTTCATTTATAAAACATCCTAGTAGAAAAATATCAGCGACATTTTTGACTGTAGTAAGTGTCCCAACATCTTATATAACCTGATCTCGTAACATTATAAGAGTCCTCCAATGTCCATCACCTTATTCAACTCACCGATCACACTAAGCGATGACTGATACGAATAGCGGGTTTAGTTACCATCGCTCTGCGCTGCACGTTTGAAGACTTGACTGTAGGCTCTAGAAATGCAACCAAGACTGGATGTACCGCAAGGTGCCACCGCTAGTTTTGTAAATTCTGAAGACTCCGCCTTCCAAGTAGTCCAAAATGGAGGGGTGGCGTAGTGATATGACACCTTGGATTAATATTCCAACTGTCGGTAGATTAAAAGTTCAGTGAATACACTCTGATGATTACAAAAATTGGTGTGATTTTCACTTTGCACTCAAAAATCAAAAATCATCGTTCATTTTTATACACGCTCCACCACGTCACTGGAATAATTTTAATACCGCGGCATGGCGTCTTCCCGTCATGAGACTCAGTCCTCTGGGTGAAACCATTTTTCCAAGCAGCAGGCTTTAATGCTGATAACTTATTATTTATAAGATAATTAATCATATACTTGCACAAACGATTCCTCAAATTTTATTCCCAGATTGGAACACAGTATATTTCTACTTCTCTCGTCACCAAATCACGAAAAACTAGATAAATATTCCCGCTGGAACAGGGCGGTTTAATTTTGCAATTTTCTGATTGGCTGAAATTTGCCGCCGTGTCTTGCCTGGGATTCAACCATTTTTCGCAGAGGGGTGACAGGTATGACTTCTGCCTTTCTCATTCAATAAGGTGTGGCACATTCCGATGTCTCCTTTCTCGTGGGAAAGCTTGGTAGAAAGCTTCGCACCAGCGGCATCATAAAGTTTATTACAGAATGCTTTTAGCCAAACCTATTTCCGGTACGTGATTTTAAGCGATTTCTGAGGATATATTTCCAGCCTGTGTGGTCTCTGGGTGGAACTTTGTGAAGTTACTGGCTTTGACTTGCTATCTGCAGTATTCACATATATGATTTTAGTAATTTAATTAATGCATCCATCGGGCTATTTGCCGTATGGGTGCAGTAGAAGGGGTTTTATTCCCACCTCAACCATCCTGGAAGTGGTTTGCCGTGGTTCCCACTTCTGAAGGGTAAACGGATTAAGAAAGAAAGAATTAGGTTTCGGACCTGACATGCTTATGTAAAATTTTGACCGGGCGAGTTGGCCGTGCGGTAAGGGACGCGCATTTGTGAGCTTGTATCCGGGAGATAGTGGCTTCGAACCCCACTGTTGGCAGCCCTGAATACGGTTTTTTGTGGTGTCCCATTTTCACATCAGGCTGTACCTTAATTAAGGCCACGGCTGCTTCCTTTCCACTCCTAAACCTTTCCCACTCCGTCGTCGCCGTCAAACCTATCTGTGTCGGTGCGACGTAGAGCAAAATTATAAAAAAGTTTAAAAAAGTAAAATTGTATTCATTTTTTAGTGTTTTACCACTTCAACTTGATCGGAAGCGGATCCTCGTCATGGCACTTAACCTCAATTTTTTTCGAAAACGAATGCGTATTGACCTAAACCCTTATACACGAGTTACTGTAGAGTTTCCGCCAACAGGTACATTTGAAGCTCGTTGAAATCGGTTGGACGCTGGGTCTGGCCTCTCCTTGTCATAGCGGGTCTGCGGCAGGCAGTCTTTACCTGGAACGGGCTATCATTCCGTACGGTAATTTTGATTGACAGGTTTCAATTTCGCACGCACTACAACCATTTCACACAGAAGTTCCATGTAGACAGGTTCCAATCCACGTCCGTTGACTATCACAACGTACGACTGCTGTACACTTGGCTCGACTCTTGAAAAGACCGATAACTCACACAATCAATTCACGTGACTGCTCCACACACAGAAATCTTAGCTCACGACTCGTAACTGACTACTCAACACTCATCATAATAACACAACGACAACGCAACTCAATCTGACTGTTCACTGCGCGCCCGGTGATGAAGTTTTAGTATCCTCTGGATGAGCCCAGGATACGAGCGTTCTAGTTCCGCCTTTCAGAAAATCCACGGAGACACCATACGAAAAGCACAACAGATGCAGAGGCAGTCACATGCCCTCAGGCTGGGAGATCCCAGTCTGGCCCACTCATTCCCTCCAGAAAATACCAAACGGGGCTTCGAGGAGACTGAGAGTCGCATGACCACGTACCATTGACCCCCTTCGAGATCTCACCTTCCCGATCAGTTATTTTCTTCAGCTGTTCCTCGGTAAGGCACCAATCGGTCCAGATGAACTACCTTCATTTGCATCTTGTGTTCCGTTTTATGTCATAGATGACGTCATTCATTCTCTTCAGAACACTGTAAAGGCCTCCCTATGCCTTCTGGAGTTTGGGATTATACAGCCACACTAGATCGTTCTCATGATATCCGGAAGCGTCCGCAGGTTGGTCGTTCCGTGCCTTCATTCGTAATCTCAATCTCTTCCAGTCAGCGGCGTGTACATCCTCCATTTCTTTGACAGATCCAGGGAGTACCGGATGGTCGGGGCAGGATGGTCTTCGGGTCGACGAAACGCTATAGTAGTATAATAAGCGGGTTCGGCGGCCTCCTCCCGCGGGAAATTTGAATTCTGGCGGGAAATTTGAATTTTTGGCGGGAGATTTGAATTTTGGCGCGAGATTTGAATTTGTAAACAAAGCCACGTGCTTTTTGACAGCTGTCATCGACAACAACGCATCGCTAACCTCACTGCTGCCATCTTGACGGGCCTAAACCTCAGTAGTGCCAACTTAACCTAACTAGCGTGAGGTAAACAAAGCCACGTGTTTTTTGACAGCCACGTGCTTTTTGACAGACAACAACGCATCGCTAACCTCAGTACTGCCATCTTGACGGGCCTAAACCTCAGTAGTGCCAACGTAACCTAACTAGTGCGAGGTAAACAAAGACACGTGTTTTTTGACAGCCACGTGCTTTTTGACAGACAACAACGCATCGCTAACCTCAGTACTGCCATCTTGACGGGCCTAAACCTTAGTGGTACCAACTTAACCTAACTAGCGTGTGGTAAACAAAGCCACGTGCTTTTTTGACAGCTGTCATCCGCCATCTTTAAACCACAGAGCACTGTGCTGCCCTCTGTATCGTAGTAGATGTAAAATTCGTCACCTGTCATCGGCAGTGCTGCCATCTTGGCGGGCCTAAACCTTAGTGCTACCAACTTAACCTCACTAGCGTGAGATAAACAAATCCACGTGCAGCTGTCATCCGCCATCTTTAATCCATAGAGCACAGTGCTACCCTCTTTGTGGTAGCGGATAATTTGAAAAATGCTTTTTGACAGCAACCATCTTTGAGCACCGTGCTGCCCTCTTTAGCTACTTACCTTTGAAATGTGGTGGCGGTAAATTCCACGTCCTCTTGTTTGGAAATAAACCCATGTGCTTTTTTGACAGCTGTCATCCGCCATCTTTAATCCAGAGAGAACAGTGCTGCCCTCTATGTGGTGGCGGCAAATTCCACGTGCTCTTGTTTGGAAACAAATCAACATGCTTTGTTGACAGCTGTCATCCGCCATCTTTAATCACCGTGCTGCCCTCTTTAGCTACTTACCTTTGAAATGTGGTGGCGGTAAATTCCACGTGCTTTACAAACCTATATGCTTTTCTGACAGCTGTCATCCGCCATCTTTAATCCAGAGAGAACAGTGCTGCAATCTTTAGTTTGAAATGTGGTAGCGGCAAATTCCACGTGCTCTTGTTTGGAAACAAAGCCATGTGCTTTTTTGACAGCTGTCATCCGCCATCTTTAATCAACAGAGCACCATGCTGCTATCATGCGGGCAATTTCGTCAGCTGTCATCCGCCATCTTTAATCCACAGAACACCGTGCTGCCCTCTTTAAGGCTACTACCTTAAGCACGTAGTAGCGGGCAATTTGAAAAGTTCTGTTAGCTATCATCCGCCATCTTTAATCAAGAGAGCACCGTGCTGCCCTCTTTAGCATCTTTAATCCAGAGAGAACAGTGCTGCAATCTTTAGTTTGAAATGTGGTGGCAGCAAATTCCACGTGCTCTTGTTTGGAAACAAAGCTATGTGCTTTTTTTGACAGCTGTCATCCGCCATCTTTAATCAACAGAGCACCATGCTGCTATCATGCGGGCAATTTCGTCAGCTGTCATCCACCATCTTTAATCCACAGAACACCGTGCTGCCCTCTTTATAGCTACTACCTTAAGCACGTAGTAGCGGGCAATTTGAAAAGTTCTGTTAGCTATCATCCGCCATCTTTTATCAAGAGAGCACCGTGCTGCCCTCTTTAGCTAGATACCTTTGAAATGTGGTGGTGGCAAATTGAAAAATTCCACGCGCACTTGTTTGGAAACAAACTCACGTGCTTTTTTGACAGCCATCATCCGCCATCTTTAAGCAACGGAGTACAGTGCTGCCCTCTTTGTTGTGGAGGTAAATTCCACGTGCTCTCGTTTGGAAACAAAGCCATGTGTTTTTTTTGACAGGTGTCATCTGCCATCTTTAACCAACAGAGCACTATGCTGCTATCATGCGGGCAATTTCGTTAGCTGTCATCCGCCATCTTTTAATGAACAGAGCACCGTGCTGCCCTACGCGGGGCAATTTCGTCAGCTGTCATCCGCTCGCTCTACAGCAGCCATCTCTCGACGCTAATTGCACAAGATGGTGGCTATACATGACTCCTTAAAGGTGCTTATGCGAGATGATCGCTATACATAGTTTCTTATGAGACGCCCTTGGGATGCTTGAGCAAGATGGCGGTTATACAAGGCTCCTTATGAGACACCCTAGGGATGCTTGCGCAAGATGGTGGTTGCTCTTATGAGGCGGCTTAAGGATCCTTGCATAAGATGGCTAGAGACGCCCTAAGGATGCTTGCGCAAGATGGCGGACGCAAGATGGCGGTTATACATAGCTCTTTATGAGACAGCCAGTACTCGATACAACATGTGATCAGAACATTGATTGATGTGTTCAGAACACAAAATAAGTGATCAAAACTAGAATCGAACACTGTACTCGATGTCGTTAACTTCAACATGTGATTAAAACATTGTTTGGTGTGTTCAGAACACTACATAAGTAGAATCGAACGCTGTACAACATGTTAGGGGGTACCTTTGTTCTAAGAAGATCAGATTGAAACATAACAAGACTAGAATTGAACACTGCACTCGATGTCGTTAACCTTAACATGTGAACAGAACATTGATTGATGTGTTCAGATCACTAAACAAGTAGAACCGAACACTGTACAACATGTTAGGGGATACCTTTGTTCTAAGAAGATCAGATTGAAACATAACAAGACTAGAATCGAACACTGCACTCGATGTCGTTAACCTTAACATGTGATCAGAACATTGATTGATGTGTTCAGATCACTAAACAAGTAGAACCGAACACTGTACAACATGTTAGGGGATACCTTTGTTCTAAGAAGTTCAGATTGAAACATAACAAGACTAGAATTGAACACAGCACTCGATATCGTTAACCTTAACATGTGAACAGAACATTGATTGATGTGTTCAGATCACTAAACAAGTAGAACCGAACACTGTACAACATGTTAGGGGATACCTTTGTTCTAAGAAGATCAGATTGAAACATAACAAGACTCGAATTGAACACTGCACTCGATGCAACATGTGATCAGAACATTGATTGATGTGTTCAGGTCACTAAACAAGTAGAACCGAACACTGTACAACATGTTAGGGGATAACTTTGTTCTAAGAAAATTAGATTGAAACATAACAAGACTAGAATTGAACACTGCACTCGATGCCGTTAACCTTAACATGTAATCCGATACAACATGTTAGGGGATACCTTTGTTCTAAGAAAATTAGATTGAAGCATAGCAAGACTAGAATCGAACACTGTAAGAACACTGTTTGATGTGTTCAGAGCAAAAGTACAACTTCAATGATTTACCTAGTGTAAAACACACACTGTGCACATATCGCATAGCTATCTCGCCTATCACTTGCCTAGTATGAAAATCAAAAACACACTGTGCACATATCGCATAGCCAACTCGGCAACACTTCAAATGATTTGCTTAGTACGAAAATAAAAAATCTATACCGCGTAGCTAACTCGTTCATCGCACTGCTAAGACGCTTAGTAATTGCAAATACACTGATATATGTCATACGAAAATCAAGAAAGCACACTGCGTAGCCAACTCGCTCGGGTCACTCGCTTAGTGATTGCAACACGACTAGAACACTGATACACACACGGATAAGAATGTTGCGAGATACTACATACTTACATGTTAAAAAAATATTGGGGGTGAAAGATCATAAATTATATGTACACATGTTGTCTCCTCCAAGTTGTAAGACGAAATAGACGCAGTACTGCGAGTTTCCGCTATAGCTGGCGAACAGAAGTAGCATGATATCTCAGCAAAAAAAATATACGCGTGAGCTTGCAAGTCAGACACAATGATGGATACCGCGATTCAAATCCTGGCAACTTATGCCGTCAGGAAGGGCATCCGGCGAGCATCTAGCTGTAAATCCCCGATTCTCATGTTAGAAAGAACAACTTGTTGTAAAACATTCTTAATCCCAGTTCATTGACGTCAGGAAGGGCAACCGGTCGAAAACAATAGTGTATGATGTAAGAGGCTAGATACTGCTAGTTTTGCGTCAGGAAGGGCAACTAGTCTTAAAACAAATTCTTCTGATTTAAAATCTTAGTTTTGCGTCAGGAAGGGCATCCTGCTGTAAAACAATAGTTCACGATACAGCGATTTAAAATCTAAGAAGTGCATCTAGCTGTAAAACCCTGATTCTCGTGTTAGAAGTAGTAAAACAGATTCTTAATCCGAGTTCTTTGACGTCAGGAAGGGCAACCGGTCGAAAACAATAGTGTATGATGTAAGAGGTTAGATGCTGCTAGTTTTGCGTCAGGAAGAGGCAACTAGTCTTAAAACAAATTCTTGCGATTTAAAATCTTAGTTTTGCGTCAGGAAGGGCATCCGGCTGTAAAACAATAGTTCACGATACAGCTATTTAAAATCTAAGAAGTGCATCCAGCTGTAAAACCCCGATTCTCGTGTTAGAAGTTGTAAAAGAGATTCTTAATCCGAGTTCTTTGACGACAGGAAGGGCAACCGGTCGAAAACAATAGTGTATGATGTAAGAGGCTAGATACTGCTAGTTTTGCGTCAGGGAGGGCAACTAGTCTTAAAACAAATTCTTGCGATTTATAATCTTAGTTTTGCGTCAGGAAGGGCGTCCGGCTGTAAAACAATAGTTCACGATACAGCGATTTAAAATCTAAGAAGTGCATCTAGCTGTAAAACCCCGATTCTCGTGTTAGAAGTTGTAAAAGAGATTCTTAATCCGAGTTCTTTGACGTCAGGAAGGGCAACCGGTCGAAAACAATAGTGTATGATGTAAGAGGCTAGATACTGCTAGTTTTGCGTCAGGAAGGGCAACTACTCTTAAAACAAATTCTTGCGATTTAAAATCTTAGTTTTGCGTCAGGAAGGGCATCCGGCCGTAAAACAATAATTCGTGATACAGTGATTTAAAAGCTAAGAAGAGCATCTAGCTGTAAAACCCTGATTCTCGTGTTAGAAGTTGTAAAAGAGATTCTTAATCCGAGTTCTTTGACGTCAGGAAGGGCAAAACTAAGATTTTGTTTTAAGACTAGTTGCCCTTCCTGACGCAAAACTGGCAGTATCTAGCCTCTTACATCATACACTATTGTTTTCGACCGGTTGCCTTTCCTGACGTAAAAGAACTCGGATTAAGAATCTCTTTTACAACTTCTAACACGAGAATCGGGTATTTACACCTAGATGCTCTTCTTAGATTTTAAATCGCTGTATCGTGAACTATTGTTTTACAGCCGGATGCCTTTCCTGACGCAAAACTAAGATTTTAAATCGCAAGAACTTGTTTTAAGACTAGTTGCCCTTCCTGACGCAAAACTGGCAGTATCTAGCCTCTTACATCATACACTATTGTTTTCGACCGGTTGCCCTTCCTGACGTCAAAGAACTTGAATTAAGAATCTCTTTTAAAACTTCTAACACGAGAATCGGGGTTTTACAGCCAGATGCACTTCTTAGATTTTAAATAGCTGTATCGTGAACTATTGTTTTACAGCCGGATGCCCTTCCTGACGCAAAACTAAGATTTTAAATCGCAAGAATTTGTTTTAAGACTAGTTGCCCTTCCTGACGCAAAACTAGCTGTATCTAGCCTCTTACATCATACACTATTGTTTTCGACCGGTTGCCCTTTCTGACGTCAAAGAACTCAGATTAAGAATCTGTTTTTCAACTTCTCACACGAGAATCGGGGATATACAGCTAGATGCACTTCTTAGATTTTAAATCGCTGTGTCATGAACTATTGTTTTACAGCCGGATGCCCTTCCTGACGCAAAACTAAGATTTTAAATCGCAAGAATTTGTTTTAAGACTAGTTGCCCTTCCTGACGCAAAACTAGCAGTATCTAGCCTCTTACATCATACACTATTGTTTTCGACCGGTTGCCCTTCCTGACGTCAATGAACTGGGATTAAGAATGTTTTACAACAAGTTGTTCTTTCTAACATGAGAATCGGGGATTTACAGCTAGATGCTCGCCGGATGCCCTTCCTGACGGCATAAGTTGCCAGGATTTGAATCGCGGTATCCATCATTGTGTCTGACTTGCAAGCTCACGCGTATATTTTTTTTTGCTGAGATATCATGCTACTTCCGTTCGCCAGCTACAGCGGAAACTCGCAGTACTGCGTCTATTTCGTCTTACAACTTGGAGGAGACATGTGTACATATAATTTATGATCTTTCACCCCCAATATTTTTTTAACATGTAAGTATGTAGTATCTCGCAACATTCTTATCCGTGTGTGTATCAGTGTTCTAGTCGTGTTGCAATCACTAAGCGAGTGACCCGAGCGAGTTGGCTACGCAGTGTGCTTTCTTGATTTTCGTATAACATATATCAGTGTATTTGCAATTACTAAGCGTCTTAGCAGTGCGATGAACGAGTTAGCTACGCGGTATAGATTTTTTATTTTCGTACTAAGCAAATCATTTGAAGTGTTGCCGAGTTAGCTATGCGATATGTGCACAGTGTGCTTTTGATTTTCATACTAGGCAAGTGATAGGCGAGATAGCTATGCGATATGTGCACAGTGTGTGTTTTACACTAGGTAAATCATTGAAGTTGTACTTTTGCTCTGAACACATCAAACAATGTTCTTACAGTGTTCGATTCTAGTCTTGCTATGCTTCAATCTAATTTTCTTAGAACAAAGGTACCCCCTAACATGTTGTATCGGATCACATGTTAAGGATAACGGCATCGAGTGCAGTGTTCGATTCTAATCTTGTTATGTTTCAATCTAATTTTCTTAGAACAAAGGTATCCCCTAACATGTTGTACAGTGTTCGGTTCTACTTGTTTAGTGACCTGAACACATCAATCAATGTTCTGATCACATGTTGCATCGAGTGCAGTGTTCAATTCGAGTCTTGTTATGTTTCAATCTGATCTTCTTAGAACAAAGGTATCCCCTAACATGTTGTACAGTGTTCGGTTCTACTTGTTTAGTGACCTGAACACATCAATCAATGTTCTGATCACTTGTTAAGGTTAACGATATCGAGTGCTGTGTTCAATTCTAGTCTTGTTATGTTTCAATCTGATCTTCTTAGAACAAAGGTATCCCCTAACATGTTGTACAGTGTTCGGTTCTACTTGTTTAGTGATCTGAACACATCAATCAATGTTCTGATCACATGTTAGGGTTAACGATATCGAGTGCTGTGTTCAATTCTAGTCTTGTTATGTTTCAATCTGATCTTCTTAGAACAAAGGTATCCCCTAACATGTTGTACAGTGTTCGGTTCTACTTGTTTAGTGATCTGAACACATCAATCAATGTTCTGTTCACATGTTAAGGTTAACGACATCGAGTGCAGTGTTCAATTCTAGTCTTGTTATGTTTCAATCTGATCTTCTTAGAACAAAGGTACCCCCTAACATGTTGTACAGCGTTCGATTCTACTTATGTAGTGTTCTGAACACACCAAAATATGTTTTAATCACATGTTGAAGTTAACGACATCGAGTACAGTGTTCGATTCTAGTCTTGATCACTTATTTTGTGTTCTGAACACATCAATCAATGTTCTGATCACATGTTGTATCGAGTACTGGCTGTCTCATAAGGAGCTATGGATAACCGCCATCTTGCGTCCGCCATCTTGCGCAAGCATCCTTAGGGCGTCTCTAGCCATCTTATGCAAGGATCCTTAAGCCGCCTCATAAGAACATAACAGAGTGTTAACTACTTAGGTGTAGACATTGAACTTTGCATGCTGAAGCAGCATACTACGTGACCGTGACGTCACGACCACGTGCTCTTGTTTGGTAAACATAGCCACGTGCTTTTTTGACAGCTGTCTTCTTGACGAACCCTAACCTCACTTTGAAGGACAATAGAGCGTCGCTAACCTCACTGCTGCCATCTTTACGGCAGTAAACCTCAAGGCTGCCACCTTATGCATGTTATAGCGCGGAATTTAAAATCCAACAGCAGAACGTCGCTAACCTCACTCTTGCCATCTTGATAGGCTTAAACCTTACTGTTGCTACCTTGGTTATACGCTTTTGTGTTAGTTTACTGTTAATCGCTAAGCTGTTCGCATCATCGAAGTTGACAGTAACAAATGTCGAGTAGATTTAAAGAAGAATCTGTTAGCAGAAGATAAAAGTCCGTCATGGAAAAACCTATTTCTAGGTATATTTGCGAAGAGTGTGGAAAAGCATTTTCCCGAAGCTATCACAGGAGACGTCATGAGATATCATGTAGGACGATTTTTCAATGCAAACATTGTAGAAGAGAGTTCAAGAACGCATACAACGCTCAACGTCATGAAGCCGCGTGTAATGTAGCTTCATCGGAAACAAAATACAAAGAGCTCGACCATATTCCAGCGAACACTGATTTATGTTTAAAAAGTACACCTTTGCGAGAGATTTTTAATTCTCCCTTGTTGTCTAGGCCTGCTGCAAGTTCTGTTACTGAGCACAAACTTCAAGATAAAGAGAGGCAAGATCATGATTATGATAATAAGGATAATGATGTTGATCAAAACAGTAGTAAAGGGAAAGTAGAAGAAGAAGAAAATTCATTGCCATTACAGCTTGATGATTTTACTTCATTTCCTAAGCCTACTACACGTTCTGCCGAAGTGCAAACATCTCAAGAAGAGATGCAAGGTAAAGAAGAAGGAAATTTCAACGCTTCATCGCTATCGAAACAAGTTATGTTTGTACCTAGAAACGCTACTGCTGAAGCACGTATTATATCAAAACAAGTCCCTGCACATCAACTGTCTGCATATAGACTCAAAGTTCACAACAAGCCTCTGTTACCCTATGTAGATATAAGCTACTGTAAAGACCCCAACGTACTGGTAAAACGTTTACAACTGCTAAGAGCCTATCATGATGCTGGTTACACACAGTACAAAGAAGATATTTTTGAAATAGAGCATGAATTACGTCGTGTTGGTATTATTAAGTAAGCGCTTACCCTCACCTAAGTCATCCATCTGTAGTATATAGTCGATCGAGTAGCTATATTCGTATAGATTATTTCCCAACATTCTCCCTTCCTTAGGGTGTTAACTCCGCCTCTAGTTGTAGAGCCGGTCTCAAGCCCGGATAAAGAGAGGAGAGGCACCCTAGCCCTTTAGCCCTTTAGCCCATTAGCCCTTTTGCCCTTTTGCCCATTAGCCCTTTAGCCTATTAGCCCTACAAGGAATGTGCGGTAATCTAATCTTCTTAGAACAAAGGTATCCCCTGACATGTTGTATCGAGTACAGTGTTCTGTTCTACTTATTTAGTGTTCTAAACACTTCAATCAATGTTCCGATCACATGATAAAGTTAACAGCATAGAGTGCAGTGTTCGATTCTAGTCTTGTTATGTTTCTTTAGTGATTTGCAAGTCTAAACATGCATAATGACGTCATCACTGCAGCACGTGCTTACTCTAGCTATCCCGATGCAGGTTTATGCCTTGACATAAGAGGAGGCCTTAACAGCTTATGTATAGCCGTTATTGTTTAAAGATAGCTGCTGTTAAGAAAAAGCACGTAGAATTTTTCAAATTACATTTCAAAGGTATGAGGTTTAGTGCTGTAAAGATACCTGCACGATGCAAAGCTAGCTTTCTTCATCAGAGCAGCCACCATCTTGTGTGAGCACCTCTAGACCGTATCATAAGGAGCTGTGTATAGTCACCGTCTTGTCGCTGCTACCTTGCGCAAGCACCCCTAGGGCGTCTCATAAGAGCAGCAGCCATCTTGTGCAAGCGCTCTTAAGCTGCCTCATAAGAAGCTATGTATAGCCCCCATCTTGTAGAATTAGATAGCTGCCAATGCCATAGGGCCTAAGTAGGGATCGAACCGTCGATCTCATCATTAGACTATGTTTTTTTCTTGTTCCTGATACTGCAAACCTAGGTATCAGGTTTTGCTCTACGATGCACCGTTTTCGAGATATTTAACATTTTGCATTTAAGCCCCAAATTTAATGAATCGAACCTGCACGGTACGTTATACTCTCTACCATAGCTAAACCTGATCATGTTACGAATACTTGCTTCAATACAAGCTAAAACAGAGCGAATGCCAAAGGGCCTAAGTAGGAACCGAACCGTTGATCTCATCATTAGACTATGTTTTTCTTGTTCCTCGTACTGCGAACCGAGGTACTGGGCAGAAATTTTTTTGTCCGTTTTGCTCTACGATGCATCGCTTTCGAGATATTTAACATTTTGCATTTAAGCCCCAAATTTAATGAATCGAACTAGCACGACGCGTTAGCCTCTAAGCTAAGAGCAGCAGCCATCTTGCGCAAGCACCCTTAAGGCGTCTCATAAGGAGACGTGTATAGCCGCCATCTTGTGTCCGCCATCTTGCGCAAGCATCCTTAGGGCGTCTCAAGCCATCTTGTGCAAGGACACTTAAGCCATCCCATAAGAGCAGTCGCTATCTTGAGCAAGCATCCCTAGGGCATCTCATAAGGAGCCATGTATAACTGCCATCTTGCGCAAGCATCCCAAGGGCGTCTAATAAGAACCTGTGTATAGCAGCCATCTTGCGTAAGCACCCTTAAGGAGTCATGTATAGCCGCCATCTTATGCAATTAGCGTCGAGAGAGGGCTGCTGTAGAATTTCTCTTTTTAAATTATCCACCACCACATTTCAAAGGTATCTAGCTAAAGATGGCAGCACTGCGGATGACAGGTGACGAATTTACATCTACTACGATAAAGAGGGCAGCACGGTGCTCTCTGGATTAAAGATGGCGGATGACAGCTGTCAAAAAAGCACGTGGCTATGTTTACCAAACAAGAGCACGTAGAATTTGCCACCACCACATTTCAAACTAAAGAGGGCAGCACTATGCTCTGTTGATTAAAGATGGCGGATGGTAGCTGTCAAAAAAGCACGTGAGTTTGTTTCCAAACAAGAGCACGTGGAAATTTTCAATTTGCCGCCACCACATTTCAAAGGTATCTAGCTAAAGATGGCAGCACGGTGCTCTCTTGATTAAAGATGGTGGATGATAGCTAGCAGAACTTTTCAAATTGCCCGCTACTACGTGCTTAAGGTTGTAGCCATAAAGAGGGCAGCACGGTGTTCTGTGGATTAAAGATGGCGGATGACAGGTGATGAAATTGCCCGCAGCACGGTGCTCTGTTGATTAAAGATGGCGGATGACAGCTGTCAAAAAAGCACATGGCTTTGTTTCCAAACAAGAGCACGTGGAATTTGCCGCCACCACATTTCAAACTAAAGAGGGCAGCACTGTGCTCTATAGATTAAAGATGGCAGATGATAGCTGTCAAAAAAGCACGTGAGTTTGTTTCCAAACAAGAGCACGTGGAATTTTTCAATTTGCCGCCACCACATAGAGGGCAGCACGGTGCTCTCTTGATTAAAGATGGCTGCTGTCACGTGGAATTGTCTGCCACCACAGGTATCTAGCTAAAGAGGGCAGCACTGAGGTTTGCGATGCAAGATGGCTGCTGTCTAAAAGCATTTTTCAAATTATCCGCCACCACATTTCAAAGGTAAGTAGCTAAAGAGGGCAGCACTGTGCTCTATGGATTAAAGATGGCGGATGACAGCTGTCAAAAAGCACGTGGATTTGTTTATCTCACGCTAGTGAGGTTAAGTTGGTAGCACTAAGGTTTAGGCCCGCCAAGATGGCAGCACTGCGGATGACAGGTGATGAATTTACATCTAAAGAGGGCAGCACGATGCTAAAAGATGGCGATGACAGCTGTCAAAAAAGCACGTGGCTGTCAAAAAACACGTGGATTTGTTTATCTCGCGCTGGTTAGGTTAAGTTAGTACTACTGAGGTTTAGGCCCGTCAAGATGGCAGTACTGAGGTTAGCGATGCGTTGTTGTCTGTCAAAAAGCACATGGCTGTCAAAAAACACGTGGCTTTGTTTACCTCACGCTAGTTAGGTTAAGTTGGCACTACTGAGGTTTAGGCCCGTCAAGATGGCAGTACTGAGGTTAGCGATGCGTTGTTGTCGATGACAGCTGTCAAAAAGCACGTGGCTTTGTTTACCAATTCAAATTTCCCGCGGGAGGCGGAGGAGGCCTCTGGGAGGGCCACCCGTGAGGCGGAGGCGGAGGGGGCCACTGGGAGGGCCACCCGTGAGGCGGAGGCGGAGGGGGCCACTGGGAGCTCGGCGGCGGAGGCGGCGCCCGAACTGTCCTATTATACTACTATCTCCCGAATACTGAATACTGGCCGCACTTAAGCGACTGCAGCTATCGAGCTCGGTTGACAATGAGTGAAAACACTTCACTAATTAGTGTCTATTTACAAAAGTTTCTAGTCCTCAAAGTAGGCCTCCGTCTAGAAGTCTTCACTTGGAATGGGCGATTCTTCTGTAATATTGTTTGACGGGTTTAACTTTAACTTCGCTTCGCACGCACCAGCCAGTTCACACAGCAGTTCCATGTAGGCAGGTTCCAAAATACGAACGTTGGCTATTACAACGCAGGACTGTAAACTTGACTCGACCCCAGACAAGACAAGCAATTCACGTGACTGCTCCACACACTGATCTCACGATTCCAAACTGAGTACTGAACACTTACCACAATACTGCAACACAACAACAGCACAACTCAACTACGATCTGTTCGTGGCGAGCCTGCTTTTTCATTCCAGGTGAAGAAGTTTTAGTGTCTTTGGGGTGCGCCCACAGTACGAGCGCTCTAGTTTCGCCTTCCAGGAAATCCACAGAAACACCAGACGAAAGGCACAATAGAAGCATAGGCCATCAGCTCTCCGACCGGCCGGGAGCTCCCCAGCCTGACTCACACATCCCTTCCAGGAAATACCAAAATATGCTTCAAGGGGGTGACAGTTGCATGACAACGTAACAGTATTTTAGCTTAGTAGATTTTAAATAATTTGAACCATATTTTAACTCAACAGAGGGCAAACCCTAATAAAACTAACCAATCAATTCCCGGCCCGGTATGTACCCTACACATGCTCTCCTATCTGTACTGTACAGTACTTCCATCGAGCAAGTGGCTATACGGCCTGGGTCAGCTTGCATTCGGGAGCTAGCGGGTTTGAATCCCACTGTCGGCAACCCTGAAGATGGTTTTCCGTGGTTTCCCATTTACACAAGGCAAATGCTGGGGCTGTACCATAATTAAGGCCATGGTCGCTTTCTTACAACTCCTAGTCCTTTCCCATCCTATCGTCGCCATAAGGCCTGACTGTATCGGTGTGACGTGAAGCAAATAGTAAACAAAGAAAGAAAGGTACTGTACATCCACCAATTTCTTTGGGTCTGACCAGCACCCTTTCATCATAACCAGGCAGCAGCGGCGGTTGGCTCTCAGGCGCACATATACTCGTGAACACCTAGTTCTCATGAATGAGGATAATTCAAAGTTGTTTCCTTTGTTTCGACCTGATTCCTTCAAACGATTTTCGATTATATTCGACCTATATCGAAGCTTTGTTACACTTACAGCTGTTCACACTGGAGATTGTGCTACAAAGTAGGCCTCCGGCTGGAAGTCTTCACTTGGAACGGGCGATCCTTCCGTAATATTGATTGACGGGTTTAACCTCGCTTCGCACGCCCAGCCAGTTCACACAGCAGTTCCATGTAGGCAAACTATACGCATGCGCATGCAGATGATGTCATGGTTTATGCACAGATATACCCATAAGCGTGGAGCAGGGTACGCTGTGTGCCTTTCCGTCTACAAATCGCCCACATACAAGAGATAGTATTACAGTTAACCACAAAGGTCTGCCACCTCCCCTGTTACAGTTGGTCGCGGCCTCCCAGAGTCACTATTGCATTACATCACCGGAAGATTTGGCTAGTAGGTGATTCTGAACAGGTGTTCACAGTTCGCGGGAAGAAGTTTGCTTTACATTGTGGGTGGAGAATCGTTTCAAGTTAAATTAATTTGAGTACCGGTAAATGTGGTAACGGCAAGCACTACTTTTTGCCTGTTTTCATACCTAGGTGAACCTCGAGCTATGGAAAACCCAGAATAGCGTTCGCATCTTTTAATATTCGCTACAATACAGTCAGTCAATCAATCAATCAATCAATCAATACTGATCAGCATTTAGGGCAGTTGCCCAGGTGACAGATCCCTATCTGTTGTTTTCCCAGCCTTTTCCTAAATGATTTCAAAGAAATCGGAAATTTATTGAACATCTCCCTTGGCAAGTTATTCCAATCCCTAACTCCCCTTCCTATAAATGAATATTTGCCCCAGTTTGTCCTCTTGAATTACAACTTCATATTGTGATCTTTCCTACTTTTATAAACGCCATTCATACTTATTCCTCTACTAATGTCATTCCACGCCACCTCTCCGCTGACAGCTCGGAACATACCACTTAGTCAAGCAGCTCGTCTTCTTTCTCCCAGTTCTTCCCAGCACAAACTTTGCAATGTTTTTGGAACGCTACTCTTTTGTCGGAAATAACCCAGAACAAATCGGGCTGCTTTTCTTTGGATTTTTTCCAGTTCTTGAATCAGGTAATCCTGGTGAGGGTCCCATACACTGGAACCATACTCTGGTTGGGGTCTTACCAGAGACTTATATGCCCTCTGCTTTACATCCTTACTACAACCCCTAAACACCCTCATAACCATTTGCAGAGATCTGTACTCTTTATTTACAATCCCATTTATGTGATTACCCCAATGAAGATCTTTCCTTATATTAACACCTAGATACTTACAATGATACCCAAAAGGAACTTTCACCCCATCAACACAGTAATTAAAACTGAGAGGACGTTTCCTATTTGTGAAACTCACAACCTGACTTTTAACCCCGTTTATCAACATACCAATGCCTGCTGTCAATCTCACAACATTTTCGAGGTCACGTTGCAGTTGCTCACAATCTTGTAACTTATTTATTACTCTATAGAGAATAACATCATCCGCAAAAAGCCTTACCTCTGATTCCACTCCTGATTTACATTCTACTTTGGTACATTTGAGACGTGAACAAAAATGTTCTTGTGAACTCCAGAAAATTTTGTCACGAGCCGCCACTGCAAGGCAGACTTTTCAGAAATCGATTTACGTTAGCAGAAATGTTGCATACGTCTACCATTCTCAAAGCCAGCATTCCAGGTGTTTTGCATAACAATAAGGGAAGGAATGTCACAACCAAGTTCCCGCACCTCTGGGTGCGCAGTAGTGTGAATGGGAAATATATCTATGCGTGTATCGCCATGTTGAGGGCACTCCTCAGCTCACCGAGAAGATCGTAGTATGGAATTCACGCATTAACTTACACAAGACACACATGAAAACACTTGTTGACAGGTTATTTTTAGTCCTACTGCACGGGACAGTACGGTAAGAACAGACGGTAATTAGATGCATTGAATTAAAAAAAGATGTCGCAATAGGAAGCAGAAGATCTGAACGGAAATTCACGTTAGTTCGCAAACCAAAACTACAGTGTTACTAATTTTAAATCAATGACACGCAGGATTTGTACAGGGCAATAATCCTGAGGTCTGAAGTGGTAAGAGTGGACCTCGAAGTGTGAGAGTCTGGGTATTCTTTCACATTTCAATTTTTTTCAATTTACTTTACGTCGCACCGACACAGATAGGTCTTATGGCGACGATGGGATAGGGGAGGGAAGCGGCCGTGGTCTTAATTAAGATACCTCCCCAGCATTTGCCTCGTGTGAAAATGGGAAACCACGGAATGCCATCTTCAGGGCTGCCGACAGTGGTGTTCGAATCCACTATCTCCCGAATGCAAGCTCACAGGTGCGCAACCCTAACCGCACGCCCAACTCGCTCGGTCTTCTTTCACATTAATTCTCGGTAAGTGTCGAATAATGTCTCATTGCAAGCCTCTGGGAAACTCAGCCATTCTCAGGCCCTAATTAATTAATAATGAAAGATCCAGACTATTTTGACTACCGTGCACACACGCAATAAACATACAAGAATCAAGACCTTGGTAATATTAAAAGTATACTTATGCATAAAAACTGAACATATATTGCATTGTTATTGATACATATTTTAGACAGCCTATACGTAATACACTTAAAAGAGAAACATAGCAAACAGAATAAGAAGACTGCAAAACACACTACTAGCAAGAATAAATATGTAAATATAAATCATGTCTTAAATTAACAGAACTGTCCCCGAAGAAAAAGAGCACTTCACAGTATAACGATACATGAAATTGTCTTAAAATTTTCATGTACTATACGTATCATCGGTCACATTCTCCGGCATAATAACTTCATAAAGAACTTGTTCGAAGGCAAGGTGGTGGGAAAGAAAGGCAGAGGGAAACCACGGAAGAAGATCATTGAAGAGGTAATTGAGATGATGGGATGCCAAGGTTATGGAGAGATGAAAAGGATCGCAGAGAGAAGAGATCAATGGTTGCAGCGACAAGGCGAAGCCTTTAGATGATGATGATGATGATGATGATGATACGTATCATTTTTGTACATGATTTGTTTGCTCATTTGGAATGACACATGCGATAAAAACTTCGGTTCTTCACTTTATCCTTCTTGAACATACCAAGACATCCTCAATTGACAGCAGCCTACAACTTTAGTATGATTTAAGATCTTGTAATATTACATATATCATACCCTCACACTGTATTCAGAAATAAGAGATGTTTTTATTGTCATTGTTCGTATCGTTATTATTTCATTTCTATATTTATTCTAAATATTTTAAGTTGGAAGGTCTCTATGTGTGATATGAGCTATTTGTTTTGTAGAAAGGGATGGGAAAACAGTGCTATTTCAATTCGGAAAGTTTGCGTGAGTCATGCGGGCATCCCATAGTCCGTTGCGGTGGCCTTGTTATTTTCTTGTGCTACGGAAGATATGGCAAGATGATCTACTCGTGACTGGATGGCCAGGTCAATCTCGACGTATCATGTAAGAGTAGAGGGACCGAGCTCGATAGCTGCAGTCGCTTAAGTATGGCCAGTATCCAGTATTCGGGAGATAGTAGGTTCGAACTCCACTGTCTCTAGCCCTGAAAATGGTTTTCCGTGGTTTCCCATTTTCACACCAGGCAAATGCTGGGGCTGTACTTTAATTAAGGCCACGGCCGCTTCCTTCCCACTCCCAGCCCTTTCCTGTCCCATCGTCGCCATAAGACCTAGCTGTGTCGGTGCGACGTAAAACAACTAGCAAAAAAAGAGTAGAGGGAAGCTGAGATCTATTTAAGCATGTGAGAAAACAGCGGAGAGACTTGACTTCAAACTTTGGTGCAGCGGACTTGACTTCAAACTTTGGTTGAGCATACTTGATTTCAAACGTTGGTAGGAAGAGGAGATGTAACTTCGGTGGAACGCGGTCTTATAATTTGGGGAATGTGAAGTGTGGTACTAACCTACAACTGTGGAGTGCTTAGGCACTTTGTATCGTATCACTTGTGGCGGCTTGGTAATGTTGGTGAAAACTATGGGGTAACTGTATCTCAGACTTTCCAGAATTTATTTTCTGGAATAGCAAGCGTGTGTTGCTCGAATGAATGTATCTTTAAACCAAGTGTTAGGGTCAGTGAACACAGTTTTGTAAAGGTACAGTATAAGTGTGATATAACAAGTGCAAATAGTGATAATGTGCAAGTTGTGTTGATACACAGAGACAGTGAATGGTATTTATCCACACACACACACTTTGTAATTAATATTCATCGATCCGATTACAAATATCAGCTTGGTCCTTGCTTTTGATTTTCCACTGTTTTTGTTGTTGTTGTTGTTGTACATATGGAGTCTTCTAACAGTATTTTGTGAGTGTATTGTATGTATATTTTGGTGTGTTAAAGAGGTGCTTATGCACGGATGTTATTGAGAATATAGTTAGTTATTTTAGAATCAGTGGAGTTCTTGATGAACCTAGGTGCAGTTCCTACCCATTTAGTCGTTTTCAGAAGGTTAGTTAAGACCTGAAGCAGATGTACCAGTACGCAGATTTATGTACACGCCCTGGGAGAGAAAATTATATGCTTTATCAAAATTCGAGGGATCCTTTCTGGTGAACTCTGGCGCCCATACTACGGACATTTCGATTAATTATTTTGAATAATTTATTCTATTTTAATTATTTTATTATTTATTCAGATGGATTTCATTTGACGCCCATGCGTGAGGCACTTAAGTATTTTATTTTATTCATATTTTATTATTTTAATCATATTGCAATGGTTATTTATTATTATTATTATTATTATTATTATTATTATTATTATTATTATTATTATTATTATTATTATTATTATTATTATTATTGAAAATGAAAACCTACAACCTGATTTCCAGTCATTGACCGGGTCAGGGATGGAATGAATGAAGCATATATAGGCTATTAGTACGATGGGGTCGCCACTCCCAAAGTGATTTAATAATGACTGATAGATGCTATGAAATGAGAATGGAGAGTGTTGCTGGAATGAAAGATGACAGGGAAAACCGGAGTACCCGGAGAAAAACCTGTCCCGCCTTCGCTTTGTCCAGCACAAATCGCACATGGAACGACCGGGATTTGAACCACGATATCCAGCGGTTTTAGACAAATTACAATCTTGAGAAAAATAGTTTACCTTTCACTCAGCAGACTGGAGAACGTCAGTAATCCATAAATTCTTCAAATATTTAGTTTAGAAACAACTGTACCGGCAGCAAGAATCTCGAATATCGGCAACGAGAAAATCTGTGGAATAAAATGCTTCTATGAGGGGTAGCCTACATGGCAAATCTTTCCTTTCTAGTAAGTAATCACAGCAGGTTTTACTCAATACCGTAAAAATATTGTTGAAAAGATACATTAAAGCAGAATTTAAAAAAAATTATGCCCCGTTTTCATCACAAGTAAACTTACTTACTAGTTACCAACTGAATGAGACAGATTTTATCATTTCCAGGATATGAAAAACATATCTAGATAAGTATACCATCTATTACCATAGTAATAAATTTTGCTGGGATATCTTCTAATATAAGGAGTATTATCAAATAGGAGAAGCAAGTGAAGGTAATCTTACTGGTTCGTGAAGTGAATGAATTTTGTTAAATGCTGTCCGATAATATTCACACTGGTGCTAGTCTACCTCCTAATTCTAAACATATTTCTTAAAATTCACTGCCGGAAAAAACATACAACATCCTCAAGGACAACGTCATTTTATTCACAAGCGATATGACAGGTAGTTCATCATTACAGGAGTATATGATCACAAATTCAGACCAAATGAACCATATATGTCACAGTGGAGTGTGCTCAGACAGTCGCGTCAATACACAGTGTATCCCCCTTTGGTGGCAATGCAGGCGTGTATTCGCGCATGCAAACGATCATAAAGGTACCGAATGCCATCCTGCGATAGATTGTCCCAAACATCTTGCACCTTCTGGTGCAATTCGGAAATGGTTCTTGCAGGCTGTAGAGAACGCGTTAAGTTCCCGCTTCATCATGTCCCATACGTGTTAAATTGGCGAGAGATACGGTGATCTTGCTGGCCAGGACAGTTGTTGTAGACCACGAAGAGCACGCTGCGTCCCAACAGCTGTCTGTGGACGTGCATTGTCCTGCTGAAAATTACATAACCTTCCTGTCGAAGAAATGGTAGTAGCACGAGGGCAACAGTCAGTGCAATGTAGATGGCACTGGTTACGTTACCCTGCAGAATGTGACCGCGGGTTTAACTGATGCCCCACCCCCACACCATGAAGCCTGAGATAGGACCTGGGTGTCGTAGACGCATGCACTCTGAAATAGGCCGCTCACCACGTCTACGCCGTACACGTGTACGTCCATCACTTGCATAAATACAGATCCTACTCTCGTCACTGAAGACAGCATAGCGCAATTCCCCTCTCTAGTCGACTCTTTCACGACACCAGAATAGCTGTGCTTGGTGGTGTCGTGGTGTCAGTGATAGCCTGGCCAGAGGCACACGTGATCGTAATCCTTCTTCAAGCAGACGGTTCCCAACGGTCCTTGGTGACACAACAGGTGCAACATGTTACCGAATTTCGTTCCTGGAAGATGTTCTGTCAGCCACCACTGCTCGCACAATGTGTCGATCTTGACGTGCGTCTGTACTACGCGGACGTCCGGAGCCTGGTCTACGGGTGTAGGAATATTCCACAGACCACTGCTGAAAGCAGGAATACACCACCGATACACTGTGCCCAACATGTACTGTATGTCCACCCAGCTTCCCGCGACTCCGTTCAAGTGGCTCCAGTTGTTCAACAGGAGCACATACTCGTTGTATCCTAGAATAAATGTTACAAGCACAGTTTAGTGCTGGCAGAGAGATTGAATCGGTTGTAGCAAGTGAAGTGCTCCACCGGTATTCTCCGCTACTACCGCGGAGAATTGCGGAGGTATACAGAGGGCGGCGGAGGAAATGGAGTGAACGTGCTCTGTTCATTCAGACAAGATTATCCTTCCTGTCAGTTCAGGCGTGCGACGGACGAACTTTCTGGCTCGGTTAACTTCACTATGTAGCTAATGCCACGAAAACCACTAGTTGTTTGTAACTTTTCGATGAACCGGGCGAGTCGGCCATGCGGTTAGGAGCGCGCAGCTGTGAGCTCGCATCCGTAAGATAGTGGGTTCGAACACCACTGTCGGCAGCCCTACAGATGGTTTTTTCCGTGGTTTCCCATTTTCACACAAGGCAAATGCTGGGGGATGTAATTTAATTAAGGCCACGGCCGCTTCCTTCCCATTCCTAGGCCTTTCCGGTCCCATCGTCGCCATAAGACCTATCTGTGTCGGTGCGACGTAAAGCAACTAGTAAAAAAAAAACTTTTCTATGTAGAAGGCGATTAAAATAAACCTGCCAAGTGCAAATTATGTATTCGTAGTTTTTCAAGGGGAGGCGGCACATCTAATTTATTTGATCCTTTAAAGAGGAGTCCTAAGCAATGTTTGGAACCA
This sequence comes from Anabrus simplex, assembly GCF_040414725.1. Lineage (NCBI taxonomy): Eukaryota > Metazoa > Arthropoda > Insecta > Orthoptera > Tettigoniidae > Anabrus > Anabrus simplex. The sequence goes on along the minus strand of NC_090266.1, from coordinate 168,854,437 downwards.
ACAACTGAGGAAAGTAGCGAGGTGTACGCCCCAGACAGTGAACAGCACAAGCGCTCGAATCGGAGTTTGGCTATGTTTGTTTCTATAGATATGCGACCGCTTTTACGACTGACTGTTAAACATCCAATAGACAAGACCTGTACATAACTGTGACTGCCCATTTTATATCAAAGGCATCAAATACACTGATGTACGCATGTGTGGCAACTGAAATTCTTGAAGGAAGTTATACCGCGGACCATATCGCTAGCCACTGTCAGACATCATCAATTCTTGGCAGCTGTCTGGTAAAGTGCCAGCAATTACTACAGATAACGATGCAAATATGGTAGCTGCGGTACGACAGTTAAATATCCGCCATGTTCCCTGTGTAGCGCACACACTTAATTCGGCCATAAGTGATGTGGTAAAGAGCACGTTCCCTTCTCGTACGCTTTTGGATACTTGATCAAATATTGTCACGCATTTCAAGTAAATATGTCACAACAGAAGTAAAAGTTAGATTAGGGTTGTAAGTTTTGAAATGTTAAACACAAGGTAGTGCCGAACTATGGCTTATAAACATACATTTGCTCCAGGCCTTCTCGCAACGCCGCTAGTGTCTGTGTTCTGATTTTTTCTTCTAGGCAAAGTGGTATTGCAAGCCATAAATTAAAACATCAACAGTCAGAGTCCGGTAAGCAGCCACTCCGGCTTATTCAGTACTGTTCGATCCATGATGCGCCATTTCCTCGAGGTAAAGGAGCAACTCATAGTGGCTCAATCGGAACTTGTGAATGCACCGCAAGCACTAACACGTGAGAATTACGAATACAGTGTAATATATTGAAAACCCTGTATTTTTGTAACATGTGAATATAATATATGACCTCAACTATTTCCAGCTGACGAATGGTTGATTTTAAAGGAGGGCGCATCAAGACTAGACCCATTCGAAGCGATGACTACCATGTTTTCCGGAGAATTATACAACACGTCTTATCACGTGATCCCTTTCGTACAAGGGTTATGTGTCACTCTTTCTACGGAAGTAGAAAAATCAGCTACTTTCGAAGCAAGTCTGGAAGCCGTAACAACGCGACTTTTTGCATATGAAACTCGTTCTATGACAAGGGCGGCAAGTTTTCGTGATCCTAAGTACAAAAAGGATGGATTTCGAATACCAGATCATGCAGAAGAAGCACGTAAACAGGTTAGTGTTACTATTTTTAATGCAACAATAGCACGATGTGTTCACTGTGTAACTGTTCGCTCTATTCATCAAGACACTTGGGGAGATGGAAGTTATTACCTTGGGACATATGAATATAAATAAACTATTTGTGGCGCAAATTGCCACGCAAATAGAAACACTTAACATTCCATGGTTTCCCATTTCTCTATGTGATGTTTGGGCGCCAGGGTTACAGTTTTAAACAAAACTGTAAACCAAAATTATATTTACTAGCATAGAGACTTATACTTAAGTCACAGGGGTAGGATTTTAAATAACTAACCATTAAGTATCGCTTAAGAAAGAAAATGAACGCAATATAAAATATAAATGAATTTATTATACAAAAAATGAGATGAATCGGAAAAGTTCCTTAAAGCGTGGAGGGATTTAGAATTTACTTTACTGAATTTACTAATTGCTTGCTTTATCTAATTGAAGCTCACCAATTGCACCTTTCGTTGAAGTCATCGTGTTTCCGTGGTTACTCGTTCTCTTCTTCTCGATGTAGAATTGGCTCCATGGACATCCTTCCTTCCTTCTCTGATATGGTACGGGCTATCTGGACTAGCACTCCCTAATTGCCTAGTCTTTAAATTAGACATTGGCCCTATACTTGTAAAAGCTGATCAGCGTTGATCGTATGACGAGAAAATTCAGAGATATGCATTTTTCCATATTAGTAGAAATCTCAATCCAACTGAGCTATACTATTTATACGGTACAGACTTGTACCAAATTCCGTGGACTTGAACTAAACATAGTTCTTCGTCCAGAAGATTTACTGAATATAACACAAGCCGTAAGCTTGTTTCGTCTCACGCAGATCCGATAACATAACCACATCTAAGTACTGTATCGAAGCGATAACACATTGTACAAAAATAACTATGTCGCGGAGCGACCACTCAATGTCTCAAAATCAATAACGTCGTTCAAAGTAGATGTTCACAGTAGAAGTAGTAGTTAGGATCTCAGCAGAAGTAGTAGTTAGGTTGCCGGCAGAAGTTGTAGTTAGATCGATCTTAGGATGCCGTTCTCGTGGTGAGAATCTCTATATATCCGGTCTCACCCCCACTCTTGGTAACAGTTCAAACTCAAAACTCATATACAACGAAGTATCTGATTCGTGGATCGAATTATCAACTCCCTTTCTCTTCTTTCTTGACAAGTCCAGTAGGCGTGGCGATGATGTAGCTGACCAGCTTGCAAGCCTCGCGCGCGGGTCACTGTTTACTTCTTGGTGCTCAAGAGTTAAACCCATGAGTCATGTAATTTTCCACGCTATAAGAATAACCTTCTCCGTATACACAAATATGAGATGAAATGACAATAACTATGTCTCAACATATTAACCAAATCCAATACATAATAAATTCCTATCTTTCATAATATAATCATAAATAATAAATGATGTTACAATATATATATATTTTAATTGCAAAAACCTTATTTACAAATGCTTGACGTAGAATACATATGTTATTACGAATAATTGCTGATGGCGGATAAACTTGATATCAAATGATATCGCGTAAAATGATATTATGTTAAACTAGTAGGGCTGGAGAAGCCTGGACGGTTACATACGCCCTCCTGTTATTTACAGATATAACATATACGAAAATAACACACTACACCAAAACGGCTGATATACACATCATTACACCTTACAAACACTTAATAAAAAACATACATAATCAAATCTTGTATCTCACTGTAGAGTGTCTGTTTCAACGATATCAGATAACATTAGTAATAATTCCTGCCGATTTTCTTCCGAAAGTTTGTCAACAACACTCATAATATTTACAACATAACAACATTTAAATAACTCTATCTTTGCACTTCACCATCAAAGTGTTCGGCAGTTCCAGGTTATAATATATATATACACCACACACACACACACACACACACGTAATCACACGTGGCTTACCTCTCTTAGATGGCCGCAAGCAATTTCTTGTTTTCATTGCAAAAAAATATATACTTAGAAAATTATTGCATTAATTTCCTTCTGCAGTTTCAAAACAAAATCCCAAGTTACTCATGGCTTCTACAATAGTGTCAGGTTTAGGTTCACAACCTATACATGAATTCACGTTTTCTAACTTAAGTACATTTAATGTTATCAAAACAACACCTGGGAGACATTACACTTAATTCGCAGAAATATATCGTCTCATAGAGCGAATATTATAAGTGCCCAACATGACACGATTACCATCTTTCAATCTGTATGCACAAGGACCAACCCGACAATGAAACTGGAATGGACCCTGACACAACAAAAAGAATTTCTTCGTCACTTTCTTTTCACTGGACGAGAGCATGGGAACACGTAACAAAACAGAATCTCCTACCTGAAATTCGTCTAACACCTGACGTTTCTGCTGTTTGCTACGCTTCTCAGCCGCTTTAATCAAATTCTCTCTCTCTAATCTGACAAATATCTGAGAGTCCCGCTGAGGTTCCTGTGTAATACCTAGTACTTTTGTCCGCTCATTCCTTGGATTGCTGCCAAAATGAACCTCTAATGGGGTGAATTTCGTACTATCATGCTGAACCATGTTAATCCATTTCTCAATCCACGCTAAAGAACCAACCCACGCAGTGTGCTTGTCATGAACTAAAGATCTAAACATCCTACCTAATTCCTTCATCGTGCGTTCACACATATTCCCTTGTGGGTTCCTAATTGAGGAAAAAACATGTGTGATACCTACCTCTGTCATCACAGCCTTCCACTTCTTCGAGGTAAATTCAGATCCTCTATCCGATAATAACCTCTTAGGCGTACCTAATTCGTGAACATACTTGTCACTAATAATCTTACTGCAACTAAAACCTGTCGCTTTTCTCATCGGATACAATCTGACTAACGTGGAAAAAGCGTCAATCACCACGAAAACGTATTGATAGCCATATTTACCACGAACTACGGGTCCAAATAAGTCAATACAAACAAGATCACCGGTTTTCTCAGTAATGACCGCTTGCCTAGATCCTTCGTGGTACCTATCGGGAGCTTTACTTCGTTGGCAAAAATCACACGAGGAAATAGTTTTCCTAATTTCCCTTCCCACCTTATCCCATACAAACCTTCTCTGAATCTCATACAACACTTTACTAGCACCAAAATGTCCCAACTCCTTATGAATGAACCAAATTAATTCCGTTCTCAAAGACTTAGGTACACATATACGCCAACGATCGTCACCACAATTCCTCGTTAAAAATTGATCAACCATCCTGTAAGTTTGCCTACCTTTTTTTCATACTTTCCTGATCACCGTTCTCAAGTTCACTTATCACATCTTTACACTCATTATCCTGAGATTGTTCAAAACGCATCTTCTTTAATTTGTCCAAAGCTTCATTATTGTCTTTATGAAGACATGCACAGATTAAAATTCCTTCATGAGTCTTAATGACACTACCTTCATTACACAAATCTCGGTCTCTGGATAGCAAATCGGCTAACACATTGTTCTCGCCCTTAATGTGTACCACTTTAAAATCATACTCCTGTATTGCTAAAATCCATCTACTGACCCTGTTAGATGACAATTTGCAAGTAGAAATAAAAGATAGCGCATGATGGTCGGTCCAGATCTCAAATTTAGTACCCAACACGTACATCCTGAACTTACTTAGGGAATATATAATCGGTAAGAACTCTAATTCAGTAATCATATAGCGTTTCTCAGCTGCACTAAGCCCTCTCGAAGCCAACGAAACAATCCCTAAGTTGTTCTCATCATCCTCCAGACATAGAACTCCAGCAATGCCACAATGTGATGCATCAGTCATCATAACATACTTCTTATCTCCTCTACAATATTTCAGAATCACAGCTTTCCGAAAACCATCTTTTAGCTCTTCAAATGCCTTCTCATGGTATTCTGCCCACTTCCACTTATTCCCAGCTTTCAGCAAATCTCTAAACGGCTCTAATAAGTAGGAAAATCTTAAAACAAATCTTCTAATAAAGTTACATACTCCAATGTATGATCTCAATTCTTTTATATTCCTGGGCCTTTTTGCATTCAATATTTTCTCTATTCTCGTGCTTTCTGGTGTCACACCTACTGCAGATACACGGTGTCCTAAAAAGATGACTTCGGGCTGACAAAAAATGCATTCCTCCAGTTTAAGAGTGAAACCTGCCTGTTCTAACTTGGTAAATACCCTGTCGAGATGTTCTAAATGCTCTTCAAGACTGCTAGACGAAATTACTAAATCATCAATATAAATAGTGGCATAGTGGTCGGCTTCGTTCCCCAGAGCAATATTCAAAGCACGATTTAAAGCAGAAGAACTAGTACGAGTACCATATGGGACACGACAGAATTGATACAGATTACTCTTGTGACTGAAAGCTGTTAAAGGTCTATCTTCCCCACTTAACGGAACCTGCCAGAAACTACTACGTAAATCTACAGTTGAAAACCAAAGTCTCCCTTGAAAATCCTGTATCAGCTCCTCTACAGTTAACGATTTTAATTGATCAGCAGCAATACGTCTGTTCATCTCCCTCACATCAATACACAAACGGACAGAACCGTCGTTCTTAGGCACAACCAATAAAGGATTGACACACTGGCTACTCGAAACTTCAATAATACCATCCTCTAACATGGCTTCTATTTGATTGTCTACTACTTTAGCATACTTATGTGGTATCAGATATCTCGGTCCAGCGAATATACTTTGATCCAGCACTGAAAATGAGTGTTCATACACATGCGTTTTGCCAGGTTTCGATGAAAATACTTCCTTGTGTTCTCTCAACACATACAACAATCGGTCCCTCTGACCTTCTTCCAAATTGCTACTATCTACTGCTTCTCTCAAAGCATCATCGGGGTTCTCCTCTAACCACACTTCACACAACTTAAAATCCGCTCTCTCTTCTTCATCATTTGAAACCTCATTAATACACCACATGTTACAAACCTCCACTTTCGTCTGAACTTCGGCATCCCACGTGACTTTAACATCCTCATTATCCCACCTTAAATATACTATCGCCTCATTGTAATCTAACCGAGCTGAGTATAAACTTAGCCAGTCAGATCCCAAGATAACATCAAATATAAGATTCGGAATAACAAGACATATCTGAATTTTCGACTTCCCGTTAATACAAATAGGTATGGCAAATTGTTTACAGATTTGCTTGGATCTTTTACCTACAGCAGTGACGATATATGTGGATTTCACAGGCATTTCTTCAATCTCAATATTCTCCTTTTTTCTGTCCTCAAACCACTTCGAACTTTCACATGATCTTTGACTGCCTGAATCCAGAAAAGCCTGATACTGCGTCCTCCATATAACGATCGTAATAACGGGGTTCTCACTTTTACTACCAACTTCGACTTGATTTACTTCCACCTCCCGTAATAACTCATCTCTAACATCGAGATCATAATCCATGTGCGTCATTACACAATTTCTCGCAACATGTACTGAAGACTGATAATCTGATCTCTCATTACCGTCTACTATCAGTTTAAATTACTTTGTCTCCTTGTATCATGATTTCGGCTAGTGCCTTCTTCAACATTACGTTCCCTCTGAACATCCCTATTTTGCTGGTGTGACTGATTACCAATAGGTTGTTGTCTCGGTTGAAACTGACCACGGTGATTGTGTTCTTGTCTTCTGGGTGGTGTTTGAGAGTTTGTGTGCTCTCGTGTACTATTACTATTTCCTAACGCATCGAAACTTGCTAGCAATCTTTCCATTCCCTGAATAGGCTCTATCTGTTGCATACAGCTAGCTTCGCGGATTTTGTTGGGAAAATGTCTGAGTAATAACTTCACAATATCTCTCCCCGCTGACATCCCATCTACGTTTTTACAAATCATAACGTGGGCCAAAAATATTCGGTCATAGAAACTCCTTCGTGTGGCCTAAATTTCCCAAAGACAATGCGTTCTCTTTCCCTGCTTTGTATAGCTTCACTCCAAAATTTCTCCGTGAAATATTTCAGGAATTCCACCATACTGGTCATGCTGCTCTTATACACCGCAAACCATTATTTCGTTTCCCCAATAAAAGCTTTACCAATTATTTCTAACGCTTCTTCCCATTCAATGATTCCTTCTTCGATTCGCTTTTCAAACCGTTTCTTAACAGTGTTTAAAAATCTAAAGGGTTTGTCTGCCTCCCATTAAATTTTGGTAGTTCAGTTTCATATATGAAATTTGTACCATGGCACGGACTTCCTATATTACCTTGCTTTTCTCTGATATCTTTACGTATTTGTGCCTCCGACCTATCAATACGTTCATTTATCCCTTTCTCTCTAGTTTCTACGTCATTTGCAATGTGTTCCTGTCTTTCCTTGGTGGCTTTAATTTTAACAGCATATTCCTCTGCTTTCTTAAACTTTTCATTACATATTTTAGCATTAATCTCTACCTTACCACACAGATCATAGTATTGTTGTTGTACTTCTTCTCTAACTTTACTAACTTCTCCTACTTGTTCCAGAATTTTACAATTAATTGCTGTGATCTGCTGGTCTACTTCGCTCCTATGTTCAGTTAACTTACTTTCTACCACTTTCTCATGCTGGCTACGTCTCATCTCCTGTTCCGCTAACTGATTTTCAAAAAGTTTCTGCTGCTCTAGTGCTTCATCTAATCTATGATCTAAAGCATCCATCCTAGCATTCACTTCTCTGCCAATTTCGTTTTTCGTCTGTTCTATCTCCTTTCTATTTTCTTCAATATCTGTCTGCGTTTTCTCTACTTCCGTGCTAATTTCGGTTTTCGTTCTCTCTACTTCCTTCCTGATTTCATTCGTTTCCTTCCTAATTTCATTACTTTCTTTACTAATTTTTTCTATCCCTTTCGTTTGCTCTAATATCCCTTGCATCATCACAAACAGTTGTTGAATATTCTTATCACTATTCGTATTACATTCATTCTCGCCCTCCATCCTAGCTACATCAGATTCTCTGCTATTTTCCATGCTCCCACCACACTCTACCGTTTTATCTACTTCAATGCTTTCATCTACAACATTCCTAGAATTCAGCGTCTCGCCTCCCTTTACCAAGTTTCCGCTACGTAATTTCATGTCCTTTTCGCCTTGTGCAGCCATGATTCCCCCAAAATCACACATATACATTATACGGACACTCACTTAACCCCCACAAACACAGACTCTACTTTACTGCCTTCTTTCCACGAATACTTAATGGTTTTCGAGCTCCACGTTGGTGCGACAAATGTAACTGTTCGCTCTCCTCATCAAGACACTTGGGGAGATGAAAGTTATTACCTTGGGACATATGAATATCAAATAAACTATTTGAGGCTCAAATTGCCACGCAAATAGAAACACCTAATATTCCATGGTTTCCCTTTTCTCTATGTGATGTTTGGGCGCCAGGGTTACAGTTTTAAACAAAACTGTAAACCAAATTTATATTTACTAGCATAGAGACTTATACTTAAATCACAGGGGTAGGATTTTAAATAACTAACCATTAAGTATCGCTTAAGAAAGAAAATGAACGCAATATAAAATACAAATGAATTTATTATACAAAAAAAGGAGATGAATCGGAAAAGTTCCTTAAAGCGTGGAGGGATTTAGAATTTACTTTACTGAATTTACTAATTGCTTGCTTTATCTAATTGAAGCTCACCAATTGCACCTTTCGTTGAAGTCATCGTGTTTCCGTGGTTACTCGTTCTATTCTTCTCGATGTAGAATTGGCTCCATGGACATCCTTCCTTCCTTCTCTGATATGGTACGGGCTATCTGGACTAGCACTCCCTAATTGCCTAGTCTTTAAATTAGACATTGGCCCTATACTTGTACAAACTGATCAGCGTTGATCGTATGAGGAGAAAATTCAGAGATATGAATTTTTCCATATTAGTAGAAATCTCAATCCAACTGAGCTATACTATTTATACGGTACAGACTTGTACCAAATTCCGTGGACTTGAACTAAACATAGTTCTTCGTCCAGAAGATTTACTGAATATAACACAAGCCGTAAGCTTGTTTCGTCTCACGCAGATCCGATAACATAACCACATCTAAGTACTGTATCGAAGCGATAACACATTGTACAAAAATAACTATGTCGCGGAGCGACCACTCAATGTCTCAAAATCAGTAACGTCGTTCAAAGTAGATGTTCACAGTAGAAGTAGTAGTTAGGATCTCAGCAGAAGTAGTAGTTAGGTTGCCGGCAGAAGTTGTAGTTAGATCGATCTTAGGATGCCGTTCTCGTGGTGAGAATCTCTATATATCCGGGCTCACCCCCACTCTTGGTAACAGTTCAAACTCAAAACTCATATACAACAAAGTATCTGATTCGTGGATCGAATTATCAACTCCCTTTCTCTTCTTTCTTGACAAGTCCAGTAGGCGTGGCGATGATGTAGCTGACCAGCTTGCAAGCCTCGCGCGCGGGTCACTGTTTACTTCTTGGTGTTCAAGAGTTAAACCCATGAGTCATGTAATTTTCCACGCTATAAGAATAACCTTCTCCGTATACACAAATATGAGATGAAATGACAATAACTATGTCTCAACATATTAACCAAATCCAATACATAATAAATTCCTATCTTTCATAATATAATCATAAATAATAAATGATGTTACAATATATATATTTTAATAGCAAAAACCTTATTTACAAATGCTTGACGTAGAATACATATGTTATTACGAATAATTGCCGATGGCCGATAAACTTGATATCAAATGATATCGCGTAAAATGATATTATATTAAATTAGTAGGGCTGGAGAAGCCTGGACGGTTACAACTGTCTCTATAGCCTATCCCTTTCACAAAACCAAGCATGACCTAGCTCGATAGCTGCAGTCGCTTAAGTGCGGCCAGTATCCAGTATTCGGGAGATAATAGGTTCGAACCCCACTGTCGGCAGCCCTGAAAATGGTTTTCCGTGGTTTCCCATTTTCACACCAGGCAAATGCTGGGGCTGTACCTTAATTAGGGCCACGGCCGCTTCCTTCCCACTCCTAGGCCTTTCCTGTCCCATCGTCGCCATAAGACCTATCTGTGTCGGTACGACGTAAAGCAACTAGCAAAAAAACCCAAGCATGTGGCTATTTTTAGGTTGAATTCGAGCTAAGGACTACGATCCAAAGGTGTGATATGCTGCAAGCAGCAGCAGAACACTACATCTTTGGAAGAAAAGCCTGCTGCAGGAAGAAACGAAGGCGGATGTAATCTCTTAGCGTTTTTGAATGCAAAGCGGGCCCAGAAGCGACGTGTTGCGACGCCTATGTCGAATACCACGATATTTCTAAGACAGTACGTGGAATTAGAGCCAGAGCATAGGTTGACTGACCCTGTCAAGTACTGGGCTCAAATGGCGAAACAATCTAATCCGCTTCATGAAATAGCGGGATACTGCCTTTGTATTCCAGCTACCTCTGTCCCAGCGGAGAGAATGTTTCCTGCTGCCGGACAAATAACCACAGCTAGAAGAAATGCTCTATCGGCAGAAAGAGCGAACACTTTGCTTTTCTTACATGGAAACTTTAGATATTTCTTCAAGTAACGTATATAGCCTTGAACTTCGTTTCTTCTTGACTGAAACGTTTATTTATTTTGTTTATTTGGTGTATGGCTGTGGCTCCGAAGTAATTGAGTGTATTTACTATGAGGCTGCCTTTTTATAAACATACTTCTCTTTAATATAAGTTACCAAAATTACTAATTATTGATACATTATATGATGTATCGGTATTATATAATATACGGTAGTTTCTTCATTCAAAACAACACTACCACATCTATTGCTTAAAAACAGTACCATACGTAACAGTCCAACGGCTTGGCGGCGTTGACACTCTACTTAAAATAGATCATACTAAAACAAACTACTCCGCTCCTACCGCTCCTTTCCTTGCATAACGGTTTTAGCGGAGGAGGTGGAGGCAACGGAGGTAATCGGAGATACCGATTCATGTCGCGCAAACACCTTCTCCGCTCTTTCCGCTCCTTTCCTAGCACTACTGCAGCGCTTTCCTCTTCACACGGGCGACCTGTCAGCCACATCGTGACAAGTTTCCGCTGGCAGTTATCATGATGTCGATATAGTGTTCCTCATCAAAGTATCTGACCTTGAAATAACTGGTCCAATCTCCTGTAGTAGCTCATTGAAAGATATTTTAGACATTCTGAAGAACTGGAAAATGTTAACTGGATTATTCCAAACTTCGCTTTATAGAGCTGTGGCCGGACTTCTACTATTGGATATAACCACATTCTCCGCGTTTTTCTCTTTTTTCCGCATCGTCGCATGTGCGGAAGTAGTACACCCTCCTCTTCAGAATTCATACTGTGAATGACCGAAGTTCCATTTGCCGAACAAAATTACTCCATAGGCGGTAAAGCTGGCCAGCCACATTTTGACGTTGGGCTAGCAACAAGATGTGGTCATACTGAACTACAGAAGTGGTCGGGCCTGCGACAAAGAAACGTATTTTTGCAGTCGACAACGACGACCACAAAATGTGATTCATGGGTGGTTTGTCGACGCTTTGCCGTTACCATATAATGCAATGGGATGAATGCTGCCCCTTTTCAGACGAACGTTTCCACGACCACACGTGAACCAGTGTCATCAGCTGCAACCGATGCATCCGGGAGACAGTGGGTTCGAATCCCACTGTCGGCAGCCCTGAAGATGGTTTTCCGTGGTTTCCCATTTTCACACCAGGCAAATGCTGGGGCTGTACCTTAATTAAGTCCACTGCCGCTTCCTTCCAGCTCCTAGGCCTAAAGCTAGTGGCTTTACGTCGCACCGACACACAGGTCTTATGGCGACGATTGGATAGAGGAGGGACGCGGTCGTGGCCTTAATTAAGATACATCCCCAGCATTTGCCTGGTGTGAAAATGGGAAAACACGGAAAACCATCTTCAGGGCTGCCGACAGTGGGATTCGAACCCACTATCTCCCGGATACAAGCTCACAGCCGCGCACCTCTAACTGCATGGCCAACTCGCCCGGTAATTGCTAACTTCAAACATACATGACATATAAATTCACTGTCAACGAAATTTCAGTCCGCCGGGCTGAAGGGCTCAGACGGTTGAGGCGCTGGCCTTCTGACCCCAACTTGGCAGGTTCGATCCTGACTCAGTCCGGTGGTATTTGAAGGTGCTCAAATACGTCAGCCTCGTGTCGGTCAATTTACTGGCACGTACAAGAACTCCTGCGGGACAAAATTCCGCCACCTCGGCGACTCCGAAAACCGTAAATGTAGTTAGTGGGACAGAAAGCAAATAACATTATTATTAAATTTCAGTCCTTCCTGACAAGTTCATTTCGTTCAAATTCTTCTCCATTGCCAGACAAATTCTCCCTCGGCAAATATAAAGAAATTCGCAAATTCCTCACGTATAGTCTAGTATTCACAGATCTTCCGCTTATAGTGCGGCAGAATCTCAAGTCCAGGAATCCTTCACAAATGAGGATGTCGTCGTAATTGTATCCATCACGATGCCTTACGAAATTACATAATGCACAGCAGGCCCCAACGATATCCTCAGCAAAAACAATTGACATATTCAGTGGCCTACGAAACACCACTTATTCTCTAGAAGCCCAAAAGTGCATTCTACTGTTCTCCTAGCACTAGGTCAACGATCGTTGAAGACCTTTTTTCTTTGTAGACAGATTTTTTCTTGCATATTGACGTAACAAATTATTTGAAAGAGCGAATCCCTCGTCCCCGATTAAAACAAATGTAAAGCTATTCCATTCTCTGTAAGTGGTTTGAAACTTGCATGATCAAGTTCATTATTTTGCATTTCATGATAAAGTGAACTGTTAGAAAAAACTGTTGAGTCTGAGGGCCTCCCTAGGATCCTACGTCAACCTAAACAAAGTTATAATTTGAATCATCGACAGCTAAAATAATTAGAGAAAAAGAATATTTGTAATTAAAAAATAATGACCCCATCTCTGTTGGTTTCATTATAGAAACGTGTTTGCCGTCTATAGCTCCAAGGCAATTAGAAAAACAGGCTTGTTTTTCTAAACCTATTGGAATTTTCTACCAGGTATTTTTGTTGGGAGTAGGAATTTTCCTGCTCTGAAATCGATTCTAGATGGCTATGTAGGTTTCTTTCACAATTTGTGTAGCTGTTGTTACTTTTGATGTACCCACAAAGACGCACACAAAATGGTGTCAGTTGCATACCCTAATTTTATTTACAAACTGTCATACATTTGTCACACACACACATCAATAAAGCACCATCTTGAACAACTGCCTATCACGAAGCACAAGGAGACTGCAACCACTGCATGTCAACTACCAACTCTACAAACGACTTCTACACACGTCTCATCAAAACAACTCCTCCAACTCCACCATCAAGACCGCTTCCTTATACATGTTGCCTGGCCAGGCTTCTAAAATGATATGTCACAACATATCATACCGTAAATTCTAGCGTGCCTATACTATAGTTATAATGTAACGAACATTCTACAACAATCTAGTGTCAAAGATACGTTATTCTGGATGTTACAGTGTGTTGCACAATGTTACTGTGGATTAATACATCATATATACAGGTAATAATAAATTATATACTATTAATTACAGGTTCTTGCATTAACTAAAATTATATATACAATACAATACAATACAATACAATAGATTTATTTTGTCTGGCAAGATTAAGGCCATTAGGCCCTCTCTTCCATCTAACCAGAAAATACAGTTTTACATGTGCAAAATTGAAATAAGGACACTTACAATTGAAACATCTTGCAACTACTAAACAATACAATATTATGATAAAAAGGAAAAAATAGGAGAATGATGATGATGATGATGATGATGATGATGATGATGATGATGATGATGATGATGATGAAGATGATTATTTACACAATTATGACATGATTAGCTAATTTCTATTATCCTTGGTAATAACAGTGGGATTATATAAAGTCTATAGTTTGAGGAAGGCTAAATCTACAATATTTCCATAGCATTACTTAGTAGGTAGCGGTGACAAAGTTGCCTAAAACTAGCAGGTGAGGCTCCTCTGACAGAGACGGGTAGTGCATTCCATTGTCGTGCCGAAGAAATAACAAATGAGTTTGTGTATCGTGTGATGGGGTGAGGTGGAATAGATAAGAGTGTACCAGATTTTGACCGTGTTCCAAAACTGTGATTGGATGAGAGGTGGTGAAATTGACTGTACAAGTAGGGAGGTGAGCATGAGGAGAGTATTCGACGAAGAAGGCATAAAGCATGAAGATTACGGCGCTGTTTGAGTTTTAGCCGACCGAGTTCATCGTAGGCAGGTGTAACATGGTCAAAGTAACGTAGGTCACATATATAGCGAACACAGGCGTTTTGCGCGCGTTGTAGTTTGTCGTTAAGAGTAGTAGTCAGGTCGTTGTACACGGCGTCACAGTAGTCGAAGTGAGGCAATACCAGAGTGCAAATAAGGCGTTCTTTTAATATTCGAGAAAATATGTTGCGGAATCTTCTAAGTGAGTTAAGTGTCGCAAATACTTTTCTGGAGATGCTGGTAACCTGCTGCTTCCAAGAAAGATGTTCGTCTATCATAACGCTGAGATCTTTGACAGATTCACTGAAATCAATGGGTGAATTTTGTAGGTAGAGTTTTGGTAAAGTGAATTTGCTTATAGTTTTTGAACAAAGCCGAGGATGTGAAATTATTATAGCTTGAGATTTTACGTTATTTAATCTAAGTCAATGCATGTCAGTCCAGTTACAGATTTCTTGTAAGTCTTTATTGAAATTTTTAATTTCATCGGTTAGTCTTTCCGGTTCACAGTACAAGTATAATTGTATATCGTCAGCGTACATGTGGTGTCTGCAGCTGTTTACCGACGGCGTAATATCATTGATATAGACAGAAAATAGAAGCGGTCCTAGGACTGACCCCTGTGGAACACCAACCTCTACGGATCGCCAGGATGAATATTCATTGTTGTTGTTTCTTACACACTGCAGACGACCGCGGAGGTATGAATTCATCCACTGAAGACTGTTTGTCGAGAACTGGAGTTTAAATAGTTTGGAAAGTAGTATGTGTATGTCAACAGAGTCGAAAGCTTTAGAGAAATCAAGAAGAGCTAGTATGGTAACTTTCCTTTTGTCCATCGCATTGCGAATGTCGTCTGTAACCTTAAGTAGTGCAGTACTAGTGGTGTGGTTACGTCGAAAACCAGACTGGTGTTCGTCAAGAATATCGTGTATTTGCAAGTAGTTGGAGACTTGTTGGTGTACAATGAATTCTAGGGCTTTTGAAAGGACCGATCATATGCTCACAGGTCTATAGTCAGTTACGTCTTCAAGCGGTGATTTTTTAGCGAGCGAGACGACAACGGCAGCTTTCCATAAGGAAGGATACGTGCCAGTCATTAGTGAGTGGTTAAATATGTGAGTTATAGTAGGTAAAATTATGTCAATTATTGTCTTAATAAGTTCTATTTCTATGTTGTCTATCCCTTTGGACTTCGATTTTATTCTAAATATGGCTTGTTTAACTTGCGAGGGTGTCACATGTGAAAAGTAGAATTTTTTTCTGTCAGGTGCAGGGGAGTTGTAATTGCTGTATAGTGTTCTATGTTTCCTTTCTCTGTCAATGGTATGTCCGGGAGTGGTAAAATATGTATTGAGGGAGTCCAGGGATATGTCAATAGGATGGTCGTCTCTTTGTTTACCTATTCCCATGTGTCTTAGTTCTTTCCAAGCCATAGCAGGTCTAGTATTTTGATTTAGCAGGGTATGTGCATGTCTAATTCTAGCGTTGCGTACTGACTGCGATGTTGTATTTCGTAGCCGTTTAAATGCGTCAAAATTGTCTTGTGTCGGTTGTCGCTTAAACTTTCTATGTGCGGCATCTCGTCTTGCCATTAACTCCTTTAGCTCTAAGTTTAGCCACGGTGCTGGGGCTCGCGTTACCCGTACTGTTTTCGGCGGGGCGTGTCGATCATAGAGCGCCTTCAGTGAACATACTGTAGTCAATTTTAGAGAGATCTCTGAATGTAATAGTCCTTGGTTTTGTCTTTCGGGTCTTTAAGGAGTAGGATATGTATATTAGGTCATGAGCTGAAATTCCTGGTACAGATGTCTGTCCGTGTTGTAGTACTTTGTCTGTATTCTTGACAATCATTAAGTCGATTGTCGTGTGTGACGTGGCGGTGTGGTGAGTGGTGAGTGTTTGCAAAATGCTCATATCGCAAGATGTAGTCATGTTTAAAAGCTGCCGACAGTCGGCATTGTTGTTTCCGGTGTCTGTGTTAAAGTCGCCCATGACAATTACATGTTCATATTGCGGGAGTACGCGTAACAAAGCATTCTCTACGTCCTCCAAATGTACAATCGCAGGTGGCTTGTACACCACACAGACAGCACATTTCTGATGGGCTACGATTATTTCTAAGAGCAGGAACTCCGGTCTTCTATTGTATTCGCTATCTGAACATGCAATTATCCTAGGCTTTAAACTGGTTTTGACTATCGCTGCTACACCTCCTCCCCTCTTTCCAGCTCTGTCGTTCCGAAGTAAACAGTAGCCAGGTATGTGGAGAGTCTTCGAAGGGATCAGATCATGAAGCCAGGTTTCAGTGAGAAGGCAAACATCAAATACGTCCGGGACAAGTTCTTTAAGTTCGTGGAAATGGGCAGACAATGAATGTACATTTAGATGGGCTATATGGAGACCTTTCGGGAAAGAGGAAACTTTAGCTATAGAGCATCCAGAGTTAAGAAAAGACTACAGGCCTTATGGGCCTGCTGCCTTCCACTGTTGCCATACTCGCTCACTCACCGCGGCTCGGACACTGCATGTGAAATACAGTGATGACATAAAATTGTACATCGCTTGGTACAGCTGTTGCAAGACTAATAATAATATAAATGCCAGATTATCTCCAGTCATTAATGAAATTACAGTCATGAAATTTCGTTTTGCCATAACGTTACTAAGGATAATAGCCCACTGACTGTAACATTGGAAATAGAGTAAGAGTTTGAACATGCAGGGATGCGGACAACATGCATGTCCAGAAACCGAAATGATTGTCTTGTTTCTTATATCTGAGAAAGTTTCATGATCGTTGTTGCTTTACGGGAGCCCCCAGAAACATTTTATTATTAAGGCAAATACTGTGTGGTTACAACACAGGAAGCTGACGGCGAGATATCTCTATCTCGGTGATGTATCCTTCAGGTCATTTCAGATAAATTTACTCATAAGTGACAACAGATGGAAGGGCTTCATGTTTATCACAAAATACGATAACTTAAATATTCTTCCGCAACATAAAATACAGAATGCTGAATGACCTATTCGTATGATTTCTTAAAATCAGGTAGTTCGGGGTTGCTGTTTACGGAAGTGATGATTGTGTTCAGAGTTGGCGGTTCATCTCAAAAACAGAATTCATGAACAGTGCGCTGTATTCCCCTTCTGACAAAATCATCGTATTTAATGAGTCTGGAATTACTGCGAATTGACTTTTTCCTTTCCCGCTTTTTGCTGGGACTCTGGAGTGGCCCTTCGCTGGCTTCCTTCCTTATTTTGAAGACGGAAGACCTCGAAATTCCTAAAAACTTCACGGCTTTATCTACTACCCAGTTTACACTTCGTCCTGGATGCTTTGTTTTCAAATATGAAAATGAATTAAGCACCATTTGCCGTTCCTTTCTCCTGACAAATTCACTACTTCTCCTTTTCACATGTTCAGCTATAATTTAAATGTATTACTCGCTGATCGATTATATAAAATACTAAACAGACAAAAACAATACACGATACACACAACCAAAAGCAATGCAATACACGGAAAATGAAACACAATATACTGTATTTATAACAAAACACTATGCGCCCGAGGAAGACGATCACTTCACTCTGCCGAATATCTCCCTTACATAAGCAATCACTGTAATGAGTGACACACACAAAAAGGGAAACATGCCGCACTGACCTCACCAATGATGATTCGCAGTGGTTAAGCTGAGTTATTACACGTGTTGACTACTGTACACACTTCCGCACTACACGCTGAAATGTGGCGCACAATACGACAAGCATGGCCGGCTGTTCCGTGTACTGAACCGCATATACGATATTTAGAAGGGTAAACTCAAAGATATCAAAATGATTTTACGTCTTCTTCAGTGTTGTATGGCACAACCAATGCTTGTTTCATAAGAAAAATTATACATTTTGTTAGGAATTCATTATAATTTTTATATACATGTAGAACTAAAGTGGGTAACACCAATAGAAGTAAAAGCCCATAAGGCCTGTAGTCTTTTCTTAACGCTGGATGCTCTATAGGAGCAGGTCTCTAGTGGAGTGAGAAGGAAGGGTAGTAATTCCAGAAAGGGTCAGTGAACAGTTGTCACAAGGTCGTGTTCTGTTTGTGGAGAGTGGAGGGGTGAGTGAGGCCTTGAACGGTATTGTGGCTGGGAAGGAATGCCCGGTACTGTCAGAGGAGAGTAACCCATTAGTGCTCGTTGCCACCTTATGAAAAAGTAATAATTATGCGAATGAGATAATCTAACTAAAGTGAGCTAATCTAATTACCTTATGAAAAATTAATAATTATGTGAATGAAATAATCTAAGTACAGTGAGCTAATCTAATTAAATTGTACTAAGGTGGTATTTAAATAAAATGAAATATAGTAAATAGAGATCAGAACAGTCAAGTGAATTGTCCGTTTAGTTGCTGTCTCTATCCTCCGGTAAGTCACACAGCCGGTTAATGCGCAGTTTGCCCCCATAGGGTTTCTTAATGATGACATCGCCGTCTGCAGTCCAACAGTTCGCTACATGGAAACGGTGAATGGCGGCCTTCAGTATGGAGAGTCTAGCGGACGTGAGATCTTCGCGGATGGTAACATGAGTGCCCTTTAGTCTCCTTTTGTTCGGAATACTTCTTGTCGTGTACGATAGGAAGTAAACTTGACAATGATAGGCCGAGTTTTCCCTACTGATTTAGGCCCAACACGGTGACTTCTATCAATATCATTGATGTTTATATTCACGCCTATATCTCTAAAGACGTTTACAGCAAGTTCGTCAGTATTTTCTTGTGAGCTCTCCTGCACTCCAAAGATTCTAAGGTTATTTCTCCTACTATATTGTTCAAGAGAGTTGCTTCTATCTTCGAATTCTGACCTAAGTGCCTGGATTTCCTTGTCCCGACACTCAAGTTTGTTCTTTAAATCCGCTACAAGTTCAGCATTGAACTGGAGAGATTTCTCTAGTTCCTTAACGACAAGTGTGGTCACTCGCTCCGATATCGCCTCTATAATTCTGTCCAGAAACTTACCCGAGCTGAGAGTCTCATTCAGGATCCTCGTGACGGTCGCTTCCTTGCTGTTGCGCTTGTTACTCCTGGTCATCTTGTTTTACAATGGAATATTTTAATGAATTGATAAAAATATGACCACAACAGGGAGACACTTTCACTTTAAACACTTTCAGACTCTGTTTGCACACTTTAACACAACGTTTGATATATATTACTAGGAAATAACACCTGCTAATTCACTTTGACTGAGGAGCTGATCTCACGCACGTCCGTCAGCCATGAAACGAATTACAGCACATGTTTCATGACATAAATAATCATAATCATAAAAATAATGTCCGGCTCGTTGACTGAATGGTCAACGTACTGGACTTCGGTTCAGAGGGTCCCGGATTCGATTCCCGGCTGGGTCGGGGATTTTAACCTTAATTGGTTAATTCCACTGGCCCGGGGGCTGGGTGTTTGTGCTGTCCCCAACATCCCTGCAACTCACACACCACACATAACACTATCCTCCACCACAATAACACGCAGTTACCTACAAATGGCAGATGCCGCCGGCCCTCATAGGAGGGTCTGCCTTACAAGGGCTGCACTCGACTAAAAATAGCCACACGAAATTATTATTATAATAAAAATAAAAATAATATTAATTCGAGCTCGATACTTGTATTATTTACCCATGGGTTAATGAATATTGCTCTCAAATTATATCAGTCTATTAAACTTGCGTTACTCCATATCTGAAGACAAAATGTAGGTCCATAAAGGAGCAACCCGTCTCCATGTACCTAGAATTACAGTGACTTATATGAAAAATTTGGAATAATAAAAGCAGTGATGATATTTTCATTACGACAGATCAATTTAATTTTCTCACAGCCGCTCCATTAAGTTCATCATTCCCAAGCTTATGCAGCCTGTGTTAATGCCATTTACATCTTACTCCAGAACTGCGGCAGGTAGTAATATTTACACTACTAGATTTTTCACCCAAGCTATGGTAAATTCTTAATGAGTTACTGAGAATTAATCAGTCCTCATAGGAAGATGATCTAACTAGTGTTCCCTCACGTAGCTTGAAAAAGTTTTGAAATGCAGATATTGCATAACTAATCTTAAGAGATATGAAAATGACAGATGTAGAGACCCATTACGTATTGCGCAAGTAAGCACTGCATTCTTTGTTGTTGTTTTTTTTGTTTTTGTTTTTTTGTTCTCAGATACTGGCCTCCAAAGGAAGTGGAAAAGCCTGAGAGAGCCATATAATCAGGAGCTGAAAAGTCCGAAGAAAGTGCAGACAGGACAAGCTGCCCCCAAGAAAAAGAAATGTTTGTACAGTAGCCTATTTTAATCAAATATCCTTTCTTCAACTACTTTATCATAAAAGGGAAACCACTTTGACTTTAAAGAATAGTAAAAATGCTGAGGAGATCTAAGTACAGGTAGGGGACGACACACCACTTGAAGAAGTAATGTCACAACCAAAGAGTAAGAAACCAAGTAAGAGAAAAATCGATCAAGAAGATGAGGTGATAAGACTTCTTTAGGAAAGGCTTGTTATGAAACAGACTGAAAGTACTCAAGATGATAACACCCTCTTCTGCTTATCATTGGTGAGTGATCTCAGAAAATATTTCGAAGACCTCAAATCCGATGCTAAGTGTAAAATACTGCAAATATTGAAAAACATACAGAAGGCTGAGTTCCCTGTGTACGCAGAAAACTTTCAGAAAGCAACGAATTTTTCCAGTCCTGAGTACCATGGTTTATTCACCCACTCCCGTATTCATATTCACTCACAAACACCTGAAGTTCCTGAAATATAGCCTTCCCATATGGTAACGTACGTCCGTTCTTCCCCAGGCTTACTTCTCCCACACTCACACGAACTCAGTTGAGCCAGAATCTCCCAGTTGTTCAGTGCATTCTACATGGCTAAATGATTAGCGTGCTGGCCTTTGATCACAGGGGTCCCGGGTTCGATTCCCGGCAAGTCAGGAATTTTAACCATAATTTGTTAATTTCGCTGGCATGGGGGCTGGATGTATGTGTCGTCTTCATCATCATTTCATCCTCATCACGACGCGCAGGTCGCCTACGGGAGTCAAATCAAAAGACCTGCATCTGGCGAGCCGAACTTGTCCTCGGACACTCCCGGCGCTAAAAGCCATACGCCATTTCATTTCAGTGCATTCATTTTCTGACGTATTAATTTATCCCAGTTCTATGGTGAGGCAAGAGAGTCAAGATTCTGTAATTACTGATTTATTTTAGTGTAACTAAAGGTGAAAAATAAAAGTTCACCTTTAAAATATTGAGAATCTTTCTTCTTCGATATGGCCTTCCACATCACAGTATCTGTCTTTGAGATAATTGGTCCATTTTTCTGTAGTAGCCTACTGAAAATGTTTTTATAGACGTTCTGAAGAACTGTAAAAACTCATCCGGATGAATGCAAAGCTCTTGATATAACAAATGAAACTGCCCAAGCAGGAAACGGACTTCTAAAATTGGATGTAACCACATTCTCCGCGTTTCCCTTCGTTTTCTGCATCGTCGCAGGAGGAAAAGAAGTACAGCCTCCGCTTCAGAATTCATACTGTAAATAACCGAAGTTCCACTTGCCGAACGAAATTACTTCGTACGCCAGTGTCCACCAACCGGCTGACGTGTAATATCGGAGAGCCCCTGCGACGTATGAGCGCAGAAAGTTGTCAGCCGCTTCAGTCATAGAGTGTGATAAAGGAACTGCCTCTCTCTGTAGTAGGCATGTGCTGTGCCGTACATAGTGGTGTTAGTAGTGGTACAGATTCTGGCATTACGGCTAAATGGTTAGCGTGCTACCCTTTGGTCCCGGGGACCCAGGTTCGATTCCCGGCTGGGTCGGAGATTTTAACCTTCATTGGTTAATTCCAATGGATCGGGGGCTAAGTGTGCGCGCCGTCTTAATCATTCGAAATCACCATAGACGAGCATGTCTCTAATTTGGCGGTAACTCTTCGGAGTCCACACGCCTTTAATTAAAGTGGTACTGTACATATGGACGGCTGACAACTTTCTGCGCTCATACGTCACGTGAGTTCTCCGAAATCACACGTCAGCCGGTTGGTGGACATGAGTGCGAGATCCTTTTATCTTTTTGGGACGATCTATATTTATTTTTTGAAAATTATAGGAATGCCCCAGCTAAATGTTTACTTTGTAAGAAAGAACTACAGTATATCACACAACGCTACTACAGTTTGTGTCACGCTACAGATTATGATCAGTATCAAGGCGAGGAACGGGTACGTGTAATTACAGAACTGAAAGGTAAATTAAATTAAATAACCCTGCGATCTGTGAGACGTTCCAGTAACTACGAGTGTAAGCTTGATAGTATATCAGCAGTTACTCCGCGAAATAACGTTCTCATATGGAAACGTGTGCCGACAAATTTTGGAAGAGTACTGTATGTTAAAATATGAACCCCTGAATACCATTAATCAAAGTGAAAACAGAATGTCAGTATCTTAGACTATTCACACTTATTTGAGGTGGATATCTTAGCTGAATAACCCTGTATAATTTGTGAATAACTGTAGATCGGATGTACACCTACCTGGAAACCTCGCAACTGTTGTCGATTGGATAGGTTCTTGTGATTCAGGGCGGGGCGTAGGTGTTCTCTGTGCCGATTCCCCTACGGCGATGTTATGTGTTTTTAAGTGCCGATCATCCAAGAAGTAGTTTACTTCTTTTTAATAAACAACACCGCGCAGCGGGTTATGCTATGTGGCATCTCTTCAAAATAACCTACATACACAACTTACGTTGCATTTCGGACATCGTCTTAAAGTTGTCGCGTACAATTAGACACAATTACACATTGCACCGTCATATACCGAAGTACCTAATTATGACGCGAATACTCTATAACATTGTAAGGGATTATTTCCTTCGTAACCAAAATATTGGATGTGGGGTCAGATAAAAGATGTACACCTACCTGTCGAAAGAATTGGTGTAAGCTCAGGCATTTAGATTACACGTTTCACCCATGCGTAACGGTGGTTGCATGTGCGGAAAGGCGCATCTTGTCCCGTCTCGAGTTCGAATAATGGAAGCCTCTAGTATTTAGATAAATAGACCTACATAGCCGTCATTTTCTGTACTTAGCCTACTCATTCGTGTACTTATCGCTGCATGCAATGTCGGAGTGCGTATCCTTTGTAATTATGTTATACTGCGTCAAAATAGCCCTCGGTAAAAATGAACAGCCTAGTCGCTAGTTGACACGTATTTAGGGGATAGAGAAGACCCGCGGTTGGCTATTCGCATACTTGGCACAAACAACGTTCACCTCCGTGTCTACCCATAGGACTATGACACGCTTCTCGCCAAACAATGCGGAGGCAACGCTCTCGGGATCTCTCGAAATTTCTCGCGAGAAACAGTACCTGCGCTAGTCTCGAGAAATCTGGAGACCCCGTCTCAGAATGCCCATCACTACTCTAAAGCACGCTAGGTCTACTGCACTGATATATGAACGCCCTGGTCCGCATGCTGGAAATGCTCCTCGAGAAAACAGACAAACAAATACACACTCTGGAGGAGAATAGCACGGCGGGGAAGAGCGATGCGGCGGAAGGGAACAAAACACATGGTGACAAGCCAAGGTTCTCACATTCCAACCTTCGTAACAGGCGATATGAGCATATATAACAGGTGGTAGTATGAAATGGCTGTTTTTGTTCATAAGCTCAAAACATCCTCCCCTCTTTCCCGATTACGGCAATATACAACACAATGTAATTAGGAGCATTTTTGAGGTTATTACGGATACTTTAATGTAACTGTGGGTACGTCTACGTCTTGAACTACCGATCTCGACAGCTGCAGTTCTTAATTGCGGCCAGTAACCAGTATTCGGGAGATAGTGGATTCGAACCCCACTGTCGGCAGCCCTGAAGATGGTTTTCCGAGGTTTCCCATTTTCACACCGGGAAAATGCTGAGGCTGTACCTTAATTATGGCTATGGCCACTTTCTTCCCGCTCCTAGCTCCTTCCTGTCTCATCGTCGCCATAAGACCGGTCTGTGTCAGTCGACGTAAAACAACTTGCAAAAAAGATCACGTAATACCAGGCCCTCTTTTTGTTTTCAAACAATATTTCATGTTATTCTTCGTTTAACTGAGAGCGGTAAATTTTGTAGTCTTCGGAGTTTATTCTGTTCGTCACATTGGCTAGCCGGAGTCTGTCTTAACGATCTTCAATTGTTTTCCCGCCTTCTTAATTTTTATATTTACTTGTCATATCCTCTTTGGGTGTTCAGTAAAGAAGTGTATCTTGCTTGTGGTTTATTTTCTAAGTGTAGAATTGTTTTCCAAACGGATGTTCTGTGGAAGCCAACATACACCGTCTGGGAAGAAACAAGCACGTGTTGAAGCTATTTCTGATTAAATTACTGAGCAAGATACAACTCCAGCTGCGTCCGGATAATCAAATAATCAGTCAATACTGATCTACATTTAGGACAGTCGCCCAGGTGGCAGATTCCCTATGTCATGTTTTCCTAGCATTTTCTTAAATGATTTCAAAGAAATTGGATATTTATTGAATATCTCCCTTGGTAAGTTGTTCCAATCCCTAACTCCCCTTCCTATAAACGAATATTTGCCCCAATTTGTCCTCTTGAATTCCAACCTTATCTTCATATTGGGATCTTTCCTACTTTTAAAGACACCACTCGAACTTATACGTACAAGATGGCGTCAACGAAGGATGTAAGTGAAGATAGCTCCCGGTTCTCTTGCGAAATAATCGGGAATAAGCGTGGTGTAAACAAGAAGCGAGTGAAGAATGGCATCCAGTGTGAAAAGTGTTTAATTTTGTACCATTTTGAGTGTATGAAGATACTTGGACCTGTGTGAGCTGTGAGGAGTGCAATTTGAATAGCGGTAATGTACCGGGAACACCGCTACGACAGAAGTCCGAAGTATGTTTGTTGAACTTCGCGCGAGATGGAAGGTAGGCAGCCCGCCGAACGCAGTGACGTACCCAGCGAGTGACGTGGCCGCCGTAAGCCAGCTCTTCGCTACCATATATGGTAATGATCCAGCTCGCCCCAAAAGTACATCTTTGAGCTAATTTATCGCTATTTTGACACTGCCATCTTAAAGGCCCTTACAATAGACATCATCTGTTCAGATTTCAAGAAAATCCACCGAGTATTATAGAAGTTATAAGGGTAGATAGTACCCGAGTTCTAGACACTTCCATGCGAACGTGTATAAAAGGAAGACCACCCGACCTACGAATTCAGTGTCTGTCACTCCGCCGTCTCTGTGACACGGGTGACAAGAGAAGTCTTGTGTGTGTCGAACTTCTAGTCGACAGTCTGCGAAATCCAAGTTCGGTATTTCTCTAAGTGTTGTATCAGGACTTTGCCATATTCTTGAAGTGCCTGAATGGGACTTTGTTTTCTGCGAGCATCGTAATGGAACTTTGTCATATTGACACATTGGGACTTTGTTTTCTTTGTCGTGTGTCGTGATTGGACTTTGTTTTTTTCTTAAAGTGCCATATAAGAACTTTGTTTTTTTTTTCTGAAGCGTCTCACTGAAACTTAGTTATTTTCGCCAAGTGTCGCGATAAGACTTTATTATTTTCTTAAGGTGACATACTGGGACATTGTCATCGAAACTTTATTTTCTTCGAGTGTCGTGTTGGGACTTTAACATTTCGACACGTTGGAACTTTATTTTCTTCGAGTGTCGTGTTGGGACTTTAACATTTTTGCACATTGGAACTTTGTTATTTCTACACATTGGAACTTTGTTTTTTTCTTAAGTGCCACATAAGGACTTACTTATTCGACGACGATTGAATTTTCACGTGTGTTGTGTATCACATTGAACTTACGCGAACTTATATTTTTGAATCAATTTCTGGAACATTGAACTTAGGGGACATTAAACATTACGTTTAATTGTGAAATATGCAATGCTTTCCAAGTGCTGCACAGGGACTTATGTTTTGATTCTTAAAGACTGTGACAATTCGGAATACGCATATCGCATTTCCCGAGAGCCTAGAACTTTCCAGTATTTTGAGTGATCCATAATTTATGAAGTGAGACTTTTTCTTTCGAATATTATTTTCTTTAATAGCTATTCACTTCGCTTATTAATGCAACAGGACAGTTTCCGAGTGCTACTTATTCAGTTCATTGCCAATATGTTTTCAACCTTCAGAACTATGCATTTAGGACTGCAGTAACAGTAATCCTCTAGAACATCCTGACTTACAGTGAGCTTGTCTTGTGAACTTGCATTTCTACCAGTACTTGTTCTTCGAGTGATTATTCTAGAACGTTTTTGCAGTAATCATAATTAAAAAGGTCATATCTGTTCAGACAGTGCCCTGAATGTGTGGAGTGCCGTACAGGAAATTCAGGTGTGAATTACGTCTCGAATCGAACCCAGGAACGCGTACCAATCTTCAAGACATTCCAGAACGTCGAGACACTTCCAGAACCTCCAGACGTTCCAGAATTCCTCATCCGAGCAGGTGTGGTCCCTGCCCAGTCGATGTCCAGCACCATCCCAGGACTTGGAGGTACCAACCAGCCACGACATTTCCACGCTGCTGTATGAAGGTGATATGAACTTGCTTTTGATGATAAATAAACTCAATTTATCAAAATAATCTCTCGATTTGATAACTATACCTCTCTCTGTACCAGCTCCAATGATAAAGCCACAACTGAGATTAAGCATCATGCTCGTTCATTTAATATCAAGCGCCTTAAAGATATGAACACATTTTTACGGGTACAGAGAGGAGGTAGTATACGTGGCGCCCACCTTTAGGGGCCAGATTTCATTGGAGCTTAACATGAAAGACTTACATACAGCTCAAACTATGGTGACTAAATTCAATCAGAATAGGAGTGTTTCGAATTCCAGTGGACACTAACTTAACTGAAGTATAAGTGCATAATTTAAGTGATTTGGTAGAGGTGATTTGCAAAGACTTGGTTTAATTAATGTGTGTTGAAACATTGGCACTAGGACTTAAAACTTTGAACTTTTGACTGAATGCAAGTTTCGAAAATCTTTCAATTTTTTTTTTTTGAAGTGTGTCAATCATTATTTCTGTACTTGGTACTAGCGTTATATATTTTAATAAAATGCAGGAGATTATGGCAGCGATTGAAGCCCTTAGGCTCAGTATGAAAGTAGCAAATGAAAACTTGGAACGTAGGATCGTCGAGACCAAAGAACAACTAAATGAATCTAGTTCTAACCTTGAACAGTCTTTGAGAGAACAGAGAGAACAATTAAATGAGTCTAGTTCTAATCTTCAACGTCAACTTAATGAATCTAGTTCTAATCTTGAACGTCAACTTAATGAGTCCAGTTCCAACCTTGAACGTCAATTTAGGGAATCCGTAGTTCAAATTAATGCTGAAGTAGATAAGAAGTTTGTAGAAGCGAATGCCAACCTAGAACAAAGGCTCACTCAGGCTGGTGCTCGCATTGAACAAAAATTTAAAGAGTCCAACGCTAGGGTAGATGAAAAATTTTCCGAAATCAATGACCAATTGAAAAGTAACATGGAGGTCATGAAAGAAGAAATTAAAACCCAAGTTGTAGCTCTTCTTAAAGCTGACTTCAAAGCCATTCTCCCCACTTCTCAGGCAATTGCTAAAGAGATGGAAGGCTTAAAAACTCAGTTACAGGAATCACATTCACAATTATCTTTAGCCCAGGTTAAAATAGCCTCTATTCAGGAGAACCTTAGAGATACGCTTAAAAATGACATTCAAAGAGTAAACAATGAAGTCAGTCTTATAAAGAGTAAACAGGGAGAGTTTGATAAAAAATTTACATCTCAATTAGATACTACACACACTCAGGTTACGCGTATATGTCGAGACGTATCCGAATTAAAAAAGGATCTCCAAGATGAAGTTAAGGTAGTAGAAGATACTATTAAACAACAGGTGAAGGATGTTAAAACAGAACTACAAGAACAGATAGAAACCCTTGGTAGTAAAGTCTCTAATTTAGAACTGAAGGATACTCCCTTACTTTCTTCTAGTCTATTAAAAACTAATGAAAACGCAAACATTACCACTATCATCCGAATGACCGATGAAAAACCTGCTAAATTCTCTGGGAAGGAGGAATACACCGCTAGGGAAGTTTTACTCAACATTGAAGAATATTTTCAAGAAAATAAAATCAGTCCTGATCGACAGCTTCGTGTCGTTTCCAAGTTACTAGAGGGACGCGCTCTATCATGGTATTCCGCTTTTAAATATTGCTTTAACACTTCTTCTGAATTCAAGGAAGCTCTATTGAAGCGTTTTTGGAATTCAGAGACGCAACATTTAATTAAGTTGCAGTTGTATGCTAAGAAGTACAATACTTCTATAAACACATCCCGTTACTCAGATTATTTCATCGGGCAACTTAAGAAGATGCAATTTTTGGATCCACCATTGCCTGAGCAAGAGCTTATCCAGGCAATCACGTTGCAATTCCCAGCCCAAGTTCAGGAGATTTTGGTAGCTGCTAACATACAATCTTTAGAACAAATGGATGGGATACTTCGTAGATTGGACACAGCCCACGCTCAATGTTTACCGAAAGGGAGTAAGACTAAAGAAATGACTACCAGTCCTGTCGCCATTGTGACACAAGGACGTCCAGATCCGGAAGTACCAGAGGAACGGCCTATATCACGAAATACACCTACCCGATATCGAGGGTATAAAGGACGGCCGGACCGAGGGAAAGCGCCATACCAAAATAGATTAACATGGAAAAAGCCAACAGAGGCTCAACAAGTAGAGGATAGGGTTTCTTATCGAGATGAATTGAATAGACGATGGCGAGATACTCAAGAGTACTTGAAAGAACAGCGAAAGGGCGAGGATCAAGAAGGAGCCGCCTCGCTAGAGTATCAGCAAGCCGCTGGTAAGAAAAACGAAACGCCTGCCCCGAACCCTAACACAACGGGTGCAAAAAAAAACTCCAATGTTTTCTTAAGAAGATTGCCTGAAAATGGAAGGAGGGAAGAGCCGCTCTGCGTAACTCAGGTACATTATTGGCACGTAGAGGACTCGGAACTACTCCATGAAAATATGACACCGTCTAGGCCAAGAATCCAACGTAGCTTGCCAGTAATCACCATTAGGGTTGGCAATATTAAAGTTATGTCATTGGTAGATTCAGGAGCTCAAGCCTCGCTTATTTCAGCCAGACTACTAGAAGCCATAAAGGAGAGACGCGATGTACTTGTGATGCCTGTTTCCCAACTTAGGATCAAAGGGATTATTCATGATAAGTGCATTAAATGTAAACTACAGACTTTTATGGAATTCGTTGTGGGACATGTTCAATTTGAGCATGTTTTTCTAGTAATCTCTCAGATGAAATTCAATGTTATCCTTGGATCGGATTTTCTCATCAAATATGGAGGAGTGATTGATTATACAGCAAACGTCATTACATTTTATAACGTTGACCCTGTAGAATTACAGCTGATCGAAGGAGACGACGGTCGGATACAAGGGATAAATACCCCGCAAGAAGAATTCGATGGTGGAAATGGCGATGCTGCACCAGTCGGAGATGAAGAGGGTGATCCCGAAGAAGTGGGACCCGTCGAAGATGTACCCCTGATAGATGAGATGTACGACGACGGTCCAGACTATGTCAGCTCCGTAATCAGTGTGATTGAAGACCCAGTGGCCAACGTTGCGGATTCAGTCAAGGAAATCTTCGAAACTTATCCAGACGTGTTCAATGATAAACCCGGAGAGATCCGAGATTTTAAATATCATTTAGATGTCAAGGATACTTCCACTTATAAAAAACGTCCCTATCCTATACCGGAAAGGTATAGAGCCGAAGCGAGAGCACTCATTCAACAGATGGAGCAAGATGGGATAATATCAAAGTGCGTCACACCCTACGTTAACCCTTTGGCTATAGTCCGAAAACCCAACGGTAGTCTGCGGGTATGTTTGGATGCTAGGGCCTTAAACGAGAGATTAGTCATGGAGTACGATCACCCACCTTTACTTAGAGACATTATCCGGAAATTTTATGGGAAGAAATACTTCACTCTCTTGGATATGACTTCCTCTTACTTTCACATCGTGCTGGACGATGAGAGTAAAGTATTTACAGGCTTCATTTTTGACAATATCACGTACGTCTTTAATCGGCTTCCATTTGGAATTCGAAATTCAGGAGCCGTATTAATAAGGGCGTTAGAAAGCCAACTATCTGATGAGGTGAAGTCCATAACCACCATTTATGTTGATGACATCCTGATTGCCTCTGAAACATTAGAGCAGCATCGAGAAGATGTCCAGAAAGTATTGCAAGAACTAGAAGCCAAGAATTTCAAAATAAATGTGAAGAAAAGTCAGTTTTTTAAAACTGAAGTTCTGTTCCTTGGCCACGTGATTAGTGGAGATGGCATCAAGCCCAACCCAGCAAAAATTGAATGTATCTTGAACTTTCCAAAGCCGATTCGGATTAAGCAGGTCCGACAATTTTTGGGCCTATGTCAGTTCTTTTCCCAACATTGCCCGAAGTATACGGAAACGGTAGCTGCGTTGCAACAGTTGTTGCGAAAGAACAATCGATGGAAGTGGACAGAGGATTGTGAACTATCATTCCTAGCCACCAAGGAAATGCTTAGCAATTGTGTCAAATTGTCGTATCCGAACTTTGAATGGTCTTTCAATATCGAGTGTGATGCTAGTACGATTGGAATTGGGGCAGTACTATATCAAGTTGACCCAGCTGATCCCAACTCCAGATTCTTCATTTCCTTCATGAGTAGGAAACTCAAGCCTCATGAGAAGGCATACACCGTGACGGAATTGGAGGCATTAGCAATTGTTTATTCGTTACAGTACTGGCGAAAGATTGTTTTCGGATACCCAGTTACAGTTTACACCGACCATAAGGCCCTCACATTCATAATGTCATCAGACCTTACAAGTGAGAGAGTGACCAGGTGGGCGCTGTTCATTCAGCAGTTTAATATTACTGTTGTACACCGACCTGGAAAAAAGAACACACTCGCGGACTCCTTAAGTCGCAATCCCGTGGAAGAAATAGCGGTCCAGCCTATTGAAGTACTGAATAATGATGATGAGGAATTCCTAAGGAAGCTTCGCTACCTTCCCCAGATGCAAAGAAGGGATAGGAAAACACATGGGCTCATCAGATACTTTAAGGGATCCATTCCTGCCGACGATGACGAATACCCTCGCATTCGTCAACTAGCTAAGTGATTTTGCTACTACGGGGGACTCATATGCAAATATGTAGATCGGGCAAAAACTAAAAGTAGGATCTATGCCCCACCTAAATTACGCTCTGCAATAATTTGGCACTGTCATTCTATTACAGGACATGCTGGCACGGATAAAGTCACCAGCGTTATTCAGGAGAAATTCACTTGGGAATATATGAGAAGGGATGTCCGCAAGGTCATCAGAACTTGCGATCTATGTCAGAGGATTAAGCCTAACAACCGGCTATTACGAGAGATTCCTAGACCAATCATCCCAGAGCAACCGCGAGAGGTGTTAGCCTTAGATATCTACGGCCCTTTGCCAAAGGCTACTCGCGGCAATCGGCACATCGTTGTGGTAGTTGATGTTTTCTCAAAATACACGATGCTTTTGCCTATACAAAGATCCACCACTGCTAATATCCTAAGGCGACTCAAGAGAAACATTATACCAGAGATCGGGAAACCTAAGTTCCTCTTGACTGACCACGGGAGTCAATTCACGTCCGACGAGTTCCGAGTAGCAATAGAAGACATGCAAATACGACATATCATGAGTTCAATACGGCATCCAGAGGCCAATCCCGCCGAGAGGGTGATGCGAGAAATCGCAAAGTTTTGCCGAATCTACTGCGGATCCCAACATTGGAAATGGATAGAGGTGCTTCCAATCATGCAGGAGATCATAAACTCTACGACCCATGAATCAACTCGGGACATTCCACTAAGACTTCACAGAGGTATAACACCTGACCGACCATGGGACCAATGGTTACACGCTCCCCCTGAGGTGGACATTAACCAACAAACAAGGATAGGAAATGCCTTAGGCAAGCTAAGACATGCAGCTCAGCTTAGGGAGAGAAGACAACAACGTCGTACCTTTAGACAACCATTGCAGGTCGGCGATCTTGTACTCATTCGCAAACCAGCCGTGTCACATCCGGAAAGAAGAGTCTATGCAAAGTTTTGCCCATTGTTCATAGGACCTTATAAAATTGGAGAAAACCTCGCCAATGGCGCGTACAAAGTGGATAAATTAGATGGAACCGCCGAGGGAATATACAACGCTTCTAGCCTAAAAACATACTTCGAGAGAGAAGCCTAAAGAAAATCCTTGTCGAATTTTCTTTGCCCTAAGAGGGGGGGACATGTACCGGGAACACCGCTACGACAGAAGTCCGAAGTATGTTTGTTGAACTTCGCGCGAGATGGAAGGTAGGCAGCCCGCCGAACGCAGTGACGTACCCAGCGAGTGACGTGGCCGCCGTAAGCCAGCTCTTCGCTACCATATATGGTAATGATCCAGCTCGCCCCAAAAGTACATCTTTGAGCTAATTTATCGCTATTTTGACACTGCCATCTTAAAGGCCCTTACAATAGACATCATCTGTTCAGATTTCAAGAAAATCCACCGAGTATTATAGAAGTTATAAGGGTAGATAGTACCCGAGTTCTAGACACTTCCATGCGAACGTGTATAAAAGGAAGACCACCCGACCTACGAATTCAGTGTCTGTCACTCCGCCGTCTCTGTGACACGGGTGACAAGAGAAGTCTTGTGTGTGTCGAACTTCTAGTCGACAGTCTGCGAAATCCAAGTTCGGTATTTCTCTAAGTGTTGTATCAGGACTTTGCCATATTCTTGAAGTGCCTGAATGGGACTTTGTTTTCTGCGAGCATCGTAATGGAACTTTGTCATATTGACACATTGGGACTTTGTTTTCTTTGTCGTGTGTCGTGATTGGACTTTGTTTTTTTCTTAAAGTGCCATATAAGAACTTTGTTTTTTTTTCTGAAGCGTCTCACTGAAACTTAGTTATTTTCGCCAAGTGTCGCGATAAGACTTTATTATTTTCTTAAGGTGACATACTGGGACATTGTCATCGAAACTTTATTTTCTTCGAGTGTCGTGTTGGGACTTTAACATTTCGACACGTTGGAACTTTATTTTCTTCGAGTGTCGTGTTGGGACTTTAACATTTTTGCACATTGGAACTTTGTTATTTCTACACATTGGAACTTTGTTTTTTTCTTAAGTGCCACATAAGGACTTACTTATTCGACGACGATTGAATTTTCACGTGTGTTGTGTATCACATTGAACTTACGCGAACTTATATTTTTGAATCAATTTCTGGAACATTGAACTTAGGGGACATTAAACATTACGTTTAATTGTGAAATATGCAATGCTTTCCAAGTGCTGCACAGGGACTTATGTTTTGATTCTTAAAGACTGTGACAATTCGGAATACGCATATCGCATTTCCCGAGAGCCTAGAACTTTCCAGTATTTTGAGTGATCCATAATTTATGAAGTGAGACTTTTTCTTTCGAATATTATTTTCTTTAATAGCTATTCACTTCGCTTATTAATGCAACAGGACAGTTTCCGAGTGCTACTTATTCAGTTCATTGCCAATATGTTTTCAACCTTCAGAACTATGCATTTAGGACTGCAGTAACAGTAATCCTCTAGAACATCCTGACTTACAGTGAGCTTGTCTTGTGAACTTGCATTTCTACCAGTACTTGTTCTTCGAGTGATTATTCTAGAACGTTTTTGCAGTAATCATAATTAAAAAGGTCATATCTGTTCAGACAGTGCCCTGAATGTGTGGAGTGCCGTACAGGAAATTCAGGTGTGAATTACGTCTCGAATCGAACCCAGGAACGCGTACCAATCTTCAAGACATTCCAGAACGTCGAGACACTTCCAGAACCTCCAGACGTTCCAGAATTCCTCATCCGAGCAGGTGTGGTCCCTGCCCAGTCGATGTCCAGCACCATCCCAGGACTTGGAGGTACCAACCAGCCACGACATTTCCACGCTGCTGTATGAAGGTGATATGAACTTGCTTTTGATGATAAATAAACTCAATTTATCAAAATAATCTCTCGATTTGATAACTATACCTCTCTCTGTACCAGCTCCAATGATAAAGCCACAACTGAGATTAAGCATCATGCTCGTTCATTTAATATCAAGCGCCTTAAAGATATGAACACATTTTTGCGGGTACAGTAACAAACCTAGGCCTACAAACGGTCAACGAATCGCTGGCGTCTCATTCCCTGGAGGATGGAGGTAATGATAATATACTTGTAATTCTCTCTTTATTGCAACAGGATTTACAAGCATTAAAAGCGGAGAATGAGATTTTAAAGGAGAAGGTACGTTTACTGGAATCAAAAGTACCGGTACCAGCAATCACTCAGAACGCAGGTGGCTCCGTGAATTCTAGCACGTGGTGTCAAGTTGCATCAGATTCTAGGAGGAAAAGTGTACAGTTAAATAAGGACAACTTTGTAATTGACACCAAAAATAGATTTTCAGCCCTGAGGGAAGTAAGCGATACGCAAGGACTTATCTGTATGGGAAGCAGTCAAACGTATAGCGCAAAATCCGTTACGAGAAGCGGCAAAGTTAGGCCTAAAATCCCACACAATGCACCGGCGAAAGTGTCGAACATTCTTATATTTGATGATAGCCAGGCGAGGGTAATTGCGGAGAAAATGAACAATGAAGATATTGCAGCATCGGCCGTCATCTATCCTGGGGCCCCAATCAAGAAGGTATTGGAAAACACGGAACAGGCAGCAAGAAATCTCGGAAGTCGTGATGCAGTAGTGATCATCGGCGGGACGAACGACGTAGGTCACAACGACGCTAAGAATGTCATTTCTAAACTTAAATGTACACTAGGTAAGCTGACTCAAACTAATATCTCTGTAGTGAACGTGCCCCACAGGCATGATTTGATTAGAGACTCGTGAGTGAACATTGAAGTGGACAAAATTAATACAGAGATGGTTAAAATTTGTAAACATTTTCGTAATACACAGGTAATTGATAGCAGCATTTTCGAGAGACACTGTTACACAAAACATGGTCTTCATCTAAACAATTCAGGTAAACAAAAGATAGCAAATATTGTTCTAGATTTTATTAATCTTAAGATATGTACTGTAAAAAAGGCAACTCCCTTGAGTTATAATACTGACCAGGAAAACTAGTAGAAAGAGCCAGCGGTACTTCAAGCTGGCTCAGTCAACTAGAAAATAAAACTCAGGAAAGAAAGGAATTCCAAGTTACCCAATTGCAACAGTCAAGTTTTAGGGAGGAAGGGGGTCTGAGATTGCTCTTGGTAAACTGTCAGAGTATAGTAAATAAACAATTAAAATTCGGTACATTGATGGAAACTTATGAGACATGTGGTGATAGGAGTGGAATCGTGGTTGAGAGAAGGGGTGGGTAATAGAGAAGTATTTCCAGAAGGGTACACAGTCTATCGAAGAGACCGAGGAGATAAAAAGGGAGGGGGTTTATTCTGGTGAAGGAAACTTATTGTTCACATGAATGGTTTACCGATGAAAGGGATGAAATATTAGGGATAAAATTAATTTGTGATAATATGAAGGAGGTGGGAATTATAGGAACATACAGGCCTGGAAGAGAGGAAAGAGACATGGAAATATTTGAGAAAATGATAGATTATACTCATAAAAACAATAATAATGATATGGTAATAATTGGGTGAGATCTAAACTTGCCTGAATTTGAATGGAATGGAGCTGCAAGTGAAGCCCATGAACAGAAACTGGCAAATAAGTTAATTTGGGAGGGAGGATTTACACAAGTAGTACAAGAACCGACTCGTCTCAATAACTTACTAGATGTATTCTTGGTTAAACCATGGGAAATTGTTGATAAAACTGAGGTAATTGAAGGAATAGGTGACCATAAGGCTGTAATAATGGATGTAGGGCTGGTACCAAAAAGGCTTAATAAGAGGGTCACACAAGACAAGAAATTGTACAGAAAAACTAAAGTTGATGTATTTGGGACTTACCTTAAATCACAATTCAGTTGTTGGATAAGTGAAGGGAGTAATGTGGATACACTTTGGGCTAAATTTAAAGGAATAGTTTGGGAAGAGATTTTAACTGTTAAGAAGGGTAAAATGACCCCAGACCCTGTTTATTATACAAGGGAAATAAGAAAATTAAAAAGAAAATGTAGAATAGTAAACAGGAAAATCAAAGAGGGTAGGGAGAGTAGAGAAACTAGAAAACAGCTAATGAGGGAACTGAATAGAGTGAAAAAGGAAGCAAAAGAGAATTATATGAATGGCATACTTCAAGAGGGTAATGACCACAAAGGGAAATGGAAAAGCTGTATTCATATATCAGGAATCAAAAAGGAAAAGGAATCCAAATTCCTACAATGGTGGGAGAAGGGGGTGAACACTATTTAACAGATACTGAGAAAGCAACTATTTAGTAGGGAATTCAGAGATTCAGTAGATGATTGTCAGGAGTTGAAAACCGAAACAGAAGATAGAGAGAGAGAGAGACAGAGGGAAACAAGAAGCTTCTCATTCACAAATGATATTTTCAGAGAAATCCAACTGCTTCAGCAAGGAAAAGCAGCAGGAAGTGATCAAATTACTACTCTACTATCTACAGAAGGCAGAAGTATTCAGTCAGCAATATGTAAAAATTGTTGGTTACAAGGATAATGTACAGATAGATAGTGGAGGTGACTAATACTAACAAAGTATTGAGATTTACCTATGATAACAAAGATATTTACAATAAGATTCAAAAGTTGAAAACTAGAAAAGCAGCTGGAATTGATAACATTTCTGGGGATATACTATACTACTATACATGAAGTGCTTATTTGATTACTGTTTGCATGAAAGAGCTATACAAAATGAATGGCGAGTTGCTATATTAGCCCCTGTGTGTAAAGGAAAGGGTGATATACATAAAGCCGAAAATTACAGGCCAGTCAGTTTGGCATGTGTTGCATGTAAGCACTAGGAAAACATTCTTTCTGATTATGTCAGACATTTTGCGAAATTAATAACTGGTTTGATAGAAGGCAGTTCGTGTTTAGGAAAGGTTATTTCACTGAAGCTCAACTTGTAGCATTTCAGCAAGGTATAGCAGATATCTTAGATTCTTTTTTTTTCAAGTTGCTTTACGTCGCACTGACACAGATAGGTCTTATGGCGACTATGGGAGGGGAAGGGGCTGGTAATGGGAAGGAAGCAGCCGTGGCCTTAATTAAGGTACAGTCCCAGCATGTACCTCGTGTGAAAATGGGAAACCACGGAAAAACATCTTCAGGCTTGCCGACAGTGAGGTTCGAACCCACTATCTCCCGAATACTGGACACTGGCCGCACTTAAGCGACTGCAGCTATCGAGCTCGGTATATCTTTAGATTCAGGAGGTCAAATGGACTGTATCGCGACTGACCTATCTAACGCATTTGATACGGTAGATTATGGGAGACAACTTGCAAAAATGAGTGCAATTGGACTAAACAAAATAGTGACTGAATGGGTCGCTATATTTCTAGAAAATAGAACTCAGAGAATTAGGGTAGGTGAAGCATTATTTGATCCTGTAATCATCAAGAGGGGAAATCCTCAAGGCAGTATTATTTGATCTTTATATTTTCTTATATATATATAAATGGTATGAGTACAGAACTAGAATCGGAGATAAGGATTTTTGCGGATTATGTTATACTGCATAGTGTTATAAATAAGTTACAAGATTGTGAGCAGCTGCAAAAGGGACCTCGACAATGTTGTGAGATGGTCAACAGGCGATGGTATGATGATAAAACGGAGTTAAAATCACGTTGTGAGTTTCAATAATAGGAAAAATTCTCTCAATTTTAATTAGTGCGTTGATGGGGTGAAAATTCCTTATGAAGATCACTGTAAGTACCTAGGTGTTAATCTAATATTCACTTAAACATATTTTACCAAAAATGAGATATCGAGACGGGGGACGAAAACAAGGAAATCAAGGAAGAAATTACACGTTGAGCCAGGGATGAGTGTTGATGCTTCAGTACCTGACAGTGAGTCAGGTGATCTAGAACCCACGCATGAAGAAAATTCACTAAATGTGTCTGTTTTTTATTAAGTTAATTAAGAGTCACTTTAACACTAAGGTCTTATCGTGACTTCTAATTGTAGAATTTACATTAAATTACAGTAGAGTGAAGAATGGAAGGAATATAAAAGACCAGTGTCTTTGAAAAACTTGATAATTTGTTTGCACAGTGAAGGAGATGAGAGTGCCCCCTTAATATCCTTAGGTATACCGTGGTACGGGCGCCATTTGTCATACAGTGAACAGTCTGTAATGATGTGCTTCACAGTCAGCACACTATTGCATGCTGTGCAGATGGGAGGCAGTTTCTTCTCAAGGAGGTAGCTGTGACTTATCTTGGAGTGGCTGATCTGTATTCTAGATATTAGGACTTGATCTTGCCTGTGACGGTTGTGAAGATAGTGTTGTACTGTAGATTCCGTTGTTACTTCTTGGAGTTTGCTGTTTGAAGTTTGAAGCCATTTTATCTTCCACTGTTGGTATAATTTCGTTTTAGCATAGGCAATAATGTCAGTGTGAGGGGTAGCTATTGTTAGATCGCCTAGCGGGAGGTAAGTGGCGTCTTTAGCTGCTTGATCGGCAGATTCATTGCCTTGAATACCTCTATGAGAGGGTATCCACACAAGGATGACTTATTTGCCTTCTTTCATGATGTTGTTAAACAACAGTTGTATTTCTTGTACAAGGATGTGTTTCGATGATGGACTTTCTATTTCGTTTAATGCACTTTTTGAATCAGAAAGAATGATGGAGTTATTGCAGGTGCTGGTTTTCAAAATATGTAGCATAGCCTGCTTTATTGCGTACAGCTCATTAGAGAAGACTGTATAGTAGTCAGGCAATCGGTATAGCATGGTACGTTCAGGATATATAATCCCACATCCATTTCTTTCCTCACATTTTGATCCATCAGTATAGATTGCAGTGTGCCTTGGGTATTTATTCGAAATGTCAAGAAATATTGATGTTAGTGAGATATGTCAATTTCATCTTTGGCACTGTAATTTATTTCAAAGTTAATTGTTGGAAGAGTAATAGTCCATGGTGGGACATTAAGAGCGTTGTCTGCGAGGATGGAGGGATATTTAAATTTAATTCTTCAAGAAACTTGGCTATTCTGACATTGAAGGGTTGTGGTTGTGATCCTAATTTAATGTGTGCACCTTGGTGCTTGTTAGGAAAAGCATACAACTTAATTCTTGATTCACTCATAGTTGCCACCTTGATCGCGTCAAACTTGGTTGTCTACGTCTAACTGCGAGTGGTGGTTCATTTGCTTCTATTTGAATGCTGGCTACTGGACTACGGAAGGCTCCTAGAGCAATTCGAAGAGCTGTGGACTGGATGGAATCAAGGATTTTGGGTGAAGACGTCACTATCAATCACTACTGATCTGCATTTAGGGCAGTCGCCCAGGTGGCAGATTCCCTATCTGTTGTTTTCCTAGCCTTTTTTTAAATGATTGCAAAGAAATTGGAAATTTATTGAACATCCCCCTTGGTAAGTTATTCCAATTCTTGCGGAATTGTATACAATGCTGCCATAGTCTAATTTAACCCTAATAATGGCTTTGACGTGTTCATTAGCACTTAGTAGTCTGCCCCCCAGTTCTTTGCTGCCAGGATCTTCATTATATTCAGCCTTCGCAAGCAGTCATCTTTAAGGTTTTTCAGGTGAGGTATCCAACTAAACGTAGTGTCGAATAAAACTCCTAAGATTTTCATAGTTGTTTCTGTTTCAATTTTGTGATTGTCCATGTACAGCTCAGGGTCTTGTATAGTATGTTTACATTTGGAGAAGAGTAAGCATTTGGTTTTAGTTTTGGAAAACTTGAACCCTGTAACTTTAGCCCATTTTTTGATATTATCAATTTATTCTTGAAGTAGCTGTTGAGTAGTTAGTTTATTTCTTCCTGCACTTAGTATAGCCAAATCATCGGCAAAAAGGCAAGCCTTTACTGGTAGATGAATGTTGGAGACAATGCCATTTATTGCAACGAGGAATAATGTGACACTGATGACTGATCCTTGGGGAACTCCATTGCCAATGGTTACTTCATGTGAAAGATTTCCATTTGTTCTGACTTGAATTTGGCGATCTTTAAGGAAATTATAAATGAAGTAAAGCATGTTTCCTGAAATATTATGTTTCATCAATGTTTCAATTAGATAGTCTTTCCACACCAAGTCATATGCCTTCTCAATGTCTAAACTAACAGATATGAGGTGCTGATTATTCAGGAAAGCTTCTCGGATTTCTGATTCTAAACATATCAGAGTATCTGTTGTTGAACGTGTTTTATGAAAACCATTTTGTGCATCACTAAAAAAATGTATATGTTCCAAATACCAGCGTAATCTCTTGTTAACAATTTTCTCCATTAGCTTACACATTGTATTTGTCAAAGCGATGGAACGATAATTATCTGGGATCAAAATGTCCTTTCCTGGTATGAGTATAGGCACTACACTAGCACAACGCCATTGATCTGGAAATAGTTCGGAACTCCATATATAGTTGAAAATAGCAAGTAGATAATTGAGTGCACTATGTGGAAGCTGTTTTAAAAATTGATATGGAATGGTGTCTGGGCAAGAACTAGATCTGCCGCATTTGTTGAGTTCTGTAAGAATTTCTTGTAACTGTAAAGTATCATTATAAGCACAGTTCGGTGTAAGTACAGTTTCACTTAAGTCTATTGGATCTCGAGTTGTTTCCATGTGAAGAAATTCAGGCTTATCGTTGTTATGGCTAGAGATGTTTGAAAATGATTTAGTCACTTGATCAGCTATTTGTTGAGGTTCATTTACAATTGACCCAGCAACTGGATCTCTTAGAGAAGTAATACAGAATTTATTGTATCTACCACTTATTCTTTGGATTTTATTCCACATAATATTTTGTGAAGTTTGGGAGGTTAAGGAGGAGACGAATGTTAACCAGGAAGTTTTCTTACTTTATTTTATTTTATTTCGTGCTATTTCTCGATATTTCTGAAAATTGATTTTATTTTCAGGCGTGGGGATTCCTTTGTACAGGTAGTAAGCACGGTTTTTATTTTTGATAGCCTCTTTACAGGAGTCATTCCACCAGGGAACCGTTTTCTTGAAGGGCATAGGAGTTGTTTTCGGGATACTCTGGTCAGCAGATTTAATTATTACTTCAGTGAAGTCTTGAACAATATAATTGATGTTCTCAGAAGGAAATGTATTTGTTGGAGTTAGATCATTTAAATAGTTATTTACAGTCTTTCTAAATGATTGCCAATTTGCCTTATTTAAATTCCATTTACAGTATTGGGATTTTGATGTGTTGTCTGGAGAACTTTGATCATCGTTAATTATGATGGGGAAGTGGTCACTTCCTTCTAGAGTTGAATAAATGGACCAGTTAAATAGTGCAACTATGTCTGGCGTACATATAGTTAAATCTAGCTACTGTATGTTCCGTGCGCCATATCAAAACGGGTTGGAGCAGTTGAGTTCAATAATACTAGAGAAAATTCATCTAGTATCTTCTCTATTTCTTTTCCCCTTGCATCAGTATTGCGACTACCCCATAAACTGTTCTGGCTATTAAAATCACCCATCAAAATGAAGGGTTTCGGGAATTGGTATATTAGGTTTCTTAAATCATCAGCGTGAGATGTACTATTCGTAGGAAAATAAACATTACATACGCATATAGCTTGTGGTAGGTATAATAAAACTGCGACTGCTTCTAAATCAGTAGTTAAAGGAACCTCTTGATGGTGTAAACTATTTTTAACATAGGTAACTACGCCTCCACTTGCATGATTTGGATTAATTCGGTTTTTATAATGTACGTTGAACTGTCTTAAATGGGAAACAAAGTTGCCTCTAAAGTTAGTTTCTTGTAGACAGACAACTGAAGGCTGGTGTTTATTTAGTAGAAGTTGTAAATACTCTCGCTGTGATCGAAAACTGTTGAGGTTCCATTGAAGTAATGTTATAGTCATAATACTGACAAACAGGTGTAAAGGGAATGTTATCATCATTATGTGAGGGAAGTAGTCATCGCTGGAGTAATCGGGAACTAAACTGTTAATTGCTTCACCTCGATTTTCACTGCTAGCCTTAAGCAGTTTCTTGAGTATTGGAGTACACCTGTTCTTAATGGATTTTTCAGTGTAGTATGGATATAGTTTTTGAACGGCTTCGGCTAAACCCTCTAGATCTTGGGTG
Organism: Anabrus simplex; assembly: GCF_040414725.1. Taxonomy (NCBI): domain Eukaryota; kingdom Metazoa; phylum Arthropoda; class Insecta; order Orthoptera; family Tettigoniidae; genus Anabrus; species Anabrus simplex. Next base: position 168,811,436 of record NC_090266.1, on the reverse strand, counting down.
TAATTGGAAGCTATTGTTGCTATGTCATTAACTCCAATTCTGTTTTCAAAAAAGGATTGGAGTTGTAAGTAACTGAGGGGAAAGGACTGAAGGTTGGCTTCTAGAACTTGCTTAATTGGCTTAAGCATATCACTAATAGTTGTGCTTTCTTTTTCTGTCTTTTGTTTCTTGTAAGTTTGTTTTGTGTTGCGTTTCCCTGCCTGTTCACTTATCTTAGGTTCAGTTGTTAAGGGAGGTTTCTTAAAATCAAGATCTTTTCTGCCTGTAGTTTCACTGCTAGATAGCGATATTGGCCTCTTTGATCCAGCAAGATGAACACGTGGGGGGTTTTGAGGACATTCCAAAGGAGAGGTTAGAGTCGTTTCGACTGAGGGTAAAGTCCCACAGTTTTTATTTTGACAACACTGAAGAGATGTAGACGTAGCAGTTGTCTGAAGAGTAGTTTGTGAGGGAGTACAGGTAATATTTTCTTGACAGTTTGTTTTAATTTTTTGTGTATTCTCTACTAGTTGAGGAAATTCCGTTAGATTGATCTTGCCATGAGAATGACTATTTTGATTTAATGAGGAGCCTTAATTTATTATTTCATCATTATCAGGACAGTTTCTAGCTAAGTGCCCCTCAGTTTTACAAAGAAAGCAGGTGGGTGTGTCAGAGGATAAATAAATCCAGTAATTGGTACCCTCATATTCGATTTGGAGTGAGTCTGGAAGTTTGTTAAAGTCTTCATTTTGAACATAAATCTGTCTCCGAAAACTGAGAATGTGAGAAAATCCAGGGATTGTTAAACCTGTTCTAATAGGTGATATCTTTGACATTGGTTTAATGCCGAGTTTGAGAAATTATTCTTCAATAACAATATTAGGAATCACAGGGCAAACATTAGATAGAATAACTCGTTTGTTTTTAGTTAGAAGAGGTCTTATTTCCAAGGAAACATTATTTATGAGAATCTTGGGATGTTTTGAAATGAATTCTTCAACACACTTTTGACTTGCAAGGAAGATACATATTCTTCCATCAGATATCCGTGAGACAAATCGGATGTTACTAGGGCTAGTCACTTTTCCAATTGCTAGAATATAATATCGGATACTAATGCCATCGCAAGATTCAATAACAATAGCTTGATCTTTGGTAAGATAGGATTGCATTGCTGCAGAGTAACTTAACCTTGGATTGTTAGGAGATTGGTTAAGTGTGTTAGGAATAGTAATAGAGGTTGTCATGAGGTTACCTGGTTCACCGGTACGGGCGAGAATTATGCTTTCTTTATCCTGTCGATTCATGAGGTTACTTGAGACTTGCTGATTTTCATTATTTAGATTCAGTGAGTTAGAAAAATCTTGCCGACCTCCATCAGCAGAGACGGCCATTATCGGTTAGCTAACAGGATGAGGTTATAGGTATGAGAATGATCCTTTAATGAACACTAATCTCCACAATGCAGATTTAAAACCACAGTTACTACAAAAGTACTTAGCAGCTTCACTCTGGTGCTTCAGACGGTAAATTTTAGCTCAGAATTGCCGATTATTCAATAGTTCCAAGCTACAATATTACACGCGAACATCATGTATGTCACTGCCATCTTGATCTCCAAATGTGTCTGTTGATAACGATGCTCAAGTGGAACTTTCTGATGACTGAGCAGTTAAGTGCTTCTGTGGAAGTGCCATCAGAGGGAACTCAAAATGCAACTGTGAACAATTTTGGAAAAATATTTCACAACGTCATTCCTTTGTCTGAAAATGGAATTAATATTGGAGACTGGGTCCTAGTAAGTTTTTCTCCAGATACCAAGAAACAAGGCACAAGCAAGCTGCTTAATTTTATAGGCCAAATTTTGCTATTTTTAAACAGAAACAGCTTCTCGTATGAGCAAATTGTTGGGAGACTGAAAGACCCAGAAGTTATCTGTAGAGGGCAACTTAAGTTGTGTTCATCACTGATTTTATAGTTTACATTGTAAATACATTGTAATTCCACTAAAATGTAAATAATAAATTATTTTACAGGCGTTCACTAAATCAAGTATACAACAGTTTTATTTAAAATATGACCTGATATTCCTAGGGGTAGCTCATAGTCCAAAATAATGGTTCCTTTCACCCTACAGATCATCTGGATAGGATTAGACACAGAAATGAATGAGTGATCCTATTCCCCCACTTGATAGGGTGAAGAGGATCGCACATATAATAAAGTAGGGAATGGATGACTGGCGTATGGCTTTTAGTGCCGGGAGATCCCAGGACGGGTTCGGCTTGCCAGGTGCAGGTCTTTTGGTTTGATACCCGTAGGCGACCTGCGCGTGCCAGGGAAATTAACCAATGGTGGTTAAAATTCCCGACTCTGCCGGGAATCGAACCCGCGACCCCTGTGACCAAAGGCCGGCACGCTAACCATTTAGTCATGGAGCCGGACATAAAGTACGGAATGTACACATAATATTTCGGGATAGGGCTATATTTACTAACAATATGGGATCTACTGATACAGACTCATGTTTCAATTAAAAGAACATGAAATAAAGTTCAGTGGTTCTAAAGTTAAAGACTGTCAAGTTTCAAAAGTGATCCCATTCACCTCGTTTTACGGTACTGTGACCGTTCACGGTACTATAGATACCATATCGTGACATCCCATGTCAATAATATGCCGTTTTCCGCGTCATTCTACGACGTTTAGCCGCAAAGCTAGCAGACCCCAGCGCTGCACGGAATACGAACGATGCGCTGCTACCTCAGAGGACAAGAGGCTCTGTGCGCGTAATGACAAGGACGAGTCATACGCTAGCCAGCAATTAGGATGTTTTTCTCTCCTGTGCGAGTGAGTTGGAAGGAGTAAAAAGTCATGAGACAGCCCGCGAGCCATACTTAATAAGTCGGGTTAACTTAGGGAGAAGTAATTCCCTAAATATTTGTTGGTGATTTTAGTGATACCAACCAAAACCTTCATTTGTTTTAGAATTTTCAATATTAATAACAATAATAATAATCACGTGATTCTTGACTTACGCACCTAATATTCATGAACAAGAGCTTGTCATAATCAGGGAGTTATTTAGTTAAAGATGACAACAAAACATCTTCCAGTTATTGAACTTATCATTAATTACGTGATCTGAATCGGTGCAGAGAATTACAGAACGTCGTCACGGGTCTGGCGCGGTGAGCCTACCCTGGAGTTTGGCAAGACGCAAGTCAATCACTGCACAAGTGGTGGATGACGCTTTGGCGATTATAATCAAACCGCCGATCCTAAGAGAATAAGATTCGATCAGTAAAATATAGAAGGTCAGAGCTATCTTTTGATATGCAAATCAACGCCGACAAACGGCTTTTTATGGAGCGACTTCCGACATGAAGGCGTGGTTAACTCCCACTCTTGATTTTTACCCTCTGTCTTACAAAAGAAATCGGACAGGAGACCACTTAATCACTATCTACTGTGTCTCCGTACTGTCCAGACGTGTCGTTATTTTGTACGACCTGTGAAATGGTGCAATACTTTCGTTAAGTGATGAAGTACTGCAATTGTAAGATTTAACTAGCAAAAGTACTGTATAAATCGTTATTTAAGCGCAGTGATTATTGACGTGCACATATTGTGAAAATTTCGTGTATTTATGACATTTGTATCATGATGTAATCACCGAAGGTAGTGAACAAGGAATAACCCACCTGTTGTGAGCTGCGTAGCATTCTAGCTACTGTTATATATGTTCGATGGATTCGTGTGTGGCTAGATTAATTTACTACTAGTCAAATACTGTGAAGTGTTGTGGAAGCACAGTTGGAATTACGATTAGAACGTTGAAAAAGTGAATTTGTTCAGGAAATAGTGATTCACATATAATAATAATAATAATAATAATAATAATAATAATAATAATAATAATAATAATCATAATCATAATCATAATCATAATCATAATCATAATCATAATCATAATCATAATAATAATAATAGGGCAGCGTCTGCCGAAAATATAAACGTGGATGTGAGTTGTCTTACACTGTGAGGGGATGTGGAATAAGCAAACTAGTGACCCTTAACATTGGATTACAGTGCTAGTGAATACGTGATATTTCAGCAATATTGGGATAAATTTAACCATACTTGAGTGTAGTGCGTATTACAAGTTAACGCAATTATAACCATAGTGTTTTTCCCTTTGCATATTGGAACGAGTGATCGCTGATTTGGGAAGAGAATATACGAATCACTTACCTACCCTGCATCTCATTGTGTTGGATACCTCCAGGATTATTATGCCCGGTGAAGTCTACAAGATGAAGAATCTCATCCCAGAAACGAATCAAGGATCTCACGACATCAAAGGCAGCAAGATGATAGCTTAAGCCATTATGAGTGTGCTTCCTCGGACAAGAATGATCACTCTAGATAAGTATACTTCAATTTACTATGTTTGAAAGTCATTTCCCTCCTGTACATAGTTAGAATTAGCATGTCAAATAGATTTAAAATGTGAATGATGATCGCAGGCTGTTTCGAAGGGATTAAAGCTTTTAGTTTGTGTAGTAGGAAGTTTGTTACTGGCATGATGACCAGCATTTAATTTAATCCCCTTGGAAAGTAACGCATGTTAATTATAAGGTTTCAGTATTAATTTTTTTGTCTTCAAGAAGTGTTATGATGAATGGAAGTGGTATCCATCTAGGTTATCTCAAATGTTATGATAAAATGAGGTGTTCTGCCTCTTCAGAGAATACGAGGATGACTTGTATGTCATGCATAAGACAGAGCATTTAAGGAGTTAGAATGATGTTTTTAGATGCGAGTATAATTTCTAGATCGTGAACTTAATATGTAAAATTTTTAGAATGTCTTGAATAATACCCTTTATGTAAAGATATGCGAGTGTTTGTGGTATTGAGCCGGAAGTGATGGTCGGTGAATATTTTGTCGATTGATAGTCAAAGCGAGATAGAGATATGCCAGGGATAATTTATGCAAAGTGTGAAGAATCGCACCACGCTAGTTATGATGGAATTAGGTTGAATAGAACCATATGAGAATTAACATGTTAGCGTTGAGCTTAAAGGAGCCGTGTTGGCCCGAATTTGATATCGAGGCAGCTTATTGAAGAGAGATATCTTCCCCTGACTGTATGAAAGGGAGACGGACAAAAGTACCGTTACGCTAGAGAAAGTGCCAGCTGGATAAAGGGCTGAGGAAGCTGTAGGCAGGTTACAAGCCTTGACTGTGGAGTGCTGAATGACCACTCACTTTCTAACAATATCCGACGGATATTTACGCATAGAGTAGTTAATTTTTACCGCAATTGAATTAATATATTAGGAACAATAGACTTCCTCCCAATTTTATTTTCATTTATTCCATGCGATCTAGAAATTCAAAACATGCATCCTGCAGTATGAAGACCATGCGTTCGACCCCATCTAGGGCAACATGTATCATCCATATAATCTTGTATATACGATAAAGGGTCATACTATATGTTTAATAATAGATGAGTGTATTATTACATGTAAAATATCGTGTTATTGTCGACGCATCATCCATTAGTCCAGTATTATTTTATATTGAACGATTACATGGTATTATTTTTAATCCCGGCGAAATATGCCTATGCGATTAGTTACACCTTTGTAAATAATAATGAAGCTAGTTATTAGGGCTAAATATGACTTTCAGATATTTTGGAATGTGCTTGTCATAATTAACATATTGTCTTAATCCTTGACTGCGTAATGATACAATCACAACAAATTATAATATTTCAAGATTCCAGTTCATGAATAGAAAGCTGGAATGATATCCCAACATGTGATCATATATTATGTCTATTATATATATAATTAATTGATGAATTAATTAATAAATGCTTAACAATGTTGTGAATAATAGGGGTAGTAACAAATGAAAGGCCTCTAAATATCCCTACTTAAAAATGATTTATTTAATGCCCATTAGTCCGGACGCACCACAAACCTACAATGCTCTAAAATTTTAGCCGTGGTTATTCTGAAGTAGGGATGATGAGAATTCGATTCTAGGGTCGTTCGTCGAAGATCTCATCACGTATTTTCCATTCAGCCGACGCACTTACGAATTATTATTATTATTATTATTATTATTATTATTATTATTATTATTATTATTATTATTATTATTATTATTATTGTTATTGTTATTATTATTATTATTATTATGCACTGAAGCCCTGGACAGGTGCAGTACTGTATCGCTGAAGCCTTGTGATTTCTACTGTTCTCGTTACAGGTAAGAATCGGTTTTCATTCATTTTTGTATAATATTCTGACCTTATATGTTAGTATTTGCATACCCCTGGAAGATTTCGATAATTATGTTTATCTTTTGTGTTATAGATCTCGTGCGTATGGCGATATTTTACCTGCTGGCGCTCCTAGCGGCAACTCGCTCAGAACATTCATGTGACGAGGGTGTGTAGTGGCTTGTGCGGGAGAATCAAGTGTGACAGTGAAGGAAGCTATTTAAAGCTGAAATGTCGTCGTCCATAGAAATTTGTGTGGGCTTTCAAAATATTCGTTGTGATAAGTCATATTTCAGTAATCACATATTCCAGGTGAAAGAACGATTGGAAGAAGTAATATCCAGCTTCTGTTTGAGAGAAACGAGCATTAATCAACCGCCCTATGCAGTTAAACTTAAGGTATTAGTTACCTTTCATTTTGCACCATAAATCATATGTATATATAGACTATTAATTTCCTACATACATTTATTATACAGTACATATTTTCCGTGTCCATTGCCGTTGTAAATTTTTTTTTTCATTAATTAATGCGTGTTTGTTTTAATATTTAACAGATCGATTGCAACAGGAATGTTTAGTTAGGCCGAGTGTGAATGCAAAGCAGGCCTTTCCAAATGCGGTAAGCACATTGCTGCGCTTTGCATTTATATGACGGCAATACAGAAAGAGATTCTTCGAAGACTTCCTTCCTGCAACAATGGGAAAACCTAGGAATGTTGCCTCCGTGGTTTCCCATTTTCACACCAGGCAAATGCTGGGGCTGTACCTTAATTAAGGCCACGACCGCTTCCTTCCCACTCCTAGGCCTTTCCTGTCCCATCGTCGCCATAAGACCTATCTGTGTCGGTGCGACGTAAAGCCAATAGCAAAACAAATAAAGAATGTTGCCGCGGAATATTCTAAAGGTGAACATTTACGAGAAACGTTCAAGGACAGATTAACTAAGCGGCCAGTTTGTAGCGTATTGGAAAGTGAAGTATTTGAAACATTCAGCAAAACTGAACTATATGAGGAAATTATAATTGTAGACTGTGCTTTTACAAGGATTTTGAAGGCCGATTGTGAAGGCGAATCCTTAATTATCTCCAATTCTATTGTTGAAGCTATCGTGGATGATGATGTAGAACAGAGCGAAACAGGACTTTTGCTTCAGTGTCTTCAACAATTAGACCTTCAAAACGTTAATAAACTGTTTATATGCTATGGAATAAATTACTTGCCAAGTGACAAGATATCAATAGTGCCAAACAATTATTAAAAGTGCACGTTGCCAAGTGACGTCCTGAATTTTTATTATGACAACGTAAAAGTCACAAAATCGGAGACGTATGCTATTGGGATTGAGACTAGGGCTCAGTCTAAAAATCCTGCGTAGTTCCATCAAAGCAAAATTACACATATCTACCAGCCAGAGTGTACACAAGATCATGACACTGCAGAGTGGAGATTTTAATAAACTGGCAAATCAGCTAATTATTTCTAAAGACATAAACAGTCCTGCAGTGAGATACGGCACAGATAATGAGCAGAGGGCAGTTCAGGAGTTCTGTTTATGTCCCAATGTTGCGTGTCACAGCTGGGTTTGTGATTGATGAGAACATGTACAATGTTCCATATTTGTATATTGACATAGATGGTGACATCAAGTTAAAGGAAACTCACGTATATTACATCCAGGTACAGGTATCATTGTATATTTTGAACCTCAACTCCTGTGACATTTTTGTATATTCTCCAAAGAAAAGTGTGAAAGTGGGTGTCTCCAGAAAGGAAGAACTCCTTTCAAATATTATTCTCACGGTAGAGAGGTTTTATTTCGAACATTACTTTCCGCTAATTTGCAAGCGTTATACATAGTGTTACATTGTTACCATACCCATGCATATATTTTACCACTATTCAGACATTTCAAACATGATATAAATTCTAATAGAGTTAGAAGTAAAAATATTAAAAAACACTGAACTAAATTGATGTAATCATGTATAATTCAATAATTATATAATCATGTTTAAGTTTAGGCCCTACCTAAAAAATACTAGTCGTCTGCTTTAATGATCGGAGGACCGAAGTTCACTAAGACACCAATGAGACGAACAATTTTGTCTAAATGAGGTACCAAATGTGTTACTTATTGTTTAGGTATACGAAGAACTTCGTCCCAGGCGTACAATTTTCCATAGGAATAGTTACATCCAACCACAGAACAATTTGTTCTACTCTTTGTAGAACTTTCCTCCATCTCGAACATGATTCCGTATCTCAACAAATGCAGCCTGATAATCGCGTTGCTTCACTTCCCTGACGAGAGCAAGTCACATGAACTATTCGAGCAACTTGCCGCCAGAGCGCAGCGACATCCATGCGCACGAGGCAAGGTCTGTCTGTACGGAGAAAGCTTGTGGTTAATAATGTCCCTTGTCGACTGGGAATGGCAAGAAAGCTCAGATGACAATACGTGTGTGTTGATTGCACAGCTGGTTCCCGGGAAACTGAGGGAGGCTGGTGTAAGTGAAAGTTTATGAGGAAAGTTTGTAAGGAGGAGGGAGAGTAGTATAAGTGGATGGTTCGGCCGCCACCACCGCCACCGGCCATCCGCAGAGGCCGGGAGATTTGAATTTTGGCGCGAGATTTGAATCTGTTAACAAAGCCACGTGCTTTTTTTGACAGCTGTCGTTGACAACAACGCATCACTAACCTCACTGCTGCCATCTTGACGGGCCTAAACCTCATTGTTACCAACTAAACCTCACTAGCGCGAGATTTGAATAGGTAAACAAAGCCACGTGCTTTCTTGACAGCCACGTGCTTTTTGCCAGCTATCTTTAAACAACAACGCATCGCTAACCTCAGTGCTGCTATCTTGACGGGCATAAACCTCATTGCTGCCAACTAAACCTTACTAGCGCGATATTTGAATTGGTAAACAAAGCCACGTGCTTTTTGACAGCTATCTTTAAACAACAACGCATCGCTAACCTTAGTGCTGCCCTCTTCACGGCACTGCTGGTAATTTGAAAAATTCCACGTGATTTTGACAGCTGTCATCCGCAATCTTGCATCGCAAACCTTAGTGCTGCACTCTTTAGCTACTTACCTTTGAAATGTGGTGGTGGCAATTTCCACGTGCTCTTGTTTGGAAACAAACTCACGTGCTTTTTTGACAAGCAGCCATCTTTAATCAACAGAGCATCGTGCTGCCCTCTTTAGCTACTTACCTTTGAAATGTGGTAGCGGTAATTCCTACGTGACAGCTCTCATCCGCCATCTTTCATCGCTTACCTCAGTGCTGCTATCTTTACGGTACTGCGGGCAATTTAAAATCCACGTGCTTTTTTGACAGCTGTCATCCTCCATCTTGCATCGCAAACCTCAGTGCTGCACTCTTTACCTACTTTCCTTTGAAATGTGGTGGCGGCAATTTGAAAAATTCCGTCAGCAGTCATCCGCCATTTTGCATCGCTTACCTCAGTGCTGCTATCGTTACGGTACTAAACCTTATCATGGTGGTGGGGGTGGTGGGAAATTTAAAACCCACATGCTTTTTGACAGCTGTCATCTGCCATCTTGCATCGCCTACCTTTGTGCTGCTATCTTTACGGTACTAAACCTTATCGTGGTGGTGGTGGTGGGAAATTTAAAATCCACATGCTTTTTCACAGCTGTCATCCCCCATCTTGCATCGCTTACCTCAGTGCTGCTATCTTTACGGTACTAAACCTTATCGTGGTGGTGGTGGTGGTGGTGGTGGTGGTGGTGGTGGTGGTGGTGGTGGTGGGAAATTTAAAATCTACAAGATTTTTGACAGCTGTCATCCACCATCTTTAATCAAGAGAGCACCGTGCTGCTATCCTTACGGCACTGCGGGTAATTTGGAAAAAAGCCCGTCAGCTGTCATCCGTCATCTTTAATCAACAAAGCATCGTGCTGCTATCTTTAGCTACATACATTTAACATGTGGTTGCGGCAATTTGAAATTTTATCCAGCTGCCATCTTTAATCAACTGAGTACCGTGCTGCTATCTTTAGCTATTACTTTTTAAATGTGGTGGCGGGTAATTTTAAAAGAATTCCCTTAGCTATCATCAACTTTAGTGCATTCGCGAACCTAACCTCTCGTCTACCATCTTGAAGGAGACTAAACGACAAGATGGCCTTTCCGACGCTAATTAGCGCTTAGAGGCTACTACACAAGATGGCGGCGGCTGTTATGGATACCTCCTCCTCCTCTACGTCATCCTCTATCTATCTAACATGCATCGCCAAGGCAAAAGTGTGCAGCGATAACATCATTGTGCATGTTTAGACTTGTGGATTACAAAAGAAACATACACAGGTACTTGCAATTACTAAGCAAGTGACCGAGCGAGTTGGCTAGGCAGTATGGGTTTATATTTACATAACGTATATTAGTGTTCTAGTCAATTACCCGTGTATTTGCAATTAGTGAGCGTCTTAGCTGTGCGGTGAGCGAGTTAGCTACGCAGTATGGTTTTTGATTTTCGCACAAGACAAGGCAAATCATTTGAAGTGTTGCTATATCGTTTACTGAGCGAGTGAGCTACGCAGTATGTGCACAGTGTGCTTTTTGATTTTGCACTAGGCAAATCATTGAAGTTATACATCGTTTACTGAGCGAGTTAGCTACACGATATGTGCACAGTGTGTTTTTGATTTTCATACTAGGCAAATCATTGAAGTTGTATCGTTTCCTGAGCGAGATAGCTACGCGATATGTGCACAGTGTGTTTCCATAGTTTTGATTTTTACACTAGGCAAATCATTGAAGTTGTACTTTTGCTCTGAACACATCAAACAATGTTCTGATCACATGCTGAAGTTAACAACATTTAGTACAGTGTTTGATTCTAGTCTTGTTATGTTTCAATCTGATCTTCTTAGAACAAAGGTATCCCCTAACATGTTCTAAACACATGTTGTATCGAGTACAGTGTTCGAATCTAGTCTTAATCACTTATGTAGTGTTTTGAACACAACAATCAATGTTCTAATCCCATGTTGAATTTAACAACATCGAGTACAGTGTTCGATTCTAGTCGTTATGTTTCAATCTAATCTTCTTAGAACAATGGTATCCCTGACATGTTCTAAACACATGTTGTATCGAGTCTAGTCTTGATCACTTATTTAGTGATCTGAACACATCAAACAATATTCTAATCACATGTTGAGGATAACGACATCGAGTACAGTGTTCGATTCTAGTCTTGTTATGTTTTAATCTGATCTTCTTAGAACAAAGGTATCCCCTGACATGTTCTAAACACGTGTAGTACAGTGTCCGATTCTAGTCTTGATCACTTATTTAGTGATCTGAACACATCAATCAATGTTCTAATCACATGTTGAAGTTAACAACAACGAGTACAGTGTTCGATTCTAGTCTTGTTATGTTTCAATCTGATCTTCTTAGAACAAAGGCATCCCCTAACATGTTCTAAACACATGTTGTATCGAGTACAGTGTTCGATTCTAGTCTTAATCACTTATGTAGTGTTTTGAACACATCAATCAATGTTCTAATCCCATGTTGATGTTAACAACATCGAGTACAGTGTTCGATTGTAGTCGTTATGTTTCAATCTAATCTTCTTAGAACAAAGGTATCCCTGACATGTTCTAAACACATGTTGTATCGAGTCTAGCCTTGATCACTTATTTAGTGATCTGAACACATCAAACAATATTCTAATCACATGTTGAGGATAACGACATCGAGTACAGTGTTCGATTCTAGTCTTTTATGTTTTAATCTGATCTTCTTAGAACAAAGGTATCCCCTGACATGTTCTAAACACATGTTGTGCAGTGTTCGATTCTAGTCCTAATCACTTATTTAGTGATCTGAACACATCAATCAATGTTCTAATCACATGTTGAAGTTAACAACAACGAGTACAGTGTTCGATTCTAGTCTTGTTATGTTTCAATCTGATCTTCTTAGAACAAAGGTATCCCCTGACATGTTCGAAACACATGTTGTATCGAGTACAGTGTTCGATTCTAGTCTTGATCACTTATTTAGTGTTCTCAACACGTCAATCAATGTTCTAATCACAAGTTGAAGTTAACAACAACCAGTACAGTGTTCGATTCTAGTCTTGATCACTTATTTAGTGTTCTCAACACATCAATCAATGTTCTAATCACATGTTGAAGTTAACAACATCGAGTGCAGTGTTCGATTCTAGTCTTGTTATGTTTCTTTTGTAATCCACAAGTCTCAACATGCACAATGATGTTATCGCTGCACACCTTTGCCTTGGCGATGCATGTTAGATAGATAGAGGATGACGTAGAGGAGGAGGAGGTATCCATAACAGCCGCCGCCATCTTGTGTAGTAGCCTCTAAGCGCTAATTAGCGTCGGAAAGGCCATCTTGTCGCATAGTCTCCTTCAAGATGGTAGATGAGAGGTCAGGTTCGCGAATACACTAAAGTTGATAATAGCTAAGGGATTTTTTTAAATTACCCGCCACCACATTTCAAAAGTAGTAGCTAAAATAGCAGCACGGTACTCAGTTGATTAAAGATGGCAGCTGGATAAAATTTCAAATTGCCGCCACCACATGATAAATGTATGTAGCTAAAGATAGCAGCACGATGCTTTGTTGATTAAAGATGACGGATGACAGCTGACGGTATTTTTTTCAAATTACCCGCAGTGCCGTAAAGATAGCAGCACGGTGCTCTCTTGATTAAAGATGGCGGATGACAGCTGTCAAAAATCATCTATTTTTTAAATTTCCCACCACCACCACGATAAGGTTTAGTACCGTAAAGATAGCAGCACTGAGGTAAGCGATGCAAGATGGGGGATGACAGTTGTGAAAAAGCATGTGGATTTTAAATTTCCCACCACCACGATAAGGTTTAGTACCGTAAAGATAGCAGCACCAGACTTTTATGTTTTCTTATATATATAAATGATATGAGTAAAGGAGTGAAATCGGAGGTAAGGCTTTTTGCGGATGATGTTATTCTCTATAGAGTGATAAATAAGTTACAAGATTGTGAGCAACTGCAACGTGACCTCGAAAATGTTGTGAGATGGACAGCAGGCAATGGTATGTTTATAAACGGGGTCAAAAGTCAGGTTGTGAGTTTCACAAATAGGAAAAGTCCTCTCAGTTTTAATTACTGCATTGATGGGCTGAAAGTTCCTTTTGGGGATCATTGTAAGTATCTAGGTGTTAATATAAGGAAAGATCTTCATTGGGGTAATCACATAAATGGGATTGTAAATAAAGGGTACAGATCTCTGCACATGGATATGAGGGTGTTTAGGGGTTGTAGTACGGATGTAAAGGAGAGGGCATATAAGTCTCTGGTAAGGCCCCAACTAGAGTATGGTTCCAGTGTATGGGACCCTCACCAGGAATACCTGTTTCAAGAACTGGAAAAAATCCAAATTAAAGCAGCTCGATTTGTTCTGGGTGATTTCCGACAAAAGAGTAGCGTTACAAAAATGTTGCAATGTTTGGGTTGGGAAGAATTGAGAGAAAGAAGAAGAGCTGCTCGACTAAGTGGTATGTTCCGAGCTGTCAGCGGAGAGATGGCGTGGAATGACATTAGTAGACGAATAAGTTTGAGCGGCGTTTATAAAAGTAGGAAAGATCACAATATGAAGATAAAGTTGCAATTCAAGAGGACAAACTAGGGCAAATATTCATTTATAGGAAGGGGAGTTAGAGATTGGAATAACTTACCAAGGGAGATGTTCAATAAATTTCCAATTTCTTTGAAAGCATTTAGGAAAAGGCTAGGAAAGCAACAGATAGGGAATCTGCCACCTGGGCGACTGCCCTAAATGCAGATCAGTATTTATTGATTGATTGATTGATTGATTGATTGATTGATTGATTGATTGATTGATTGATTGATTGATTGATTGATTGAAGATGGCGGATGAGAGCTGTCACGTAGAAATTAACGCCACCACATTTCAAAGGTAAGTAGCTAAAGAGGGCAGCACGATGCTCTGTTGACTAAGGAATGCTGCTTGTCAAAAAACACGTGGAATTTTTCAAACTGCCGCCACTACATTTCAAAGGTAGTAGCTAAAGAGTGCAGCACTGAGGTTTGCGATGCAAGATGGCGGATGACAGCTGTCAAAAAAGCAGGTGGATTTTAAATTACCAGCAGTGCCGTAAAGAGGGCAGCACTAAGGTTAGCGATGCAAGATGGCGGATAACAGCTGTCAAAAAGCACGTAGATTTGTTTCCAAACAAGAGCACGTGGAATTTTTCAAATTACCGCCAGCATATTTTCAAAGGTAGTAGCTAAAGAATGCAGCACTGAGGTTTGCGATGCAGGATGGCGGATGACAGGTATCAAAAAAGCACGTGGGTTTGTTTACCAATTCAAATCTCGCGCTAGTGAGGTTTTGTTGGCAGCACTGGGGTTTAGGCCCGTCAAGATGGCAGCAGTGAGGTTAGCGATGCGTTGTTGTCGACGACAGCTGTCGAAAAGCACTTGGCTTTGTTTACAAACTCAAATCTGCTCCAAAATTCAAATCTCCCGGCAAAATTCAAATTTCCCGCGGGAGGTGAAGGCCTCTTCCGAGAGCTGGAGGTGGCGGCCGAATCCCTAACTTATACTACTAAGGAGGCCTGTTCGTTTGTCTCAAGGTCGTTATCAGAAGGGCTAAGAGCAGTTAACTCCGGTTTTTCCACTTTCAATTTATATTTTTATGTAACTTGCGATGTTCTCGGTTACCATATATTGGAATGATTATGACAATAATGGGAATGTAACTAACAATTTACCATCATTACCCTACAACAATAACGACAACAATAACAACAAAGAAAGAAAATACGACAAGAAATACTACTAGTTAATTTTCTAAATCCATTATCATTATACACAAATTCACACCCAACTTAAGTACCGGTATTTCCATTACTTAACACTGTGCCCGTTTACATCTCGTAGACAGTTTCAAAATGGCGCCGCAGGAAGGTATGGCCTATCCGATTTATTAAATGCAATGCATATATATAGTGCGATATATAATAGAAGGCCATGCATGTCTGCGAACGAATGGATACCGAAGGCACTATGGGACAGTAAAGACTCAGGTAGATTGTTTCGTAAAAAAATGGAAGCGAAGGGATTGTTAAAAACCTTACTTAAAAATCTGCATTGGAAGAGTGAAGACGTTGACCGAGAAACGAGCTGTATATTTGACGATAATACAAGAGTTTTCGGAGAGATTCTTGAAGAAGATATTTTCGTGGGAAAACGAATAACATAATCGTCCTACAGAGAAACCAGAATTAGCTGGAATATAATAGATAAGCAAAATACGGTAAAATACGCTCAGCAGCATTCTAAGACCAAGCTTATCACATTCTGCGAGAAGCGAACAATCAAACCGCAAGATATATATATATATATTACGGAAAGGAGACTATCTTAGTCTCATTCAAGCTGAAGAAGAACAAATTGAAATATTATTGAGCTACATTTGGAGATTTTCCCTGGAATAGTTGATAGATATACAAGGTGAAGCGTAATTCGCGCACTTGGGCATCGCAGCGCGACTCCTCACATGCCAGCAATAAAAAAATGTCTCATAAAATTTCGTCTTGCGAGTATATCCGGCAGAAAAACGACGTTGAAGAGTAGCAATCTGGCAACACTGTAACCATGTGTAGGGTAACTACCTCTGTCAGCAGCAGTTACTCGTACTGTACAGTTGGTGCAGTGGATGGAGTTTTGGGTTAGCATGCAGGAGGTCGAGTGGTCGATCCTGGGTTGAGGCGTATGTTTTTTATTTCGTAAATGTAGTCCAGACCGCCTCTGTGGTGTAGTGGTTAGCGTGATTAGCTGCCACCCCCGGAGGTCCGGGTTCGATTCCCGGCTCTGCCACGAAATTTGAAAAGTGGTACGAGGGCTGGAACGGGGTCCACTCAGCCTCGGGAGGTCAACTGAGTAGAGGCGGGTTCGATTCCCACCTCAGCCATCCTGGAAGTGGTTTTCCGTGGTTTCCCACTTCTCCTCCAGGCGAATGCCGGGATGGTACCTAACTTAAGGCCACGGCCGCTTCCTTCCCTCTTCCTTGCCTATCCCTTCCAATCTTCCCATCCCTCCACTAGGCCCCTGTTAAGCATAGCAGGTGAGGCCGCCTGGGCGAAGTACTGGTCATACTCCCCAGTTGTATCCCCGACCCAAAGTCTGAAGCTCCAGGACACTGCC
This sequence comes from Anabrus simplex, assembly GCF_040414725.1. Taxonomy (NCBI): domain Eukaryota; kingdom Metazoa; phylum Arthropoda; class Insecta; order Orthoptera; family Tettigoniidae; genus Anabrus; species Anabrus simplex. The sequence continues at coordinate 168,794,924 of NC_090266.1, read as the reverse complement.
CTTGAGGCGGTAGAGGTGGGATCCCTCGCTAAGTCCGAGGGAAAAACCGAACCTGGAGGGTCGGGGGATACAACTGGGGGGTATGACCAGTACCTCGCCCAGGCGGCCTCACCTGCTATGCTGAACAGGGGAAACGGAAAACCACTTCGAGGATGGCTGAGCCGGGAATCGAACCCGGGCCTCCGGGGGTGGCAGCTAATCACGCTAACCACTACACCACAGAGGCGGTCTGGACTACATTTACGAAATAAAAAACATCACGCTAACCACTACACCACAGAGGCGGACCCCATAGATTAGTTCGTTCGTTCGTAATCTCTACCGCCTCAAGGGCAGTGTCCTGGAGATTCAGACTTTGGGTCGGGGATACAACTGGGGAGAATGACCAGTAACTCGCCCAGGCGGCCTCACCTGCTATGCTGAACAGGGGCCTAGTGGAGGGAAGGGAAGATTGGATGGGACAGGCAAGGAAGAGGGAAGGAAGCGGCCGTGGCCTTCAGTTAGGTACCATCCCGGCATTTGCCTGGAGGAGAAGTGGGAAACCACGGAAAACCACCTCTACTCAGTTGACCTCCCGAGGCTGAGTGGACCCCGTTCCAGCCCTCGTACCACTTTTTCAAATTTCGTGGCAGAGCCGGGAATCGAACCCGGACCTCTGGGGGTGGCAGCTAATCACGCTAACCACTACACCACAGAGGCGGACCCCCATAGATTAGTACCAACTATTATTCTTGCCTCGTTCAGGTCCATTACATTTCGTTAGGGCCTTACGTTACGTTACGTTACGTTGTTTCAGCGTTACAAAATGTTGTAAATGTAGGATACATGTGACCTCAAAAACGGTGTCTTACTGTATTACAGTAGGTAATGTCAGATGGAAATTCATCATCATCATCATCATCTGTTTACCCTCCAGGTTCGGTTTTTCCCTCGGACTTAGCGAGGGATCCCACCTCTACCGCCTCAAGGGCAGTGTCCTGGAGCTTCAGACTCTTGGTCGGGGGATACAACTGGGGAGTATGACCAGTACCTCGCCCAGGCGGCCTCACCTGCTATGCTGAACAGGGGCCTTGTGGAGGGATGGGAAGATTGGAAGGGATAGGCAAGGAAGAGGGAAGGAAGCGGCCGTGGCCTTAAATTAGGTACCATCCCGGCATTCGCCTGGAGGAGAAGTGGGAAACCACGGAAAACCACTTCGAGGATGGCTGAGGTGGGAATCGAACCCACCTCTACTCAGTGGACCTCCCGAGGCTGAGTGGACCCCGTTCCAGCCCTCGTACCACTTTTCAAATTTCGTGGCAGAGCCGGGAATCGAACCCGGGCCTCTGGGGGTGGCAGCTAATCACACTAACCACTACACCACAGAGGCGGACCAGATGGAAATTAGCAAATAAAAAATGCGCCTCAACACAGGATCGAACCATCGACCTCCTGCATGCCAACCAAAAACTCTACCCACTGCACCAACTGTACAGCACGGCAAGAACGTGCTGACAGCGGTAGTTGCCCTACATATAGTTACAGTGTTGCCAGATTGTTACTCTTCAACGTCCGTTTTCTACCGGATATGCTCGCAAGACGAAAATTTGTAAGATATTTTTTTATTGCTGGCATGTGAGGAGTCACGCTGCGACGCCCGAGTGCGCGAATTACGCTTCACCCTGTGTATATATATATATATACGTTATACTTAATCCCGAAGAGATCAGAATTATAGTTCAAAGGAAGAGAAAGAATAATAATAACTGGGGAGACATTATTATTAGATGGATTGTATTATGACAATTTTCTTCTCGGAGATGTATATTTTTCTTGCCGACAGAAGTAACATGATGTTCGACTGCTAAGCATGCATGATGGACCAAACTGGGGAGAGGTATAGCCCAACCAGATGACCAGTCCATGATGACAGGAGCACTGCCTACCAGAAGTCGGTTCCGAACCGGAGGAGGAATGATGACCAAACCCGAATCCTGACCGCAGAGCTGAATACATCCCAGTGAAGGACGAACAACTGGACCAGATGTGACAACAAACGAGCTAAGTCTTTACATTTAGTTATAAATTTTGATTTGTACATGTGTTTATTTCGGCATGTGCTGAGAAGTTGGTATATAATCCACCTAATTAAGATTGCATGTGAATTATAGAAGTGAAGTGTGAGATATTTAAGTCTAGAATAAAATGATAAGGCAGTGTAGAAAAAGATTTCTATTACGTTACATACACATTACCGCATGTTTGTCTGAATAGCAGTGAGTTACATGAGAGTATGGATAAAGTGTCTTTAAATAACAGCTGATCGCTCAGAGTTAACACATATTCTGGTATTTCGATAAATCTCGCATTGGTTAAACTATATGTTTACGTCATGTTTGGTCCGCGCGTCAGATATGAAGTTGTAGAATCACGTACTCCTTGCACGACGATATGAGAGTATTTGAACTCATTTTGGGGTTATGGTATATGACTTTATTGAGATGTGTTAAAGTAAAAGGCAATTGTGACACGGCAATGTTAGAATATTGCAACGTTCGTATCGCAAGTTATGGTATTGAAACTGCGATTTGAGTATTTGAAATGATGTTACAGTATGGTACGTCGGCGAAATAAGTGAAGGTTTTATGAAATTTGGATGTTTATTTTACGAGTTGCGGTGAAGCCAAGGATTGCATGTATTTAAGGAAATGCTATGTCACATCTATAATAGGTAAGGAGTCATATGAAACTATACATATACGTTAAACTGAGTACGTTACGGGAATGACCTAAACTAAGGTATGAATAATATATATTGGAATTTAATTGAGATCTAATTGAGATAGATAATAGTAGTGGATGCAGTATTTGAAGTATGAAAGTACTTTGACATATTCTTTAACGGTGTTTAAGCCCAAATGCAGACATGATATTAATAGTCGCGGTAATATATTTCAAAGCATATATATATGTGGTATTTATATTCAGGATGCCTAATTGAACTGAGTAACTTGCGAGTAGAGGATAATATTATGAAATATGAGGAATAGGAAGCACATCGAGCCTGAAATAAATATATATGCGAATCAAAAAAAATTATCTGGACAGATAAGTAGATAATTTATTTCTTCTGAAACGGTGGTTATTTTGATTTGCATTTTATATGAGTATAAGAGATAGGGAAACGATATGCTAGGAGCCAGATTTAATAGGCATTAGGGAAATAAGCCTTGGTCCGTAAGTCGTTACTGAAACATATCCAAGAAGAAAGACCGAACTAAATGAGTTCAGATTTATATTTATATTTATTTTCAGTTATCTTATTTATGTTTCATTCTACTAATCTAGACATTTTATTCAGATCTTATTAACCTGATTTCGGGCGATAATGAGCCGTTTTAACATCAAGACGATATCTGTGTCAACTTAATGAAATTTTATTTTTCAATGGAGACTGTGGATGTCCTGTAATTATTTGTAAATAATAACATCCATATTTGATTTCATTTCAGAAAAGGTGTAAATAAGTTAAGATCATATTTTATTTTATACGAGCCAACGCTGACTTGGAATTATTATCTGTATACAGTCACGTAGAAAATACTACCATAAATCAAATTACTTTTCCCTGGGGCAACTTTCTATTTAAATAAATGTTATTATTATTTTTATAGAACTTGTGAGTGGTGAATTCTTTCATTATTTTACTTAGTCCATAAGTTAGTTGGTAAGTGTCTGAATAGAATTTATTATGGATTTACAACCTCAGCACTTGAGTTTGGTGAACTCTTTACTGAGTCTTGCGTCCACCGTCGGTCTTGAATCTTCATTGGACTCCCGTTAAGCGGAACTTAATGGAAAATCTTCAGATTTTTCCTGTGAAATGGAATACCTTGAGAAGAAATTGAGCCGCTAGGGAAATAATTTGCTATCCGTTTCGGCGACGGGTGCAACACTACGGCTTACAATACTATAGGTAGAGCCCTGCGCGGATATACAAAATAATATCCGCATCCGCTCCGCACTTCCTTCATCCGCGAATGGTTATCCGCATCCGCAAAATGGTTACCCGCAGATAATGTAAATATTTAACTACAGTATATTACACCCAAGGTATTGAAACTTATAGATCTGTTAACACAACACAATAGGCCTGGTACATGGCATCCGAACCCTTACAGTCGCAGGTTTATCAGAGATTTTTCACTTGCGACAACTACCGACGTATTGACCTTTGTTCCATCCTTCCACTAATTGCGAGCAAGAGCCAGTTAGGCTTAGGTCAGGTTTACGGCGTTATGGTCTCAAAGCTCTATGTATCACCATTCTCCCATACCGCTGTCATAGGTCACCTAACCACAAGCAAAAACATGAGTATTCCTGAGTGAAAATCAATAAACGCCATTATTTAAAAATTATCAGCAAAATTATCCGCACTGCCGTACAGTCTGTATCCGCCAAGACACTAACTTCGCGGATATCCGCATCCGTGCAGGACTCTAACTATAGGTTGAACTTCCTACTAGTTTAACACTACAAGTGATATTACAGTCAAGTTAAACATAACTACCCAACAACTACAGGAGTACAACAAGCAATTCGACGGAGAGAAAATATTAGAAGAAATACTACGGTACTAGTTTAACATTCTAAATCCAGCAGAAAATCACAAATTCAGTGCCCGTCGTTTACAACTTTTACTTTTCACCTTACAGTAGCACTAATCATCTTCTTAAGCGATTTGATACCGGAAGGGAATCTATCAGACTGCTGCAGGTAATTTATTCCAATCCCTTATGGTCCGGTTTACGGAGGAAAACTTGCCCACATCAGTATGCTGGTTATTATTACACTACTACATGTGAACATTGCCTACGGGATATTTCCCATTTGCGATGTATTTGTTAATAATAATAATCAGGTACTTCGGTATGACAGTGCAATGTGTAATTGTGTCTAGTTGTACGCGACAACTTGAAGACGATGTCCGAAACGCAACGTAAGTTGTGGATGTCGGTTATTTTGAAGAGATGCCACACAGCACAGTCCGCAGTGTTGTTTATTCAAAAGAAGTAAAATACGTCGACAGAAATACTTCTGGGATGATCCGACACTTAAAAACACATAGGCTAGTATAAATGAAGAGGAATAGTCACAGAATACCTACGGCCCGGTCTGAATCACAAGAAGCTACGGCACCCTGCCGACAACGATTGTGAGGCATCCAGGTAGGTGTACATTCTAATCAGTTATTAACAAATTATACAGGTTATTCAGCTAAGAAGTCCACCTGAAACAACTCATGAACAGTTTAAGATACTGGCATTCTGTCTTCACGTTCGTTAATTTTATTTATTTCGTATGGCAAAAATAAGGATACAAAGGAAACATACAATAAACTTATATAAAATATTTACATGTCAGACTGTAGGTAATATTTGGTTTGTTAAAATACAATGTCCAGTGTACGCAGCCAGATCACTACTTCTTCAGTGGCACTATGTATTTCTTGGGTAGATCCATGGAACGTTCTTCTTGGACACTCCATAGCAACGTGCTGGATGGTCTGAGGCACGTTATCGCAGTCACACAGTGGACTCGTAGTTTTTCGCCATTTGAAGAGCCAGAATTTACATCTTCCACGATTTGTCCTGATTCTGTTTAAAGATGTCCATTCCTTTCTCGGTAAGTTGAAACCAAGCGGAGCTCTGCATGGATTATTGATTAAACCCAGGTTTGATGAGTTCCACTTTTCACGCCAGGCTTGATCAGCATCGAAATGTGAGTTGATGAGCTTCTCACCAAGCTTCCATGATAGGTTCCTGGATTTCAACCTCTATCGTATCTGAAGTTTTGCAGTCCTGATGTAGGGCAATTGAAGATCACTGCGACATTTCTGCCATTCTTTTTTAGCAGAGCTGCTTCTCTTCGTATGTGAGAGGGATGGATGTTGGATAACACTAGCAGCCATTTCAGAGGTGTTGATTTGATGGTGCCTAATATTGTCCTCATTGTGTCATTCAGCTGGACATCAAGTTTTGCAGTATGTGCACTGTTAAGCCATACAGGGCAGCAGTGTTCTGGACCTTAAGCTCTACTTTACGGATATCCCAGCAAACAGAGGATACACTACACTTTCGTTAATTCTATTAAGGAGCTCATAGTTCAACATGCAGTGCTTTCCTAGGCTTTTGACAAAATTTATCGTCACACACGTTTCCATATGAGAACTGCTGATGATAACTATGAAGCTTACACTCGTAGTTACTGGGACGTTGCACAGCTCGCAGCACACGAGAATCGGTCTCGAGAGCATTGTCCATCACCCCTGCTGAAAGAATTGGAGCAATGTTGGGTATTTTAGATCACACGTTCTACTCATGTGTAATGGTGGTTGCATATGTAGCAAAGCACATCTTTTCCAGTCTCAAGTTCGAATAACGCACACCTCTAGTATCCAAGTAGATGTATATCCTATCTACTGTTATTCACAAATCATGCAGGGTTAGTCAGCTAAGATGTCCACCCCAAATAAGTCGTGAGCAGTTTAAGATACTGACATTCTGTTTTCACTTTCGTTAATGGTATTAAGGGGTTAATAATTGAACATGCAGTACTTTTCCTGGCTTTTGACAAAATTTACTGGCTCAGACGTTTCCATATGAGAACGTTATTTCACGCAATAACTGCTCATGATATGCTATCAACCTATCAGTTTACACTTGTGGCGGCCTCGAGTATTAATATATGTGTATAAACTCCTTGAACTTTGTTATGTTTCGAAGACTTCTATATATTGATATTCTGTGCTTCTAATACTATCTATATTCCCTCTGATTATTATTCATGTTTTTACGTTCGTCCCCACGATACTTGGAGTGTTAATTAAACACATAAATACACCATCCCTTTTCTATTATTCATTTAAGTTACATAACCATTATCAATAACTACATTGGTGACTCCCGACGTGATATTAAAATACGGCGCGGAACACATTTTGTGGTTAGTCAAGTGTGAAAATGACCGATGCCAGCAACGAAACAAATCCACCGCGAACAACAGTATGGAACGAAGCGGGTATTGCTCGCATTTCAGTGAAGATTCCGCCCATCTGGAAGAAAAACATAAAGGTATGGTTTCTTGAAGTTGAAACACAGTTTACTACGTTGGGTATCACTAACGAAACCACGAAATTTAATCATGTTTTTGCGTCATTAGAAGCGGATATTGTGGAATTAATTTCCGACATTTTATCTCGACCATTATCTACCACTCCGTTCACAGAGCTTAAAGCAAGACTAATTCAGGAATTTGAAGAGTCAGAGAATAGAAAAGTGACGAAATTATTGACAGAATTAGAATTAGGTGATAAGAAACCAACTCAGCTCTTGCGTGAGATGCGAACTTTAGCCGGTATGCAAGTCGAGGACGATTTTTTGAAAACCATATTTATGCAGCGGCTTCCTGTTACCGTACGTTCTATATTAGCTACGAGTAAAGACGATCTGGACACCATAGCCACTATGGCTGACAAAATTGTTGAAATTTCACAACCGGCGTTAAATGTTTGTGCTCAAACCGCGCAGGCACCATCCACCATTGCAGTCAATAAAATAAATGATATTAGTAACGATCGTATCTCAAGACTAGAAATGCAGATCGCTGAATTAACACTGACAATCAATGAACTGAAAACGTCACGTTCTTCAAGAAGTAGCTCACGTTCATCTCGTTCCTCACCGCGAAGATCACGAGACAGGTCCCGGTCAGCCCATTCTTTTAATCCTAATGGAGCACTATGTTGGTATCACTTTAAATATCGCAGCAGGGCAAAGAAATGTCAGAGCCCATGCTCATATCCACCACCTTCCGCTCAGAATTCCAACAAGCAGTCAAACTAAAACGCTCCACACTAGCGGCGGCAGGTGATCGGAGTCATTTCTCACGCCGCCTATTTCTCACAGACAGAAGTAGCGGAAGTCGTTTCCTGGTCGATACCGGAGCTGATATTTCTGTGATTCAGCCTTCGGATAGTGATCGCCCCAAAAAACAGATCGTAAACTTTATGCAGCAAAAGGCACTGGTATTAATATTTACGGAAAGCGTCTACTAGTACTCAGTTTGGGCTTACGGCGCAATTTCACATGGTATTTCGTAATTGCAGATGTGCAATCACCGATTATCGGAGCCGACTTCATTCACCATTACAACCTTATAGTAGATCTAAAGAACAGGCGACTCATTGACCCATTAACGTCAGCAGAAACACCAGGCACATTGATTAAAGTCTCGGGCATAGAAACAGTTTATGTAATGCCACCAGATCAAAAACATGCTGACATTCTAAATACATTTCCCAACTTGCTCCATGAAAGTTTTTCATATCATTGTCAAAGAAGGACATCCTGTAGCAGCAAAGGCACGACGACTACCACCAGATAAACTCAAAGCAGCTAAAGCAGAGTTCCAACAAATGATCGATGTGACAATCTGCCAGCCGTCAAAGAGCGCCTGGGCAAGTCCTCTTCACTTAGTTCCCAAGAAAGACGGATCCTGGAGACCTTGCGGAGATTACCGTGCTCTCAACAACATCACCAAGCCTGACAGATATACTATTCCTAACCTTCAAGATTTTAACAGCCAACTACATGGAAAACGAATATTTTCAAAAATAGATCTGATCAGAGTTTATCATCACATCCCTGTACATCTGGACGATGTACCTAAGACAGCAGTGATAACTCCATTTGGTTTGTTTGAATTTCTGCGACTCCCGTTTGGACTCCGTAATGCGGCTCAAACTTTTCAAAGATATATTGACAATATACTCAGAGACCTCGATTTCGTGTACTGTTATATAGATGACATCCTAGTGGCATCACAAGATGAAGAAGAGCACAAGAAGCATCTTCAAATGCTTTTCGAACGCCTCAGTAAGTTCAACATCAGAACTGCGCTGGTTTCTTGGCCTCATTAACTTTTACCGAAGAGCACTGCCAAATTCAGCAAGTAAACAAGCAGAGCTTTTGAACCTTCTCCACGGGACTAAGAAAAATGACAACAGAAAAATTAATTGGACAGAAAATCTGACCGCGGAAGGCAGTTTGAATGTCAACTTTTCAAATGCCTCACAAGCACACTGGGCATCGTCCACATTAAAACGACAGCATATCATCCGGCAGCAAATGGAAAAATTGAACGCTGGCACCGTTAATTAAAATCTGCTTTGAAGGCACAGATGTGTGATGATTGGGTTTCGAAGCTTCCTCTGGTCTTGTTAGGACTTCGTTCCTACATAATTCCGCAAGTCAATACCTCGCCAGTGGAAATGACTTACGGCTCAACAGTTAGGTTACCAGGAGCATTTCTCAACGAACAGAAATTAGTAACTGACATCCCAACCTTCGTTTTCAAATTGAAGGAACAGTTGAGGAACCTAAGACCAGTCCCAACAGAACACCACGACCGCAAAAAGATCTTTGTTCACCCACGGCTGATGACGAGCAAGTTCGTTTTCGTTCGACATGATGCGGTCAGAACACCTCTTCAATCACCATATGACGGGCCATATCCAGTCCTGTCTCGCAGTGACAAACACTACGAGGTGGAGATGCCAACAGGGAAACAAACCATTAGCAATGACAGATTGAAACCTGTCTTCCTTCTGGCAGACCAATCATCGGACAACGAGGAAGACATATCTGGAGAAACTACTCTGGACATTCCGTCGAGTTCCATTCCAAAGACTGTCAACCTTCAGAAGAAGACAGGCAGCACTCAACCCGATACGGTACACCCGCACCACCAGATCAGGTCGAAGGGACACCTTCCCTCGAAAATACATGGACGCTGTCACTGCGGAGGGAGTGTGTGGCGGCCTCGAGTATTAATATATGTGTATAAACTCATATATGTTTATAAACTCCTTGAACTTTGTTATACTTCGAAGACTTCTATATATTGATATTCTGTGCTTCTAATATTATCTATATTCTCTCTGATTATTATCCATGTTTTTACGTTCGTCCCCACGATACTTGGAGTGTTAAACACATAAATGAATAATAGAAAAAGGATGGTGTATTTAAGTACATAACCATCATCAATAACTACACACTCGTAGTTACTGGAAGGTCGCACAGCTGGCAATACGGGAGAATGGGTCTTGAGATTCTCGCGAGAGCGTTGCCCATCACTACCTTAAAGTACATATACATACCCTTCCATTTTTCACTAAAATTTGTATGACCGCCAATGCCGCTTGCCATCATGTTATCCTTAGCTGACTTCTTTTCTATATTCAATTTCCTAGTAAGTTCCTTCAATTTCTCCTTCCTTCCACAGCCATTTCTAACTATTTCTTTCCAACCTGCACCTCTTTCTCAGTCTCTTTACTTCTCTGTTATAATATAGTGGATCTTTGCCATTCCTTACCACCTTTAAAGGTACAGACCTATTTTCACATTCCTCAACTATTGCTTTAAACCCATCCCAGAGTCTGTTTACATTTTTATTTACCGTTTTCCACCGATCATAGTTCCTTTTTAAAACCACCCTCATGCCTCTGTTATAAGCCATATGGTACTGCCTAACAGTCCTAATTTTAATACCTTCCTTTCTTTCATATCTATTTTTAACTATGACAAAAACAGGTTTGTGATCACTAATACCATCTACTCCTTCAATTTCTCTATAGAGCTCATCTGGTTTTACCAGCACCACGTCCAGAATATTCTTCCCTCTAGTTGGTTCCATCACTTTCTGAATCAGTTGTCCTTCCCATATTAACTTATTTGCAATTTGTTGGTCATGCTTCCTGTTGTTTGCATTACCTTCCAATTGACATTTGGTAAATTGAGATCACCCGCTACAATCACATTCTTTTCCATGTCGTTTCCCACATAGCTGATTATCTTACCCAATAATTCTGTACCAGTGTCAGCGCTACACTTTCCCGGTCTGTACACTCCAAAGATATCATGTTGCCTGTTATCTTTAGAAATGAGCCTTACACCTAGAATTTCAGGTTTGTCATCTTTCACAGTTTTGTAGCTTATTCTTCTTTCACCAGAATGAATACTCCCCCTTCCTATCACTCCTATCCTATCTCTACAATACACACTCCAGTTCCATGAGAAAATTTCTGCATCCATTATATTATTTCTCAGCCATGATTAAACTCCTATTACAATATCTGGTAAGTATATATCTATTAAATCACTTAATTCTATTCCTTTCTTTACAATACTTGTACAGTTCAACAATAACATTTCTATGTCATCTCTACTTGACTTCCAGATCCCCGTACCCTTATCACCGTTCCCTATACCACCCTGTTTCCCTGAATGTACCTTGCTATAACCGTTCCAAACAAATTTCCTAACTTATATGTACCACCACGATTTAAGTGAAGGCCATCTGAGTGCAGATCCCTCTCCTACCCACCCATTAGGATCTAGAAATCTCACTTCCAGTTTACCACATACCCGTCCTATAGTCTCATTCGTTAATTCATAAATTCAATAACTATATTTAAAGATGGCACGGTTTTATAGGTTACATTCAAATGTTTTATTTACTAGAGTCCTGATTTCATAATAGTTTTAATATAAAGGGATGAGTTTTTAGAAACCCATGTGTGCTGTTTAATATTGTCAAGTCATTTTATACTTTGGTGGCGGGTTGTATCCCACTAACACCCCCCGCCCCCACCTCCCTGTATGACTTTAAGCCACTCCGTGTAGAGAACAAATACAGTTAAATAATCAAAACTTGCTTCTTTAAACCTCGGTAGTGCCCAAGTGTCCTAGGACTTATGTCTCTCCCCTCTCGACAGCCCTTTATATCCCACAGTTCTACATATGCATGTGAACTGCCATTTTAACAGGAACTGCAACAGACACATATGCATACAGTAGACGAAGTTACCAATCTTACAAATAAGCAGGAGTTTACTTGTGCTGCAAGTATTTGCCTGGGCTTTATTACACTGATTTTTAGAGTGTACTGTCGAGATTTTCTTGTTTACTTACCTTATTCCCAAGTATTCAGAACTGTTATTCACTTAAACAAGAATATTTACTTGTAAGAGTACAAGCAAAGGCAAATACTTTCTTTAATTAATTCATGCCGAGTAATCTCTTGTTTGGCAGTAGATGTGAGGAGACAAGGATATTGGTGGTCTGCTTGTGGTTTACGATATACATAAGGAGTCAGGCTTTAATAATAAAGTTATTGGCTTTACGTCCCACTAACTACTTTTATGGTTTTCAAAGACGTCGAGGTGCCGGAATTTAGTCCCGCAGTTCTTTTATGTACCAGTAATTACAAATATTCCTGAAGACATTCGAGCAAAGCAAACAATTGTTCAGAATAAATCATGGTAGTCAACTGGTGTAGAAAGAAAGACAACAAAAGCTTTAACATTTAAATTTGGTATAGAAGAAAAGCTAGGTGGAAATAACAGATCACAAATGAAGACGCAAGCCTATTAAATTGGGTTATTTAATAAGAGAAGAATTTAACTTAAGAGACTAACAGGCCACATTAAGTTATCAAAGACTTGGTTATTTACCCTGGAAGTAGGATTGCCAAATGTATGGGTTTCCCCGAACATCACGTATTTTCTCAATTCGTTCTGTGTAATATGTTCAGTTTTTGAAATATCACGGTTTAGAGAATAGTTGCCTTTTTTCTTGCAATTCGTTTTACGCCGCACGGACACAGATAGGTTTAACGGCGAGGATAGGATAGGAAAGGCCTAGGAGTGGGAAGGAAGCGCCCGTGGCCTTATTTAAGGTACAGCCCCAGCATTCGCCTTGTGTGAAAATGTGAAACAACGGAAAACCATCTTCAGGGCTGCCAACAGTGGGGCTTGAACCCACTATCTCCCAGATGCAAGCTCACAGCTGTGCGACCCTCACCGCACGGCCAACTCGCCCAGTGATAATAGTTTCAAAAAGGAGTGTGGTTATGATCGAGTACAAAATATTCTGTATTCTGACCAAAAAAATCAGTCATCTCAGTTGAGAACAATGCCTTTGGCAGTGTGCTAGTGGTACTAGAGTACAATGGGGGCGATCAGTTTTTAGTAAGAAAGTGACTTGAACATTAAATAAATTGAATGATATGTTTACTGGAAAAGTTAAAGTCTATGAAAATGATTTTAATCATCTCTATAAAGTTTGTGTAAATCATCTATGTAAAAGTTTTAATTTTTGTGATTCTAATGTTTTTGCATTTATGAATGTATAAGTATATATCTCTATAAAGTTTGAGTTAATTATCTTCATAAAAGTTTTGAGTTTTGTGATTCTAATATTTTTGCATTTATGAATGTATAACTGCGGAAAACTCACCTCAGTTCAGCAATATTTAAAAGTTTATGAAGACACTACGTTTAGAGGAAAAGCTGAATATGGATCATGTGTGCAGAAGTTGTTGAAAGAGTCAATTTGTTTTCTGGGGAGGGTAGTGCTGATAAAACAATATCACAGAGAAGGGTATATATTACAAGTTCAATTGGCCCAGAAAAAAATGAGGGACATTTTGATGGTACATATGTTTGTGTTAATTATATCCATTGAATGCATAAACTGAAAGTGTTTTTAATAATGGCAATAAACATGGAGAGACAGCTCTGTAGATTTAATAAAAAATGAACTATGATTAGAATTACAGGAACACAAGACAGTTTTGTTGAATAGGAAATTGTCGAAATTGCATCTTTGTCTTTAGATTGACATGTACATTTCACATGCACTTAATGCATTATTAGTTCGTAATAAAATAGTCTGCCTCTGTGGTGTAGTGGTTAACATGATTAGCCGCCACCCCCGGAGGCCCAGGTTCAATTCCCAGCTCTGTCCATGAAATTTGAAAAGTGGTGCGAGGGACAACTGAGTAGAAGGGGTTCTTTTTTTTTTTTTTTTTTTTTGCTAGGGGCTTTACGTCGCACCGACACAGATAGGTCTTATGGCGACGATGGAATAGGAAAGGCCTAGGAGTTGGAAGGAAGCAGCCGTGGCCTTAATTAAGGTACAGCCCCAGCATTTGCCTGGTGTGAAAATGGGAAACCACGGAAAACCATTTTCAGGGCTGCCGATAGTGGGATTCGAACCTACTATCTCCCGGATGCAAGCTCACAGCCGCGCGCCTCTACGCGCACAGCCAACTCGCTAGAAGGGGTTCAATTCCCACCTCAGTCATCCTCAAAGTTGTTTTCTGTGGTTTCCCACTTTCCCGCTTCTCCTTGTCTACCCCCTCCAATCTTCCAATCCCCTACAAGGCCCATGTTCAGCATAGCAGGTGAGGTCGCCTGGGCGAGGTACTGGCCCTCCTTCCCAGTTTTATCCCACGACCCAAGGACACTGCCCTAGAGGCAGTAGAGGTGGGATCCCTCGCTCGGTCTGAAGGAAAAACCAACCCTGGATGGTAAACGGATTAAGAAAGAAAGAAAGAAAGAATAAAATAAATACAGCCGAACCCCGCTTAACCAAAATGCTCTGGCAAAATTGTACTTTAATATTTTGTTTTACCCTCTCGTTCTTAGCCGTCGATATTAGCAATTCTCTTGCTATATGTGCTGAGAGCTACTATGCTAACCCTAATTTTATAACATGACTTACGCCAGAATGCACGTGTAGCATAAAGCCAAACAGTTTCTTATCCTCTAGTTCGTTCCATTATACATTTTTTCCTGAACAAGCAAGAGTTATTATTATTATTATTATTATTATTATTATTATTATTATTATTATTATTATTGTATTATTATTACTATATTATTCGTCATGAAGATTATGCAGATGACTCCGACCTTGACAATATCAGTTCTGAGAATCGAGTTACAGCAGATGATGGATTTAATGCATTGGAGGTAAGATTGATTTCGAATTTTTATTAAAATACAGTACCACACACTTTAATTACAGTACTGTCATAAAATTACTGTATACAGTATTCACTTCAGTAGTAACAAATATATTGTTTCATTATTTCAGATCGCTTTGCGCTTTGCTGAACAAAGCAATCAATCTACACCAGCTGATGTATTGTTAATTAAATGGTGGCGCAACAGAGCTGCACGAGAGCACTGCACCAAGAAAATTCAGAAGAAAATCACTGATTTTGTACCATGAGTGACTTTATGTAGACATTTTAATGTTAATATACAGTATGCACCTTTGCTTAACAAAGTTAATGCATTTTTAATTCAACATTTAACTACCAAAAATATTTACCATGTGTCATCCGAAAAAACGCATCAACTGAAGTGGCTCCGCCCCCTTTATTTTGGATAAACGGGGTTCTACTTTATTTCATGTTAGAATATTACTGCCAATATTTATTAGTAATACATCCTTGGTCTCTTCTCTCATTCATTAAATGGCTATGCTGTTTTATTCTAGCACTATATGGCAAAGAAATTGAAGTATTCCTTATATGCCACCTGCAAATCTGGCAACCCTGGCAGAGGGAGGCCAGGGCATATAAACAGTATTGTAACATATAGATGTAAAATAAGATCATCTGATGATACAAAATTCAGTTCAATGTTCTTTTTGCTATGTCCAAGCTATCATTACTCTTTGCTCATGCACTGCCCATACTTGATGCCCAAGCTGAGCTTTGTTCTCGATATTCCAAGCTGCATCAAATAAAGTTTGTTGTTGAGTAATTGACAAGGGTTAACATCACGAGTTTACGAGATTCAGTATACAGCAAGGACAAATACATATGAGTGGACAGGGTAGGAAAGGATACAGAATACCATCAAGTAATCCATAAAGAAGTGATTCAACAGGATCACTTGACAAAATAACATGTGTGGATATGAGCAAAAGGAACAATGAATTAATTATACATCGGAAGCAAAGGGGAGGTAATAAAATATGATATTGTAATGACATATTACATAGGTAGTCAAGCAGTACTTTATTTCTTGACTTCTTTATACAAGTTATGATTCCCTTAAAGAATCTCCATCAGTGAAAAAATGATCTCTCTTGATTTGGACATTACATTTTTGTTTTGTATTCTCACAACCATTACTCACAGAACAGTTTTATAATAGGTCACATTAGTAAGAATTGCAAAAACAGTTTAATTCTGAGATCTACTAACACAGGTCGCATGCATTTCAACATCAATGCTTACTGAACGTGCCAAGATTCTATCCTGTATACTTGATTGTTGAAGGCAACTTCTTAACAAGCTGCCTCACGTAGCCAACTACAATCAATTTCAATCCAAACTGGCAGTGATGTAATATTTTTCAAGTGAAAATCCCATACGTACCGATAAGGACTTTCAATCATGCCACTGGTGACAGAAGCATGCAACAATGCCGCAGTGCCAAGACCCTGTTACTCAGAACCTTTGATACAAAACATAAATGTTGAGTAGGAGACAAAAAAGAGAAAAAAGTCAGCAGTATGCAGACAACATGAAAGGAGCAAATAATACATTTTCAATTTTTGCAATTCCAGTGCTCTGATTTTATGAGGAAACTTCTCATTTTTCTGCCGCCGGCAACCCCCCACCCCCCCACCCACGAACACACTGTGGGAAGCCAGGTGTACAGAGCATCCCAGCAGTTAGTTGCTTCTGAGAATTGTACCGGAGGGCATATGCAACTGTTGCTTGTGTATTAAGTAACTGATTGGAAAATGAAGTATTCAGTTGAACAGCTAATTTATTTCGTGGAATGTTACTTAAAAAGAGATGAAATGAAATGGCGTATGGCTTTTAGTGCCGGGAGTGTCCAAGGACATGTGCGGCTCGCCAGGTGCTGGTCTTTTGATTTGACTCCCGTAGGCGACCTGCATGCTGTGATGAAGATGAAATTATAAGGATGACACATACACCCAGCGCCCGTGTCAGCGAAATTAACCAATGATGGTTAAAATTCCAGACCTTGCTGGGAATCAAACCCGGGACACCTGTGACCAAAGGCCAGTACACTAACCATTTACCCATGGATTCGGACTAAAACAAGATAACTATAGAAGATGCATTCGCAAATTTGCCTGCAAATATTCCAACTCTAGCACTCCTATAAAATCTCGCATTTCAAAGTTGACATAAAATGGTGTGCAACTGGTCCAGTTTGTAATTTACATAGGAAGCCGAACAGACATGTTTTAACTGAAGATAAAATTGGGGGTATTCGGGCGCAGTCAGACGTAAGTTAGAAAAAAATCTTGTAATCGTCTAGCGCAGGAAACAAATATATCCACAGGCCCACAAAGCGACCAGACTGCTAACATTTCGACCATGTAAAATACGGTTTGTGTAGGAACTTCGCCAAACAGATTTTGCTGCAAGAATAAGGGTCTCTAATGGATTTTGATGAAGTGTTTACAAAGGGAATTTGGATCCACAACTAATGTTTACGTCCGATGAGGCATGGTTCTATTTTTCTGGCCATGTAAATTTTCAAAATATGCAATTGTGGTGGAATGAGTCCTTGCATCATCTTGTTTAGGATGTTCCACTACATCCCATTAAAATAAATGGTAATAAACCTCTACACATGAATAATACTTTAATAATATTTTCATTTGTGGGCTTATTTTATTTTGTAGTTGCTGAATGTCTCGATTTGCCATAAGTAATGGAACGCGAAGAGTGTGAGCGGTGGTTCTGTTATAATCTAGTTTCCTTGTTTTGTACATCTGGCTTTGCACGGTGCGATCTGGAGAGCAGAAGTAGGCCAGCGGCAGAATGAAGCAAAGTTTCATCGCAAAATGAGAGCACTGTTCAAACAATATACAATGAAACCTCTTCTTAAGGACACGTCTAAGACGTGAACACTCCCCACCAATACAGACAAAATTGTATGCCCAGACATAAATCCTATACTAATAAAGTTACAGTACCTCCCATTTGCAGACACTTCCAGGTACAAACACGGTCATTTATTCCACGGTCCCAAAGTATGCTTTTACCACTTCACGATGGACAAAAATAGTGTGAAGACTGAACTGTACGGCAGTGTAGGTTTATAAATTTCAAAATACTTGTGAATAAAAATAAATGGAGTGCTATACAGCTATTTCCTGGAAACGTTTGTGTACACAGTAGCCTGCTGAGTTTTGGCAATCACAGTGGCATTAGTAGGGATTTGAAAGGCGTGTCACAAATCTGTTATTCATTTCAGCACAGGGAAGTTCACTCTCAGTGCTGACAATGGAATATAGATCTGAGACAAAAAAGCAGCCCAGTAGTTCTGTGTAGTCTCTTTCATCTAAAAGGAAAATCTTAACCTAAAAGGAAAATCTTAACAATTCGGGTAAAGGTTGAAGTTTTGAGTGCGCAGAAAAAAAACAAGCTCTGTGTGCGAGTGCTTGCAGATAAATTTGGTGTGGAAAAGGGACAAATAAATTCAACTCTGACAAAATGATGGCATATTAAAACAGTGATGTAAGAATGGTGATCACAAGAAAAAAAGGCAAATTTCCTAAAACTCAACGTCTTGCTATTGATAAAGTGGTTTTCAGCTGGAAGAAGCAAAAATATTCCCATCTCAGGTTGTATTATTCAAGAAAAGGCTACGGAAGTAGCAAGAGAACTTGGTATGAAGATATTTCTAGTTACGCACATCAGCTACAAAACTGTGTGTGGGGAATCTCCTATTGTCGCTGGCCTGCAAACTGAATTTGTAAAAAGCATCTGACTGCGCTATCCTGTTCAAATATAACACGTGAGTATCAAACCCTGTTGTTATTGGGACGGCGTTAAACCCTTGCTGCTGGGGCTGTACCTTAATTAAGGCCACGGCCACTTCCTTCCAACTCCTAGGCCTTTCCTATCCCATCGTCGCCATAAGACCTATCTGTGTCGGTGCGACGTAAAGCCCCTAGCAAAAAAACTTGCTATTTTAAAGGACTGGATGTAAGGAAGTTATCAGTAGTATGGAGAGCGAATAGAAAAGCTTGAATGATGCAAGAAATTCTGACCAACTGGCTTGTTTCTTTTGAAAAAAAGAAATGAAGAACTAAACCACGAAAGCTTTACTTTTCCTAGACATGCGACCTCCCATCCTGAATTAAAACTGAAAAATATCCAGTTACATATTCTTTCCCCGGAACATTGTTTTGAAAGGCCAGTACAGACCACTAATACCGAGATGGCTCATAGCAAATCTTGACACTAGTCTTTTACCTTTGATCTCACCAAAACTGTCACGGTACAGGATGTAGTGGGATGGACTGACTTGGCTTGGAAAGCTGTAACGAAGGACATGATTCTGAACTGTTTCTATGAAACAGGATTTTATGCAAATGGGACTGAAGGGAAATTGGAAAATCAATAGCAAAAAGAATTACTACAAAATTCTATGCAGGGTATTTTGAACCAGGCAGGGTATGAAAATACTGATGCCAGTGAGTACACATTGATTGATAGGAGTGTACAGTTTGAGGAAAATTCATTCCATATTAGTAAAATCGTGGAGGATATGCAAGCAACAGAACTGAAAGTTGGTGAATATGGTGAAAGTGAGGAAGAACATGGTAAAAATGAAAACTCGAGTTTAAATACTTCTATGATCAGCTATGCTTCGGCTTATCAAATGGTGGAACAACTGAAGGCATTCGCTCTTTGTCGCCAAGATGACAAAAGCTTTCAACCAATACAACTGCAAGCCATTCTGGAGAAAAGATAGTCAATGTGAAATGTTCTCTACAAACCAGCCTCGACTAGTTCTGTAACGAAAATAAGTCATAAAACAGTGAGAGTTGCTAAGCTGAAATACAACATACCAAAATACAACATACTGTAGTAATTTTAGTTGATTCCAATTAAAGGTTTTGCGACTATTAACATACCGTGCAATATCTCTTAAAGTGTCGTTTAGGTAGTACTGTTTTATAGCTCATATGCCTAACTGAAAATTTTTCCAGCCAACCATTCAAAGCTTTTAAAATCTTCATAGCCAAGCACTCTTGCTACTTGCTTATGTAGGCATCCCCTCCCATTAACGAACACCTACCAGATATGGACAAATTTTTGCATCCGATCAGTGTCTGTATTAGAGAAGTTTCACCGTATTCTATTCAGGAATTATATCACAAAATCTGTTCAATCAATAGTCCTGAGAGTAAAGCAACACATCTGAAGAAGAAAAAAAAAAAAAAAGCATTTTCGCCATGTAACAAATTTTGAGAAAAACACATGCAGTATAATAATGGATTAACAAAATATTACTGAAATTGCCATGTAAACACATTTAGACAAAAATACCTAAATGGATTAATTTAGAAAATTGGGATAAAGAAGTCAGTGGCATTGTTCAGTGTTGTCTTTAAGTTTCCCCTTTCCCAGGGTTCACAGTATCTTATTTTCCTTGATCAAACATTCACAACAAGTTTTAATAATAATAATAATAATACTAATAATGTCATTTGCTTTACGTCCCACTAACTACTTTTACGGTCTTCGGAGACACCGAGGAGCCAGAATTTAGTCCCACAGGAGTTCTTTTACGTGCCAGTAAATCTACCAAACAACAAATTTTAATTTTATGATTATACATAACATCGCAACAAAACAACAATTTGTGGGAGTTACATGGAAAAGTTCTATACTTCCGGGTGTAAATAAGGTGCGATTCAAAAACAATAGATATTCTGAGAAGCATTTTTTTCTTTTTTTCAGAATATGAAATAAACACATATTTATATCTTCTTCAAACACAATTTCAGCAAATGTTTAATTCAGTTATTTCATTCACAAATGTTACTGCATGCCAAAATGCTCAAATGAACCAATGAAAGAACACAAATCTTGAAGTTAGTGTGCATAATAATTCTAGATATATTTTCTAATATAGTTACTGCAAATGATAATGATGGTGATGATGATGATGACGATAATAATAATGATAATAATAATAACAATTAATATTTTCTCTTTGAAAATAGCATGATGATGTCGACTAGGGATATACACAGGATGTCTGGACTAGGGAAATTTAGCAGAAGTCAGCATATTCACTGATAATGGATGATGAGCTGACTAGAATCTACTCCAAGTCCTCAATCAGTTACTTCATGCCACATCTTTTTATCTTTTTCTTTTGTTCCCCAAAGAAATATAGTAACATTAAGACCTGTTTCATGGCTTCCAAAAATATATAACACAGAAATACAAATGAATGTTCTAATTACTTGTAGTCAACTATAATGTATTCTTGAGCAAAACCTGTGACATATGGCCCCTGTAACAACACAATTTGCGAAGGTCCTGTACTGAAGTTACATTAATCATACCTCCGTGAACTTTATACATTCCCCAGTAAACACTAGAAAGCAATATGAACAGGCTAACATTCTGACGAAATGTATCCTAAAAATTTAGCATAATCTCATTTATGCAAAATAAAATGCAAAATTTAAATTAAAAAATCTACAACATAGCCATACACAAACTCAAGGACCTATAACTAACAAACAG
This sequence comes from Anabrus simplex, assembly GCF_040414725.1. NCBI lineage: Eukaryota > Metazoa > Arthropoda > Insecta > Orthoptera > Tettigoniidae > Anabrus > Anabrus simplex. Next base: position 168,773,483 of record NC_090266.1, on the reverse strand, counting down.
GAAAACTAAGCATACAAATAACATTCAAATGGAAGAAGTCTTAGGGAAATAAGAATGACTATATTCAGGGATTCTGAAATTACATCACAAATATCAGTTCATATGAGCAAATGTATAATCTTTTCTAACAAACGCAACAATGCTGAGGAAAACAGTTTACTCTGAAAGGAGTTAAAAGATACCATATTCATCTAACAAAATTCTATTTTTGACTTTCACTGCATTATTTTTGAAAAGTAACCTGATAGTATTTTATGGTCAACATACTGCATTCCTCAGCTGTACAAGGAAACAGAGATTTACAATGCATCATTTATGAATCAATAAGAATACAATTTACAAAACATGGGTAGGAATGATGCCAATTTTGTCAATGAAATACCACTTCTATATTCAATATGGCGTACTTATAAAAACGAAGTATTAGCATCCATTGGACATTACCTGAGATACAATTAGTTCACACCTTCATGTGAAACAGCTCGAAATTGGTGCTAACTTATTAACAATGACTAAATCCATCCTGTGTGATGGCCATATTTATGCATTATATCTTGATCTCAATGTCTCTCAAGAGCCATAAAGTGGATATCTTCAGGAAGTTGAAGAAGTGGAAGAAAAATAAAGATTGCACAAGCAGTTTTAAAATTTTATAATATCACAATGCAGTTCTTTATCACTATGTGATGAGAAAGTCCAAGAGCACCATACAAAACTACTGAACCTAAATTTAAATGTTGCTAAACATAACTTTCCAGAAAACTATAACATATTAACAAAGGAAATGCAACATGATACCATATTAAATAACAATAACATGGTTTCATTTTAATATAAATCTGATTATGAAACCAAAAAATTCATAAAACCAGTTAAAGTAGTCCATGAACATATTCAATGATTTTACAAAATAAACAGGTCTTTAAAAAACAGGTTAATTTTGAAACAATTTTTAAAAATTTAAAGACAAATTCAAAGTCAGGTGTGGTGGTATGTTAAATTCAATCACAGCCATATTTCTGATCCATTTAGAGTTCAAAGTACTGAATACACCATTCCATTTCAGTTCTACAGTTTTACACCATCCATTATGCACTTTCTTGCAGCAGTCCAATTCTCTTTGTATACAAACTTACAACTTCACCGTTAGAAAAAGGAAGTCCACATGCTTAAGTGGAACTGGGGTGGTGATAAAACCAATTTATTCGTACAGAAAATAAAAATAAACAGATGACATAGTACCCTGGTCAACAATGCTTTTGTTAAATGATGTCAGGTGTTTCCTATGCATTTCCATCTGCTGATTCCAGAAATGAAGTCAGAATTCTTCCATCACCCACCATTTGGGGGGGGGGGGGGGGAGGTAATACTGAAAAACAAAAATCCTGTTTATTAGCATCTAAGGTACATAACATACTGATATATTTCATTCCACTGTGCCGACAATTTACTTTCATTTGGTGATTGCTGCCTGTGATTTCAGGAATGACAATTTCATTTCCCTCACAAAACTGTAATTGTAATGTTCTAGTTCTAATTTAATGTTATTGGCTTTCCGCCCCACTAACTACTTTTTTGGTTTTTGGAGACGCAGAGGTGCCGGAATTTTGTCCTAAAGGAGTTCTTTTATGTGCCACTAAATCTAACGACAAAGCTGACATATTTGATCACCTTCAAATACCAGTGGACTGAGCCAGGATCAAGCCCTCCAAGATGGGGTCAGAAGGCCAGCGCCTCAACAGTCTGAGCTACTCAGCCCGGCTACGAGCTTTCTTTAAAGAAAGAAGTTAACCCTATGTTCTTGTCAGTTGAATTGTAATAGAGGTGTATGATACCATACCTAGTAGTGCATTACAAGAAGTAAGGAGTAGTATAAGAAATATTTCGGAAGAAGATTTCATCGGTAATTCTTCATTTACTTCACCCGTCTTCTTCATCCTGCTGTGGTTCAATCAAGCCAATATATACAGTTATTTCTCTTTCCGCATTTTCTGACACGTAATGTTTTAACAAATCGTACACTTCATGAGCAATTTCCCTTTCTGTTCCAATCTAGTGACAACCATTTTTGCAATATTTAATGCATTCGTAGTGTCCAGCACTGTGGTAGATAGCACATAGTTTAACAAAGAGCTACTACCGCACACTGAACAACCAACAACGTTCTGTCAGTCTCTGGTTGTTTACCTAGAGATTGCGTATCAAATGCAGCACGTGCTCCTTGCTATAGTAGTTCACAACCTAAGATGCACATATCTTCTTTCATATCGTATTTTACACGTATGTTCCTGTTGTAAAAACATGCATATGGAATAGTTTGTAAAGCTGAATACAATACTAGGAAAAAATGTTAATTTTTCATGAAAAAATTCACATTTTTTCTGTATCAAGAGAAGGTTTGCTTGTAACACGATATAATGTATAGATAAGAGAAATGTTTTACATACAATTACTCAAAAACCCCGGGTGATGGGAAAGTTTTGTAAAAACATTTGAAATCAGCTCAAGAAAGTCACTTGGAATCACCCATCGTTTCTCTTTTAACACACAAAAATTTCAATTTTGTTGACCAGTGTTATCTTCCAATGCATAAGGCAGATGTTTTCTCCTTAGAAAGTCATGCCCATGTTAAACAAAGGGCTGTTAAAGAGATCACAAAAAGGTATAACAAAAACAAATATTTTGGCTCAAAATGATAAAACTTGATTACAGTAATTACAACAATAACACTGAAAATACAAATTCCATCTTTGTAGTATAAAGAAGAAATAAATTTTATGTCACTTGCCCACAACAAAAAATGACACTAACAAGAAAAAAAATTCACATTCTAACAACAACAACAACAACAACAAAATGTAGCAATATCTTTTAGAATGTCAGACACAGAATAAGTGTTAAAAATGGATGTTGAGTGTCGCCATACAACAGACAAGAGGAGGAGTATGATCTTCCTGAGCACTATCAAATATTAGAACAACTGGCCATTGGAATATATATATATAATGGATAACTACTTTTTAGTTTTTTTTTTTCTGTGAAAAGACTTGCCGTACTATTTTCTCTCTATTAAATACAATTAGCTCTAAAGTTTTTCATGAATCAGATAGAAACTTGTAATGTAGAGTTCATGTTATCACAAAACAGGAACTCATTATGTGTCAAGGATGGATGGATTCAATGCCTTCAATACATGGATACCCAACAGAACACACTCCATAAAACAACCACCACAAAATCTAACAATGTTGAAAAACTAGGTATTAATCTTGTGTTGATTGATGATGCATGTGTTAAGCAATATTTCTCACACATCCATCTACTGACTAAACTTTCATTCCAACAGCACTAATATCTAAACTATATCTGTTCTCACAGACCACTATCAAATTTATAAAACAACTATTCTTTAATTATATCATACTCGCATTCAGATCAAACACACATGTTCAGTCAAATATTACCAGGTATCTAGCAAAACTTTATACATCTTTCACCCAAAAATATGTTCATCTAATGAATCTATGAAGTGATGCAAAATAACTGAAAACACGCTAACTATAATTCAAATGCATTAATCTTAAAGATCTAAAGTGATGTATCCGCTGCCTAAAATGTTCTTGTAAATGCCTCAGGTAATGTAACGAACGCTATGCATTTCTACCCAGAATATAATACACTAGATCACCCCCTGCTGAAATGGTTACTCAGGATTATACAAACCTCATTTGGTTCTTTGTGGGGCACTCATAAAACAACTTTCAGTTAAACAGAAGGCATTCCGTATATTTCACAGAAACGAGCAAAAAAACATAGTATCGAGATAACACCAGGAATGAGAGTGAAGAAATTCATAGTATATAAAACAATATACAGTATTTTCTTAGTTACAAATTTTTTGGACATGAGAGTCGCAACTATGCAGAAAAACAGTTACCTTACCATATTAAAATTGGCTAACAATCACTAAACCCTGAGAACATTTCTGTGTCTTAGTTGTAAAATGTCCTTTTATGTCAGATAATTCCTTTAAGGAGTACTTCTTTGATCCAGACTGATAGAGAAAGAAAATATTGCAGGTCTCTTGAACATGATGACCTTCGGATAATGGCTTTCAAGGTCCCTAGCTTCTTTAAACATTAGGACCAGAACATAAACATTCACAATGCTGATAGATTTCAATATTGGTAATTTGGTATTAATGAAATTTAGCATGGTTTCCAATGCAAATGTTCTACTTTCCTCCTCATTTTCCTTTTGGCACTGATGGACATTCCATTCGAAGAAAGTACTCTTCAAGAAGAGTTCAATCACTAACACACTACTGTCTACTGATAACTGTCACAGCTTCTGAAATTTCTTTCAATAAAGTAGTACATTATTCCTTTCCTACTGTCCATCTCAATTCTTGTGTTATTGATACTGAAACACTTTAGCAAGGTATTTTGGGCCTCAGGAATCAGATAAAGTTACGTAACCCATCCTAAATGGAATGATATAAGAATGAATTTTCAGTAAGCTACTGGAAAAGGGAAACCATAAGGGACTGAAGAAAATCAATCATGGAAGTTAATACAAACAATTACCACCTTAATATTTCAAGAACAAATTTGAATGTTAGTGCATTTTCACTGCTCATTCACAAATGATAACTATACATACACTATTAAAATATTTTGAAAATTAAAAAAGGCACCTTTGGATCTTACGCATCTAAACATTTCTGTATTTCTTGTGTGACTAAGAAAAGTCATTCCCCAAGATAATCCTAAAATTTATCAAGATCTAAGTTCACACTCTTGGTATTTGAATTATGGTCATAGTTCAGCTTAGAGATATCTTCTGAAAGGATAAATATACTCCCAAGTGAAAAATGTGAAACAGTCATAAAACTACTGATGCTACAGTATGCATTTAATGACCATCAATAACTATCAGTTTTGTTCAATCAATCAATCAATCAATCAATCAATCAATCAATCAATCAATCAATCAATCAATCAATCAATCAATCAATCAATCAATCTGCATTTAGGGCTGTCGCCCAGGTAGCAGATTTCCTATCACCTGTTTACATAGTCTTTTCTTATGATTTCAAAGAACTTGGAAATTTACTGAACATTTTCCTTGATAAATTACTCCATTCCCTAATTCCTCTTCCTATACATGAATATTTGACCCAAGAATTTTGCCTTGTAAAGGAACTGTTTAACATGTCGGTGAATCTACTGACACAGGTCTCTTGTAGTTATACACTCCTAAATGCCTATCAATGTTGCCAGGACAGGGTACAGAAGGGAAATACTGCACTAACCAGTCTCCACCATGAAAGAATGCTGAACAAAACCATGCATACATTTTTGCTACCCAGAGTGATGTGTAAATGATCAATTGTGAATGGCAGCAATGAATGTGTAAAAGAGAAGGGTATTACATGCACTGCTGGAGATAGACTGTTTTTTTTTTCTTGCTGGTGACTTTACGTCGCACCGACACAGAAAGGTCTTATGGCGACGATGGGATAGGAAATCCCTAGGAGTTGGAAGGAACCGGTCGTGGCCTTAATTAAGGTACAACCCCAGCATTTGCCTGGTGTGAAAATGGGGAAACCACAGAAAACCATCTTCAGGACTGCCAACAGTGGGATTCTAACCCACTATCTCCCGGATGCAAGCTCACAGTCGCGCGGCTCTAAGAGCAAGGCCAACTCACCCAGTGATGGACTGTTTAGCTGCAGCTCAGGCATGTATGAAGTACATGTGATAATACAGCAGACTAGAAGGGTAATCAACTTGGGAGTGTGGATTGGCGATCATGGGCCCCTTAGCTGAGTCCTAGAATTGTTTCCACTTGTGCAGGCTCCTCACTTCCGTCTATCGTATCCGACCTCCCTTGGTCAACCCTTGTTCTTCTTCAACCCTGACGCTATTCGAGCATTCGAGGGCTAGGGAGTCTCATCTTCACGCCTTTCGTGGCCCTTGTCTTTCCTTGGCCGATATCTTCATTTTTCAAAGTGTCAGAATCCCTCCCATTTTTTCTCTCTGATTAGTGTTATATAGACGATGGTTGCCTAGTTGTACTTCCTCTTAAAACACAATACAATTGGCTTTACATCGCACTGACACAGATTGCCTTTTTGGCGATGATGGGATACGAAACGGCTAGGAGTGGGGAGGAAGCGGCTGTGGCCTTAATTAAGGTACAGCCCCAGCATTTGCCTGGTGTGAAAATGGGAAACCACAGAAAACCATCTTCAGGGCTGCCGACAGTAGGATTCTAACCCACTATCTCCCGGATGCAAGCTCACAGCCGCGCGGCTCTAAGAGCACGGCCAACTCGCCCGTGATGGACTGTTTAGCTGCAGCTCAGGCATGTATGAAGCACATGTGATAATACAGCAGACTAGAAGGGTAATCAACTTGGGAGTGTGGATTGGCGATCATGGGCCCCTTAGCTGAGTCCTAGAATTGTTTCCACTTGTGCAGGCTCCTCACTTCCATCTATCGTATCCAACCTCCCTTGGTCAACACTTGCTCTTCTTCAACCCTGACACTATTCGAGCATTCGAGGGCTAGGGAGTCTCATCTTCACGCCTTTCATGGCCCTTGTCTTTCCTTGGCCGATATCTTCATTTTTCGAAGTGTCAGAATCCCTCCCATTTTCTCTCTCTGATTAGTGTTATATAGAGGATGGTTGCCTAGTTGTACTTCCTCATAAAACACAATACAATTGGCTTTACATCGCACTGACACAGATTGCCCTTATGGCGATGATGGGATACGAAAAGGCTAGGAGTGGGGAGGAAACGGCTGTGGCCTTAATTAAGGTACAGCCCCAGCATTTGCCTGGTGTGAAAATGGGAAACCATGGAAAACCATCCTCAGGGCTGCCGATAGCGGGGTTCGAACTCACTATCTCCCAGATGCAAGCTCACAGTTGTGCGGCCGTAACCGCACGGCCAACTCGCCCAGTCCTCTTAAAACAATAATTACCACCACCTATCAAGGAATGGATCAATTTAAAACACTCATATTAGTGTAGTAAAGTGCTCATCTGCCTGCTATATACTGGCAAACTGATATACTGTGACATCTAACGTACATTTGAAACGTAAAAATTTGGTGCGCATTCAAATCCGACTAAGGTCGGATACGGCATTTTACACACGCGAAATGTGGTCAGATGTGCGAGTGAATGTGTCAAGTAATTATGCTGTATAACTTATTTTGGTGAAGATTACCTGAAGACCAAGGATCAGAATCATTTTCACTGATTTGATGGTAGTTGCAGAGAACCACCCTAGATTAATTTTGGCACATATAAGGAAAGCTCATTTATTTTTAAAGATCAACATTTTCATTCTAGACATTGTCTGGTATGCATACTATCTTCCTGAAAGATAATGATCAATATATCAACTTCTAAAAAAGCATAAAAAATAATAAAATGAAAAAATGTTGAAATACAGGGAAATAACAGCATAAATTCAAAACATTACATTAATATAAGAATGAAAGAAGTGAAGTATGACTGATGACAAGAACAAAATTTACAGTAAAGTTTACCAAAAATATAACAAACCTGCAGTGGCTCTAGAGCAAGAGGACCACAATCTCATAATTAATTATCACAGATGATTTGCCTTAATGGAAAGGGCTTCATGAAAATTAACACACTGAACTCAAGTACGAAAAGATCACAATTCTGAGTGTTCCAATATGAGTCAATTCCTTGAACTTTGGCAGATTTCAGTCGAGAAGAAGTCTGGATGGAAATATTTTGTTGATGACAATAGTTCCCTTAAACTTTCATTAGGTTACTCAGTAAGTCACAAGGATCAGAACTTTCACAATCATCCTCCTTGTGCACTGGATGCGAACAGGCAACCCTGGACTTGAAATAAAGTATTGCCTCAGCATTTTACCGGATTGAATATGGTAAAATTCATCAGAAAATCACATTTAGGATAGCCTGGTAGAATTAGAATTCAGACCATAGATCTACAAACAATACAGTTTCCCAGTCTTTTTATATTAAAAAAAAATGAGTGTATTACACAGCTTGCTAAACAAGAGTAGCACTGTAATCTGTAAATACCTGATTTCCCCCAACTCCTCAGCAAATCGTTTTAACTGCAAATTGTCTTAACATCAGCACTTTACAAGATCATCAATTTTGATACATGTTTTTATCCTGCATCGACGATTCGACTACGAATATTTGAACATTTTAAACATATTTTTATATCCACAGTAACAAATAAGAACCTCACAGTATTCCTCAACAAGTTTTTTAATATATTATCTTAAAGCTCTGTTCAACACTGTACAAACGCACTGCAGTTATCTGTGACCTGGATCCTAGCACGTTCTTTAAATTTTAATGTGTTTTTATATCATATAACCCATATCAACCATTTTAGATATATTTAAAAGCAGATTTCATGTTGACTGTTGTTAAGATGCTTTGATTTATTTATTTTATTTATTTACTGTGAACTGATGATGATTCCAAAGGAATCAAAATTGGTTTTCACTTAATGAATGTTATGTATTATAGTATATTGTGTTGAATGGTGGAACATCCCTCAATTAATTCCTATTATATTGTTTAGGTTAGGTATGCTATCGCCCGGATAGTGCCAAAAATTCACGACGGAAAGAATAAAAATAAATAACAGGAAAGTTTGCTGCATTTATGGATATCTACAGGTGTGGCGGTAATGCGTTTTATAATCATAATGTTTAATCTCATACATTCGTTGTCTCTATTTCTTATTAACGCATACCCTAGTATGTTTTGTTTGGAGTCTCCGAATATTGTTAAAAGTAAGTGGGGACATAAAATCAATATTATTATTATTATTATTATTATTATTATTATTATTTGTTAGGTACATTGGCGAGTAAAACAATCGTTATGATTGGATAGTTTTTAACACATTTTAAACTTACTTCTCTCCAAAAAATACCTATACTGGCCCAAGATATGAGGTGTTACATGATCACTTTGTTAATGATCTCGCCTGCTATATTAATAGCAACAAGGCAACAACTGTGAATATTTCTCAACTAAAGTAAACTCGTTTCCTCATTCCGAGGTTGTGCAGCTGTTTTTTAGACATGCCCCCAGTGGAGGGAAATTACATGTACCATTTTTACCGCGAATCAACCTCCTGCCATTCTTAAATCTCTGGCAGTATGGTACCAGGAATCAAACTCAGACTCCTAAGAAAGGCAGCTAATTATGCTAAACATTATGCTGGCGGACATTGCTAACTACAAAACACAGACATATAGCATGACTGATGCATGCTTGCAATGCGCAGGTCGGACACAAAACTATTCACCTATTTGCGCGACGTCATCAGAGCTAAAGTAGGCCTACGTTACGGAGGCAAACATTTCTTAACTAAGAAAGACAGATGTACCACATGACTTCAACGTGTGTTTTTATTGCGTGGGCCGTACGGATGAAACAATTCCCAAATTTGTGTGATGTCATCAGAGCTGCAAGACCTGTACCTGCTTCGAAGCAGAATCGTTGTTCTTCTCTGCCGAATTATGTTGGGGGTGTTGTATGCAAGATTTATTTTATTCATTTTCTTCATCTCAAAAAGCTAGGGGGGGAGGCTAATACACGAGTAAATATGGTATTTTGATCTCAAATCTTTACTGGAATGGTTTAGAAGTCATAATTTTCAGTGTTACCTAATTAGAGTTTAATTTGGTCTTTTCAGTCAGTCAATGGACATTTTTTGACAAGATGTGTCTGTTAGGTCATCAGCCCAGAGACTGGTTGGATCCTCAAATAGCACCACCAAAGGCTATGCAGTTATAGGGAAACAGCAAAAACCAATGGCAGAGCCCAAATGAGGCGTACTAAGAAAGATGAGGAGTGAGGTTGTTTGCCATTCCTTTCCTCGCTGGGCCAGGATTTGCCACTGCAGCACGACTGACCCTATGAGCAACACCTTTCATAACACTCAGACACCATTTGTGCTCCGAATGTCATTATTCAGCACCACCCATACCCCATACAAGATACTGAAATTAAAATGGCCAATGTAGTTGTAACACTACAGAAAGGTACAACAAATATTTGCCATCTAATGATGAAGCCTCTTGATTCAAGTCTGATATCAATTCATTTAGTGATGCTAGACTCATCCCTTTCATCTTTCCTCTCCAACCTCCCATGTGCAGCTAACAGCTCTTAAACCCATCTGACACTGTTTTCTTGAGAACCAGGCTCTCTTTAATTTGTAATATTCTTCTTTAATGATCCCTCATACCTCCTAGCCTACAGACATATTTTTTAGGTTTGAAACTCCTTTCTTCTGACACGATAATTAGGGATGGTACAAACGGTTACTTTCCAGATAATGTTATTAGCTTTATGTTCCACTAACTACTTTTATGGTTTTCCGGAGCTGCCGAGGTGCCAGAATTTAGTCCCACAGGAGTTCTTTTATGTGCCAGTAAATCTACCGACACGAGGCTGATGTATTTGAGCACCTTCAAATACCACCAGGCTGAGCCAGGATCGAACATGCCAAATTAGGGTCAGAAGGCCAGAGTCTCAACCGTCTGAGGTTACTTTCCAGTGTATCCGTTACACTGTAGTATTAGGATATAAAAGTAACATAGGTCCTAATACAAGTTGCAGGTCAGGATTTTTGGAGGAACAGTCGCTATAACTGCTGCATCTTGCAGCCCGTAGAAATAGCAACAGTAAGTATGTAAACAGCAATGCTATAACTTCATCTCGCTTTCTTCTCTCCCACTGTCCCTTTCATCAGCTTGTCCCCACATTCTTAATACTACTGGTATTTCAAGATTGACTGACTTTTTGTTTTTGTAATGACCCATTTACACTCCTAGAACTAATACTTTGAAGCCTTCATTTATAGAAAGTGTTGTGACAGCTAGGTAGCTCAGTGTATTCCTAAATATCAAGGATCTGTAGTTAAACAGCCACTGGGAAATGACATTATAAAATATGTTGTATGTTGATGAACAAATGGGGCCACCATCTCACCATCAGATAGCTTCTCAATTGTAATCACTTAGGCTGAGTGGAGCTCGAACCAGCCCTCAGATACAGGTAAAACTCCCTGACCTGGCCGGGAATCAAAACCCGGGGCCTTTGGGTAAGATGCAGGCATTCTAGCCCTACATTGTGGGGCTGGCAAAATTTCAATATTTAAAAAAACATTTTTACACATACATACATTAAATAGAATGAGGCTCTATTTGTTCATGAGTTTATTAAAACTTTCTTTCTCGATTAATTGCCTGACATGTAATTAGGTTCAGTGCTCTGGACTCTCATGGTCATGGTCATGGTCATGCCAGACGGTAAAAAGAAGTCACATCACTCAGCTGACAGCCAGCACCGGTGGCTCACAAGGCAGATAAAAATAAACACGGCCAATAATAAAATCTACATAGTAGTGGACTCTTAGACGGTACCAAGGATCAATTAAAAAAAAAAAAAAGAAATCTGATAATTTTCTGTAAGCAAGTAAACTACTTTTACAATGAATAAGCGATAAAGAACATAAAAAATTAAGTACCTACTTAAAATAAATATCACTCATATTGCCTTATCTCTTCAATTTCATATCAAATACATAAACAATACCTAAACATTTAGCTGCCATTCTCAGGTACCTGGGTTTGATTCCTGGTACTGCCATAAATTTAAGATGGGCAGGAAGGTTGGTATCTCCATTGGGGGGTATTTCTGAAAAGAGCTGCACCATCTCGGAACAAAGAGATGAGTTTACTCACCTAAATGATCGATGTGATTAATTCTATGCTTTATTTCTACCTATCGAGTGGGATTATAACCAAACTTCCCCATTTAATCTAAATGTTTATCACATACTGATCAGCTGAAAAGTCCAAGATAATAATACAATAATAACTTTCATCGAGCTTAACATAGCAATTATATACAAAATTGTGATTCTTTTTTACCTAATTTTTTATTGTTAAAATGGATGCTTTATTGAAAACAGTGACAGTGGTAACAATGAAAGTAAATTTTGCAAACTTAACAATGATATATAAGCTGCTGAAAAGTTCCTCTTTTAAAATACCGAGTATACTTGTGATATTTTTATGGGTTGTTGTTCTTTTAACTTACTTGTAAAATAAATAACACAGCACTAAACAGATAGCAAGTATGACAACATGACACTCAATACTGTACAAGAAAGACATTGTTCATATGTTTGTGGCTGTGTGAATTGCCCTAAAACAAGGATCAACACACAATACTACATCGCACTCCTTACACATGTACCTGGATTCCCTTTGTGCCTTCTTCCCTCTAGCATTGCGCACACAGAACTACCAGACTCACTAAACTCAATGTCAAACTCTTCTTCACTCTCCATTTTCACTTAACAGACAAAGAACGCTTAGATAGCAAGAAATACGGAAAGGCTGCGAAAACGAGCTGCCTGAGTCACCGACATCCACTACGGTTGAGTCAGAGACATCTTTTAGCAAAAATAGGAACCTGAAGTAATAATTGTTTTACAAGTTGTTTTACATCGCACCGACACAGATAGGTCTTATGGAGACAATGGGATAGTAAAGGGCTAGGAGTGGGAAGGAAACGGCCATGGCTTTAATTAAGGTACAACCCCAGCATGTGCCTGATGTAAAAATGGGAATCCACGGGAAACCATCTTCAGCGCTGCCGATAGTGGGGTTCGAAACCACTATCTCCCGAATACTGGATAATGGCCGCACTTAAGTGATTGCAGTAATAATTTTATAAATATCTGGTGAAAATACTGAAAAACAACAAGAAAAGAGTATATTCGGGCCTTTAAATTAGGTACCAATCAGTGAGCGGCATTCCCCAGTATGCTAGGGTTTTTATTTTATATCAATATATCAAATCCCGAGTTTACTCAGGCTTTTATGCTAAGAGGTGAAATAATTAACGTTTTACACTTCATTTGTGATTTTGAAATAGGTGCCTTAAATATGTGGCAGTATGGATGCTGCTTCAACTGATTTTATCCAGGTTACATAATGCCTTTGCTGGCAAGACCTAGTGTTTACAGTGCACCATCTTCTGGTATAGGCTAGATCAAATTTGTTACTTTAATTGACCTATCTCAGTCCTATCCTTAGCTTTGACAATATGAAAGTGACTGAGGTATAAGTAAGGTTAGTAACACCATTCCTTATGCTGCCAGTCCCTGTTATGAATGATGTAAAAATGTTGTTCGTAGGATCAGTTAGTGTGTGCATTTCAGTGGGCTTGGTAGACCGATATGTAATAACTTCTGGCTTGGTGAGGAAGGCAATGAGAAACTACATCGCCATCACTCTTCATTTGCCTAGTATGACTCTTCAATGATGCCTAGGCCATATATGACAGACAATGGCAAAGCTGTTAAGAATCAAAGCACATTTCATAACATTCAAATGCATTAGTCATGCTCCAAATAAATAAATAAATAAATAAATAAATAAATAAATAAATAAATAAATAAATAAATAAATAAATAAATAAATAAATAAATAATAATAATAATAAAAAATGTTACTGTTTTTACATCCCACTAACTACTTTTCTGACAGTTTTTTGGAGACGCCGAGGTGCTGGAATTTTGTCCTGCCAGTAAATCTACCAACACAAGCACCTTCAAATATCACTGGACTAAGCCAGGATCAAACCTACCATGTTGGGGTCAGAAGACCAGCGCCACAACCATCTGAGCCACTCAGCCCGGCATCATAACTGTTTTACTCTTCCCTATGCTTATTCTCATTCCAAACTCTTCTAACACCTAACTCAACATTAATTTGTTTTGTTCTTCCATTTCACTTTCTCCCTGCACTACTTTCTTCTCTGCAAACAATGGGGCCTTTACTGTGTTCCTTCCCATCTTCTGTTTTGTACACTTGTGGATTTCAACCATAACTGTGATGAAGAGTATGCTTCACTGTCCAAGTCCTATCCTATTGCCACATATTAAAAAAATTCCCCTTATCTTGGTCTTTACACTACTAACTCATTCACACATTCATTCATTTTTAATTTTTTTTTTGCATTAAAATTTTATGTGACTTGTTAGTATTTAGATCACAGTCAGTGGATAACAGAATATGATAAGCTAATAACTAAAGGAGTTTATTTACTGTATTTTGCCAACTGTAGGATCTATAGACATTGCAATCAATCATGATAACATCCTCCATTGAGCCAGGAGTAATCTAAGAGGACAGATTCTATCATTCAACCACTATTCAAATGAAAATTGAGCATGTTTCCTACATAAAAGATCCACAATATGAATAAGGTATTATGATTACAAATTCCCATTACTATACAGTAGAGCTGTAGGTGTAATTCAACAACAATCCACCCCACTTCAAAACCATATTCGGCCGATGACTTAGATGTTAGGCCCCTTTACACAACAAACAATATGGTTACATCAGAGCAGTGAAAATTCCAGATCTTCAATCACATTATTATAATGAGTAGTGTCCCAAAAAATGTAAAAAAACACTTTCTTAGCCACGATGTTCAGATTAAGAATTTTCAAATGTTATTGACCATTATAAGCCAAATAAAAAATGTATTATGAGATATCCTTATTCTAGGACAAATATGTAAGTTCATATAAATTTTCCCATGTACCATTTAATTTCACTGATTTACAGCTGACACAACTCACCAGATATCAGATATCTTACTTTTGTTCTATTAAAGAAAAGGCACAATGAAGTACAGGTAGTTATCATATTTCAAACTCGATGCTCTGAAGCACAGGACTAAATTGAAATAAAATAAAGCCTGCCAACTCTAGAGGACCAAGCACTCTCCATCCTCTTGTAGTGTATGTATATGGGAAATGATGCGTATGTCCAGATCAAAAGAAATTACAGTAAGCCAACTAAAACAACAATATAAGTACACTATATACATAAATGAAGGAGGAAAAAAAAAAACTCAACAAAACTATAGGATTTAAAATAAAATGCAATAGTGAGCATAAGAGAAGCAGTGAAAGTGTCATGTATTTGCTTTAGAGGCAATCAAATTTTTAAGCATATTTCTTCTTTATAGCATATTCTGTCACACTCACTTCTTGTTCCGATAACTGGAAATTATGAAGGAAAAAGGCAATACCGGTATCCAGCAATATCCACTGATAAACGACTGCCTGGATCTGTCATACTGCTACATGGTAGGTATATATAATCTTCCTCTATATCAGATGTCCTTTTGACCATCAGTGTGGAAGTTCAAAAACGCACATCATATCCATTCTTCACTTTCATAACAACATACTCTGGCGTCGTGTCCGGCTAGATGTCACAGTCTTTCCTGACAATCGATAACCTGGATCTTTGCTCAGCTGAATCCCAGGTTGTGTGAAGATTGATGCAACTGTCGAGAGAGAGAGAAAGGAAAAAACCAGATGAAATTCTGTATTTTAACAAACAATGCAAACAACTTTTCAAAAGATATCAAGTAAAAAATACATCCAAAATACCAAAATAAATGTTATTTGAATCAAGAAACCAATGAACAATATATGGAAGATTAAAAGAAAAGCAGAAAGATTTGTGCTGCGTGATTTCCAACAAACGAGTATGTTAGGAAAATGTTGCAAACTTTGGTCTGGGAAGACTTGGGAAAAAGGAGACAAACAGCTCAACTAAGGAGAACGTTTGGAATGACATTAGTATTATTAATGTTAAACAATTAATTTATTGAAACCACCTATTCAATACTAGTTAAGTCTTTATGACTATAACAATGTCATTACATTAAGTTTCAGTATGGTACATGTTTCGCCTGGCATTGCAGGCATCATCAGCTCCAAGTCAGAGCTCTGTGTGGATGCTATATTAGGATTAATCATAGTAAATATTATTTACGTAACGTCTAAAGGGTAAGTTTCAAGAACATTAAATCTACTAACTAATAAACCATCCTAATATAGCACTCACACACCTTTTTGTTTTATTCCACAGACTTTAATGCACCCACCAGCTACACACTACATCCAGAAACCAGTGAACTGCTCTTCAATCCACACTGAATAACTTCAAAAAGCTCCAACAAAACAACATACAAAAAGTTTATATGGTTATGTAATAATCCGTTATCTAACAAAACTTGATCAAACTTTCTTAACAGATTTCTTGCCATCCACTTTAAGGCAATGTCATTACCTTAATACGTGTTACTCATTCTTCTAGAAGTGAGGTTGACTACAAAATATTTACACCTTCCCAAAAAACAAAAAAAAAACATATAAGCTGAACGTGTTTAACGTCCTACAAATATAAAAAGAAATATTTAAATGCTATGACTTCAATAGACTACAATACCATATCAGTATCAGCATTATCTCCATTCGACAGGACATGAGTAAGACATCCCATTGAAACTTCAAGAAAAGATCGACCAGTTCAGTTCCAAAACATAACATAAGATTGTATACATTAGTGTAAATTGTGTAAAAAATAGTTTTTAAGAATAGTTCTAGCACACAGATGGTTTAAACCCATGTATCATGTCGTTCTCATTACTAACTCATGAATGTTGACAGTTAATATTATCTCCATTAAATGTGAACAAGATTTGGACGTCACATTAGTACTTTAAAACATGGATGGCTTGATCACTCCATGCAATTGTTACATAAATAATATTTACTATGATTAATCCTAATATAGCATCCACTCAGAGCTCTGACTTGGAGATAGAATTCATGGCTGATGATGCCTGCAATGCCAGGCGAAACATGTACCATACTCAAACTTAATGTAATGACATTGTTATAGTCATAAAGACTTAACTAGTATTGAATAGGTGGTTTCAATAAATTAATTGTTTAACATTAATAATTGAATTTTCAATATGGTCAAAATGAAAATAATCACTTGTAATGACATTAGTAGACGAGTAAGTTTGAGTGGAATTTGTAATAGTAGGAAAGATCACAATATGAAGATAAATTTGGAATTCAATAGGACAAATTGGGGAAAATACTCATTTATAGGAAAAGGTCCGACTCGTTGGCTGAATGGTCAGCGTACTGGCCTTCGGTTCAGAGGGTCCCGGGTTCGATTTCCAGCCTGATCGGGGATTTTAATCGCTTCTGATTAATTTTTCTGGGTCAGGGACTGGGTGTATGTGTCCGTCCCAACACTCACCTCATCATATTCTGACAACATACCACACTACCAACCACCACAGAAACACGTAATAGTGATTACATCCCTCCATATAGGGCTGGCGTCAGGAAGGGCATACAGCCGTAAAACAGGGCCAAATCCACATGTGCGATGCAGTTCCCACCCACGACCCCACAGGTGTGGGGAAGAAGCGGTAGCAAAAGAAGAAGAAGATCTCATTTATAGGAAAAGGAATTGGGGACTGGAAAAATTTACCAAGGGGAATGTTTAATAAATATTGAACTTCTTTGATATAATTTAAGAAAAGACTAGGTAAAGAAATGATGGGGAATCTGCCACGTGGGCGACAGCCCTAAATACAGATCAGTGGTGGTAGATTAACTGAAGAGACAGTATAAGATGAGTGTGATAGAAACACACACATACATAAGAGAAATATCTCAGAGAATTCATCAATAATGAAATGTCAAAATGTTTTGTAGTCAGTCTGTCCAATGTGATTAAATCACCAATCTAACATGTTGTACAACAAGCCAAGACAAAGGAACCATTTACACATTTGTATCAAATGCCAAACTGCTTGTTGTATAATTTTTGGGACTAAGAACATTGTGGTAATCAGCATTTGCATACTGAAGAAGAGCAAATATTATGAAACATCAAGAACTCTCTGGTCCTTTAGGAAAAAGTGAAAAATAAACAAAATTTTATATGGGCTTAACTGAGCTCCAAAATGCCTAAAATAGTAGTAAAAGCCAGTTAGAATGAATGTTTTGCCTTAATACCAAAAAATTAGTTTGATGCGGGTATTTGCATGCATGTTTCCTTGAACAAGTACCATTCCTGATCCAAGAGCACTTAGTACAATTAAAAATCTTACAAAATAACTGTTTGAAACAACTGAAAATCATGTAATGGAGTAAAAAATAACAAATGGGAACCTGCAGGAAGGATATCGATGATGCTGATGATGCTTGTTGTTTAAAGGGGCCTAACAGGGAAGGATATCAAGGAAAATATTTGGTCCTAAATGTCTTCCACACTAATGAAAATTTGCATCAAGTAAAATGATTTTTCAAGTGTGACTTTAGATGTTGACATCAATTGGATTTCATTCACAAACTGCAGAATTTCTCCATTTTACCCATGAAGGAAAAATCACATTATACCAGCTTTGGAATAAACAAGTAACAATTGATAAAATACCCAATATTTCTCCAAATCCAAGAATTTTCTTTTCCCTCAGAATTTTGCATGGAAAATGACGGGTCATCTTGCAATTGCAACCTAACAGTAATGAAGACCCTTGGCAGCTCCCACGCTGTTTCCCTTCTCCCCACTTCTACGAAACTCCTTGCTCTTTGTTATACATCACAAACTGGCAAGCGAGGTGTGTGCCCATACCAGATGTTTAGTAGGCATAACATCTAGCACTGAGAGCAGGAATATTTTTGTGATGTATCAAATAGTAGAGACAAGTGGAACGAGTAATTACATCAAGTTTTCAACGGGTTCTTATCGACATTACTAGGTCAGTTTTACGAAAGGGTAATATGCAAAAATCACAAATAACTGTGCAGCTACGAGAAAATATGGCATAACCAAAGCCATTGTTAAGCTCTTGCACAAAGACAAAGATCACTTTAAAATGTGTACTATATAAGAAAAGCATTCAGTGGCCCAACAAGGACGCTTTAATAAGTCGAAGAGGAAATTGGGAAACAGCCTATGAGTATTAGAAATGCAAGGAGAGAATGGCGCCATCACACTAGATGTGATTAGGAAGAGGGCTCGCAAGTGGCGCAGCAAAAAGGAATTCCCGGGTTTTTCAATGGAACAAAGAATGATGTATGAGAATGATGGATCGTAATGACCCAGTGTTGCGGCATCACACAACCCTCGAACAACGTCTGCTAGAGGCACACAAAGACAGACTATGAGTTCCAATGAATCTATGAAAGCAACACTAGCATTTGATAGGATAGACTGGCAAACCAGACGACACAGCACTTTTTGAAAATACCATCATAATATACATACATATACATTCATTTAGCCCCTTAAGGAGCACATGAAACCATTAAATAGCACTGGTATTCTTCATTTTCTTGTTCTTCTTATCTTCCCAAAACTTCCTCATTCTTTCACTATGAGCCTGCCGTCTTTCTTGTGTCCATGAGTTTTGAGTTTCAAGCTTTTCTCAGATGGATTCTTGGGTACAAATTTATGGGTGTTGATCTTTTGTCTGCATGTATTTCTTGTGGTTGCCATTGGATCAACATCAACTTCTGCGAGGTCCTTTTGTGTATCCACTAGCCAGCGAACTTTGGTTTGTCGGTTTCCATTGATAATATGAAATATTTTCTTAGTCAGTCGTGAGTCATCCATTCGTGCTAAATGTCCATAAAATTTCATATGCCATTTGCATGCGACTGAAGTGAATCGCTCAGTTAATGCGTAGAGTTTTTCAGAGCTTTTTTGCATCCATATACCCTCTTGACTCTTGGGCCCGAATATCTTCCTCAGTATCTGTCATTCAATTTTATCAATGTCCTTGATGTTAATGGTGAGTGATGATGTCTCAGTTGCGTAGAGTGCCTCAGGGAGGACAACAGTGTGGTAGTGTTGGAGTTTGGCTTTTGTGGATATTTATTTCTTATTGTAGAAGTTCCAGGTGATTAGATATGCTTTACGTAGTTTTTCTGCGTGCATTTTGTTGGCTGCTTTTTAACTGCCTGAATTACCAATAATTTCACCCAAGTACTGGATTGTTTGACTTGTAAAATGTTGCCATATTTGGTCGCTAGTGATGTTAGGTGTGTACACTTGGAATCCATGTATTGCGTTTTTTCATAGGTGTGGAGACCAGTTTTGATTGCAATCTCGTGAAGCTTCTCGATGACATGCCTGGCTTCTTCGGGAGTCCGGGTAATTATTGCTAGATCATCAGCAAAGGCAAGGCATTTAATGTTAATCCGTTTGCTTTTCGTTCCCATGTTTATTCCGGGTACTTCTTTCTCCCATGTTTTAATGACCTTATCCAGTACTAGATTGAACAGAACTGGGGACAATCCATCACCTTGTCTAACACCTGTTTTTACTTCAAAGGGTGCAGAGATTTCACCCATGAACTTCACCTTAGAAGTTGTATCTGTTAAGGTTTGTTGGATTAACGTGATTGTTTTGTTATCAACACTGTATTCTCGAAGGACAATGAACAGGGTACCACGTTCCATTGAGTCGTATGCTTTTATAAAATCTACGAAAGTGACCACTGTATGGTTTGATTGGCAGTGTTGGAGTATCATCTTAAGGTTCCAGATCTGTCCCATGCACGATCAATGTGGACGGAAGCCTGCCTGGTATTCGCCGATCTTATCTTCTGTCTGCTGTTCCAATCTGGTAAGCAGAGCAGGTGAAAGAATTTTGTATGCTATTGGCAGAAGAGAAATACCTCGGTAGTTGTTTGGATGCATCTTGTCGCCTTTCTTATACAGTGGATGGATCAGGGCAGTTTTCCAATCTGCAAGTATGATTCCACTTTCCCATATGTTCGCAATGATGACTTGTAATTGGTCGATCATTTGATCCCCCCTCCAATCTTCAGCATCTTGGCGATTACACCATCTTCTCCTGGTGCTTTATTGTTTTTGAGATGTAATATGATGCTCCTTATCTCCTCATGAGTTGGTGGGAGTAAATCTGGGTTTGGAGTGGGTATGTGGAATTGGAGTTTCTCAGTTGGTGGTTCGCAGTTGTGTACCTATCTGAAGTGTTGTTTTAGGATGTCACAGTTAGCCTTTGTGTTGGTCTCGATAGTTCTGTCAGGGCACCCAAAACATTTTTTTTTTTTGCTAGTTGTTTTACGTCGCACCGACACAGATAGGTCTTATGGCGACGATGGGACAGGAAAGGGCTAGGAGTGGGAAGGAAGCGACCGTGGCCTTAATTAAGGTACAGTCCTAGCATTTGCCTGGTGTGAAAATGGGAAACAACAGAAAATCATTTTCAGGGCTGCCGACAGTGGGGTTCAAACGTACTATCTCCCGAATACTGGATACTGGCCGCACTTAAGCGACTGCAGCTATCGAGCTCGGTACGCCTAAAACAAAGAGTGGGTGGCTTGTAGCTGGTCAGCTCTTCGCGAAAGGTTTTGTAGAAATTTCTTGTGTTATTCCGTTTGAAGTCATTATAGATTATGGTACGCACGTTTAATTCGTCTGAGTCTTTTGGATATTTGCTTCTGAGTTTCTGAAAAGACCTGCCAGTTCCCTGGTGTTTGATGACTGTGCCAATTCTTCCAGGCTCTCATATGTGTTTCCAGTGCTCTGTCACAATCCGAAGTCCACCATCTGTGTTTCCATTTACAGGGTGGTTGGCCAAGTTCCCTAGATGATTCTTGGATAGTCTCAAGAAGTGCATCCCATACTTTTGCATTTGCCCGCAATGACTGTGCAAACTCATGTGCATGTTCTTGCAGATAATCTGGGACAATGCGTGGGATTGTAGGTTTTTGGTATTTCCTTCGATTGGGTCTGAAACGGATTTTGATTTGTGAGAGGTGGTGGTCTGACTCTACATAACTTTTGCGTACCCTGACGTTCATAATTTCTGGGGAAAACTTTCTGGTAATTGCTACATGATCGATCTGGTATTCGCCTAGGTGACTGATTGGCGATTTCCATGTGGTCATTTTTCGTGGAGGTTTATTCACAATTATTTTGTTTCAAATTAAAACTATAATTCATTACTAATTAGATTATGATTTTATAAAGCACGTTTTTAGTCAAATTTCAATTTCTTGAATGAAAAAGTGGGGGGTTGTCTTGCATTCAGGGTCATCTTGAATTAGGAGAAATACAGTATATATATATATATATATATATATATATATATATATAATTCCTTGGTGGAGCCTGTTAACCCCTAGAAGGTGCACCCCTGAGTGGCGGATAGGGGGACCCTACAATTCAGTAGGGCCGGTTGAAATATCCCAATACATCCAGTGGACCAACAGGTAGCTCAGTTCCTGGGGGCTTTAAAATACTGGGACACCCTCTCTCCAGGGGTCACAAATATGGAAAGCCCAAGCCTAGTGTATGGGTGAAGACCGCAATAGCATCAGTGGCAGAGAAGGTGGACTTCGATACGGCATCGGTGGCGGAAGAGGGAAACTTGTAGCGTCTGTACTCCAGAGGAGCGGCAACAGAAGGCGTCTGTACTCCAGTGGAGCAGCCTAGAATAACACCTGGCAGTAGGTATAAAATGCCTTTGGGAGTGGCGACCCCATCGTAATAATAGCCTATATATGGTATGGTACTAGTAAATTAACCTCGGAAAAGGTTAGGGCGTCCCCAGCTTAACGCGACGTGCAGTTCTCGGAGTACTGGGGAATTGTGAGAAATGGGCGACCAGTAACCAACATTAAGATAGAAATAGTTAATCTTATGACCCTGACAGGAAAGACGGAGGAAGTAGTAGATGGAAATGATGGAAGGAAGAAATTGAGGAGAGGATACACATTATACTGGAGTGGTGGCCAAGAGGCAATAAACAGAGTATGGAGGAGTATGTTGAAATGGTAGAATGTGTGAGTGACAGAATATCATTAGGAAGTGAATTAATGCAAAATGCTAGTGTGGATATGGAGATTAGGGTACAGCAGGGTAATTCATTCTACTAAAGTGTA
Organism: Anabrus simplex; assembly: GCF_040414725.1. Classification (NCBI taxonomy): domain Eukaryota; kingdom Metazoa; phylum Arthropoda; class Insecta; order Orthoptera; family Tettigoniidae; genus Anabrus; species Anabrus simplex. Next base: position 168,750,605 of record NC_090266.1, on the reverse strand, counting down.
AGAAAGATTAGACTAAAGATGAAGAATGAAGTGATGGACTTCATACAAGTGTATACACCAGACAGGAAACAGGGAAGAAGATATTGAAGGATTCTTGGAGAAAGTAGAAAGAGAAATTTCGGGAGTGAAAGTGGTTATTATGGGAGATCTCAATGCACAGGTTGGAAACGAAAGACACGGAAAGGAAGAAGTCATTGGACCATACGGATATGAGAAAAAGAATCGTGAAGGAGAGGAACTAGTGCACTTTTGTGAAAGGAATGGAATTATAGTGGGGAATACATGGTTTTGAAAGAAAGACAGCAGGAAAATTATGAGCTATAGATCATCTGCTGAAAGGTATAAAGTGGCAGGGAGGGATTCAGTTAGGTGGAAATGTAGAAAGCACTCTGGCCTATGCTGACGACTTGGTCTTAATGGCAGATTGTGCCGAAAACCTGCAGTCTAATATCTTGGAACTTGAAAATAGGTGCAATGAGTATGGTATGAAAATTAGTCTTTCAAAGAATAAACTGATGTCAGTAGGTAAGAAATTCAACAGAAGTGAACGTCAGATTGGTGATACAAAGCTGGAACAGGCAGATAATTTCAAGTATTTAGGATGTGTGTTCTCCCAGGATGGTAATATAGTAAGTGAGATTGAATCAAGGTGTAGTAAAGCTAATGCAGTGAGCTTGCAGTTGCGATCAACATTATTCTGTAAGAAGGAAGTCAGCTCCTGGACGAAAGTATCTTTACATCGTCTGTTTTCAGACCAACATTACTTTACGGGAGCATAAGCTGGGTTGACTCAGGATATCTTATTCATAAGTTAGAAGTAACAAGACATGAAAGTAGCGAGACTGATTGCTGGAACAATCAGGTGGGAACAATGGCATGAGGGTACTAGGAATGAGGAGATAAAGGCTAAGTTAGGAATGAACTCGATGGATGACGCTGTACGCATAAACCGGCTTCAGTGGGGGGGTCATGTAAGGCGAATGGAGGATGGGTTACCTAGGGGAATAATGGATTCTGTTATGGAGGGTAAGAGAAGTAGTAGGAGACCAAGACGACGATGGTTAGACTCAGTTTCTAATGATTTAAAGATAAGAGGTATAGAACTAAATGAGGCCACAGCACTAGCTGCAAATAGAGGATTGCGGCAACATTTAGTAAATTCACAGAGGCTTGCAGACTGAACGCTGAAAGGCATAACGGTCTATAATGATGATGTATGTATGTATGTATGTACGTATGTATGTTCGTATGTATGTATGGGTTGGGTGAAAGAAGAACAAAATCAGTAATTGACTACGTTTTGGTGGAAAGGACCAGGAAGTTGATGGATGTGACAGCTTTACCAGGAGAAGCATTTGATGGGGACCATACAGTTGTGGTGGCAAAATTACAGTTGGGAAAAATGGAAAAACTAAAAGAGATAAGAGAAAGCTAAATAAAAGTATGGAAATTAAAAGGAAAAAATGTACAGGTAGATTTTCAGGAGAGATTGAAGCAACAAATCCCAGTTACTGAAGTGGAATATACAGAAGAGGAGTGGGCCAATTTTAAAAAGGCATTTCTTAGAGCAGCAGAGAGTGCTTGTGGCAGGACATCTGCAAGAGTGAAAGAAAAGGGGACACTGTGGTGGAATGAGGAAGTGAGGAATGTGGTGAAAGAAAAGAAGACAGCCTGGCGAGAATGGAACTGAGATAACAGAAGAAAGCAAAAGTAAGTACCTCAACAGCAAACAAAGATGTAGGAAGGTGTGTACAAAGGGCAGGGACATAATCAACGCGAGCTTATGACTCGTGCTTACTGGGAATTCCTTGTTCATGGGGAACAATTGCAAGCCCCAATACCTAGCACAAAGGAGGTTCAACGGGTTGCCCGGTCCTTTCGGACTAGGACAACACGCTGATTCCTTCAGTGTAGCGTGCGGTAGGAGAAGAAAAGAAGAAGAGTTGGGAAGAATTTACACAAAAAATGGAAGTGGATATATGTGGCAGTAAAACGATGCTGTATGGGCTTATAAACGATAAGAGGACAGAAAGAGTTAGCACAAAGCTAGTGATAAGGGAAGACGGGGAATTGTTAACACACCCAGAAGAGAAAAAGAGAAGATGAAAGGAGTATTTTGATAAGCTATTGAATGTGAACAACTGACAAGAGGAGATAGAAGCAATACAGTGTGAGGACTCAACAACAGAGGATGATATAACAATGCTGGATGTGGAGTTAGCACTACAAAAGATAAAGATGGGAAAAGCAACAGGGATGGATGAAATCAGTGTGGAAATGATACAGGCTGCTGGACCTGTTGGTATGCAATGGTTGTACTGACTACTGAAGTGTGTGTGTGGAAACACAAATGTGTACCAGAAGACTGGAAAAAAGGGATAATAATACCAGTGTAAGAAAGGGGACAAGAAAGTTTGTGGTAACTATACAAGAATCACACTTATATCGCAGGTAGTTAAAATACTGCGAAGGATATTAGGAAGAAGAATGAGAAGAGAGATTGAAGGAGAGTTACAAGAGGAACAACATGGCTTCGGGAGTGGAAGATCTACTGTGGACCCAATCTTTAGCATGAGACAGCTGATGGAAAAGAACTGGGAATATGGAAAGGATTTGGTAATGACTTTCATAGACATAGAAAAGGCATATGATAGTGTCCCCAGAGAGAAGGCTTCGGATACTATGGTTAAAAAGAGACTCGGAAGAGAAATGTCAGAAATGGTGCAAGGAATGTACAACAACTGTCTTAGCAGAGTACTGACACCAGCTGGAAAGACAGAATGATTTAGGAATAAGACTGGACTAAGGCAGGGGAGCGTGCTGTCACCTCTTTTGATTATTATGGTCATGGACAAAATTGTAAAGGAAACAAAGGAAGCCTATGGAGATAAAGAGATGAAGATGCTGCTATTTGCAGATGAAGTTGTGATCTGGGGAAAGAACAGCAAAGAAGTGCAACAAAAACTACATGCACTGAACGAAAAATTTGAGAAGTATGGCATGAAAACCGGTAAAGAGAAAAGCAAGACTATGGTGATGTCGAGATGGGAAAGGCAAGGAAGGGCCACTGTGAAAATTGGAGGTCACGAGTCTGGAAATTGTGGACAGCTTTAAATAACTAGGAAGTGAATTAATGCAAAATGCTAGGGTGGACATGGAGATTAGCGGGAGGGTACAGCAGGATAATGCATTCTACCAAAGTGTAAGAAAACTTGTTTGGAGCAAAGAAGTACCAAGGAAAATTAAAGAGATAAAGTACAAAATGTACTATGTACCCATACTGTCTTATGCAGCTGTGACTTTGACTAGCAGGCAAGAGAGTAGAATTCAAGCAAGTGAGATGAAATTTCTAAGAAGTATGACAGGAAAGACAGAGTGAGAAATGAAGATGTTAGGAAGGAAGATGAGGTAGGAAAGCTAAATGAGAGAGTTGAAAAGAATAAACTAAGGTGGTCTGGAAATGTAAAGAGGATGGAGAAGAATAGAATTCCTAGACAGATTCTGGAGGCAAAAGTGCAAGGGCAAGAGAGCAAGAGGAAGATCTAGAACAAGGTGGATTGAATCAGTGAAGAGCAGCATAAGATGAAGAAATTTAGACTAGGGCAAGATGGTGGAAGAGGAATGGTGGAAGGAAAGAGGAAGATGGAGAAGTGCCATAAATATCCCAACCCGGCAGGAGCTGGATGAGGGGAAATGATGATGATGATGATGATGATGATGATGGCAGTAGCAAGTCTAGCATGTTATGTGGTCATTTGCCTGCATAAGTGATAAAGATGCAAACTTTCATTCTGTCTGTCCATCAGTCAGTCAGGTCATTTATAACCTCTGATCACAAGAAGACACCACTTTAAATAACATACTTCACATTCAAGAATAGGTATTTGAAGGCAAATTATCACAAACTATCTGCTCATAATGCATCTTTGCAAGAAGCAGAAACAATTAATTTCAAATATTTCATAGCAAAATCTTATCATTTAATGTCAATAAAAAAAACAAAAAATAAAAAAAACACTCTCTTGACATTTTTAAGTCCAAAAACATATTTTGATTTGTCTCCAGAATCTCCAGAAAACAAGCAATTTTTGTGATATTAAAAATTTTCTGCTTTTTACTTAATGTATTTCACCATCCAAAACAATGTAGTCTTCTACATTTATATCCCACTAACTGCATTAAGATATTCTCAACAGTGCACAAGTGTTGTCATATTCTTTATCACTACTTAAACTGAAAAAATTAAAACGTAATTTCAACCTAATTCTCTCTCTAATAATGTTAAATACAGATTTTGAAGAGTAATTCAAGCTACACATTAATTAGTTTATGCTACCAATTAATTCACAAGCTATCATATTTTTTTAAAATAATAATTTTGTTGGCTTTATGTCCCACTAACTAGTTTTTGGTTTTTGGAGATGCTGAGATGCCAGAATTTAATCCCACAGGAGTTCTTTTACATGCCAGTACCAGTAAATCTACCGACAGGAGGCTGATGTATTTCAGCACTTTCAAATACCACCGGATTGAGCCAGGATCGAACCTGCCAAGTTGGAGTCAGAAGGCCAGCACCTCAACTGTCTGAGCCACTCAGCGCGGCTCACTTTTTTTTTTTTTTTTTTAATGTGGTAAACTGTATCCCTTAAAGACATTCTAATGACAAAACCTAGGCTTAAACTTTGAAATGTTGTATTCAAACTGCCAAGATTTGGGTCTACTCAAGCTATGATGCCCATGAAAACTGCAGGTGGTGATTTGAAATTAATATTTTTCTTGGGAGGACAACTGGACAAGTTTGAAAGAACGGAAGCCCGTACAATCTACGGGCATGAACACTAGAGTGTTAATGGCATTATGAACCTACACTGTTACTGAACAACTTGTCTAGTTGTAATGGTGACACCATGATAGTTTAAAAACACAGTAATGAAAGTAATCAAAATCCATCTTCTTCAGTTCCCATCTCCAATTTTCTCCTGGGTTAGGTTATGAATCAAGAACTGCCATTGCTGCCTGTCTCTCCACCATTGATTTCTTGTTTCCAACATTTCTTCTGCCTTTCCTCCTCTCTTTATACACCCCTCCACCACCTTTGGGGCCTTTCTTGTGGTCTCTTTCCTATTGGTTTATCTCTAAATACTTTCTCTGAAACTCTGCCTTCCCCTATTCTAATCATGAGTCTGCCAATTTCAGTTTGCTTCTTTCTATCCTGTCATGTCAGTTTAGAAACATCCAATCTCTTTCTTTCTGATTCTGTCTTTTCTTGTCTTCCTAAAGATTCCTATAAGGAATTTCATCCCAGCTATGTGAACTCTATTATCATCTTGTTTCTCTATTTTCCTTGTACTTGGAACATATGTCAACATTCGTACATACAGTAATAGGATTTCCTTGGAACATCTTGGTTTCACAGTATACCTCTCACACCCTCATAAAAGCTTGTTGTACTCTCCTTCCTGTCTCCTCAGTTATTTTCACATCTTCTGTGATTACACTTCCCAAGTATTCTAAATATTTCACAACTTCTATTGGTTTTCCATTTTCTTCTATCTACCTCTTCCTTCCTACGTCCTGTCATCACAACCGTTTTACTCTTCTCTATGCTTATTTCATACTCTTCTATCACCTCATTCCATACATTAATTCATGCACTTTGATGTAGGGAAGCGATGTAGTTAAATATAACACCACCACTACCATCACCGACTACACTTACATATTTTTTTTTCACTCAAAACAATTAAAACAACACTTGAAATATATACACAATAATTTACAATAGATCTGCGGAGTACCAATATAGTAAATGATCTATGATCTATGATCTTTCAAAAGTGAAAAATCAGGAGAAATTTTGGAGCGAATCGCGATGTATTACGACACATCACTGATGGCAGAACATGTACAAATTCATTATAATTCATTACATTAACAATTCTATTTGCCCATATATTTTTTTTCATCATTTACATGTGAATACTAAATACTGGACATACCTAAACTGTAGAAACATGTGACTACTCATCCTTCAACACTGTGATCACATTACAACCAGTAGCTGACTTAGCCCTCTTCAGAAACTCGGAACTAAATTTTTGCTCTAAGCACTTGCCTTGCTGAACTGATTTCAAGGTTAAAAGTTACTCCAAAGTTTGTTCAGACAGCAAGGATCTGAACTGTGTTTTTGTCTTTGTGACTCTGCTAAAAATCCTTTCACATTCTGCATTGCTATGTGGAATTGATAAAATAGCAAGCATCACCTTAGAGAGTCTGTCATATTTAAGTACACCATGAGCTGATTTCATCTGACCTACCAATGCCCATTGAACATCAATTCTTCCTTTTGCCAGGTCTGTTTCTTTGAGCTGAAAGTTACAGAACTGGGAGTGCAGCATATCAGTTTCTTTATCCAAATGTTATGTTTCACTAGTCAAAATGTTCGGACACTTGTTAATGAAAAATCTTAAGGCTAGAAAATGATGCCTTACTTATAGCAGAAATATTTGCAACTTCTGCATTAATTAAAACTTTATCTTTGAATGGAAATTTGTGTACCATGTAGTCACACGATGAAGAGAAACACTTTCTAACAGACTTAAAGAATATGCACTTTTCCTCAGACTTCAAGGTGTTCACTAAAACAAACGCAGATTTCCCTATCATCAAATCACAATCATCCTTTTGATTTGCTGGAGTGTGATAATCTACATCCAGGAGAGAGGAGGATCTTTTAATAAGGTCTGGTTTCACAAAGCTTGCCATCACATTCTTCAATAGTTCCTCCAAAACTGACCTCAATAAGTGGATGTGCGGCATACTTGACTGAAGAGCTACGTTTGGATTCTCAAAGATATCCATAAAACTTGAGAGAAAAAGGCAAAAAGATTTATGTAAATTTGATGAAAGGAACATGAAAAGTCGTTCTTCACGTGACAACGCATGGCTCTTAGTGTGATCAGTAGTTTCATCTTTTTTTTTAAGTTAAACTGATGACTGGGTTTTCCTTTTAACTGAGGAGTGAGGTGAAATGTTATGACATTCCTTAACGTTTTCAGACAAACAAGACACATCTGCACTTAAACTGTGCTTAGGAATTTTGTAAGTCTTCAAAGTTCCCATCTGAGAATCCTTACTCGCAATTTCGCTCCTGAATAATGTAACCTAAGGGTCCCACTGATGCAAAATCCTATCTAAACATCTTCTTAGTGATAACCATCGAGTAGGCACAAGCTTCAGAATTTTCCTGATCTCTGTGTTGTGTAAAGTTGAAATTCTCTGAACTTTTCTTTCCTCTTTGCACTCCTTTCCAGATAAAAAAATATATCAATTATACTTTCATTTACATTTACGGGCAAGCACGCCGCACCCTTCTCGGCAGCAAGATTAATTAGGTGACAAGAGCAGCCTACGATGATTATGTTACTATTTTCCCATTTCAAACATCCTGCCACACCATTCTTTAATCCTACCATTACTGGAGCATTATCAGCACCAAGAGCTAGGCATTTTTTTTAATGGAATGCAGAATTCCTGAAAAGTTGAGAGCAAAAGATTGGCAATGTTCGCTCCAGTAGCATCCCCTTCTAAATTAGGCACAGAGAGTAGACAACTCTGAATTTCATTGAGTTCAGGCCTAAAAAATGTTACAACAATGGGATATATCTTCAAGTCGCTTTTATTGCTACCATCAGTAGCAACAGAAAATGCATTCACCTGCAAATGTGATACAATTTTCACCCTTTCTTCCATGCACATTTCTGTAATGATAGCCGCTGTTTTTGTTCTAGCACACCCATATCGTTTAGCGATTTCCGAATCAGGAAACATTTTGCGAAACAAAGGTCCGGTGTGATCGGCACAATTTACAGGCAAGTTATGTTCTACTATAAATGACGTAAATAACGCCTCGGCATTTGTCACAGGATTTACATCTTGGTTTTTACATGAAAAGTTCAGTTTCAGGTTTCTTTCTACACACTGGACACACTCCTTATGTTTTTTCGTTTGCATATGCTTGGGTATATCGCATTTCCCACCATGTGCAAATGAAAAATCACACCTACATATAGTACAAAATGTGAACGTTAGTCCCTTTCTGGATTCACTCAAATACGGAAACTCTTCCCTATAAGCACTTTTAAACACTGCATCATATTTCTTTTTTGACATTTTGGCCAAAACAAATATTAAGGCACAACACGAGCACTTCGACGGATAAAACAACTATGGTGTGCTACTTCTGAGGTTAGGTTACTCCAAAGAGAATGTTACTCACTTGACTCGTTTGCAAAGAGAATGACTGTATTATAGACCAAAGAGCAGCACATGACTGGCCACCGTGCCCCGTACTGCCATCTTTAATTAATACTTTATTAACGGTAATACCATTTTACATAACAGTAGAGAAGAATAAACAAAACAAAACACACTAAAACAAAGTTCAATGGAGTATAAGTAGAAAAATATGTACAGATATATACACAGGTTATATTACAAGTAATCACAGGAAAGTAACAGTCAAATTTGGAGATTATGTAAGTGACTTCTCAATTTTGACAATGAGCAGTTAAATATATCAATATCCACTTTGTTTAGAGATCTTGACATTCGTTCAATTGGCCCATTGAATGCGTAGTTAGTTCTATGCCAATTTGTAGACAATGTATTCTTGAACCTTGAGCGTCTGTCTGGTACATGTAAGTTAATGTTTGCAAGGAGTTGTGGACAATTCACCAAGGAATGAAGCAATTTAAAAATGAAGAGTGTATCCAATAATTCACGGCGTTGTGACATGCTATGCATATTTAAGGACTGTTGTAAGGATGTATAATCAACATTATCATATCAGAATCCTGCTCTAAACGAATATAAACGAAGAAATTTATGTTGTACTGAATCTAATCTATGGATAGAGGTCTGATGAGAAGGGTTCCAAACAGGTGTACAGTATTCTAGTATAGGGCGTACCATAGACACATACAGCAATCGATAGGTAGCAAAGTTTGAAAATTCTCTAGAATATCTAGTAATGCAACGCAATCTTTGAAATGCTTTCTTACAAATATTTTCAATATGTTCATTAAACGATAGGTTATAACTGAATAAAACACCAAGGTCATTAACTTGTGAAACAGGAGTTAGAATGTTATTACTAAATTTGTACTGCAATGATATTTTCTTCTTGTTTAAAAAAAAAAAAAAAGATATTATTTTACATTTCTCATGATTAAGTTTTAACCCATTTTGAATGCAATACTTTTCCAGATGATGTAAATCTTCTTGAAGTTTTAAACAATCAAGTGGACAATTAATTTGCAAAGATTTTTTTGCATCGTCAGCAAAACAAAAGCAATTCAGAATTCTTAAGTATATTTTTAATGTCATTTATGTAGAGAGTAAAAAGTAAGGGTGCAAGGTGAGACCCTTGAGGAACTCCACTGGTAACAATAATAGGTGCAGAAAAATGATTCCTTATTTTAACAATCTGCAGACGATTTTTAAGATACGATTCAAACCATGAGAGGAGAGGCCCATTAATTCCGTAGCCTGTTAGTTTTTGCAACAAGATATCGTGGTTGACAGTGTCAAAAGCTTTTGAGAAGTCTGTATAAATGCAGTCCACTTGGGAGTGGTTCTCTATTGCATCCAAGAGGAACTGATAGAATAAAAGAAGATTGCTACAGGTTGACCGCCCTGAAAAGAATCCACGTTGCTCATCAATGATGATGTTTCTAAAGAGAGGTGTGATTTTGCCAAGAATTATCGAGTCAAAAATTTTGGAAATACGAGAAGAAATTATAACTGGTCTATATTGTTTTATGTCAGTTTTATCACCATTTTTGAAAACTGGACTAACAAATCCTTTCTTCCATTCCACTGGAAAAACGCCTTGGTTTAATGATAAGTTGAACAGATAAAAGAGTGCTTCACATAAAATAAATGAACAGTACTTGAGCAGGTACGCTGAAACACCATCAGGTCCGACAGTTTTCTTTAATTCCAGAGATATCAGTTTGTTGTAAATTTCTGCCTTACTAATGTTTATATATGACATACTACTACTATTCTGATAAGAAGAATAAACGGATGAAAAGTGGTTAGCAAAAAGACTGACAATATTTTCTCCAGTATTGGCTGTAACTTCATTAAGATGCATTGTTGAAGGAATATTATTACATGACCTTTTAGAACTTAGATATTGCCAGAATTTCTGTGGATTGGAAGTAATACTTCGTTCACAGTTGGAGACATACATTGTATAGCAAGATTTAGATTCAGACTTGCATTCATTTCTTAATTTTGAGAAATGCTGATAATCACTATTGAGACCTGATATTTTGTATCGCTTGTGTGCTTTCTTCTTTTCAATAATCAGGGACTTCAATTTATGATTAAACCACTTTGGGAATTTGGGAGTCTTAAAATTCTGTATAGGGATGTAAAGTTCCATGCCATAATGTAGTACTGAATAGAAGATTTCTACTGCTTTATCAATTGATACATTTTGAAACATCTCCTCCCAGCTGAACTGTGACATAATAATTTAGTCCATTATAGTCACCATTTAAAAAGTCAAAATAAAAACTATCAGCAGGCAAGGAATTGTATAGCTCATTTATAGGTAAAGAAATCTCTAATGCTCTAATCTAATCTGGTATCATTATTAGAACTACTATCGACCAGCCATACTGTCAGCCATATATCGATAGAACGAGGAAATCCGTGGGAGTTTAAAATAATACAAAAATTACGGATATTGCTCTGAAAATCGGGAGATCGGACCCGGCGATCGGGAGGAACGATGAAAAATCGGGAGTCTCCCACTCAAATCGGGAGACTTGGCACATCTGATGATAGTTCACTACATCAACAACTGATGTCAACACACCACTATGTTAAACGACAAAAGATCTACCGCAGCAGTATCAACAACACAACTTCATCACCCTCCTTTAACAACTCACTCCCATGGTACAAAATAGATCCCGATTGATCTGTTACAGTCGCTGCATCAAAACGGTTGGACTACGGCACCCCTGATACTCACCCAACCAAGGGGAAGCCTGGAAATGGGATGTGATTAAGAACACAAGACATTTATCTGGGTGCTCTCTAACTGGGGCATTACAGCCATGTTCTGTTTGCAGCATGCTCAAGTAATGGCTAAGAAAGACCTCAATTAAAAAATTATGTACGCTTAGTTACTTTTCTTTACCATCTGTTTCACACCATACTGACACAAGTAGGTATTATGGCAATGATGCAATAGGAAAGGGTTAGGTGTGTGAAGGAAGTGGCCGTGGCCTTACTTAAGGCATTTATGTGGTGTGAAAATGGGGAACTACGGAAAACCATTTTCGGGGCTGCCAATAGTTGGCATGTACCATTAACTCCTGAATGGAAGCCGACAGCTACGTGACAGAAACAACATAGCCACTTGTTCGGTAGCTTAATTACTATTTTTGCATTTCTTTAATTTTAATTCCATATTTGTTAATGAGATGCAAATGTTACAAAATATTGGGTTAGAAGAAATAAGGCAAATTTTAATGATAATTGAGTGTGCTCACATATACTCACCATCAGGTAACGTATGGACCCCCGGGCCTAAGGAATGGAAATATGAATGTTTCATAGCATCCGCAGCAGAGACACGATTTTTGGCTTCATACTGAAAATGAAGTACCGTATAATTAAACAATATTTTTAGAACAATTCTTGATGTACGACATTCATAGAAAGAATGATGCAATACTCACACACAGGAACTTAGTAAGCAGATCAACAGCATCTGCATCAAGGCGAGGTGCCCACGACACGAGGGATGCAGGTGGATACTGAGGAATATCATATGATGCAGCCATACCACCCCATGCATCAGGAGGTGGAGAACCAAGGGCTCGGAAGATTAACCTTAGTTCCTCCTCCACCGTTGAGCCAGGAAACAAGGGTCGACCACAGGCCATTTCATAAAATATACATCCCACACCCCTTTAATGAGAGAAACATAATGGGAACTTAATAACCACAGCATATCAAACAGGATGGAAAATTAACTTCATAAACAATCAGGCATTTTCAGCACAATACTACCTGAACAAAAAACAAGAAACTGTGTTTGAAGACTTTCACATCAATTGTGTTTCACATAAAACAATAAATTTTTATCCCTCCAATCCACAAACCAGCAGCACTATTATCACCTGTCTGAATGAGAACCCGTACATGCCCCTCACAGCATATGAGTAATGTTCCATACACAACGTGGAATCTTTATTGCAGCATGGGCTTGCTTCTGTGAAGTATCATGGGTAGATTAGGAAGTCTTAATAACATTATATATAACCCATGTAGGTATCAGGCATCCTCATGTTCCTATAATGATCATGACATGCTACCCTGGTCACAGTGCACATAAGATGACATTTGTGAACAGACAATGTCATATTGTAAAATTGTAATGATGTCGTCCTAAATGGCAGTGAAGAAGTAGTAGGCATTATCAGTCATTATTTACATGATGCAACTCCCATTAGAACGAATGTACCGCTCCAAACATAGTCAAAGAGGAACTTACTAACATTTTACATCTCAGACATATTTATAATGCTATGCACTTACCATGTATCCGCTAACTACCATCAAATGTCTATGCATCATTTTTCATCTTTCTTAACGTTGACATTAGAACTGCGTTACCCGCCGGCAACAATTCAACCAATCACTGGATTCTGTATGTCAGTTTCCTGCTGTCATCTTCTACAAACATCTTGAAGTGTTCCCAGGTGTTCGATGAGCTGTCTACTCGTTCGGTGAAAGTGTGTTATCTCTCTACCCCTACCCTCTCTCTCTCTCTCTCTCTCTCAACATTCCTACATAATCCAGCCATACAAACTCATATTTGAGACGCATTTCAACTGCAGGAGGGAGAGGAGTTCTGCCCGGTGAAATTCTTCACCCAAGTTCCAGACTTGCGTGCACCATATAGATTCATGATTGAATTCATGATAATTCACTTTTCTGAACTTCATCGGGTTATTAAGTTGCAATTACGCAGCCGATATGAGTGTTTGCAGATTTTTCACTTCCTTATTTGGGCATTGGGGACTTGTAGGTAATCTAATTTTAATTTTAAACACGATAATAAGCTTCTGGTATTTTGCCGTGTCGGAACACTAGGTGAAATCCTTTACATTTCACAGAGAACTTCAATTAAATTCACTATGGAGATGGAGTTGGACAGATGCCTTTCTTTCTTCAATGATCTAGTGAGAAAGAAACCAGACGGCTCCTTACGGCACACCGTCTGTCGTAAGCCTACCCACAGAAATCACTATCTCCATAAAGATTCTCACTACCATGGGGCATTCCTATGATACTCACCACGAGGGCGAAATGAATCTGTGAGCCATCAAACATCCAGGAGGAGATGGACACACTCAAAGTTACGTTCAAGGGTAATAATTACAATGATGTACACATTCACAGAGCCCTATGATGACTAAGCAAAACTCACAGAATGAAGAAGTGATGGGAACTGCCTACCTTCCTTTTATCCACAATACCACAGATCAAATAGCCAAGGTCCTCCGCAAGCACAATATAAAAACAGTGTTTGGCACAGTCACAAAAAAGGTCCACAATTTAGGTAAAGCAAAGACAAATCGTCACCACTATTATACCTGGGGTGTACTAAATTCCCTGTATTGTTTCAACCAGCCAGAGAAGTCAGCAATAGCTGAGCAAGCCATGATGTGTTCCAAGATGTTTGAGCTTTTACCCACACTCTACACTACAGATCTAGGATTAGGTATATGGGAAGCTGTGGAAATACGCAAAAATTCTAACAATTTCAACAGGGACACTGGCTATCAATTAAGTAAAACATGGTTGCAAGCCAATAAGAATTGACGTAGGTAGTTCTCCTCCCTGTCCTTTCACTACTGATATTTCGTTTTGGTGTTTTCCAAATTCATACTCTCCTCATCACAAGATGGTACACTGTATGCCCGGTGAGCCATTTAGTGATGAATGACACTACCACTTACTATAGACCAACAGTAAAGTATTCTTAAATTCAAGCAATCGTTATTTGAGAAGTCTTGCTCAAGAACAGACAAGATTTTCCTCTGAAGACGTGGAGTAAAGTTCCCTGTGAAACAAAGATTTTCACCTTGTTTTCTGACACAGCAAAAACCCAAAATCTACAATTACGGGCCGTGAAACCATCAATCTAAATACTCTTATTTTATTGTCTTGGTAGCTACCATTTACACCAATACTGGAATGAACTATGAACTTTAACGCAATTTACGAGTGGCTACAAAACGAAAAAAATTAAAAAACTGTGTTCATGAACCACTGAGTGTAAAAATGTTTCTTGTTGACTCTAGGCATTTCAAAGTCATGATTGTTATATGGGGCTGAGCTGCATACAATAAGTAGTTGTCTTATTATAAATTTTCATTTCACAAATTGTTATCAAGGATATTCTCAATGTTAAAGTTTCCTTTCAGTGTTTTACTCAGATTTTTAGTCAGGTTATTTAAATGATTATATATCTTGTCTTACTTGAATGTTCTCAGGATTTTCCCTTTAATGGTTGGGAAATCTAATGAATACAATTGTATGACTTTCATGAAAATGGGTCTGGTAGTACTGGCACACTTGTCAATAATTTGAATTAAATAATTTGACATTTTGTCCATGGATTATTCTGAAACTTTACGTGTTGATTCACAGATATTAAAATGTATCTGTAAGTTTCCTGCATATGTTAAAATTTTGTTATTTTTAAGGTAAAAGTATCTTCTTATCAAGGTGGAATTTGCCATTTGAAAATCCTGGTTTCACCCATTTATGAAAGTTTGAATTACCCTAAAATCCTTTCGAATTTTGGTGTGTGCAGGTTATTTAGTCGAACCGTTATATGGTAATGACTATCTCTTTTATGATTACTTGTTCTTGTACTCACCATGGCCACCACTCCTTGCCCAGCACACTGGTGAATTGTTATTTGCTTCCTCTGGTCTGCATGGATTCTGCTAATATTTCTAACATTTCCATGATTCTGCTGTTATGGAGGGTAAGAGAAGTAGAGGGAGACCAAGACGATGATGGTTAGACTCTGTTTCTAACGATTTAAAGATAAGAGGTATAGAACTAAATGAGGCCACAACACTAGTTGCAAATCGAGGATTGTGGCGATGTTTAGTAAATTCTCAGAGGCTTGCAGACTGAACGCTGAAAGGCATAACAGTCTATAATGATAATGTATGTATGCTTTACACTAGGTAGCAATTAAGTACTGATAAAACAACCGGCTATACCACAATACGATTTATAACTGTGAAAGTGTACCAAACACATTTTTCACAGCCCGTTCCTCCTCAATCCTATCCCTGTCAACCTCACTCATGTGCACTTATGCACTAATTGCCTAATTATACAAGACCACTGATTAAGATACACCCAAGACTTTCGGGAGAGCAAAACCGAACAATTAGAGATTTCAATGGATTATGAAAGAAAATGCCATTTATGACAAATCACCTCATTTATAATGAATATATGCCCAATTTAGTCAACAGTTCTCAAATGAACCCTAACGAGTTGTTTGTTAACACCATGTTAAATGTTCAACAGCTTACTACGATTTTTGTGTTTCTCCAAACTTTACTGAGAAACGTTAACTAACACCGGTTAATTCCCACAAGATTTACAAACACTGTGAATCAAGAAGGCAGTGGCAGAACCGTGCAGTTTTTTGGTGTGCCCACACGTGCTTTTGTTTGAATATAGCTGTAAAATAAGGTGCGTGAAGTCAACATAGCACAACTGTCAGACATTTGATTCACAATCCCAATCTAAGAGCAGGAACAGTCTTTTCCAGACCCCTATAATCCTATCCATTAGGTTCTGTGTTCTGTGATATAAGTTTAATGGTTTTGAGGTAATATTTCAGGACAAAAATATGGGATTAAAAGATCATCAAGGGTACCCACTTTCCCATATCAGGATCCCTTCGTAATTGCCCCCATTTAAAAATAACAATGTTATTTGGCTTTATGTCACACTAACAACATTTAGTTTTTGGAGACACCGAAGTGCCAGAATTTAGTCCCGCAGAAGTTCCTTTATGTACCAGTCAATCTACTGATATGAGGTTGACGTATCTGAGCACCTTCAAATACCAGCGGATTGAGCCAGGATCGAACACCTGCCAAGTTGGGGTCACAAGGTCAGAGCCTCAACCACCTGAGCCACTCAGTCCAGCAAATGTCCCATTTCAAACCATACTTACTCAATCCTGTTCTATTGTGTACACAACCTGACCATGGATAATCTGTTGCTGTTCTTCTCACAAGGAAATGTTACATACATTCTTCTCATGGATGGCAGAAACTCTATTAACAAATCTACTTTTGAATACTCAGCACTGTCTTCAACAAACATGCAAAGAGACAGTAACAGCATGGGAGAAGCGGTAAGTTTCTGTTCGTGGGATATTCTTATCTCATTCCAATTTCAGCAACTACCTCACTAATGATTGTTTTCAATAATCTGTAACTTTGCAGAAATTCTGGATCTATCAGATTTTCACAATCACTGCATCGCGAAACCCTTCCTCAATCACAAATGTTGTTCAAAAGTTCTAAATACAATAATTCCACAATCAAAGTGCAATTTACAACAGCCATTTTCAAAGAGTTAGCAAATGTCAAACATTTAACATGGGGGAACAAGGATGTTAACTTGTCATGTAGTTTAACACACTGTTAACATTAACATTCGCTGGTGAAACACATATTCCATTAATTTGAAAGTTAAAATGACTAACAAATTTTTGAGTATTAAGGGGGTAAACTACTGAGTTTTCAAGCAAAAATGGTCCAAAATCTGAAATTGTGGTTTTTGCCCTAAACTTTACCCCATTCCTTGGGGCACAGAGCAATATAATTGATATTTTTCATGCACAGCCATTTTCAAACGTACTGTTGAGGTATTTAAAAATCCCTTTTGAAGGCCATGCCCAATTTCTTCACGAATACATTAAGAATTTCACTGTTATTTCAGATTTCCACTTTTGAATTTCTGCCGATTCCAGGAGTACTGGTCTGCGCTGCCATCTGTGGACAGTTTTCTTAATTATGTGCACAGAGAAACATTAGAAATAGTTAAATTAATCCGTCCCCCTTTTATGGGGACAAATCGCCGTCGAGCAGAAAATGGCCACCGCACATGCCTTGTATTTTTGTTTGTGTTTGCTGAAGAATGTTTCAAGCTTTGAAGTTCACCTTGAGTTCAGCATGTTAGATTTACCAACAATTCTTAACTGGATATGGCTTACCATAATGGAATATACAAACAATTATAAACTATCGACATTCAAAGGTCGATCATTACTGCCTACTTGTCAGGGTACGTATTTTTATCTACAAGGGCTTAGTAATATGAGTGGAAAGTTAAAAACTGTTGCTGAGGAGAGGAAAAGGGCCAAACAAGGACACATATATGGTGCTGGGAAGTTCTGATGCAGCTACTGCAATTTTATACAAAATTAGCCTTTTCTCAAAATTTCGTTTTTCATGTTATTAGTGTAACAGTTTTTGCCTGATTGTTTTCAAACTTGGTATGCTTAAAATTTGGCATCCATTTTGAAAGATATGAAAATTTGAGAATTTCTGAAAAGAACGCAAAAGGGTATAATATATTTTTTCTAATAGCAATACCAATAATTATTCACATACCCCTAAGAAATATCCAAAAGTGTTTCAAAGTAAAAACTCCAAAAAATAGTACACAAGGGATGTTTTGAAATTATTCCATTATTCCATTTTGTAAAATGTGTTATAAATCTGAAACTATATTACCAAACTGTTCCTGATTTTAGAATAATATTTATTTTGCTTGCATACACAAACTTGCAAAATATGATGAAATCAGATGAAAAGTGCAGTAGAGTCCTCCTTAAACAACTGCTTTTTAAACTGGGCTTTTCTCAAATAAGGAGTAACAAATACCATTTTTCTGTTTTTCGATATTTCAACAACAAACGTGAGTTGCTTCTAAAAGTTTCTTCTATAATACCACCACTGTTTCTGAGCTAAACTCTAACAGTGGCAATTAAGTACCTGATTTAAATTTGTAGGTGTGTGGAAGAGGTGTTTTAAAACACCTCAAACTATGTAACAGATATCACCAATCACCAATTATCTGCATTTTTGGACTGGAGCAAGGTGACAGATTACCTATCAATTGTTTACCTAATCTATTCTTAAACAATTTCAAAGAACTTGTAAATTTATTGAAAATTTCCCTTCATAAATTATTCCAATTCCTAATTCCTCTTCCTATAAATGAATATTTGCCCCAATTTGTCCTCTTGAATTTCAACCACATCCTCACATTATCATCTTTCCTACTTAAGTTTTCTCAGCCCAAAATTTGCAACATTTCTGTAATACTACTATTTTGTCGGAAATCACAGAGACAAATCTTACTGCATTCCTTTGGATCTTATCCAGTTCTTCCTGGAGTGGGACACATACTGTACACACGAACCATACTCTAATTGGGATTGTACCAATGGCTTATATGCCCTCTCCTCCACATCCTTACTACACAACCCCTAATACCCTGCTAATCATACAAAGAGATCTGTAACCTTTATTTACAATCCCATTAATGTGATTTAAAGTGATCCCCATGAGGTAATTTCATCCCATCAATATAGTAATTAAAATTGAGAGGACTTTTTTTCCTACTTGGTCAAACTTTTCATCCAGTTTAACATCACACCAGTGTCTGCTGTCCACCTCAAATCATCAAGGTCTGTTTGCTGTCACCCACAAACCTATAAATTTATCTCTATGCAGTATAACATCATCTGAAAAAAGCCTTATCTGTGATTCCAGTACTTTACTCATATCATTTATAACATAAGAAAACAATGGTCCAATAATATTGCCTGATAAGATGAGGTCCACCCTGCACTGCTGCCCCAATCATTACACGATCAAATAATGCTTGATCACCAACTCTAATTCTCTGACTTCTATTTCCTAGAAATTTAGCCACCCATCCAACCACTCTTTTGTCAAGTCCAATAGCCCTCATTTTCTTCAGCAGTCTCCTATGATCTACCCTATTAAAAACCTTGGGCAAGTCAACAGCGATGCAGAAGTTGAGCAGGTTGTCGTGTTTAGACGTGCATCCGTAAGTCATTTATTATATGTGAAAAGTAAGTACTCTAGGTTGCACAGTACTAAGCAATCATGTTCTATTCTAGACAACACAACACAATGGTAAATCAATGCTATCTGGGAAGTGTAACATGAGCTAGCTAGCTATATTTGCTTTACGTCGCACCGACACAGATATGTCTTATGGCGACGATGGGATAGGAAAGGCTTAGGAAGTGGAAGGAAGCGGCCGTGGCCTTTATTAAGGTACAACCCCGGCATTTGCCTGGTGTGAAAATAGGAAACCACAGAAAACCATCTTCAGGGCTGCTGACAGTGGGGCTCGAACCCACTATCTCCCGATTACTGGAAGTGTAAGATGACACGAGGCAGTCTGACAACTAGGCGCCTTATCTTCAGTGCCATGAGTGATGAAAAAAAGACATGTTCTCATCAGGAGAGAAGAAGAAACTAGGTAAACAACTGATACATAACCTGCCACCTGGGAGACAGCCCTAAATTTAAGATCAATGATGACTGATTTGACTGATTAATCATGGATATGTAATATAAAAGAAAATGGTTACCAACCTAATATGCTCATAAATACTGTTGACAGCTAATTAAGAAGATTCCTGATGGGACCTATAAGTGAATCTCCTACAAATTTTCCTGAACATGTCAGACGAAGTAAGTTTTCTATCATTTTCTGAGTGACAAGCACAAATATATTATAACAGGTCATGGGTATTTGTATTTTTTTAATAGTTATTTAATCAGTTTGTCTTAATGAATTTTTATGTTATAAGTACAATATCGGTCAAAAGTTTAGCACCACATAAAGAAATCACGAAATGTCATCTAGAACCTTTAATTGTGCCACTAGACCTCTGTAATTTTCTTTCTGAGCTCTCACATCTAATAGGATAAATCCCACCTGATTTCAGTGTGTTAGTCCAAATACCGTAAAAATTATGAATTTTTAACTCTTGGAAGGTCAAACCAACAAAATTAAAAAATTTTGGTAATATACTGTACTGTATACTCTAATTGGTTGCAAGTATCACCAACAAGATTTTTTTGTAGACTAAGCAATAGGTGGGGGAGATTTTAGTATGTGCTTGAGTCATCGGTCCACAGACTGGTTTGATGCAGCTCTCCACGCCACCCTATCCTGTGCTAACCTTTTCATTTCTATGTAACTACTGCAGCCTACATCTGCTCTAATCTGCTTATCATATTCATACCTTGGTCTACCCCTACCGTTCTTACCACCTACACTTACTTCAAAAACCAACTGAACAAGTCCTGGGTGTCTTAAGATATGTCCTATCATTCTATCTCTTCTTCTCGTCAAATTTAGCCAAATCGATCTCCTCTCGCCAATTCGATTCAGTATCTCTTAATTTGTGATTCGATCTATCCATCTCACCTTCAGCATTCTTCTGTAACACCACATTTCAAAAGCTTCTATTCTCTTTCTTTCTGAGCTAGTTATCGTCCATGTTTCACTTCCATACAATGCCACGCTCCACACGAAAGTCTTCAAAAACATCTTTCTAATTCCTATATCAATGTTTGAAGTGAGCAAATTTCTTTTCTTAAGAAAGCTCTTCCTTGCTTGTGCTAATCTGCATTTTATGTCCTCCTTACTTCTGCCGTCGTTAGTTATTTTACTACCCAAGTAACAATATTCATCTACGTCCTTTAAGATTTCATTTCCTAATTTAATATTTCCTTCATCACCTGCCTTCGTTCGACTGCACTCCATTACTTTTGTTTTGGACTTATTTATTTTCATCTTGTACTCCTTACCCAAGATTTTGTCCATACCATTCAGCAGCTTCTCAAGATCTTCTGCAGTCTCAGATAAAATAACAATATCATCGGCAAATCTCAAGGTTTTGATTTCCTCTCCTTGGATTGTGATTCCCTTTCCAAATTCCTCTTTGATTTCCTTTACTGCCTGTTCTATGTAAATATTGAAAAGGAGGGGAGACAAACTGCAGCCTTGCCTCACTCCTTTCTGGATTCCTGCTGCTTTTTCAAAGCCCTCGATTCTTATCACTGCAGATTGATTTTTATACAGACTGTAGATAATTCTTTGTTCTCGGTATCTGACCCCAATCATCTTCAGAATCTCAAATAGCTTGGTCCAATATACATTATCAATTGCCTTTTCTAGATCTACGAATGCCATGTACGTGGGCTTGTCCTTCTTGATTCGATCCTCTAAGATGAGACGTTAAGTCAGGATTGCTTCACGTGTTCCTACATTTCTTCTGAAGCCAAAATGATCTTCTCCCAACTCAGCTTCAACTTGTTTTTCCATTCTTCTGTAAATAATACGTGTTAAAATTTTGCAGGCATGAGATACTAAACTAATGGTGCGATAGTTTTCACACCTTGTCAGCACCAGCTTTCTTGGGAACAGGTATAACAACATTCTGCCAAAAATCAGATGGGACTTCTCCTGTCTCGTACATCTTACATACTAAATGGAATAACCTTGCCATGCTGGTTTCTCCTAGGTCAGTAATTCAGAGGGAATGTCATCAATTCCAGGTGCCTTGTTCCTATTTAGGTCGCCCACAGCTCTGTCAAACTCTGACTTTAAAACTGGGTCTCCCATTTCATCAGCATCGACAGCCTCTTCTTGTTCCAGAACCAAATTATCTACATCTTCACCTTGATACAACTGTTGGATATGTTCCTGCAATCTTTCTGCTTTGTCTTCTTTCCCTAGAAGTGGCTTTCCATCTGAGCTCTTAATATTCATACACCTAGATTTCTTTTCTCCAAAGGTTTCCTTGATTTTCCTGTATGCTGCATCTAGCTTTCCCAGGACCATACAACCTTCGACATCCTTGCACTTCTCCTTCAGCCATTCTTCCTTAGCTACCTTGCACTTTCTATCCACTTCATTCTTTAATCGCCTGTATTCTTTTCTGCCCTCTTCATTTCTAGCATTCTTGTATTTTTGTGGTTCATCAATCAGGTCTAGTATCTCCTGAGTTATCCACTGATTCTTAGTTGATCTTTTCTTCCTTCCTAACATTTCTTCAGGAGCCCTGCTGACTTCATTTTTCATGACTGTCCACTCTTCCTCTATTGTGTTTCCTTCAGCCTTTACATTTAGTCCAGGGTCATCCAGCCATTGCGCTCCGAGAGCGCGCCCACACTCGGGGAGCACTGGGCAGTCAGACTAGCGCTCCTTCCCCTACCACCACTACAGTGTGGCAGCGAGGAGACCTGGGATAGACGATGTTCGGACCGCGCTGACTAAATACGTACGTACAGTCGTGCGTCCGACGGCTTTTGTGTGTTTGTCGACATCGTATTGATACGAGCTGTTTTGCCATAACAAATATACCGCATATATAAATCGAAAGATACTCCGATGTATGGAGTATGCAGGAAACAAAATCAAGTGTTAAGTAAAGAATACAGTAATGTAATTTATTCAAAACTGAAATTTGAACATATCTGAGAGGAAAATTCAACAAAATTTTACCAGTATTTTACCAATATTCTTAAACAATTGCGCAAGTTTCTATCGCTCATCGTTGCACGAAGTTTGCTTTTGGTAAGCTTAAGAACCGAAAAGAAACGCTCACAAATGTACGTTGAGCTGAACATTGACAGAACTTTAAATGCATGTTTATACAAAAGGGGGTATTCTTCTTGCGCAAAACCGCTGTGAAATTCTTCTAAATTTCGTGACATTAGAAAGCAATCTTTAAGATTAACATTGCATTGCAGTTCAAGCAACTCCAATTCAAATAGCTGTGAAGCACTATCTGCACTAAGAGAAAATGGTCGAACAAATACATCTAACACTCTTGGAGTTTTGATAATTCTGAAAATCTCTTTTCAAACTCTTCTTGTAATTGGCGAATTACCTGCAAGGACTCATCAAAGTCGACACTTTATTTCAATGTTTTAAGCAATGGAAAATTTCCTGTGTTCCTTGCACGCAACTGATTTCCCACAAAATCAATTTTCTTTTGAACGCTTGAATTTTTTGCACCAAATTGCAGATATTGTGCTTTTCGCTCTGAAGCGAAGTGTTCAAAGTATTCAGATGGACAGTAAAGTCACTTAAAAAGGCCAAGTCCGCCACCCACTTAGGATCACGCGAAAGAACTTCGGGCCGCCCTTTCATGCCATAAAAGGTATCATTTGCATTCCGCAAGCAAAAAGCTCGATGAAGCACCTTCGCCTTGCTCAGCCACCTTACTTCTGCATGGTACGGGATATCCGGATATTCCACTTCGATGTCATCCAAGAACTCTTTGAATTTCTTTTTTTTTTTTTTTTTTTTTTTTTTTTTGTTTGTTTGCTATTTGCTTTACATCGCACCGACACAGATAGGTCTTATGGTGACGATTCAACAAGAAAGGCCCAGGAATTGGAAGGAAGCAGCCGTGGCCTTAATTAAGGTATTAATTAAAGTACAGCACCAGCATTTGCCTGGTGTGAAAATGGGAAACCACGGAAAACCATCTTCAAGGCTGCCGACAGTGGGGTTCGAACCCACTATCTCCTGATTGCGAGCTCACAGCTGCGCGCCCCTAACTGCGCAGCCAACTCGCCCGGTACTCTTTGAATTGACGGTGCATGAGTCCATGGCAGCGAAGAAAATGTACCTTTCGCACAACTGTTCCCGTTAGGTCTTTAAGCTTGGCGACTATTGCACAGATTGCCTCCTGGTGTACCAAGCACTGGATTGCCGCCCTTAGGATACTACCGCTCTCAGCCATTTTTAACTTTACATAGCTGACGAACCCCCTGCATAGACCACGTAAAAGCAGGAGCTCCATACGTCGTTACACTCATCAACCGCTCCCATTTTAATCCCACTGACTCAAAAAAAACACCCCCCCCCCCCACTGCTGCTTGGAAAATATCGAAACCTATAGTCGTGTCTTTGAGGGCTACCAAGTCTAGGAAAACCTCGGTGACCCAAATGTCGTCATCCACCCCTCAAATGAAAATAACGAGCTGAGTTGTGTCCGCAATGTCGGTTGATTCGTCGAGGGCGATGAAAAAGGATACAAAATTTGCTGCCTTCTCCATTAATTGCTGTTCCATAGCAACAGCCATAGCCTCTATTCTGTGAGCCACAGTTTGAGGAGAAAGAGAGATTTTTTCAAATTTCTCAACTAGCTCCGCAGGACAAATACATGCCGCCACGTCCATTAGGCACTCCTTGATTACATTCCCTTCCGTGAAGGGTTCCCAGCTTTGACAATTTGCGGCGAACATTTGTAGCTTGTTCGTAAAATGAGTCTGCCAACCTCACTCTCCTCATCTCCTGTCAGACAAAAATACGGCAAGTCACAATTTTAGTGTTCTTCAGACACTTCACTCATTTCTTAATTCCCGTTTGTAAACAAGCATTTAAAAATTCAAACTATAATACTTACAGAACAGTGCTGCTTGAAATTTTCTTTCAATTCCTCCAACTTCAATTGGCGACTGGCGGCTGTCAAATCACCGTAATCATCCCTGTGCCGTAGTGCTGTTCCAAACTGTGTTTTCTTAAACACATTAAATCTCAGTGGCACACTAAAAATTTGGCATGCCCTTTATAAGCGATACAGAAAAATGAAATTTCCCATTCTGCTTTGAAGGCTGCTGCTTCACCACTCCTTTTTTGTATGATGTTCATTCATGACAAGTGCGAAACTGATTTAGTTACACGCAGTCACTGGACTAGACTACGATGACTCTATACGTACAGAGTCACTGTAGACTAGACTAGCAACTGATGGATCGACTGCTCTCTTCGGCGCGGCGGACAGACCGCTCGCTCAGCCAGCCAAGCTCCTCCCACCACTACCGAAAACTACCTTTCCCCAAAGCGCTCGGAGCAATGGCTTAGAGCGCGGCCAGAGCGCTAGCGCTCGGGAAGCGCTGTTTGGTTGGCCCTGATTTAGTCCCTTTGCAACATGTTCCTTGAAACAATCCCTCACACTCTTTTTTTTTCAACTTGTCTAGATCCCATCTTTTTGCATTCTTTCCTTTCTTCAATTTCTTCAGCTTCAGATGGCATTTCATGACCAATAAGTTGTGGTCAGAGTCCACGTCTGCTCCTGGGAAAGTTTTGCAATCCAACACCTGGTTTCCGAATCTCTGCCTAATCATAATGAAGTCTATTTGATAACTTCCAGTGTCTCCAGGTCTCATCCATGTAAAAAGCCGTCGTTTGTGGTGTTCGAACCAAGTATTGGCAAGGACTAAATTATGATCAGTGCAGAATTCAACCAGCCGACTTCCTCTTTCGTTCCTTTGTCCCAATCCGAATTCTCCTACTGTATTACCTTCTCTTCCTTGGCCTACCACTGCATTCCAGTTTCCCATCACAATTAGATTCTCGTCACCTTTTACATATTTAAGGACCTTATTTTTTGGTGAAATAAAACTGTTGATTTCGGTGTTAAAACTAACGCTATTTCGGTAGGTATTTCGTGAAATAAATTGTCATACCGATCGATGTTTCTTGTGAAATCCTCCTTATCTTATGGGCTGAATCTAATTTTGTGATAAGGGTTTTTATAGAGAACTCTTATAATATAAGCTTGTTATTAAATCTTAGAACAACTAAATACACAAAATGTTATAGAAACAAATATATAAATCACTGATACCTCGAATTGAAGTTAGGTTATTTCCCCTGTAATATGAATTTATACATGGTTACATTTTTTTTTTCACATGTTCAATTACTTATCTCCAAAGTACAAACTAAGCATTGTTTCAACATTATCAGCATGCAGAGTTGTACGACAGTCAGAAAGTATCTTTGTGTAAGCAGAGAAGCCCCTCTCGCTGTCCACATTAGACGTCGGAAACCATAATGCTTGCAAACACTTGGATGCAAATTCACTGTGGTCTTCTATCAAGCCTCCTAAAACTTCACTAACGAGGTCTTCCTTCTTCTCCTCTCCCAGATGTGCTTTCGCAGCATTTTGCAAAGCCATATAGCCCTGGAAGAAACTGTTCGTGGATATGCTAGCAAGAATAGGAATGCTCTTCACACTGTCTATGAGAGTAGAGTTCACTTCATTGCTGAGCACATTCGGAAGATAAAATAGTGCCGCAGTGGCTTGAAATATTCTTCTAGCTGGATCTTGTTCGATCATTTTTTTCAGCTTTTCTGTGCATTTCTTTGCCAGATTCTTTATTTTTCTCTCTTCCCTATCTTTTCTTTCTTCCGAAAGCTGGTTCAGGGCAACAGTAGTCTCTTTTTCTAAAACAAACTTTCTGACTAAATCAAATCCTCCAATTATAAGGTCTAGTTTAGGGGTGAGTTTGTGGGCAGTTGGATAGTGTGATCCTTCTAGCACTGTTACAAACTGAGATACAGAGGTCCAATGTTCCTTAGCACAGGTAGCTTCACACAATATAGCCTTCTGCTCATTGCTGGTTAGATCCTTGAAATATTTTACAGCGTCACTGACATCATCTGACTCTTTAAAGTACTCAACCAGATCACAGAGATATTCTTGTAAATAGACAGCTGAATCGTGCCAGGATCCCCAGCGGGTTAATAAGGGCATCGGGAAAAGTTTGACCGTTTTCTCACCGCGACTGTATTTCTCCCGAAGGAATTTCAAATACCTATGCTTGCACTTCCGGGTATTTTTGAATGCTTTCTTAGTCATACTTACGCACGTATTCAGACTGGTGAAGTTAGCTGGGCACAAGCTTGGTTATGATATCTAGTTTGTGAGCCCAACACTGCACGTGAACTAAGTCATCTGAAATTAAACCTTTGAGAGTACGCACACACTTTGTCATATATGGGGCACTGTCAGAGGATATGCCGACAACATCATTGTAGTCTACAGAGTAATTCACAATTGCATTGTTTATAGATTGACAACACTCTTGCGAATCAACATTCTGCAAAATTTTCACTGAAGCAACGTATAACTTTGAAGGTAGGGCATCTACAGGAAGTATACGGAACAAAATTATGAAAACTGCTTCCCCTTTCCGATTGGTAGTTTCATCGCAGTGAATTATCAGTTTTCTATTTCTCACAGATTCTTTCACTTCCTCTTCATATTCTGCTTTAACAAGTGGAATGTAATTTTCGCGGCAAGTATTTGCCTGTGGAAGATCACCAGCACCTGTAGAAAAAAAGCATAGAAATGAATACAGGAATACTATTAATACTATAATACCAGTAACTTGCTAATGTTTTGGTTTTACGTCCACTGACAACTTTTACGGTTTTCAGAGTTACCGAGTTGCCAAAATTTTGTCCCGCGGAAGTTCTCTTACATGCCGGTAAACATATCGACATGGGTCCATCGTAGTTGACCACATTCAAATACCCTGGCCGGGTCTGAGTAGTTCAGACGGTTAAGGCACTGGCTTTCTGAACCCAAGTTGGCAGGTTCGATCATGGCTCAGTCCGGTGTTATTTGAAAATGCTCATATACGTCAGCCCCGTGTCAGTAGATTTACTGATACATAAAAGAACTCCTGCAGGACAACATTCCGACATCTCCGTGTCTCCGAAAACCGCAAAAGTAGTCAGTGGGACGTAAAAACATTATTACTACTCAACCCGGTGATTTATTTACAATAGGCCTACCAATACGGTCATATTTTACAATAAAGACAGAATTATTTATCTTACCTTTTATATACTTGTTCATCCACTCCCTCATGCCAGGATTATCCAATTTCTCAAGAGGAATGTTAGCTTGCATGAATGCTTTTGTTGTGTCTATCACAAATTGTTCTCTATCACTTTTCAACTTCTTTGCGATGTGTAGAGTATCGCCGATTGTTATTTGCCGCTTAGAATTATGTTCATTTGCTTCATTCTTCTTCTTTTTATGCGTTTCTGATTCCCTGCAGTGTTTATCGCACGTGTCCTTTCGTTCCCACTTAATACGAACATTACAGTATTTACACATTAGTATTCCTTTTGCAGCATCAAACACATAGAACCCCTCACTCTTGTATTCCTCGGCCCTCGAACAAACTGTTGTAACTTTAGTTTTCGGCATTTTAATAATTAAATGCTGGGCATTTGCCGGTTAAGTTTCATCAGTAGCGAACTCACACTGCCAAAGAGAAAGAATGTAACGCGCACTGTTTTATCGAAGACAGGTCTTGCTACAAGATCGTTGTTGCTGTAATCGATAACAGATATCGATTTTTATCGGAACTGAATACACGTACTTCCGATACACAGTGCGCATCGATTTGCGTGTAGAGAATATACAGCGCTATCAACCAACTGAAATTGAAAGCATTTAAACGTTTCTGGCAATCTTTTTCGATAATATTTCGCATTTTTCGTACCAAATGGGGTATATTTCATGATTATTCGCTCAATTCGTGCAATAAATCACATTTCGTGATATTTCGCGAACTCATTTTACTAAAATACGGTATTTCAAGTATCTAGAAGGTCATATATAGGTAAGAAAGAGGATATGAAAAAATTTCGCGTGTATCGCTATTACCAAAAAAATATGGCCCGTATACATATTGTATTAAATCTTCTATCTCATCATATGTTCTTTCAATTTCCTCATCATCCACTGAGCCAGTGGGCATATAGACCTGCACTATTGTGGTGGGCATTGGTTTGGTGTCTATCTTGACGACAGTAATTCTTTCACTGTGCTGGTCATAGTAGTGTACCTGTTGCCCTATTTTCTTATTCATTATTAAACCAACTCCTGCATTTCCTCTGTTTGATTTTGTGTTGATAATTCGGTAGTCGCCTGACCAGAAATCCTGTTCTTCCTGCCAACGTACTTCACTTATACCAAGTACATCTAACTTTAGTCTATCCATCTCCCTTTCCAGATTCTCTAATCTACCACAACAATTCAAACTTCTAACATTCCATGCTCCGACTCGCAGAATGTCAGTATCCATCTTCCTGATGATCGTCCCCTCTCGTGTAGTCCCCACCCGGAAATCAGAATGGGGGACTAGTTTATCTCCAGAATATTTTACCCGGGAGGAAGCCATCATCAGTACATCATTCATACAGAGAGACCTGCATGTCCTCGGGAGTTAGTTACGGCTGTAGTTTCCCATTGCTTTCAGCCGTGTAGCAGTATCAACACAGCTAAGCCATGTTGAGTATTATTACAAGGCCATATCAGTCAATCATCCGGACTGCCGCCCTTGCAACTTCCGAAAGGCTGCTAACCTCCTTTCGACGAACCATTTCTTAGTTTGGTCTCTCAACAGATACCCATCCGATATGGTTGCACCTGTGGCTCGGCTATCTGCTTCATTGTGACACGCAAACCTCCCCACCGCGGCAAGGTCACATGGTTCGGAAGGGAGGCATTTTAGTATAAATATAAAAATTCCGAAAATATGCGGCACCGGTTTTTTTTGCGTGTTTCTTTTTTTTTTTTCGAACCAGGGCCAAAGTGGTTGATTTTTCTTTGCTTTCGTCATGTATGGCCCAAGGTCTCAGGACGAGCTATCAGCGTCAAACTTACCTGCCCTGATAGTTTCATTTGCACTCTGTGGATGGCATCCAAGAATACATTTCTGATGCCGATAGCTCACACCAAGACCTTTGACAAGAACAAACCAGACCTTTGACAAGAACAAACCAATTAAGAGTATATAGCACATATTTCCAAAAATGTTGACTTTCTGATGTGACCTTCCAACAGTTAAAAATGTATAACTTATACAATACTTGGCGCAAATCACTGGTATCAGGTGACGTATATCATATTAAATGCAAGAGCTCAAGGGGAAAAAATACAGAGGTCTGGTAGCACAATTTTAGGTTCTAGATGGAACTTCATGATTTTTTAATGTGGTCCTAAACTTTTGACCGGTACTGTACAACAGAAAACATTTAAAATTGAATTCTGTTTCAAACACTTCTCTATGACGAATTTAAAAAAATCCCAGATACAATTATCTGACAGAGAAGTTTGAATTCCAAATCAGAATTCAGCATATGCTTATCTACAAAATAAACCTTTCATTCAAATGCAAAACAAAAAGTTCACCAGTATAATTTACATATATAACATTCAGTATTAAATATACATCTGGAAGCCTATGAAGATACATTTAAATAACAACATACCACATATCGATTGGAGTGGAATACTCAGTGGATCCCAGAAGTACATCTGGTGGCCTGTACCACAATGTGACTACCTCATTTGAATAGGTTTTTGTGGGTACAGATTTGGCACGGGCTAGTCCAAAGTCAGCCAGCTGGAGAAAGAAACCAAACAGGCAGTGTTTAACAACTGTATTACTCAATCAAATACAGAGAAATAATAAATTTCATAATAGGGATGAAGTAATATGATAAAATAATAATCAATGAAAAAACACAATTCCCAGTCCCATATCAAACTAATATCCCCATTGTTTTGTCCCTTAAAATAACAATCATCTCCACCATCACCCATCGCATTATGTATATAAAAACAGCAGAATGATCATGGATTATGAAGAAACTGCAAGTATACAAGCATGCACACATAGTCATACTTCAACAATGATCTAACTCAAAATCGCTTACACTGCTATTACAAAAAAGAATGATGTTTGGGTCATCAGGCTATAGACTGCTTTAATGCAGCGCTCCACTCCACCCTATCATGTGCTGAACATTTCATTTCTACATAATTACTACACCAAACACCTATTCTGTTTGTCATCTGTTCAGTCTATCCCTACCATTCTTATAGCCTACACTTCCCTCAAAAACAAGGTTTTTTTTCTTCCTCAAAATGGCGCCCGGTAATGACGACGTAGTGTTTTATTCTCCGAGTAAATTAACCGTAAAATGTGACGAAAAGTGTGGAAAATGTCGAAGATTAGTGAAAAATGGAATGTTGTGTGATTCATGTGATCGATGGTGGCATTATATGTGCGGAAATTGCCCTAGAGACGTAAAAACTAATGAAAATGTTGACTGGATTTGTGAGCAGTGTGTTCGGAATGTTGTTGTTGGGGACGGCGTTGACGAAGCACTGAAAACAGTCGATGAGGAATATAAAAGTGCATTACAAATTATAAACATTCTAAAAAAGGACAATGAGATTCTTAAAGTAGAAAATCAAGAATTAAAAGAAAGACTGCGATCGCTAGAATTTGGGACTGACCCTTCTTCGAGTGATATCAAGTAGTTCGTGGATGGCCGGCTAAGAAGAAATCTACAACTGAATTTCCAGAAATAAACATCAGAAATAGGTTTTCTGCCCTAAATAATTTAATTCTGGAAGAAAGTGATCACGCGCGTGAAACCAAATCATCGGGATCCGCTGCCGTTGCCGTGCCGAGTTTAAAATTTAGGCCTAGAAATCAGATTCAAGACCCAGTTAGGCCTAAATCAGCGAAGGTAGCTGTGTTTGGTGATAGCCAAGGAAGGGGAATTGCGGGAGTGATTAACGACGAGATTATAGCAGCAACCGGAGAAATATATCCAGGAGCTTCTATCAGCAGTGTTCTGGAAAACGTAGAAGCAGTAACTAGGAACTTCGGGAGCGGCGATGCAGTGCTTATCATCGGTGGGACGAACGACGTAGCTCACGACGACGCCAAGAATGTAAGATCACAACTTAAACATACACTAGGGAAGCTGACCCACACTAACGTTTTTGTAGTGAACGTGCCCCACAGGCACGATTTGAGTAGAGACTCGTGTGTGAACTCTGAAGTGGACAAGGCCAATACTGATATTGTTAAAATTTGTAAACATTTTCGGAATACTTAGGTTATTGAATGCAGCAGTTTTGAGAGATACTGTTATACAAAACATGGCCTCCATCTAAACAATTCAGGTAAACGAAAGATAGCAAACATTGTTCTAGATTTTATTAATCTTAAGATATGTACTGTAAAACAGGCAACTCCCTTGAGTTATAATACTGACCAGGAAAACTAGTAGAAAGAGCCAGCTGTACTTCAACCTGGCTCAGTCAACTAGAAAAAGAAACTCAGGATAGTAAGGAATTTCAAGTTACCTAATTGCAACAGTCTGGCTCAGTCAACTAGAAATAAAAAAACTCAGGATAGTGAGGAATTTCAAGTTACCCAACTGCAACAGTCAAGTTTTAGGGAGGAAGGGGGTCTGAGATTGCTCTTGGTAAACTGTCAAAGTGTAGTAAATAAACAATTAAAATTTGGTACATTGATGGAATCTTATGAGACTGATGTGGTGATAGGAGTGGAATCGTGGTTGAAAGAAGGGGTGGGTAATAGAGAAATATTTCCAGAAGGGTACACAGTCTATCGTAGAGACCGAGGAGATAAAAAGGGAGGGGGGGGGGGTGTTTATTCTGGTGAAGGAAACTTACTGTTCACATGAATGGTTTACCGATGAAAGGGATGAAATATTAGGGATAAAATTAGTTTGTGATAATATGAAGGAGGTGGGAATTATAGGAACATACAGGCCTGGAAGAGAGGAAAGAGACATGGAAATCTTTGAGAAAATAATAGATTATACTCGTAAAAACAATAATAATGATATGGTAATAATTGGGGGAGATCTAAATTTGCCTGAAGTAGAATGGAATGGAGCTGCAAGTGAAGCCCATGAACAGAAACTGGCAAATAAGTTAATTTGGGAGGGAGGATTTACACAAGTAGTACAAGAACCGACTCGTCTCAATAACTTACTAGATGTGTTCTTGGTTAAACCATGGAACATTGTTGATAAAACTGAGGTAATTGAAGGAATAGGAGACCATAAGGCTGTAATAATGGATGTAGGACTCGTACCAAAAAGGCTTAATAAGAGGGTTACACAAGACAAGAAATTGTACAGAAAAACTAAAGTTGATGAATTTGGGACTTACTTTAAATCACAATTCAGTTGTTGGATAAGTGAAGGGAGTAACGTGGATACACTTTGGGCTAAATTTAAAGGAATCATTTGGGAAGGAGAGAAGAGATTTTAACTGTTAAGAAGGGTAAAATGACCTCAGACCCTATTTATTATACAAGGGAAATAAGAAAATTAAAAAGAAAATGTAGAATAGTAAACAGGAAAATCAAAGAGGGTAGGGACAGTAGAGAAACTAGAAAACAGCTAATGAGGGAACTGAATAGAGTGAAAAAGGAAGCAAAAGAATTATATGAATGGCATACTTCAAGAGGGTAATGACCACAAAGGGAAATGGAAAATGCTGTATTCATATATCAGGAATCAAAAAGGAAAAGGAATCCAAATTCCTACAATGGTGGGAGAAGGGGGTGAACACTATTTAACAGATACTGAGAAAGCAAACCTATTTAGTAGGGAATTTAGAGATTCAGTAGATGATTGTCAAGAGTTGGAAACCGAAACAGAAGATAGAAATGGAGAGAGACAGAGGGAAACAAGAAGCTTCTCATTCACAAACGAAGATATTTTCAGAGAAATCCCACTGCTTAAGCAAGGAAAAGCAGCAGGAAGTGATCAAATTACTGGGGAGGTATTAAAGACAATGGGGTGGTACATAGTGCCTTATTTAAAATTTCTCTTTGACTATGTCATAAATAATAGTGTAATACCAAAGGAATGGAAGGAATCTATAATAATACCAATTTATATAGGAAAGGGTGATAAAAGGAAACCAGAGAACTACAGACCAATCAGCCTGACCAGTATAGTTTGTAAAATACTGGAGAGTTTAATATCGAAGTACATCAGAGGGATATGTGATGATAAAAATTGGTTCATGAGGAGCCAGTATGGATTTAGAAAGAAATTTTCTTGTGAGGCACAACTGGTGGGATTTCAGCAGGACATATCAGATCAGTTGGATTCAGGAGGTCAGTTAGATTGCATAGCCATAGATCTTTCCAAAGCCTTTGATAGAGTGGAACATGGAATATTATTAAAGAAATTGGAGGGAATAGGATTGGACGTAAGGGTTACACGTTGGATAAAAACATTTATAAATTCAAGGGTTCAGAAAGTCAAAGTAGGAAATAATGTATCTCAGGAAGAGAAAATTTGGAAGGGAATTGCACAGGGTAGTATAATCGGTCCGTTACTTTTCTTAATATATGCAAATGATTTAGGGAACAATATAACATCAAAAATAAGATTGTATGCAGATGACATAATTGTTTATAGGGAAATAAACAACATTGAGGATTGTTCAGAATTACAAAGGGACCTTGAAAGTATCCAACAATGGGTTGAAGAAAATAATATGAAGGTTAATGGAGGCAAATCAACTGTTACAACTTTTACAAACAGGAGCTTTAAAACTGAATTTGAATATACTTTGGATGAGGTAGTTATCCCAACAGATGGCAAGTGCAAATACTTAGGTGTAAGATTTGAAAGTAATTTGCACTGGAAGGGTCATATTGATGACATTGTTGGGAAAGCATACAGATCGTTACATGTCATAATGAGGCTACTTAAAGGATGCAACAAAGAATTAAAAGAAAAAAGTTACTTGAGTATGGTTCGTCCATTATTGGAATATGCAAACAGTGTTTGGGATCCTCACCAAGAATACCTAATAAAAGAAATAGATAGTGTGCAGAGGAAAGCAGCAAGATTTGTAACAGGGGATTTCAGGAGAAAGAGTAGTGTATCAGAAATGTTAAAGGAACTTGGGTGGGAAACTTTAAGTAAGAGAAGTGAGAAAACTAGACTTATAGGATTATATAGAGCCTATACAGGAGAAGAAGCATGGGGAGATATCCGTGAGAGGCTTCAGTTGGAAAATAATTATATCGGCAGGACTGACCACAAATATAAAATTAGAAGGAATTTTAGCAGAAGCGATTGGGGTAAATTTTCATTCATTGGGAAGGGTGTGAAGGAGTGGAACAGTTTACCAGGGGTAGTGTTTGATCCTTTTCCGAAATCTGTACAGATATTCAAGAAGAGAATAAACAGCAACAGAGAAAATAAATGAAGTTTTAGAGGGCATTCGACCAGTGCAGGTTATTGTAAATAAAAAAATGTGTGTGAATAAATTAATTCCATCCCCTGGTCTAAGGAGTTTGGACAGCCAAAGTAGGGGACTGCCTGTAGGGGTGAAGTACAGTGGGGACTTCGAGGGCCCTGGGACCGCTACGGTAGCTGTGAAGGCCCTTCAGGAACTATGAAAAGTGGTGGCAAAAGGGGCTCTGGTTAAGACGCAGCAGGTCGTTATGCTACTTAGGATCCAGAATGGTAAAAAAAAAAAAGTAAATAAATAAATGCAATGTAAATATTAATCTTATACCAGTTGTATAGTATCATTTGAAGTAATTCCACATACTGTATATCAGTTGACTATATTTGTAAGTAGTACAGGAGATATTATAAGTAGAATTTTGTAAACAATATAAATTTATTAAGGATGAGCTGTGTGTTTAATAGAAAACATTGCTAGCGTAAAATGTATAATATTGTATTATAGGAAAATTTTCTTCTCTTGTTAATTTAATATTTAGTGCTTGACAATAATGTATTTTAGTGTACCATTGGCCACCGAGGTAAACACCTCATTTGCAAATAAAGAGATTTTGATTTGATTTGAACAAGTCCTGGGTGTCAAGATTTATTCTATCATTCTACCTCTTCTGGTCAAATTTTGCCAAATTGTTCATCTCACCCATTTGATTCACTCTCTCTTCATTTGTGATTCAATCTATTCACCTCACCTTCAGCATTCTTATGCATCATCACATTTTAAAAAGCTTATATTCTCTTTCTTTCTTTCTTTCTTTCTTTCTTTCTTTCTTTCTTTCTTTCTTTCTGAGCTAGTTACTGTCCATGTTTTACTTCCATTCAATGCCATGCTCCAGACGAAAGTATTCAAGAACATCTTTCTTAATACCTGTGTCAATGTTCGAAGTGAGCAAATTTATTTTCTGAAAGGTCTTCCTTGCTTGTGGTTAGTCTGCATTTTATGTTCCTATTACTTCTGCCAGTGTTACTTATTGTATCACCCAACTAAAATTATCAATCTAATTCCTCTAAGATTTCATTTCCTAATCTAATATTTCTTGCATCACCTAACTTTGTCAGACTGCACTCCATTACTTTTGTTTCGGACTGATTTATTTTCATCTTGTACTCCATCTTGAAAACTGTGTCCATCCCATTCAGCAATTTATCCAGATCATCTGCAGAATCAGATATCATGTTTTCAAATATCATTGGTAAATCTCAGTTTTGATTTCCTCTCCTTGGATTGATTCCCTTCCCAAATTCTGCTTTGATTTCCTTTACTGTCTGTTCCACATAAATATTGAAAAGGAGAAGGGGCAAACTGCAGCCTTGCTTCACTCCTTTCTGAATTGCTGTTTGTTTGTTTTTCTTCATAGCCTTCAATATCATTCCAGACTGATTTTTGTACAGATTGTTGATAATCGTTTGTTGATATGGTATCTAATCCCATTCACCTTCAGAATCTCAAGTAGCTGGGTCCAATCAACATTACTGGATGCCTTTTCTAGATCTACAAATGCCATGTATGTGGTCCTGTCCACCTTAATTCGATACTCTATGATCAAATGAGAAGTCAGTCTCTCAAAGCTCTATGGAATTCTGACCTCAAATTGTGTCTCCCATTTCATCAGAATCAAAAGCCTCTTCTTGTTCTAGAACTTTATCATCTATTTCTTTCCCTTAACACAACTGTTGGAAATGTTCCTGCCATCTTTCCTTGATTTCTTGCCAATAGGTATAACAATATTCTGTCTAAAATCGGATGGCACTTCTCCTGTATATATGTCTTATACACTAAATGGATAACCTCGCCGTGCTGGTTTATCCTAAAACAGTCCGTGATTCTGAGGGTAGTCGCAGTCGCCCAGGTAGCAGATTCCCTATCTGTTGTTTTCTTAGCCTTTTCTTAAACAAATATTAGCTCCAATGTGTCCTCTTGAATTCCAGTTTTATCTTCATATTGTGATTTTTCCTACTTTTAAAGACACCACTCAAACTTATTTGTCTACTGATGTCATTCCACGCCATCTCTCCACTGACAGCTTGGAACATAACACTTATGACTTAAAAACCAATGAAGGTATTAATTAATCCACCTATTCAATACTTTTTGTCCACTTATACGTGGTTACAAATAAATGCTAATACTTAACACTTTCGGGACATGTTTTGCCTTTTAAGGGCATCTTCAGCCGTAATACAATCTTAAAACTATTACACATAATATTAAAAAAGAAGCTAGAAAATTAGCCTTGTAACCTTATTACTTAAAATATTAGTATACATAATGTGAAAATGGAAAACATTTGATAAAGTCATGATAAAATGTCAATGGAGCACTGTCTATGGTCATTCTAAAATAATTTGGTCTGAGACTAAAACTTCTTCTTATATAAATTTTGAAGTTCTAATAAAATGGTTCAATTGAATTTGTCAGTTATTTCTCCTAATGTGATAGTACATACATTTTTTTCTCTAACAAAATAAAAGAGATATCACCAACACAGAAAAAGATGTCTTGCAAAAGACATGGTCAAGGTCGCTGCTTTTGTCCTTAATGTAAAGGTAGTAAAACACTCGAAGGGTAGTTGTAAATAACGTGGAAACTGAAGCCTCGGTATACGATCATGAGAAATTTGGAACGTCAAGTAGGCATAAGTTTGTAGAGTACCCTTGCCAAAAGCTTTCAACAGTCTACTGGAATAATTGTTCTGTGTTTGTTATAAACAGTTACCCACTACCTTCTGTTATATCAGTAAACACTCATTTACAAATAAATTGACGAAAGACATAATTTCATTGCTATTTTAGATGTCAACATTTAATCCTACCCGGCCAGTGAATTTAATTGCAGGCGGGCAATAAGACAGATGTGTACTGATTATTTGAATGTGCTGAATTTCATTTGCCCAGAGTCTGGTATACCATCATCAGAATTGCTTTCACAACCACTGAAATCAGGGATGAGTTCATCACCAGAATCTTGTTCAGATATCTTCAATTTCCTCACTTTGTATACTGCGTTTGTAACACGTCATCTTATAGCGACACAGTAAATCACTTCACTACACACCCTCACAGAATGTCACAACTGGCTTAGGTCCATGTTTACTCAAAGAAAAACATTAAGAAAGGAAGCATTGGAATGTACTCTCTGTTCAGGTAGTCAGGGTGAGGGACTGTTCATTTATATGCCATCTATGGTTTTCAACATGAACTACGACTTTGTACGAATTTAGCACAAAATTTGAAACAACGTTTACATTGTGTGACCTTGGATGCCTTAACTCGGATACGGTCCCACACATAGGCTGCTCTTAAGCGCTTTAAGGCGTCTACGGGAGTGAATGTGTTAAATGTACACTGCTTGTACTGGTGTAATGAAATGCAAATTAAACTTCAAAATGTATTTACTGACTAGAATCTAAAACGAATGGTGAGGAGAAAATGATCGCGAAACAAAAAAAACAATCAGCGGATCCAATTCACAATGTCTTAATCATTGGAATGATTCTTATTATCTAAAGGGGTCCAAACTCCAGGTCACCAGCCCCTCACAATGGTACTAATCACTAGTAAAGCAGAACCGTGGTGTTCCTCCTACAGTGGTACTAATCACAAGTAACGTAGACTCTTGTTGTTTCTCGCATGATGGTACTAATCACAGGCAATGTAGACCCATGGTATGTCACACACAATGGCACCTATCGCAGTTAACGCAAACCCATGGTGTTTCGCACATAGGGGCACAACTCACAAGCAACACAGAACCATGGTGCTCCTCACATGGTAGGACTAATCGCGGGCGCAGGTATTCCTGCGGTGTTCCACACTTTGTGGAACTAATCACAGGTGACGTATACTCATGGCGTCGCGCACATAGTGGTACTAATCATAGGCAATGCAGACCCACGATGAATCGCACATTATGGTAATGCCTACAGGCAACAAAAGCCCATGGTGTTCCTCACATAATGGTACTTCTCTCAGGCAACACAGACCAATGGCTTTACAGACATAGTGGTTCTAATCACGGGGGTCAGCAAAACCTGTGGTGTTTCTCACATAGTAGTACTAACCACCACCACCACCACCACCACCACCACCACCACCACCACCACCACCACCACCACCACCACCCTCATCAATGTACTACTACTACTACTACTACTACTACTACTAACCACAAGCAACGTAAACCCAGGGTGTTTTTCATAAAGTGGTACTACTCATAGGTGACACAGACCCATTCTGAACACAGTGGAACTGACCAGTGAAATACATCATGCGCTCTTATCATAAGCAACCCATAGGTTCATCACATAATGGTACTGCTCCTATATAACGTAGACCCATGGTTTTCTTCGCATGGTGGTACTAGTCGCAAGTAACGTCGACCCATGGTGTTCCGCATGTAATGGTACTAATCACAATTATTCTCATGGTTCTAATTTCATCAACCCTTCGTCACCCTCTTTAGTCACCTCTTACGACAGGCAGGGGATACCGTGGGTGTAGTCTTCATCTGTGTCCCACATCCACAAGGGGTAAGAAATGGATAATCAAACATCGTGCAGTCTCTTATAACTCTGCTAAACTTGAACTGCGCCTCAACTTGGCGGAACCAAACATCTGGACGTTCTAACCAAAACGGAGGTATTTTTACACTCTCATTGCATCTTCTTTTGTATCTTCCTTATTACTTACTCCGGAGTTATTGTTCTAGTTACTTTGAGACATCATTTACATTAATGTGATGTTGTATGGTGCACAACCTGGAATTGCTGAATTTACACTCACAGACTCACAATTCACCAGATTAAACTGTACATCCACTGATCACATTGTGGTCACCATTATTACTATATCATTTATTAATTCTAGACCACATTCATTTTGGAACTGACTCCATATTCTTTTAATCACGAACTTTGCCTATCTAAAAAGAATTTTTTTTTGTTGAAGACTCTATGGCCTTGAGCAAATATGGTAACACGTAATATCTTTTCCTTTTTTTTTTTTTTTTCCTCCTCAATCTACATGTCAACACGAAGCTGCTACAGTTCCAAAAGAATGGGCAGTAAGCAGGTTCAGGATTTAGAAAGAGAAAGGGGGGCATACAGGGATGCTGTAGTAGAAACAGCAAGGGAATGCCTATGAACAACTGTGTGCAAAAATGGGAAAAAGCAAACATCTTGATGGAATGATGAAGTGAGAGCAGCTTGTAAACTTAAAAAGAAGGCAACGAGCTCGATAGCTGTAGTCGCTTAAGTGCGGCCA
The DNA here is from genome assembly GCF_040414725.1 of Anabrus simplex. NCBI lineage: Eukaryota > Metazoa > Arthropoda > Insecta > Orthoptera > Tettigoniidae > Anabrus > Anabrus simplex. Next base: position 168,710,216 of record NC_090266.1, on the reverse strand, counting down.
GTATCCAGTAATCGGGAGATAGTGGGTTAGAGCCCCACTGTCGGCAGCCCTGAAGATGGTTTACCGTGGTTTCCCATTTTCACACCAGGCAAATGCCGGGGCTGTACCTTAATTAAGGCCACGGCCGCCTCCTTCCAATTCCTAGGCCTTTCCTGTCCCATCGTCGCCATAAGACATATCTGTGTCGGTGAGACATATAGCAAAGAAAAAACAAAAAAGGCATACCAGAAATCGCTCCAATCAAGGACTGATGCAGACAGGGAATTGTACATGGATGAAAGAAAAAAAGAGCAAAACAAATAGTTGTGGAATCCAAGAAGAAGTTGTGGGAAGATTTTGGTATTAACCTGGAAAGGCTAGGTCAAGAAGCAGGGAAACCTTCCTGGACAGTAATAATCTTAGGGAGGGAAAAAAGGAAATGAATTGTGATTAGGATAAATCAGGTGAAATCATAACAGATCCCAGGAAATCAGTTGACAGATGGAAGGAAAATGTCCCCAATATAAAAGGAAATTTTCCTGGTGAAGTTTCGAACAACCGGACTCATGGGGAGTAGGGCAATGATGTTAGTGAAATTACACTTGACAAAGATGAAAGGACAATAAATAAACTCCATTGTCATAAAGCAGCAATAATAGATTAAGCTAGACCTGAAATGGTGAAACAGAGTTGAGAAATAGTGTGGGAAAGTAGGGATGAAATTGCTTCACAGAGTAATAGATTAACATGGAGGTAGTAAGGACAAAAGCAATAAATACACCTATCTATAAGGAAAGGAACAGGAAGGATTGCAACAACTATTCACGTATCTCATTCATCAGTATACCAGGAAAAGTGTTCACTGGCTTTTTGGAAGGGAGGGTGCTATCAGTGGTTAAGAAGTTGGATGAAAACCAGTGTGGTTTCAGACCACAGAAGGACTGTCAGGATCAGATTTTCAGTATGTGCCAGGTAAATGAAAAATGCTACAAGAGGATTAGACAGTTATGTTTATATTTTATAGATCTAGATAAGGCTTATGACAGAGTACCGAGGGAAAAGATATTCACCGTTCTGAGAGACTATGCAATTGCAGGTAGATTATTAAAATCAATCAATTGCAGTTATGCTGACAATAGGGCTGCAGTGAGAATTCATGGTAGAATGATTTCTTGGTTCAAGGTACTTTACAGGGGTTAGACAAGACTGTAATTTTTCACCTTTTTTGTCCATAGTTTACATGGATCATCTGCAGAAAGGTATTAAGTGGCAGGGAGGGAATTAGTTAGGTGAAAACATAGTAAGCAGTCTGGCCTATGATGACGACTTGGTCTTAATGGCAGATTGTGGCTGAAAGTGTGCAGTCTTAATATCTGGCACTTGAAAATAGGTGCAATGAGTACAGTATGAAAATTAGCCTTTTCAAGACTAAAGTGATGTCAGTAGGTAAGAAATCCAAAACCAATGTTTTCAAAATGTTGTCATGGAAATACCATTATATATTATTGCACGTTTCTCAAGAAGTTCTTTACCTAGATGTGTGAAATTTTTTATGGTTATTCCATACTTAGCTGTGGTGTTACTGACTTTTTATTTCTTGTTTCTAATTTAATCATGGAAGTTTCAAAATATTTTTATGAGAAGATATGGGGAAAATTTAGTGAATTATTTACAAAAATAGGAAATAAACTTTTCACTCAGCACGAAAACAAATATGTTAGTGTCTTCACTAAGTATGTGTCAACAACTGTATAGGACTTGCAATAATATATATAATAATATATAATATATAATGGTACTTCAATGACAACATTTTTAAAAACATTGGTTTTAAGTTGATGGTACATTTAATGCATATAATTCCATTACTTTGAATTTTTACTGTTGTATTCATCATCTCTGGCTTCCTTCCTAGACTTCTGTAGCTTTCTCACCCTCTTTGCCAGCTTATCTGCATCTAAATCAGCTTTAGCAACCCACATCCTTTCAATACTTGGATAATCTTCAGTGCATTCCTTCCAGGTTGAATACCTAGCTGCTACAGCATTTCAATACACTCCACATTTCCCTCATTGAATTCCAGTACTACATCATTAGAGTCAATGTCTGACATCCCCAAAAATACCCTTTTAGAAACGTTTCTTTTTTTGAAAATTCTTATTTGCGTGGACATGATAATGCATTTCACACAAATCACACAACCATGAGGATAAAAACAAACTTTGACCAGCACATGTGATGCCACACAAACATAAGAATGCAATAAAGTGTCAGGCTTACCAACACACAAAACTGCCCTAGAACACACAAACCTCCCACAGAAAAAGGAACTAATCTAGAAATCAGAAAATACTGCAGTTCTCAGGCCAGTTCTAGAAAGGAGATGTGGCTCTCTTATGTCACGTGGCATTTAAATGGATGTTAGATGGCGTTTGGGGTACTTTCTCAGCAAAAAAAAACACATACATGCACATTATAAAATGGACTTTCAGCAATCAAAATCATTCATACAATGGGTATTTTCAACCCAAAATGGGCTACAACCTCCCCTTAATGCATTTCACATCTCATGTCTTGGTATCATCAAAGGCAGCTCTCAGTTCCCATTTACACTAGTGACATGTTGAACAACATCTAGAGTGTACACCTGCACAATTGAAGTTTCTGCTTTGTCCCTTTCAACACCTGGTGAACAGGAAGTGTTTCTACTTCCTAGCCACATGGAAAACCAAGAGACCCGACCCTACTTCACCCGATTCCATCTGAACGGCATCATTAGCAAATAGTAGTTCATAGCTGACTGTTCACGTGCTGAGATTAAATCAGCAGGTCTTAGCAGAATATAACTCAAAAGTGCTGAAGTTAGCAGAGTCGTATGAGCAATTTACCCATCTGTATGTTAGGAGTAAAGCATATCATAACAGCAAAAAACAAGAGGATGCTCTAAGCTCTCTCTCGCTCCACGATATTCGAACCACCACTACCCCTGCAGATTTAAAGGATAACATAAAAGGCATAGGAAGCCAATATTCACGGGAAAAAGTTACAGTGGAGAAATCCGAGAAAAGTGGCGCAGGAGGAAAAGATATACCGGTATACATCGACGCTAAATTTTTTGACCACAGTTTCCCAGAGGAATTCAAGGTGACATGCAGTCAGAATAAATACAACATAACAATAAAGCTTGTGAAGCAGGAAATGCCTATTACAATATAACAATAAAGCTTATGGAACAGGAAACGCCTATCTCTACAAAACTCAGTAAAAAAAAGTTAGTATCTTCTTCCATTCTTAAAATGTTTCCAACAGAATATTTGCCTTCCAGTCACAGTTCATTGTACTGAATATAAATAATCCTTCCTCTTGCTTCTTAGATGCCGACCTCCTTTCACAGGACTTCCTTCATTTTTCATTCCTGACTAGCACAAACTAAATCTCTTGCCACAGCTGAGCTAAAACCAATCCTTTTCTCTTATTCAAATCCATGGTGTATGCCACACAAAGCCCACCACTCTGCGAGCCTGCCCAGCTTTGTCCATATTCAACAAGTGCCACAGCCAGTGTGAATGAGCCTTAATTTTATATGAATCCCTCAGTCAGCACATTATTCTATAAAAGGTGCCACACACTGCTAGTATAAATGGGGACTTAGATCAACAAATGTTAGTAAAATATCTTTCCCCTCTCTAATATTTTTTCACAGATTATTCTAAGTGAATACAAGTGGTCCTGAGTTTGCAACCCTGGTCTAAACGCAGCTTGTTCCTCTTCCACCTCCTTCTCCTGCACATTCCTCACTCTCTTCTGAATATTTCAGAACCAAGCTATATAAGCATACGGCTCTGTATTTATAGTAGTCCGCTGAAGTTACATTCTTATGAATCGGATAAGGTATTAAGAGTATAATATCACACACCCTAGGCCGAAGTATTATCAGTTTCTCATTAATTTCCATGTCCGACTCGTTGGCTGAATGGTCAGCGTACTGGCCTTCGGTTCAGAGGGTCCCGGGTTCGATTCCCAGCTGGGTCGGGGATTTTAACCTTCATTGGTTAATTCCAATGGCCCGGGGGCTGGGTGTTTGTGCTGTCCCCAACATCCCTGCAACTCGCACACCACACATAACACTATCCTCCACCACAATAACACGCAGTTACCTACACAAGGCAGATGCCGCCCACCCTCATCGGAGAGTCTGCCTTACAAGGGCTGCACTCGGCTAGAAATAGCCACACGAAATTATTATTAATTTCCATAAAATGCTAAGTAGAAAATCTCTGAACAGGTATATATGTATAGCATGTCTTTAACAGTTTTCATTGTTCAGTCTTTTTAAATGTCGCTGTGCATTACTCTACAACATCCCATTTACATTACTTGTTCTGTCATCTATTATTTTATACACATCTGAAGACTACTCAACAGAAATTTACAGTTGCTCCCCTTTTCAGGTAGGCTTCTGTTGCATTCTCTGCCTCTTCTGTGAAAGGAGAGAGGAAATCAAATGGATGAAGTGAGAAGTAGTTCTCCTTGTAGGAGTCAGCAGGCCAGCAACCTATCACTGCTGTCCACATGTTGCTGTCTGTGACCAGAACAGCTTCCCATTTGAAAACTACTGTAATGGATTCCCCATGACAGTATTTCAAATAATATTCTTATCACAACTTCAAAATGACCTTTCCAATATGCAAGATATATGAACAACAGAACAGAGTCTACAGGGGTGAAACCACAGAAATGAGCAGATTCGTTATGAGTTCATATGTCGTTGAGATGAAATACTTTTGGAAGATTTATACAGCTGCAAATGTTTCTGAAATAAAAACAGTCCAGATAATATGAGGTTCACAACATCAATTGTTTGAATACTCATCAAGCTACCTACCACACAACAATCATGTTACCAACAGCACGGAGCTAATCTTCTGAATTAGTACATAACACACAGAGACTATAGGTTCTACTGTGAGAAGAAAACAACTTAAGCACTGAGCTCAATGGCTACACACAGAAAAAATACTGAGTGACTAAGATGACATACACCTCACTCTACAATAAGACAGTACAAGAAAATGCAGAATTTCCACAGTAACAGAACAGGATGCTCAGATGACTTTAACCAGAATGAATAATATGCAAGAGTACCTTTGGCAGAGGACATCTGATAGATATTTGACCATCACCTACTGTACACTTCCATAGTGCACAACAGACAGGGTAAACTGATAGCATGCAGTACAAAACTATGGACAAATGGATAATTGATGACCTTGAATCGCTTAACTAAGTACAACCTACTCAAAAATATTACAACTTTATCCAAGACTCAGTTTTCCTGGCTACAAAAATCATGTACATGAGGTTGAATGGCAGTTACACACAAAACTCACCACGATACTGCCCATTACATGCTTGATCATATTCTATAATAGATACACACCCTAACAAATAAAATACATGCATATTGTAAAGCAAATGACATTATTGCTGGGGAGCAAATGGGGGAACAGATGGTCATCACGAGGATGTAAGAAACAACTTACAATCAATGAAGTTGTCGTGGAGAAAGCCTGCTACAAGTTCCAAAACCTGTATGCATGTTTGATCGACTACAAGAAAGGTTTCTATTCAGGCTTGCATAGTAGACTTCTTCAGGTCCTACAAATGTATAAAGAACATCCCGCTATAATTATTTCTATGAGGTATACAATGAAAATAGGGATACGGCATTTCATTTGTAAACAAACCAACTACCAAACCATAACTCCCACTTAAATTACTATGGTTAGACACCTACATGGTCATTTAAAGTACTATTCTAGCATAAAACTCTCTATTTCCAACTATCAACTCATTGTACCACAGTTCTGGAACACATGTGTGAACATAATCAGCACAATGAATGCATTTACAAGAATTTACCTAAAGCAGCCAGAAACATTCCAAACAATGAGTTGAAATATAAATGAAACTTGTCAACAGAGGAACTAGTACGAGTAGTCAGGGAGAAAGAACAGATACACAGTTTTGATTCACTGAAAGATGATGATGATTGTTTTCAAAATTGATTTTCATTCAACCACTGTTCCTGATTATATTCCTACTAGCAATAATAAATAATGACTAGTGTTTAAGTTTACTTCAATTGCAATATATTGAAGATGCCAGACTGCCAAAATTTTGCCCTGAAAATGGGTTATTTCACATGTCAGCAAATATAATGGCAAAGATATCTCGCATTTAAACACACTTAATGTTAATTGACTGCACCAAGTTACAAGTGACAATAACAGATTTACGCTACATTTTATCATCCTGCTCATATCCATACAGCTGCAAAACAAATCCAAGAAACATGCACATCACTACCATCCGGATGGGCTGACTTTGCAAATATAGATGGAGACATGCTAATTTTACTATGTAGCTCATCTTACATGAGAAAAGTTTCCTGGAGCTTAAGAGCACTAGCAGCCATACAATGGACTGGAGTTTTTGGGATATTTTTTCTACTTCAATCTACTCTCTCCTTGGAAACAACATGGCGAACAAAATGGAAGCAGCTCGATTTGTTCTGGGTGATTTCCGACAAAAGAGTAGCGTTACAAAAATGTTGCAATGTTTGGGTTGGGAAGAATTGAGAGAAAGAAGAAGAGCTGCTCCACTAAGTGGTATGTTCCAAGCTGTCAGCGGAGAGATGGCGTGGAATGACATTAGTAGACGAATAGGTTTGAATGGCGTCTATAAAAGTAGGAAAGATCACAATATGAAGATAAAGTTTGAATTCAAGAGGACAAACTGGGGCAAATATTCATTTATAGGAAGGGGAGTTAGGGATTGGAATAACTTACCAAGGGAGATGTTCAATAAATTTCCAATTTCTTTGAAATCATTTCGGAAAAGGCTAGGAAAGCAACAGATAGGGAATCTGCCACCCGGGCGACTGCCCTGAATGCAGATCAGTATTGACTGATTGGAATTCAGTGGGAAGCTATCGATATTAATGAGGCTTATGAAGCGAAGAAAGTAGGACTGGCTGAGTCAGCAAAGAGGATGCATCTGGATGTGTTAGGAGTTAATTATATTCAGGTAAGGGGAGATAACGAGAAAGAATTATGAGATTATAAAGTGTTCTTGACAGGTGATGAAATGGGAAGGGCAGTGTGGTGTAGGACTTTCCATCAGGAATACTATTACACGCAACATAGTTTCTGTTAGGCATGAAAATGAGCAAACGATTTAGGAAGATGTGACGACTGGAGAATAGTGTATGACAATTGTCTCAGTCTATTCACAATGAGAAGGTGCAGATGAGGAAGAATGCATTGAGTGACATCATAGACAGTATCAACAGCAAGGATAGGGGAGTGCTAATGGGCAATTTCAATGCGAGTTGGAAATAGAACTGAAAGATATTAGGTGATTGGTAGAGGTGGGCAAAATATGGAAGCTAACAGGAATGGGAAACGTTTCCTGGACTTGTGTGCTTGTATGGGATTTGCAGTTACAAATATATCCTTTAAGCATAAGGCTATTCGAGCCGGCCCTGTGGTGTAGGGGTAGCGTGCTTGCCCCTTACCCGGAGGCCCCAGGATCGATTCCCGGCCAGGTCAGGGATTTTTTACCTGAATCTCAGGGCTGGTTCGAGGTCCACTCAGCCTACGTGATCAGAATTAAGGCTTTATCTGATGGTGAGATAGCGGCCTCGGTCTACAAAGCCAAGAATAACGGCCGAGAGGATTCGTTGTGCTGACCACATGACACCTCATAATCTGCATGCCTTCGTGCTGAGGAGTGGTCGCTTGGTAGGCCAAGGCCCTTCAGGGCTGTAGTGCCATTGGGTTAGGTTAGGTTATAAGGCTATTCACTGCTACACATGAGAGGGTAGGGGTATCAGTTCAATAACAGACTGTATCATAACCGACTTCGAATTCAGGAAATCTATTAGGAATGTGCAGGTATTCCAGGGATTTTTTGATGATACAGACCACTATCTGATCTGCAGGGAACTACGCATCTCTAAGCCTAGGGTAGAGAAAGTGAAATCTGTCGGCAGAAGAATAAGAGTAGGAAATCTCCATGATGAGGAAATTAGACAAGAAGTGCATGGATATGATTAGTGAAAAGTACCTAACGGTAGACAATAAGCAGGTTCAGAATATAGATGGAGAATGAGGAGCATACAGGGATGCTGTAATAGAAACAGCAAGGGAATGCCTAGGAGCAACTGTGTGTAAAGATGGGAAAAAGTGAACATTTTCATGAAGTGACGACGTGAAAGCAGCTTGTTAAGGCAAGAAGAAGGTATATCAGAAATAGCTCCAAACAAAGACTGATGCAGACAAGGAATTGTGCACAGATTGAAAGAAACAGAGCGAAACAAATAATTGCTGAATCCAAGCAAATGTCGTGAGAAGATTTAGGTAATAACCTGGAAAGGCTAGGTCAAGCAGCAGGAAACCCCCCCTGGATAGTAATAAAGACTCTTTGAAAGGGAGAGACAAAGGAAATTAATAGTGTTTTGGGTAAATTAGGTGAACTCATAATAGATCCCAAGGAATCACCAAACAGGTGGAAGGAATATTTTGAAAATCTTCTCAAAGTAAAAGGAAATCTTTCTGGAGATGTCGCGAATAACAGCTCTTGGGGAGGAGGGCAGTGATGCTGGTAAAATTACACTTCAGAAAGTGAAAAGGATGATAAATAAACTACATTGTCATAAAGCGGAAAGAACAGATGAATTTAAGACATGAAATGGTGAAATATAATGGGAGGGGTAGGGATGAAATGGCCTCGCAGAGTAATAACATTACAGGATCAGATTTTCAGTATGTGCTAGGTAACTGAACAATGCTACGAGAGAAATAGACAGTTATGTTTAAGTTTCATAGACAGACAGGTCAACCTTCAAAAGTAAAATATCAAGGAGCAATTCAGTTGCGCATTGCAACGTATTACGAGACATCACTGACGGCAAAACATGTACTAATTCAATATAATTCAATACATTAATAACTCTATTTGGCCTACATATATATATATTTATTTATTTATTTCATTATTTATATGTAAATATAAATACTGGACGTACCTGAACTTAGGAACATGTAACTTCTCATCCTTAAACATGCTGAACACATTATGACTAATTGTTGTTCAACATACCCGTAGCTGACTTAACTCTCTTCAGAAACTCGGATCTAAATTTTTGCTCAAAGCACTTGCCTTGCTGAACTGATTTTAAGGTTAAAAGTTTCTTCAAAGTTTGTTCAGACAGCAAGGATCTGAGCTGTGCTTTTGTCTTTGTGACTGCTAAAAATCCTTTCACATTCTTCATTGCTATGTGGAATTGATAAAATACCAAGCATCACCTTAGAGAGGGTCATATTTAAGTACACCATCAGCTGCTTTCATATGACCTACCAATACCCACTGAACATCAATTCTTCCTTTTGCCAAGTCTGTTTCTTCGAGCTGAAATTTCCAGAACTGGGAGTGCAGAATATCAGTTTCTTTATCTACATGTTCCGTTTCACTAATCAGAATGTTCGGAAACTTGTTAATGAAAAATCTCAGGCCTTACTTATAACAGAAATATTTGCAACTTCTGCATTAATTAAAACTTCATCTTTGAACAGAAATTTATTTTGTGTCAAGTGGTACAGTGAAGTGCAGCGAATGTTTATCGCGTGATATGGTAGCCTATATCAGGATTAGGAACATTTAAACATACCTACCGCATCACCAATTTTCACTATTACCGCTTACTATGAGTACGATCACATTCTTCCTAGCCCTGAAAATATTATTTGTCATCCCTTGTGATAAAAACGTGATTCACAACTCCTGTATGAGCCATCACCACAGTTGCATGATTACAGAAAAAGTGAGCCTATTTGTGATTGTATTCCATTCAGAAGTCAGAAATTTGTGTTGAGTCGTACAGTGAAGTTTTTTGATGTGATACGGTAGCCTATATCTGTATTAGGAACATAAGAAACATAATTGTGTGAAATTGACTAGCGTGGTGCATATCTGTCTTGTGATAGACTAGGTATGGATACGGATAAAGTGAAATTCCTTTCTAATGAAGACAACATTAAAATCTTTCACAAAGTGGACTGGCATCCGCATGTTTAAGCGCGCAGAGGTCGTGAATGCTGAACTCGCACCTTTGAGTTTCAACTCGATCGATTCGAGTTGGTCGAAGGTTTTCAAAATGGCGGCTAAAGTCATTCTGTCGCAGTCGCACATGGCCGAATATAACCTCCAGTTCATTGTCTAAGAGTGTGACCAGAAAATAATGTTTTATAACCCACTGCTCAAAAATAAAAGGCTTCTGCAAACATTTGTTTTAGAAAAAGTATGATCTGCAATAATACTTGGATATTTTTATTGGCCCCAGTGCATATGTTTTCATATTTGTTGTTTGGTGTTTTTCACACTGCTCAGTACACTTATTTCATAAGCCCCAGCAGAAAATCTTTTCATATTTATTCTTTCGTGCTTTTCACACCTTTTAATACTTTCCTCTCACCTTGAGAAATAGTAGATATAGTTTTCACTGCACTTTCAGATACACAACGTAAAACGCCTTCAAGTCGGAAAAAATCTTATCTAGTGTTTCCATATCATTGTTGGACAGTTTTTATTTGTATATTTAGTAGTACGTTTTCTCGCTTAACATGTTCATTTTTGTTGTCCCCTGCAGAAACGTCTTAACGAGGTTTTACTGTATTAACTCATTGCGGACCGTGGACGGCGTAAGATGTTTAAGCTTGCACCTATGCTGCGGGCCATGGACGGCGTAAGATGTTTTATGTTCCGCGCGAAGTAATGCTGTTTATATTTATCATCTATGCATTCTTACACCTTAGTTAGCGTTACTGGTTGTAGCAGGAAGTTGGTTGACCTTTTTGAGATAACCCTCGCGTTGAGTGGGCTCATGTTTATCTTAGCTGTTTTAGCGGGAATATCTCAGCACTTCCTCGCGCGTCAAGACGGTACTTGAGATTCCAATGCAGTGCGTGTCGTTCTTAACGAGTGTGGTATAATGGTTTATAAAACAAAGTTTCTTACGGAAGATTAATTATTAGATATTGTTCACAATGGTTATTCTGGTGATGAACTTATTCCTGAAATAGACTCAGATAGTGAAAATGAGAGTGACGAGGAAATTCCGATTCCCGAATCTGATAGGCCTATAGAGAAAAGTGAAGTGCCTGATACATTATCATCCTAGATATTGTCCACCCGTTCCACCATTTACAGAGAATTCAGGTATAAACATTCAAATAGAAAATAAGCAGGATATTTTGAGTTACGTGAGTACCTTCATGAATGACGAATTTTATCAGTATGTGTGTGAGCAGACTAATCTATACGCGAGTCAAGTGATAAGTGCGGTGCCCCGGCCTTTCACAAAGAATTCGATCATGCAATAGTGGAAATGGATTAGTCCAAAATCCTGATATAAAAATGTACTGGACCGAAAGACCCTGTTTTTCACTCCGATATTTTCTAATACAATGTTCCGAATACGCTTCCTACATATTCTTTCATTTCTTCACTTCGGTGACAGTAATCATTATGCCGAAAATACAGATAGGCCGTACAAAATTAGACGTATTTTGAAACCTGTGACACCAGATATCACCCCCCACATATTTACTTCTTTTTTTTTTTTCTTCCTATTTGCTTCACGTCGCGCCGACACAGACAGGTCTTATAGCGACGATGGGATAAGAAAGGCCTAGGAGTGGGAAGGAAGCGGCCGTGGCCTTAATTATGGTACAGCCCCAGCATTTGCCTGGTGTGAAAATGGGAAACCACAGAAAACCATCTTCAGGGCTGCCGACAGTCGGGCTCGAACCCACTATCTCCCAATTACTGGATACTGGCCGCACTTAAGCGACTGCAGCTATCGAGCTCGGTTAAATATTTACTAGAGGTAAGCACAAAGTATCACTTTTCTAACATTTATAGTTTAGGAGTAAATTGTATTAAGTGATGCACGTCAAGAGGGCCAGGCATGAAAATGGCTGGTCCAGGCATTCAAGTGTCCCGCTCAGAAGCAGGTACTGAACGTGTTAATGACTGTTTGTCGTTCTTTCATGTAAGGGGTTTGGAAGAGCATGATCAACAGTCTTGTATACCTATCAAGTAGTACTTTTTTCTTTTTTCTTTTTGCTAGTTGTTTAACATCGCACTACTGCATCAAAAGTTTCTGTTGATGTAATGATGGGAAAAGGCTAGGATTGGGAAGGTGGCAACCATGGCCTTAATTAAGGTATAGCCCCAGCATTAGCCTGGTGTGAAAATTGGAAACCAAAGAAAAACCATCTTCAGGGATGCCGACGGTGGGATTCATCAAACTCCTGCATTTAAGTCGTATAAAGGTAAGAACATGAAAAGCAACATACAACAGGACAAACTCACACAGAGAGGTCGGTGTAGGAAGAGGGAGCATTAGAAAGAAAAGACACAGACAAACATGATAATACAAACGGACAAAGACAATCTCTATCTTCATACTCTGCCATCATGAAACATATGGGCTCTCTCCTCATCAATCCCTGTTTTTCTTTTTTTTTTTTTTTTTTTTTTTTCTCCCTTCTAGTGGTTTAACATCGAACTAACACACTAAAAGTTTTTGATGACACAAGGACAGGAAAGGGCTAGGATTGGGAACAAAGCAACCGTGACCTTAATTAAGGTAACAAACCAAATCAAATCCCATTGCACAACAGCCCCGAATGGCCTACCAAGCAATCGCTGCTCAGCCCGAAGGCCTGCAGATTACGAGGTGATACATGGTCAGCACGACAAATCTTTTGACCGTTATTCTTGGCTTTCTAGACTGGGACCACCATCTCACTGTCAAATGGCTCCTTAATTGTAATCATGTAGGCTGAGTAGATCTCGAACCTACCCTCAGGTCCAGGTAAAAATCTCTGACCTAGCCGGGAATAGAACCCGGGGCCTGTGTGTAAGAGGCAGGCACGCTACCCCTACACTGCAGGGCAGGGTTTAATTAAGGTACAACCACATAATTTGCCTGGTGTGAAACAGGGATATCACAGAAAACTATCTTCATGGCTGCCAATGGTGGGATTCGAACCCACCATCCAATGAATGCAAGCTCACAGCTGTACGACCCTAAGTGTATGGTCAACTTGTTCAGTATTCCATGTTCTTCTACATCCATCTCTTCTCAGGGCCCAACAAGCTCATCTCTGCTTCAGAGCTTCATTAGGAGAGTGGGCATCACCATCCATTGAGGGGCCATCTTGACAGGTCTTGAGTCTTGACGTAGGAAGTGTAGGATAAGAACAAGGTAACTTAAAAGCTCTTCAGTCTGTCAAATACACAGGTTAAATATAAATATTATACTACAACATACATACATACATACATACATACATACATACATACATACATACATACATACATACATACATACATTATCATTATAGACATGCCTTTCAGCGGTCAGTCTGCAAGCCCCTGAGAATTTACTAAATGTCGCCACAATCCTCGATCTGCAACTAGTGTTGTGGCCTCATTTAGTTTTATACCTCTTATCTTTAAATTGTTAGAAACCGAGTCTAACCATCGTCGTCTTGGTCTCCCTCTACTTCTCTTACCCTCCATAACAGAGTCCATTATTCTCCTAGGTAACCTATCCTCCTCCATTCGCCTCACATGAACCCACCACCGAAGCCGGTTTATGCGTACAGCTTCATCCATCGAGTTCATTCCTAAATTAGCCTTTATCTCCTCATTCCGAGTACCCTCCTGCCATTGTTCCCACCTGTTGGTACCAACAATCATTCTTGCTACTTTCATGTCGCTTACTTCTAACTTATGAATAAGATATCCTGAGTCCACCCAGCTTTCGGCCCGGAAAGCAAAGTTGGTCTGAAAACAGACCGATGTAACGATTGTTTCGTCTGGGAGCTGACTTCCTTCTTACAGAATACTGCTGATCGCAACTGCGAGCTCACTGCATTAGCTTTACTACACCTTGATTCAATCTCACTTACTATATTACCATCCTGGGAGAACACACAACCTAAATACTTGAAATTATCGATCTGTTCTAGCTTTGTATCACCAATCTGACATTCAATTCGATTGAATTTCTTACCTACTGACATCAATTTAGTCTTCGAGAGGCTAATTTTCATACCATACTCATTGCACCTATTCTCAAGTTCCAAGATATTAGACTGCAGGCTTTCGGCACAGTCTGCCATTAAGACCAAGTCGTCAGCATAGGTCAGTCCACCAAACTGAATCCCTCCCTGCCATTTTATACCTTTCAGCAGATGATCCATGTAAACTACGAACAGCAAAGGTGAAAGATTACAGCCTTGTCTAACTCCTGTAAGTACCCTGAACCAAGAACTCATTCTACCATCAATTCTCTCTGAAGTCCAATTGTCAACATAAATGCCTTTGATTGATTTTAATAATCTACCTTTAATTCCACAGTCCCCCAGTATGGCGAACATCTTTTCCCTTGGTACCCTGTCATATGCTTTCTCTAGATCTACGAAACATAAACACAACTGCCTATTCCTCTCGTAGCATTTTTCAATTACCTGGCGCATACTGAAAATCTGATCCTGACAGCCTCTCTGTGGTCTGAAACCACACTGGTTTTCATCCAACTTCCTCTCAACGACTGATCGCACCCTCCCTTCCAAGATGCCAGTGAATACTTTGCCTGGTATACTAATGAGATACCCCGATAGTTGTTGCAATCCTTCCTGTTCCCTTCCTTATAGATAGGTGCAATTACTGCTTTTGTCCAATCTGAAGGTACCTTACCAACACTCCACGCTAATTTTACTACTCTATGAAGCCATTTCATCCCTGCCTTCCCACTATACTTCACCATTTCAGGTCTAATTTCATCTATTCCTGCTGCTTTATGACAATGGAGTTTATTTACTATCCTTTCCACTTCCTCAAGCATAATTTCACCAACGTCATTTTCCTCCTCCCCATGAGCTTGGCTGTTTGCAACACCACCAGGATGATTTCCTTTTACATTGAGAAGATGTTCAAAATATTCCCTCCACCTCTCCAGTGATTCCCTGGGATCTATTATGAGTTCACCTGAATTACTCAAAACACCCTCTTCATTTCCTTTTCCCCTCCCTTCCTAAGATTCTTTATTACTGTCCAGAAAGGTTTCCCTGCTGCTTGATCTAGCATTTCCAGGTTATTACCAAAATGTTCCCATGACTTCTTTTTGGATTCAACAACTATTTGTTTAGCTCTGTTTCTTTCATCTACGTACCAATCCCTGTCTGCCTCGGCCCTTGTTTGGAAACATTTCTGATAAGCCTTCTTTTTATGTTTACAAGCTGCTCTCACTTCATCATTCCACCAAGATGTTCGCCTTTTCCCATCTTTACACACAGTTGTTCCTAGGCATTCCCTTGCTGTTTCTACTACAGCATCCCTGTATGCCACCCATTCACTTTCTATATTCTGAACCTGCTTACTGTCTTCTGTTCGAAACTTCTCACTAATCATATCCATGAACTTCTGTCTAATTTCCTCATCCTGGAGATTTTCTACGCTTATTCGTTTGCAGACAGATTTCACATTCTCTACCCTAGGCCTAGAGATACTTAGTTCACTACAGATCAGATAGTGGTCTGTATCATCGAAAAATCCGCAAAAAACTCGTACATTCCTAACAGATTTCCTGAATTCAAAGTCTGTTAAGATATAGTCTATTATGGATCTGGTACCCCTAGCCTCCCATGTGTAGCGGTGAATAGCCTTATGCTTGAAGAATGTATTCGTAACAGCTAAACCCATACTAGCACAGAAGTCCAGCAAACGCTTCCCATTCCCATTAGCTTCCATATCTTCCCCACTTTTACCAATCACCCTTTTGTATCCTTCAGTTCTATTACCAACTCTCGCATTGAAATCGCCCATTAGCACTATTCTATCCTTGCTGTTCACCCTCACCACGATTTCACTCAATGCTTCATAAAACTTGTCAACTTCATCCTCATCTGCACCCTCGCATGGTGAATACACGGACACAATTCTTGTCCTAATTCCTCCCGCTGACAAATCTACCCACATCATTCGCTCATTTACGTGCCTAACAGAAACTATGTTGCGTGCAATGGTATTCCTGATAAAGAGCCCCATCCCAGACTCTGCCCTTCCCTTTCTAACACCCGTCAAGTACACTTTATAATCTCCCACCTCTTCCTCATTATCTCCCCTTACCCGAATATCACTTACTCCTAGCACATCCAGATGCATCCTCTTTGCTGACTCAGCCAGTTCTACTTTCTTTCTTCCATAAGCCCCATTAATATTGATAGCTCCCCATCGAATTCCATTTCATTCGCCAAGTTGTTTCCAAGGAGTCCCTCGCCTGTCAAATGGGAGTGGGACTCCATTACTCCCATAGGTGCGAGGCTTGCTTAAAGTGTTCTGAGCTCGGTAAATTCATGAAGCAGGATGCTGCCCTAGTTGCACATAGTCCAAGTGAGGATCTCTCCTCTAACGGGTTATGGACCACCGGTGAATTTTATAGTCCTAGCCGCCTGAGCACAAGGAGGGCCACGACTCAGAATATGTCCGAGATGCCCAGTCCCATTCCATAGCAACTGGTATCCCGACTCTCAGGATCACTTACTAGGCCACTCAGCTATACTACAACACACCTGTAAAAATATCACATTATTAAACAAGGGATAAAATACACACTATTAAACCAAGAACGACATGTTTCGTTCTTAATAATAATAATAATAATAATAATAATAATAATAATAATAATAATAATAATAATAATATGTTATTTTTTACATCCCACCAACTACTTTTACGGTTTTCGGAGACGCCGAGCTGCCGTAATTTAGTGCTGCAGGAGTTCTTTTACGTGCCAGTAAATCTACTGACACGAGGCTGACGTATTTGAGCACCTTCAAATACCACTGGACTGAGCCAGGATCGAACCTGCCAAGTTGGAATCAGAAGGCAAGCGCCTCAACGTCTGAGCCACTCAGCCTGGCCAATTTATTATTTTTATTCCTGTTGTTATTATGATAATTATTGTTATAATAAACAAACAAACAACATGTCAAATATCTGAGGGTGACTTGATAGAATCTGATGATGTTCTTTTAAGAACGAAGCATGTCATTCTTTGTTTAATAAGTGTGTAATTTTATCCCTTGCTTAATAATGTGTTTTTTAACAGGTCTGTTGTAGTATAATATTTATATTTAACTGTTAAGAAAGAAGCCATACTTTCCAGTGTCAGTAAAATGTAACATTTAAGAAAAACATAAATGCTTTCCAACACACAAAAATGTTAATATAAATTATAACACTATAAACATACCTGTAAAAAAATAAAGAAAAATATGGAATACAGAAGTATTTCATTATGTTAAGACGTTATGGTTGAACACTTATACAATCATTATATGTTAATACTTGTTTATATTGTTACGTGCCTTCCCCGTGGTAGCCCAGGAAGGAGCTAGTGACTCACACGACCTGGGATCTCCCAGCCGGCTTGTAGGATGGGGCCGGCCTTCCCGTGTATTGTTCTCGTCGGCCGGCTTACCTGTGAGTTTTCTGGAGATTCAACGGGAATGTTCTGCCTCTAGTGACCTTGTGAAAAATTAGGTTGAAATCACTCCGAGCTATAAGAAGAGAGGCTAGCCACAGACAGTTAGTCAGTGCAGGACTCGGGGTCAGTGTTGGACTCTGTGGTGAAGTCAGTGAGAAACTCAGTGCGTTAGGGTTTGGGGGCTGGGCTGAGGGCGACAGAGTTGTTGGTTCACTTCTTTTATAAAAGGAGTACATTTATTGTTCCACCTATTCAATACAATCAGTACCACGTTATGTGGTCAATTAGACATAGAAAATCTAAATATTATGGGGACATGTTTCGCCCTTCTATTGGGCATCATCAGCCATATTAATTTAATCTTAAAACAAACACTGTTTAGAGGACAACGACACTTTATAATTTGTTAAAATTGAACTGTGATTTCATATGATATTAACTTTACAGAATAGTGGTTATAAAATATGCTGTTAGGACATAACATGTAAAACACATGCTAAAATTATTGTAGACTAATTTAAAATCCTGTCTAAAAGAAAATGTGTGTCAACATAAAGTTCTAAAAACAGCACATGTCTGCTACTGAAGAGGTTCCTCTTCGTTATAAAAGTAAGTATATATTTGCTGGGGCAGTTGTCAACGTAAGTTTTCAATAGACTAAAATGGTTGAAAATTTGGGGGTGAATCTTGTTTATATTCCGACATTAAAAGATTTGCTAAGAGAAAAGGCGAATGTTATGATGTTATCCTCATTAAGTTGATTGATCTAAAATATTATCTGATATAACCGTTGCGAACAGACGTTGGGTGAAGCTGGTTTGAGATGAGATTTTTCGAGTATTTGATAGGTTATGTTTGATTTTCATGTGAAAATTTAGTCCTTCTAGAAGACATGGAACATCGATGAATTGAATGTGGTTATACTGCAAAAGAACAAAAAGACGTGTTTGACGTGTGTGTTTAAATCGTATATTAGTGTCCAAGAACTGTGTATATGTAAAATGGGTACTTACTCATATGTCGTATGTGTATCTATCTTACTGTATTAGCAGCGTTGGTCTGTCTGGAGTTCCTACTTCGCGTGTTGTAATGATGTGATAGAGGAAGAGGGGCATGTTGAGGGGAAGCGGAGGTGGGCGGAGCATTACATGACGATGTTAATGTGGAAGGGGGACTGTTTGGAGGGGCAAGTGCAGGCTTAGTATTCGGTGGGATAAGGGGAGTTTTTTGATTTAAAGAATTTAAATATTCGTGGGACTTTGTTTTGTTTTGTTTTGGATTGACTGTTTTCAATAGCTTAGGCGTTAACATATATAAGAGACTTTTGACTTCCGTATCATCAATAAGGTTTTGTCCAGAAAAATATATATATTCCCTAATTCATTTAGGAGTTCACCTTTATTTGTATTCCTGATTATTGCGAGATCCTTTTCTATTGAAATAAAACGGCGACCTGTTTCCTTCATGTGCGTGCTCATTGCGGAATATTTATTGTGCTTTTCCGCAATGAAGTGTTCCATGTATCTTATAAAGAAGCTTCGTCCAGTCTGTCCAACATATCAAATTCCACGCTGGGAACATGTTAACTTGTAGACTCCTGAGCCTGAATATATATTGTTATTATTATTGATTTTATTATAATTGAAAAATATATTTTGTGTTGTGTTGTTTGTCCTGAAGGCTATGTTCATATTATATCTGTTGAAAGTGTTAGCAATTTGATGGACAACTGGGTTATTATATGTAAAAGTGGCATATTCAGTTCTTTTAGGTTTGTCTGGTATAAGGTTTGTGGATAACTTGTTTTTAATCTTATGAAGTAAGCGGTTAACCATTTCGATCTTATAACGATTGATTTTAGCAAGATTCCTTATGTAATTTAATTCTGTTTTTAAGCTTGTAGGGGATAATGGGATTCTTAAAGCTCTATATATCAAACTATAAAATGATGCCCGTTTCTGAGAACCGGGGTGTAGTGAGGAATTATTTATGGTTACGGACAAGTGTGTAGGTTTTCTGTGAATCTGAAACTCAAAGGTGTTATTAGTTCGGGTGACCTTTATGTATAGGAAATTTAAGGATCCTTTGTCTTCATCTTCCTTAGTGAAGTTTGCGTTAGGGTTGATACTATTTAAGCTTTCTGATACTTCGCTGCTATGGGTGACATTCTTATCAATTATTACGAACGTGTCATCCACGTACCTCAACCATAAACAAATCCCTTTAATATTTGTTCTGATTTTTGTGTGTCCATGTAAATATCAGCTAGGAAGCCCGAAATTGGGTCTCCCATCGCTAGACCGTTCTGTTTATAGATTTTCTTATTAAAAGTGAAATAGTTGTTGTCTAAAACAAAATTTAATAATGTCATGAATTCGTCAATCTCCATTTTACTGAGGCTACTATGTTTACAGATGTTATTATAGATGATGTTAATAGTGTCTCTGGTCGGGATGTTTGAGTACATGTTAACCACGTCAAGAGTTGTAAAGAGTTGTTGGCTGTCGCTAGTGTCCTGCTGAGGTCTGAACCAGGAACTGCTGTTGTGGTGTCGGAGAGACCAGTGAGTAGGTGGAGATGACAGAATGCAAGACTGTACCGTGTTTTCATGTATTTCTGTGAACTGAGGCTCAGCGAGGGAAGCCGCTATCCCGAGGTGAGGCAAAGAAGATTACAAAAAGAGCAAAGGAAAGAGAAACAACAGTGTGCAGCATCTACATCTTCTGCTGTACCTCCTTCTTCATCTGAAGACTCAGATAACGCACTTCCAAGTTCAAATGAAATCAACGTTGGTTAATTTTTAGGAGAGAATTCTGAGAGTACATCAATGCAGAATGCTGCAAGGTGTGGTAAAAAAATTCTATTACTCCTAAATTAGTGGCTGATTTGGATAGATGCCAGCTGAATGTAAGAGATTTTGTAAACTGTGACGAGTTGGCAAGGTAGTAAGATGTTTTAACACTAGACTGGTAGCTTCTATACAAAGATTTATTAACTAAGCACTAAAACTACACAGGACTCACGCACGACCACACAACTTTCGCTCATAACACACACTTACACAGTTCGTTTGCTCTCTCTCTCTCTCTCTCTCTCTCTCTCTCTCTATCTTAGTTTCTCAGTTGTTCTAACACTACAGATTATTCTTACAAGCTAAACAGTTATTTCACAAAGTCATACGTCACACACATTTGCACCCTAGGGCAGTGTGCACCGTTTTTTAAAAGCGGCCACACACTACACAGTTTTACATTCACACTCCTGTCTTATATATCTGTGCCACTCATTCCAGAACAGTCCGGATGCTGGATGCATCCATGAACCTAACGAGATGGAAGACTCCAGGTTAATCGTCCCATAATTTCCATAGTCCTATGCTGTGTCATCACAAGCAGAAGTGAGAGGGGGCCGGTCTAGCACTTAAGCCTTGTTCACAATTGGTGCGGTCGAAGAATAAGCGGGTGGGCCGATATGGTGTCGTCACCAGCCCATAGCAAATTGGCATGGCAGACAATAATTATAACCATTACAATACATTCTTTAGGCGACAGCAGAGGCACTTGGCCAAAATACTGAAGAATATTCTATTAATAAATAATCTATTGATCGAATCGGATAGAAGAAGAGAATGTTCTAAAACAAATCTGCTTTCAAGAATTATATACCTGCAATTCTTACTGTTCAATGGGATGGTAAACTGTTGCCTGCAGTGAATGTCAGGGACCCACAAGAAGAAAGACTTCCAATTGTTGTTGCATTTCGGGACAGTGAGCAGCTCATCACTGTTAAAAAAAATAGAGAATTCTTCTGGTAAAGAGCAAGCGAATGCTGTTGGAATGCATTAAGGTACTGGGGTATAGAAGACAATGTACAAATTCTCTGCTGTGATACAACTGCATCAAACACTGGTCATTTTAATGGGGCATGTCTTACTTGAACAAAAATTGGACAGGGAATTTATTTTCCATGCCATCATCACATATATGAACTTGTGTATTTGAATGTAAAGTACGTGATATAACAAGCAGTCGTGACATACCACTTTTGAAACATTTTAGGGATAGCTGGGAAAGTGTTAATGCCAACAATTTTCGAAGTGGCAAAGGGAATGTTGAAATGATTCAGTGTCAGAATTATTATTTTTTTTTTTTTGCTATTTGATTTACGTCCCATCGACACAGATATGTCTTATGGCGACGATGGGATGGGAAAGGCCTAGGAATGGGAAGGAAGTGGCCGTGGCCTTAATTAAGGTACAGCCCCAGCATTTGCCTGTTGTGAAAATGGGAAAGCATGGAAAACCATCTTCAGGGCTGCCGATAGTGGGGTTCGAACCCACTATCTCCTGATTACTGGATACTGGCTGCACTTAAGCGGCTTCAGCTATCGAGCTCGGTCAGAAATTAAAGAAATGTTAGACTTTTCTGAAAAGAATTACATAAACACTGAAACGTGATTATCGTGAACTCATTGAGCTCTCTCTCTAATGTTCTTGGGAAGACAATCTGGGAAAAAAAAAAAAAAAAAAATCTAAAAATATGCCCTCCTGGTGCACTGCATCAAGCTTAATGGATGGCAAGAGCTATTTATTGTTTAAGGATGTTTCTGCTAGGATCACAACTTAAACTATCCAGTGTAAATGAAAATGCCTGAACAGATGTCACTCTTTTCATCGTAACTGCTTATGTCAAACTGTGGTTTCAGTGCAAAGCAGCTGTAAAAGCTCCTTATCACGTTCTCGACTTCTTAAAAGTTCTAAAAATCATAGGAACGGATAGATTCCACAATTTCAAAAGCAGCTCTAAAGGAATTTAGTCACCATATGTGGTATTTATCAGAAGAATTGTCTGTCCTATCACTCTTTGATGATGAAGTACACGTATAAATCAAGATAAAAATGGTAGCAAATTTAGCTGGAGAGAATGTACACATGGAAAGGAGATATATTCCTCTTTGTGGAGAATTGGATGGACAAATATATGGTAAATTTAATTTAATCCTAATTACCATTCTTGAATTTTTAATTCGTTACTTACAGGGGTTAGACAAGACTGTAATCTTTCACCTTTACTGTTCGTAGTTTACATGGATCACCTGCTGAAGGGTATAAAATGGCAGGGAGGGATTCAGTTAGGTGGAAATGTAGTAAGCAGTCTGGCTTATGCTGACGACTTGGTCTTAATGGCAGATTGTGCCGAAAGCCTGCAGTCTAATAAATTAGCCTCTCAAAGACTAAATTGATGTCAGTAGGTAAGAAATTCAACAGAATTGAATGTCAGATTGGTGATACAAAGCTAGAACAGGTCGATAATTTCAAGTATTTAGGTTGTGTGTTCTCCCAGGATGGTAATATAGTGAGAGAGATTGAATCATGGTGTCATAAAGCTAATGCAGTGAGCTCGCAGTTGCGATCAACAGTATTCTGTATTCAGTACTTGAAATGAGGTTATAAAGGCTAATTTAGGAATGAACTCGATGGATGAAGCTGTACGCATAAACCGGCTTTGGTGGTGGGGTCATGTGAGGCGAATGGAGGAGGATGGGTTATCTAGGAGAATAATGGACTCTATTATGCTGGGTAAGAGAAGTAGAGGTAGACCAAGACGACGATGGTTAGATTTGGTTTCTTACAATTTAAAGATAAGAGGTATAGAACTACTAAGAGCTGTTCTGGAATTATTTTGCCAGTTGATATGAAATATCTTGCACAATTTTCATATATTTCATGTATTTTGAGGCATTATATTTTTTTAAAAATAATTCAGCACAGAGGGTTCGGATAGTCGCTCACAATATTATCAGCGAAAAGGTTAGTCTGTGGAAAAGCAATTGATACATAATTAATATCTAATTTTATATTACAGTTTAATACATTTTCACTCTTTCGACTGTATTGTGGTTTTTAGTATTCTTGTGGACACTTCTTTTTTGCAATCTGGGTACAATTTCTTCTTTGGAGTAAGTTGTACAGGGGATGGGAATGTCTCTCTGTCAGTCTGAGTGGTTGGTCACCAGATGTAGGACGCCTTCTTTTCCTGGTTTGTCTAGATACGTGGTACTTCTGGATGAGTTCCCTTATAAGCTGTAGCTGGAAATCTGCTACAGATATGTTCTGTACAGTTTTAACATTGAAGAGGGAATGAGAAAAAGAACTTTCGGTACCATTTCATTGACTTTCACACACACTCGATAGAACTGATCATCATGTCTGATCGGTCAACAGGACCCATGTACTTGTTATAGTCAATAACGCAATGGAGTTTCTCTACAGGCAATCTTGTCTGTTTGTCAGTCTTCCCTGTAGGTCTCATATTGTCAGTATGTCGCGTGGTCAACATACAAACTTCCCTACGATCGAGCCACCTGATGCAATCATGTTATCTGTCGCTTTTGATTCAGTTTGTCCTTTCTTCAATTTTGTATTAAATTTCGGCATACCCCTCCTGTTTTTCCTGACGGTACCACATGTGTTGGTTTTGTTTTTGTGTAGGTGATCGTACAGTTGTGGACTTGAATACCAGTTATCTATCCACAATGTATGTCCTTTCTGCAAGTACCTCTCTACTAGCGTCAAGACAACTGCACCTGATACCCCAAATTCACGTTCAGGAATTATTTCTGTAGTTGACCCTGTGTAAACAATAAAATCCGGTCTCAGAATCGCAGATAACAAATGTCTTTATTCCAAATCTGTCTCTGATGGGATAAACTGTATGAATGAAAGCCTACCTTTGAAAAGCGTCAAACTTTCATCAATGGAAATGTTTTCAAACGGGGTGAACGTTTCTCTGAACTTGTTTCTGAGATGGTCAATTACAGGCTTTATTTTATACAGCCGATCACCTTCCGGCTGATTGTTGTTGTCATTGAAATGTAACAACCGCAATAATAAGAGTTACCTATCTCTAGACATGAAATCCGAGAACTGCAGGGTCACTATTAGAGGATCAGTTGACCAATATTCAAGAATTGTAAGTTTCTTCATTCTTGCCGTAAGTATCGTCACGGCGAAAAAGACGTACAGCTCTTCAGGTGTTGTTTCCCTCCATTTCTGTAGCCTTGAACTTGGAGTCAGTGGTATTGTTTGCGTAACAAAGTACTTGTTTGTTTCAACTGCTATATGCTCCATAATTTCTCGTGAAAAGAAACACTGAAATATGTCTAAAGCCGCTGGTTCATCATGAATCACACCGAATGATATACCCAATCAACTGTCATCAAAACTGTGTATTATAGGACTAAACATATTACCCATGCGCCATTGAAATAAATCAGGTTCGAAACGAATTCTTTTCCTGATTTGTGGAGCTGGTACTTGAGGCTCAGCACTATCACTGTCATTACTGTCAAAAGGACTGTAATCACTACACAAATCACTGATATCTGAGTACTCATCTTCTGATTCAAGGGTATTCACAGCTTCTATAAGTTTGAAATCGGAAAGAATGCGCCGTCCGCTACATGAAGCCATTTTTACAAACCCTGGACACAGGTGCTTTCCGGGACTGCCAACCTAGGATGTGCACTGAGCTGAGTGCATTATTTCAGATATTTGACCGCAGATAGCATTAAAATGCAGTCTCCATTTTGACTGATGGTCCATTATGCTGCTAACAGATGTAACTTGTTGCTACTCAAGTTTGAAAAAAAAAAAAAAACTCCAAAGGTATATATTTCCTTTTCAGATATT
Source organism: Anabrus simplex (assembly GCF_040414725.1). Classification (NCBI taxonomy): domain Eukaryota; kingdom Metazoa; phylum Arthropoda; class Insecta; order Orthoptera; family Tettigoniidae; genus Anabrus; species Anabrus simplex. The sequence continues at coordinate 168,684,921 of NC_090266.1, read as the reverse complement.
TAGCTAAAGTTACAGACGAGATATCTCCTCGGGCGCAGCAAGGACGTGACGTATTACCGCGCCCGAGATATCTCGGGCGTAGCAGTGTAAGGGTTAAAACTACAAAACATATAATTCCTAACATTCAAATTTTGTGCTCAAGTCGGCACAGACATTGGCCTACTGAGATGAATTTTTTTTTTTTTTTGGAGTAAATATGACCTAATGGAAAATATTTAGTTTTTTCCCCCCCCCAAAACCAGGGACACACTACTGCAGACGAAACATGTTCACACTTGGTGGTGGCAGAATTTGAAAGTAAGTTTGTAATCTAAAGGCCCGCTCCCACCTAGTGGAATCAAATTGAACTAAAGAGAATTTGTTTTTAACATGTGTTTTATGGGAGATAGAGATGGCAAAAATTGTAGTTACTATGTTTTGGACGTCAATGAATTTTAGAATTAAGGGTTACTCCAATTCAACATTGTAAATGTGAAAACAATTTTCAACCAAAAAAGAAATTTTAAATTGTAGTTACTATGTTTTAGACGTCAATGTATTTTAGAATTCAAGGGTCACTTCTATCCAACATTGTAATTCATATTGTTATACTTTTAATGTGTATATATTTCCTCTATTATTACCAAACTTGGACATATACTCAAGCAAAATATTTTGTAAAAACAATCCAAATACAACAGGTCTTAACCTTGAAACAATTGTGTAGGCTGAAGATGCTTGTAAATAAAGCGAAACATGTCCCTGCAAATTCATGTTGTAATATTATGAACTAGCAACATAAAACCAATTTGTATTGAATCGGTGGATTGAAATAATTACAATATTGTAAGCATTTATAGCAAATTTCAATACGGGCCTAATCATGAGATTAGTTACGTGTAATAATAAATTTAGCCAAATCGATCTCCTCTCGCCAATTCGATTCAGTATCTCTTCATTCGTGATCAGATCTATCCATCTCACCTTCAGCATTCTTCTGTAACACCACATTTCAAAAGCTTCTATTCTCTTTCTTTCTGAGCTAGTTATCGTCCATGTTTCACTTCCATACAATGCCACGCTCCACACGAAAGTCTTCAAAAACATCTTTCTAATTCCTATATCAATGTTTGAAGTGAGAAAATTTCTTTTCTTAAGAAAGCTCTTCCTTGCTTGTGCTAATCTGCATTTTATGTCCTCCTTACTTCTGCCGTCGTTAGTTATTTTACTACCCAAGTAACAATATTCATCTACGTCCTTTAAGATTTCATTTCCTAATTTAATATTTCCTTCATCACCTGCCTTCGTTCGACTGCACTCCATTACTTTTGTTTTGGACTTATTTATTTTCATCTTGTACTCCATACCCAAGACTTTGTCCATACCATTCAGCAGCTTCTCAAGATCTTCTGCAGTCTCAGATAAAATAACAATATCATCAGAAAATCTCAAGGTTTTGATTTCCTCTCCTTGGATTGTGATTACCCTTCCAAATTCCTCTTTCATTTCCTTTACTGCCTGTTCTGTGTAAACATTGAAAAGGAGGGGGGACAAACTGCAGCCTTGCATCACTCCTTTCTGGATTGCTGCTTCTTTTTCAAAGCCCTCGATTCTTATTACTGCAGACTGATTTTTATACAGATTGTAGATAATTCTTTGTTCTCGGTATCTGATCCCATTCACCTTCAGAATCTTAAATAGCTTGGTCCAATCAACATTATGAAATGCCTTTTCTAGATCTACGAATGCCATGTACGTGGGCTTGTCCTTCTTGATTCAATCCTCTAGATCGGACGTAAGTCAGGATTGCTTCACTTGTTCCTACATTTCTTCTGAAGCCAAACTGATCTTCTCCCAACTCAGCTTCAACTTGTTTTTCCATTCTTCTGTAAATAATACGTGTTAAAATTTTGCAGGTATGAGATACTAAACTGATGGTGCGGTAGTTTTCACACCTGTCAGCACCGAAATCTACATAATACTATATACACTTCTCAGGGACATGTCAATCGTCTAATCAACAAAGTAAAACTAAATTATCCACAAATCTCATCCCAGACAAGCCTAAAAAACCAAATTCGCTACATTTACTTTTAATAACCCCACCATCCATCAGATCACTAATACCCTAAAGAGGCACAATATTAATATACCTTTCAAGACGGTCAACACCAAGCAAAACATATTTCTTAAACACAATAAGGTCATATGCAATAGCAACATTTACTCAAGATCTGGTGTGTATAGATTAACATGTTCACAGTGTGGATTTTCATACGTTGGTCAGACTGGGAGGAGCTTTTCCGCGAGATACATGGAACACTACAACGCCTTTAAACATAAGTACTCGGCCATGAGCCAGCACATGACTGAGACAGGACATCACTTTAAAACAATAGAAAAGAATCTTTCTATTATTAGATGTATCAGTAAAGGAAAGATTATGAACAAAACAGAAAATTTACACATTTTTTAGGGCCAAACCTATAATAACAATCATAATTTAAAAGAGGTCACAGAAAATCAAAATCCTTTATATGAATTGACACCTAAATTAATACATATCGTGAATACACACCAGAATAAAATCCCAAGTTTTTAAAAATCCTTTCATCGAAATGTTTCATCCATCAAACCAAACGTTAGGTCTACCCACACCACCACTATTAACACCCCTCCAGTAACGGCACAGGCGCTTAGGCATCAACCTAACCCCTCTCCCCCCCGTTTACCGCACAAGTATAACACCAGGAATAGAAATGTTAGTTAGGCAGGAGCTGCCGGAACGGTCAGATCTACCTAGCATAACCTTGACGAGTAAATTACTTCTCAACTGACATATTAGCTACTTGAAGTTTCTTGTCAATACGCGTGCTTCAAAATACTAATTTTAACTTCTCTTTTAATTCATTACAGACAATATCCCTTTCAAAGGCTAATCATCACATCAACAAGAAAGACTATTCGTAAACGTCAAGGACACAATTTCACATTTAAGCAGCAGCTTCAACTTGGAATCGTGATACCGCTTTATGCAACAGAAAACATACGTTCGTATATTTTAAAAAATTACAACATTTTAACAACAACACTCAATCTTATCTAATTTATTCTTAAATATCCAGCTGTTGTTTATAATTGACATTGATTTTATCATGAACAGGTACATTGAAACATTGGGACAAATGTACCCCAGAAAGATTACACTCTTTACTCAAGACTGTTACTATCCCAATGATCTGAAAGTTATTATGAAGAGGATCCATTTTAGCTTTGGACATTTTTAGAATCTAAAAAGAACAGCACTCATAAGCTTCTAATTTTCACGAGTATAAGACACTATCAATTCTCGATACTCATAGTGTGCAATGTGTCATCTTTTTATATTATAAATGTAGCATGTGAATTTAAAAGGTCTTTAATGTGTAACGTAATTCTCATTGTAAACCATGCATGGATTCAGACATTCAGACGTTTCAGACATTTGACCTTAAGGTTACATACAGGCTGATGATGCCCTTAACAAGGGGCAAAACATGTCCCTGAGAAGTTTATATAGTATTATGTAGATTTCAACCACGTAGCATGTGGTTTGTATTGAATAGGTGGTGATAATAAAATAAATTATTTTTGTGATAATCTTGCTTATAGCGGAGCAGAATCAGAGAGAATGATCAAGATTCATGCAACTTTGTAGACGGTCGGGTCGAGATGTTTTGGACGAGCATTTGGCGGCAAATGTGTACCAGCTTCAGCTGGAAAGTCAGCTGTTTCTTGGATACTGTCGTAAACGTTCTGTATTGTGATGGTTTATTCAACTTATTAATACTAGACAGGAAAAACTTATCAGTTTAATTGAAAAGTTAATTTCCTCTACTACAAGACCCAAGAGCATTACTGCAACAACGTAAAAAATAATGTCTGGGAGGAAATAAGCAAGACTATGACAAACCAAATGAAATGAAAACCTACAACCTCTTTTCCACTCAGTGACTGGATCAGGGATGGAATGAATGAAGGCGAGGATAGGAATTGTGCCGACTGCCGAAGCCTGTCGCACTCCTCTGGGGCAATGATTAATGACTGACAGATGAAATTAAATTATATTGGAGAGTGCTGCTGGAATGAAAGATGACAGGAAAAACCGGAGTACCCGGAGAAAAACCTGTCCCGCTTCCACTTTGTCCAGAACAAATCTCACATGGAGTGACCAGGTTTTGAACCATGGAACCCAGCGGTGAGAGGCCGACGCGCTGCCGCCTGAACCACGGAGGTTATGATAAACCAAACTTATTAGAATATTCAATTTTGGGGCAGGTTACTGTAGTCTATGTACAATTTATTTCATAATTATTGTTGACTTCATCACAAAATCATGTTATGTTGGAGTCCAGATACTGTATATCAGTACGTTAATTGACATCACATCTCACATGGGATGTATCTAAGTGTTTGTTATATTTACAGTGAATGATGTTGCAAGTGGCATTCCCTAGGTTTCAAACTGTCGTATATGTGTTCCTTACGAATAGTAGGCTACAGCATATGAAATTGCTCTGCTATGGACAATAAATACACTTCACAGTCTTTAATTAATGTTACAGAGAGTTGGCTGTGTGGTTAGGGTCACGTAGGCACGAGTTTTCATTCGGGAGATAGTCGGTTCGAAACCCACTGTTGGCAGCTCTGAAGATGGCTTCCCATGGTTTCCCCATTTTCACACCAGGCAAATGCTGGGCCTATACCTTAATTAAAGCCACGGTCCTAGCCCTTTCCTATCGCATCGTCGCCATAAGACCTATCTGTGTAGGTGCAACGTAACTTTTTTTATCTTGATTTACTAGTTTCATTTCCGCATTGATAGTTCACGTACGAGGACGGTTTGAAAATTTCACAGAATCACCGCTAGATGTCGGTGCTAGAGCAACGAGGTTCCCGCGCAATAATAACACATCCTTTGTGAGTGAACACGTGGCGTGTCAGTGCTCTAGCTGCAGGAGTGTGGTAGTGACGACTCTTTGTTGTTGTTCCCGCGTAGTGATTTGTGACAATGGAAAAACTGAGATTCGAGCAGTGATTAAATACTTTGTAAAGAAAGGTATGAAAGCAAAGGAAATATGTGCCGATTTTCAGAACACACTGGGGGACTCTGCTCCTTCATTTTCAACTGTTGTCAAGTGGACCAGTGAGTTTAAATTTGGTCGGGAGAGCTTGGATGATGATCCGCGTAGTGGACGGCCAAAAATTGTTACGACCCCAGAATTTATCGCAAAAGTGCATAAAATGGACATGGAGGATCGTCGACTGAAAGTGCGGGAGATTGCTGAAGCTGTAGGGATGTCTTCTGAACGGGTATATTATACTTTAACCAAAGAATTGGGTATGAAAAATTATCCGCAAGATGGGCGCCGCGGCTCTTGACATTAGACAATAAACGCACCAGATTGGAAATGTCCGAACAAAGTCTGGCCCGTTTTCAGTGCAGCCAACAAGATTTTTTGCACTGGTTTGTGACTATAGATGAAACTTGAGTCCACTACTATACCCCACAGACAAAACAGCAGTCAAAGCAGTGGAAACATGCTGATTCACCACCACCAAAGAAAGCAAAGGTAGTGCGTTCGGCTGGAAAGGTCATGGCCTCAGTTTTCTGGGATGCAAAAGGCATTCTGCTGATAGATTATCTTCCTACTGGCCAAACAATTACGCGGCAATACTGTGCAAACCTCCTAGACCAACTACAGGAAAAGATACACGAAACACGGCCTGGTTTGGTAAGGAAAAAGGTCATCTTTCATCAGGACAACGCTCCGCCGCACACAAGTGTTATTGCCATGGCAAAACTTCATGAACTGGGGTACGAATTGTTGCCACATCCACCTTATTCACCTGATTTGGCACCATCAGACTTTCATCTATTCCCCAAGCTGAAAATTTTCCTCAGTGGACGGAGATTTTCTACAAGGGAAGAACTGACAGCCGAATTGGAGAGGTATTTTGCAGGCCTGGAGGAATCTCATTTTCGAGATGGGATCAGGCATTGGAACATCGCTGGACCAAATGCATTAGTCTACAGGGAAACTATGTTGAAAAATAAAAGCAGTTCCACTGAGGTAAGATACTTAATTCTAGTACATTCCGAGAACTTTTCAAACCACCTACGTATGTATAGACAAGAAAAGGTTCCACCTTATCAATCCAATTTTTATTATTGTAAGAATTAACTTACAGGACCGGTTTCGACTTCTAAATAGTCATCATCAGCTGTACATGAATACCTTTACATTTGTGTCAAGCATTAGTTAATATGTCCTTCTTAAAGGGAGATGCCATAAGGAAGCATTATGTCTAAGTGTCCAAACTGGGCATGTTAAATGTGAAATGGTTATATATTATGATTCAGGTACTTAGGTATAGAGCTATCTCTTTAGGACTACAATTTGTTTGTAAAACCTAACTTAAGCTTAAATCTAAATTACGAATACATTAAACACATTAAAATACACAGTACATGTTAAAATCCTTTAAAATAATGAATATAAAATATTTCGTAGAGATGAATGTATGCGTCTTGCGTTCATAGGCAATGCTGTAGCTCTCTTGGGAAGTCTTATTGTATATTTAAATGTCTCCACTTGTGTGTGTGGTGAAAAGCTTCTATTGTTAACAAAATCCAGTATATAGACGGAGGTAAGTATGTGCAGCTGTGAGTGGAATATTATCTTTAAGTATTGGAGGAAGTTGTGGTCTAGGTTGTACGTAAGTATTTCTGATGCAGAGTGGTGGCTCCTTCCTCGTCTATAACTGTATGCTGATGTGTGTTATCCGTGGAAGACAAAAATAAAGTATGAGTAGGGTTATAAGCTGAAGGAATGCCTATATGTGTGTGTGTTAAGTGAATGTGTACTTACTATTGCTGTCGTGTTGGGTTGCGTTGGATTTGAGTACTTGGAGTGTACTGTATCGCGTTCTCTTTAGGTTTGCGTTGGCTGCTGCGAGGGGAATGGATAGAGGGGTAGGGAGAGTTGCTGTTGTGGGGGTAGGGTCGGAGCTGGGCGTGTCGTTCGTCGGTAGTATGGCGCGTGTTATGTTCTGTTTGTTGATTGTTTTGAGATAGTCATTTTTTAAAGCGGGGATGGCTTTATTGAGAATGGTATTGGTTTTTTCTGTAATTTCATTTATATTGTAATTGGGATTGGCGTATTGGTCTAACAATATGTAAAACTCTTCTGTTATATTGAAGAAGGGGCCTTTAGGATTTATATTTAATATTTTCGTGTCATTTGCAATGTTCGTGAAGCTGTGTTTATAATCTTCGATGTGCTGTCCTATTGCGGAAAAATGATTATGTTTTACAGCATTTAAGTTTTCATTATATCGGATTGCGAAGTTTCTACCGGTATGTCCAACATAGCTGGTTTCACAATTGTTACATCTGATACGGTATACTCCTGATTGATTGTACTTGTTACTGTTGATTATCTTGGTATTGTGTAAGATGTTAGTGCTATTGTGCGTGGTCTTGAATGCTATTTTTAAGTTATGTTTTTTGAAGATGTTAGTTATGGGATAAATGTGTGCATTGTTACGTAATCCTTTTTAGGTTTGTCTATTTTTGTCAATCTGGTTTTAGGTTGAGATTTGATTTTATGAATAATTGTATTGACCATTTCTTTCTTGTATCCATTATTTTTGGCTATTTCGTGGATTAGTCGTATTTCCTCTTTTAAGTCATCTCCTGTTAACGGTATATTAAAAGCTCTATATATCATGCTGTAATAAGCTGCTTTTTTATGAGTATTGGGATGGATGGAATCTATTTTGATCATGTTCGATGTATGTGTGGGTTTTCGGAATATTTTATATGATAAGTGGTTTTCGTGTCTAGTTATTGTTATATCCAGATAGTTCAAGGTGTGATTGTTTTCAGTTTCTTGGTAAATTTTATGCAGGGGTCTACTGTGTTAAGTCTATCCAATATGATATTTTCGTCAGTGGATCTATTATCAATGATGACGAAAATATCATCAACAAATCTGCACCAAAAGAATATATTGTCTATTTTGCTGATAGATGTGTATTCTAAGTAGTCTATATAAATTTCGGCCAGTATGCCAGAAGCAGGAGACCCCATTGGTAGGCAGTGTTGTTGGTAGATTGTGTCGTGAAATCTAAAATATTTGTTATTAATGGCAAATTCAAGTAGCTTCATAAATTCTTCAATTTCTAGAGCGCTTAAATTTCTGTGGTTTCTTAGATTAGATTCAATTATTTCTATAGTTTTCTTGGTGGGAATATTGGGATACATGTTAGAAAATGCTTCCTTATGGCATCTCCCTTTAAGAAAGGACATATTAACTAATGCTTGACACAAATGTAAAGGTATTCATGTACAGCTGATGATGACTATTTAAAAGTTGAAACCGGTCCTGTAAATTAATTCTTACAATAATAAAAATTGTATTGATAAGGTGGAACCTTTTCTTGTTTATACATAGGTACAACGTAAAGCAAATTGTAAAAAAAAAAAAAAAAAAATGTTTAGGCTACCTCGATTAATGATTTCATCCTGCCATGGGAGGCAATCTACTGCATTAAAGTAGTTTTTAAAATGATCACGGACTCCCATCGCATCTGAAGTAGCACTTCCTCCTGTAAAATTGAACCTTTCTGTTAAATTCTACTATCTGAAATACTTGTTGAAATTGCAATACAGTAACTCTGAAGTAAGCCTACCGTTGAGACTTAGCTTCATCGCGCAATAAACATTCAAATAAGTTTTAATACTCTCAGTTTGGTTCTCTTGTTAATTTCATGCACCCAGAAACTTCTCCGATCTCTTATAAAATCCTGTTCGATTCTGTTCCGCTAGATGAGAGCGATCGATCGGAAATTTCGGCTGTTCGGTTCGATTCGATTCCACTAGGTGGGAGCGAGCCTTAAGACTCCTATGTGCTGTATTCGGGAAATGGGTGAAGATGTTCAGGCATGGCTGCATGATACAGTGTGTAATTTTTAAAATTCTTCCTTAATGGTTGATGACAGAACTGATGGACACGGCACAACCAGCAATTTTCATTAGGGAAGTGGATGACAAGTTGAATATTAAAGAAGAATTACGAGATTTAGTTCTCCTTAAGGGCATCGCTAAACGAGAACATTTTTAAGGGTATTGAGGAAACTGTTGAAGAAACTATCATGAATGCGAGTAAACTCATGTCTGTGGCAACAGATGGAGCTTTGTCTCTAGTGAGAGTCAATGCTGGACTAATAACCCGGATGACAGAAAAAAAATAACCTGATCCTCCACTAACACATGATCAGATTTCAATCCACTGCATTCTCCATCAACAGAATCTGTGCACCAAGAATATTAATGTTTAAAAAATGTAATTCAAATAGTTAAGAGATAGAATATATAGAATATAAACTGTAATATTAACTCCAAGGAATTGTGCTATTTCACTCCTTACATTTCAACTCTCCACACTGCTAATGCCCCTCTTCCTCCTTAACAACCACTTCCTCCTTAACACAACATTTCACAAACTCCCCAGACAAGTCTATTGTGAGGAGCTTGAGTGGAGTGAGGTGACATCTAATTTAGGGCCCCTACAAGACTAGACCGACATCTCAAATTCAAATCAAAATCTCTTTATTTGTAAATGAGGTGTCTACCTCGGTAGCAAATGGTACACTAAAATACATTATTGTCAAGCACTAAATATTAAATTAACAACAGAAGAAAATTTTCCTATAATACAATATTATAAAATTTACGCTAACAATTTTTTCTATTAAACACACAGCTCATCCTTAATAAATTTATATTGTTTACAAAATTCTACTTATAATATCTCCTGTACTATGTACAAATATAGTCAACTGATATACAGTATGTGGAATTACTTCAAATGATACTGTTTGAGTCATCAGTCCATAGACTGGTTTGATGCAGCTCTCCATGCCACCCTATCCTGTGCTAACCTTTTCATTTCTACGTAACTATTGCATCCTACATCTGTTCTAATCTGCTTGTCATATTCATACCTTGGTCTACCCCTACCGTTCTTACCACTTACACTTAATTCAAAAACCAACTGAAAGAGTCCTGGGTGTCTCAAGATGTGTCCTATCATTCTATCTCTTCTTCTCGTCAAATTTAGCCAAATCGATCTCCTCTCACCAATTCGATTCAGTATCTCTTCATTCGTGATTCGATCTAGCCATCTCACCTTCAGCATTTTTCTGTAACACCACATTTCAAAAGCTTCTATTCTCTTTCTTTCTGAGCTAGTTATTGTTCATGTTTCACTACCATACAATGCCACGCTCCACACGAAAGTCTTCAAAAATATCTTTCTAATTCCGATATCAATGTTTGAAGTGAGCAAATTTCTTTTCTTAAGAAAGCTCTTCCTTGCTTGTGCTAGTCTCCATTTTATGTCCTCCTTACTTCTGCCAACGTTAGTTATTTTACTACCCAAGTAACAATATTCATCTACGTCCTTTAAGACTTCATTTCCTAATGTAATATTTCCTACATCACCTGTCATCGTTCGACTGCACTCCATTACCTTCGTTTTGGACTTATTTCTTTTCACCTTGTACTCCTTACCCAAGACTTTATCCATACCATTCAGCAACTTCTCGAGATCTTCTGCAGTCTCAGATAAAATAACAATATCATCTGCAAATCTCAAGGTTTTGATTTCCTCTCCTTGGATTGTGATTCCCTTTCCAAATTTCTCTTTGATTTCCTTTACTGAATGTTCTATATAAACATTGAAAAGGAGACGGGACAAACTGCAGGCTTGCCTCACTCCTTTCTGGATTACTGCTTCTTTTTCAAAGCCCTCGATTCTTATCACTGCAGAATGATTTTTATACAGATTGTAGATGATTCTTCGTTCTCGGTATCTGATCCCTATCATCTTCAGAATCATAAATAGCTATACAACTGGTATAAGATTAAACTTTACATTGCATTTATTTACTTATTTATTTATTCTTTTTTTCTTTACCCATTCTGCAACCTAAGTAGCATAACGACCTGCTACGTCTTAACCAGAGCACCTGTTGCCAACAATTTTCAGAGTTCCTGAAGTGCCTTTACAGCTACTGTAGAGGTCCCAGGGCCCTCGAAATCTCCACTGTACTTCACCCCTACAGGCAGTCCCCTACTTTGGCTGTCCAAACTCCTTAGACCAGGAGATGGAATTAATTTATTCTCACACATTTTTTTTAATTTACAATAACCTGCACTGGTCGAATGCCCTCTAACACTTCATTTATTTTCTCTGTTGCTGTTTATTCTCTTCTTGAATATCTGTACAGATTTTGGAAAAGGATCAAACACTACCCCTGGTAAACTGTTCCACTCCTTCACACCTTTCCCAATGAATGAAAATTTACCCCAATCGCTTCTGCTAAAATTCCTTCTAATTTTATATCTTTTTTTTTCTTTCTTTTTTTTTTTTTCTTTTTTTTGCTAGTTGTTTTACGTCGCACGGACACAGATAGGTCTTATGGCGACGATGGGACAGGAAAGGGTTAGGAGTGGGAAAGAAGCGGCCATGGCCTTAATTAAGGTACAGCCCCAGCATTTGCCTGGTGTGAAAATGGGAAACCACGGAAAACCATTTTCAGGGCTGCCGACAGTGGGGTTCGAACCTACTATCTCCAGAATACTGGATACTGGTCGCACATAAGCGACAGCAGCTATCGAGTTCGGTTATCTTAAGATTAATAAAATCTAGAACAATATTTGCTATCTTTTGATTACCTGAATTGTTTAGATGGAGGCCATGTTTTGTATAACAGTATCTCTCAAAACTGCTGCATTCAATAACCTGAGTATTCTGAAAATGTTTATAAATTTTAACAGTATCTGTATTGACCTTGTCCACTTCAATGTTCACACACGAGTCTCTACTCAAATCATGCTTGTGGGGCACGTTCACTACAAAGACGTTAGAGTGGGTCAGCTTCCCTAGTGTACATTTAAGTTGTGATCTTACATTCTTGGCGTCGTCGTGAGCTACGTCGTTCGTCCCACCGATGATAAGCACTGCATCGCCACTCCCGAAGTTCTTAGTTGCTACAGCAAATTTAATACCAAACAGAATGTACAGTTTACAAAGGAGAAAATTGCCATTGTGATAAGAGACATAAGTAGCCACAGTGCTCTTTATACACTAACAGCTATGATACAGAAAGATTGTGGCTAAAGTCACACACACAAGTTAAACATCCCGAGTACTTCAAGGTCAAAGGGTGTGCCAGTGAGAGGGTGGTGACCAGAAAACAATGTTGTAACTAGCAAGGCTTTAACTAACGTTTCAACACTATCTATTAATTTTAGAAAGAGGGTCACCTGCATTAATGTGGTGATACAGAGAGAATTAGTGATCATGAAGCTTTATTTTGTCGTAGTTAAAATTAAATGTGGTAGAGAAAGGAAAGTCTAAAAAGTAGGACTATTAGGCAGTACCATATGGCTGATAAAGCAGGCATGAGGCAGTTTCTAAAAAGTAACTATGACCGGTGGAAAACGGTAAATAAAAATATAAACAGACTCTGGGATGGGTTTAAAGAAATAGTTGAGGAATGTGAAAACAGGTTTGTACCTTTAAGGGTGGTAAGGAATGGTAAAGACCCACCTTATTACAATAGAGAAATAAAGAGACCAAGAAGGAGATGCAGACTGGAAAGAAATAGAGTTAGAAATGGCTGTGGAAGTAAGGAGAAATTGAAGGAACTTCTAGAAAATTGAATCTAGCAAAGAAGGCAGCTAAGTAAAACATGATGGCAAGCATAATTGGCAGTCAAACAAATTTTAGTGAAAAATGGAAGGGTATGTATAGGTATTTTAAGGCAGAAACAGGTTCCAAGAAGGGCATTCCAGGAATAATTAATGAATAAGGGTAGTGTGTATGTGAGGATCTTCAAAAGGCAGAAGTATTCAGTCAGCAGTATGTAAAGATTGTTGGTTACAAGGATAACGTCGAGATAGAGGAGGAGACTAAGGCCAAAGAAGTATTAAAATTTACATATGATAACAATGACTTACAATAAGATACAACATTTTGAAAACTAGAAAAGCGGCTGGAATAGATCAGATTTCTGGGGATATACTAAAGACAATGGGTTGGGATTTAGTACCGTATCTGAAGTACTTATTTGATTATTGTTTGGTCAGAGGAGCTATACCAGATGAATGGAGAGTTGCTATAGTAAGCCCTGTGTATGAAGGAAAGGGTGATAGACATAAAGCTGAAAATTACAGGCCAGTGAGTTTGACATGCATTGTATGTAAGCTTTGGGAATGCATTCATTCTGATTACATTAGACATGTTTGCAATATTAATACCTGGTTCGATAGAAGGCAATTCGGTTTTAGGAAAGATTATTCCACTGAAGTTCAACTTGTAGGATTCCAGCAAGACATAGCAGATATCTTGGATTCTGGAGATCAAATGGACTGTATTGCGATTGACCTGTCTAAAGCATTTGATAGGGTGGATCATGGGAGACTACTGGCAAAAATGAGTGCAACTGGACTAGACAAAGGAGTGACTGAATGGGTTGGTATATTTCTAGAAAATAGATCTCAGAGAATGAGAGTAGGTGAAGCTTTATCTGACCCTGTAATAATTAAGCGGGGAATTCCTCAAGGCAGTATTATCGGACCTTTATGTTTTCTTATATATATAAATGATATGAGTAAAGGAGTGGAATCGGAGGCAAGGCTTTTTGCGGATGATGTTATTCTCTATAAAGTGATAAATGAGTTACAAGATGGTGAGCAACTGCAACGTGACCTCGAAAATGTTGTGAGATGGACAGCAGGGAATGGTATGTTGATAAACGGGGTTAAAAGTCAGATTGTGAGTTTCACAAATAGAAAAAGTCCTTTCAGTTTTAATTACTGCGTTGATGGGGTGAAAGTTCCTTTTGGGGATCATTGTAAGTATCCAGGTGTTAATATAGGGAAAGATCTTCATTGGGGTAATCACATAAATGGGATTGTAAAGAAAGGGTACAGATCTCTGCACATGGTTTTGAGAGTGTTTAGGGGTTGTAGTAAGGATGTAAAGGAGAGGGCATATAAGTCTCTGGTAAGACCCCAACTAGAGTATGGTTCCAGTGTATGGGACCCTCACCAGGATTACCTGATTCAAGAACTGGGAAAAAATCCAAAGAAAAGCAGCTCAATTTGTTCTGGGTGATTTCCGACAAAAGAGTAGCGTGGTTGCCAGCGTTTCGCCCTCGTGTGCTAGGGTGGGCTCATCAGTTGGTACCTAAGCACACCTACCAATACGCTGGCTAGTGCATACCGTGGAGGCCACTGCGTAGGCTAACTAGAGCCACCGGCAGTGCCAATGCACTAAGAGATTTTGTCTCATTATCAAAAATTGATGCCTGCTTGGCCATCAGATGATATAGATGTTGATTCCCATAGGGAATCTGAAATATTTGTCCTGAATGAGTAAATTTATAATACCAATATAAATGGTCCGTTATTGGACACCCTAGCGCACGAGGGAGAAACGCTGGCAACCAAGAATGAGTTAGCTGGAAAATTTATAATGTCCAATAACGGACCATTTATATTGGTATTATAAATTTACTCATTCAGGACAAATATTTCAGATTCCCTATGGGAATCAACATCTATATCATCTGATGGCCAAGCAGGCATCCATTTTTGATAATGAGACAAAATCTCTTAGTGCATTGGCACTGCCGGTGGCTCTAGTTAGCCTACGCAGTGGCCTCCACGGTATGCACTAGCCAGCGTATTGGTAGGTGTGCTAGGTACCAACTGATGAGCCCACCCTAGCACACGAGGGCGAAACGCTGGCAACCAAGAATGAGTTACCTGGAAAATTTATAATGTCCAATAACGGACCATTTATATTGGTATTATAAATTTACTCATTCAGGACAAATATTTCAGATTCCCTATGGGAATCAACATCTATATCAAAAGAGTAACGTTACAAAAATGTTGCAAAATTTGGGTTGGGAAGAATTGAGAGAAAGAAGAAGAGCTGCTCGATTAAGTGGTATGTTACAAGTCATTAACAAAATGTGGTATTGTAAGTATTGACTAGGTTAACATTAAACGAATATTTTGTAAATTGTATGTAAGTGGTATGTTCCGAGCTGTCAGCGGAGAGATGGCGTGGAATGACATTAGTAGATGAATAAGTTTGAGTGGCGTTTATAAAAGTAGGAAAGATCACAATATGAAGACAATGTTGGAATTCAAGAGGACAAACTGGGGCAAGTATTCATTTATAGGAAGGGGAGTTAGGAATTGGAATAACTTACCAAGGGAGACGTTCAATAAATTTCCAATTTTTTTGAAATCATTTAGGAAAAGGCTAGGAAAACAACAGATAGGGAATCTGCCACCTGGGCGACTGCCCTAAATGCAGATCAGTATTGATTGATTGATTGATTGATTGATTGATTGATTGATTGATTGAGAGTTCAGACTTATGCTCGCATGTCATGGGAAGTCCCGAGTGAGCGCCATATGGCTTGTGTCAACAATTGTGAGATAAGAAGTGTTCACTGCCAGCGCGCAGCTGTTTAGCACTATGTCCCTCAGTTTGCTAGAAACTACTGGACTTTTAAGGTGTGCTGTGAGGTCATTATCACGATGATTAAATATGCTGTAGAGCAAAGAATATTTTTGGTCAATTGTTATTTACACAAGAAGAAGAAACCAGTTAAAGGTGCCTTTGAAAATTCCATAGGCAATTTCCCGGTGCGACAGTACCATCAAAACGCTACGTGCATCAGCTCGTTTACAAGTGGCGTAGTACTGGTTACGTCATCAAAAAGAAAAAGAAGCGAAAAAGAACAGCTCTCACACGGGAGGGGTTACAAGATATACAGGCAAGACTCCAGGTCAGTCCACATAAGTCGCTTCGGAGAGTAGCTCAGGAAAGTGGTATTTCACCTTCTTCAGCACGTAATGCAAGAAAATTGTTACATTTACTATCTTATCGGACTCATTCAGTCCATAACATGCTGCCTACAGGTTTCAATGCAAGAATACGATTTTGCAATTATCTAATTAATAGAGTCCACGACGGTATTGTGGATCCAAACTTTCTTTTTATGAGCGATGAAGCCTGATTTCATTTGAGTGGATATGTCAATTCACAGAACAATAGAATCTGGGATACAGACAACCCACATATTTTACAGCCGAGACCTCTGCACGATGTATGTGGTGCGCTATCAGTGCCTGACGAATTATGTTTGTGGGTTATGTTATGTTATGTTATGTTATGTTATGTTATGTTATGTTATGTTATGTTATGTTATGTTATGTTATGTTTGTGGGTTACTGTAGTCACGTCCTAGTTCGTGAACCATGGGCAACGGCTGAGTGGCCTAGTAAGTGGTCCTGAGAGTCGGGATACCAGTTGCTATGGAATGGGAGTGGGCATCTCGGACATATTCTGAGTCGTGGCCCTCCTTGTGCCCAGGCGGCTAGGACTACACAATTCACCGGTGGTCCATAACCCGTTAGAGGAGAGATCCTCACTTGGACTATGTGCAAGTAGGGTAGCATCCTGCTTCATGAATTTACCGAGCTCAGAACACTTTAAGCAAGCCTCGGACCTACGGGAGTAATGGAGTCCCACTCCCATTTGACAGGCGAGGGACTCCTTGGAAACAACTTGGCGAACGAAATGGAATTCGATGGGGAGCTATCAATATTAACGGGGCTTATGGAAGAAAGAAGGTAGAACTTGCTGAGTCAGCAAAGAGGATGCATCTGGATGTGCTAGGAGTAAGTGATATTCGGGTAAGGGGAGATAAGGAGGAAGAGATAGGAGATTATAAAGTGTACTTGACGGGTGTTAGAAAGGGAAGGGCAGAGTCTGGGGTAGGGCTCTTTATCAGGAATACCATTGCACGCAACATAGTTTCTGTTAGGCACGTAAGTGAGCGAATGATGTGGGTAGATTTTTCAGTGGGAGGAATTAGGACAAGAATTGTGTCCGTGTATTCACCATGTGAGGGTGCAGATGAGGATGAAGTTGACAAGTTTTATGAAGCATTGAGTGACATCGTGGTCAGGGTCAACAGCAAGGATAGAATAGTGCTAATGGGCGATTTCAATGCGAGAGTTGGGAATAGAACTGAAGGATACGAAAGGGTGATTGGTAAATGTGGGGAAGATATGGAAGCTAATGGGAATGGGAAGCGTTTGCTGGACTTCTGTGCTAGTATGGGTTTAGCTGTTACGAATACATTCTTCAAGCATAAGGCTATTCACCGCTACACATGGGAGGCTAGGGGTACCAGATCCATAATAGACTATATCTTAACAGACTTTGAATTCAGGAAATCTTTTAGGAATGTACGAGATTTTCGGGGATTTTTCGATGATACAGACCATTATCTGATCTGTAGTGAACTAAGTATCTCTAGGCCTAGGGTAGAGAAAGTGAAATCTGTCTGCAAACGAATAAGGGTAGAAAATCTCCAGGACGAGGAAATCAGACAGAAGTACATGGATATGATTAGTGAGAAGTTTCGAACAGTAGACAGTAAGCAGGTTCAGGATATAGAAAGTGAATGGGTGGCATACAGGGATGCTGTAATAGAAACAGCAAGGGAATGCCTAGGAACAACTGTGTGTAAAGATGGGAAAAGGCGAACATCTTGGTGGAATGATGAAGTGAGAGCAGCCTGTAAACGTAAAAAGAAGGCTTATCAGAAATGGCTCCAAACAAGGGCCAAGGCAGACAGGGAGTTGTACGTAGATGAAAGAAACAGAGCGAAACAAATAGTTGTTGAATCCAAAAAGAAGTCATGGGAAGATTTTGGTAATAACCTGGAAAGGCTAGGTCAAGCAGCAGGGAAACCTTTCTGGACAGTAATAAAGAATCTTAGGAAGGGAGGGAAAAAGGAAATGAACAGTGTTTTGAGTAATTCAGGTGAACTCATAACAGATCCCAGGGAATCACTGGAGAGGTGGAGGGAATATTTTGAACATCTTCTCAATGTAAAAGGAAATCATCATGGTGGTGTTGCAAACAGTCAAGCTCATGGGGAGGAGGAAAATGATGTTGGTGAAATTATGCTTGAGAAAGTGGAAAGGATAGTAAATAAACTCCATTGTCATAAGGCAGCAGGAATAGATGAAATTAGACCTGAAATGGTGAAGTATAGTGGGAAGGCAGGGATGAAATGGCTTCATAGAGTAGTCAAATTAGCGTGGAGTGTTGGTAAGGTACCTTCAGATTGGACAAAAGCAGTAATTGCACCTATCTATAAGCAAGGGAACAGGAAGGATTGCAACAACTATCGAGGTATCTCATTGATTAGTATACCAGGCAAAGTATTCACAGGCATCTTGGAAGGGAGGGTGCGATCAGTCGTTTAGAGGAAGTTGGATGAAAATCAGTGTGGTTGCAGACCACAGAGAGGCTGTCAGGATCAGATTTTCAGTATGCGCCAGGTAATTGAAAAATGCTACGAGAGGAATAGGCAGTTGTGTTTATGTTTCGTAGATCTAGAGAAAGCATATGACAGGGTACCGAGGGAAAAGATGTTCGCTATACTGGGGGACTATGGAATTAAAGGTAGATTATTAAAATCAATCAAAGGCATTTATGTTGACCATTGGGCTTCAGTGAGAATTGATGGTAGAATGAGTTCTTGGTTCAGGGTACTTACAGGAGTTAGACAAGGCTGTAATCTTTCACCTTTGCTGTTTGTAGTTTACATGGATCATCTGTTGAAAGGTATAAAATGGCAGGGAGGGATTCAGTTAGGTGGAAATGTAGTAAGCAGTCTGGCCTATGCTGACGATTTGGTGCTAATGGCAGATTGTGCCGAAAGCCTACAGTCTAATATTTGGGAACTAGAAAACAGGTGCAATGAGTATGGTATGAAAATTAGCCTCTCGAAGACTAAATTGATGTCAGTAGGTAAGAAATCCAACAGAATTGAATGTCAGATTGGTGATACAAAGCTAGAACAGGTCGATAATTTCAAGTATTTAGGTTGTGTGTTTTCCCAGGATGGTAATATAGTAAGTGAGATTGAATCAAGGTGTAGTAAAGCTAATGCAGTGAGCTCACAGGTGCGATCAGCAGTATTCTGTAAGAAGGAAGTCAGCTCCCAGACGAAACTATCTTTACATCGGTCTGTTTTCAGAGCAACTTTGCTTTATGGGAGCGAAAGCTGGGTGGACTCAGGATATCTTATTCATAAGTTAGAAGTAACAGACATGAAAGTAGCAAGAATGATTGCTGGTACAAACAGGTGGGAACAATGGCAGGAGGGAACTCGGAATGAGGAGATAAAGGCTAATTTAGGAATGAACTCGATGGATGAAGCTGTACGCATAAACCGGCTTCGGTGGTGGGGTCATGTGAGGCGAATGGAGGAGGATAGGTTACCTAGGAGAATAATGGACTCTGTTATGGAGGGTAAGAGAAGTAGAGGGAGACCAAGACGACGATGGTTAGACTCTGTTACTAACGATTTAAAGATAAGACGTATAGAACTAAATGAGGCCACAACACTAGTTGCAAATCGAGGATTGTGGCGACGTTTAGTAAATTCTCAGAGGCTTGCAGACTGAACTCTGAAAGGCATAACAGTCTATAATGATAATGTATGTATGTATATTTTTTCAGGACACAATTACTTCTGACCCTTATAATCACAACATTCTGGAACCATTTTTTTTCTGAACTGGCTGAAGAAGAGAAAAGGTACTGTTATTTCCAGCAGGATAGTGCAACAGCCCTTACGTTGCGTAGCTCTATGTGATGGTTACGGAAAGTGTTCGATGATGATCAGATCATCAGTAAAGGCTTATAGCCCCTTGTTCGCCTGATTTAAGCACATGTGATTTTTATCTATGGGGAAATCTTAAAAGAAAAGTTTACAGGAATAATCCTTGAACTGCAGAAGAATTAAAAATTGAAATTAGGAACATTGTGCATTCTATCGGTGTCCATGAACTACAAAGTGTGTTTTGAAATCTCATTACAAGATGTGAAGCTTGCATTGCAGCTGAAGCAGATCACTTTCAGCATCATCTGTAAAACTGGTGAGTTCAGTTTAATTTCCTAGTTGATTTATTTGTTTGTTTATTCATTTACTTATTTGTCCAGAGCATCTATGTAGCCGGTGAGTTTAGTTTAGTTTCTATAGGCGTAATCATGCCGCTTCTTTGAGCTGACTATGTCTGCTTGTCATTGCGGGCACTGAGCTCGCTTTCTCCGCTTCCCTGCGTGCCTAATCCTCGGCACTCGCTCTGAACTTTTAAATTAATCACCCTGTACTTATATGGTCCCCAGTGTGAATGTTCTCATATTTGTTCTCTGGCATTTTTCATACTTTTAAATGCTCTGTTGTAAAATTAAGCCCCAGTGGAAAAGGTTTCTATATTTGTTCTCATGTTTTTCACACCTTTTAATACTCTTCTCTTCTGGAGTTAAAGTCTTTATTAAACCATAAAATGGACGAAATTGAACAATACCAAAGGTGAAATAGTATTAGAATTTTTGGGTTGCCCGAAAAATCTGGTGAGGATACAACTCACTTAGTGCTCAATGTGGCCCAAAAATTTAAGGTCCCCTTAAGCGCGAAAGATATTGACCGCTCGCATAAGGTTGGAGCCCCTGGGTCTGGGAAGTCAAGGGCTATTATATGTAAATTTGTCTCCTACACCAAGAGATCAGCAGTTTTCCATGCAAAGAGGCTGTTACATGGATCCAAGGTTGCAAGTGATAAAAATCATTGTTATCCGTATTGAAGATACTGAATGTAGGACGCTAAAAGGTTGGTTTTGTCACCTATTCAATACATATAAATTTTACAATTTAGGAATTTATTATTGATTCCACTTGAGACATGTTTCGCCCTTCATTGAGGGCATCATCAGTCAAATTATTTCCTCAAGGCAAAAGTCAGGTATCTGGTTAGTAGTTGACATGCACAAATTAATACATATTATTAATACACATTACAAAATTAAGTAAGAGAAACAGTTGTACAATAGTGATGGTTGAACATATAGGTTTATAGAATAAAAGTCAGCACCAATGCGTAAAATTAAAATAGTAGAGTTCGGCAGAGGTGCTCTGGAGAACAGTTGACGCAATCATAGGAAAATATAAAGTTTTAAAATATTTACATTATAACAATCAAGGGAGAAAGGGTGTAGTGCTCGGCGTCAAAGTTTGTAACCAAAAATGAATGTCAATGGTTGGTAACTATACAGTATTTACATTGTCCAATTGAACAGTTGAGAATAAAGTTTTAAAAATATTTACATTATAACAATCAGGGGAGAAAGGGTGTAGTGCTCGGTGTCAATGTTTGTAACCAAAAATTAATGTCAATGGTTGGTAACTATTGTCCAATTGAACAGTTGAGAATTTTACAATTTATATACATATTTACACAAGAGCAGCTTGGTGAGCAAGGATATACAAAAATCTAGTACCAAGTGCATCCTGTTGTTTTAAAGGTTGGAAGAAGAATGTAGCATTGACATTTCAGAAATTTGCAGAGTGGTTTATCTTAGTTAAAATCACCGGGGGTAGGGAAATATTCCATAGCCAAATGTGGTTTATAGGCATCAAGCTGAAAGTTGTCTGGTTGCAGCACCGAGGTCGGTACAGAGACTGGTCAGTGTGGATGGAGACTCATGGGTATTCAGTGCGTTTGAATGGCAACAATGATGACAGTTATTTGTAGGTAATTGCTTATTAGGAATATGTTGCGGGTTGAAACTTTCGCTTATTCTTTTAGTTGACTTCTGTAGCTTCGAATGTTATGTGAAGACATCGGTGTGAGATGCCAGTGAGAACAATTTGATATTATTCCGTGGAAAAAAAGTATGACGGACCTCGGGATGAAGTTATTGTTTTTTGTTGCTGGTCTGGTGAAATAGAATAGAGTTGCTTGTGTTGTGAACTGCAGTGGAGAGATTAGAATGTATACGGTAATTGCAGAGTCAGAGCATTGTAGCTGGGATGAGGCATCTTCTCATTCTGACTGCGAAGAGAAGCCGTAGTGGCACGCCATATTCGTGCCGATGTGCGCTGGGTTCTGGCGTGTTGTTGAAAGTTTTATTGTATGAAGTGGAAGTTATCTATAATGAGATGTTAATAGTATTAGTTGGTGTGTAAGAAAGGTTTATGGTAAGTAATGAAGAGTAAATGTTATGTTACATACCTGATGTGTCGCTGAGAGGTAATTGTTGATGAGTATTGGTGGACTATGAAGGAGGCTCAGTCGGTAATACGCACATGCGGTTGGCAATGGCGGTGGGAGGGGTGGAGAGCTTTATTGGCGAGGGGCATGGGCGGAGTCATGCGCAGAGGTGAGCTGTCAGAATGAAGGTAGAGTGGAAGGTAGAGTATGAACAAATTCCTACCTTACTACAAAAAATGAATTTTCAAGGCAACAACTTGTCTAAAATCTTCAATACCACATTAACTAACTCACCCAGCACGTCGACAATTACCCCCTACCCCCCACCTCCCCCTTTCCCACCACTTCCCCCACACACAACGACAGCAAGCCCATACATCCTCCCACCCAAGCACCTCCCCCTTCACCACGACCCCACTGATACAACACGAGAAATGAAAACCACTCGACCTTCAAAAACACAACAACACCCAGCACAAGCAAATAACATTCATCGCATTAACAAAAAGACATCAATACTATTCGCGTAACTTTCGAGTCCATATATCCCCCCTCCCTCTTTTTTATAAACCAACACTATATCAACCAGCACTCCCAATACACAACAAGCTCGCCCCTCCACTCTACCTTCCTCCATTCTGACAGCTCACCTCTGCGCATGACTCCGCCCATGCCCCTCGCCCCCAAAGCTCTCCACCCCTCCCGCCGCCATTGCCAACCGCATGTGCGTATTACCGACTGAGCCTCCTTCATAGTCCACCAATACTCATCAACAATTACCTCTCAGCGACACATCAGGTATGTAACATAACATTTACTCTTCATTACTTACCATAAACCTTTCTTACACACCAACTAATACTATTAACATCTCATTACAGATAACTTCCACTTCATACAATAAAACTTTCAACAACATGCCAGAACCCAGCGCACATTGGCACGAATATGGCGTGCCACTACGGCTCCTCTTTGCAGTCAGAATGAGAAGATGCCTCATCCCAGCTACAACGCTCTGACTCTGCAGTTACCGTATACATTCTAATCTCTCCACTGCAGTTCACAACACAAGCAACTCTATTCTATTTCACCAGACCAGCAACAAAAAACAATAACTTCATCCCGAGGTCCGTCATACTTTTTTCCATGGAATAATATCAAATTGTTCTCACCAGCATCTCACACCGATGTCTTCACATAACATTCGAAGCTACAGAAGTCAACTAAAAGAATAAGCGAAAGTTTCAACCGGCAACATATTCCTAATAAGCAATTACCTACAAATAACTGTCATCATTGTTGCCATTCAAACACACTGAATACCCATGAGTCTCCATCCACACTGACCAGTCTCCGTACCGATCTCGGTGCTGCAACCAGACAACTTTCAGCTTGATGCCTATAAACCTCATTTGGCTATGGAATATTTCCCTATCCCCGGTGATTTTAACTAAGATAAACCACTCTGCAAATTTCTGAAATGTCAATGCTACATTCTTCTTCCAACCTTTAAAACAACAGGACGCACTTGGTACTAGATTTTTGTATATCCTTGCTCACCAAGCTGCTCTTGTGTAAATATGTATATAAATTGTAAAATTCTCAACTGTTCAATTGGACAATAGTTACCAACCATTGACATTAATTTTTGGTTACAAACATTGACGCCGAGCACTACACCCTTTCTCCCTTGATTGTTATAATATAAATATTTTAAAACATTATATTTTCCTATGATTGCGTCAACTGTTCTCCAGAGCACCACTGCCGAACTCTACTATTTTAATTTTACGCATTGGTGCTGACTTCTTATTCTATAAACCTATATGTTCAACCATCACTATTGTACAACTGTTTCTCTTACTTCATTTTGTAATGTGTATTAATAATATGTATTAATTTGTGCATGTCAACTACTAACCAGATACCTGATTTTTGCCTTGAGGAAATAATTTGACTGATGATGCTCTCAATGAAGGGCGAAACATGTCTCAAGTGGAATCAATAATAAATTCCTAAATTGTAAAATTTATATGTATTGAATAGGTGACAAAACAAACCTTTTAGCATCCTGGATCCAAGGTGACGATTCGTGAAGATCTTACCTCCACCAGACATCACCTTTTGAAACAGGCAATTTCCATCTACAGAGAAAAGCAGGTGTGGACTTCTGACGGCACAATTATCATACTACAAAGGGGTGTTAAACACTGTGTGAAAACTACTGCTGAACTTAAAAAGATCTCTCCTTGTTGAAGTTAAATTAGTATGTTCTATTCACTATTCTCTTCTCTACTTTCACTTTACGTAATCTAAAACTCTATGCAATATTATTAGGACCTATAATTGAATATTAATTTCCTGGAATTTTTGTAACCATCCAAATTCATGCATGTCTTCTAAACTTAAGTCTTCTGAAATTCACAAAATCATTGAAGATCTATCCCTCTGATTTTAAAATAATTCAGTTAAATGCACAGTCATTAGTTGATAAGGTACATTTCGATGAGTTCTTTGACTGCTTTGTTGATTCAAATATTAATGTTATTACTGTGAGACATTTTTCAAGGAGTCCATACCAGACTCAGAGATCAACATTCCTGGCTTTAATTTATACAGAAACAATAGATTGGGCAAGAGAGGAGGAGGAGTAGTTGTGTACGTGAAGAGCAACATAAAAGGTAAAATAATTCACACCTTCCCTGCAGAATATTCTCGTAAGCCAGAGTATATTTTCCTCGAAACTTGAAATAGCTGTGGGTAAAGTATTATTTTCATGCATCTACCGCCCTCCCAAAATTGGTTTCATGGAGTTGTTTGTAGAGGAGATGTATAATTATGTTTTTCATTATAAATATGTTATACTTGCAGGTGATATGAATGGGCATTTTGGATCAAGGTCCTCGGAAACTGTAGTAATCGATGATGCACTTGACTCATGCAATTTGACTAGAATTCCATTGGATGACACATACCACACTGCACATTGTCATTCTAATCTCGATACCATAGCTTCAAATTGTAATGATACCCTTCTGAAATTTGGGCAGACCCCAGAGAGTGGATTTTCTGGACATGATATGCTCTATGCTGTCTTTTCGATAACACCACTCAAATATGAAAGAAAATGGATTACATTTAGAGATTTCCGCAGTTTTAATCCTGAAGATTTTCGAAAAGACGTAGTGTCAGCTCCCTGGCATGAAGTATTTTCTCAGCGTAATATTGATGATAAAGTCACCAAATTTCATAGTTTAATTTCTGCGTTGTACGACAAGCATGCCCCATTAAAAGTAATTTGAGCCAAACACCCACCTATCCCGTGGATAACATCTACAATTAAGAAATTAATCTCTGCGCGGGACAAGGCACAATAAAGCACATCAGAACCAGGAAACCTGAAGACCTTGAAACCTTTCGCATTTTGCGTAATAAAACCGAACTCACGATCTGAGATGCCAAAGTCAAACACATGCATTCTTTGTTCAGTAACAGATCAACTCCTTCTGCTCTATGGGGAACTATAAAATCACTAGAAATTGCTAAGAAAAATTCACAACTTACTTCCTCATTCATACCAGCAGAATTGCAAAACGATTATTTCTTAAAATTTCACCAGTGAACAATTCTCACAGAATATCTGAAATTATCCATAGCTACATGAACACGAATGAACCTCAACATGATCTCTCTCACTTTCGTACATTTACCCAGAGGATGTAATCAAAGTACTTAAGAGCATGAATACCAAGGCTGATGGACCTGATGGTCCAGTTCTCCTAATGAATTGTTTGGATATAATCACTCCGGTCACAGCTCACCTGTATAATTTCTGTTTACAATCAGAGTCTTTCCAGCTGTATGGAAAATGACCAATATCCAACCTGTTCCTAAAGTTCCTTCTCCTCAAATATTTGATGATTTCAGACCAATCATTATTTTGTCAATATTAGGTAAAGGATTAGAAAGGACTGTTTGCGAACAACTCACTTCGTATTTAAATACTCATTCTATTCTTAACACGTTTCAGTCTGGTTTTCGAACAGGCCATAGCACTACGACAGCACTTCTCAAAGTCATCGATGATATCAAGTTTGCAATGGACAGAAAGGAACTAACACTTCTGGTACTGTTTGATTTAAGCAAGGCATTTGCTAGAGTTCATCATGACCTCCTTCTGACTAAATTACATACAATGGGCTTATCTCTATCATCTCTCTCTTGGTTTGAAGCGTTCTTGAAAGGAAGGTCTCAGCGTGTAGTATTTGACAAACAAAATTTCTCTAAATGGTCTAGTGTACATTCTGGTGTCCCTCAGGATTCCGTGTTGGGTCCCCTTTTGTTTTCACTGGAGTTTTATGCCACACGAGACATCATATGTACGCTGATGATTTACAGATCTATTACCATTTTCTTGTGAATTGTGTTCACAAAAGTATTAGTAAAATAAATCTAGATATAGAAAGACTACATCAATATACACTAAGTCATAATTTACTATTAAATGAAAACAAAACCTTAGCTATTTTTCTAGGATATTGAAGAAATTTATCAGATCTTTCAACAGTAACTGTAAACGGTTCTGTAGTCAAGTATCAGGAATGTGTTAAGAACTTAGGAATTCTACTGGATAACACTCTGTCCTGGATCTACTGGTTCTTGATTTCTGATTGTCTACACTTCTTCTGCAGTTAGTATATTATCTCTATGAAGCTAGAAAAATTATCTGCATATGATTTGCACTGGTCATATTTGACCAAGTCCTTTGTTCAGATGAGTCAAGTGCATGATCGGGACAATAGGTTTACAGCTAACACCCTTCAGGTTCCACAGCATCGTACGGTAAAGTGCAGTAAGTCGTTCATTGTCACTGCCTATCAATTATACAATGATCTTAAACTATATGAAATACAGCAAAGTAGTGTCGGAACTCAGAAAAAATGCCTTTCCACTTATTAAGCCAAGTAAGTGAATTTTCACAAAATTAATTAAATAGTACAAAATATCATAATCTGGATACAATTTAGATGCTCAGAATTATTCTTAATTCATCCTCGGCATTAAAATTCTTAGGTTTCTCTAATGTCTTCTCCTCCTTGTTAGTGTAGTCTATGTTTATGAAATGGTAAAAGAATTATTGTAACCTCTTAGATGTTTAGTTTTTAACCTTATTTTTATATTCTCCGTAGGAAATTGTATTTTCACTTTTTATGTATTCTTTTTATTAGATGGTGTATATTAGTTGATACATTTAAGTTAAAGTGGCAGTTAGTTACAGCCAAAGCTACCTCTGGTCCTACTTGTAATTAACTTTAAATAAATATATTTCTATTCTATTCTTATGTTTAAAAATGGTAGATTCAGCATTCAATGTACATGTAGCGTAAAATTCATACATACCGAAAAAACCAGTATAACTTGGTTTCATATCCCCGCTGAGTAGCTTTTAATTACGTATTCAATAGTATGTCTTCTTGTTTAACCCTCTCCAGGCTGATGATTTCCAACTGGAATCATTAATTTTCGTACTTTATGTGATTTTACTAAGTAACTCTTTGCCAGATTTCTTTTATTCCTTGGAAGCTTTGTTTTCATCTGCAGGGGTGGGTCAAGCTGTCAGGATGTTCTGCACAAGCATTTGTGTGTAATGGCAGTGAATGTTGTGCTATGTCAAGGTTATCTACTGGTTCTTGATTTCTGATTGTCTACACTTCTTCTGCAGTTAGTATATTATCTCTATGAAGCTAGAAAAATTATCTACATATGATTTGCAGCTTCATTTTTATGAACAGCATTTTATTTGACAATTATATCAAAACGGGAATGATATATCAATCAAAGAGCTTATGATTCAAATTGGAATCAATGGGCTTTTCTGGTGTGTGGTATTCTAAATAATGTACATGTAGTGTTGTAAAATTCACAGAGTTCCTTTTGTTGTGAGAGATTCAGAATTGTTTTTTATGTCTTGGATGTGTGTGCTATCGATGCATGGATTCTTTACATGAGACATTGCAAGCAAAATAATGTAAAAAGGTCATGTCATTCCTTGAGTTCAAGGCTTCTATAGCATTTGCATCGATGACTGCTGCAAAAACTGAATCAAAGGAAAAAGGGAGTCCTTCAGATTGGGTATCTCCACCTGCTCCAAAACTTCCATTAGTGCATATACACTTTGACCACATTGGTCACTGGCCTGAATACTCGATGCAAAAGAACAGGTGTAAGCTGTTTATCAAGTCCTATTCAAGGTTCCGATGCTGAAAATGTTGCATTGCTCTCTGTCGTTCAAAAAAAACCAAATGTTTCAAAAACGAGAAGTGACAAATTTCTAAATTGTGTGTCCTCAGGTAACATATCAAAATAATGTTGTACACTGCATATTGCATAATGTAACTGATATTCACATTTTAACATTACCCCACTCTTCATAACACACTATGGTACGCTCTTACATGTTTAGAACATACTTTGACATTGTTTGCACATAATAACTTACTATTGTCGAATAAATTACATAATATAAGGTTCCAAACTGCCTGTTATTTCAGACCTTTCGTATTCGTATTGCCCAATGTTTCCAATTGAATCAGTTTTCCATTTTCTTTGTTTTTCTAAAAAAATGCCTGGATTTTGACACACATACTTTATTCATACCTATTTGAAGGGTTTTTTTTTTTTTTTTTGTTTTTTTTTTTTTTTTTTGCTTTACGTCGCACCAACATAGATAAGTCTTATGGCGATGATGGGATAGGAAAGACCTAGGAATGGGAAGGAAGCAGCCATGGCTGTAATTAAGGTACAGCCCCAGCATTTGCCTGGTGTGAAAATGGGGAAACCACGGAAAACCATCTTCAGGGCTGCCGACAGTGGGGTTCGAACCCACTATCTCCTGATTACTGGATACTGGCCGCACTTAAGCGACTGCAGCTATCGAGCTCGGTAAGGGGATTTTCAAGGAAATTTTTTTTTTCCCCCTCAGTCAAATAAATTTGGGTTGGAGAGGGTTAACATTTTCTCTTTCCTTATCCCTCTGTAGAAACGTCTTAGCAAAGTTTTATTGTACTCTAGTTCACATATTATAGGAAGTGTGTTCTTTTCCGTAAGTTCCATCGTTGGAAGCTTAGAAAACTGATAATAACTACAAATTATAATAGTTAACATCTGCAGTGGTTTGGGAGACAGCAAACATTGCATACTCAATTTTGGTATATGCTTGGCAACTAAATTACAAACTTGTAAAATAGTTTACCATAATTACTGAATCAAGTAAATGCAGACCTTATTGAGAAAGGAACACTGCAGGATGTGAAAGGAGAGGAACTCTATAATGACAGGAATCGATGGATACATATTGTCCACAACAGTCCTACCCGGTCCGCTGGAAGGATACCCAGATGATGATGATGATGATGATGATGAATAAGTGAACCCAGACTCTATGAGAAAAGAAGAGTGCAGAAGATATATCAAAGAAAGCAAAGGCTACTCTCAAATTCTATGAGATGTGCATTAAATTGTAAAACATATGCCATATCTAGGTTACACACGTACCTTGAGTTCACCTCTATCATTGATCAACAAATTCTGAGGCTTGAGATCCCTATGAAGTATTCTACGTCGGTGGCAGTAAGCGAGGCCACGAAGGAGTTGGAACAAGAATAACTGTGAACAGTATTATACTCATAAATAGAATTTATATCTTAATACATGGAACTACATTAGTGCTAAAAGTAAATGCATTTACAAGAATTAGGTAGACGAATTAAAACAACTTAAGTTTATTTACCTTAACATTATTCATACTCAGAATATTGCCACAGTCATCCATATACTGTTTCAAATCTCTTTCCAGATACTCAAAAACAAGAGTAAGTGACTTCTCTGTGTGGACTATGTCATGTAGCGTCACTGGAACGAAACAGGACATTCATAATCAGAGGCATTTGAAAGAGAATACTGAATATATGAAAGATTTATATACTCTGAAGCGAAAGGAAAGTAGAAAGCAAACTTGAAATACTTTAAAAGTGATCCATCTGCAGACATCAGCTATACTAATAGTTGAAGCTAAAGCTAAATGTTGACTATACGCACATACGATCCTTTTAATTACACAACAATCACACTGAGATCTATCAGTTCGCAATGCTGCTTAATCACTGTAGTTTCTGCATAAAGAGGAATGTTGCGGAGTTGTCGATGAGAATCTCAATGAAACACACAGCATAGAATGGTGATGGGTACAAAGCAACTTGTGAAAAATAGAGTAAAACCTTGGATTTCGAACAACTTTGTATGCGAGTGTTTTCAAGACTAGCAAAAATTTGAAATGAATTACAACTTGATAAATGAGCAATGTTTTGCACTACAAGCAGTGCTGATCTGTCTGCTGAGCGCCACATAACCACAAGTGAGTTAATTGTTCCCTCACGCAGTATGACTGTGGATAATCATCCCCCATGGTGATCAGTTAGCATGCCTCGCTCATACATATTACACTACAGGACTGTAATCACATGTGTACTAAATAGCACATTTTCTGTTATGTGTCCAAGTGCAGTGACTGTTATTTAGTAACTTTACTACACCATATAACATATTTCCTTCTATGTGTGAGGAATGTGTCGAATAGTTTGGCCATACCTTATTGTTATACCCTGTACAGAGTAGTCAATTTTAATGTAGCTGTAGAGTAAGTTGTTCACTACAGTTTAATTCTGTCTTCATAGAATTCAAATGAATAACAAACAAGTGCTTCCAAATATTGTAGAAAATAAATAGTTAACATTGTTCAGAAGTTAATTTAATCTTACATTTTTTAAATAATCTTTCTTTTTTACGATCTGCTTTACATCGCACTGACACAGGTAGGTCTTATGGGCGACAATGAGATAGGAAAGGGCTAGGAGTGGTAAGGCCTTAATTAATGTTCAGCCCCCCAACATTTGTCCGGAGTGAAAATGGGAAACCACGGAAAACTTTCTTCAGGGCTGCCGACAGTGGAGTTCGAACACACTATCTACTGAATGTAAGCTGACAACTATGTGACCCAAACCACACAGCCACTTGCTGAGTAATTTTAAATAGTTGAAAATACAAAGTCTGGCTCCTTGGCTGAATGGTTAGCATTGAGGCCTTCAGTTCAGAGGGTCCCAGCTTCAATTCCCAGCCAGTAGAACAATGTTTAAGCAGGAACGAGCTTGTATAGGGCAAGAAGAAATGGATATAGAAGTATTAGGACTGATGAAGAGAAAGTCTATCTACTTCAAGATGGTAGTTTATAAAGATGTAGAGATTATCCCTGTTCTTTTGTATTTTCAGGTCTGACCTTGCCTCTTATATCTGTTGTTCCTGCTTCCCTCATTAACCTGTCATTATGCTCATCCTACTGTGTTCCATTTCATGTTCCTATATTTCTATATATTACCGAGACAACTTCTGACATGATCCTCTTAATATGGCTGGCCTCACAATTCTGTATCATATTGTTATCTATGACCATTGCCACTAAATTGCAGAAGCCCCTTGAGAATAGATTAGTAACTGTAACTTGGATTGTATAAACCTTTCATGGGAAATATATGGCCGTTGCTTTTCCCAAGACCTGAATAAAATGAGAAAATAAGTGAGATTTTCAGCTATGCATGTGCCATCAATGTTAGCTAGGTTGTTTTTCCTGTACTTAGAAAATTTCAATATGAATTTAACCCATAATTACCAGACATCCTTGTATTTTCGCTAGGCCAAATTATAGACATTTTTAATCACCCCCAATAATTTTGGACGCACAAGATAATAGTGTGTTTTTTAAGACATTATTTTCTACAGAATAATTGGTCTTTGTCACTTAGCCATATTTTAATGTACATATAATGACTTAAAATTTGTTGTTAGTATAGTATGCTAAGCATACATTTTACACTGCACTAATAGTATTATATTTTTTATTTTTCTAATATACCTTGCAATCAATATCTCAATGGCTGATGATGGCACGATGGATGCCGAAACCAGTCCCATAATGTATACCATGATATTTTAAATAAACATGTGATGTTTTAATTGAATTATTATGTTAATGTATTGAATAGGTGGAAACCTTTAACTTTATAAGCATTGTAAATTGTAGTCAATACGGACAAAAACTGAAATTCTTAATATTAAATAAGTCTAACATTGAAAATTATTTTATACATAAACTCATCCACACTCACTCATATAATACAAGAAATGCAAACAGAACAACAAGTAGTTCTCAAGAGGCTAGGAATAACACTAGACAATTACACAGCAGAAAGAAAAATATACCAACAAGCCCAATTTGAAACATACGAGAACAATTCCAATTCCACATCACATTAGAAAGTGTTTATTCACCAACAAGTTTGTTCATGAACAATATTCTCGTATTGACAACATAAAATTAATGCCAATACATTTTGTATAAATGTTACTCCAGCAACATCGAGAACAAGTTAAATGTTCATAAGATAGGCAATTATCAACTGTAGAAAATTGTTAATATAGGTAACGAAGTTTCAACGACAATCATACAAGTGAAGCAACATTGAATCAATACAATTAGCCAGATCTCAAAAGGTTTTCTAAAATAATTTTAAAGGACGTTCACCAGATGAGTTTTGTCGATAAAATGTTAGACTTAGATAGATTTTAGACACATATGTTTTAACTTAAAGGAATTATTTTATTGTTATATGACTTGTAAAATATTATGAGATTTGTCAATCAGGTTTACAAGCATAATCTTAATCCAATAGAATAGATTCATGTTCTTATATAACCTTAAGTAAATAATAATTGGCTGATGATGCTCACGAAAAAGGAGCAAAACATGTACCATATCAACAACTTAATAAATATGTACGTTTTTATTGTATTGAATAGGTGGTAATTAACAAAATTATAAGAATTTGTATCACAAGTAGATCTTCAATACGGACAAAAAATGAAATTTATAAACCTGCAATAAGTAGTATGTTCTGAGCTGTCAGCGGAGAGATGGCGTAGAATGACATTAGTAGATGAATAAGTTTGAGTGGCGTCTTTAAAAGTAGGAAAGATCACAATATAAAGAAAAGTTGGAATTCAAGAGGACAAATTGGGGCAAATATTCATTTATAGGAAGGGGAGTTAGGGATCGGAATAACTTACCAAGGGAGATGTTCAATAAATTTCCAATTTCTTTGAAATCATTTAAGGCAATGTATCGGTGAAATTTGGTGCAAAATGTGAAAAAAATCCATTTTTAGTTTTTTATGTTCTCATGTTTATACCTTGTACTTTATTTTTGAGCTTTGTTTTATTTAAATATCAGCCATTTAAAGCCCTTAGTGGCCATTTAAATGACCCGGTGCAAGTGGGCGTTGCCGCCCATCGACACTATTCTCATGAATATCTTTCGTTTTTCGAAGATTTTGAATTGAGCATTCGGGTTGAATGTAAGAAATTTTGTTGCTGTGGGTCTTTATGTTGGCTGTTCTGATGGACTAACGATATATCGAGTGGAATTGGCACTTATTTCAAGGATGGAGCTTGTCCATGTGTTGAATGTAAACAAAGACTTGTGATCTTACGTTTTGTGTTTATCATTCGTGTTTTAGGCCTACTCTGCTTTTCTGTAATTTCTTAAATGTTACATTTGTAATAAGTGTATTATGAATGATCCATAAACAATAACAGTATCTACTTAGTGCAAGCAGCTTAGTTTTTGAGGTTGGGATTTGTGAGGTTGTGTTATTATCAGTGTACATAATGGGCAGAAGAATTGAGACTTGTCGTCGCCGGAAGAAACAACCTAGTAAAGTGTTGAATAAAGTGAAACAATGACATTTCTAACAGGAATAAGAATGTAAGTACTATTTTACAAGATCAAGTAGGGGAAGTTAAAATCCCCACACCAAATATTGTGCCCAGGGAATGCATAATGTAATTTGGGCTAAGTATCCGAAGGAAGTGTTTATGTCAAATGAAGAACTGGAGATTGCTGTAACATCAGCAATTGCTGAATTCAGCATGGGTTATGAAGCAAGTGAGAAACTAAAAGCTAGTGTTAGGGGTGTTAAAGTTAGCAGCTCAGGACAGAAAATTAGTGTAATGTGGGACAAGCGTAGAATTGACCACAGTGGAGTGTCTGGGCGACAAGGGTTCAAAACAGCCCGAAGGAAACTAAAACTCCCTAAACTGCTAATGAGGCCAGGAAGAAGGCAGCAGAGGGTCCAACACATGGTGCTGGGGAGTTTTAAGTCAACTAGTTTCAGGTATTGGACTACTGTTCATCTCTAAAATTTCAATCTCTTTTTCCTCAGAATTTATTTTCCAGCATTTTTCAAGATTCAAAATGCTCCTCATGCCACAGTTTTCAATCAATCTACTTGAAACTTTTAGGATAGTTTCAGATACAACATAATAATAAACTGATGTGCAAATTTTAAAATACATGCAATAGTTCAGTGGCAATCTAGTTTTTTCTCATCATGATCATCATAAAATATATTTTAAAAGTTAAGCCTATGTGAAATAATTTGTTCCTTTCAGTGTAATTAAAATTTGTCGAAACCCACACATCACTTCTTTTATATAGGTCTTTTAAAACCAAGATCAAATTTTAAGCCAGATCTGTTGAGCCGTTTGGCATGAGGAGCATTTTATAAATACATCGAAAATTGTTAAAAATATTGATAAATTTATGAATATCTCAAAAACTGTTATTGATAGAAACTTGAAACTTTGTATGTTGTATCATGCTGATAATGATATTAAATGATCAAAATTCTAAGGTGATAGGATGAAAACTGTAGATTTTAGGATTTTCACAGATGCATTGCCTTAAGAAAAGACCAGGAAAACAACAGATAGGGAATCTGCCACCTGAGCGACTGCCCTAAATGCAGATCAGTATTGATTGATTGACGCTCTCCACAATTCAAGGTTTTGTCCAGTTATTTTTATAATTCCTTTCCCTTCCCTTTCTCCCCTAGTCAGCATTATTGCCTTACTCTTTTCCATGCTGATTTTCATTCCATAATTTTCAACAATCTCACTCTGCACACAGCATTATTAATAATAGTTGTGACAGCAGCACACTTCATTATAGCCCAGTTTCAATCCAAAACTACTCTGTCCTCCTTACATGTGTCTGGACACTGATGCAACAATTTTTGTACCTTGCTTGCACCACTTGTTTTCCAAATCCTTTCTGTTGTATTACTTTCCATACCTTTGCTCTGGGTACACTATCATAAGACTTTTCTAAATCAAGGAATGCCTATTTCCATATCTCTTCCATATCCCCAAATTTTTCCATTAACTACCTCATACTGAAGAGGGGGTGTAATACTGATGTTCTCTTTTGAAAGCCATATTGATCTTCTTGTTATTGTTCTTCCATATTCCTTCTCAATCTCTTTTCTTGTACCCTTTCAAATACTTTTGCTACCATACCTGAGCTGTGAGTGTGATTCCTAATCTTCTTGTCCCACTTCTTGAATTTAAGTGTTATTGCTCCTTTACTACATTCATTACTATACAGCCTTTGTAAACCAACTGGTCCTGCTGCCGTTATCATTTCCACACACAATTCATCCAATCCAGCTGCTTTTCCCACTCTCATTCATTTGACAGCAGTATCCACCTCTTCCATTATGATTTCATTCTTGGATTATGTGTCCTCACACTCTATCATCTCATCCACAACCCCTCTCACACTGAGTTCATCAAAGTAATCCTTCCATCTTTTCCTTTTCTTCTTTGGTTGTCTTATTATCACTCTTTTTTTTCCCTTTCACCTGTTTCGTGTAGACTCCTCCTATTCTCTTCCATCTTACAAGTCCATATAACATCCTTTTATCACTGTACACATCGTCTTCCAACTCTCCTGTAACTCCTTCCCAACTTTTCTTCTTAATACTTTCTTGCACCTTTACATTTCCTGATATTTTCTTCTACTTCCTTCAGTTTTATCCCTTTTCCATACTTGCCATGCTTCCTTCTTATTTTCCACTGCTTTCTTTACCCTCTCATTCTACCAAGGGGGCCCTTAATTATTATTCATTAATACAACAATAAACAAGCATAACTTACTAATAATTCATAACAGCCAACAAAGTGAATTCTTGATGTTATAATCATTTATGTAATTCATTCCAGAATTTTTCTTAGCCTTTACAGTAAAGGCAATCAAGTTGCTTCAAGTATCCTTAATGTTTACCAGTCACATGAACTCAGCATCATCTCATTCTCTAGTTGGTCTAGAACTGTCTAGCGACTGTCCACCTAATCTGACCATAAATGTACACGGTGGTGCACAAATAGCTGACACATTTGATTTTAGAATAACAACTTTATTTTTCACAGAAGACTAATGAAATTTTAGACACAGGCAGCTTGTACCCTGGAAATACACTTCACTATATCATAGGTTCAACGTGGTCTCCATTGCGGCGGATAACCTCTTCGAGACGAGTACGCATCTTTCTGACGACTTTGTGGCACAGGTCTTCATGAATTTCACTGCAGAACTGCACAATCCGAGCACGCATTTCCATGCGGTTTTGAGGTCTTGAAGCGAAGAGTATTTCCTTCAAATAGCCCCATAAAAGTAAATCACAAGGATTTAAATAAGGGCTTTAAGGAGGCCATGAGAATCTGCCATTATTGTTGTACTGTGGGTAACGAAGAGACATTACACGATCACCAAATACTCCCCTAAAAAACTCAAGAACATCGTTAGCTGTGTGAGGTGTTGCAACATCTTGCATAAACCAATGTGTATGAATAGGGATAGCGAGAATTTGAGGCATGAATTCATTCCCCAGCATGTCCGACTGAAGAAAAATGGTCCAATTAACCCATGACTTGACAGAGCTACCCACAGACACACTTTTTCTCCATATGTGTTTTTTAGTGAATAATGTCTGGTTTTTCTGTAGCCCAAAACTGCATATTTTGTTTATTAACTGCTCCGTTGAGATGAAAATAGGCTTCATCAGAGAACCAAGTGTTATACAGCAATTCATCTTTATCATGAGTCCATAAGGAGCACTGCAATCTCTTTTGCCTGTGAAGATCTATGAGCTTGTTTAGTACAGTCATTTTATACGGGTACAACTGAAAGTCATCATATAACATTCTTTGAACTGAATGACGCAATATTCCACTTCCTCTTGAAGCACCCCGCTATGACGAATATAAGAACCAAGTGTGATGACTCAACGAGTTCAAGCGTGCCCTGCCAGGCAGCGCTAGAGTGTGGTAGCTCCACATAACCGATCAGCTGGTCTTAGGAATGGTGACACAGAAAACGTATTACCCCGTAATTGATAAGTATATACACTGTATTTTATTTTAAAATTGAGAAATTACAATTAAAATACCACGGCAGAGAACAATGCAAAAATATCATACACGGAAATAAAGATCTACGACCTTCATCACATGTTGCGAAAAGCACAAGTTACTCGAGTGTACATATACAATAATAACACACAACTCCCAGCATATTAAAACAAACACCAACTCAGTTTGTCAGTTAATGGACTTTCGAAAGCTTGCGTGAATATTTGGCGGATGTTCGAGATTGTAAATATCACCGGATTTCTTTCATACTGAAGAAAAATCGGCACTTCAGATAATGATAAACAAGTGGGGATTATATCCATACCATGTTGAAGAAAACAGCCAACTCCTGAAGGATCAACTGAAATTTTGTCTATAGAATCGATACAATCAAAAAATATTTCACACCACATCGATTTTGAGTTCAGTTTTTCACTAATTATTTTCTCGGCCTGGAAAAGAATGTCGCATATACCTTTCGAAGGGTGTGTTAAAAACACTTCATTATTGCTTGAACCGTAGTCTGTTATTTCGGAGAGAACTGAAAATGTACTTTGATTATTGTCACGTAGAGAATGGGCACAGGGCGAACACTTAATAAACTTAGAAGGAAGTATATGAATATTGTTACTTGGGTAGTAAAATAATAACTAACGATGGCAGAAGGACAAAATAACACGCAGACTAGCACGAGCAAGGAAGACCTTTCTTACAAAAAGAAATTTACTCACTTCGAACACTGAAATACGTATTAGAAAGATGATGATTGTTGTTTAAAGGGGCATAACCGCTAGGTCATCGGCCCCTAATGGTACGAGGTGCAACAAAATGCAAATTAAAATTAAAACTTCAAAATGTATCGACTGGAATCTAAAACGAATGGTGATGAAAAGGTCTTTTGGGCATCAGAAAGCACAATAGGATAATAACTCAAATTTTGTTCAACATTAGATTGGCCTTTTAATTCTCCATTAGCTGATGCACTCCCATCTTCAATCTTGTTTCTTCTTGTCCTAGTGGTGTCTAGATTCTTTTTCCTGTTGGAAGTTTCACAGGACTTAATCTCACTTGAAAGGTATTTCGGAAAATTAGGGAAAATGTGAGACACCGCTCCTAGACGTAATTTCCATCTCACAGGAGACATAACCACTTTTTCACCATTCATTATAAAATTATCTGATTTTGCTATCAAATCATCAGAGAAATGAACATGACAAATTCTACTATTACGTATTAACACAGTATCCTTTCGTGGAACAGCTCTGGCCCATTTTTCAAATTTATTTTTATCCTTCGGTGGTGAAAAGAATCTTAATACCATTAACTACTCTACCATAGCTTGACTTACAACCAGGCACAAAACAGTACGGCATGTTGAACTATTAATTTAATCAAGTTACATAACACACGTGCTTTAAGTGCACAACACACAACGAACTGAGTTTAGGAACTGAAAGCAAAGAAAATTCAACTTATTGACTTGAAATATCTCGCACAATAACATCTCCAAGCACTTTCCTACACATGGTTTGCCGGTCTACTGAACCACGTGTTGGACACCATCGTTCGCAGTGCTCCCAGTGGCGGGTCCACAAACTACCACGCTATAACGGTTGAGTCATCACACTTGTTATTATATTCGTCATGACCCCGCGGTGACTTGTGTGGGCTGCGCTGCATAGCAACCCACAGGAGACCGAACTGCTGGTGCACGTGGTCGCTTTTCTTCCTTCACCCTGCTTTGTTCTTCAAACTTTCTGTATAAGCGAAGGATGGTGTTCCTTACTGGTACCCACCTAATCTGAAACACAGCTCAAAATTTCCTTTGTGTCGCTGTAACATTTTTTGATTTGCAATAAAAGATAACTGTTTTGACGCGCTGCTGAACGGAGAGTCGGCCGTGGTCGGCCATGGCAGAAAGCTCACTGTAATGCAGGCATTTGGAGACAAAGCAGCAGTGTCACCTGTACATATATTTCCATGAAACAGGGAAGGTGTGCGCGAAATTTGAACAACATAGTTACATAAGTTGCATTTTATATTTGCTTTTCAAATGTGTCAACTATTCGTGCACCACCCTGTATTTACAGTACAGTTCAGGAAAAAAAAAAAAAATACAATTTGTAAGTATGGAAGAACGTGTATTTAAATTGAGAATTTTAGGAATACCATTCAAAATGCTCACCTTTCTCTTGAGCACAGGAAAGGTTATTGAACTGAAGCTGTCAAATGGACTGTATCGCGACTGACCTGTCGAAAGCATTTGATAGGGTAGATCATGGGAGACTACTGGCAAAAATGAGTGCAATTGGACTAGACAAAAGAGTGACTGAATGGGTTGCTATATTTCTAGAAAACAGATCTCAGAGAATTAGATGATGATGATGATGATGATGCTTGTTGTTTAAAGGGGCCTAACATCGAGGTCATCGGCCCCCAGAGAATTAGAGTAGGTGAAGCTTTATCTGACCCTGTAATAATTAAGAGGGGAATTCCTCAAGGCAGTATTATTGGACCTTTATGTTTTCTTATATATACAAATGATATGAGTAAAGGAGTGGAATCAGAGGTTAAGGCTTTTTGTGGATGATGATATTCTCTATAGAGTAATAAATAAGTTACAAGATTGTGAGCAACTGCAACATGACCTCGAAAATGTGAGATGGACAGCAGGCAATGGGATGTTGATAAACGGGGTTAAAAGTCAGGTTGCGAGTTTCACAAATAGGAAAAGTTCTCTCAGTTTTGATTACTGCGTTGATGGGGTGAAAGTTCCTTTCGGGGATCATTGTAAGTATCTAGGTGTTAATATAAGGAAAGATCTTCATTGGGGGTAATCACAAAAATGGGATTGTAAATAAAGGGTACAGATCTCTGCACGTGGTAATGAAGGTGTTTAGGGGTTGTAGTAAGGATGTAAGGGAGAGGGCATATAAGTCTCTGGTAAGACCCCAACTAGAGTATGGGTCCAGTGTATGGGACCCTCACCAGGATTAACCTGATTCAAGAACTGGAAAAAATCCAAAGAAAAGCAGTTCGATTTGTTCTGAGTGAATTCCGACAAAAGAGTAGTGTTACAAAAATGTTGCAAAGTTTGGGCTGGGAAGAACTGAGAGAAAGAAGGAGAGCTGCTCGACTAAGTGGTATGTATTAAATAACACTTGTATGTTTTATTATTCATCCACTTATTCAATACAATACCATTTTTAAAATTAGGACATTGTCCTTATCAAAATTGTTAACATGAAATTAACATATTAGATGATACATGTTTCGCCTATCAATAGTAGGCATCATCAGCCATATTTTTCACCTTAGGATAGATCAAGTACCTGATTGGAAATTATTTATGAGTGCTGTTAAAAGCTATATCGTTTAAAATGTATTGGAGATTGTTAAACAACTATTACAATATAAAATGTAGTATGCTGTTACTTGACAATATTTTTGTTAATATATGAGTCTAAAACATGATAATTATTTGAGGATTATGACAATAAAAATCAGAAAACACATTCCATTTAGTTGTCAGATGGCGTATTATTAAAAACTTATGGAAAGTTGAGCAATGATAATGGTCGTTGGTTCTTGAAGTTAATAAATATTGATTTTCATTTATTTGCTTATAAATTTTGAAGAATTTTCATATGGCCTGGTTCCTTTTGAGATAATAGTAGTTAGGAATGTTGGTGCCGTAGGCTATATTGAAGTCTTTGTAGGTGTCAGACCATCTTCTTTGATGTGGTAAGAGTTTGTAATTGGTATGGCTGTTTGCTATTGGGCGTGTTGAGGTGAGCGTATTAGTTGGAAGGGAACATTGTTGTCATTCGGTGATTAGCCAAAGATATGATGAGTTCTGTAATTAAAGAGTTAATTTGAAAATTTAATGAATAACCATAATTGGAATTAAGGGGCTGAATAGTGGAAGTTAAATGAAGAGTGTTGACAATTACCCCTTCGACTGCTGAGATGTTAGCTTACGTTGAGAGTTTTAGAGTAACGAGCAGTCGCCGAGCTCTTACTACGTGTGTTGTATTTGTAAAGTCTTGGTGGAGGGGGTGGAGCTTGAGAAGGCGTGGCTGAGGGCCCATTCGCTGCGCGTGAGGAGGAGTTGTCGGCAGTGGGAGGAGGGGAGGGGGATCGTGTGTGTGTTGGATTGGTGGGCGTGTTTACTGATTAGGTGCCCAATATTTTGCAAAACTTATTATTCAGAAGGAATGGTTTTTGTAATAGAATTGAAATCTGTTCATAAAGAGGACTTTTGTTATCTATTACGTCATTTAAGTTCTTGTCTTTGTTAAACTGTTGATCTAAGAAGATGTATAAGTTTTCGTATTCTGTGATGAGCTTACCTTTTTCAATTCTTTTTAAAATTTGTAAATCCTGGTCTATTGTAGTAAATTTGTGACCTGTTTCTTTCATGTGGTTACTCATCGCAGAGAAACTTATTGTTATTATTATCTCAAAAGGAACCAGGCCATATGAAAATTCTTCAAAATTTATAAGCAAATAAATGAAAATCAATATTTATTAACTTCAAGAACCAACGACCATTATCATTGCTCAACTTTCCATAAGTTTTTAATAATACGCCATCAGACAACTAAATGGAATGTGTTTTCTGATTTTTATCTTTATTGTAATATCTTTTAATATGTCATGATCCTCAAATAATTATCATGTTTCAGACTCCAATATTATCACAAATATTGTCAAGTAACAGCATACTACATTTTATATTGTAACTAGCTGATGTACCCGTGCTTCGCTACGGGATTCTCAGAAAGACTGACTTTGTGGTTTTCCTAACTGAATTGAACATAGGTCATTACAAAAACGTCAGTAGGAATGTAGCGATTGAAAGCAATGTTATCATATAAAATACTCGATCAAATGAAAAACCGCACACTTTCTCACATTCAACGAATAGTACTACGGTGCCGATCTAAGAGTCCAAAGTTCAAGAGCTGGAATAACCAGGTCGCAGACTGCCGTGAACACTCCTCTGTCATTATTCCGTTAAATATGCACACTACTCATTCCAATCAGTGCCTCAGAGTAGGGATTGAATAGCTCGAATACTATGATGAACCAGTGTGTTACGTCCCAGATATATCAGAAAATGTATGAACCAGAGGAATGGCATGCTAAAGAAGAAAGTTATCTTACTCCCCAGCTACTTCCCGCCAATATACAGGCAGGCTGTTACAGTCGGTACGACCAGGCGAGTTGCCCGTGTGGGTAGGGGCGCGCAGCTGTGAGCTTGCATCTGGGAGATAGTGGATTCGAACCCCACTGCCGGCAACCCTGAAGATGGTATTCCGTGGTTTCCCATTTTCACACCAGTCACACCAGGCTGTACCTTAAAGCCAAGGCCGCTTCCTTCACACCACTATTCATTTCCTATCCCATCGTCGCCATAAGATCTACCTGTGTCGGT
The DNA here is from genome assembly GCF_040414725.1 of Anabrus simplex. Classification (NCBI taxonomy): domain Eukaryota; kingdom Metazoa; phylum Arthropoda; class Insecta; order Orthoptera; family Tettigoniidae; genus Anabrus; species Anabrus simplex. The sequence goes on along the minus strand of NC_090266.1, from coordinate 168,641,930 downwards.
GCGACGTCAAGCAAATTAAAAAAACATTGGTACGCTGCAGTAATCCTATCTATCGGGGATGAGAGGAAACAGAAGACAAAAAGCACATCACAACAAACAATGGTCAATGTAATGTTATTGTTGATAAAGTTTATGAGCTTTCTATATTGCAGGCGTTCACATTAGTTTTCTTTCGACTCTGTGATATTAGGGTGTCTTACAAAATTATTGATATCATAGACTGTAGTGCCCTATTCTCAGACTTTACATACAGATTTTCACCAAATTCTGTTTACCCATTTTCTCGTGACTCGGCGCTGATATGGACCTAGTAACAAAAATCCAAATTCATGAATATCTCTGATTATATGAGGTAGGTACGGTAACAATGTATAAGACATAAGTGATCGGAAATTTAATAACTTCTTACATAACTACTACGAACTTACGACATAACTAAAGTTATGTTAGTTATGTAGTATTTATCGTTACGACCACTAATAACATAAATAACTTATTTATTGAGAATTACATTTCAGGCCTTCCCCTAAACTACCATTTCACTCAACGTGAATAAAATAATTTGTAGCCTAGATTGCAGTGGTTCATCACCCGACATTACATACCGATTTTCATTAAATTCTCTTCAGTCCTTTTCTATTGATGCGTGTACAGACAGACAGACAGACAGACAGAAATTACGGAAAAATAAAAATTGCATTTCCTTGTTACTCTGGAGATGACAGATACAGAAATATCATTCATTTCAAATGCTGAGCAATGCACAGGCAAGACACTTATTTTATATATAGATTACATTTCAGGCCTTCCCCTAAACTACCATTTCACTCAGTGCGAATAACATTATTGATAGCCTAGATTATAGCGACCTATTCCCCGACTTTGCATACCAATTTTCGTGAAGATACGACCACTAATAAATTAAATATTTGACAATTAAATTTTAGACCTTCCCCTAAACTACCATTTTTCTCAGCATGTATAGCCTATGTTGTAGCGACTTATTTCCCATCTTTGTCTAGCGATTTTCGTTAAGACACGACCACTAATAACATAAATATTTGAGAATTAAATTTCAGGCCTTCCCCTAAACTACCATTTCACTCAGCGTGATTAAAATAATCTGTAGCCTAGATTGTAGCGGTTCATCACCCAACTTTACATTCCGATTTTCATTAAATTCTCTTGAGCCCTTGTCTCGTGATGCGTGTACATACATACATACAGACAGACAGACAGACAGACAGAAATTACGGAAAAGTAAAAAATGCATTTTCTTGTTACTGTGGACATGACCGATACAGAAATACCATTCTTTTCAAATTCTGAGCAATGTACAGACAAAACTCTTATTTTATATATACAGATTACATTTCAGGCCTTCCCCTAAACTACCATTTCACTCAGTGCGAATAACATTATTGATAGCCTAGATTATAGCGACCTATTCCCCGACTTTGCATACCAATTTTCGTGAAGATACGACCACTAATAAATTAAATATTTGACAATTAAATTTTAGGCCTTCCCCTAAACTACCATTTTTCTCAGCGTGTATAGCCTATGTTGTAGCAACTTATTTCCCATCTTTGTCTAGCGATTTTCGTTAAGACACGACCACTAATAACATAAATATTTGAGAATTAAATTTCAAGCCTTCCCCTAAACTACCATTTCACTCAGCGTGATTAAAATAATCTGTAGCCTAGATTGTAGCGGTTCATCACCCAACTTTACATTCCGATTTTCATTAAATTCTCTTGAGCCCTTTTCTCGTGATGCGTGTACATACATACAGACGGACAGACAGAAATTACGGAAAAGTAAAAAATGCATTTTCTTGTTACTGTGGACATGACCGATACAAAAATACCATTCTTTTCAAATTCTGAGCAATGTACAGACAAAACTCTTATTTTATATATATAGATAGTTGTTTTACAATCTCCAATACATTTTAAACAACATAGTTTTTAACAGCACTCATAAGTAATTTCCAATCAGGTACCTGATCTATCCTAAGGTGAAAAATATGGCTGATGATGCCTACTATTGACAGGAGAAACATGTACCATCTAATATGTTAATTTCATGTTGACAATTTTGATAAGGACAATATCCTAATTTAAAAAACTGTATTGTATTGAACAGGTGGATGAATAATAAAATATACAAGTGTTATTTAATGCAAATATTTTCAATATGGACCCAGAAATGAATTTTATCACATGTAATAAGTGGTATGTTCCGAGCTGTCAGTGGAGAGATGGCGTGGAATGACATTAGTAGACGAATAAGTTTGAGTGGCGTTTATAAAAGTAGGAAAGATCAAAATATGGAATTCAAGAGGACAAACTGGGGCAAATATTCATTCATAGGAAGGGGAATTAGGGATTAGAATAACTTACCAAGGGAGATGTTCAATAAATTTCCAATTTCTTTGAAATCATTTAGGAAAAGGCTAGGAAAACAACAGATAGGGAATCTGCCATCTGGGCGACTGCCCTAAATGCAGATCAGTATTGATTGATTGATTGACCTTAACCTTCCTGGCCAACCATTAAATTATCCATTACCATTAACACCTTGGTGTTAATAAAAAAAAACAGGCTATAGCAGTCTTCAATATTAAGATGTTTCGTTTAGCAGACCATTTCCTCAACAAAATCCCTACAATTTCCAGTCCAAAGGATCAAGATTTGGACTGCTAGAACTGCTAGATGGCCAAACAGCAGCAAAAATGTAGTCAAAAATATTTGCTTGCAACCATTCTTGAGTAGCCTTGGATTTGAGTGCAGGAGCAGAGTCTTACTGAAAACTCTAAATACACCTTATGAACAATGTTTTATTTCAGAGCTTTACACTTTAAGCAGACGTTTCAATACATTTCTTGCAAAAGTGAATGTCTGAAATGCAATCACGAAAACTTCCCACGAAACCATTAGCAACGCCAGATGATGAGCTCACAGGATTTTTGGAGCCACCTGATGAGGACCGATTTCATCTGGGTCGTAGACACGATTACTTTAATGGTTAAAGTGCTCTTGAATTTTAAAACTTTCTCATATGCACTGCCTCAACTCTACTTACAGTGTCCATTTCACTTGACATAGCTTCCCAATTTTTCTCACTTTTCTAGATATTGACCTCCACCTCAGTGTAGGCAGAATCGTTATCTCTGTAGACATCAACCCTACCAAACATCAGCAGGATCTCCACAACAACAGTTTTCAGCCATATTATGCAAAACGATCGCAATCTACCTTAGGTTTCCCCTAACTATGGACACTGTCCCCAGACCTCCAGCAAGCAACCAAATCTAGTACCTTCCATAGCAGCATATCATCCTGGTTTCCATAAAATCAATTACATTTTAAAACAAGCATTCAGTCTTCCCTCATCATCATCATCATCCCACACCCGTGGTCTTCTTTCAAATAGCTCCACAACCACATTTAGGTGCCCAACAAAACTCAAAGAAACATGCTCACTACAAAGCAAACCAACTACTACCCCCACCTCCTGGCTCTTTCCCCTGTAAAAAACAACCACCGCAAGATCTGCTATCTACATATACAAAGCACTACTTTCACCAGTAGCTACACCAACCCCTTACAAGGTCACGATGACTGCACTTCATCAATCATCAACCACCAGCTTCAATGCAGACTCTCCTTACCTTTCTACAGTGGCATTAACTACCAACACGCTAGCCAAACAAATATGTGGCCACTGCAGTACCTGCAAAACCCACAACATAGATCTTCCTGTTCCCATCTGCACCCGTCACCATCAAATGAAATAAAATTATTATTTCACCGTCAAAATCCATAAACATTTACCCTCATCATCTCAGCCTCTTGCTCTTAAGAGATCCTGAAATTAGGCATGAACTGGTACTCAGGTCTAAGGAAGTATCCAGCATTAAACCTCCTACTTTGGTCCACTGGCTATCTGGCAAGGCTTTCTTCCAACTACTACAGCAGTCAGGCAGGAGTGATGGTACAGCCGGCGGACTGCTGCAGCAGTCGTGTGTTATTCATAATGGAGGGACAAGAGGGATGTGTGCATAATGAGCAGCATTCATGATGCAGTAATGCGAACAGTACAGGACAGGACAGGTGAAAGAAAGGAAAAGCCAGTAGTATGCATCGAATACGACATGGGGGAGGGGGGCAGTTGATTTATCCAACCAGTATTTAGTTACCTATAGTACCAAACGAATGAAGTGATACTATCACAAGATTTTTCACCATTTATTGGACATCACTGTGTTCAATTCATTCGTTCTATAACGTAAGCAGGGTGGGAAATTCAATCGCTTGCAGTTTCGACTGCATATTGTGCAGAAAATATTCAGTGTTTTCAGTGGATCGACTCCCATTGAAGCTATGCCAGCCAGAGTGATTAGACCGTTCCCAACTGTCCCGACAGGGCAGTATTCAGGAAGGCATTCCCCTGACCTAAATCCTCCAACAACCACCAAGAAACACACCAGCAAGAGGTGCGTGGTCTGCGCTTCAAAGAAATAGGGACGAGACACTCAGTATTGCTGCAACATCTGTGATGTTTCACTGTGCCCAGCCCCATGTTCCAGAATTTACCACACTGTTCAGGATTAAGCAGTCAAGACTGAAGTGCAAATGGTGTAAATAGTGTTAAAATGTGCAAATAGTGTAAAAAATGTAATAAATTAAATAGTGTGACGAGAACATAGGCTATAACAAGAATAAACTTTCAGAGAGCTAAGGCACTGAAGTCCTTCTGTGAGTTAAGTTTTGAAAATCAAAATTCTCATTTGAATGCCTTGTCACTGTATCTGTTCTCATTATTTTTCATTATTAGCATTTATTCTATTATGATATAATCCACAATGCGATGAATGATGTATATTGCAGAATGGCTAAAATTGTTTTGTGATCTTACTCTGAGGCCACCTGTGAGGCAATAATAAATGCGGCAATTGTTGTGTGTTTGTGATTAGAATATCCGAAACGGTTTACGAATACAGGGTCATTTTTAGATTTCTTATTTCCCATTTACCTCTACTTTAGCTATTTCAATAATGCTGGAATAGTCATAGGTTTTGTCACTGTGGCTGATGACAGAGTTTTCATGTCTGCACTATTCGCTGAAAGGACACATTGTTACTTAACTTGAGCACTTTTTCCAGAGATGCATTATAAAGTGAAAAAAATATGATTTTAAAGTGAGAATAAAATGTTTTTTGAATAGTACGATATATGCCGTGTTTGTTCCTACACATCAGAAAATTAGAACTGCACCACCTGGCAAACTTTTAATGGCATTGTACAATATAAGTCATTTTTATGCTCCTATGACCCTAAATAAGAGTTATAATTCACCACACATTACTCCAATATAATTTACTTGGAGTCAAAAAACTGCTCCCCACCTGGGTGAGATTAAGGGAAACAGAGTTCCCTGCTTAAGGGGTTAATCCACATTTATGTTAAATTTCTGTCATCTGTGTTGTAATGTTAATTTCATTATTTTGATGCTTCACATTTATTTAACTCGTGAGTTTTCCTTTCAAGATAATAAATCCATCGTGGCCCACTTCTGAAATTATATTTCAAGTAAAAATTAGATTTTGTTGTGTCACCCATTGATTTATGTCAACAAGTGACAGAAGAACACGAAAACCCTGAGAACAGAAGAGTCTACGTCTGCAAGAGCCAGGGGCAGTTGTTGACCATCGGCAAGTAAGGGTACAATAAGTACCTTTAAAATTGGTAAGGAATGGTAAGGACACATAATACTATAACAGGGAAATAAAGAGATTAAGGAGGAGGTGCAGATTAGAAAGAAACAGAGTTAGGAATGGTTGTGGGAGAAGGAAAGACTTAAGGACCTAACTGGGAAATAAAGTTTAGTGAAAAAATCAGCGAAGGATAACATCATGACAAACACAATTGGCAGCCACATGAATTTCAGGGAACAATGGAAGGATATGTACAGATACTTCAAGGCAGAAACAGGTTCCAGGAAGAACATTCCAGGGATCAATAATGAACAAGGGGAGTGTATATGCCAGAACCTACAGAAGGTAGAAAAATCCAGTCAGTAGTACTGGATATAAAGATAATATCCAGATAGAGCGGGCAACTAATACTGGCGAATTATTGAAATTTACCTATGACAACAAATACATTTACAGAAATAATACAAAATTCGAAAGATAGAAGATAGAAAGATAGAAGGGCAGCTGATGAGATGTCTGAGGAATATATTATAGGCTATGGGTTGGGATATAGTGTCATATCTTAAATACTTTTTTGATTATTTTTTGCATGAGGGAGCGATACCAAATGAATGAAGAGTTGCAATAGTGGCTCCAGTATACAAGGGAAAGGGTGACAGATATAAGATAATTAATTACAGGGCAGTCGGCTTGCATGCGTCATTTGTATACTCGGGGAAAGAATTCTTTCTGGTTATTTCAGACACGTTTGCAAAATCACTAACTGGTTTGATAAAAGGCAATTCGGGTTTTGGAAGGGTTATTCCAGTGAAGTTCAAATTGTAGGATTCCAGAAAAATACAGCAGATATTTTAAATTCAGGAGGTCAAATGGACTGTATTGCTATTGACCTACCCAAGGCTTTTGACAAAGTAGATCACGAGAATTACTGATGAAAAGGAGGGCTATTGGAATAGACAAAAGAGTGGCTGAATGGTAGGCTAAATTTCTAGAAAATAGAACTCAGAGAATTAGAGTAGGTGAAGTGTTATCTGATCCTGTAATGATTAGAATTGGACTGAGTGATAGGATGGAGAAAAATAAATTGAGATGGTTTGGACATGTCAAGAGGATGGAGGAGGGAAGGATTCCAAAACAAGTGTTGGAGGATAAGATAGAAGGAAAGAGAGCAAGAGGGAGGCCCAGAGCAAGATGAATGGACTCTGTCAAGAACAGTATAAGAAAAAGAAGACTGGACTGGAACACAATTACTGAAGAGGAGTGGTGGAAGGAGAAGCAACAGTGGAGAAGTGCCATCAACAACCCGACCTGGCAAGAGCTGGACAAGGGGAAATGAAAATGATGATGATGAGTAAAGAATTGGCATCACATATAAGGCCATTTGCGGATGATGTTATACTGTATAGAGTAGTAAATGAGTTGCAGGATTCTGAGCGACTGCAAGTGGATTTAGACAATGATGTGAGATGGACAGTGGATAATGGTATGACGGTAATTGGGATAAAAAGTCAAGCTGTAAATTTCACCAAGAGGAAAAGTCTTCTCAGTTTTAATTACTGTATTGATGGGGTGATAGTACCTCATGGGGAACACTGTAAGTACCTAGGTGTTAATACAAGGAGTGATCATTATTGGGGTGATCATATCAACAAGGTTGTTGAGAAAGGTTACAGATCTCTTCACATGGTTATGAAAGTTTTTAGATGTTGAAGTAGGAATGTAAGGCAGAGGGTGTAGAAGTCTCTGGGAAGACCCCCAATAAGAGTATGGTTCCAGTGTACGGGACCCTCACCAGGACTACTTCATACGAGAACTGGAAAAGATCCAAAGGAAAGCAGCACAATTTGTTCTGGGTGATTCCCAACAAAGGAGTAGTGTTACAAAAATGTTGCAAACTTTGGGCTGGGAAGACTTGGGAGTAAGGAGATGAGATGCTCGACTATGTGGTATGTTTCGCTGTCAGTGGAGAAATGGCGTGGAATGACATTAGTAGATGAATAAGCTTGAGCAGAGCTTTTAAAAGTAGGAAAGATCATAATATGAAGATGGAATTCAAGAGGATAAATTGGGGCAAATATTCATTTATAGGATGAGGAGCAAGGGATTGGAATAAATTATCATGGGAAATGTTCCATGAATTTCCAAGTTCTTTGAAAAGGTTTTAAAAAGAGTTAGGTAAAAAAAAACTGATAGGGAATCTGCCACCTGGGCAACAGCTCTAAATGTAGATCATTGATAACTGATTCTCACAGTCCTACATTAAAAAAAATTAAACTCTTAGATGTCTGGAATACAATTACAACAAAGTAATTAATAGCCTGCCAACTTGAAGAAATCCTCCACCAATCAATCACATTCAAGACAGTTTACACAAATCTCTGTTCTCCCTTAACATAAAATTGCAATATACATCTTCTATTATATTTCTTTTTCTTACACGTTATAATAATTTTAGCATAATTTGTTTTACCTCTCATACTCCCTTACGTCTCTATTTCAGTTTCTTGCCAGTTCTCCAAACAACTCATGTCTTAATTTTATGCTTCTTCTCTAACAACACTTGTCCATACACTATTAAAATTGATCACACACCCAAAATTAACTTTATTTGTAAATTTATTATGTGTTGGCCAATGGAAATAACTAATTAGGCAACATAGGTAAATGTGGCTTTTAAACAAACCTTGAAAACAAAACAAAACAAAACAAAATAATCTCAGTACTAGAAAAATAAAGGGTGGAGAAGGACTGAAAATGAGACCAACTCTGAGATGGACAATCTAGAGATATTAAACATCTGATAAACCATAAAATTTATAAAAATGAATCCATTTAATACACTAACCTATATTTGCATGTCTCAGTTCCTTCAGTAAGGATACTTCTCGAATTGCAGTACATGGCGCCCCTTCTTCATGTTCCAGACGAATTTCTTTGAGGGCAACTAAATTGTCAGTCAAACGTGACTTCCCTTTGAACACAGTGGCATAGGTACCCTACATAACAAAAATACAGAATACAAAATAAGGAATAAAGGTGTTCACATAAGAACTGCAAAAGGAACCTATTAGTTTATTACATTCTAAAATAATGCTTCAACACCAGAAACTGAGGATTTGAACAGCTCACAAAAGATAACAAAATCAGTTGTCAAAATGGAACTGGGTATAGGGGAGTCTGACCTAAAGTTACAAACAGATTTTACAGCAAATAATGACTTGTTTCACCAAAATCAAGAAAATTAGAATATGATCTATGCTGCTAATATTGCATTATAGGTTAATAGTTTAGCAATGTTGTAGGGAATAGGATTTAAATTTTGAACCAATGTAACAAATATGTAGGTAGGAAGATGCAGGATCTCTTAAAGCCCTGACTGAAGCAGCCATGCTTGCCAAATCAACACCATATCATGAGAGAAAAATGTGGAAGAAATCACATGAAAGTACATAATGATGGGGAAAAGACTTTAAAAGTTTCTCATCAAAAGTCTTAAACTTTCCAAATTCAAGTAATGAAAACAGGAAGCTACGTTATATCTCAATGCCTCACTTTCAAATACAGAACCAAAATTAACAACAATTTCAAACAGCCCTATGGAAATATTCACAATACCATACCTTCCAGCCTATGATGATAAAGTAATTTACAATAAGATACAAAAGTTGAAAACTAGAAACGCAGCTGGAAATGATAAGATTTCTGAGGATATACTAAAGACAATAGGATGGGCTATAGTACCATATCTGAAGTACTTATTTCATTACAGTTTCCATGAAGTACCTATACCAAATGAATGGAGAGTTGCTATAGTAGTTGCTGTGTATAAAGGAGAGGGTGATAAGACATAACGCTGAAAATTACAGGTCAGTGAGTTTGACATGTTTTGCATGTAAGCTTTGGGGAAGTATTCTTTCTGATTATAATATACTGCGCCCTGGTGGGGGTGTGATAAGCGTCATGCAATTATTTACGGAGGAATATATATTTCATTTTCAGAAGCGAGAAGATCGTACTTTATATATTATAAGTACAGACCAGGCCGAGAGGATGTTGTTAAACCTACCCCAGACTGTTGTCTCCACTGAGATTAACAAACGCAATGAATAGCAGAATTAGAATTCTCAGAAATTATGACGAAGGGGAAAGAGTGAGGCTAAAAGTGTTGACAAAGTTTTGTAGCCCCGGGCAGAATTGGCAGCGGCAACAACGCATCGGGCCGTGCGGAAAATTCCGAGAAATGACATAGGGGTATCTCCATGTACTAGAGGGAGCTGAACGCGAGGTTGGCACTTGAAGAAAAAAATATGAGCCCTCCCGGTCCCGTAGTTTATGTGGACCAATAGTAAAATTCATCGACCAGTCGCAGGTACGCCAACTTCGTATTGTAAGAAGCACGAGAAACCTGAACTCCACGGATTAAATATATAAAAGGAAGTGAGTTATAAATTCGGAATCAGGTGGAATTTAGAAGCATAACCATATAATAAAACTTATTGAAAGTTAATAATTGAGGGAGATTGCATGGCGTAATTCTAAGAATTAATGAATGCTATCCGCTGATTGGCTGGAGGCAAGGGACGCCACAATATAGCGCGAAATCCCGGGCCGGGAGACGGCAGCTAAATTCGCAAATATATCAATTACCAGCGAACGATAATAGCTGAGAATTGGTATAGAGCCTTTGATAACATAATTACATCATTGGATCTCATATTTAAGCCATGGGCCGAACCGCAAATTGTTGTATGAAGATATCGGGGCTACGCGTCTTATGATGACCTCCCATGAACTCGGAAGAGAGGGGATACAAGTATAAATATGAGGTCGTGGACAAGGACTGACTAACTTCTGACAAAGTGTTCGGGCTAATACCACGCCAGGGGTGCGTGACAACTTCTGATATTTTGTTCAAGCCGTGACTATGCCAGGGGTGCGCGTGTGTACTTACTCGTGGAGCATGGTTCGAAGTATTATATTGTTACATAGTACAGTGATTCATGACATGAGGTAGCTCATATTACAGTCTTGAGCAGTATACTAATATGAAGTGTTCCAATAGTTACAGGACTCAGTAAAGCATAACTTACGGAGTGTGAGATTCTACCAACAGATTAGGAAGTACGTTACGTGAGAACGGTCACGAGTGTTCGAGGTATTTCACCTAGTAAACAGTCGATCATAATTAATACCTGGTCAGCTACGCGAACATGAGACGGGAAAATCGAGTGCGCGCCGGGCCGTTTGAATGTGATATTGAGGGGTCGCAAGTTCCTTAGTGCCGGGGAAGGAATGAAGAATATGTGTGTGAATTAGGCGGGTCAGATAAAAGGCCAGAAGTGTAAAGTTTCAGTTCAATATTAGTGTGTGTAAATTTGTTAAAATGTTAAAATTTTAAAACTTGAAAATTAATGTGTAAATCTGAAAAGTGCATTGGATTACTTCAAGCTGGCATGAAAACCAGTAGGATGCAGGGCTAAGACTGGACGGGGCCTGTGGTCCTCGTCCGGTTTAGCAGACTACAAAAAAAAAGAGATGAGTAACCTTTTAAGATATTTGTAGATTGCTATCGTTAGGGGGAGGAAATCATATTAATTTATCATGTAACTTGATTGTGAAACGAGCCGTTTCTGGCTCGTGTAAATTCAGAGATAGACAAAGGGACAAATTAATATGTACATAATTAGATCAAGCACTCATCATAATTTTGATTATTAAATAGAGTAGAGTAGGGTTTATTTGTTCATTCAAGTGCTTGAGTTGTTTGATATGATATGGAGCACGTTTCACGTAAAGATAATGTTAATATTCATTTAGAAGTGCTTCCAAAGTGTTTTTCCGTTATCGGAAATTTTATAGATATTAAGGCATGTTGTTAAGATAATCCAGAGGTGGGGCTGCCAAGTGATTTAAATTGTTGTGGGACGGAATGAAGTCCATTGATTTGTTTGTAAATATCGCGAAGTTCACCAGTGGACAAAATAATAATAATCGGTAGAAGTGTCGGAGTAATAAATTAATATTGGGTAATGTGTAAAGGCGCGCTTAATAATAATCTTTGAGAACAAGGGCACGGGCCTAGTTGGATAGAATGATTGCAAATTAAAGTACACTAGAGTCCCGTTAATCCGAACCCCGTTAATCCGAAAGTCTGGTTAATCCGAACTGAAATACTCAATTAAAAAAATTCTCCTTATTGAAATGAAAGAAAATATTATAGAATGAAGATTGCATTGTATTAGTCATATTTTACTAGAATAACTTAATGTAAACATAATTACACATCATAAACCATCAATCACTGGTCGTTTATCTTTACACAGTATGTTAGTTTCTTGTGCCGTAGTAATTTGGACCTACTCGAAGATGCAGTGTTAAACCAGCGTCTCATAAACGTCACATCAGTGGGCGTAGCAGCGGAGTGTTACTCGACGTAGCGTACGGCAAGTTCTAAGGTGGCCGCGGCATCCGAATGTGACACTAGCTGTTCATTGTGGTCTTCTTCGTCGTCACTCTGTTCCTCATCAACTCCAGATTCTTTCTCCACCATAGCTACAATTTCCAGGACTGTTTATAATTGATGACAGTCAGCTTCCATCCACTCGCTAATGTCATTTTCATTGTCGTTTTCTCCTCTATGGGTTCTTAACTACCCTACTGTAATTTTATACAGTATTTTATTAATGCAACTGCTAAAGAATGGAAATTTCAAATTACAGTATGTGCTGTACTGTATTGTAGAAAATATTTTCCTCAGACGTTTTAGGAGCTGGCCTTCCGACCCCAACTTGGCACGTTCGATCCTGGCGCAGTCCGGTCGTATTTGAAGATGCTCAAATACGCCAGCCTTATGTAAGTAGATTTACTGGCACGTAAAAGGACTCTTGCAGGAGAAAACCCTGGCACCTAGGCTTCTCCGGAAACCGTAAAAGTAGTTAGCGGGACGTAAAAACAATAATATTATTTGTAGAAAATATTTTCCGGTTAATCCGAACACACTCTGGTCCCAATTAGTTCGGATTAACGAGACTCTACTGTAATTTAAATGTGGAGATAACATGTGGCATAAATATTTTAATTTGGGCAGTGAATCCAATTTTAACACTAACTGTTGATTTAACATTTTTGGACTCCATAATAACCATAAATAATTTTGGTAGAAACGAGATAGGCACTTTGATAATATGGTCACGCTATGTTTGAGGCCCAGAGTGATTTGAGCCAAAAGTTGAGATTTGGAGTCTTGTGGGACAGAAATCCGGCCCGAAATGAAAGTGAATTGTACTGATGTTGATGAAGAAATAGATGGATCTTAAGGCCTACATAGAGGTTGTATTTCTATATCGGTGATATGAGTGGCAGAAGAGAGTCCACGCACCGAGGGTTAATTAATGAAAATGTTTTGAAAAGTTCCGATGGATAAATGGACTTCAAAATGGAAAAGGAAGGAATAATTTAACACTTGCAGAGATTGGAGGTATTTGCTCAACTGTGAGGTGTTATGGGATTTGAGAATTGTCTTAGGAGCATATGGTCTCCATGAATTAACGACAGTACGAAAATAAGGTTGCGGGTTCGAACACTATTATGTCCCGACCGATGTGAATTCGGATCTTGGTGATTTCTGTTTGGGGAGAACGTATGTGACTAAATTATAAAGATGGGAAATAAAAATGAAAATTCTCGAAAGTATAATAATAATAATAATAATAATCCAAGTAAATCATGTCTGGATTGATTAGTGCCAAAATAAATCAGAATTGTAAAAGGGATTACGCGTTAAACATATATAGAGTGGACTACCGTGTAACAAGCGAAATTAATTTTTTAAATTAATAATAATAATAATAATAATAATAATAATAATAATAATAATAATAATAATAATAATAATAATAAATCTTTGAAGGAGAAGAAGAAGAAGAATTTTACTTTTTATATTTTGGAGATAATGATGATGTTGGGAGTTGAAATGAAAAATCTGAGATTTTCAAAATAATAATAATAATAATAATAATAATAATAATAATAATAATAATAATAATGAGAATATTTGAAGAAGGAGAAGAAGAATAAGAAGAGCGATATTTTTTGTTATTTCAGATGATGATAATAATCGTGAAAAGTTGAAATATTAGTCCGAGGATGATTACGGGTTATGATAATCATGATCTCCACAGTTTAAAAAAATGATAATAATAATAATAATAATCAATAAAATATTTTTATTGTTATTTATTATTATTATTATTTCGGATGATGATGATGAATGATAATAGGGAAGTCAGCTGGCGAAATAATGTAATAATGTCAAGTTGTTGTGAATAATAAGTTAATAGTTGTAAAATGACGGCAAATCCCTACATCTGGACCATTAGGTTAGAGTCTCTTTGTCGTTTCCTTCAACTAACGATTAGCATATCTTGCTTAGGAACCCGGGGAGAGTTTGTAGTTTCCTGGGTTGGTCTCATCTCAATCAAAGTGGAGGCGATAACATGGTCCATGTGATCGAGCCCACTTAGCCAACAGGTAATTGGTCCATGACCAAATATGGTCATGGTGTTAACGAAGGTAAATCTGATACCTTCAGATATCAACGGTTCCACCACCCAAATGGAAGGGTGGTCAAAAGTGATAAATATTATGTAACCATTTTCAGGAATAATTTGCCAAATTACCGGCAAATCAAGGGTCAACAGATTTTGTTGTGTGTAAAAATTATTTTGTTTACTTAAATAAAATGCTCCTTTAGCATTTGCAAGGAAACAGTTCTGGGTTCTTGTTCTTGTAGAATAGTAAACCCTCGGTGACCGTTTAAATATCCGTCCCCATTCCTAGGACGGAGCCTTCATAATTTTCCTTTGATCTGAATATATATAATTTGTGTGTTTTATGATGAGCCTTAAAGTTAAAGATTAGAGTGTCCCGTTCAACCCTGAAGTACTGATTGGATGGCGCCCTTACATTTAGTTTGAGATCTTATATCTCAATATATTTTTTTATTGTTTATTAGTTGCGATAGATTCGGACCGTAACACTCCCTGAGATAAATGCTGGTTGGGGCTCAGGCTTTGAGCGGGTACAATACGTACTAGCTGATGTACCCGTGCTTCGCTACGGAATTCTACATTGTATACGGAACTCTAGTGTACGTGTTGTGAGCAAGATTGTATCAAATTGCATAGCTCATAACGTTAGCCTAGAAACGCGACGGGGGAAGTCACGAAACATCTTTCCTCATATGAAGACTGAGTTAGGGAATTTTCACTATAATGTTAGACCCGCTTGCATACCATCAGTCACAATCAGGTAGGGGAGTTTTCATTATAATGGTAGGCACTCACACTCCACCTGCCTTTACATCCTCAGAAAGACTGTCATAGTGGTTTTCCCAACTGAAATGAACATACATTACTATCACGCCAGTAGGAATGGCGTGATTAAAAGCAATGCTTTCATATGAAATACTCGATCAAATGAAACACCACACATTTTCTCACGTTTAATGAACAGGACTACACTGCCGATCTAACAGTTCAAAGTTCCAGAGCTGGAATGACCAAACCGCAGACAGCCGTGATTCGTGAACACTCTTCGTCTTTCTTTCGGCGGGGATAGGGTCGAATAGTGGAGACTCCCTTTTACTAATCTGTTTCCTAGCAGTACCCGATGAGCCGGAAAATAATCAATTCACTACACTGGTGCCGGAAAAATCTATCTGACTTCGAGGCAAATTTTTCCTCCAAGCCAGAGGAGATAATTTGGAATAAAATGAAAGTAGAATTTAATAAAAGTTTCTTAAGAAATGGCTCTTTTCAGGGTTGTGTTTCTGGTTATTTAGTGAATTGTGGTGCTATTGTTTGAAATGGACTTAAATTGTTATTCTCGACCAGGCCATACTACTACCACTAAGTCAGCCTTAAGTATGCACACTGCTCATTCAAAACAGAGTAGGGATCGAATAAGTGGACTACTATGAAGAACCAGTGTGTTACGTACCAGCAGTATCAGAAAATCTATGAACCAGAGGAATGGCATGTTAAAGAAGAAAGTTTCTTAACTCCCCGGCTATTTCCCGCCAATATTCAGTCAGGCTATTATACTCGGTACGCAGCAGTAATCCCATCTATCTGAGTTGAGAGGCAGCATAAGAGACAAATAACATCACAAAAAACAATGGTCAATGTAATGTTATTGTTGATCAATGTTACACGCTTTCGATATTGTAGGCCTTCAGATTTAGTTCTCTTCCGACTCTGAAATACTACTCATCATAGTCGGTACGGTAAAACAGAATAAAACATAAATGATTGGAAATTGTATTCTCTGTAACTTTTGTTATGTAGTACATTTCGATAGGACCAAAAACATAGGTATTTAAAAATTAAATTTTAGGCACCTTCCCCTAAACTACAATTTCATCCTGGGTGAATAAAATTGTATAGCCGGCCCCGTGGTGTAGGGGTAGCGTGCCTGCCTCTTACCCGGAGGCCCCGGGTTCGACTCCCGGCCAGGTCAGGGATTTTTACCTCGACCTCAGGGCTGGTTCGAGGTCCACTCAGCCTACGTGATTAGAATTGAGGAGCTATCTGATGGTGAGATAGCGGCCCCGGTCTAGAAAGCCAAGAATAACGGCTGAGAGGATTCGTCGTGCTGACCACACGACACCTCGTAATCTGCAGGCCTTCGGGCTGAGCAGTGGTTGCTTGGTAGGCCAAGGCCCTTCATGGGCTGTAGTGCCATGGGGTTGGTTTGGTTTGAATAAAATTGTCTATAGCTTAGACTGTAGTTTCTTATTCCCCGACTCTGTATACCGATTTTCATTAAATTCTATTAACCCATTTTCTCGTGGCTCGGCAGCCATATGGACTTAGCAACAAAAATACAAATTCATCAATATCTGTGTTATCACAGCCGGAACGGTAAAAATATATGTCATAAATGGTCGGAAATTTAATTCTATATTACTTTGGTTATGTAGTATTTATCGATAGGGCCACTAATAATGTAAATATTTGAGAATTACATTTTAGGCCTTCCCCTAAACTGCCATTTAATTCAGCGTGAATAAAATGATTTATAGCCTAGATTGTAGTGGCTCATTCTCCAACTTTGTATACCATTTTTCAATGAGATAGGACAACTAATGATACAAATATTTAAGAATTAAATTTTAGGCCTTCCCCTAAATTACCATTTCACTCAGTGTGTTTAAAATTAATTATAGCCTAGATTGTAGCAAATTATTCCCCGACTTTGCATACCAATTTTTATTAACATAGGACCACTAATAACATAAATATTTGAAATTTAAATTTTACGTCTTCCCCTAAACTACCATTTCTATCAGCGTGAATAAAATTATTTATAGCTTAGATTGTAGCGACGTATACCCGACTTTGCATACCGATTTTCATTAAATTCTCTGTAGCTGTTTTCTAGTGATGCGTGTACGTACATACATACATATATACAGACAGACAGACAGACAGACAGACAGAAATTACGGAAAAGTAAAAAGTGCATTTCCTTGTTACTGTGGACGTGACCGATACAGAAATGTTATTCTTTTCAAATTCTGAGCAATGTACAGACAAAACTCTTATTTTTATATATATCTAGATTTGCAAAATTATAACCGGTTCGATAGAAGGCAGTTCAGGGTTAGAAAATGTTATTCCCTGAAGCTCAACTTGTGGGATTCCAACAAGATATAACAGATATCTTGGATTCAGGAGATCAAATGAACTGTTTTGCGACACCTATCTAAGGCATTTGATAGGGTAGACCATGGGAGACTACTGGCAAAATGAGCGCAACTGGACTAGATGAAAGAGTGACTAAAAGGGGGCTTATATTTCTTGAAAACAGAACTCAGAGAATAAGTGTAAGTGAAGCTTTAGCTGATCCTGTAATAATTAAGAGGGGAATTCCTCAAGGCAATATTATAGGACCTTCATGTTTTCTATACATATAAATGATATGAGTAAAAAAGTGGAATCAGAGATGAGGCTTTTTGCGGATGATGTTATTCTGTATAGAATAATATATAAGTTACAAGATTGTGAGTAACTGCAAAATGATCTCAATGTTGTGAGATGGACAGTAGGCAATGGTATGATGATAAATGGGGTTAAAGGTCAGGTTGTGAGTTTTACAAATAGGAAAAGTCCCTGTAAGTTTTAAGTACTGTGCTGATGGGGTGAAAGTTCTGTTTGGGGAATATAAGGAAATATAAGGAAAGATCTTCATTGGGGTAATCACATAAATAGGATTGTGAATAAAGGTTACAGATTTCTGCACATGGTTATGAGGGTATACAGGGGTTTGTAGTAAGGGAAGTAATGATGATGACGATGATGCTTGTTATTTAAAAGGGGCCAAACATCTAGGTCATCAGCCCCTAATTGTACGAAATGAGACGAAATGTAACAACAATTTAAAAGTCTAAAATTCATCCACGGATCAGAATTCAAAACGAAGATGAAGAATCAATGGATAAATATGAATTTAAAATAATCAGCAGATCCAACTCACAATACTGAAAGTTAAAGATAATTCCAAAATCGATCCAATGACTAGAATTCAATAAACTTGAAACAATCAGTGGATCCGACCTGCAATTCCCCACCTTCCCAAAAACTATCTTATAACAATAGTATTACTTACCAAGGGACTGCATCCAAAGCACAATCCTGAATCGATGATGTTTGCTGTCTAATGTGGGCCCAAAATCCAGGTCAACGGTCCCCCATAATAGTACTTATCACTAGTAAAGCACAACCATGGTATTTCTCATGTTGCGGTGCTAATCTCACGAAACGTGGACTCATGGTGTTCTACACATTATAGTACTACTCACAAGTATTGTACGTCGCACAGGTAACGCAGACCTATGATTTTTCTCACAATAATGGCACCACACATAGGCTACGCATACCCATGGTGTTCTCCACATAGGTGTAATAATCACATGCACTGGTATTCCCATGGTGTTCCTCACATAGTGAGTACTAATCACGGGCTACGCATACCCAGGGTGTCACTCATATAGTGGTACTAATCACAGGCAATGCCCAGGCCCGTGGTGTTTCTCACATAATGGCACTAATCACGGGCAACATAAGCCTGTGGTGTTCCGCATATAGTGGTACTAATCACAGGTACTGTAAACCCCCAGTGAACTGCTCTCTGCTGCTATTAAACACAAACCTATTGTGTACCTAACACAGTGGTACTACTCGCAAGTAAAGGCGACCCATGGTGTTCCCCGCCTGATGGTACTAATCATAAGTAGTTTCATGGTTCCAGTTCAATTGTCCCTTGGTCACCCCTTTTAGTCGCCTCTTACAACAGGTGATGATGATGATGATGATGATGATGATGATGATGATGATGATGATGATGATGCTTGTATTCTTCGTTTGCATCCCCCACCCACAGGGGGTAGGGAAGTAAAGGAGAGGGCATATAAGTCTCTGCTAAGACCCCAACTACAGTATGGTTCCAGTGTATGGGACCCTCACCAGGATAACTTGTTTCAAAAACTGGAAAGAAGTCCAAAGAAAAGCATCTTGATTTGTTCTGAGTGATTTCTGAAAAACAGTAACGTTGCGAAAATGATGCAAAGTTTGGGCTGGGTATACTTGCGAGAATGGAGACGAGCTGCTAAACTAAGTGGTATTTTCTAAGCTGTCAGCAAAGAGATGGCGTAGAATGACATAAGTAGAAGAGTAAGTTTGAGTGGTGTTTTTAAAAGAAGGAAAGATCACAATATGAAGTTGAAATTGGAATTCAAGAGGACAAATTGGGGCAAACATTCATTTAAAGGAAGAGGAGTTAGGAATTGGAATAATTTACCAAGAGCGTTGTTGAATAAATTTCCAAATACTTTGCAATTATTTAAGAAAATACTAGGAAAACAACAGATAGGGAATCTGCCACCTGAGGCAACTGCCCTAAATGCAGATCAGTGGTGATTGACCGACTGAACCTTACAAACTGAAAAATCGGGAGATTTGATGCCCCGCGCGCGCGCGCACATGCGTGTGAAAACGCTCACTTACGTGAAAAAAAAACATCTGGATTTTTCTTACCAACACAGTGCATCTGCAGACTATGAAGGTACTGCAAATATATACAATTAAACTGTATATAACCAACATGTTATGACATACCAGTTTACAAATGCATTAATTTACAGTGAATTAATTCCAACTATCAACTTATCGTACCTTTCTTTCTGACCATATTCAAGCACACAACTAGTAGCGTATAGAAGGCCACATTATTCATCGTTGTTGCAGGTGACTGCAGCTGATTTTTCCCTCTTCAAAAAGGTTTTGCTAATATTCTTACTCAAAACACTTGCCTTCTGAACTGACTTCAGAGTTATAAATTTATCCAACGTCTTGTCGGAGAGAGATGATCTGAACTGCATTCTTGTTTTTCTGACTAGACTGCACGTCCTCTCACACTCTGCATTACTATGCGGAATGGTCAGAATGGAGAGTATCGTTTATATAATTTGTCATACTTGAGTACTCCTCCACTAGATTTCATTTGGTCTACCAATGCCCAATGTACATCAATTCTCTCTTCTACAATAATAATAATGTTATTTGCTTTACGTCCCACTAACTGCTTTTTTAAGGTCTTCGGAGACGCTGAGGTGCCGGAATTTAGTCCCGCAGGAGTTCTTTAACACGGGGCTGTCGTATTTGAGCACCTTCAAATACCACCGGACTGAGCCAGGATCGAACCTGCCAAGTTGGGGTTAGAAGGCCAGCGCCTTAACCGTCTGAGCCACTCAGCCCGGCTCTTTCTTCTACTTGAATAAATGTCACATCCTCAATTTGGAAGTTACGGAATTGGGAATGCAAAGCATCCATTTTCTCATTAAAATTGCCTTGTGTGTTGGTCAGAAATTTATCTTTAAAAAACTTAATTTTGGAAAATGATGCATCACTAATATTGCAAATGTTCACCATTTCCACATTCAATAAAAGATCACTGCTGACAGAGAATTTGTGGATCATATAGTCACATGAAGTAATAAAACACTTCCTCACAGAAGTGAAGAAGGAACACTTGCCTAAGACTGTCAACGATAACACTAGTGTAACGTCCTACCATCAACTCACAGTCATTCTTCTGATTAGAGGTTATGTGGTAATATGACATCTAAGATTGTATGTACAGATTCTACTACTTTCGGCTTCACACGGAACAATAAGAACCACTGGAAAGAGACATCCATCTGCTGGTATAATAGCTTGCACAGTGTTTACTGTGTGTTAATGCATTGAGAGACTTCACCCAGGCAAAGATAGTCGCCCACCCCCCACGTCAGTGTGATGTCCTGCCACTGTGGAATTCAAAACTGAACCCTGATTGGTGGTGTCGAAAACACTAGAGGCACTGTGTTTGCTGATTTTGTCTTTTGCATCACTCAAAAAGGTATATGAAATTGTAACAATACTGTTGACATCATTTGTGTATCGTTTTGAGACGAACTTTGTAATTTTTCTTGATATCAATACTACAAGCCTTTTTTAATTTATCCACCCAAGAACTTGATGCCCTGAAAGAAGGAAAATGTACCCAATGAGCTGCTTGGTGTGCCTGTCTTTTAAAATCACAATCATGGATGATTTTTTGTGTGATTTTTGTAACCTTGAACTCTCGCAACATTTCTCGGAGGGCATGCTGGATATAGTCATCTGTCCCTTCACCTGTACCTGTTTTTCCCCACCTATAAATATCTGGTGGATATTTTAGCTGTCGGTAAGTGTACAAAAGACTTCAGATTTATCTGTTTACTGAGACTGTCATTTCACCAGTAATCAACACATTTTCTAACATTTTTTTTTTTTTTTTTTTTTTTTTTTTGCCTAGGAAATGTTGATAAAATTATATTTCTTTTCTGGCAAGCTCTCTTTAAAATCTTCAACATCACTCCTCGCAGTGTTAAGGATATCACTTTCAAATTCAATGGTGTCATCATCAGCAGTATGATCGGGATCAAGAAATAGGTTTTTTTATTTGCTAGTGGCTTTACGTCGCACTGACACAGACAGGTCTTATGGCGACGATGGGATAGGAAAGGGCTAGGAGTGGAAAGGAAGCGACCGTGGCCTTAACTAAGGTACAACCCCAGCATTTGCCTGGCGTGAAAATGGGAAACCACGGAAAACCATCTTCAGGGCTGCCAACAGTGGGATTCGAACCCACTATCTCCCGGATGCAAGCTCACAGCTGTGCGCCCCTAACCGCCTGGTCAAAAAATAATCGTGAATCTTCTGTCCTTAGTATGTTTAGTATAAATCTTGAAAAATAAATAAAAGAAATACAGTAAATAAATAAATAAAATAAATAAATATAAATAATTAATTAACACTTGGTTTTCCCCCTTGTTTTTGTTCAACAAATAAGCTAAGAAAACCAACTGTATATCTCAAAAGCCAAATCAGCCTCTGCTTTGTTTATTGCAGTTTCCTGCCGATCTTCTTTGGTAAATAATGCCGTCAGGCTTTGAACAACACTCCTGCCATTAATAGATAGCACGATGTGGTCATCGTTATGGTATTTGTTCAAAGTCAAAAACAACCATAAGTACTCATGAGTAAACAGTAACAACATGTAATTGTTCACATATGCATTGTATATTACATAACATTTATATAACAACTTAATACTTATTGCAATTAAACACATCCAGTTCATGACACACGGTCATAAAATTGGAGTATCTCCATGAACACTTCAAAATATTGCACTGAGGCCCACATGGTCTCGTTTACATCATGCAGTGGCAGTGATTACCGGAGCTAGGGAAGTAAAGTGTGTGCGAGAAAGAAAGAGTGAGAGTGTGGCAAATGAAATGGTCAGCTTCTACGTGCTTCTTGCCGCTCACACCTGTCTTCAAATGAGCAAACCTTGACGCCCCAAACTGGGAATCTAATTTTGATATGACTGAATAAAACATTCCTACTGAAGTCGTCATAACAAATCTTAATCAGATCAGAGACTGACAGATGAAAGGGTTTCCTAGTAAGCAAGAAAAATCACATGGCCTACTACTCCAACAAAACTATGCAAAGTGTAACGGTTCAAATCCCGTTACAAGATAATATGTATATTATTATTATTATTATTATTATTATTATTATTATTATTATTATTATTATTATTATTATTATTATTATTATTATTATTATTATGTCCGTATTCTTATTATTTTATCTGTGAGATTACTATTATTTTGTTATAATTCTTGTTCAATTCAATTTGCAATGCTTGTCGCTTGCAGGATTGTACTTGGATGTATGCATATATACGTGTGTGGAAAATAACACTCAATACATGTACAGTGAGAATTGTTATATATCAGATGTTGGATATGACGTTGTTATATTTTGCACTACTGGCGATTCTGCCAAGTCATCGCCACGTCATGGCTACATCATCGTATTTAGTTAGCACTGAGCTCACTTTCTTTGAGAAACCCAGCAAGCCGGCGGCGGTTTCACAACTATATGTAATATTTGCCGCGTTGTGGGAGTATGTCATTGTTATTTCTGGAGATTACGTAGCTGTGTCAACCAACGTCTATAAAAGGGGGATGCATATTGTAGCGTCAGTCATTATTTAAACGGAAGCAGTACAGTGAAGAAGTCTACTAGATGAAGAGGCCTCAGTCGGTCAGTCAACGAGTGTGAACGAGAGATGGAGAAGACTCAGTGAGCCATTAATCATTGGTCATTCAGAGAGTGAGGCCAAAGGTTGGTCGGTCACTTAGTTGAAGACACGGACGCAAGGGCTTACCATGGAGTCAGAGAGGGCAACCCTGGACCTGCCATGAGGTGATACCATATTGACTTACAAAGAAGTCAGATGATATGGAGAAGAAGCAGTGACAAGGATGTATCACTAAGTTAGGCGTGACACATCTACAGTAAACACCAGATCAAAGGATTACGTCGTAATTACACTCAAAGTGTTGAAGGTACAGTCAAGTGAATCAGTGAGGGAAATATTTCGTATAAATTGTTAAATGTCCGGTCAAGAAGAATTCAAATTTATGCCTAGTTTCTTTCAGTTGCAATGTCATAATTTCATATTCTCGTCTGTTTTATCGCAACAAGACTCACTATTTTTGATATATTATTTAAAGAATATATATTGTTCTATCAAACGAATTCATAGTTTTATTTCATTGACAGGAAAATATCTTAACCTCAAAATTAATGGGGAAACCGAACGCCAATCTCCTTTTCCCATAACTTATATGGTACGTTGTCAAAAGTAAGCTTATTACCCCACACCCTAGAGAAAGTAAAGAGTCTCATTCTATTATTGCTGCACTGAGTGGCAGCTGGCGCCCTTCAAATAACGTATGTGTAAGTAAGCAGGTAACAAGTAAGTGTGAGTACAAGGTCCGACGAGTGTGTATTTTATTTAACGAATATTAATTTTCATAATTTCCATTTCAAATACTAAGATATTCAGATTTTCAAGTTAAATGCAGTTTTATAATATTTGTAAATTTAGAAAGAGAGTTAGGAAAGTTTCAAAAGAAACAAGGTTAACAGCGAGCAAATTACACAATAAGAAACTCATTCTTTCGTTCCGATTAACGGAGCTGCTAGAGCGCGCTAGCCTCCCTCGCTTGTAGACCGAATGACATCCCGAATTCCCAGCTGTAATACACACACAGCGCTGTAGTGAGCAGAAAACATGATATACGAAGGTGATGGACAATACATTCACCAAATAAAGAATAAAATTAATATGCTTGAAAATTGTGTTGCATAAATTACCCAAGCACACTATAATTTATCCCAGGGGAAGAGTATTGGCCGTACTGGAGGTTATATTGGTCAAAAATAGGAAGTACAAAGAAATCAGAACATTTGAAGAAGAGTTAAAAACCTGGAAGTTTCAGGGTAAATCAGAAAGGTTGGTAGGTATGTTCTTACTACATCTTGCCCTTTTGTTCACAAAAATTAACTAGCTCCAATACACAGGTGCCTATGCGCAACTGTCTGAACTATAAAGTTAGTTTAATTCTATAATTCTACTAAAGATATACTTGGACACAATCAATGAAAAATTCCACACAATATACAGTATGCAAATGTAGTATATTGAAGAGGAATAGATAACATACTGAGAGGTGGTGGTGATTATTGTTTTAAGAGGAAGTAAAACTGAGAAAGAGATATTGTACTAGAAAGAGAAATGTTTTGGAAGAAAAGTATGCACACAAGAGAAAGCATGTCATATGGCAGAATAAAACGGCCAGCCCAAGTAAACCTTGTATTATGAGGAATGAAACTGAACTTGTATTACAGAATAATGAGAGCAAATCAACAGTGATATGTCTGGCCAGTTACACCGCTACAGTAATGAGTATGCTGTACATTCAGTGTCTCAACGCCGAGTGGCGAGCGATGGTAAGTAACATGAAAACCCTAAGGTGCCCAATGGCTTTGGGCAGATGAGTTTCCTTAGGTGGGGTGGTGGTCCCCTCAGTCAAGACTGCACTAGATAGACAGGCCAAAAGACTCGGATTGTGACGTCACGAAAGTGGCCGATGTTCAGCATGGCAGTGTACGGCCCGCTCTGACTGTCACCATGTTATTGCTCATTTATTGAATCTTATTGATGTAATTCAACACGCCTTCAATTGTGGTTTTATTTAGGCTTGTGTCCTAGAAGAGTTTTACGCGGAGGGGGAGGATAAACTGACGGGGCAGTTCATGTACTAATATCTCCAGAGACATTTCTTTATGTAAAATTACGCTGACATCTGTCATTTGTAACGCAACATGGTTTAATGTAAAATATTAAAACACATAAAATGTATAAAAATAGTTTTAATATTACTAGGATAATACATTATAGCAAATTCACAATAATGGATCGGAACCTTTCTTAAAAATTAGGCTTCAACTTAAAATTTGTCTAACAAAATTTCTAAGGTTTCAATTAATCAGTTTTTCTTTTCTTTGGTGATTTATGCATGTCCTTACAGTACTTGATGATTTCTTCTTTTCAGAAATGAGTTTCTCCGTGATAATTTTTCTATACTTAACCTAATTATATAAAATAATATGTCCTGACAGACTGACTGACTGACTTATTCATTATCACCGAGCCAAAACTACTGGACATAAAGAAATGAAATTTTGGGGATACATTTATATTAGGGTGTAGGTGCTCACTAAGGGAGGATTGTTTGATGTTCCGGCGATAAGGGTGTGAACAGGGGGGGGGGGGTGAATTTTTAAAATGAGGATATCTGTATCTCAAAAACTTAAAAGTTTACAGACATAAAAATTGGTATTTGGAATCTCCTTTAAAAATAAAGGAACACTTTTTTTTTTGTTTTTGGAAAGTCCCCTTAAGGGAAGTGAAAATACGGGAAAACAGATTGAACACATTTTAAGAGGAGACTTATATCTCAAAAACGGAAGATGTTACAGACATGAAAACTGGTATTTGGAACCTCCTTTGAAAATAAAGAAACATGTATTTTTTTGTTTTTTGATAATCCGATGAATAGAGGGTGAACAGGAGTGACAAACAGGGTAAATTTTTAAAGACCATATCTGCAAATTATCTCAGACAGGTAATATATAACGGATTTGAAAAACGGTATGGAATTACCTGTAAAATTAAAGAAACATAAATATTTTTTTCAGAAAATCCAATTAAGGGGAACTAAAAAAGGGGGTGATTTTTTAAAATCAGCATATCTACAGTATATCTCAAAAACTTAACATTTTGCAGACACGTGAAAATTGGTATTTGGAATCTCCTTTAAAAGTAAGGAAACACTTATTGTTTTGTATTCGTAAAAAACCTTAACGGGGGGGGGGGGGTGGAAGAA